>NC_140587.1:617323103-618701853 GCF_964204655.1 Triturus cristatus
GGGGTGGCATTGGCGTTGTCGCCTGCCTCCTCCTGGGTGCCCGGGACACCGTGTCCCTCCTGGCGAGCCTGGCTGCATTGTGGTGTTGGGGCAGGGATCCTGGGTGTCTCCTGGGATGTGGCAGGAGTGGGGGTGGTGGTTGGCACGGTTGTACCTGACGCAGGTGCTGCAGGTGGTTGGACACCAGAGGGGCCAGGTCGGTCGGGGTCGTCCGCAGAGTGGTGAGAGTGGTCACTGCCGGTGGGATCGGTCTCCTGCAGATCCGGGTCCTGTGAGTGTTCCCCCCCAGTGTTGGGGGGTGCAGCACGACGTTGACCTGTGTGTGAGAGAGAAAATGTTAATTTTGATCCATGCAACATCCATGTTTCATCCGTTACAAAGTTGGCACATTTCCTCTTGGAATTAGGATCTGTCTTGCATTCCACTCACAGTGCACTTGTGCATGTGTGTGTCCCTTGGGCACCAATTTGGCCCCATTAACTATGTGTGGCACAGTCTTACTTGCTGCGTCAAGTGTGACTGCAGTCAGCAGTGGAGTGTGCATGTGTGGCGAGCCATGCATTTGCGCCTTCCTTGTAGCACTGTACATGTGCACATGGAGTGGATCCACACACTTATATGATGCAGGTGGCTGTCCTTGTGCTCGTGTACAGGTTGTGACATGGCCCTGCGTTTTGCCATGATGAAGAGGGGGGGTTCTGGCACTGGCCACCCTTGTCTACATGCACGCAGTCCACCTGCTGACGAGCAGACATTCCCACACACCAAAGGACTGATTTGCTCTCCCTGTGTCTCCCTCCTTCTCTGTCCCCCTCTCCCTCCCTCTCTGTCCCCCTCTCCCTCCCTCTGTGTGTCAGCCTCCTCCCTCTGTCCATCTTCCTGTGTCTCCCTCCCTCTCTGTCCCCCTCTCCCTCCCTCTCTGTCCCCCTCTCCCTCCCTCTGTGTGTCAGCCTCCTCCCTCTGTCCGTCTCCCTCCCTCTCAGTCCCCCTCTCCCTCCCTCTGTGTCCCCCTCTCCCTCCCTCCGTGTGTCACCCTCTGTCACCTTGGCCCAGCTTCCTGGGCACACACTGTTAGCAGATCTTTGAGTGGCCCTTGGCCTGTTGATGTGAGTTTGTTTCTGATCTCCAGGCACCCATTTTGTCTGCTGTGTGTCTGTGCGCTGCTGCTGTGGTGGTGTGTGCTGCCACTCTTTCACAATGTTGGCTGTTCATTAGCTGCTGTCATGTGCAAAACAGTGCCTTCACCCCCATGTGTTGATGCAAGATGTCCGCCATTTGCTGGCAAGTCATTCCTGTGTTGGGACACAGTGTTTGTCTGGCTGTGACCTAGGCCATATGGGCAGAGGGCATTGTTGTCTGCTTTGGAGTCGCACTATGTGATTCTTGGTGCCCAGCCTCCCGCCATCCGGGTTACCGTGTCATGTGTTGTTGTCTTCTGTGGCCTGTGACTTGACATTGTCCAGCTGGGTGCATGGGGCATGGTGGCAGCAGTGGCATGTGCCTGCTCATGGAGTGTGGTTGAGTAATGCGATGGCTTGTGGTGGTTGCGTGCCTGTTATTAATTTTGGTTGTGGTTGCAGTTCCCCCCATGTGAGGTGCGTTGTTTGTGTACTCACCCGGGTCTCGGAGTCCTTCGACTCCTTCAACTGCCTCCACCGGCAGTATGGCCATCACCCTCTCCTCCCAGGGATGGTACTGTACGGCTCTGCGGGAGGGCCCTCCTCCGGTGGCGTTGGCCTGGTCGTGTTCCTCCTGCCTCTTGGCTCTGACCCTCCTCCGCAGATCGTACCACCTGTTCTGGCAATCCTGCTTGGTCCTCCTGGTGTCCGCAACAGCATTCACAGCATCGACGATGGTCTGCCACATGGCTGTTTTGGCTGCCTGGCTGGTGCTTCTGACCAATGTTCCAAAGATCTGTGGCTCGACTCTGAGGATTTGATCAACAAGGACCTCCAACTCTCGGTGACTGAACTTTGGATTCTTGGTAGTGGGCATGGTGAGGGGTGTGGGTGGGGATGGTGTGGGTGTGGGGGGTGTGTGGATGTTGGGGGGGGTGTGGATGGTTGTGTGTGTGTGTGAATGTGATGAGAGGGTGTTTGTGAGGGTGGTCGTGTGAAGGTGTGCAAGTGTAAGATGTGGTGTAGCTTGTAGTCTGGTTCTGTGGTGTCTGGCAGCAGTGAGTCTGTTGCAAAGGCTCATGGTTTGTGTGTGTGGGCCCTTTTCATTGGTCCATGGGTGGGTGTGGCAGTGTTTGAATTTTGGGTGGGTGTGTTATAAGGAGTGGTGGTGTATTGGGCCTCTGTTTGTTTTTGACAGTTGCAGGTCAGTGATTGTGTTATTTTAGTGGTTGTTGGCCATGTTTAGTGGCTGTGTGCCTTTCGAATGGTGTATTCTTGTGTTGTTTTGTTTTGTCCTTGTTGTGTACGTGCGTTTTGAGCGTGTGTACGGTGTGTACATGGGCCATTTGGTTGTACGATTATGTCCTTGTGTGTGGCTTTGTACGACTCGTACATGCGGTTGTGATGTTGGGGCATGGGGTGCGCTCCGTACTTAGGAGGTTGTGTTGGGGGTGCGCCAGGAACGTACTGGGGTGTACATGGACGGTGGTACGACACGTACAGGGGTGGGGGGGTGTACATTGACGGTGGTACGACACGTACAGGGGGGGTGTACATTGACGGTGGTACGACACGTACTGGGGTGGGGGGGTGTACATTGACGGTGGTACGACACGTACTGGGGTGGGGGTACGACTGGAACGTACTGGGGTGTGGGTAGACGGGGCTATGACACGTACTGGGGTGGGGGTGTGGCTCGCACGTACTGGGGTGTAGGTACACGGGGGGTACGACACGTACTGGGGTGGGGGTACGACTGGAACGTACTGGGGTGTGGGTAGACGGGGCTATGACACGTACTGGGGTGGGGGTGTGGCTCGAACGTACTGGGGTGTAGGTACACGGGGGGGTACGACACGTACTGGGGTGGGGGTACGACTGGAACGTACTGGGGTGTACATGGACGGTGGTACGACACGTACAGGGGTGGGGGGGTGTACATTGACGGTGGTACGACACGTACTGGGGTGGGGGGGTGTACATTGACGGTGGTACGACACGTACTGGGGTGGGGGTACGACTGGAACGTACTGGGGTGTGGGTAGACGGGGCTATGACACGTACTGGGGTGGGGGTGTGGCTCGAACGTACTGGGGTGTAGGTACACGGGGGGTACGGCACGTACTGGGGTGGGGGTACGACTGGAACGTACTGGGGTGTACATGGACGGTGGTACGACACGTACAGGGGTGGGGGGGTGTACATTGACGGTGGTACGACACGTACAGGGGTGGGGGGGTGTACATTGACGGTGGTACGACACGTACTGGGGTGGGGGTACGACTGGAACGTACTGGGGTGTACATGGACGGTGGTACGACACGTACAGGGGTGGGGGGGTGTACATGGACGGTGGTACGACACGTACTGGGGTGGGGGGGTGTACATTGACGGCGGTACGACACGTACTGGGGTGGGGGTACGACTGGAACGTACTGGGGTGTACATGGACGGTGGTACGACACGTACAGGGGTGGGGGGGTGTACATTGACGGTGGTACGACACGTACTGGGGTGGGGGTACGACTGGAACGTACTGGGGTGTGGGTAGACGGGGCTATGACACGTACTGGGGTGGGGGTGTGGCTCGAACGTACTGGGGTGTAGGTACACGGGGGGTACGGCACGTACTGGGGTGGGGGTACGACTGGAACGTACTGGGGTGTACATGGACGGTGGTACGACACGTACAGGGGTGGGGGGGTGTACATTGACGGTGGTACGACACGTACTGGGGTGGGGGGGTGTACATTGACGGTGGTACGACACGTACTGGGGTGGGGGTACGACTGGAACGTACTGGGGTGTACATGGACGGTGGTACGACACGTACAGGGGTGGGGGGGGTGTACATTGACGGTGGTACGACACGTACAGGGGTGGGGGGGTGTACATTGACGGTGGTACGACACGTACTGGGGTGGGGGTACGACTGGAACGTACTGGGGTGTACATGGACGGTGGTACGACACGTACAGGGGTGGGGGGGTGTACATGGACAGTGGTACGACACGTACTGGGGTGGGGGGGTGTACATTGACGGTGGTACGACACGTACTGGGGTGGGGGTACGACTGGAACGTACTGGGGTGTACATGGACGGTGGTACGACACGTACAGGGGTGGGGGGGTGTACATTGACGGTGGTACGACACGTACTGGGGTGGGGGTACGACTGGAACGTACTGGGGTGTACATGGACGGTGGTACGACACGTACAGGGGTGGGGGGTGTACATGGACGGTGGTACGACACGTACTGGGGTGGGGGGGTGTACATTGACGGTGGTACGACACGTACTGGGGTGGGGGTATGACTGGAACGTACTGGGGTGTGGGTAGACGGGGCTATGACACGTACTGGGGTGGGGGTGTGGCTCGAACGTACTGGGGTGTAGGTACACGGGGGGTACGACACGTACTGGGGTGGGGGTACGACTGGAACGTACTGGGGTGTGGGTAGACGGGGCTATGACACGTACTGGGGTGGGGGTGTGGCTCGAACGTACTGGGGTGTAGGTACACGGGGGGTACGACACGTACTGGGGTGGGGGTACGACTGGAACGTACTGGGGTGTAGGTAGACGGGGCTATGACACGTACTGGGGTGGGGGTTCGACTGGAACGTACTGGGGTGTACCTAGACGGGTGGGGGTATACATATACGGGGGGTACGTGTCGGACGTACGGGGGCTGGGGGGAGTGTTGGGCACGTATGCGGGCACATGTCTCCATGGTTGCTGTAGGAGTTCGGTGCGGACGGTGTTTTTTCCATACGGTTGTAACCTCGGACGCACGGGATGGATCGTGATTCCTCGGTCGGACTTGGATTTTCACGTTTGTAAGGTAAATCGTCCGAGGACGTGTCGGACACATTTTCCGACCCGAGGACGTGTGGGGAATGATTCCCAGTGCGGTTCGTATGGACTTTTTACCATGCGAATCGTGATTGCCAGTTCGTACGGCACTTGTACGATTCGTACGGTAAAAAGACCCGATACGAGTCGCACGGGGGAATTTTTTACCGGATCGTGATCGGCACCCTATTCTTTCCATAAATTAAGAGGTGGTTGATGGGCAGCTGTTTGGTGCTGCACAAGGGATGTTTGGTGCAAAATAACTTCTGTGCAAAGCAGTTGATTGTCACTGCTGTTTGCATCACTTTGCACTGTTTTGCCAAGACTTTAGTTAATCTGGACCTACGGGCCAAACAGCAATTTTTTATCAACTCACAGTTTTTCCCTGCCTAAAAACCTCCAGGGTGTACCTGATGAAATGTGTGCAGGGCAACAGGTGCAATCCTGAGTATTGGCTCTGGAATATCAAAAGTACTAAATGTCAAAATACTGTGAATATAAAAATATTGGTGGGAAGCATATTTTGTTTCCAACATTAATATAGAGTTTGAAATACGATTACTCGCATATGGTGGAATTTATTATCTTTTTTGTATAGTATCTAATAAAATTAGATTATTAGTAATCATGTAAAATATATTATTAAAATGTAACTTTTAAGTGTTTATTTTTTCGGGTTGCTGGGTTCTTTTGGGGGTATTGGGTGGGTAGTGTTTTGCAAAATGTTTCTTTACTTGTATTTGATTCACATTTATTAACATTTCTTTTAACAGAGTTGCGGGTTTTATTGAGGAATAGGGTGGGTAGTGCTTTAAAATGAAAACAAAATCATAATTCTTTGTTTATTTAAATATTTAAATGATTTCTTAAAAATATTTGATTTCATGGTAAAATACTTAAAAACATTTTAAACAGATTGCTTTTAGAAATAAAAATATTTTATATTAGTTTTAAAATTATCAATCTATTTTAATTAAATGTTAGTTTTTGTTTTTTTGGTAATTTTATTTTTAATTGAATACATTATTTATATTCAAAATGTTATTTAAAAATGCCTATTTTTTAGATCATTCGTGATATGTAATACATTTTTAAATAAATGGGTTATATTTTCTGATTATTTTACATTTTATAAGTGAGGATTTTGAGTTTATAATTTGAAGGTTTCAAAATATTTTTTATACGAATAATATTTTGGAAACACTAGTTTTAGTATTGTGACAGCTCCATTTACAAATGCCCTTATCCAATGTATGTTGGACTGTAATTAGAATAGCAAATTGCCACTCCCCTCGTTCAAATATATGTACTTAACCTTATCTTTGACTAAAGTTAGAGTACTAAATATGCCCATTCGACAAAATTAGATGCACTTAAAACAATATTTGTTGGACTAGAGTTAGATGAGAAAATAGGCTGACCCTGTTATATGTACTCACATTATTTTTTTTAGATGGGATTTAAATAGTAAATGACTTCTTTTCCCCCACTCCAAATATATGCACTTACTTGAATGAGTTTGGGACTATAATTAGAGGAGTAAATAGGACACCTGCTGTTCAGTTGCACCAATATTTGTTGAACTGGAGTTAGAACAGTAAATGTGACCTCACTCTCCCCACCCCCAATCATTTGCCCCCAATTATTTGCCAATATGTATAGGACTGGAGTTAGAATAAATAAAGTTGCTCCCTCCAACTATAAGCAATTACCTCAAAGATCTTTTGGCCTGGGGTTAAAAGAGTAAGTATTTCCACTCAGTTCTATACACTAACACAAGGTTTGCAGGATTGGAGTTAGTATAGTAAATATGACCATCCCAATTATATGTACTTACAACAATGTTCGTTGAATTAAACTTAGAACAATAAATGTCCCCCCAATTATATTCACTTATCCCATTGTTTGACTGTAGTTAGAATACTAAATATGCCTTCCTTACGTGGAGTAACTTTGTACTATAGTTAGAATAGTAAATTCTCCCCGCCCCCCAATTGTATGCACTAATGACATTGTTTGTCGGACTGTAGTTAATATAGTAAATATGTCCCCACCAAATTATATGCAATTGCCTCAGTGTTTGTTGGACTGGAGATATAATAATAAAAGTGCCTCAATTCCCTTAATTATTTGCACTTATGTTTGTTGGTCTAGCGTCAGAATGGCAAATATGCGCGAACTCAAATAACATATACTTATTTCAATGTTTGTAGAAGTTAGAAGATTACCTGTGACTACTAAAAGTAAAGCTTATTTTTGTTAGAAATGTTTTTACAATTTTTGTGAATGATTATGTATTACATGTTGTTTTACATGTAGTTATTCCTTTAATTTATTATTTATTTTGATTAAAAAATCAATATCAATTTACCTTTTGTTAAATTAGTGTATTTGTCTATGGACATATCTTGATTTCTTAAAAATGTAAATATATTACAAAATATCTGTTTTTTTACAAATGTACAGATTTCTAAAAAGAAGTGATAGATAAAAAATGAATTTCTATATGAAGATATTAAATTATGTTTTTGATAGTTAAACGTTTACCAAAGTTATTTGAGGTGTTGAGCCGATAAACCTCTCAAGATGGATAATAGTTCTTCACTCATCTACATGGTGCAGAGTTCCATTGGGCAGAAATAAAGGCCTAACCCCAGAAATCATCAACAAATGAAACAGGTTTGCCTGATGGCTCATCTTCTTTTGTCTATTTATTTACATGATTTGCCTGTACAATTTGCAAATACCTGAAACTGTCCAACAAGTATCACATCCTTTGATTTGCATGTACTTAATGTATGCAGATGATGTAGTTTTGTTCAACCTAACCGCAATTGGCCTTCATCGAAATGTAGGCGCCCGAAATAGTTCTGCAAAGGAGAATTCCTTATTTGTCAACATATCTAAAACTTAAGTATTTGCTTTCAATAGAAGAAAATATGGTTCCCCCTTTCCTTTTCGTGGAAGCTAGGTGGAAACTCCCTACAAGTGGCAAAAACGTATACATATCTAGGTAGAGTTTTCTCCCAGAACCTGGATGGTTAACTGCATCTCTCACATCAAGGGAAGAAGGCTTTTGCGCATGCCGGTATTTTAAATACATTTTGGTAGGAAACATTTTGACTATTTATTATGAATTTGCAAAGTTAAAATCCCTCCAATACTCACATATGCACTTGAGCATATCCCATTGAGTGAATGGACACCTTTAAATCTATCTGTGAACATTAACAACAGTAAGCCAAGCAATTACAGTTCAGGCATTGCGATTAGAACTTGCACTAATTAGTTCTTTTGCTGCTGCAATGACAAATATATTAAGTTGATCTTACTGTCTATTTCGCGCAGCAGAAGGCACCCATAGAGATTTATTAAAGAAGGAAATGTTTGCAGCATCCAAGAAAAGCTATGCTTTTATTGGTAATTTCACATGTGCATTACAAAAATTAGACTGCAAGATTGAATATTTGAAATCATGGTCTCCTGGACAAATAAGACACTTTAAAAAAAATGTGGTCCCAATACTCAGTTATTTTGAGGACAGTATTCACTGTAAGAAACTGAAACTGTCTAAATCCTATTTAGATACTATAGAATAGAATTGCCTACAAAAGTATTTATCTTTTTCTTTAGATCATGAAGTTAGGAGGGAAATACATTCAAAAGTCACTGGTTCAGTTTGAAAATGAATCTAATCTATGCTATTTATGCAACAAAGGGTCTCAAGATTTAAGGCATGCATTTTATGTATGTCCTGCAGTTGCTGTACCACATAGCGATTATTTATCCCCCTTATATTTTACATTTAGTATAACAAGAGTTGACAATTTGATCACTTTAATAATGTGTCCTCTTAGCTAACAAATTGTTATAATGTTTTTACATTTTTTAGTGCATTTCTGAAACTTTTTAGATACTTTTCTAGTCAGTGTATGGAAATGAATAAAGAATCTTTTACTGTTTTATAATTGTTGATATTTGTAGAGGTCTAAATCAATAAACTTGAATTGAATTACAAGTTATTTTACATTATTTTTAATAATTGTGTATGTTAAATATCCTAAATTTGTTTTTGAAGTCTAATTACATCATTTATTTTAAACCTGTAAAACAAAATTCTTAGAAACGTTGATTTTATAAAAGATGTTAATTTCAAATAAATATATATTTTTAATTATTTTAATGATATTTTGATACATTATATTTTGGATTTTAACCTTTTTTCTCTTTGTGAATTCTAATGTGAACGTGGGTCTCTACTTCTTTTGAGGTTGAAAATTACTGTGTAATTAGCTGTCCTGCTATTAAGTCAGAGAGGTCATTCTAGTGGTGGTATAGCAACATTATTGTCTACAAATTTCACTTGGAAGTTTCAGGTTGGTCTTCATCAATCACATTTACTACAGTATACTGTATGTCCAGAGCAGAAATCAAGTTACCGCCCTATTTGTCCTTTTATTTTTGTTAATATTTATATTCTATCTGGCCAAGAAAGTAACTGCATGTTAAGCAATTTTTTTTATTGTATCAACATGATCATGCAGAGAGGGCCTATCTTAAAGGTCCTAATTGGGGGGGGGGGGGGGTTTTAATGTTACTGTGTCGAACCATTTACTTGCTTTATTTGCAGAAAAAGAACGGGAGGAGGCTGTTAATATCCCAGCCTTCGTTTTTAATACCCACTCGCAGACTAACAAAAGAGGGTCGCTTCTTCGTGAGGCAAGCAGGAAACATGATTTAATTATTCTTAATGGGAGATTGTAGGGTGATAAACCAGTGCATCCCACCCATGTTATAGTAACATCCGCTATAATATTTGATTACACTATTAGCTCATATTGGGTCTTTCTCCATCTTTTGGAATTAAAGGTAATAAATAATATGTGGAGTGACAGTAATATTTTAATCCTTACGATCAATGGGAAAGTTGGCGATGCACAACCATGTCAGATCCCTGATAGTGATGATGTGTTATTTAATTCTGTGAAAAGGAAGGTTTTATAGACTGAGAAAGATAAGCAGTCGCTTTCAGGAGAATTAAGGAAAATTGTTGAAACCCTTCCTCCTTCAGGTTGGCTACCTGTTGATATATATGAGGAGCATATGGGAAAACGTGCAAGGGTAACCCCATCTTTGGCAGGTAACCTTTCCAAAAAAATCTATAAAGCAGTCTTTTATAATAAGCTTATTAATCACCTCCAAATAAGCCAATATATGTTCTACTCCGAAGAGCAAAAAAAGTGGATTTCATGCTTTAAAAGAAAGTGGGTGAGAATTCAAAAAAGATCAATTTCTGATAATATTTGGGTAAAATTAACAGGAGTAAAGTGTAAAAATCATAAAACGTCCTGTAAAATTATAGGGAATGGCAGTATTTTTTCTCTAAACCTAAGATCAATAATATTACCAGTATGGAATGGCAAAAACATGTAACTGCTGTGTGTGCCCCAAATAATCAGAAGGTTTATGAGACTGACACAGAGTTTCCAGCCCATTTAGCAAATTGGAGATGTTTCCTCCCCTTTCTCCTCTGACTAGGCAGGCGGTGTTGCATTATCTTAAGGCTGCCAGGAACACAGGTGCAAGATGCCCAGATCAATTACCTATTACTATTATAAAAATAGATCTGGACCTATGGGCTTTCTATTTAGTGGCACTCTTTTGTACTGCTACAACAAAGGCACGATTCCTAGCTCTTGGAAGGGTAGCGTTATCCTCCTCTTACATAAAAAAGACCCTTTAAATTTTCCTAGCATCGCAGCGCCGACCGTATGATGTTGGATTAAGATGGGCAGGCTATTAAATCGGCTAGAGAAGCGAAGCAAGGAGTACTCTTGAATGCCGGAAGTTTGGGACAAGTCGGACAGGGCTAGGAACATTGCTTTAAATGGGCCGGTACTGTCCGGTACGCAGTACCGGCACGTTTTTATTTTGAGAGGAAGAGTACCGGCACGTCTCAAGAGAAAGTCAATACGTTTAATTGGAGAGTACCGGCACTTCTCAGAAACAAGCAGGTGCTCTGGTACAGTGTACCTGCACATCTATTTTTCCATTTCTAGCACTGGCTAGGACCACTAGTTTGGACATTGCCAATGCCTTTGCAGAGTACTATGAGGAATTATATACATGTACCAACTCCAGCTCCTTCACCAACTGCGGGGAGTTTTTGATGGATCTGCCCCTGCTCAGGCTAACCACTGAACATAGAGAATCTCTGTAGGCTGAACTCATGGTAGAAAAACTAGCAATAAGGGAACTTCAGTCTGGGAAGGCACCTGGACCCATGGGGATGGTCAAGGTGGCACCACATATGCTGGCCATGTTTAATGGGGTTTGGGAGGGGGGGAGGATCCCACAATATCTGAGGACTGCCCTGATAATAGTCATACATAATAAGGGCAAGTTGCCCACGGAGTGAGTCGTACAGACCTATCTCATTACTTAATGTGTAAGTTAAGGTGCTGGCCAAGATCTTAGCATCCGGCCTGTGCTTGGTGATCACAGAGTTAAGACACCCAGACCAGTCAGTTTTATACAACAGAACACCACTCAACAGAATCTGCACCATCTATTTGGGGTATTGCATGTGACCAGCAGCCACTGCGCTGATGCAACAGTGGGCATGTTGTTGGATGCCAAAATGACTTTCAACAGCATTAAATGGAACAACCTGTTTGCCACTCTATTGAGGTGTGGCTTTGGACCGAAATTGTTTTGCTGGGTCCGACTCCAATATCAGGAACCTCTAGCGCGAGTACGGGTTAACGGTGGGGTTTCACAGGTGTTTCCCCTACAGAAGGGAACAAAGCAGGTGTGTCCACTATCACCCAAGATTTTGCTGTATCCCTTGAGCCTCTTGCAGTTTGGATTCGACAAGACACCTTGATAAGGGGTGTGAGCGGCATGGGCGAATGGGAGGAACGTATATCGCTGTATGCGGATGATGTAGTGCTGTATTTGACTAATCCAGGGAGGTTGCTGCACATATTTGAGCTTTTTGTTAGCTATTCTGGATATAATATTAATTGGTCAAAGTCTTTGATCTTCCCACTTACCGGGGGTGAGGTAAGACCCCCCAGGGCATGTCAGGTACCAGTATGTGAGGGCAATTTCAAGTATCTTGGGATCCATGTAACTAGAAACCCCCATTAATTCTTCAATAAAAATCTCTGCTGCAGCTGGAACGCCGGAAACGGGATGTTAAGCACTTGGGTGCTCTTCCATTGTCCCTGATAGGTAGAATGCCATTGTACAAAATGATGGTACTACCGAAGTTAATATAAGTGCTCCAGAATATACAGTATCCAATTCCCAGGGATTTCTTTCAACAGATTGAGGGAGAGGTGCGCATGTTGCTGTGGCAAGGAAGAGCGCCACACATAGCGCTTACAAAGTTACAGCAGGGGGGTCTATGAAGGCTATTTGGAGATCCCCGACATAACCAAATGTTATTGGGTGACTCAATTGTCAGTAATAAATGAATTGGTCTTAGCGGATATATGGGAGCTAGCATACAAAATGGACAGTCAGGTTATGGGACGTGGGAGCCACTAGGCACTCCTCTACCAAAGGAAGAGCAAAAAGGGGCTGCTGCATCACACACAAGCAGTGATCAGGGCATGGAGGGAGGCCACAGGATATATAGGATGGAGGGGACGACTCACAAATATGACACCCTTGTGGTATAGTAACTCGCTCTCAGAGGTGGGAGGATTGCGGGGCTATACTGGGTGGGAAATACTGGAGGACGTCTGGCATGATCAGGCCTACATTACATTCGATCTTCTGAGCCAAGAATTTGAGGTGCGTGAAAGGTAAAGGTATAACTATCTCCAGCTGAGGCATACACTGGCGTGTCATAGACGAGAGGGAGAACAACTGGCAGAGGCTTTTCCCTTAGAGGATCATTTGCTTACTGAGCACATCCCAGACAAAGCTATGATTAATCACAAACTGATTAATAACTCGCCTGTCCCGTTGGTGGCATTGCAGGAGCCATGGCCGGGGGACCTCGGGGGTCTGGAGGATGAAGACTGGTAGGAGGCCATACAGAGCCCATGGAAGGTAGCGATCCGGTCTAGGTTCCGCCTGGTTCAGCTCGGGGTCCTCCACCACTCATAGTATTTCAGGACCAAGTTATCTAAAATAGGGCAGTCAGCCACGCCTTTATGTTTGTAGGGATGTGGAGGTGAGGGCGCCTTCTTTGATATTCTCTGGGGGTTCCCAGAGATACAAAAATAATGGATCGAGGTCACACAGGCAATGGTGGGGGTGTTGAATCTAGAGATCCCCATGGATGCAAAGTGTCTTTTATTGATGGTCTCTGAGGAGAAGGCGTATCCTAAATATCCAGAAACCTGGCTGGCACTGGCCGCCGGGGTGGCAAAAAGGACTATAAAACGGACCAGGGGGGTTGCCTTTACTCCCCCACCCCGACTCCAGGGCTGGGAAACTGACCTTAACTGGTGTATGAGAGCAGAAAAAACAGTCTGCCAGAGCAGGGGCTGTCCAAAGAAGTGGGAGAAGATTTGGGGAGCACGGCAGGCATGCATTGGGTTCTGATAAGACCTAGTAGGAGTGAGACAGTCCTGCTAAGGGGTGAGAGAGGGGCAGGTGGTGAGGTTAGATATTACAGATGGGCCTTAAAAGTGCCTACGCGGATCCAATCGTCACTGCTTGGAGCTCAGCTCTCTGTAATACAAATGTCATGTATGTGTCCTATGATTCAATAAGCCATGATGTAAATTCTTCTGTGATGAGCAAGTTTGCAATAAAAAGAGCTTAAAAAAGAAAAAGATCTGACCTCTAAAGGTCTTTAGCGACGCCTTATCATATTCAGATGCTCAAATCTTGAAGGTAAATACAAATAAATCTAAGGTCAGGAGGTTTCGGCCAAAGGGGTGTCGGACATAAAGTATCATTTTGGGTGCTTAATAAGTCCACCTTAGAAGTAGTAAAATCCTACCCGTAGCTTGGAAGAATGTTGGCAAGCTTGAGTGGCACTGAGCATATTGCATATGTATCAAACAAGGCACTGGCCCGTGGAAATGCACTAAATGCATTTCACATAGCAACAGGGCCTAGGCACTACAGCCACATTTTAACAGTATATAAAATGAAGATTCCCCCATCATTGTTATATGCTATAGAGACAATAACTATTTAGCACTTGCATTTTCTGCTTAAGGTGGAGGGGAAAATCCTTCATACTATCTATACCTTAAATTCAATGGCCTCTGTAGAAGCCCTAAGGTTGGAACTAGGATTGTTGAGTACTTTATAAGAGGGCTGGCTCCTATTTTACAGTGGCAACATTATTCCTTATTAGTATTATGGCTTCAGAATGTTTTGTATTTATTTAAGAAACCGGATAATGTTTAACCAATACTTTAACTGCACTTCACCCCTAAATCAGATATTCAGTATATGAGATATGTTATGAGTTATGTCCCATCTTAAAAATTAATGAAAGCATACCATGAAAAATTGCTACATAGATAAAGATATAGAGATATGCAGAATGAAACGTTGATTTAAAAACCTAATTCAATCCTGTCAGCTAGTAGTCCCTCAAATGTATCTGACTTGGAACTTGGAAGATAAAGTGAGAAAATGTATAATGCTATGTAGATTGAATTGTTTGCCGTCACAAACTGTCACAGATGCTTGGCAGAATATAGTCTGGGAGGAGAGAATATGCACTTTATGTTATACTGATGCACAGACAATTGAACATGTTGTATTTGCTCGTCCTGCTTTGAAATATTATTACAGAGATTTTTAAAGCCACTTTTAAAAATGTGAATCTTGTCAAACTCCAAATTTTCCCCAAAATACAAAAGTGCAAACTCTGGGCAAGATAGAGTTTGGTGAACAGTGTACTCTATTACGAAGGTGACAAGAGTCCCTTAACTGCTAAACCCTAAGTTTGCCTGCCCTATTTAGAACCCGGCAGACCTCCATCCTTCCAATGGTGGTGCACCGCTAGCTTTGTTGATGGAAAGTAAGGGCCTCACACAGACTGTGTTATTCAGAGCGGACAGTCTGCGGTCCCTTTTTTCCTGTTCGTCCCAGCCAGGGAAAACCTGACCGTTCTAAACAGAAAAATAAAAAATAATGACCCACATATCCAGGAAAGAAACTCCCTGGGTGTGGTGTTCATTCATAATTTTTTTTTTTTTTAAACCTCCTATTTGGATATTTGTTTTTGATAAATATAACGTTTGGTGGAATGGCCATCACAAAAGACAAGAACTGTCCACCAAACATTTGGTGTCATCAGAGAAATCGCCCTGACAGTGTTTTTTCTGAAGGTACAGAGATCACTGATGAGCTGGCATGATCTCTAAATATGGCGGTCCTCTGTCCATCAGGGTGGTGGATTTACTGCCCTCCCGCCACGATGACAGACAGACTACATAGGGCCAGTCAGTAAATCAGGCCTGGACTGTATTTGTTCTCGTAGGACTGCTGCCGACCAAATCAACAGGGTAAGGATGAATAACCGAGGAACAAAGTCAAGCACCATTTTAAAATAGGACTACTCTGCCTGATAGTTAGGGCCCCTGTGTCAGCTTTGGGGCCCTGCACACAGGTACCCTCGGACCCTCGCATGACTGCCTCCTACTACATGGGAGAAGCATGGAAGGCTGCCCACGGCCTGCCCTCCCCCTGAGTACCTTTTCTTTTATATTACTTTATGCACCAAAAATGCTTGCAATCAAAATACAACACAATCACAATAATAAGATGAAATGTAAGTTGAGAAGAGGAACAAGACATAAAGCACCCGATGTGGCAAATATCATTGCAGATGGTTGGAAACAGAAAGATTAGGTGATTTGTCTTTTATTATTGTCCCTTCCTCTTCTCATAGCGCCTCCTGAAGGTTATTCGTTGGAGCCGCTTTCTCATAGCTGCTTGGTCTGCTGTGCTGATAGACCTTCCATGTGTCCTGAGGTGACCTTGTATGCTAATTACAAATGCTGGCTTGCATAGCCGCGCTGAGACATAGATTGGGATCTGGGCCAGGTTCTCACCCTGCCTAGGCTGATGCAATATGCAGAGCGATGCTCTTTTTCCCCGCCCTTATTCTTTTCCACTCTGAGTTTGTGCTCCTCAGGGATCAGAACTTTTGCCCTCTTTCTGTATAACTGTTTTTCTCTCCCTCTCCCATGCCCTGTTCATCTCACTTTCCTTCTCCCTGTCCCCTAATCTTTCCCTATCCTGCCTCTTTCTCTTTCACATTCACATACTCTCTCACTAACCCCTCTTTCTGCCTGCCCCTTTTCTCTCTCTCTCTCTCTCTCTCTCTCTCTCTCTCTCTCTCTCTCACACACACACACACACACACACACACGTTCTCTCGCTCTTTCTCTCCCTCTTGCTCTATACCACCTCTTTCTCTCTCACACTCCTCAGTCTCTCTCTCGCTCCTTCTCCCCGTTCCCCTTGCTGTTCCATAGTTGCCTTCTCTACCCCCTCCCGCTCTTTCTCGCACTCACCCTCTCTGTCTCACCTTCCCTCTCTCTACCTCATCTCGCTAGCTTTCTCTCTTCAGGTTCATACATTAGTAATCCTTTGCACACATGAGTCGGTGGTTGCTGATGTCACCAGCTGACTGGTTCTCCACCGCTTTTTCGGATTTCTCTTCTTCTCCAAGAAGGGCGAAGACCTATCATTCATCCTATGTGAAGCTGATGATCATGTAAGAGATGTCACTATAGAAGAAGTTCAAGTCTTCCTTCTATTCGTGGCAGTGCATAAGGAAGGTTATTACTTTTCAAGTCACACCTACCAGACAGCACTGCTGTCTGTTTTGCTAAAAACATCTTGGAGACTTTCAGAAAGTTGACCTAGCAATGCCTTTAGCCCGTTGATTACCATTGGCTTTGTGGCTTGTAACTCACATTTTCTGGCATTCAATTTGTTGGCTTTATTTGCTTTAGGCTTTCCAGGTTCATATTGTCCCTCCCATTGCCTATAGCATGTTTACTGCATTCTTCTACAAACTCCCTTTCTGTAAACAGTTTTTTAAACTTGTTCTTATCTTGTCACTTTTGCTGTGCATTCAAAGACCAAGGTCAAGTGTCAGGCGCTGTCTTCCCTGGGCGCTTGTTTACTTTTCTTACTGTGACATCAAAGTGAGAGGATTTATTTGAAAATCTTGCTGGATACTGGGGGTAGTAAAGAGGCTTTTTCTAGCACACAAAATTTAAATGAACTGTGAAAGCATTTCGGAATATATCAGAATTAGGAACACAAATGAAGCAAATTGTTGTTATTTCTGACGTGTGTTGGACGTTTGTTGGAAACAAATACTTTAATATGATCAAAACAAATCATTACAAAAGGTTAAGCAATTTCAAAACATGTTTGTTTGTGCACTGTATAGTTTGGTTAGTAAAACTGTATGTCTGTGCAAATATAATGATCATTTAAGGTCAAAATGAGTTGTCTGTAATGACAGTGCGCTAACTACCATTCCATGCTAACTCCCCTCTACGACCCTCACCACTACTCAGCACCACCCCACACCACTGTGCTGTACTCTGCATGCACTTTATGGCACTTCACACTATGCCTCTCTACTCTACCCTGTATCACTCTTCTCTATGCCAATGCACTCTTTCTCACTCTACTCTACACCACCGCACTCTTCGCCACTGCACTTTACACCTCTCCAGTCTAGGCCACACCAATCTACTCTGCACAACTCCACTCTACGTCACTGTACTCTACCACTCTGCAATACTGCACTCTATGCCACTACATTCTATGCCAAGACACCCCACACCAATGCACTTTACTCTGTAACACTGAACTCTATGCCCCTGCACTCTACTCCAATCCACTGTACGCCACTCTAATCTACTCTGCACCACTACACTTTATTCCACTGTACTCTACACCAGTTTACTCAACGCCACTCCACTCTATGCCACTGTGTGCAACTCCACTCTACCCTGTACCACTACACTTTACTCTGAAACAATCTACTCTATGCCACTGAACTCTACACCACTCTACCCTTAACCACTGCAATCTACGCTAATGCACTCTACCAACCTGCACTGTCACTGCACTCTGCTCTGCATCACTGTACTCTATGCCACTCTACTACACTCCACACCACTGCACACTGCACTCTGCAACACTGAATTTTCTGCCACTGAACTCTACACCCCTCCCCACTCTACGCTACTCCACTCTACGCTACTCCACTCTAAGCCACTACACTCTAAGGCACTACACTGTATGATTCTATACTCTACTCTGCACTACTATATGCTACTCTACTCTGCACTAGGCCTAGGCAGAGTTTCGCCAAGCGGAACTCGGCAAAGTGACAAAAAACTCTGCAGCACTCCTCGTAGTTCTTCAAGTGGCGGAGTGCAGTAGATTTTACAGCGCAACGGCGCCACGCGCAGGGCAAGAGGAAGCTGATTCTTTCTGCTGCTTGAGTAAATGTTCTACTCCAGTGGCAGTTTCCTCAAAGGGAGCGGCAGGTTTCACAACGTGAGGTGTGGCGACCTGCCGCAACCCCCTGCATTGAGAAATCTTGCTGGGGGTGGTCCAGCCTTGGATTTTCCTCACTTGCAATTGCCGACTTAACATAGGCAAGCTGCAAGAGAAGAAAAACTCCGGTCTGTGCTGCTCTGCAGAGTTTTTCAAAACTCTGCGCTCTACGCGGAACACAGAGTGGGAAAAACTCTATGCCACTCGACTCTACTGCTCCACTGCCCTGTGCATCACTCAACTCTGTGCCACTCTACTCTGCACCAATCTACGCTTCTCTACTCTGCGCCACTCTACTCTGCGCCACTCTACTCTGTGCCACTCTACGCCACTCAACACTGCACCACTCTAGACTGCACAACTCTACTGTGTGCCACTCTACTCCACTCCACTATGCACCTCTGCACTCTACTATGCATCCTTCTAATCTACGCCACTGCATTCTACAGCATTGCATTGTATGTCGCTGAAATCTGCAACACTCTACGCCAATGTACTCTAAACCAGTTTACTCTACGCCACCACAGTGTATGCCGCTCTATGCGACTCCACACTATGCCACTCCAATACACAACACTCTCTGCCTCCACACTCTACAGTATTCTATCCCACTCTCACTATTCAACTCTACGACCCTCCACACAACTCTCCTCTATGCCACTATCTTTTAGCCATGCTGATCAGCAGCCACACTGGTGTACAACATGGCTAAAACACACTGGCAAAGCCAATAGGTCTTGCATAGGCGAGATCTATTGGCTTTGCCAACACTTGTTTCTATTGGACCCATCCTATACCATTTAGGTATTTTGTCTTCTTTAACAATCCAGGAACCGTATTCTGGAAATTCCCCGGAGGTGCAACTGGTGTTTGCGTGCACTGTACGCACCCCTGGGGCCCTTAGGTATTACAGAAAAGGCTGCAGACGCTTGCGCATCCCCTACTGTAATGCCGATAGCGATGGTGCACACCAAGCACCAGCGCTATCTTCAGAGTGCATTCCCTAATTTGCATGAGGGCTTGGCCCCATGCAAATGAGGGAATCCCTTTGCCTCTGCACCTGCGCCGTTTTAAGGATGCAGACGCTGAGGCAAAGAAGATGTCACAAGGTGCACTGACAGTGCATCACCTAAAAGGTGGTGCACTGTCAATGCGCCCCATGATAGCAGCCCTCTGGAGGGGGTGAAGGGGGAACCATGGACCCCCAGACATCCCCTTACCCACGTGCAAGGGGATCTCTAATCTCCCTTAAAAGTGCAGGCTGGATGCAGCCTGCACAGTGAAACACGGAACGGCTTCAAAGCAGCTGCTTTGTTTTTCACATGAATGCGCTGCCCCAAGGGCGGTGCGAGTTTGCCACTGTCCTGGGGGCAGCGCATTCCATGTAGTAGTGCACACTTTCTCTATTTGCACCTGGCGCACTTGTTTTAAGGTGCCCGAGCGCAAAAAGAGAAAGTGCGCCCTTCACATAGCGGGACCCTTGGTGTTCAGGCCTGTGTGTATTGCCCCTTTTTGATTTGTAGTGAATGATCGGTTGTTCTGTAGTTGGCTTTGCTGCAGTCCTATGACTTTGGCCACCTCGCAGAGAAGTGCCATGCAGTCTTTTGCCCTAGGACCAGTGTACTGATTGGTCACTAGGCAAAGGGGCTGCGTGCAAGGTAGCATATGCAGCCCACCTCATTATTGTTAATGAGGCAGAGACAGCAGTCACCTCATTACACACAGCAGCGACAGAAGAGAACGAGAACTGCAAAAGACAAGGTTTTCAATCCCGCAAAAAAAAGATACATTTTGAAAGGGCATTGGGGAAGCATGCAATCCCTTGCTGCTATCTTCATGCCTGTAGTTTGTATGTTTTGAAACTATGTAAATGGTTGCAAATAATGTGCACATTCCCATGACAGTCAGAGGGAGCCGGAATGCCCTCTGAAGCCCTCTACCTTTGAAGCCTTCTTCCCTTTACAACTCGAAATAGCTCACAATATGTGAATTCGTTGATAACAATTCACATATGTACTTTGTAAATGCCCTCTTTGTATTTGCAAAGGATTTGCACAGCTGTGAGTTTGGAAATGCGTAGTGCACTTCATAAGTTCTCATCTACTGACAACTTGTAGTTTTGTGTTATCGAAAGACTTCTTTTGGACTGCAGCAAAACTTAAAGTGGACTTAGAATCCGTCCATTGCTTACCATTGGTTGGATTTTGTTTGTCACTCTTGAGAGTACGCTGGTACGTGATTTACAATCTCTCCTCTGATGGATCTTTATATGTTGACTGAGACGCCAAGGGAGTTAGCAATAAGAAAACAATTCTATCTTCATGAAGCCCATTTGACCACACAATAAGGACCCGGAATCTGTGATTGAAGTTAAGGGAGTTTATTTCCAATTAGTCCAACATATGTACATGTCAGGAGAATATTGAAAAGATGCAAGATTAAAGCTGGCAAGCTGAAATATTTCAATCTGTACAGTCTCAGTAGGATACGATACAAAATAATCACAGTCACAGCAATACAAAAACTAAGAATTAGAAATAGATGTTCCTTAAGGAAACTCCGATTCTCTCTCCTAAACATGAATGCGTTCTAAAATCATCTAATCAAGGTCCTAAGTTTAGAATAAGGATGGTTTAGAGAGTGGAGTCTCAAGGAAATTCAGAAATGCGAGATAGTGTAGGCAAAGTGAAGGCTCCAGTAGAAGTCTTTCAGGTTTGGAATAAGTGTTTAGCATAAAGCTTCACATTTGCAAGAATAAAGGAAACAAAGAGGTCTGTACCCCTCAAAGTCTAAGAATCTGCTCTGACGTCTTACAGCATGAACATTAATTAAAACAAACGGAAGCTTCAGCCACATTTGGATCTCTTCCAACCCCACCAGGATCCAATCATTTCACTCTTGTTTGCAAAATCACCTGAGTTTCCCATCACACAGAACTTGGACAGTTACTGCAATCTTGAGCATCCCCCCCATTCTTGATACACAAGGAATAGGAGGCTTCATCTATTCATTAGGTCTTCACATTTCTTGCCAATATTTCTCTTCTCTGAGCTTGCAATCAATAATCTAATGCACACAACAACACGCCTCCCTCCAGCTAATGAAACCTTGATAATGCACCTGCAAAAAAAAAAAACACGTTGACCAAACAAAGTACATTTCGAAATCAAGGCCTTTAGTAAGGCTAATCTTAACTAAACATTTCATGTGCATTTCAAATAATAATAATAAAAATAATTTCAGGTAGCGGTTCTGGCCAAGACTCCTCAAATGTCAATACATTAAGACCCCCCTCAGGGTGAGGATGTGCTGTTATAGGCTGTTGTCGAGTCTCAGTACTATGTGAACCCTCTTCTTGTGTCTCTCAGTTGTGGGTTGCTCTTCAGGGAGAGGTACTGTCACATCATTCAGAGGACACTCCATTCTGAGTGTGAGCCGCATGGATTCAGTTGGGAAGACCCCACACACTTAACAGCTGTATTTGTTAATAGGATAACCTAGTTGGGTGCACGCCACCTAGGCTCCAGATACTTTTTCCGAACGTGTTTCTTCACCAATACCCAATTGCCTGGACTGAGGTCGTGGCACCGCTCCAGACATCGAGATGCAGCAACAGCTTCGACTTGGCAAGACTCAGAATGGACCACGTCAGCTAGTCCCTTGCAATAGTCAAGAACCATGTCATCTGTAATGTTCACAAGTGCATTCATTGGTACAGCAAGCAGTCTCATTGCTCTTCCCATGATATCTCATGTGGGGACAATTCTGTTTTTTGATCAGGAACACTATGAAAATTCCTCAGTACAAGAAGTGCAATGCGTCTGTCCACTTTAGAGATGTTGATGCACACACTTTGTCCAATCGCTTTCAACATTCCATTCACCTGCACCTCAATGCCAGAAGGCTGTGGACAATAATTAAAATGCAATCTCTGCTCCACTTTCAATGCTGAACACCACATTTTCGGGACCTCATTATTGTAATAAGTCCCCCGGTCTGACTCCAGCGAAGTCAGGAAACCAAACCTATGTATCAATTTAATCACCCACATTGGCTACTGTGCAACTGTCATTTCTCCTAGCCGGGTAGTCCTCCACCAAATGCGAGAAGATGCACACAATCACTAAGAAATATTTCATCCTGTTGTACACAGGCATTTCAATGAAATCCATCTGCATTCTGTTGAATGACCTCCCGCTCTTCCTATATAACTCAGTGTCACTGGAGTTCTTTTCTCTACATTCATCTGTTAACACAATACATCTGTGGCACAATTCTGTCTAAACAACCTGGCTATGGCATCCCTCCCAAAATGTGGGGGGCCGTGGAAATATCTTGCCATTGGGGACAACATGCTCTCTGGCAACTTTAGTTTGCCATCCACAGAAACCCAAATATCAACATCACCACATATCTTGCTCTGATTCAATCCTGCTGTTCTGCTTCTGACACTTCCTCCTGCAATCTCTTCACTTCCACCAAGGTAACAGTTGTTGACAACAAAAGGTTATAGTTGGTCTCACCTTCAGGTTCATTCACATATTCACCATTGAATGTTCGTGACCCATGAGCACAGTATTCTGCAACCTCATCAGCATAACAGTTGCCCACTGTCACATAATCATCACGACTGCGATGAGTGGGACACTTCACAACTGCAATTTGTGCAGGCAGCTGCAGTGCTTCAAGCAATCTCATGACATGTTCCCTATTAAGGATCAGGGATATAGATAATGTCATAAATCCTCTTTGTGACCGTAACTGTCCGAAGTCATGAACTACACCAAAGCCATACTGACAATCTGTAAATATACTCACTCTCAGCTGTTCAGAGATGCAGTACACCCTAGTAATAGCTATCAATTCAGCCACTTGTACAGAGAACACCCTTCAAAGCCAGAGGCTTTGACTACTCGTGAGACTGTGCATACTGCGTAAGCAGATCTCAAGTTTCCTTCATTGTCTCTTAAACATGACCCTTCCACAAACAGTATGTAATCAGACTCTACCAGTCGCTCATCTCATATAGCTGGTCTTGACTTGGTGCATAGTTCACTGATATCGAGACAATCATGCTCAACCTCCCCCTCATCATTTTCATACACCGGGAGAGGCATTAAGGTGGCAGGATTCAAAGTAGTACATCTCTTAAGGGTGACATTTTCCCTAGCAAGTATAAGCTGTTAATTTTTTATCAAGCGACTGTTGGTTAAGTGCTGTCTGCGGGTACGTGCCACCAATATTTCAACTCAATGTGGCACAAGAACAGTTAAAGGATGTCTCATCACAATAATTTCACACAGTTCTGTGCTGACACCAACTGCTGTCGCACCCGGGCAGTCCTGTGGCTACATGACCGAGAGTAGGACAAAAGTAAGCCACAGGTCGACTTGCATTTCTGTTCATTTGTGTTAGCACTGAGAGAGCGCATCCCTCCCTCTCACTGCAGAAAAGAGTAAAAGCTTTATTGTAATCAGGCATCCCTAATGCCAGGGCACCACAGAGACTGTCTCTCAGCTCTAAGAAGGCAATCAAATCCCATTGTATCGGATCAGACACATCCTTCTGTGTCAACCTCTGTAAAGTCTTGGACACTAGGGAAAAGTAGGGTATCCATTGGCAACAGTAGCCTGCAATTACCAAAAATATCCTGACTTCTCTCTGGATGGATGGTGGAATAATTTTAAGAATCGCCAAGATTCTTCCCCGCTCCTTTCTCAATGTGATACCTGAGATACAAGACTTTTTTCTGGCAATACTGCAACTTACTCTGGGGCACTTTATGTCCATTCTCATCGAAGTGGTTCACAATGTAATGGTGTCTCGTTTACAAGCGTCTTGAGAATTTGACACCACTACCAAGTTGTCATTATCCTGAATTAGGACAGAGTTACAGGGCATCATTATAGCATCAAGATTCTTTTTGAGGATCTGAGTAAAAATTGAGGGACTCTCTGTATACCCTTGCGGGACTCGGAACCATGGCAAAACATATTTCTAGAACTGGAAGGCAAATAGGTGCTGACTGACTTCATGCAAGGGAACAGAGAAAAATACCTGACACAAATCCATGACAGTGAACCACTCAGTCTCACATGAAATTTGAAACAAAATCACAGCTCGATTCGGTACTATGGGACAACAGGGAACAATGATACTGTTAATCTTTCCCAGGTCCTACACTATGTGGTACTTACCGCTAGGCTTCTGCAAACCTATAATGAGTGAATTACATGGACTCTCCATTATCTCCTTCAAAATGCCTCATTGTATCTTTGACTCAATCACTGGAGTAATTTCAGCAATTGTTTCAGGGGTCAAATTATATTGTGAGGTTTTGGGGTACTTGACATTGTATTTTACTTTTATGGGAACAGGGCTCATCTCCCTTTATGAGACCAATATATTTTCCTGAACGTCGCAGATCTCAAGTTTCACCGTATCCTTAACGTCCAGTGGTAAATCCTTGGATGTCATTATGGGATACAACCCAACCTCTGGCCCTTTACTCATCAGTTTAAAGCCTACATGTTTATCATGGGTCTGGAATTCTACTCCTTTTGGGGTACAATAGATAGTGCAGTATAATTTGCACAATAAATCATGTCCTAGTAAGCTCACAGGACTAGACTCACACACAGCAAAATTATGATTCTCTTCAAAGGGCCCTATTTTAACATGTACTTTTTCTGTTGCGGTGCTTGTCATTTCCTTATTTGAGACTCCTACATGTTGGATTCTTTTTCCTCGAGAGGGGTAGGTTTGGAACTTTCACTGTTCTAACAGTAGAACGGGTAGCACCAGTATCGCTCAAGAATGATACGGGGTGACCATTCACATCACCTTTTGCAAATGGACCACTCTGTAGGATAAGATACAAAATAATCACAGCAATACAAAAACTAAGAATTAAAAATAGATGTTCCTTAAGGAAACTGTTATTCTCTCTCCTAAACATGAATACGTTCTAAAATCATATAATCAAGGTTCCAAGTTTAGAATGAGGATGGTTTATAGAGTTGGGACTCAAAGAAATTCGGAAATGCGTGAAGCTGTCAGCATGGTGAAAATTTCAGTAGAAGTCTTCCAAAATTGGAATACGTTTTTAGCATGAAGATTCACACAGGAGAGAGGTCTGTACTCCTTAAAGTATTAGAAACTCTTCTCTCACTTCTAACAGTGTAAACTTTAATTAAAACAAACAGAAACTTCAGCAACATTCGTATCTCTTCCCACCCCACCAGGAACCAATCCTTTCACTTCTTATGGTGTGCATTTGCAAAATCTGAGTTTCCCATCACACAGAACCTGGACAGTTACGGCAACCTTGAGCATCCCCCTGTTCCTGATACGCAAGGAATGGGAGGCTTCATCTACTCATTAGGTCTTCACATTTCTTGCCATGATTTCTCTTCTCAGACCTTACTATCAATAAACTAGTACATACAACAAAACTCCTTTCTCTAGCTAATGAAACCTTGAACGCACCTGCAAAAGAAAGAACAAACTGATGAAGCAAAGTACATTTCAAAATCAAGGCCTTTAGTTAGGGTAACTTTAACTAAACATTTAGGGGCCGATTACGATCCTGGAAAAACCCGGTACAAACCGTGGGTCGGAGCTTTTTCTCCGTCCGACTCGTACCGGGTTGTAAAACTTTACAAACATGCAATTACGATTCGTACGGAAACACCATTTCCGTACGAATCGGAAAAAAGACCAACCGACAGAAAAATACATACAAATGTGATCCGGGACACCGCGGACGTGACGTCTGGACGGAGTTAGGCATGTTTTTACGTACCAGCAATCACGATTCGCACCGACTGCAGTCCGGATGGGAAAATTTTTACGGCACCTAAATAGTGCCAGAAAAGCTAAGTACGCAGCGATGCGAGCTGATTAGGGGGCCCGGTACGCGCCGTACTCCCCCCCCCGGCCCCCGTATGTACGGAGCGTACCCCCGTACCCCCCAGCCCCCCGTATGTACGGAGCGTACCCCCCAGCCCCCCGTATGTACGGAGCGTACCCCCGTACCCCCGTACCCCCCAGCCCCCCGTATGTATGGAGCGTACCCCCACCCCCGTATGTACGGAGCGTACCCCCCAGCCCCCCGTATGTACGGAGCGTACCCCCGTACCCCCCAGCCCCCCGTATGTACGGAGCGTACCCCCCAGCCCCCGTATGTGCAGAGCGTACCCCCGTACCCCCCAGTCCCCCGTATGTACGGAGCGTACCCCCCAGCCCCCCGTATGTACGGAGCATACCCCCATAACCCCAGCCCCCCGTATGTATGGAGCGTACCCCCACCCCCGTATGTACGGAGCGTACCCCCCAGCCCCCCGTATGTACGGAGCGTACCCCCGTACCCCCAGCCCCCCGTATGTACGGAGCATACCCCCCAGCCCCCCGTATGTACGGAGCGTACCCCCGTACCCCCAGCCCCCCGTATGTACGGAGCATACCCCCCAGCGCCCCGTATGTGCGGAGCGTACCCCCGTACCCCCCAGCCCCCCGTATGTACGGAGCGTACCCCCACCCCCGTATGTACGGTGCGGACCCCCAGCGCGTAGGGCTGGGGGGTACGCTCCGTACATACGGGGGGCTGGGGGGTACGGCGCGCCCATCCGCGGGGGGGCTGGGGGTACGGCACGCCCATCCGCGGGGGGGCTGGGGGTACGGCATGAACATACGGGGGGCGGGAGGGGGTACGGCGCGTACCGGGCACTTGTTTGGACATCTCCATGGTTGCTATGGGAGTTCGCTCCGGACGGTCTTTTTTCCATACAGTTGTACAATCGGATGGATGGGACGGATCGTACTTGCGCATTTGGACTTCAGTTTTCCCATTTGTACGCGTTGGGGGTCCGCACCGTACATACGGGGGTGGGGGTATGCTCCGTACATATGGGGGGCTGGGGGGTACGGAGGTACGCTCCGTACATACGGGGGGCTGGGGGGTACGCTCCGTACATACGGGGGCTGGGGGGTACGGCGCGCCCATCCGCGGGGGGGCTGGGGGTACGGCGCGCCCATCCGCGGGGGGGCTGGGGGTACGGCGCGAACATACGGGGGGCGGGGGGGGTACGGCGCGTACCGGGCACTTGTTTGGACATCTCCATGGTTGCTATGGGAGTTCGCTCCGGACGGTCTTTTTTCCATACAGTTGTACAATCGGATGGATGGGACGAATCGTACTTGCGCATTTGGACTTCAGTTTTCCCATTTGTACGTAAAAATGTCCGGGGACGTGCTGGAGACTTTTCCAGACCCGAGGACGTGTGGGGGAATTTTCCCAATGCGATTTGTATGGACTTTTTCCTATACGAATCGTACTTGGCAGTTTGTACGGCGCTTTTACCATTTGTACGGAAAAAAGTCCAGATTCAATTCGGTTGGGGAAATTTTTTCCAGGATCCTAATTGGCACCTAAGGTGCATTTCAAATATATAATTATACATGCACACATATAACTGTCAGAATAAATGCAAATGTGAAATAAAGAATGCAAGTTTACTTATACAAACATAACATGAAATACAAGACGTGAATAATGAATACACGTAAGCATTTTAAATTAACGTTAGTGAACCCGTTTATAAAGCTTCAATTTCCCAATAGTTAAATTTCATGAATGCATTTAAATGTTCACACATGTTAATATTATTAAGACACACAGTAAATATAATGTCAAAATATAAATGCGAAATTGTGCAATGATAACATGTAAAGGATGGAGTCTAAATTGCACTACTCCACTTGCCTTTACATGCTTCTTATTGTATAGCTTCCCATTCTCTTCTTGTTTTTGTCCTTCCCTGCAGCATACTTTTTTTACCATACAGTTTTTTGGTGACTTGTATCCTTCCACAGCTTGCATTCAGGGAACTACTTTATTTTTCTTTCAACACTCCTTGCAAGTATATTTGTTTTATTGACCTCTCCCTTCCGTGTTGCTTCCTCCTCAAATACCACCCCCATGTGTGTCCTATTGCTTCCCTCTCCCTCAATGCCTAGTTCGTCATTTCCTTTCCAGGCCCATCATTTTTTGTTTTGTACTTATTATTTGTATTCTCCCCCTGCCTCTAGTTCCTCCACTTTTCTGCTGCTAAGTCTCCATTGCTCTCCCTGCTGACTTCTCCCTCAGTGGCTTTCCCAGTGCTCCTACTTTGCTCCCCTCACTCAAATTGCGGTCCTTAAATAAGCATTTTATTGTATTTATTTATTTTGGAGTGGCAGCTGCAATTTGCTGCCGAGCCACTCTGCATTCGAAAAGCTTATTTGTACACATTTAAATTCAAGTTTTTGAAATTTCCTGTTCCAAAATGAATCTGCCTTCTTAAAACTGAAGATAAAAAATAGACAAAATATTAGATGTACCATGTCGTCACATGCATGTGTGCCAGCGCCTATGTCTTGGTGCTAGGCCACCCTAGCTTCATGATGTGTACACGCCTACGCACGCATAGACGTCGTAATATTAAAAAATATATAGATTTATACCAATGCTGAA
Source organism: Triturus cristatus (assembly GCF_964204655.1). NCBI lineage: Eukaryota > Metazoa > Chordata > Amphibia > Caudata > Salamandridae > Triturus > Triturus cristatus. The sequence goes on from NC_140587.1 coordinate 617,352,109, forward strand.
TTGCATCTTCAAAATACATTGCGGATCGATTTCCAAGGCATGAAAATACACCAAGGAAGAAAGGACATCAATGAGCAACAAAGGGATAAGGGCAATTCTGTGCTCATCTCTCTGGGCAAAAAATGCATTTCACAACAAAAAAAATGATTTGACTATTGCAGTACTACCCCCTGAATTAGAACTCCTCCATAGCGTTGAACATGAAAGTCACTCGCACCATTATTGTGTGCTTCTTGGCACCACATGTTGACCTGCATTTATCTGAGACACTAGGTGGTATGCCTCAGTCTAAAAAAAAATATTTTCTCACACCTAATGGTAATGGTGGTGAAGGGCCCTCATTGGTACTATGCCCTCTCAGCACCCATTGAACAAAATAATTTTATTTTGATAAAGGAATGTCATCCTAGAGTGAAGTTTATGTATCCAACTACTCCCACCCCCTCGTTGTAATGTTATTGAAAGCCACCCTTCAACAGCCACTAAGGAAGGCTGCACTATAACCTAAAACATAACCTATTTCAAGATTTACCTAAATGGGGTTTGAGGAAGCAGGAAGACTAGCAGAATTTGAAAAAGCATGGGTTGGATTCGGAAGAGCAATTGTCGCATCATAAACCATACTCAGAACTGGTAGGTGTAGAACATGTTATTTTACTATCCTGAATGGGGTCCACACACAAAGAATCCATTTGCAGAGAAGACAAGAGCCCAACTGACCAAGCTTTCACCTAGTATCACAGATTTTCATAGATGAACAGCGCTACATAGTTCTAAACAATAACAAACTTAAACAAAAGCAATGCTATTTTACTAGATATAAACCACAATCAAGAAACCCTTATATCTCAAATATAAGCAACTGTCATAAACACAGACCTAGACATAAAGGGATCACCCACTAAAGGTGGCATGCTTCATCATTGGGAATCTCCTCCTGCCATGATGCCTAGTCACGGCACGGGCTACTACCCCCTCTCTGAGAGAGAGGAGCTCAGGGATGTTTTTTGTAAAGGAGTATTTGCTAAATACCACAGTGATGATCTCAAGGTAGTGAGGGTAGCAGAGCAAGTGGAAGTGAAGATAAAACTAGTTCCAAGGTACGCAATAACTCATTATTGATGCGTCCTTTGGCCAGGATGAAAAACAGGGCGATTGCGGAAAACAAACATACTCGCACGTAGTGTCAGTATGTGGTTGACATGTTTCAGCCTAGCCAACCTCACATAGCGGAGAAGCAGCTTTCTTCAGTACCTACTTACTTGTTAGTGCTGCTTCTCAGAGTGTGTAATCAAAACAATAGTGAAATAAAGGTGTGTGTGTAAAGACAACAAAATATACAAAACCATCCAGTGATCCTGTACGGTCATCCTAAAGTGGTGGATTCACTGGTGGTACTTCGAGAAATACATACCAATTTTTTTTTAGATAAATTGAAAAGCTAAGTCAAGCATAGAACAGTTGCGCGTGCTTCAACCTGTGAAGCTAAATAGTTGTAGGCAACAGACAGAAGAATCTCACTGTGCCATATCTATCTACCACGTACTTAGTAACCTTAATCTTTGGTGCACATGATAGAGAGAATGAAAATTTTCCTAACAACGTAAAGGTAAGTTTAAATTCTATTAAGGGCACGGAGGCGAGGATTATGCTTTGTCTTTCTTCGCTTTATTGACAAAAATTCAACAGCAGCCATCAATCAAAAAAACTCAGAAGAAACACACTCCCATGACCCATAGGGAGAACCATATCAGTCTATAGTCCTTTCACAGTGTCGATGATGTCAAGCCACAAAGTCCCTCTTTACTGGCTGCACATCCTCTTTCTTAACGCGAGTCACGGCAACAGGTATGTCTCACTGTTCCCTGAAAAGAGAGGCAGCGTCAGCGTAAGGGTCCAAACAAACACTGTTTGAACAACAAAAGCTAAAAAAGCGTTCTGTCAACAGAAACTGAGAGACCTGAACATGACACTTCAAAATCCATATCCAATACATTTGAACATCACAAACGGTTTGCTTACCACAATACTGGGGGGGTTTGCCCTAGAAAGTGCGTCGGGTGGGGTAATCCTCGCCTCTGTGTCCTTAATAGAATTGAAACTTACCTTTATGTTGTTAGGCAAATTTTCATTCTATGTCAGGACCGGGGGCTTGGATTATGCTAGTTTAAAGCTTACTTACCACCAACTGAGGGACCTCTATCACCGGCTTGAAGTAGAACCTCTTGAAGGTCGAGTCTGAGGATGAGTCTGCTGCTTGCATCAGGTCCACCAGATGCGCCCCCAAGCAGAAAGCCATAGATGTCATGGCACTCCTGGTCAAATGGGCCCCAAATTTCTTTGTGTCAATGCCAGCCTCTTGCATGACCCACCGCACCCAACTGGCTATGGTGGGGGATGAAACTGCTTTGTTGAGCTTTTTCAGAGCAATAAGCAACTCACGCTCGCCCGGAGGGCGGAATTCTCGAGTCAGGTCCTCATAAGCCTTCATCAGCTTACAATGCATAATTTAGGGGAGTCTGGGAATGCCAGGTATGAGACCGTGCGGGTGAGTGACTTGGTGCTGCGACCCACAGTGAAAACCACCCCATCCGGGGAGAAAACTCTTGCAGTAATGTCCAGGGCCTGCACATCAGAAACCCTCCTACAGGAGACATAACATAACAGCATCACCAACTTCTCCGAGAGCTCTTTTAGAGAGAGGTATTGATTCGGTTGCCAGGACAAGAACAGGTTCAAGACCAAATTGACATCCCACAAGGCCGAATAGCATGTTTCCGGGGGTAATGAGAGACGAATTCCATGCAACAGCCTGCAAATGAAGAGGTGTTCCTCCACCGGGGCCCCCTCCATGGGGGCGTGCCCTGCTGAGATCACAGATCTGCCTGCATTGATGGAGTGGTAGGCCAAGCCCTCTGCGGCCAGATCGGCCAGGAAATTAAAAATCTGTATGATGTACGCAACCACGGGATCCAGGTTCCTTTGTAGACACCAACGAACACATCTTGTCCAGAAGGAACAATAACGTTTGGTAGTGCTGTCTGCCCACGCATTCGACAAGAAGCGTTCAGCCGGTCACGAATGGCCTGGGAGCAACCAGCGCTGCCTGAAAATAGCCACGACATCAGCTGCAGGGAGCCCTGAGCAGTGAGGTGATGCGGAACCTGATCCGGACTCAGTAGCTGGTGAGGAAACAGGGGTAGTCGGATTGGAGAATCCCAAGAAAGTTCCAGAAGAACCGGAAAGCAAACTTGCGATCTCCACAGCAGAGTCACCATTAACACCTCCACCGCCTGACGGCGGAATTGGGCTGCTGATCTTGTGATCATTGAGAATGGGGGGAAGGCGTAACCGCTCTCCTAACTCCAGTCCTGGAGAAACCCGTATGTGGCTGTCGCCAGCGGTTCCGGCCTCCAGCTGAAAAATCAGGGAACTTGGTGGTTGAGATGTGACGCAAACAGATTGAACAAAAAGGGAAACCACAGGTCCAAGTGCCATTGGAAAACCTGCGGGTCCAGCTTCCATAAGCTTAAATCGCAAAGGTGTCTCGAGTGCCAGTCTGCCACCTGGTTGGCCTGGCCCGGATGACATTCTGCCGTAACCGAGATGTGGTGGTCCAGGCAGAAGTTCCAGAAGTGCTGAGCCAGATCTGCAAGGGCTCCGGAACGGGAGCCTCCCATATAATTGATATATCAGTCTGCAGACGTTGTTCATTTTGAGGAGCACACAGGACTGGACCTTGTCTCTGGTCCAACAGCGGACTGCTAACGACCCCACCAGGAGTTCCAGGCAATTGATGTGAAGACCTTGTTTGTCCAATGACCAGCTTCTTCCGTTGGAGAACTCCCCACAACAGGCGCCCCCAATCGGACCTGCTGGTGTCGGATTCGATGACCTAGTCGGGAACAGAACTGAAAATTGCTTGGCCGTTCCACACCTCCATATGGGTTAGCCACCAAGAAATTTCTTCCTTCGCTTCTGTGGTAAGTGGCACTGATTGGGCGGATGACAAGCCCCTCCGCAGGTTGTGTGCCTTCAGGAGCTGGTGGGCCCGATAGTGGAGGGGGCCTGGAAAAATGACCTAGATGGACGAAGAGAGAAGGCCCAGGTGGGCAATCTGCCTGAGCAATGTACAGGGCTTGGAAATGGTCTGGTGCAGCTCATGGCGGATCTTGGCCATCTTCCATGATGGGAGGCTTAAGGAGGATTGAACCGAGTCCACAACGAACCCGAGGAAGGTCATCTTCTGAGTTGGGGAGAGGACCGATTTGGGTTTGTTGATGATGAACCCCAGCCCCTGCAGGAGGTCTACCTCTTGGTGGAGCTGATTGACCAGACTCCTTGGGCACTGCTCCATGTGCAGAATATTGTCCAGGTACATGATCATGCGGATATCCTGGGCCCTGAGTAATTCCACCTCCGGGTGGATCACCTTCGTGAAGCACCACAGTGCTGAGGGCAGGCCGAAGGGAAGCGTGGTGAACTCGTAAACACACTCCCTCCAACAAAACTGCAGGAACCGACAATGAGGAGGAAATATCGGGACAACCAGATAAGCGTCCTTCAAGTCCAACCGCACCATTCAGTCCAATGGGAGCAGGACGTCCTGAAAGAGGTTAATTCCCTCCATCTTGAAGTGGCGGTATACCAGCCACTCGTTGAAATCCCGGAGATTGATAATCGGGCGCCGGCCACAGTCGGATTTGTCTAAGAGAAACATATTGCAGAGGAAACAGACCCGATGCAGCGCTGATTGACAGATGGCTCCTTGGGGCATGAGCACGGAGACCTCCTTGTCGATAAGCTCTGCATCGCGGACTTAAAAACAAATGGGCCGAGGGTGTGACGCCTAACGAGGACAGTCGTAAAATTCTATGTGGAAACCCTGCACAGTCTGCAGAACCCACGCATCTGATGTGAGGGAAGCCCAGGCGTTCAGAAACTCTGCCAGTCGACCCCCAATGCGGATCTGAGCGGAAAGTAATACATACACCATTTGCATTGCCGCCTCCGGCTTTGCCTTTGAAGCCTCCACGACCTCTGAAGCATTGGCCTCTTGTGGGGTAGAAGTTGGTGTAGTTTGCGCTTGTATGGTACTGGCCGCGTCCGTAGCCTTGTACCTTGGGAGGATTCTGGTAAGAACCTCGGCTGACCAAGAGGCCCCTGCCTCTGCCGGCCCCATGGAAAACCAGCAGGGTAAAAACTCTCTTGATGTTGGACTGCGCCTTATCCAAAGAGGTAAAGGTCGCCACAAACTTGCCCAGTTCTTTGATAAAAGGGTCCCCGAAGAGGCCCCCCTGTGCCACTGCGCCTGCCTCTGAGGAAGCCAAGTCACCAAGCTTGGGGTCCAGGTTGATGAGTAAGGAGCGGCGATGCTCCATTGAGATCTTTCCCCAGAAAAATAATGGTGCACTGGGCCCACTTGGAGACAACTTCGAGGAAATCAGAGATCCTGAGGCCTTTGCCTCCTCAGCCATGTCTAATATTTTGGTACTCCGTCCATCATTTCCTTTGGTTTTTGCTTTGTTCGCCATAAGTTGGCAGGGTATGCTCAGATGTGAGTCCCTTGCTCACTTTGCCACTGGATTCAAGCAAGCCTGGCTGAAGACGGCTGAAATGCCAGAAACCGGTCCTAGGAAGCTTGTTTCCGGTCCAGGGAAGACATGGCTTGGCAGTTCGGGCTGGACTGTTCCCATGAGGCACAGGGTCAGACTGATTTGCATATGGCCATGTCTGAACTGGGGTGGCAGAGTGGGCTAAAGAACGGTGATGGATTAAACCCAGATCAGTTGACTGGGGGTGAGTGCTTGCAATGTTCAACACTCCGTCCATCATTTCCTTTGGTTTTTGCTTAATATTTTGGTAATGGCGCCTATTGCATTGAGGAGCTTGTTTTGGAATGACCGCCAAGATCTGTCAATGCCCTTGCGAGGATCTTTTATGTACTTGGCCAGGAAAGTGGCCATTTTGGAATAAATTTCGGGGATAAAGGCAACCTTGCCCTTTAGTGTGGGACGTGGACAATCCGCTTTGAGACAGCCCGTGCCTCCTTCTCTAGAGGTTTGCGGAGGCGGCCGGCAATGAATTTGGCTACCTTGGCGCCAAGCGGCAGACCTTGGGTGAACGATATCATTGGGGTCCAGCAGGCCTGAGTCCTCCCCTGGAGTGGGGGACAGAGTCACAGCCGGGAGCCATGGGCACAAGGAGCCCACCTCATTCTCCGAATCTCCTGGGGAGTCATCATCAGTCTCAGGAGGGTCCATGGGAACAGGGGAGGCAGGGGCTTGGGGGGCCGACTTGGCGAGGAAGGTGCTCTTAAGGCGCGTGAACGCGTCCCTATCCACCTCCTCCTCACATTTGTTTTTAGGGGGTGGAGGGTTGTCCCCCTCAGGCTCGGTTGGAACAGGAGCGGTAGAGGGCGCCCCCCAGACTTGGGCAAACTTAGCGCCGTCCTGCACAATCTTATCCGACAGGCGCTGTTCCATATGGCCAACTACCTCGTTCACCACTCTGTAAATGGAAGAATCCACCGACTCATAAAAATCCTCATCCCATTGCAGGTACGCAAGGGAGTCCTCCTCCTCATTGGTGCCATCATGGGCTTCCATGGGGGCTACAGGCAGGAATTACAACAACATAGGGACAAACTGGGAAGGCGCAGTGCTGCGCGAATTAGAGGTGTGTGGGAGACCCAGACAAGGTATGGGTGAGCCAGAGGCCCACAATAGGGATGCACACCTCCCAACACACAGATCACCCTCAGGAACCTGACAGGGCTCCGCTTTCCGGCTGTGCGGTTCTCTTCAGTAGAGGTGTTTTATAATAGTACACACAATCTTGCCCTCAGGCGTCAACGCGGGTAATGCCCACCAATACAGACCCCTGCCGGGGCATTCAGGTGAAAAATGCAGGGAATACTGACCAGGGAGGCCCGGGCATCAGCGGGACAAATCTTGGCGGCTCCTGTAGTGTGGTCTCCTGAGGTAACAAGACGCGCCTGACATGAGCCAGCAAGACGCGCCAAGCTGTGCCACCTAGCGGGTGCGATGAGCACTGCCTCTCATGTGGACATCAGCCACGTAAGGAGCACGTTAGCAGTCCCGTGGCTGGTCTGGCGATCTGGAAAAGGAAATCAATCTGAGCAATAAACTACCAGAGAAAGCGACGTTGCTTGCGCGCGTAATATCGGAGAAACAAGCAACAGTAAATTTTACAACACAAGGAGCTAAATGAAAATCACACTAAAATTGGCTGTGAAGCAGCGAAGAAAGAGGTGGTGCAGCCAGTGAAGAGGGACTTTGTGACTTGACGTCATCGACACTGCGAAAGGACTATAGACTGTTATGGTTCTCCCTATGGTTCATGGGAGTGTGTTTCTTCTGAGTTTTTTTTCTTGATGGCTGCTGTTGAATCTTTGTCACTAAAGCAAAGAAAGACAAAGCATTATCCGAGCCTCCGGTCCTGACATAGAATTGTAAAACACAACAGAAGGCCAGGTCCTGGCACAATAGATTGTAAAGTGGGGCTAACCCGCTGATGTCAGGAAATATGCCTCACCTCACCTCACCCTGGCATGTGACTCCGGGGGACTCACCGTCCTACATCACCCAGTGCTCTTCTAGGCATTCCACACATATAAAGTACCAGACAAGACAAAGTAAGACCAACAAGTCTTTCTAGGGCATGTAGTAGTGGAATCTGCATGGGTAAACCTAACCTACGCACTCAAACCCGCCAGTTGGCCTAGTGTGTGAGAGGAATCTTGTTTAGGTTGACAGGAGAAAGGGAGAGAGCAGAAACTGCCCTTTCAATCCAGGAATCATGTAAGCGCTTGTGAAAGGAGAGGGGAGGAGCGCCACACTTTGTTGAATTCAAGTAAAAACAGTGTGCTAACTCAGTGTGACACTCCTGTTGTCACCCAGCTGAAAAGGTGCCCTAGGCCAGGCAGTGTATGCTGCTGCTAATCAGAGAGATTTCTAAATGTGAAATCCATAGTGAAAGAAGCCCATGCCAGGTGGTGTATGCTCCTGCTAAACAAAGGGAATTCTAAATGTAAATCCACGCCAGAGCACAGAGACCAATTCCGTGGTTATTGTAAAAACGCAGACCTCAGCATATGGGCTCCCAATATGATGCAGCCATGGTCAGAAATAAGGACACTCGTAAACTTGTAGCTCTCCTCCACTGGTGTTCAGTCTACACCTTACTCCCACCATCCTACCCATCTCGTCTAATATAAATGTTAGGTCTTTCCTCAAAAAATCGGAACTTCTATTCTCTTTGAGGTTGTGTGCGAACCAACAGGATTGCAATACCTGTGCGCCTTACCTCAGTAAGTGGGATGGCTGTAGTAAAGCTATGCTCTTCCTGTTGTGTAGTCATTTCTGCCCAGCCTATTTTTTGCTCAGTGTATTTAGGCCACGAGTGTTTATTGAGCTACTGTGACATAACTGTAGTCTTTTATTAGATTAGTCGTTATCTCAGTGGCTGGCTGATCCATCAGTACTATTACGCAGTCTTTTCCAATACTCTTGAACCTTCTACATTTGCTTCATAATTCTCACGTTCCAGTATTACCCTCTTCCCTCCATGCAGTAGTTTGCATTGTTCTATTTTGACTCTGTGCTAGAGCACTGAAATTTCAATAAAAACTTTCTAGCAAAATTTGACAATTAATTCAACTTGAAATAATCTTGAACCTGAATGTATTTGGTGTTTTCCAAAGGATGGGCAGCTCCCAATCTGTCACTAATATATGGGGCCCCAAATGGGCTCAACAAGGGTGGTTGGGGTATGGTTAGGGAACCGCCTTGATTCATTACTCTTTTTGTTGAGGGAACCTGGACCATGGTCAGCCTACAGTTCTACAGAGGGCTGATGTTTGGGCTTGGACATAAGCAAGTCAAAGCTTTCTAATGTCAAGAGAGGCATGGCAATGTGTCTGAATCTCATTTTTATGCTGAGGACTCACAACTTTTTTGTTTCATTTTCTTTGTTCACTTCAACTCTCTATGATCGAATCTTCACTTCTCTGTTGGTAGTGCAGGCTTGAATGACATTCATACTCACAACGTTTTTGTTTCATTTTCTTTCTTCACTTTCACTCTCCATGATCGAATCTTTACTTCTCTGTTGGTAGTGCAGGCTTGAATGACAAGAGGTTTTCCTCTCTCCAGCCCATTCTTCTTTTTCCTCACCACCAATTCTCTCTTTCAAACTCAGCTTCCTTTTTCCACCAAAGCATGCAATATGAGCATTGTGTTTAATCAATCTCTTGATTTTATATCGCTAATTGTTTAGGTGGCCACATCTTGGAATTTTGATTTCTTTAATATTCAGAAGACTAAGGGCTCAATTTAATATTTGGCGGTCAGGCCCTTCTCCGCCAGGATGACAGAGTAAATTACTCTGTCGCTCTGGCGAAAGTCCCAAATTTGCAATATCCGACGGACCAACGGACATTTCAACCATTGACTGGAACCATCATCAAGGCAGTTCCTGCCAATGTATTGTAACTTTGCCTCACATTTAAATTTGACAGGTGGGTCGTTATTTTGGCGGAAAGGGTACTCTCTCGCCATTGCGATACAGTACCCTTTCCACTAGCATACAAATTGGGCCCTAAATCTTTCACTAATGCTTACTTTATACTGGTCTATGTAAAAAATTGACTAGTCCACACACATCCATCCAGAATGCTTGTGTTTACTTCCTTTCTTACTTCTGCAGTTCTTGCTCAATTTACCCTTCTCTTGCAACTGGCCACCTTACTACTGCAATGTAAATTTCATTTTTAATGCCTAAAATTCCTTGCAGCCTTCTACCTGTATTCCTTTATTTCAATATATACTCTTCCTTGGACACTACACTCGGCTTCTTTCTGTTTAATGACAAGCCCTTGCCTTGCCTCCTTATGCCCCCCATCCCAGTCTGTGCTTCATCTCAATTTCCCCGCGTTACTATTCTGACCTCCAAGTTTTGGAATGAGCAGCTTTTATCTGTGAGATTGGATTCAATTTAATGACATTTTAGAAGCTGCTGAAAGATCATATCGACAATATTTACTCTCAAATCTGATTCCATACTGATGGTACTGTTGTTTGTCTTGTTTTGTGCTGTCTTCAAGTGGGCAGCACTTTTGATAAAACAAAAACCACTTTTCTAAGTAGAAATAAATAAATAGTATGTGGTGAATAATCACAACTCCAAGTTTTTGCCTTCCTACTTTGAATGAGATCACTATGAATGTACTATTATTTGTTGATTTGAGTGTGTGTTGTTATTTGATTACATGTTGCTTGTAGGTGTTGTTTTAGTTGTATAAATATTGTGAAGTCATAAGCATTACATTTGGTGTATGAGATATGGTTTTTGTTTGTGTCCATAACCGGGCTTTAACTGTGTGTTTTTAAGTGTATTTCTGTTTTTTTAAGTCATAACTACAACTATGTTAAGGTCGTATAAAAAAAGCTAACCATAACTTCACTTTAACCTTTGATTTTTGCAGTGCATTTTGTGATCATCCACACCATCCAACAGTTACCTGTTGCCAACCCACTACAGGCAGCCAAAGCCTGGTGCGCAATGCCTAAATCAAATGCAGCAGGGGTTTGGTCCTGAGTCTGGCATACAGGTCCCTGCACCTAATCTACCAAACCCACCAATATTGGCCAAGCACAGCTGTAATGCACAGAAGTCTCTATAACATTTTTCAGGATTTGCAAATCCCACATTAAAAATTGTTTTTAATATCAATTTTTATGTGTGGATCCCTTTGGGATCCTCCACATGGACCTGGGTGTCAGGATAGTTGTGCCCTTTTGTTTTCATTTTACCCAACACTGTATTCAGTGCACCATGTTGGGCAATCATAACCTCAACATCTTTTTTTTGTGCCAAACAAAACGCAGAAGATTTGTAAATCCATAGTCAGATATGCAAATCCTTTATGGAAAATGGGAGATACAGCTTTGTAGTCCAGTGATGGCCTTTTTTTTTTTTTTTTGTATTCACAAATCTTCTTTGGATTTGCACATCAACGTAGGATTTGGGGATTAATGATCCAATCATTTCTATAATTTAACTGCTTCATGTCCATCTCGAAATACTTTTTAAAAATTAATTTCTCAAAAAATATTGAATGGATGTACACCACATAGTGCTTAATTTGAGCTGGTGGTTTCCGGTGCTTCGCACCAGCACTTATTTCTCAGCACCGGCACTTGTGACAGCTGCCACATGGTGGTGCTGTTTGTATAATTTAGAGACAAATAGAACAACACTTGTTTATTCATTAAATATGCATTAAAAACAACTAATACCTGTTGCCCACACCATTCATATAGCTTTGGGGGCCTTGACCAGTCTGCATTGCCAGACTTGTAGCAGTGTGATGGTTATTAGTTGTGAAGGTACTGTCATTGGCAGCACTGGCAGTGGCAATGGGTGGTGCAAGCTGCAGTGACCTCCTGACGAAGGCCCTGGTACTCAGTTTTTTGCAAATGAAGCACTGACACAACACCAATCAGTCACTTCCTTGAGCAAAGTTCAGCTTTCATGCCATTTGGTATAATTCCTTTTAGCTTTTTTCTGCAGAGCAAAGAGTCCCAGAAGAAGCTAAAATGGGAAATGCCAAAACTTGCCATGCTGAACACAAATCAGAAATTCTTTTTGTTTGTTTTGTTTCTTTTGGGGGGAAAATCTTCGTGCAGATTACCCAAACGATGCCAAAGATATTAAGAAAATAAAAACTGCTTTTCAATGGAAACTGTGATATAATTAGAACTATACACTAGCTATCACCAGTGTATTGTTCTGATCAATATATATATTTCACTAATCACAATTATGCGCATATCTGTGCCCAGCCTTATGGCAATGCCCAGCTCGCTCTTATACTTCCACACCAAAATATGTCTGCCCTTTGTCGCAACAAAGAATGTTCTCTCTTTAAACATGATATAACCTTCAGAACACCCAACATTGTCTCTACTACACTAACCATAAACTATTCATCTTAATATTTGGCCATTTTGATGCTTATAACTTTTCTGAAATTACAAGAACTGAAGATTCTGAATCTGCCATCACTCCTACCTCCAAATCACCTATTAAAATGGTGCACATAAGAGCACCTTTGATGTCAACAGTCCTACAGTAAGTACTACAATTCCAATTCCCACTATTATCTTCAACAGCTGAACTCCCAGGTCCCCAGACCTTTATCAAATGCACCATCCTTTTGCATTTGTTGTATTGCCTAATGACTGTAGGGCATGTACTACTATTACAAAAATGGGCTCAAAAAACACATCTTTAGCATGAAATTGTTTCCTTCTTTTTTTTAACTCAAGATTTGACTCAATGGAGGCGTGGCCATCAGCCGACGGGAATGGCGGCACATTAGCGCGGCTCTGGAGCCCTCGCTCGCTATCCGGGATAAATTCTGCAATTAATCTGCAGCAAGAAACCCAGCTAATGGTGGACCCCAGCCCCTGTAGCAGCGGGCATCTGTAACTCACCAACTCCGTAACTGGAGGGGGGGCCAGACGAAGAATGGACTGCGGGCACGGACGGCTGCGAGGCGACACAAAATGGTGGCGGTGCAGCCGAAGTGATCCTTGGAGAAGTAAGTGCGTCAGGAGACGACAGTGTCGCACATTAATCCCAGCTACCCACAACAGAGCTCGGAGCCGCGCGGGGGCCCGAGGTACTGCCGCTAATAGAAGCCTGACTGCCGGTGGTGTGTGGCCCGCAGAAACACGAGCAGGAGAGGTGCGCAGCTATCCGACGACCTAAAATCATCGTGCAGGCCCGGAGGAGGAAGGCACCATCACAACGATCCGGGCGGTAACCCCTCTGTAGGAGAATTCCCCGGCAGCCGAGAGGTGACACACTGCAACCTGCAATACTGTAGCGGTGAGTGAGGAGCGGTGCTGACGGACCCTGGGTGGAGTCATCAGGAATAACACTACATGCGGGCTGCCGAAGCGTACACATAAGGCAGAGAGGAACGGCTTATCCTGGGCCCAGTGAGTCGCAGTGGCCCTCATTGGAGGGGGGTCAAAACTGCCGGGATTGCTCGCTTGCGTGTCGGAGAGGGAAGATGGACCCTGTGTCTGCCCACACTGTAAAAGCGGATCAGCTCACCAGCCTGATACTTACATTTGAAATAAAGATTTGGCCTATGGGCAGTAGATTGTGACCCCCCCAGGACAGAACATTGGAAGTTGAGCCCCGCGACTGGAGGTATAACAAGGAAAGAGGAGGTACCTGCAAAATCACAGCAAAGAAAGGACTTTTTGTCATGCCACACTTGCCAGAGGACAGTGATTCCCCAAGCCAACAGGAAGGGAGGGGGAGGGGCCACCAAGGAGCTGAAATACGGCCCGTACAGATGATTGCAGTGATTGGGCCCCCACCTAGTACATATCTCCTAATACACCGAACAACCGGGTGGCCCTCATATCGGGAAATCCGACAGGCCGCTGGAGACGAATGTCCCCTAGGCAGGCAGCGGGGATTACCGGGTCAGATCCTCAGCAAACCACTTATCATCTAACAAGTGACGGCTGGAGAATGGCAGGAGAGAAAGGAACTAAGACGACACTGCAAACCAAACTTGACAAATACACATGGAATAAAAACGGAGATGACCAAGAAGCCACCCAACTGGCAGTCCAGGACAAGACACAGTGCCCCCCCTACTAAACAGGATTTAACACTCCAAGATATTATGGCTGCCATCAACGGGGTGCGGACTTCCCTGGAGTCTCGACTTGATGTGGTGAATGTCGAAGTCTCGCTCATACGGGCGGACCTCCAGAAGATGGACAACAGAGTTAAGGAGGTGGAAGATGTCACCACAGAGCTCGCAAAGGATACCTCCCAGCTTAAAAAACAAGTTCAACAACTACATGAAAACCAGGTCAAAATGGAAGCGCAAGTAGACGAATACGAAGGAAGGGCGCGGCGAAACAATGTGCGCATCCTGGGGGTCCCGGAACATGTAGAGGGCCAGAATGCAGACCTTTTTGTCAAAGATCTAGTCTCTGAACGCTTGCAGCCAAAGAGACTCAAACTATTTCTCCATCGTATGGGCTCATCCAGTCCCTGGGGGGCAGCCAAAGCCAGGAGCTCCCCCCCCCCGACCGATAATTGCCAGAGTCTTTAATTTTCGAGATCGGGATGCAATACTCCAGGCCGCATGCAACAACCCACCAGCCAAACAGGAAAACAGTGAGATATTCTTTTTTCCAGATTTCACCACGATAGTTCAATATCAAAGGCGCAGCTTCCTTGCGGTCAAAAAGGCTCTCAGCGATATGGACATAAAACACGCAATGATATTCCCAGCTAAACTACGTATTGAAGTGGATGGCAAGACATGGTTTTTCTCCTCCCCATAGGCAGCATGGGACTGGCTGGAAGGATGGCGATGAGTGGGGAAGCCTAACAAAGAGAGACATGCTGGGCTAAGAAGAAGTAGAACAGGGCCCCCCAGTGGGACGCGTGGAGATTCAGCTGCATAAGAAGTAGACTCTTTATCCAGGAGCTAAAAAGACATTGAACTCTGCCTAACGATGGAGAGTATAAACTACAGCTAAGTAGATCTGGTTGTATTGAGAAGTAACTATAGTGGATTGCACGGGGTCTCCACTTGGAGAGCTTCGCTAACTAAACTCAACTAAATATTCCAAGAGATGGGGGGGGACTCCTAAGCACAATACAAATGTCAAAAGATCCATCTCAGGCTGGGGTCAAATGATACCATGCAGTTTATCTATCGAAATGTTCAGATTTGAGCGGGGGTGAGAGGCTGCGTACCAGGTACCTTTCCAAATAGGGGCGGGGGGAGCGACAGGCACTCTGCCTTGTTGGGGGTGGGTAGTTCTAAAGCCACTGGCAGGGAGGCAGGGTGGGCAGCTGAAGGGATGGGGGATTTGGTATGTCTTTTGTATTCAAGTCACTTTCTATGAATCAATTGAATAAGCCACACACTATATCTTCACTCACAAACCGAGTAGGTCCCTGTCGTCACCTATGATTTCTATTCCTATACAGCACCCAATGCCTAGCACTGTAAGAAGGGGGCTGGCTTCCGTAATGGCTGCCCCGGAATATTTGCACCAGAGCTCATATATATCCCTTCCAAAGGTAAAATGGCTTTGAACTTTGTGGAGACGTCACTCTCCGTTCTAACGTGGAACGTCAATTGGTTGGGGGATAAAATAAAAAGGGGAATTGTGCTGCAGTACCTCAAACGACAGGCCCCGGATCTAGTCCTGCTACAAGAAACACACCTCGTGGGGAACAAGTGTAAAGCCTTTGAACTGAGGGGGATATAAGCTTCTTGTCCATGTGGGATACACCTCGGGATCCAGAGGCACGGGTATTTTGGTAAGAAGAAGTCTCGCACTTACTCCGATATGTACATGGGCAGACCCCAAAGGTAGATATGCGGTTCTAGAGGCAAGTTGGGAGGGAAAGCCACTTAATGTTATTTCAATATACATCCCACCAGCACTAGGGAAAGAGGTGCTGATCGACTTGGGGAAGATCTTGCTGGATCTCCCATTAGGTAGGCTAATTCTAGGGGGAGACTTCAACATGACCCTAAATGACCGAATAGATAGGCAACCAGCACGCCCTCAGACATGCCCCAACACACACGCCAGAGTTTATTACTGCCATGGGAGTCACTGATGTATGGCGTTATTTTCGTCAAGATGTGACTCACTTTACGGATTACTCGAGTGCCCATAGAAGTCTCTCCTGCATAGATTATGTTTTGACCCAATCGGCAAACATTGGTACCTTTCAGAAACCATGCTGTTTACCACGTGGTATCTCTGGCACTCCCCGGTGTGGGTGGAAATCATGCATCACAATCAGAGACAACGAAATACAATTGTTAGTAATCCCTGGCTGCTCAAGATCCCAGATATAAAAGAGAGTTTGATATCACACTCTGAAAATGACTTTAAAGAAAACGTCAGGTCGGTGGAAACGGCACAGAAAATATGGGAGGCCTTTAAAACAGTGGTGAAGGGACAGGCATTGGCCTTCAAGGTTGAATATATTAAAAAGCAGCAAGAGCAAATAGAACAGCTTGAAGCGAACTTCAGCAGCTTGAATCAGAGTACTCACGGTCACCTAGCGAAACTATCAAGCATCAATTGACCATTAAGCAACTTGGATATAAAATCCTAGCTCGAGAGCAGGCTGGAGCCAACTTACTGACCACACGTCATAGGCTCTATGAATTGGGAGATAGAGCTGGCAAATTGCTCGCATGGTTGGAAAAGAGGGAACAAGCACAACGTTGGGTCCCCAGATTAAAAGTCAATAGCATGCAGACTCTCTCAGACCTGCAAGCAATTGCGGATGTATTTGCGGATCACTTGGCGTGGATCTATACACCCTCGAATACTACAGCAGAGGACTCTCGCCAACTACTGGCAGATATGCCTCTGCCTACCCTGTCCTCCAAGGATAGGGACGCAATGGAGGAAGATCTCACAGACGATGAGATTCGCACTGCAATAAATAAAATACAGTCTGGGAAGGCAATGGGGCCTAATGGGGTCCCCATTGAATTCCTAAAATCAACTGTTTCACAAATCATGCCCTACCTGAGAGAAATGTACATCGAAAGCTATGAGAAAGGGATCTACCAGAATACCAAAGATTGGCCTTGATTGTTGTTATCCATAAACAAGGGAAACCCGTCGACAGTTGCAGATCCTTTAGTCCGATCTAATTAATTAACGTTGAAGCAAAAATCTTTGCGAAAATCTTGGCCTCTCGCCTAGCTCCTGTTATCACCTCGCTGGTTCATGTAGATCAGTCTGGCTTTGTACCGGGCCGAAACACGGTGCTAAATATCCACCACCTCCACAATGTCTTAGGCCGCAAACAAGTCATAGAGGAGGATGCTGTTGTTTTATCCCTGGATGCCAGTATGGCGTTTGATTCAATAGAGTGGCCCTATCTATTTGAGGTGCTCCGGCGTCTAGGATTTGGCCCAAAGTTACTGGGATGGGTCAAGCTGCTTTATACAGATCTCAAAGGCCAGGTTAAGGTCAACAATTGCTTGTCCAGAGTATTTTCTTTAAAGAGGGGCACAAGACAGGGATGCCCCCTATCCCCATTGATTCTTTCACTGATGCTAGAGCCACTGGCAACATGGGTCAGAGGAGATCCACTATTGAGAGATCTGAAATGGGCGAAGGGGCAGGAAGATAGGATCTCTCTCTATGCTGATGCTATTCTGCTTTATCTTGCATAGTCGACAAAATCAGTGCATAGAAATTTAAGCATTTTCACTAATTTCGGTAAATATTCTGGATATTTCATCAACTGGTCCAAATCAATGATTTTTGCTAATCAAGGACCGATCCTAAAACTCCCATAAGGATGCAAAGTGGAGGTAGCTGTGGATGGATTCCGATATCTCGGGCTATATATACCCCTGACCCCAATATTTGTTATACCAAAAATCTAGCTGTGCCTCTAGATAGATTGTGCAATGATGTCAAACACTGGAGAACTTTGCCCCTCTCCTTACTGGGTCGAGCTGCTCTTTTTAAGATGCTGCCTCTCCCCCCAATATTTATACAACCGTCAGAACTGCCCGATCAAGGTCCCAGAATCTTACTTCAGGAATATTGAGAGTGAGGTCAGGACTCTACTGTGGGATGGAAAGGCGCCTCGCATCGCTTTACATAAATTAACCAGAGGATGGTATGATGGGGTATTGCATTCCCAGATATGCGTCAATATTACTGGGTTTCACAGCTGGTGGTGGTGAACCAATGGATATACCGCTCCCCATCAGACCCTGCTTACCCCCTAGATAAATATCAAATTGGAAGGGAGGGTTACCTGAGGGCCCTCTCTTCTAAAGTTAGGAGGGGTTGTTACATGGGCCCAACGGCCCATACTCTGGATGTCTGGCATCAGGCCAATAGGAGACTTGGCTGGCTGGATGTGCTGACTCAGGCCACCCCGTTGAGATCAGCTCAAAAACTAGGAACACTATGTCACCAACCCGGGTTTGGTAGTTGGGACACTATAGGTATTTCTATGGAAGGCCATTTATGGAAAAAGGGGAAGATATTAAAATTTGCAGAATTAAGGGAGGAGTATGATCTGGCTCAGGGAGAGGTCTTCCGATATTTACAAATCCGCCACACCCTCAAAGCGGTACTTCCGGGCAATAAGGATATTCCTGGAATCATCCCGCCTGGAGGACAGGCTACTTTCTGAACTCCTGTTAAAAAAATCGGTGTCACTAACATATCGGAAGCTATGTTATAATCTACCTGATCTGTTCCAGACCCTCCGAGAAAAGTGGCAAAACGATATAGGACCAATTGAGGACAACGATTGGCAAATGGCATAGATGTCCCCAAGGGAGGCAGCCATCCCTCTCAAGTTCCGTCTCATCCAACTAAAAGTTCTACACAGAACCTATCTCAATGAGGTTATTCTTGCAAAGATAGGGCGCAGACAGGATGCTCTGTGTCTCCGTCAATGCCATGATGAGGCAACCTTTTATCATGTTATGTGGGAATGCCCCTCCATACATGCGTTATGGGAAGGGGCTACAGAACACATGCAAAGAGCCATAGGTAATGAGATTAAAATGACACCACAATTGGGGCTCCTCAACGTATGGGAGAAGACAGACCTTACGGGATGGAACAACAATGGGTCACCCTGGGCTATACGTTGGTGAAACGCACAATAGCAATGCATTGGGGAGCAGCTGAGGTGCCATCTTCGGGGAGTTGGGCAAAGGAATTAGATAAATGCATGATTGTAGAAAAGGAGGTATTCAAATCCAGAGGGTGTCCCAAAAAATAGGATAAAAAATGGGGCAAATGGAACATGTACCGGGGTGAACTGTGTATTTCGCCTACTAGTGAAATGGAAATGAAAGAGAAACGATGGAACAGATAAAATATAGATGGCTGAACTGAAGTGAAATGTTTTTAAATATGTAATGTGGGGAATAACTGATGTGATGTGTTAAATGCTAATATATTTGTGACTGAAATGTTCTTCAATATATAAAAACCATCTTTAAAATAAAAAAAAGATTTTCCTCAATGGCATTCACCTGCTCCGCAGTATTAACATTCTCACTCCTGAACAGAGTCTTTGAAGAAACAATGGACCACCCAACCCCTGTTGCCACAGCAGTGGTTTATTTGAAAGTAGAATTACACCAAACTAACAAGTATTTTGTGTCTTTCTTCATAGAAATGTATTATGAGTTGGTCACAATTATACTGCCACAGCAAGAAAGTGTGTGGCTGTCACATATTCTTTTATGTAGTCGTGTATGCCTTACAAACAAGTAAGAAAAAGGTGTGCGATTCCACCACAATTCAAATTCTTTCTTGGAAATGTCTTTTCAACCTATTCTCTGCCTTAATGGTTCATCCCACCACCCAGAGTTTGTAACATCAGGCATTAACTTTGGTAGATTGTTCAAATATAGCTTCTCCTTCAGAACACAACGAATTGAGCAAGAGTTGTTTCTTGCACTAAAGGCCAAATGTATTTCCCTCTATGGCAATCAGATAATTTTCAAGCGATCTGTACCATTGCTTCAACTTTTGTACAGGTTGCTTATACTTCTGCAGAAATAAAGCTGGAGCCATATTATTTTGCATAGCAATAGCAAATATAATGGTAAATGCGTGTACGTAATAACCAAACAAACAAAATAGCGAGAAGAGGCGTAGTTTCCCCAACAAGCCAATGAGCAAAGAGCAACCATTGCAAAATCCCTCACCAAATGCCTGAATAAACCAGGATAAACATTTCTGTGGTATGGTGAAGCATAAATGTGGCGCGCCTCCAAGAAATAAGTAGGAGGGTACAATATCTCTGATATGCCAACATCCACACACTCACCAATCAGTTCCATGAAGCAAAATACTACATTTTAGCCCTGATCAGCTGCCTCTACAGCTATGTTGCTGAAGCTGGCTGCCGGAGAGCGCTGCTCCGCTTGACAGCACACCAACATAGCAACTTTTTAGCCTTGTACTTCAACATGACTGTGATATTCGGGATAGGTTGAGTTACTGGCACACATGCCTTAAATATTAATCTAATGGCCTCTTACAGTGCACATGACAAAAATGTGGCTTAAGAGACTGCCTGATGTTTGTGTATCTGGTGCCGTTTCAAATTACAAGACATAACACTGCACTACAAGCATTGCCTAGGTGCCGGACGATCTCTTGGCATTTCTGGTCAAACGTCCCTACTGCTGCACAGTTACTGACACTCGGTTTGTGGGCCAATGAATACTCCACATAATTCTTGCTAATTGCCCACTCCCTATACCACCCTCCATCATCACTACTCCTGCTGCATGAGTTTGTGAGTACTCATGTGTGATCAGTGGGAAGCATTCATACCAGTCCTCCTTTGGCACTGGTGGATGAGTCCTCTGAGTAATCCCTTAAGAGCAGATCGTAGTCTTCATGTGAAACACCTGTTAGCTATTTGTACTGCCAAAGTGTGGTTTTCTATATCTCCATCCTCCGTTGTAATCATTAAATAACCACTGCCACTGGTGGTATGGACCTTTGTTTGTCGAAAAGGAGAAATAAAAAGGAGCACACATTTACATCAATCCTATGACATGATAAACCATTATTGACTTTAAATATAGTCAATAAAGAGAATGTGTGTGAGTTAAAGGGTTTTATTTTCGATTATTTTTAAGATTTCACATTTTATTCTGCTAGCATTAATCTTTTAAGTATCCGCTTTAAAAGTTAAAGAAATCCAATAATCGATATTTCAAAATAAGAAAAAATACATTAGTTAGAATAACAGTAAAAATTGTATTAATGCAGCAAGCGTGTTTCATATAGGCAGTTCCCTAATCTAAATTAAATTGGAATAAGATAGAATAAAGTGCAAGTTCAGATACTCAAAGTTCTGGTGAGAGAATGAATGTATAAGCATAATGCCTTTGCATGTCTGGCTGGAAAGTACTCGCCGGTATAAATCAGCAAACATCAAAGAATTTGGCTATGCAACCTTTGATGTAGAGAGATATAAGAAACTTAGAGATGAGTCCCCAACCAGTGAAAGTGAAAGAAGCTCAAGGGGAAAATAAGCTGAAAGGAAAAGTACTGCTCTAGGAACATACACTAATATAAACACACAATATTCTAGGTGGCATCATGTTTTCTTTCGTCTTCTTCATTCTCCAATAGGATTTCAGTAAACTCTTGGAATAAGCAAATGCCCCATTTTCTCATGTTCGTACAATTGTATATAGATGTTAGACATTGAAAAAATACATCCTCCACATTCTGTGGTCCAGACTGTTCTTCCTGTGATTCATCTTTGCTTTTGCTTCTTCTCCTCCCGGTGAGAACCTCGCTATCGGTTGTCTAATACAAAACAGATGCCTATTCACTAACTAACAAAAAGGCTTCTGGAAAGGTATAAAATCTGCAGCAAAAAAAAAAGAAAGCGTCTTGTGGAAAATAACAGTTCAATGTGGAAAACAGTCCTTTCAATATTAATGCCTTCATTTCAGTTAACATGGCAGAGACAATTTGGCCAACTTAAATCAGTACTTATGTACTTCACTTGCAGACTTATAACATTTAAGTATGATTATCTACAATTAATTTTTGTATTTGTATCATGTGCTATTTAAACATAGGCTCTTGCACATTTATAATAAAAAGAGTTTTTGATTGCAAATGAAATTCGCTCTTGCCGTTTACTCCCCTTTGATGATTGAAAAACCATCACAATTCTATTTCAGAAATGAATCTTTAAATTGTCTCAACTTTTTGTATTCTCTGTTTCTTCTCTCTTCCATTTCTATTTCGCCTCTCATATGCCTTTCTCATTCTTTATTAATTTTCCTTGTCAAATAGCATATAAATCCTTCATATAAAGCATATCAAACAAATATCTAAAATTAATACAGGTTTTAGTATGATTCTGAAAAGTCCTTCCCCTACTGATTCAAACCAATTGCTTAGTACAGCAGTTCCTTTGCCTAGTGTCCCTAATACACTAGTGGTTTCTAAAGGTACTTGGGACCACAAATGTTTTTGCAAATTCTTCTGACTTTCTACTCCTGTCGGGTATGTAGGAGCAGCAATGAACCTTCAACATCCTACAAACTCTGCTTTTCTCTGCCAACTAAATATCTAAAGCTAATAAATCTTGCAAAACTATTGGTCTAATAGCCATTAATTCATTGCTAACTGCCACCAAAGCATCATATGTATAAGTAGGCAGTTTGTCTACTACTGCAGATAACGTTCTAATTTGCTAGTCATTTATAACTACTCCTACTGGCGGTATGAGTGCTCCAAAATTGTATACCACTAATTGTGTCCCATCACTAGTAATACGGGTGTGTCTATGGTGTGGTGTCATGGTTAAAGCATCAATTTGCATGATACATTTTAGGGACTAATAAAGCTAAATAGCAAACACCATCCCAGTCAGCAGGCAACTGAAAATAAGCATCCTGTCTTCAAACAAAATAGACTCCAGGACTAACTGCCTCTTCCCCAGTTAATATTTCAACAGGGCCTTCTAAAACTTCAAATATGTGACCACAGCTACTTATTCAAATGTGCCTCTTTCTAAATTGGTTTTGTCTTTTAAACACATAATTTCCCTTTTTGTTGTCTATCTAATTTTAATTTAGGATATATCATTTTCTTCTTGTACTCGTCTTCCTCTTTCTTCCAAACATTCTTTAAAATATCCTCCTCATTTGTATGGGTGAGCGGAACTCATGGAGCTTAACTCCGTGGAATTCCGCTGAGTTACATAAAAACTCTGCAAGAAACACGAGCAACGGAATTCGGTATGCTGCGCTGCTCGTGCTGACTTTTAGCACCGGGAGCTTGTCCTGTGCTGTAAAATCAGTACAAATAGCACAACACAGCATGCTAGAGGGCACTGCTTCTTTCTAACTTAACATTGACGAGCCGCTCGTGAGAAAAAAACTCCACTACGTCGCGGTTTTCTGAGTTTTTCCTGAACTTCACGCTCCTAGTGGAGTAGTCAATACTCCGCGAACTCTGCCGGAGGAGCATAGTTTATCGCCTACCCCTACTTGTTTGTCGTATGAAAAATGTGATGTTTCCTTTCCTCTAATATTAAAATGAACTTCTTTTCTTGTGGGTCTAATTAAACAGGGAGGCTAAAATTCAGGAAAAAAAGTGTGGACTCAAAGATCCAGACTGGAGGACCACATGCCTTGACCGTGTCTATAACTGTAGAAGAGCTAAAGAAATAACATGCATTTTTTGAGTGGATGAGGATTCGTTCTTTCTGAAGGGGAACCTTAAAAAGAATCATATCATAATTGGAAAAATATTATTCAAAACATTCCTGTCTTTAGAATAAAGTAAAATACTACATGTAATTGCTAATGAATGTGGGATATGATGATAGGTCACATCTGCAGCTGAAGAGGGTAAATGTGCGTAAACATAACAATCCTTAGTGTCTAAAGCTTGAGTGTATTTTTTAACTAATTTAGAATAAACATGAGTCGATAAATCTTCCTTTGAAACATCTATAAATGAAGGTTTTAATTTCTACTCCTTGTCTGTGTGTGTAGATGAAGTGGGTGCAGGTGTAGATATAAGTATTTATATAAGTATTTATATCTCTAGGGTAAAACACATTCCAATTAAAATGACTATAAATGAGATCACTACAACAATCACTATTCTACACTTAGCCCAGGTAAGGACACAAGTTTGTCTACAGTCAGACTTAAGTAGAATTTAGCAGCCGTCAGATTCAATTTTTTTTGTTGTCTTCTACTTGTGCAAACAATGATTTGCTTGCAGTTATTTCATTTGTCTTATGTACAAAAATCTTTGTGAGACATGCCTAGCCCTACTCCATCTTTTTTTAAATGTGTTATCCCTACTCATCTGCTACACCCTTGACCCTAGGGATTCTTCTTAATTCTTTTATTTACCTTACTGAATAGTGCTTGTCAAGTTCTTGGTTGCAATATTTGTTCCAGGAATGTAATTTAATCAATGCTGTTTTAGTGTTGCATATCATGGAAGTTCAAATGAGTCTGATCTCAGTTTGTTAGGACAGTTTGTTATGCACATTCTCTGAGTAAGTCCATTCGTATGCAGAATACCTGTGACAAGGTACTCTTGCTCTCTTGGATTTCCTTGCTGTCTGTTGATCTTCTTCTGTCTAGCTTATATCACCAGATTCTGTCTCTTCGATGATGGTTTGTGGTATATCTCAATTGCCTTCTACCATTTGGTCATTCCAATCTCCATAGTGGTCTTTCTCTTCTCACACTTGTCCCTTCATCTGGATCCTTTGGTTGCTTTTGTGATGATTCACAAAAGCATTCACAGTAACTGGTACCAGTGAGAGATTTTGATGTACTTCACCCTCCTTTGGCCCTTCAGGACTACAGGTACAGGAAATCTCAGAATTAGCTCAAAGAACACTTCTTCTTCATACAGGCACCTCACTCTGGGTGTGTGAAGCATACACCCAATTAGGTATCCCAACACACTTGACAGCAGTGTTGGTAATCAGGATAACCTGGTTGGGGCATTTCCACCTTGACTCCAGACAGAATTTTCACACATGCGTTTTCACCAAAACCCAGTCACCAAGGGTAAGGTCATGGCATTGCTCCTATTGTGGACTGGCAGTAACAACTCAAACCTGGTGTTAATGTTAATGTTAATTGGGATTTGTAGAGCGCATAATCTCTTAGCGCTAAGAAGGAATAGCTATGGACCCCCCCCCCCCAAGTGACTGACTATTAGTCCCCGGTCAAAGCGTGTGTTGTGCCCAGGCCTCTGTAAAGAGGAGGGTCTTCAATTTTTTTCTGAATGGGAGAAGGGCTTTTTCCTTACAAAGTGAGAAACAGAACACACCACATCAGCTAATCCTTTGCAGTAATCAAGTGATATGTCGTCTGTGATGCTTACAAGCTCATTCTCAGACACAGCAGTCAGTTGCACAGCATGTCTCATGAGACTCTCATGTGGGGATAATCTAGTTCTCTTGTCAGGGGCACGCCAAAGACTCATCTATAACAGTTGTAAAGCATCTGGCCATTTCCGAGTAATAGATGCACAGACTTTGGCCAATCGTGATTTTGGAGTGCTTTTCTCAAATAGTCAGCTATGCCCAAAGCCTCAGAACAACAGCTACAATGTAATCTCTGTTCCACTTGAAGTTCCACACAGAGCATTCCAAGGACCTCATTAATAAAATGGGTCCCTTAATATGACTCCGGAGAAACTGGAAATATGAACCATGGAATAAGTTCAAGTGACAGCATTTTAACTACAGGAAGACTGTCATTCCTCCGTGTTGAGTAGGGTTTCACTCATCAGGAGAACATGCACATTGTCACCAGGACATACCTCAGCCCAGTACAAAAAGGTGTCTGGATGAATTCCAACTGCATCCTATTGAAGGATCCTCCTGATTTTGCTATGTGACTCAATGCCACAGAGATTCTCCTCCCTACAATAATCTACTGACATGTCACATTGCTATATTTTTACAAACACAAGGTAACCCAAAAGGTAGTTAAGGACCTTGGGTAACAGTTTAGTATTAGAGCAGTGGTCCTTAAACAGAACAGTTTAGTCTGTAGGAGAGTCATAGACTTGAATCAGTGCTGTATTGCGAGTGTCCAGCCGGACAATCAATTTAATAAATCAAAAATGTCAAAGAACACAAATACAAACACATCAATAACGTAGGACACAATCCTTCATCCTACATGAACACATAACAAGTACATTTAAGACAAAAACATATCAGGCAAGACGGGGTAGCTTGTGGAATATTGAACACAATTTCTGACACGCTTATAGAAACAGTAACTGCACTTCTTTTATCATATTCGATTAACGAGCAAACTGTTTACATTAGTCGACGACGTTTTGATCCTTTTAGAACAATAGTAGGATCATCATCAGGACAGTTAAAGTACAAGCCTGAATTTATGAAAATTGCCTTGATTAGGCTTGCAGGAAAGGTTTGGCCGCACGCGGACTCAGAAGAAGATGAGCCACAATTGGGATGGTTCTGTGGATATATATTGGTTAAGAAATTCTAGCGTTTATGGAATACGTGGTAGAAATTTCAATGGAGCAGCATGTGGCGATGCACGTAATGCTGTGGGATCCGAGGTTCGAATGCTGGGATGTTTTTGTCTTAAATGTACTTGTCATTTGTTCATGTAGGATGCAGGATTGTGTCCCACGTTATTGATGTGTTTGTATTTGTGTTTTTTGCCATTTTTGATTTATTAAATTGATTGTCTGGCTGGACACTCACAATATAGCACTGATTCAATTCTATATCTATTCTACTGACTAAACTGTTCTGTTTAAGGACCACTGTTCTAATACTAAAATGTCACATTACTATGGCATAGCTCTTCAGGTAGATATCTAACTTGAGGATTAAATCAGTTCTGCCTAAACAAGCTAACCATAGAGCCCCTTCCAATCTGTGTAGAACCATGAAAATGTTATGTCATGAGAAACAACAGGCTATCTGACAACACTGGTCTTCCATCAGCTGAAACTAAAATGTAATTTGTATTTTTAACACATCCTGCACTGATCAACCCTTGCTGTTCTGCCCCTGAAACCTCTTCGAGCAATCTTTTCCTTTCTTCCCATGTATCAGCTACTGACATCAACATTGAAAAGGTAGTGGCCTCATCAGATTCATTTGTATATTCTCCGTTAAATCTGCATGCCACAATTGCTCAATATCATGCAATTTGGTCAGCTTATCTATTTTCAACTGTGCCATAATTATTGCCACTACTGTGGGCTTCACATTTAACTACAGCAATCTCTTGTGGTAGATGCAAAGCTTCTAACAGTTTCATCACATATGTTCCATTACATATGAGAGAACCAGATGACATCATAATTTATTCCCTCTGTGACCACAACTGCATCACAAAGTCATGGACCACACCAAAGCCATACAGACTATCGATAACTATTGTCACTCTCAATTGAGCTGAAAGAGTGCATGCTCCTGTAAGGGTAATCGATTCTACCACTTGTGCAGAGGTAATACCTCGAATCCAGGAGGCTTCTGCCACTTCCTGAATTGTGCAAACAGCGTTACCTGCTCTCAAAGTTCCCTCATTGTCTCGCAAACTTGAGCAATCCACAAAAATGACACAGTCAGGCTTATCGAGAGGTTCCTCTTTAATGCATGGTCTTGGTTTGGTGCATAAATCTTTAACATCCAAGCAGTCATGTTCAACCTCATCTCCTTCAATTTAATTTTTATGTAACAGGTTCAATGTATCTCTGGATTGAGTGTTTGGCACCTCTTGAGAATGACATTGTCTGCAGCAAGAATTTGTTGTTCATATTTTCTAAGTCTGCTGTTTGTTAAATACTGTGTTTTAGTCCTTGTGAGCAGAATTTCCACAGGCCCATCACTGTAGGAGGGTATCCCATCACTATGCTCTCAAATCTCTCAATACTGACACCAACTGCAGCAACTGCTTTAATGCAGCTGGAAAGTCTTGCAGCAACAGGGTCAAGAGCAGTAGAAAAGTATGCCACAGGTCTTCGAGAATATCCGTGTAATCGAATGAGCACTCCCGCTACAAAGCAATGTGAACATTTTACTGCAATCGGGCATTCCCAGTGCTGGGGCACAACAGAGACTTTCTCTCAGCTCTAGGAATGCTTTCAAGCAATTGTTGTCCCATGGAAGCAGATTAGGCACATCTTTGTGCATCAGCCTCAGTAAAGGTGTAGCAACTAGAGACACGTTTGTGAATCACTGCCTACATGCCAACCATTCCCAGGAACATCCTGACTGCTCTATGAGTTCTGGGTGAATTCATCTTCAGTTAGGAATGTCTTAATTCTCTTGTGATACTTTTCACATTCCCTCTTAAATGAGATGTCCCAAACATACGACTTTTCCTGACAATATTGTAATTTGCTTGGTGACACCTTTCTGTCCTTTGTAGGCCAAATGATTTAAAAGAACAATTATGTCCTGTGTACAAACTTCTTGCGTACTTAATGCCACAAGCAAGTCATCAATGTACTGCACAAGAACCTAATTGTGAGGCATCTGTAGAGTCTCAAGATTCTGTTTCAAGAACTAATTTAAGATCGAAGGACCATCTGTATACCCTTGTGGGACTCGGCACCATGCCAAAACTCTATCTCTAAATACAAACGAGAACAAAAATTGACTGTCCTCATGCAACAGGATAGAGAAAAAGGTCTGGCAGAGATCCACAACAGTAAGCCACTCTGTAGTGCAAGGAATATGAAATAGTATTGTTGCTGGATTTGGTACCACGGGGCAACATGGGACAACTATATTGATTTTTTTGAAGATCCTGTACAATTCAGTTTTTTCCATTGGGCTTCTGTATACCCATGACAGGCGAATTGCAAGGACTTACAACAGTTTCTTTCAAAACTCCTTGTTTTAGCATGATTTTAATTACTGGAGTTATTCCAACCACTGTCTCAGGTGTTAAATTATATGGTGGTGTTCTTTGAAAAACTGTGTTTGGCTTTATTGGGATTCCGACTGGTTCTACACCTTTGATTAGTACAATATCTTTCCCAGCAAAAGTCCACACTTCAAATTTCACAGTGTATTGTAAATCAGGAACTAACTCCTCTACAGCGCTTACAGGATACAATTCAACAGCTTTTCCTTGTCGGGACATTTTAAATTCAACATTGTGTGTTTGAAATTCAACCCCATCCAGTGTGCACTAAATGGTGCAATCTGATTTGCACAAAAGATCCCTTCCTAACGGATTTACAGGACTTAAATCAGACACCACAAATTGGTGACCCTCCTCAAATGAACATTCTTTGAAACAGGATTAGTTATTTGTTTATTTGTGACACCCAGAAGTTAGATATGTTAAAATGGGTTCTAATTTTGTAATGGATTTCAATTTTCTCTTTGTACTTGATTCATATTGAATCTGGGATTACCCATAATCTGCGGGCCATGGGGGCGTGTGGGACCTGCATCATAGGAACTTGTGACTGCATTGGCATCTGCATTCGTTGGACTGGAACCTGAACCAGAAAACTTTGCATTTGACGTGATTTACCCCTTGCATTTTTCCATCAACTCTCACTCAAATTGGATTCTGTGTACACTCTCTTCCAATGCCCAAGCCTGGTACAATAGTGACAAGGAGTGGATTTCTTCAGCATTGGAATGTCTACTCCAGAATTTTGATCAAGTGAAACATCTTGACCCCCTACCTTCTGGAACACCAGCTCCACCCTGTGCAGTTTGACCTTCAACCTGAAAACCAACACCTTTCATCCCACTAACATTTCATCTATGCAACTGATTCTGGAATCTCTTTTGAGCCTGCTTAGTCTGAGCCAACATACATTTTTCTTTTAGTCTTGTCTGATTCATTTCTTGCTCATCACAACATTTTGCATACCTGAGAATGTCATCTAAAGGATTCCTCTGACAATAAAGCATATTCTTTTATAGGTGCATGCTGAACTCTGATTGCAACCCAAGAACGAACTGTGATACAAAACACCCCATATCTCCCTTTTCGGGATCTCCTAGCCCGCTATGATGTTCTAACACCTGTAACAATTGTTCATAATAAGCAAGCACTGATTCTTCAGCTTCTTAAGTAGTTCTATTGATCTTTAAGCCATGAATGTCCCTTGCCAGAACCTTTACTCACAAAAAGGTAATCACCTCACCATATTTTGTCATCACTACAGGTGAAGGTGCATGAGTATGCACATCTCTTGGATGCTCAGTACGTGGCCGTTGCATAGCTAGCTTACATTTAGGCCATAGATCACTTAGTATTACAATATCAAAGAAAGTATTCAAGTCTGTCCACCAAAGGTTTGAAATTTCTACAAATCTGTCAACCTGTGTAAACCACTGAGTGGTATTCTCTCTTAGTTTAGGAAAGCTGTTTGTGAATGTCGCAAGATCACCCATACTCTACCAGGGCTGGTGCAACAATGTTTGGCACCCTCCAATGACCTTCTCCATGGTCTTCCTCCCTTTAAAAGTACCCCTCACATATCCATAACCACTCTCTCATATATGTCTTTTGTTTTACAGCACCACTCATACCTGTGTAAGGTGTTAGATCACTTTACATCACATACATTCAATTAATCATAAGTGTGAAATCAGTGTATAAGAACTGTTACTTCAGACAGAGGACTACAAGATGTAGGAGTCACAAGTCATCCCTACTTGTAGACAGTATAGTTTAAGAGTGCTTGGTCTGTAGAAACACAAACTCAGAATTTAAAACGTAATACCATGGTTGTGGGGTTAGCTTTACTAAAAAGAATAGATTTTTACCCATGTGAACCCTTTATCCAACATTAGGATAATGAAAGACTGGGGGAAAATCATAACTCTCTAATCTGTACCTTGCAATTTGCATGCCGCTCTTTGATGATAGTTAATAGTTCACTGTTCTATATTAGGATTCAAACTTATACATTGCAAGTAACAGAATGGTCTCTCTGACAGAAGCAGTAACGCACTGACCTATTTACTTTGTATACACTCTGTGATCTGCATGGTACACGTGCTTTGAGTCAAAACAGCCACTAGATAAAAATCTGATCTCTCTGCAGCAGGTCCATCAATCACCAAAGTTATCTTGACATTTTTATTGTTGCCTGAAAATTGCTAAGGGCAAGGAACGCAGCAGCAGGTACTTTTAAAACCATAGTGCACTTGAAAAGGTGGCGCCGCCCCTTCCCCCAAAGTTAGCGCCCAGTACGGTGGCACTGATTGCACCACCCTAGAGCAGGCCCTGTACTCCACTGTACATGAACAAAGCCTTCACCTGGTATCTCCCCAAAGAGAAAGTTAAAGTCATCTCTTCATCTGCGGCTCTAGGTAGGGGTTTGCCATTCGCTTCTGTAGCATCTGATTGCTTCTTTTTCTTTCCCTGTTTCTTTGACCCTTACCCTCTAACCTATCAAAATCACTCCAATTGTAGAAGCACTTCAGCAACTCTGCAATGTGTAATATCTCGTTCCCGAAGACCGCATTGTCACAATACTTTCATCATCTAACTGTGCCCTGAAACGTTTCTGAAAGGGAACACTCTTAGTGAGATTTACCTCACAATTTCCTGTCAACTCAATTATTTTTTGTGAGTGACAGCTGCTCGTTTAGTGATTTCTGTACTCAAATATATCTATTCATTTTCCTGATATTGATTCAAATGTGAAATTTTGAGACATCCCCTAATAATATCTTCCAAATCCACCTTCAAGTTTGGCATGGGGAGAGGCCGTATCCTTTTCTGGCTAGGCTATTAGATGGTCTCCCGGTTTCTGCCATCCTTTTATTTTCCAGTGTTTCTTCATACCATGGAGGAAAAAATCCCATCATCTATTGGTCCTGCCTCTCCCTGTGCAATAGGTGTACTAAAAACAATCCATCTCCCTTGTCCAAATGATTGATCATTTTGTGGTAGGGTTCAGGCAACAATTTGTGAGTTTTCCTAATGAAGGAGTAAACCCTGTCGCGGCTACTTCTCCAACAGCCCCTTGAACAGTAGGGTCTGGAACAATATTTATTGGTGCCGTTCCAACAGGCACTGCCAATGTCTGAGCTGATACAACCTGTGATATTGGTGCCGGAACAGTACAACAGAAGCAGCAACACCTGGAGCTGCTACCATAGGGGATGCTTTAACCGGTGCAGTTGCAATCAGAAGTACTGGAAGCAGTATTTCAGTCTGAGGTACATTCTGATCAGCAGGGGCTATAGCCACTCTAACACTAGTGGGTGTAACACCCTCTGTACTTGTCGTTGGAGCCACATATGGCAGTGGACATGAGGATAGCAAGACATCTAAAATGTCTTCCCCTGCATAGCTAGCATTGTCAGTTTTACTTGCAGCTTCCTCATTATCATTTCTGTGCTTTCGGTTCTTTTTAGTCCTTTCTGTTGCTAATGTTGGATACATTCTAGCTACCTCAACTATACATTTTCTCTACCGCTGCTGTCCTTCATCCCACTGAGCATCTGTGTAACTTCACATTGCTCTCTTTGCTTTATTCTGGTACCTTTCTTTCTTTTTGGCATGAGCTTCTCGCTCCCAAGCATGTTATGCTTTATACTGTGTAGGTCTAGGAGGCGGCTTCGTTTCATAGACTTTTTTTCCCTGAAATGTTCAATAATTTTTCATTCTAAAGTACCATATTGTGGCAATCTAAATGGTCATTAATTTTCAGTGATCTTGTACCATTGACAAAGCTACAATCCTGTATGAAGCCCTCCATTTGTCACCATATAATGACCTGGCATACCTTCCGGTGGAGTCCATTCACCCTCCAAAACTGGTACTCATACATCACCTCTCATCAAATCTCTAAGAGCTTTAAAACATTTCATGATTGCAAAGATTCATCAATAACTGAGCAGTGATCAATTCAAAAATTTACAATGTTTTTGTTCAGTTTGCAATTCCGTATACGTCAATATCTTTTTCCAATCCTGTCACAATTTTCTTTTTATAAACCTATTGCAACTTAGTACTTGTTGACTTGTCAACCAAACCCAGCGTAGCACTTCACTAGTTGACCTATCCCAGTCTAGAAGCACACTGACATAATTCTTCACTACTTGAAGCAGTGAACCCTCCTTTACAATTTTCTCGTACACAAAATTCTACAACTTTAAGTAAGCTCAATAAACAAATAACTTTTGTCTGTTTTGCTAAAGGATTCAAAATAGGCCATTCACACAAGAAACAAGTTTTTAACACCCTCCAACTTCCTTACACATACACACACAAATAAATGTAATCTCGACCAGTGGGAAATCACCCTGATATAATTACCTGTTGCGCAATAGGATCTACAAACACCATTCAATATTAGTACAATCGCAACAGTTGGTTACAGTTTCTATCTCAATTGTGCAGTTGATGGTACCTCATGAATCTGCACCACAAAACCTTAGCAGATATATAGCACCACAATTTATTATTTCTTAACTTTATACCGGATTCTTGGACTACTCTGAGTTTGATAACAACTTCAACTGCTCAACATCAAATGCTTAAACATGACAAATCTATCATTCGCTACCAAAATACCAAACACATAACTTCAGCTCAATGACAAACTCTTAATTAAACAATTGCAATGCATAACCCTATTAATACTCACACCTCCACTACTGCAACCACGGTTGAAACTGCGGACTCCTTTAGCCTTCAAGTTTGAGCTTTGGACTTAAGAGACATGGGCAATTCTAACCTTAGGCAAATTATTTCAGCTCTTTTTCTCCTGTGACAAAAAACATCCTCTGGCTACCACTTGCTGGAGCGGGTTTTCTTTGTCTTAATCTTCGGGTGTAATCATGAAATAACTATTGGTCATATAGACCTTTTTTAATTGACAAGGAGAAATGAGCAGGAGCAAACATCTACATGAATCCAATGTCCTGATCAGTGGCGTAGCTAGGGCTTTTGATGATCGGGCGATACATCAATTTGCCGCTGTCCAGTGCCAGTAAGAGTTGGGAGGTGCTCATTGATGACCACGCCGAGTGGGGGTGGGGTGTGTGGTCGTTTAGCAGAGCCGAATGATGGCGAAGGAGAATAAATAAAAAAATAAAACTAAACTTACCTTGTGCTTGTGGCTCATCGCCGCCCCCAGAAAAGTGACACCTGGGGCGGACCGCCCCCGCACCCCCCCCCCCCCCCCCTCCATCCTCCCAGCTACGCCACTGGTCATGATAAATCATGAATAGCTTTTAATACAGTCTATAAAGATAATTTGTATGAGTTAAAGAGTATTATTTTTTATTCTTTTTAAGATTTCACTTTTGATTCAGCAAGAATTAATCTTTTAAGTATCAGCATCAAAAGTTAATGTAATCCAATAATCGATATTTCAGTATAGGAAAGAATACAATTTTAGGTAGGACAACAGTAAAAAATGTAATAATGCAGCAAGCATGTTCCATAAAGGAAGTTCTCTAAACAAAATTACATTGGATTAAGAGAGAATAATTTGTCAGTTCAGATACTCAGTAAAGAGTTCTGATGAGAGAATCAATGCATACACATAAAGCCTTTGTATGTCAAGCTGGAAATTATCTAGAGCTATTGCTCGGCAGACATCCAAGAATTTGGCTAAGCAACCTCTCATGTAGAGAGAAATAAGGAACTCAGTGTTGAGTCCCCAGCCAGTGTGCGTGAGAGCAGCTCTAGGAAAAAAAACTTTCTGAGTAAAAAGCTTGAAGGAAAAAGTCCTGCTTTGCTCTAGGAACACACATTAATATAAACACACAATATTCTATGTGGCAAAATGTTTTCACTCATCTTCTTCATCCTCCAAATAGGATTTCAGTAAACTCCTGGGACTGAGCAAACTCCCCATTTTCTCTTGTTCATACAATGGTCTATAGATTTTAGACCTTGAAAAGATACATCATCTACATTCTGCTGTCCAGACTTTCTTCCCATGAATCATCCATCCTGTTGCCTCCTCTCATCCCGGTGAGAACCTCATTATCAGTGATCTAATACAAAGCAAATGCCTATTTACTAACAAACATAAAAGGCTTATGGAAAGTTACATCTGCAGCAAAAGAGAAGAAAACATCTTGTTGAAAATAATGGTTCAATGTAGAAAACAGACAGTTCAATATTAATGCATTCATTTCAGTTAACATTGCATCGACAGGTAGACTAACATAAATCAGTACTTATTTACTTTTCTTGCAAACTTATAACATTTAGGTATGTTAACCCACTCCAAAGTGTTGTATTTAGTACATCTGCCATTTAAACATAGGTTTTTGCACATTTATAATAAAAAGCGTTTTTGTTTACGAATGAAATTCGCTCTTGCTATACTGATTCATAGTAGAGAAATTAAGTCCACCTTGAAAAAGATATTGACTTGAGGTTTAGTGTTGAAGTGTCCCATTGTTACATGCTCTGCATACCTCTGAGATGCTAAGCTTGTTGTCTTAAACAGAATAAAGGTAATCTTGCAGTGCTCCCTTGGTTTTCTGTAAGTAAATCACCAATGTTGGCTGTCACTCTGTTAAAGTGCTCATTCGCTGCTATTGGTCCCTTATAGTCCTCACTGTCCCTCACATTTCCTGGCAAGAAACATCACTTGTATTGATCCAACAACTACTGTCATCAGAAATGCAGGGAACATTTTCATTACACTTCATACAGGAATAGCAGCTAAAAACAAAAAAATATATATTTGCTTTATGTCATTCATTTTGTCGTCCTAAGGGTTCCTTAGCTGCAGGCAGAATCTGAAATGGAGAACTGACTGTCTTCACCTGCCACCACTAACATACTTCCAGCTCCCCGTCTGCTGACAAGCTGTTTGTGCATCCACTAGAGATACATACTAGAGGTGTTGTCAGGTGTGCATGGGCATAACACATGGCCGTGGTGACATTACATCTTCCCTCAATTAAACAATTTGCAGGTTTTAGTCCATCATAGTAATGACACTCACACTGGGCAAATGTTACGGAGGAGTGGGGATCATTCGAATTCAAATTTGGGAGAATGAGGTGGAGATCTCGGGAGTGAGAAAGAAGGTGAAGAACAAAGGATAATCGCTTACAGAACTGTTCTAAAGCCAAGCTTGGAACAAAATCCTGACAGTTTATCTGCCAATAAACCTCTACATGGGTTGTATTCCATTATAGGGAAATAAATTAATTACAGGTGAGCATGCTATGTCTGTCCCTCCATATGCTAAGAATATTCCACTTGAGGTCAATGAACACTTATTGCCAAGGATTAAAAGAGTGATAATCCTTGTGAGACTGGATCACCACTTTGTCTCTTTCACTCTTCTTGTCTCCTCAAGTCTGCCTATTCTTCAATCCTCCATTTAATGTAGTGTCGCGTTTTCTCACATCATGATGATCGGGGCGATGCTCAGGTGCTGTCTGAAATCTGTGTCTGGAATTTCTAATCAAGCAGTAGTTATGTCAGTGGCTTCCCAGTTGTGCTGTTTGTGGCTTTGGCAATCTGCATGGTTTTCTTCAGTGTGGCCTTAAGTATTCTATGAATACATTTGCCTCAAGCAACAACAAGGTGATCTTGCAATGACGGGACTCCAGAATTTCTACAGGTTCCTTGGAGGCTTTCTTTTAAAAGGTGGTCCATTACATTACTTGTGATGTCTAATGTGGAGAAAGTCTTTTTTAAATTACTGTATTACTACTTCTGATGTTGTGGGGACAGCCGTAATGCCTGGGAACTGGGAAATGTCATCCATCACAATCAGATGATGTTGTCCATTTAAATAAAGAGCCACCTCCTCCTACAATTTTTGGGTTGCTCGGATTATTACAGGGGGTTGTGTTTTTTCCAGGCTCTAGCATACATGACTTGGCCAAGGGTCTTCTCCACAGGTTTATCAAGCGACAGAACCAAACTTTCTGCATCCGGTTCTCCTGCCACTCAGACCTTCATAGGATAAGTCAATGCCTTGCTTTTTAAGTGCCTGAGACATCACTAAACAAGTGACTATAGGCATAAGATCTTCTTGAATCATAAATGTTAACCCTTGACATATGATATGCTCGGAAATCCTAAAGATGGCATGGATGATGCACAGCCTTTATCCTTTTAGATCTTTGTACCATTTTAGTTAAGCTCTGGCCTGAAATGAGGAGTCCTTTTCTGAAGCTATCACAATGTCTACTTTATCCAGAACCATGCTGGAGACTGCTTGATGAGTTGTCTGATGAGCTCAGCAATCAAGGGTTTGGTTTGTCAGATGAAAGCAGGAAAGGGAATTGCCTGGGTTCTAGTCCTAGCAAGGCTTATGAATGATTTTGAAGTGATAATCTTGCAGTCTGAAACTGTTACATTTGAAATGAAACTGACGTTTACACTTTGGGCATGCCTAATATTTGCATTATGGACAAATTGGTGCCTTAAAAGTACAAACACCTTCACAATGGTCAGTTACAGAAGTAAATGTGCTTAGATATACGAATAAGTGAAAAGTTTGAACAACCTCATCATTAACAAGTTATAATTCTCCGCTTCTGAGTAAGTAATCCTGTGTCTTCTCAAACTACTGCTGGCATAAACAATTAAGCATCAATGTTCATCAGGTTCCTCTCTGTGCCAGTGTTGCATCTGGGCAAACAGGCCATCAAAGTACTTCAATTTGTTTATACAGAACAGGATAACTGTATGCCTTGACATCCACTTCTGTAATTCATAGCTCGATTGCTTCAAAAGCGGCTTGACAATGCTCTGACAAAGCTGGCCTTTCTCTCTGAGGTCTCTCGTTTGGCACTGATTGAGGCATTGTCTTGGATATAGCTCTTGTGGGGGACTTGGCAATTCCCAGGAACAATATGAGAACTGAAACATTGTCAGGAATTGTTGCTAAAGGGAGGGCTTCCATATCTCTGGATCAGAATGCATGCCCTCTCAAAAAACATGTCTCCAGAGAATTTGAGAAGCCTCATACTGGCCTTTTCTTAGCATTGGATTCATCTTACGGAAGTACGCTGCCCATCTGTACACGAGACACCTCATGTTCCTCTGGGATCTTTGTGGATACGGATATCATCACTATCAGGTAAACAGTTGGGAATGCCTCTGACAATTCCTCGAATCTCTTACTGAAAAACCTTAGCAGCAGACTGCACTCCAAAACTAAGGCAAGGCACTTACATCTGAAATGGCCCATGAATGTATTAAACAATGTATAAAGCACAATGATTCTTCTAGCTCACCTTATGACAGACTTGTTGGGGTCATGTTTTCAGAAAAATTTAACACTATTCACTTGGTGACCGATGCCCTGAATGTGGCCAAACAGAATACTATGCGGCCACCCATGATATGCATCAGGGAAGTCTTGACACAAATTGTTCATGTAAATTGCATGAATGCGCTGTTTGAATATGCAGTATTAGGAAATATTTGATGTTATTGCTGTGCGTGCACTTGCTCAAATGCAAACCCCACGCTATTGCTAATTAATGTGGGTGCCATTTGTGTCAACAAAATACAGCCATCTTGGATTGACCTAGCTATAAACATTGGTGAACAGAAACAGCCTAGCAGCACCTCTACCCTTCACGTTACAGGAGGTTTTTGACATTGTGGGACATGAAAAACCAATAGATTACAAGAAAATTTGTAGTGAAGTACACCTCATTCTGGGGACATCTTGGTGTGGATCTCTTCCTGCTTTATGAACAGACCAAGCATCATATCCAGAGCTAAGTTTACCTTTGCACTGCTCTGCATGAAGGAAGGTGCACTACAAGTGCTGACTCATCTCACCAGTCTTTTTAAACCTTTACATTACTCCGCTCCCAGAACTCATCAAACCTTTTCACTTCACTTGCTCTATGATGATGATACACACATGACCCTTAATTTGGAACAAAACTAATTTCCTTGAATTTTCCAAACTAGATGATTGACTCCCTTGAGCAAAGTATGATAAAAAACACCTTAAACTTAATGCATCCAAAACTCAAATTCTAAAATATGGAGACTAGAGCAAATGAGATCATTTTATAATCTAGCTTCAGGAAACCTAAGAAATATCATAGAGTCACCCCTCTCCATGAAACCTTAAGTTGACCAAGTAACAAAATCCACAGTTCAAACCAAATGGATGTTCCAATGTATTTCCCGTATGTGGGATTCCCTCAGAAGATGCTGCCAAACTTTTCCCTTGTCATCTCTGGACTGGATTATTCCAATGGATTGTCCCATGACCTATCAGCTTCAGTTATACGACTCCTACAAAGCATCCAGAATGCAGAAGCAGGATA
Organism: Triturus cristatus; assembly: GCF_964204655.1. Lineage (NCBI taxonomy): Eukaryota > Metazoa > Chordata > Amphibia > Caudata > Salamandridae > Triturus > Triturus cristatus. Next base: position 617,390,995 of record NC_140587.1, read on the forward strand.
AAGTAAGGGAACAAGACCACATCTCCCCTGTGCTGATGCGCCTTCAACTGCCCCACCTCAATAAAACCTCTCCTTTAAGAATAGTCTGCTTCACACTAAAGGCTGTAAAAACTCAGGGCCCGATTCACAAAAGTAATCTGAGACAGAATCCTAACTTTATGACTTTCGGTATTCACAGAAGGCATTTAGGAGTACTAAAGTTAGGATTTTGTCTCAGTTAATCTTAAATTTTGGTCTTAAGTTAAATTTAAGAAAAACTTAAGTTTAATTGAGACAAAATCCTAACTTTACGACTAGGATTTTGTCTCAGTTAAAGTTAAGTTTGTCTTAAATTTAACTTAAGACCAAAACTTAAGTTTGACTGAGACAAAATCCTAACTTTAGTACTCCTAAATGCCTTCTGGGAATACTGAAAGTCGTAAAGTTAGGATTTTGTCTCAGATTACTTTTGTGAAGCGGGCCCAAAGGTACCAGATTTCCTGCAGATGATGTTTAATAAATACCCTCAGAAACAGACATTGCCCGATTAGAACCCCAATTAATATTACATCCTGTCAAGAAAACAAACAATTGTCAGGCGTGCAACGCCCTTGGGGCTAAAGGGGTTTCAGCCCCACCCCCATTCCCTCCCCCCCGCCGCTCCCCGTCGTGGGTCTCAGCCCGGACTGCTGCAGCTCGAGCTGCTGTGGGCTCAGCTGGCCTGGAGTATTATCTCCGGCACGCCCGAGTTTTTCACAGGTCTTTAAAGACTACTTGCATATTTACATACCTTTGTTAACAGGTTACTTTACCGGGGCTTCGTTTTTTTTCTCGTTCCTTTACCCCCTGGGCCCCCAATCTGCCTATTCCTTACATTTGTATTTTACATTTACTTCCATAGTGTGAGAATGTATTTAATGAAAAATAAATCTAAAGTAGAGTTACCAAAAGAAAAATGCCAGCCATATGTTGTGTAAAGAGCTTGCAAAGACCTTGTCTTAACACAAAATAGGGTTATATTTTTTTTTTAAGTATGTATTCATTTGTAATGTGACTTTTCTGTCCTTGTTCCCTTTAATTATCAGTCATGGATCATTCAGGCAGCCTTACAACACAATTAAAAGTGTCTTGTATTTATATTTCGAAGCATGCACAGATAAGTGCTGAAAATAGGGCTTTAAGTGACTGCTTATTTTTGTACTGTCTGGGACATCAAAATAATAAGCTGGCAACCCTAATCATAAGACTGGATGTTTGCGGCAGGAACAGCACATTATTTATTTCCTCCACCCTCGATCCCTGATTAATGCCATAATAGCAATAGTTTAACTTATATCTGAAACCCTACGCCGCTGTCAATAACAAACTAAGTTACTTCAAGTGTCTGGGCATCCTCCCTGCATTCAAACAACACAATCCTCATTCTCGTACTTCACTTTCACACTCACCTTGCACAAGTGCTTTAAGTGGGCCGGATCTCACCGGTACTCAGCACCAGCAGTTTTTTAAAGGGGGCCTCGAAACGGGTCTCTATCGGGCTCTGTTTTGTGCCCTGGCACAGGCGCTTTATTTTTTTGACGGACTGCAGTGACAGCAGGCACATCGATGTACACATGCTCACACTGCTCACTTCTCACTTGTGGAGACGTTGCAGCATGATGTCATGCCAGGTGAGTGTTGTAGGGGAATTGAAATCCTTTAAAGAGAGTAATTTTCTCTCTGGATTTCCCTTCTGTTTTTGAACCACAGGAGCAGCAACATTGTCGTGGTGTAACCAGGGCTTTAAATGGAAGCTTTTTCAATATTATATGCAAGCCATAGTTGCTGCTCATTTATCTTATGCAGCTAACAACCATTGACAAAGCCGATAGTCCTGATTTGTTGTAGGTATGATGTTACTTGTTGTATCATATATCTGGATGCAATGCCATAAACGGCAAAATACAAGTCGGGTGGCACACTATACTAAGCACAGATTTTTAGTATACGTGTTTTTAAACCACACCCTTAATTATACCTGCCACACCTCTTTGAGAGACCCTCTAGTTCTTTCATCCCACTTAAAGCCTTGCCCTGCACTCACAGCGATCACGTCACACGAGCACACTACTCACCCTGCACTCATTTGACACTTCACTCACCTGTCCCCCTCACTGCTCAATATGCAATCTCACTCAAACAAGCCCATCACTAACCATGCATTCATTCGTCCCACTCTGCACTTAAATCTGCACTCAAATTCATATTTCACCTCACTCACCCTGCAGTCACTCATCTTACGCTACTCTCACACTGTTCCATCGCTCACCGTGCACTCACATGGGCACTCCTGCCACCCACACAGCGCAGAGGGTTAATGAGCCTGCTACAAAGAACGTGTACCATGCAGATCACAGAACTGAGTGTGAGTAAACTATGAGTAGCACTATTAAAAAATTAAATGCTTGCCGGAAAGGTGCTATAGAAAGATGAGGTGCATTGTTGGTGAGTGGTAGTGAGGGACTTCATAGAGAAGGAGGAAATGGGGGAGGGGGCGCACAAAAAGACTTGCACCGCGTGCGACCAGTGCTAGGGCCAGCCCTGGCTGGTAGTGCTAGCTTCCCCACCCCCATGGTAGGGTCTAGTTGCGCCCCTGATTGGCGGCATGTCCTTTGAAGTATAAGATGATACATTATGGAACTCACAGCAAGGATATGAGTGATTGGTAATCACCTAGAAATCAGGAGGATGGTGACGATCTGTCCTTTCCTCGCCCGAGTGGAAACAATGGACCAGTGATTGCTCTGATGCATCATGAGCAAGACAGAAACCACAGAATCCTATTCAGTGCAAGGCCAATCCATCCCACCCATAGCTGAGGCCACAGGGCAGCCCCCGGTATCCAACAGACAAGAGGGAAGAGACGGCCACACTGCCCAGAGCAGAACAATGTTAACTAACTAAACAAAAGGGTATAATTTTCGATCCGGAGCACGCTGCTACCTAATTTCACTAAAAATGTCTTACAGCTATTTGAAAAATTGTTAAATATTATTGCATATTTCACATCCTGCATGACCCCAGCATGTCAGCTGAAAAACGAAGATTCCTTCGAATATGCTAGTACTATAAAATATGCGGGGGGGGGGGGGGGGGGCTGGGTTTTTCCTGAATATTGTGTTTTTGTGGTCCAACAAGTAAAATGCTATATTACAGCTTTACATTTCATACTAAATGGCATCTTTGAATAATCTGTATGAAACTAATATTACCAAATTCCATGGCACCAGATGAAAAAAAAACGTGACCAACAACTTCCCTTTTACTCGACTAATCCCTGCCTGTGGGCGCAGAGGGAGTGGCATGCTACCCGTCCGCTAACCACTTCAGCCCTTCATAAGGGGTAGTAGGCACTATATAAATAGCCATAGCACGCCATACTATGTAACCTTTTGAAATAGGACATCAGTGATCTGCACGTCTAAAAGTGAACCCAATCGGTGTTCCCTGACTGAAACGCTTCTCTGGAATGTTTCTATCTATCTGGGTTGAAGGTGGAGTTCTGGATTGGGGGAGGGGGCGGGGGCGGGCGTACTGGTGACAGACAGTCGGTGAGGCCGTGGGTCAGGCGGTGCACGCGGCTGGTTGTACTGAGAAGTGCTGCTCTTTGTAGTTTCCAGTAAATGGGGTCTTCTTAAATTGTTTCTGCCTCCCAGTTGTTATGTTTATATGCCTTAAAATAATAGCCCCACGTAAAAACAAATGTATATTCTTGAGGGGAAAAAACGGGAAAAAAAAATATATATCCTAAATCAAAAGCCCACATCACACACAGGAAGAACGTACTCGGTAAAGAAAAAAAAAGTCATGCAAAACAGACAAGCAGCAAGACTTAAAGGTCTAATAATTCGCTCCATTTTGAAACAGCTCGTGAAAGCCGCAGTAAATGCTGGACATCTGCACCGCCTTTCATCTCGCGCCTATCTGGAGCAGATGCACGGGTCAGCACACAGTGCACTGTACATACTCCTTTCTTTTGTTTACTGTAGGGAGCCGAGCCTTACTTGGGGGGAGAGAGAGGGAGATGAAGGGGTGGGGGAGGTTGGGTGGCAGGAAGGTAGAGAAGAAAAGCGGCTAACAACTAACTTTTGTTTTTCGGGTTACTTTCAAGGGGGCCCCTGCCTCCTGCTGCCTTTACAATCTCATCTGGGACTATGGGCCGATTCAAATGCAAATGCCTGGGGCCAGGGGAGGGAGTCCGGGGGCACAGATAGTGTAGGTCAGCTGAAATGTCAAACGCTCACTCAGCTTTCGGAGCATCACTGCCGGGAATATCAAGGCCTCAGCCAAGCTTCTACAACAAAGGGAAATTAGGCGGCACAGTGAAAAAAAAAAACATGCAGAGAGCAGCGTCTTCTCAACAGATTGCCAAACCTTCCAGAGATGTTTTGAGGCATGGTCAAAGTGGGCTCTGGCCCAGAGCCCCAGCCTTTCAGGGACCTCCTGACAGAGCCAGCTCTGTTATACAGAGTTTTTTTTTTTGCCCTGATGACCTTGAATACATCTTGTACAAATTGTTTGAAATACCGTTTTGCTTACATTTATTTTCAATGTGGGTGATATGTGACGGTCTATTACAGACGTTTTGCAGAGAAATGTTGTGTTCATGTTTCATGCAACATCCATAAAAAAACTTTCTTTGAGATCGAACAGAACCTCACATATGAGAAATGGGAGGGCGTCAGAGATTATTTGCACTAATATTAGTGAGCTGCCGCTGTGATACAATATTAAAGACACTATCCCTGAATATTAGATTGAAACACATTTAGAAATTGGACGAGTGTGCATGTGCACTGCCAGTTACCTGTCCAAAGAGGGCATGAAAGAGCCGAACTTTGTTCACAATTTAAAAAGCTGTTTGCAACAGCCCCCCCCAAACACATTTGGCCCAGGGCTCCCAAAATCCACAAGATGTCCCTGAAACCTTCCTCTCGGGACACCTAGAAACAGCCGCCTTATATTGAATATATTTTGAGCCAGTGTCATCAGAGTTTAGCTTTTGCGGCCATGTTACACAAAATTATTAGTGGGGTCTGGGTCATATGACCTAATTTTAAATCTAAGCAACAGGTTTATGTATTTGTGAAATGTAAACAACTGTATCAAGATTTAAATTAGACAATGCTCTTAGGTTGACATCTGATATTATTTTATTTATTTATTTATTGGAAAAGTTTTGACCCGTACGTCTATCAACGCGCTGTACAAAGGAGTGGAAGAGAAAGGAGATAGATACATGAATACAACACCATAGAGGACCTTAACAAGCATAAATACAAAAAACAAGAGCAACAACCCATCCTGTGGGACATGTAAAGTACCAGAAAAGCAACAATTCTTATGGAGCACATGGAGAGACAAAATTGCAACATAGAACACAGGTATCAAAGAGTATCAACATGAAATAAAAGTTAGCTAAGGTGGCTTCTGGACTATTGCTGTAGATGGTCATTCAGGAGTAACCATTAAATTGTTTTTTGAATGAGCTGGTAGAGGGGTTAGATCTGATCTTGGGAGGAAGAGTGGCCCATATTCTTGGTGCAAGACCATAGAAGGCACGGTTGTAGGTTCTTTTCTTTTTGATTTTGAGAGGTTTCAACAGGAGGGTGTTAGACCTTCTTAGGGTCCGATTCAAACCAGATAGTTCAAGGTTTTTGCCAGGTAAACAGGGGTGTTGTAGTGAGTAGCTTTGTGCGTCAGGCAGGCTATCTTGAAACAAATCCTTTCTTCAATAGACAGCCAGTTGAGTTGAATTTGGTCTGGTGTGATGTGGTCATGTTTTCTAGGACCAGTGATGCGTCTGGTCGCAGAGTTCAGAGTGGCTCTTGGAGGTGCCAGTCTAGCTTTGGGTAACCCAGCTAGGGTCACCTTTCCATACTCTAAGCGTGAGATAGCAAGGGATTGGACTGCAGTCTGAATGCCCTCAGAAGGCAAGACTGGCTTGATTTTTCTTAATGTGTTGAGCTGATGATTGGCTCCCCTTGTAGTTGCACTGATGTGATCTTGCAAGGTATTGAGGCGAATTCTGTGCCGTTGCTATATTTAGAACAAAGGTTCAAAATGCAGGTACAAAAGTACTTTTTTACAAACATGTCTGAAAAGGTCAAGTAATAACATAAATAGTAATAGTAAATAGTCAGCTGACACAAGTACAAGGCAAAGTAAGTTTATGTGAGTTGGTTTTGTATAGTGCCTAGTAGTATTGGACAGGCCCTCATATGTAACTGGACCTAATTAAAGACTAAAAAAAAGTGAAAATATGCACACTAAGCAAAATTGACACCCAACATAAGGGAAAGTTATGGGGCCTACTGGTAGTTTCTGGTGAGAGCTCGAGCTGGCCAAGAACAGGTGTTCTATTTCTTCAGAAAGTGATTGAGCAATAAAGAGTCTTCTAATCCTGTTCTTATCTTGTCACATTTGCTGTGCATTCAAAGATAGAGGTCAAGACCAAGCTGATGGCATTTACTTTTCTTTCTATGACTGCAAAGTTAGAGGATTTTCTAAAGAACTGTCTGACAAGGGAGTGTGAAATGAAAGGCTATAGGATGTAAGTTTTTTTTCTAGAATGCATTTAAATAGCTTGGAAACAAATTGTACAAACATTTCTCAAAATGGCAGTTAGGAAAGCACATTTGTTTGGTAATACTGAAGTATGATGGAAACAAAGGTTTTAATAGGATCAAAACAATCAGAACACTTTACTTGTATATCATTTTATCAGTAAAACTGTGTCATTGGGAAAAGTTCATGGCCACTTCAATGGAAAATGTGCTGTGTGTAAATGACTGCGCCACATCATATTTTAGTAAGTGGGCCAACGGCTAGGGCGGTCAACCTCAAGTCTGGGGAACTGGCTTGGAGTCTTGGCAAGGTCACTCAACATCCTGTGATTCTGGGCAAAGTACTTAATCTCCCCGTGCCTAACAAAAATTAAAGTGTCCTTCTGTAACGCAACTGGTGCTCATGTCAAGCGCTATATAAAACTCTGAGGAAAAAAGAAATCTCCTGCCCCATTACTCTGAATGGTGGTGCCAGCAGCATTGCTCTGTTGATGAATGTGTGCTGTCAGTATATAGTCTGTAGTCCTATTGCTGTTAGAGGAAGAGAAATGTAGAGTAAGTGGTTAGAGCAAATTTGAGGGAGATTGTGCAGGTGTGTTTGTGTGCATTTTGCTGATGAGAATCCTGCTGCCTCCACCTGCCCAGAAAGAGCTCAGCCTCGCATGGTACCTTCAAGATCTTGTACTATTAGACATGACGGATCGCTCCATAAACAAGCATTGCCGGAGCCCACAGGTTTGATGCTTGTACTTACTTCTAGGAGACAATGAAGTTGAGAAAGGTATTGATTGCTCTACTGAATGCCAGAGGTGAACTCAGTCCTCTTAGGAAAACATGTCACAATGTAGCGAATAAGAATGAGAAAGAGCAACTCAACCTTTAAGTACTCTTGACTTTTCAATAAGTAGTATATTTTCTGGATATAACATTTTTTGGGGGCGAATACTGTTTTGTGTCTTTTGCAAATACAGTTGGGTGTTGGCCTACATGTTTTTGTAGCCCAAAATGAAGGTCTTAAAGGTGGCCAAACATTTTCAAGAGGTCGGCACTCACTGCCCTCACTGGTGCCACCCACCTCCGCCCAGTGGCACAACCTACTTCTCACTCTGGGAATGACCACGGCCTTCATGGCCAATTCCTAAAGCCAGATTGCAGCAAGCGAGCCCTCCCACTTCAAAGTGGATTTGGGGTGTTTTCACACAGCGAACTCTTCGTAGAAATGGAGTCAAACATTTTGTAGGCCTTTTTCTCATGTTCTAAGTAATTGCAGCATCTAAAAGCACATTATATTAGGTGCACAATAAATAGTGGACAGAAAGGATATTAGCAATAACTATTTGTCCTATGACAGTGGATAGCCCAACAGTATTCTGCCAAGGAACAAAAAGCGTGTTTATGCAAAAACAAGCTTTTGTTTGTACCACATACTATCCTTGCAAAGGCTTCTGGCACTGTGATGAGAAACTCTGAGCAACCTTCATCCCACGTTGTGTACCTCTTCAGAGACTCACATGTGACCTAGCATGCAGGAACATTACCATCCATAGCAGTTAAAGTAATCACTTCCAGAGCCATGCTGCAGTTGCCCCACTGTATTTTCACTCAATTCGTGCTTTTTAGGTCGAGTCTCCCACACAGCACAAACTGTCTGTTTACAAACCACCTATTGTCATCTCAACAAGATCTTACAGCAGGCTGAGCTCTTATTTTTTTTTTGCTTAAGCACTCCATGGGTGCATGTGTTTTCCAGTTGTCTCCCTTGTAGCTTCTCTCCCACTCCGGCTCTGTATTGCTCTCTCTCACATTTGAGCTTGCCCTTGTCCCTATGCTGCTCTCTTTCATCTGTGTGCTTCTCACCTCCCACCTGAGCTCCGCGTTGCGCTCTCACCTGTGTGCTCCTGTGGTCTCTTCCACTTGTGCTCCCCCGCCCTGTGTATGCTGTTTTTCCACTCCCTTCCCCAACCTGCTCCTCCATTATGCCCTAACCACAGTCCTTTAATTTTTTCTTAATAGTGCTTTCTCACTCAAAAATCTTTATTTTTTCTTTTTAATTTACTGATCCAAGTGGTGTCCATCATCTTGGATCGGTAAATAATTTAATAAATGAATGAAAAATGAATTTATAGAGTGCACTACACCCGTGGATGTCAAAGCGCTAAGACAAGGCGATCTCAACAGACACGGGTAGCGTGGTAATAGAAGACAGAGCTAGGATGAAAAAAAACTGGTTTTCAAGTGGTTTTTAAATGCCAAGAAGGAATCTAATTTTGAGATGTGAGTCGGCAAGGTATTCCACAGTTTGGCAGCGACAACCAAGATGGAGTGCCCTCCCCATCTAGCCGTCCGAAATGTGGGAAGCAGCAAGAGGTTCTGAGAGGCCTGCAGGGAGTGTACAGAGGGAAGAGTGCATTCAGTTGGCAGGGCCTTTCTGGTGCAGGGCTAAGAAGACAATACAAAGAGCTTTGAAAGTAATCCACTTTCTGACAGGAAGTCAATGAAGAGAGCGGAGCCCATCTCCAACCGAAAGGCATATGGGGATGTTAAGGATGAGGAGGGCAGCCGCATTCTGAGTAACCTGAAGTTTATTCAGAGAAGAGCTATTGATGTTGAGGTATAGGACGTTGCTGTTATCCAAACGCGAGGCCACAAGAGCAATGATGGCTGATTGGCACAGCTCCAAAGGGTGACATCAAGATTTTTGGCTGATTTAACTGGAACAGGAAGGGGTCCGCCAGTGTCCTCCCACCAGATGTTGGACCAGGTGGAGTCCTGAGTGCTAAACAATAGCACCTCAGTCTTGTCTGTATTACGTTTTAATGAGTTTTCTCTCATCCAGCTACTAATGCTGGAAATGGTGCCTGTGTCATTCTTGAGGTGCACACATGCATTCTGACTCAGTGGTGTGACGCAACCATCATCGCACAGCATTCCAGCTCTGTACAGCACCACCAGAAGCTATTGGCAAAGTCAATAGGCCTCCAATACCTATTGGCTTTGTCAATGCTTGGTTTTTCTGCGATGATGGAGATTTAACTGCAGACTGTTACCCTGATTCATTTCTTTTTTTATGTTTGCAGTTTTTATAGTGAGCATTATCTACCTTAAAATCACATGTTCATTTAACTCAAGTTCTATATATGACCCTGTTCTTGAGGCAGCCTTTCTAATAATTTCTTCTACATGCCAGTTTGACTTTGCAGCCTACGATTGCATCCAGTCCTAAGTAAAGAGATCCTTTATAGAGAGCGCAGTAAGGTGGGAACTGCTTCTAGGTGATGGTTTAATTAGCTGCCACTAAACCTAAACAGAAGTGTACTCCTAAGCTTCTGATTCTTCACTAGGCGTGTACTTGTGGCTAACCAAAATCACAAATCTCAGCCATAGTTATAAAAGGGAGCACTCAGACCATATTGTACCTTAGCATTTGTGCAAACTGCATCTGTAAGCAACATGTGTAATAAACAATGTTTTTCCTATCGGCCTGCCTTCCCTATGCGTAGAAGATGTGTTTTTTGTTCATCAAGGGGTACACTGTTTCTTTGGCAAATTTGAGCTGACCCCTAAATACAGATCTTTTTGAGACATGTCTTACGGATAAATGTAAAGCGCTAAGGAACAACATCATATTGCAGCATGACCTGTATTGCTGCTTCTTTCAGCTTCATAAAATAAAAAATAATCATGATTTTTTTTCTCCAACTGAAGCCATAATCCAGAGTGTACTTGCACTAGTGATGTCCCGCATTGACTTTGCTAATGCCCTTTACCCGGGCCTCCCAAAGGGCCTGAGCCAAAGACTGCAGCTTGTTCAGAATCATGCAGCCAGATTGGAATATCAACAGCCAAGATACTGCCACACTACACCCTTACTAAAGAAACTGCACTGGCTTCCAGTTGTACAAAGAACCCTGTTTAAAACGGGCTGCACGGTCTTTAAAACCCAGCATAGTTAAAGCCCCACTTTTGTCTCTTCCAGAATAAGTAACTATGGGGCATATTATCAAGGACGGCGTTAAAATTATCGCTGGTTTAGCGGCAGAAAACTGCTGCTAAAGTGGCGATAATGGGCTTGATAATATGCACTGGAGAATTCCAATAGAAGCGCATGCTCACACCAGAACATGGACTTCTTTTGGAATTCTCAAGGGCATATTATCAAGCCCATTATCGCCGCTTTAGCGGCAGCTTTCTGCTGCTAAACCGGCGATAATTTTTAACGCCGTCCTTGATAATATGCCCCGACATTCCTAGGCATAACCTTAGACCATCACATCTCAATCTCCTAGAGGTTCCCAAATTTTATAGGAAAAGACTGGGGGTGAACCAGGTTCACTGTGTTGGCTCCAGGTGCTTGGGACTCTCTTCTGGATAACCTAAGAGCAGCAACCTCTTATGAGCAATTCAGAATGCTGCAAAAACATGGCTTTTCAGACAAGTTTATGGCTAATCTGAATCTTCACCCTGCTGCTAGGGCTCTCAGCCCCATGACATTTTTCGGTGAACTTGAGAATTGTTTTATAACACAACATAACCTTTGCATAGAGGTTACCACCCTATGTGGGACCTTGAAGTGCTTACCCACACGGATAGCAAGCTACAATATGAAGATTGTTTTTGTTTTACATCTATGAAAGAAGTGATTTCATGTTGTGCATGATGAACGCCAAGGTGTAGTTATTGTGCAATGAAATACTGTGCATTGTAGTGTGGTGTGTGAGTATGTATGAGAGATAGTCATGCTAATTATAATTATAAGAAGGACTGACCGGCATAACCACTGGTGCTCATGTAAAGCGCTCTGATACCTGATTTCAGGTCAAGTTCACGCTATATAAAACTTTGAGAAAAAAAAGAAGAATAAAAAAGCACTTGTGTTGTGGGATGATATGTGCCTGTACACCAAAAAAGTAAATCCGAGAGGGCACAGGAATTCATATAGCGACATGCTCCAAGCAAAGAAGCTATTGAATGAGTGAAAAGATGCCAAAAAGCGAAAGAACAGGAATCGGTGACATAAATAGTAGCCATTTGAATTTTTCATTTATTTATCTAAAGGCAGTGATACTACCTACTGCTAAATAAATACACTCCTAGAAGGAGAAAGGAAATCGAAGTGCAGTCAGAGCTGAGCAGGAATTAAACGAACTGTAAAAAGGTACAGATTATACCTACTCTGCTGGGCAAAAGTAAGCCAAAAATTGTGAGCTGTGGTTTACAACCCAAGCCCCACTCAAGCTTCAGAGGCTCGGATGTGGGAGCTGCAGGTGTGGTGTTAGCACTCCGGGTTATTCCAGTACATTAAACCCATCTTGACTTTTCAATCTTGAAAGACCTTTCAACCGACATGTGAAGGAGCATTTTTAATCATTAGAAAATTATGTTTATTTAGTTATATTTCAGTTGGCATCACTAGGCCACAAAATTACATTAATGGGCCTCAGCCAACTTGCCCTGACATCCATTTTAAAGCTTGCTAAAGAAAAAGTGTTGCTTTGATTTTCCATAAATGAGCTTTCACGCTTCTAGCTGGTGTGTTTCCTCTTTCAGAAAATAAAAATGATTCACGTACCAGGAGATATGCCACACAAGTAATAATTTCAAGGCCTGCTGCCCAGGCCACAACTGAGCTTCATTTATTGCGTAAATGCCCTGTTGTATTTTGTTTGCTTCAATAGTGTAATGTAATTCCATGGTTTGTGAGGTAAATTATAATTTATAATATAGTTTTTTCTAAAAGTATTCTATTTCATGTAACACTATTTCTCTAATGTTGATTGGTTAATATTATGTATCCTTGTTTGTACAACCCTATGACCTTACCTTACACAATGTCGAGTGAGTGGTTTTACACTGTGTGAAACCTATAAAATATGCCCTTTCTGGGATGTGTGCCAGACTTTTCTTCCCTTTAAAATCAAGCAGACTTTGTCACACTGTTATCTGACTGTATACTGTTTGCTCTCACTATCAAAGGCACAATCCATGTTAATTTGTCTATTTGATTTATACTTACAGTGTTGGCTCTTTCCCTAGAGGCAGACTTAATGTTGGTCCTGTTACTGATTTATACTTAGATATTCCTTGACTCATGAACTGAGCAGATTTATGCTAACCCTTTTCTGAACTATATTTCAGCTCTGGCTATTTACTTGCTTTGGAAGGCAACTTTATTTTCTGACATCTCTTAATTTACATTTTTGCTGGTTATTGATCCTGAATTGAACTTAACTACTTTTTGCCTTCTGTAATGATGCTTAAATTAAATAAATACACCGTTATTGGTTTTGACTTTAAATTTTGTCATGTCCTTTGACGGTTTTCTTTATTGGCACAAGAAAGTGCTCCTGTCCTTTGAAAATCACAAAGCCCAGATCCTGCGCCCCAACCTTTTTAATGTATTAGCTAAAACTGTTGACAGAATTTTGTTGCAAAATGAGGCTATAAATATGTTCATATTTTGGTGCAAAATAGTATTCGCAAAATTTTGGGGGAAATGTATTTAAAAATGTACACCCCAAAAATTGTCCGAAGTTAGGAAACCCTTACATCGTTTTATTGTCAGAAGTTGAATTACGTAGTGTTGGGAGCTGTGAGCATCAATAGGGCCTTGAGTGATGAGTTGTCTTCCACACTTAGAGGAAGATACGCGTGACAGTGTTTGAAGTGTCAGTGCGTTGTCTTACAAAGTGTGATTTGGAGTGCAGTCATTTATTTTGTGCACATCGCATAAGGTGTTTGTCAATGGTGTATGGTTTTGCTTATCCATCCAACTGTTTTGCATTGTAATGTGTTGCATGAATTGCTAAAGATTTATTAATTGTGCTTTTGATAAATAAATATTGTGATTCTATGTAATCCATGTAAAAGGTTCTTGGATGTGTGTATAAGGGTTACAGAGTTATGGAAATATAAGATCTCCAGATAATATTATAAGGTTGTCTGCTGAAAAGGCATGTGGCATGAAGTCTAGCTATATGTTAAAGTCCTAATAGGTTAAATTCCTATGAAACCCTTAATAGTCTAGTTGTGTATGAGAACTAATCCTGGGTAGTGGTGTATATGCCTCTGTAGAATAGAATACGCTGACTGTAAGGGTAGGTTGCCGCTGATCGAGAGCCCTTCTTGGTGTGACAGAAAGTACTTAAGGTGCTAACCCCTTAAAGTGGCTAGTTTGATTTTCTGTCTCTTATTCCGGTAGGCAGACAAAAGTTTTTTAGTTTGCTTATTAACATTACGTATTGTATTATCAGGTAGTCTTGAAATAGTGTTGTGACTGATTGCATTAGTGCCATGTGCATTGTGAAGGTAAGTCTTCCACAGATAGTCTGCAATTCCTACCTGTGAGGGAGAGGCTCCACCCCCAATTGGTACCCCCACCCACAGAACGCTCTTGGACCATGGATTACATACAACCATTGCTTAAAGAATATGGAAAATAATTATTATTGATAATAAAAAAATTGCAATTTTCTGTGAATGGTATGTTTGAAATGAAAAAGAATGAGAATTTGAGACATGCCATGTCTGAGATGAAGCGCAGTCCAGTCCTGCGCAGTTCAAAGCCCAGAATGAGCGGGACTACATGGTAAATGAGAAAGCACATAGGAAAAAGTTGAAATGACAAGTTGGTAAGACTGTTCACCATTGGATGGATGTAAGATTGCTTTTAGAGAAGAAGGCATGAAGGCATGGAGTACTAGAAACTATACATGCTTTCCCTGTGATTACTGACAGTAAATAACTGGGCTTCTGTTGCAGTTACTCCCACCCCCCACTTTTTGCCCCCTTTTAAGCTATTAGATGCTGACTTTTGACTCTGACCGTGCACTGAGGCCTGCTAACCAGACCTCAGTGCCAGTGCTCCTTCCCTAAAACAAGGTGTTGTCTAATTGTGCTACCATTGGCAAAGGACTATAGCACCCCCCTACTAAATGGTACTCCAAGTACCCGTGGCAGGGGTACTAAAGAGGGCCCCTAAGGGCTGCAGCATATCTTATGCCACCCTAAACAGACCCTCCAGGATTTCGCGATTTCGCGATTTCGCGGCTTGCCGCGAAATCGGCACTTTTGTAAAAATGCCGCGATTTTTATAAAAGTGCCCGCGAAAATCGGCACTTTTGTAAAAATGCCGCGATTTTTACAAAAGTGCCCGCGAAATCGGCACTTTTGTAAAAATGCCGCAATTTTTACAAAAGTGACCTAATCCCGTAGTTGATGATGTTTTGCCCCCACAGGCAGAGGCGCAACTAAAGCCAAATTTCGGGGGGGGGGGGGCTAAGAAAAAAATTCGGGGGGCTGAATCTTTAAGCAATAGGCAGAGTGGAGCTCTGGCCATGTAAACAACAACGATCTTCTAATCATCTGCATTGAGTCTCTTGGGTTCCTCAGCAAACATGGGGGGGGGGGGGATGAGAGAGGGGTCGTTTAACAACAAATAAAATGGAATCTTAACACCCTACAAAGAAAATAACCTTTAAACAAACTTTTTCTTTTTTTGGGCGAACTACAAAAATATTTTCTCAAGGTCGTTTTTCATTCAGGCTTGAATCTCTGGTCCAGAGGGAGTCTTGTCAAGCTTAGAGCTGTTGTTGTGGTTGCTACTGTTGAAAAGCACTCTTGTACCTGCTCAACGCCATCGACTCCAACGATAATTGAGTAGAGGGGAAAGAATGTCTTTCCTGCATGTTAACACAGTGAGATCACTGCGCAATTTTACGACGCTCCCTAGCCGATTGGCCATGATATGGCTAAATGAGTCCTTTTCTAATCGCCTACAAATTTTGCAGAACCTAAATCTTCAAAATTATTTAAAATCAGCCAATGCACACTTGGTTGTATTTTTTTGACAGAGTGCAAAATGCAAAAATATGATAATGCTGGAATAAGTGGCTGCAAGTTTCAAGAGGCATTGTTTTGAACTCGAAAACGATGGGGCCTATTTACGAAAACATTTTTGAGTACGTAAAGTAGTTTTCCCATAGGACTACTTTACGCGCTCAAAAAATGCTATTCACCAATCTCCATGGGAATCATGGGAGGCAATCAATAACACTATAATCATATAGGGAAATATAGATAGTATATTTTTGTATAAAATAAATTACAAATAAAACGGTTCAGCGCAACTTTAAAATATGCTATCAACAGAGTACATCTTGCAAAAATGCTTCATTCTACTTCAACACACCTGCCTATCGAAGAGCGGGGAAGTAAACAGTCATGACTCCACCACACCCACCAACACGTCTTTACTACATCAGCCAATTAGACACAGCTTGTTAACATAAAAAGTCTAGAAACAGACCACAGATTTTTTTTCACCAAGTTGCGCTTCTGATGTCTTGATCATATGGTAGAAGGGTGTACTCCAGTATCCCTCAAAAGTTGTGTGGAAAATTATTGTGGCCTGTTGTGTGTTGCATAACATGCAAAACACACAAGATGATGGACGGAATGTTGCACGTTGGCAAAATATTCACCCCCAGTCACAGATCTGGGTTTAATCCATCGTTATTTTGCTCACCAAGCCACCCCAGTTCAGACATGGCCATATGCAAATCAGTCTTGACCCTGTGCCTCATGGGAACAGTCCAGCCCGAACTGCCAAGCCATGTCTTCCCTGGACCGGAATCAAGCATCCTAGGACCGGTTTCGGGGTTTCACCCCTCTTCAGCCAGGATAGCTTGACTCCAGTGGCGTAATGAGCACGGGACCCACGTCTGGGCATACCCATCCCACTTAGGGCGAACAGCAAAACACACAAGATGATGGACGGAATGTTGCACATTGTCAAAACATTCAGCCCCAGTCAGACCCTCCAGGATTTCGCACACACAGAAGAGTCCCATCAGGGCCTAATAGACCTTGGGCAGTTAGTGTCGGAGTGGACTGTGAGCCAGAATGGCAGCGGAGGTAGGAAGTCTCCGTTACGATTGGGGATAAACCAAAATTAAATACTGGCTGAATGAAATGGAGACAGAAAGCCTCATATTGATCATAAAGCAAGCTCACTTTACCTATTGATCACAAAGAGCCCCCTCCTTACGATATAAATTAACAAGCTTTGGCAACGCGGCCGCGAAAGTGACGCGGCCGCGAAAGTGAAAGTGATCGCGATTACGATCGCGTGCTACGGAGGAAAGATGAATGATTATGAGTAAAATAAAGTGCCGCAAAAATGCCGCTAAATTTCCCTATTTGTGCCGCTAAATTTCCATATTTGTGCCGCTAAATTTGCGAATCCATGCCGCTATATCCTGGGGGGTCTGCCTAAAGATCCCACATACAAATTCCACACAGACCGCCACTGCAGGCTGTGTGACATGGTGCAAACCATGAGCAAAAACATGACATGACATACTCCTCTGTGTCATGCCAAAGTCCCTACATCTAATATATGTAAGTCACCCCTTCAGCAGGCCTTTGAGCCCTAAGGCAGGGTACATTATATGTTATGTGAGGACATATCTTCATGAGCAGATATGCCCCTGTGATATCTAGTTCTATTACTAGATATTGCAAGTGAGCAGGGAAGCCATCTTAAGGTATGCACTGTGCACTGCTCAAAACAAATTCCCTAGCTGCACAATGGCTTCCCTGAAACATATGGCATTTGATATCAAACACCTAATATTAATAAACCCATACTGATTCCAATGATGGATTTATCAATACATGCACTCAGAGGGCACTTTAGAGGTGCCCCGTGAAAACCTACTAACTGCTAGTGTGCTGACGGATTGGACTTAGCCAGCCTGCCTCCACAGATGAGTTTCTGACCCCAAGGGGTGAGGGCTCTTGCTCTCAGGAGGTTAGAAACAAAGCCGGCTCGGTCAGAGGGTGTTTTACACCCCCTGCCACAGGATGACCTGCAAATTTGCATTCCAAGGCAAGAGGCTTCAAAGAGCCTACCGCCTTTGGTATGTGAGTCTGGCTTCTCTCACAGGAGGGGATGCCAAACCCCTGGCCAGGGTCCATCTGCTGCCAGAACAGGCGGTAAAATTAGCTATGCAGGAGGCATTTTGCACTGCCAGGCTGGGCACACCTCTAGGGTGACCAAGTCTGACATGAACCCAAATGTAGAAATTCCACCATATTGTGTGTGGTGGAATTAGGAATTCTAGGGTAGGTTGATATCCACTCCCTAAAGGAAGTGGTCATCTAAGGGTTGTAGTGGCCTCAAGGGTAAGTAGGTAATTGGCTACTATCCCTCACTCCCCTTAAAGCCCCTAGGTTGAGTGTTTAAGGGACCCCCTGAAACCAAGACTTTAGATTTTGTTGGACACAAAAGAAGGAGTGGAAGATGAAGACTGCTGATGTAGGAACAGAGGCGCACAACTGACTTGGCGCCAACCCTGCCAGTCTGCCGACTGTACCTTACCCTCATGGAACAACTGACTCCTCCTGCCTCAGAGCAGACCTCAAGAAACCCAGAGGGCTGCCAGTGCTTTTCCAATTCCCAAAGAGCTACTCCCCTGCAGCTGCAACGCACCAAAGTCATTCAAACATTGTCCGAAAATGAAAGTAAATGGTTGTTCGATACCTTTCATCATCAACAGTGGTGCATCAATAAACATTATGCTTGAGAAGAAATGTAATGAACTACATCCCTTACCACAACTTATGGCGTCAAATGCCAAAGTGTATACATGGGCTGCATCTACACCCTTAAAAAGTCAAAGTTCATTGTAGTGATGATGAAACACAATAAAACGAAGGTGCAAGCACCTATCCATGTGCTTCAAGGGACTGTGTCAAGTGCCTCTCTACTCCGCTTCAGCACAGCTGCTGATATGGGACTGATTTCTGTGAACTACAACATGAAAGCTCACCATGAAATAGTGTCAGTCTCCTTTGTTGTTTCATGGTTTGGGAAAACTTAAGACTGTCAAAGTAAAGTTGCATATTAATGAGGACGTCCGTTCTGTTGCTCAGAGACATAGGTGAATTGCTTTTCATTTGCAAGATGCTGTTGAAAAAGAACTTGAATCATTATTTAAGCATGATATCATTGAGCATTCTACTGGTCCAACACCACAGGTTTCTCCCATTGTGGTAGTGCCCAAAAAGGACAGTGAAGGAGCAGTACACATATGCATTCATATGTGTCAGGCAAACAAGGCAATTGAACAAGAATGACATCAAGGTCCGCACATTGCTGATATGATAATGCAACTAAATGGTGCAAAGGTCTTCTCTTACCTTGATTTAAGTAAAGGTCATCATCAGTTGAAACTCGAACAAGATTGGAGGTATGTTACAACCTTTTCTACACATGTTGGTCTGTTTCAATACTAAAGACTAAGTTTTGGTGTGTCATCCACTGCAGAACTGTCTCATGGCATCTTTGATGTATCATACAGACTGTCATGAATGCGTTCAATTACACAGTGGCGGCCGCTCCATAAGTGCGTTGGAGCGCTGCCCAACTGATTTCTCACAGTGCAAGAAGCAGAAAATAAAATGGTATTTTAAATACCATTGTATTTTCTGCTTCTCGAGCTGCAAGAAAGCAAGACGGCAGAGGTATGCCTGGTTGGGTGCGAGCGGGAGCATATGCCTGGTTGGGGGTGTGTGGGTGGGTCAGGGAGGAGTGGCTTACACCAGTCTGAGTGCCCTGACTGCTTAGTCAGCCCTGGGAATGACTCAAAGCAATCATACGCACTCTTCATTTTCTCTATGTAGGCTACATGCAGCCTACAGATAGAAAATTGCCTCCCTACTGGTGCCCAGCTGGGCGCCGCCTGGGGCTCCACACCAATCACAATGCTGCCATTGCAGTGTTGTGATTGGTTTACAAGAGGGAAGGGAGTTGCAACATGTCTGTTCCTGTTTAAAAAGTGGGACCCTGGCCCAGGAGCAGAGGCCGCGCGGACCCAGTCAGGTAAGTTTTCTTTTTAACACCCCCTCGCGACCCCCCGGCGAACTATCCCCCCTACCCCGCGAGTATTGCAAGCCGCAACTGGTAGAGAGAAGTGGGTTGGAACAAACAGCTCTGCACTTAAGGTGTCAACGGTGAACAGTTTATAAGAGCGTGGGAGGTTCAGGGGCCAGGATGGCCAATAGCGGCCGCGGGAGCACACAACCAGCATACTGTGAAAAGTCAGAAGTCAGGTGCTATA
Organism: Triturus cristatus; assembly: GCF_964204655.1. Classification (NCBI taxonomy): domain Eukaryota; kingdom Metazoa; phylum Chordata; class Amphibia; order Caudata; family Salamandridae; genus Triturus; species Triturus cristatus. The sequence continues at coordinate 617,410,700 of NC_140587.1, forward strand.
GTAAAGCATTATATATAAACTCGATTATGAGCATTCTTAGGTTTTCGTTTTCATGATGAATGCGATAGTACTATTGTTTGGTTCATGAAATAGGCAACATTGCCCCCTTGTCGGCACTCAGTATGCATCTGTTCAGGGGAGCTAAAGAACCTCTGACCCCTCCTGGGAAAGTCCATTGGGGATCCCTGTAACCCCGGAAGGGATGGGAGGCCTGCAGACCGGCACTGCCTGTATTCTGTCTGCACGGAGGGTTCAGGCTGTAGATCAAACACAAATATTGTGGTTTTATTATCGAGCACCAGTGCTGCTCCTTACCTGTTGGCCGTGCCCTGCCACAAAGCAGGACCCAAGTCCCAATGCGATCAGGTGAGTGAGCCCACCATTTCCCAGCTCCAAAGATCAGCCTCGGAACTGGACCCAACCGCCCGTATCCTGTATCAATGCAGTTCGGACTAAGGATCATGCCGGTGGAACGCTGGCCTCCGCTGCGGCCTATGTTTGTTTTTGGTGGTCTGCCTTAGCTGAGGTTCTGTCTGAGGTTACCCGTTTCTTGGCTCTTGCGAGAATCAGGCAGGTTATCCTGAGGCTAATGTGTTGAGTGCTGGGATCGCATTGTGTAGTTACTTTTATCGCCTTGGACAGTCTTGCAACATGTTGGTGATCTTTTTGTGCATTGAGTGGATAGTTTTGTGAGTCAGGGCTGGCCGAGGACTCCTCTGATTGGGACTGCTACTTATTTTGTATGTATGGAGGGGGTTATTAGTCTGCAGATCAACATGAGTCATGCAGTTTATGGATTGCGCAAAAGATAGTTTATAAGCTTGAATGCTGGGCTGTTTATATGGGCAATTTCTTGGGTACTGGCGGGTGTGAATTTTCTTGATGGCGCTTTCTCAAATGGGACAGAGACAGTCACTTGACAGGCAAGAAATTCGAGCTACCTTGATAAATAAAGGAGGTATACACCTTAAGGGCTTCTCGTGTGAAGGCTCCTTGGCCATACTAGGCAAGTGTTTCCTACCCCCCTGGATGATTGCTTTCGTTGTGACTGCTTCCTATGAATGTGAATTCTCCCTATACCTGCAAGGTCTTCCTATACCTGTGAGTATTTGCTATGTATATGACTACTTCCTATGTCTGTTAATGTTTCCTATGCCTGTGACTACTGCCTGTCTCTTAGAGCTCTTCCTATGCCTTTGAATGCTGTCTAAGAGAGTTCTTCCTATGCATGAGAATATTTCCTATGCCTGTGACCACTTCCTGTCCCTGAGAGCTCTTCCCATACCTGTGACTGCTTTCTGTTCCTTAGAGCTCTTCCTATGGCTATGTCTGCTTCCTGTCCATTAGATCTCTTCCTATGCCTAAAGTTCATACAAATGTCACTGGCTCCTCAGATGTATTGGGAGAAAAGTGATAGCTCGCCCCATCCTTTGTGTCAGAAGATGCCCTCTTCCTACCAGCTATTTTACCCCGTCCATGGTTAAACGTTTCTGTGAGTGCTGCCACCTGTTAAGGGTGGTGCTGGGTAAACTGTTCAACATTACTGAGGGCGGTGCCACCTTCAAAGACTGGTCTTGTGTACACATTAAATGTTACTGCGGGTGGTGCCACCTGCCAGTATTACATGTGTCCTAAACCTCCTAGCCAGAGAAGCGTTCACTGATCTGTGATGACACTCGCCACAGGGCACTCATCCCAAACTTTTACGTCTCACCACTTTCTAATGTCACCAGCCATCACTGCAATTACAGTGATGACATATTGGTTTTCGGAGCTACAAATAAAGAACATGATAAAGCTCTTATGCAAGTATGTTGTTTACTTGCCGAAGCAGGTTTGACGTTGAATGCAGACAAATGTGAGTTCCAGGAGACAAAGCTAAAATTATTTGCCCATATCTTTTCTGATGGGGGTATGACTCCAGATCCTGCTAAAGTACAAGTGTTGTTAAATGCTGATTCCCCACAAAATATTTCCATGCCGCGTTTAATTCTTGACATGGTCAGGTACTGTTCTAGATATAAACAAGACTTTGCCACTGTAAGTGCTCCGTGGAGACGGTTGACAAAAAACAATGTTTTATTTCAGTGGTCACATGAATGTGATAACAGTTTTCAGAAAATCAAACAAGCCATTGAGAATGCCACTGAAATGGCTTATTTCAATCTGAAACTTCCTACAGAGGTTGTCGTTGATGCTAGCCCAGTTAGGTTAGGTGCTAGCCTTACACAGCACAGTGGACACCTACAAATGTTCTAAGGCATATTGTGGCGTATTCAAGTAGGAGTTTGTCCCAACCAGGACGTGCCTACTCACAACCTGAGGAAAAAATTGTCTAGCTGTAGTGTGGGCATGTGAACACCTCCATGTATTCCTGTACGGTTGACCTTTTACGCTGGTGGTGGATCATCAAGCTTTACTAACAATAGTTGGCAATCAAAAGACCAAGATGCCTCCTTGCATTGAACACTGGGGATTACGGCTACAAGAGTACAATTATAACACTGTGCATCATCCAGGAAAGTATCAGATCCCTTCTGACTACTTTTCCACACTGCCCATTCAAGGTCACGGCACTCCATCCTTCAGCTGTAGCTTATATCAACTCCATTGTAAAATCAAACAAACCAGCTGCCATTTTGTTAGCCCAGGTTATTACTGCCATGATAGTGACATGCTAAAGTTGAAAGATATAATTAAACATCAGTCATGGAACCAGCACACTGAACCTCTCACCAGTGAGAGTGAATATCAGAAATACAGAAATGTCAAAGATGAACTGTCTATAACTCAAAAAGGAGTTATATTGCGAGGGTTGAGAATCTTGATGCCGGAGAATCTGTGGCAGAATATGATTTAAGTGGCTTGCGAAAGATATGGGGGAATCGTTGCCACCAAATTAGCTCTGCAAGACCGATTCTGGTTTCCATATCTCGACGAGCGAGTTGAGAAGAAATTAAAGGCCTGTCATCTATACAACTGCCTATCTACAAAAGTTACTCAACACACCCAAAACATGTCAGAACCCCAGAAGCATGCCTGGAAGAGAATAGCCATTGACTTTTTCAGGCCACTCGACAATTTACATCACCTGATGGTGATTGTGGACAAATACTCACGATTTTAGTTGAGGATCTCTCATCCACCACCCAATAACGAATCATTGAGAGACTGGATGGCGTTTTTGCAACATAGGATGTTCCAGCCATACTAAAATCTGACAATGGCGTGCCTTTTAATAGTTAGGAGTTCAAAGACTTCTTAGAGCATCTGAGTATAATGTAGGTCATAAGAGATTTATGAGTACACTAAAGAAAGCAGTGCAGCATGCTACACTTGGAAAGCTCAATTCACAAACTGTGTTAAACTCTACATTGCGAGTTTACTGTTCAACACGTCACTCGACCATTTGTGAAAGTCCAGCAACATTGGTGTTCTGGAGAGTAATGACAACCAAGATACCCCTGTGGACCAATCAGAGAGAAAGAGATAAGAATGCCATTCGTATAAGGGACTTGGTTCAGAAACAAAACTTTGTTATACCCTGAATCTTGCAACATTTCTACCTTTGCCAATGAGGAAGCTTTATGATGAAATAGATGAAAGTGACCATGATTGTATTGATGTGACAGAGTTGTGCACCAAACCAAGGCCAGATATACAACTCAAATTGGCTAATTTGATTTTATTTGTTAATGGTTCTTATCTGAGAGACCTTTATGTTACTCTTTGAGCAGCACATGCAGTTTGCACAATGGCAGATATTATGGAAGTATCATACCTGTGTAATGTAACTTCAGCACAAGTAGCAGAACTGATTGGAGAACTCAATATATTGTCCATGCAGCATGGTATTGTCATTGCTACCTAAACAGATAGTCAATGGCCAGATTTCCTTCCCTTAGTTCTACTAAGTATGAGAGCACACCCACAAGACTAGAGGATTGTCTTTGGCTTGCTGGATCCGCAAGGACCCAATAATTCGAAGATTGCGATGGGTAGAGGGTTGGGAGGATCGCATATCCCTCTATGCTGATGATATCTTGTTATGTTTTGCTTCTCCAGAGAGATCGTTGCATAGGGTCCAGAACATTTTTACAAACTTTGGCACCTATTCTGGGTGCGCGATAAACTCGCCAAAATCGGTGATATTAGTGCTGCATGGTGACCATCTCGTCCTTCCTATGGATTGTCAAGTGACAATAGCTAAGGATGGGTTGAAGTATTTAGGGTTTTATATTACTAAAGAGCCTAAATTATTCTATACTATCAACCTGTTGCCGCCGTTAGAGCGACTAAGACGTGATGTGGAGCACTGGAAAGCATTCCCGCTCTCCTTACTGGGTAGAGCGGCACTATTCAAGATGATGTAATTACCAAGTTTTTTGTATATCTTACATAATTCGCCTGAAGTGGTTCCAACGTCTTACTTCAAGGATGTGGCGAGCGCACAGAGAGCGCTGCTCTGGGGCAATAGTCTGCCGCAAATTTCAGTTTCGAAATTGGTGCAAAGCTGGTATGGCAGGGTTATTGGCTTGCCTAATATTAAAAAATACTAGTGGGCGGCTCAATTAGTTTCCATCAATTATTGTATCTATAGACCCCACAATGATCCAGGATATGTGTTGGACAGGTGGCTTTTGCCAGGGAGTAATTACCCGAGAGCATTTTATTCTAACCCGACCAAGATAGGGTTGACAGGGCCTACATATCATGCGGACCAGGTGTGGCACATGGCACAGAAAAGTATGGGATGGGCAAATACTGTAACACTGGCCACCCCACTGTGGGATTCAGAGCAGCTTGGATCCCTTTGGAGATCAAAGAGGTTTGCCAAATGGGACACTATAGGGATAATCGTGGGTTGGAGATCTCTCGAAAAAAGGAGAAGTGGTGACTTTTGAGACACTACAGCAAGAGTACGAGCTAGCGAACAGCGAGTGGTTCAGGTATTTGTAGGTACGGCATGCATTGAAAGCGGTGGTGCCTCGAAACATGTCGTTGCCGGAGGCCTCGCCCCTTGAGGATCGGCTCCTGGATGGATATATGCTGCACAAGGCAATTTTGCTAACCTATTCCAAACTGATTAATAACTCCCCTGATCCACTTCCGCAGCTCCGTGCAAATTGGGAACGAGATCTTATGGGATTGGATGAGGAGGGATGGCGGGAGGCATTAGCGTTGCCCAGGTACGTGTCGATTTCATCAAAACTGAAGTTAGTACAATTGAAAGTGCTGCATAGACTATATTATACAGGGCACACATTAGTCAAGATGGGCTACAAGGAGGGCACTAGTTGCAGGCGGAATTGTGGTCAAGAAGGTACGCTCCTACACATACTATGGGATTGTCTGTTTATAGACAAATATTGGAAATATTTGGGAACCAACTGACCTAGGAATGAAAGAGAGGTTACGGGTGGCCCTGGGGGGACTGGTCGCTAAATGAATATTGTAAGAAAGTGGGGGGCACCTGATTTACCAACGACAAGGGAATGGAAAGAGGATATGGATTGGTGTATGTTCTTTGAGAAAACAGTGTATGTGTCCAGGGGGTGCCCAAAAAAGTGGATGCAAATATGGAGTAAATGGAAATCTTATAGAGGAAACATATGGACTCTGCCCAAATTACCGCAGCAAACCTCCCTGGAGGACTTGGAGGTGTAGAGGGTGGGATTTATCAACATATCGTGGAACTATTTACCGTAAATGAATAAATGGTGTTCTAATGATGTTAAAAGAAAAGTGAATACTGCAATACCGGTGAATCTGTATTGCTTATTGTTTGTTCTTAATAAAAAAAAGTTTTTTTAAAAAAGACTACAGGATTGTCTCTCCACCAAGCCTTAATAAGGCGTGCTATGAGGATTCCTTGTATTCATCCAGCTGCACTCATGAAGATTACTGATGATCTGGTTCTCAATTACTGCAAAGGTTTAGCTGATTTGGTACACTTTATTTCTTACCAAGTGAATTGGCTGCCTTCCACAAGTGAAGAGCCCTGTCATGACCTAGAGCTTGGTGATTGGGGTGTGGTGAAGTAACATGTTTGTAAAGATTGTCTAGAGCCTTGATAGAAAAGCCCCTACCAGGTGATCATGTTCAAGAATACTGCTGTGAAGTGTGGGGTTTGACATGTTAGAGCCACACAGGTCTCACAAAATAGTGAAAACTGTAGATGAAAAAGTGGTGACACAAACCACTAGTTCGCAGGGTCAAGTTTGAGTTTGGTACATGGATACAGATGGGGAGAAACAAGAGTTCAAGAAGAACAAGCAAACTAGAACAAAGAGTTCAAGAATAACAAGAACAACAAAATCAAAAACAAAAACATAAAAGTTTAAAAACTCAAACTCTGAAAACTCCAAGAATAACTCAAGGTGTTCCAGTTGCAATTTGTGCAAATCAGGTGAAGATAAAAATGGGGCAAGTGCAACAAATCTGGCTAAAATGGAAGCTTGGTACAAGCTGATCAGTCTGAAGATGTGAGAGAAGGAAAAAGAGAGATGCAGAGTTGACAGTGAAGAAAAATGGAGAAAAATTTGTTAAAACAGTCACAGCTCTGAATGACCGAGATCTGAACATCCAGATGCCAAAATATTAACAAGGGTAAGAATGCCGAATGAGAAGTACAGTCTTCGTGGACCTAACATCGGCCTTTGACCGCGTCAATAGATCCAAGATATGGTCAATTCTTTTGGAGCTGGTTCTTGAGATGGATCTAGTGGCCTTTATACACTATGCCCATAATAACACCAGGGCAGTGGTGAGATACAATGAGGATGGCCGTGTGTCAGCTTCATGGGCTGTTAAGGAAGGGGTCAGGCAGGGTTGTATCCTCATCCCCCCTATTGTTTACACTCTATATTAACAAGTTAGGGGACATCCTTTCGGCTACTAGCAGAGACATACTGAGAGCTGTTACCAAATTAATACCTGCTGTTCTGTATGCAGATGATGCAGTGTTGTTTGCTACAATAGCTGTAGGACTAAAAAAACTTTTAGATGCTTTTATAGATTTATTGAACACACATGATCTAGCAACTAGTTTTACCAAATCTCATACCATCACAATTGGCACCAAGAAGGCAACGAGGTGTAAGTTATCCTGCAGGGGGGTTGAACTCACTAAAGTCCAAACTTTCCCCTACCTGGGTGTGCTGTTTGATGACAACGGGTCTGGGGTTGCGCAGAGAGCACACAAAAAGAACGTTCAGGCAAGGGTGGTGGGGACTACCATGGACTTTGCTAAAAGGTTGGGAACAAAGCCCATCCTTGCACTGTTAAAAGTCTATAGGAGAAAATGTATCCTGATGGCTTCCTATGGCTGCGACGTGTGGGGATATAAGGAAGTAAAAGATCTGCAGGTGGTGGAAAACAGATTTTTGCGTAGGCTCCTTGCTGTCCCCCACTGTATCAGTAGATTCATGCTGCATGAGGAGTTTGGTATGGGATACATTTCTGATCATACTGCAGTTGCACCTTTAGTACGATGAATGAGAATTTGGTCTTCGCCAGTACCCACCCTTAATTAACTTGTCATAGTGGACTGCATGACTCTGGAGGGGGCTCTACGTATTCCTTGGTTGGGATACATAGCGGAGCAGATGAGAAGTCTAGGCTGCCCTGATCTGGATTCAAACGCCAAATTGCTGCTATCTATTTACATCAGGAGGATCAAATCTCAGTTTCTGGATAAGCGTCAGGAGGACAGGGAGGATGTGGAAATCAAGAAACCTATGGTGAGAACTTACATCACACTTAGTCCCGGTCCAAAAGTGCAGCCTTACCGATATCCTGTTAATAACGTCTATCATCATTATCTACTAACCAGAGTTACACTGAATCTCATTCATTGGCTACTAGCTTTTCCAAAGGTATTCCCAGGGCCAGACTGGCTGTAGCGGGCACCGGGCAATCCCCCGGTGCGCTGCACGGGTGGGGCCGGTTTTGGGCCTCTGGGGGCCGTTTTTGTTACAGGGCCGTTTTTGCAGCATAGCTGCAAAATCGTCCCTGTAACAAAATCGGCCGAAAACCGGCCCTCGCAAAGAGCTCGGCGGCACCCCCAAGCCCGGGGGGGCGGCCGAGCACTTTGCCAGGGCCGGTTTTGGTTCCCAATCCGGCCCTGGGGTTTCCTAAAGCCTGGGGACTCAAGGCCATGTCCATGTGACAATTTTTCTGAAGAGGACACTTTGCACTTTACTCTATGTTATGAATGTAATGCCCCTGTGGGTAAAAAATATATTCTTCCACTTTTGAGCCCATATCATTTTGTCCAGGCAAGGCCAGCACTACTGTATCTGCTGATGCTCTCCTCGCCTATGGTTTGCTTCGGGGTCGTAAGCTATTTCTCTAGTGCTGTAAAAACTAGGAGAAAAATGCCTTCTGTTTAGCTCACTTGTTCCATCCTTGAAGAAATGCACAAGATACAGGTAAGAGTCCTCTTTTATTGTTGAATATTATGAGCCGAATTTTCTTAGTTTTTGTTTTTAACAATTAGTTTTATATCTATTTTATTTTGTTAACATGGCTTTAGGGAAATCTATATATGTAAACTGTACTCATTGTATACATATGGTATTTTACTGTTTTGTTTTTGTTTTTATTCTGTGCTTTTATGGCTTTTATTTGCCGAATAAAGAATTTTTGACTGACTGACTGAGAAGTACACAGCTCCTGAATGAGCAGATTTGGCAACGATTAAATCAGAGGAAAGAGACATTGATCTGAGAAATTATTGTATTCTGTTGGAGGAACCTCCATGAATAGACATGAACTGAGAATGAAGGTGATCTGCACTGAATAATTTCCTGATGGAGTAATAGAACTGAATGTTTCAAACTTCGAGAAATATTTAGATTTTTTGATTTTTCATAGTGTGCCTGCATAACTCTCTTATATTAGAATCTCAGTTAAAGACAATTTTGTACCTTAGTTATCCAGCTGAGGATAGTTTTTTGCCTGCATTGAACTTTATGAACTAAACTTCTTACTTATATGCCTTCAGCTGCTTGCATCAACCTATTTTTGAAAAACTGAAATTTCTTACATCAAGTTGATAAAAATTTTGAAGATTTTGTTTTAAAATTTGCACCTTGTTCAGAGACTTAGGGCCAGATGTGCATTGCTTTGTGTCTGCGATTACCTAATAGTGAATTTTTGCAATTCTCGATTTGGTAATCACAAACAGTGATGTACAAATGTGTGTTTAACACATTTAGCGATTCCAAGTGGGTGCCAATTAGACCTACCTCATTAATATTCATGAGGTAGATCTCAGTTTGCAACACATTGGGAGTCACAACAATCACAGGGATGGTGGCATGCTGGGGTCAGCAGACCACAATGTCTGTGATTGCTTTTAAATAAAGCATTTTTTTTTAATGCAGCCAGTTTTCCCTAATGGAAAACGGAATGTGTTTCAAAATAAAAAATGCTATTTTTTCTTTTCATTCTTTAAGAGTAAGCAGAGGTCCGTAGGACGCTGCCTTCTCTTACAAATGTTTTCACCTACATTCACAAAAGGGAAGGAATCCCCTGGGGACAACTTCCCATTTGCGAATGGGTTACCGCCAACTCAGAGATGGTGGTAAAGTACTAATATTTTGCGACTACATTTGGGTCACAAAACATTTACATATACCATTGCGAGTCGCTGTTAAGAAGGGGCGTCCTAAGCACGTCCCTTCCTAATACTGAATCGCAAATCCAATTTGCGATTCAATAATAGGTTACACAATAGCAAATTGGGCATTTCTACATTTAAAAAGTTTTTTTTTTGCAGTTGCAAACAGTTAGCGACCTCAAAAAAGCTTCACACATCTGGCCTTTAGATTGTTCTAAGTTTTTTTAGAAGCAGGTTTTATAGAACAAAAATAATTTTTCTTGTCTCTAAATAGTATTCTGATTTTCATTTTACTAATTTTAATTGGCATATTAGTGAGTCTGTATTATCTGCATGGGCTTGCATCAAATAACATAAATATATTGTAGGAAGCTGGGTCTGTATATACTATACCAAAATGAGGTATAGTGTGCACAGAGTTTAGTGGACCCCCAAAGGTAGGCAGAGGTAAAAGTAGATAGCACCTTACTTTCTATTTGTGGTAGTGTCGGCGAGCAGTATGCTTTATCAGAGGGTAGTGTTAAGCATTTGTTGTACACACTCAATCATCAAATGATGTCACATACTCAAAGACTGAACTCAGACCAATTTTGTTTGCATAAAAATATTATGAAGTTATTTTATTTCTAGAACCAAGCCAAGCCTGGCATAGGTAAGTGAAATAAATGCTTTGCAAAATCGTATGCAGTTTTTTACAATTGAATGCAGTTGACTGAAATACAGGTAAGTCAAAATGTTGAAATTACGTTTCAGATTACTTTTCAGTTACTTTTCAAATTACTTTTTAAGTTACTTCTTCTACTCCGTGTGATATGCCTAGATATCACACTGGGACATTTCCTAGAGAAAAGGTAAGTAAAATCAGTTTTACACAGTTGTAGTTTTTCAGGTTTTCATATAAATCAACTCCACACTTAGAACATTTTTCAAGGAAAAACAGTCAATGTATTACTGTGGAGAGAAATTAAGTTATCAGTTACCATGTAAGTACTCGGTCCTTGGGGTTGAGTTTCTGGGGTTAGAACAAGGGTTCCCCCAGGGTCAAGGATGCACTCTCAAAGCACTCTCAGCAGCACTAGGACACCCGGGGGCATAGTGCTGAGGCCCAATGTTATCCAACAGGGTGTAGGGGGCCTCCGGTTGGTGGCTACGCACGAGCAGGCCATAGGGTTGTGGGAGCAAAGCTCCTGGTGTTAGGCTTAGGGCAAAGGAGGATCCGAGTTAGCACCCAAAGTACACCCGCAGCAGCACAGGGGTGGCTGGGTGCAGGGTGCTGTTTTGGTGTTGTGTGTCCTGTTGGTTTCAATAGGGATTCTCCGGTTTTGACAAAGACTGCAGGCTCTGGGACGAAGATCTCCTGGAGGTGACCTCTGGTTGGAGAGGTAACTTGGGGTACATGGGGATGCTGGGACTCTGTTGGTTGGGCCACCCAAGGGCGTGGGACTTTGGGTGCAGGGATGTCTTTAGGTGTCGGATTTTCTAACCAGCTCATGTCGCGGTCGGGGGGTTTCTTCAGAAAGAGACTGCAGGCGTCGTGGAGAGGGTCGAAGCAGGTCAGAGATCACCAGATCTCAGGTCAGGATTGCCGGGGACACCTCCTCATCCGGTTGGGCCACTCTAACTTGGGCCATGGGTGTCGGGTGCAGAGTGGTGCAGACTCGCAGATTTGGCCGGAGCCAGAGTCTGTGGGTGAGAAAATCCGGTGCTCACGGGAGACAGAGTAATTACTGTGGAAGGCAGGGCAGGTCCTCGGGGTTCTTGAGGTTGCTGGCTGCAGGACACACCAGGATTTTGCTTCTGCAGGTTCGAGGTGGGGACAGGCCTTTAGGGCTTGGGCCAAATCAGTGGGCGTCCTCCACTTCTTAGCTTCAGCACAGCTCTTCAGTCCTTCTTCGTTTCTTCTTGGTCAGTTCTTGTCTGAGGAGGCAAGGTTCAGAGGTGCCCCTAAATACTAGATTTAGGGGCATTACAGGTAAGTAAAGGTTGGGACCATTGGGTCCCTTCCTTGGGGTGGGTACACCCCTTATTTTGCCACCCTCCAGTGAGAGGGGGGCATATGCCTCACTCTGGCTGGCTGGGTCCCCCTTATGCATGATGATGGGGACTGAGAGTTGTGCTTCACCTCGCCTCCCCAACCTGAGAGGTGGAGTTGGCAAGGGTGGGCACACCTCCGTTCTTCACTTGGTTTTCCCGCCGATTCTCCTGCCCAAAGTAGGGGGTCAGAGCTGGTGGGGGCCAGTTGCTGGAAGCAGCAAAAGGCCTGGGAAAGCTCACAAGCCTTTGAAGCTTTCCCTTCGTGGACTCTGCCCACCCTGCGGGAGGAGGCTTGGTACCTCGTCCCAGGATGTGCATTGTTTCATACCCCCGAGAGTAGCAGGCTTTCAAGTCAAGGGTCCAGAAACATGTCTGGTGGTGGCAGCTGGTGAGCAGCCAGTCAGCCTGAACACTAGTGTTAGGTCATTTTTAGGGGGCACCTCTAAGATGCCCTCTGTGCATTTTTCATTAAATCCCACACTGGCATCAGTGTGGGTTTAAGGTGCTGAGAAGTTTGATACCAAACTTCCCAGTTTTCAGTAAAGCCATTATGGTACAGTGGAGTTCATAATGACAAACTCCCAGCACCATATACTCTTAATGGCATTACTGCACTTACAATGTAAAGTGTTGGCTTAGCCACTGTAGGGGTACAGGGCTCATGCACCTGTACCCTCACCACTGGTATAGTGCACCCAGATCGAGGGGTGGCTGATCTATGCCAGGGCAGTGGGTTGTAAGCATGGCACACAGGGTTGTGTGCCATGTCAACTCTTCACTTTGTTCTGCACCAAAACATGCAGCCTGCAAAGGCAGTGTGTGTGTGTGTGTGTGCGTGTGTGTAAAGGTACAGGGCCTCTAAGGCTGGCACAATAAGTGCTGTAGCCCTTAGAGGCCTCCCCTGGCCACAGGACCCTTGGTACCTGTGATACCATTTACCAAGGGGCTGACCTGTGGCCAGAGAGTGCCAATTGGGTTTTGTTTTCAATGCAGTTTTAAGGTAAGAATCCTGTTTGGCAGGAGCCCAGGGCACACTCAGTCAAAGTACATCAGCAGTTTAGCAAAACGTGGGGCAACCATGCAAAAAGAGGGCACTTTCTTACATATATCACAACATAACAATCTTACAAAGTTAGATCATAGGGATAATTCTAATAAAGATTTCAGAGGAAATACTTTTGCTGGTTTGCTAACGCAGTAGGTCAATTATGGATATTTCCAGGTGTGATATAGGCACATACGCACCCTCATTTGTCTCAGAAGGTGTTACACATCTTCTTTCTAATATACTGGCATTTATTATGCATGGGCCCGATTCACAGAACTAACTTAAGACAAAATCCTAAACTTACTACCATTTTGGTATTCACAGAAGGCACTTACTCATTTTGATATTCACAGAAAGCACTTACTCATTTCGGTATTCACAGAAGTTAGGAGTCCTAACTTTAGGACTCCTAAATACCTTCTGTGAATACCGAAAGTCTTAAAGTTAGGATTTTTCTCAGTTGAGGAGTAGTAAAGTTAGTCTCCTAAACTGAGAAAAATCCTAACTTTAAGACTTTGGGTATTCACAGAAGGCATTTAGGAGTCCTAAAGTTAGGAGTCCTAACTTTACTACACCTAAACTGAGAAAAATCCTAACTTTAAGACTTTCAGTATTCACAGAAGGCATTTAGGAGTCCTAAAGTTAGGACTCCTAACTTCTGTGAATACCGAAATGAGTAAGTGCCTTCTGTGAATAACAAAATGAGTAAGTGATTTCTGTGAATACCAAAATGGTAGTAAGTTTAGGATTTTGTCTTCAGTTAGTTCTGTGAATCAGGCCCTATATGTCCAGTCTGTTGGACAAAACTTGAAGAATTCAAAGTGAATTACAAACTTCCTTTGGACATAAAACCTGAAATGGAAAATGTGGTGTCTGCTAAAAACATAATAGGCCTATTATGTCCTATAGCTTGAATATTAATAGTACTAATAAAAGAAATGGGTGTAAATTGACTGATGCGGAAAGTAACTTTATTAGGCAATTTAATGTAAAAAGACTGAGAATTAGTAAGAATGCTGCTGAAACAATGGAACTTCAATTACAGGAAGAAGCTGACATTAGATCTAGAAATCCTAGACTTAGGATTGTTCAAGAGAAGAAGGGAGTGAACATGATGATGGGTATGTTTTGCTTATGGCCATAATGAGTTGGTTTAGTTATAAATATATAGTTGACAGAAGTTTTATGGTGGGTAATAACAATCGTATATTAAGAGATATTTATGACAGCTGTTGTAAAACGGTTTAGTTTACGGGGTGTAAAATTGGAAGAGGGAACTGTGAAGATTGCTGAGTGGTTTCAGGACATGGGTGGTGGTTTACTAAAGAATGCAAAAAGAACAATCAATGGACAGAATGCAGAACAATGTCATACAATCACCCCAGTACAGAGATCTGGGCCTAAATCCATCGTTTATTTGCTCCCCATGCCATTCCAGTTTGAACCCAGCTATATACAAATCAGTCTTCACCCTGCACCAAATGGGAACAGTCCAGCCCGAACTACCAGGCCAGGTCCTCCCTGAACTGGAAACAAGCTAGCCTGGTTGATGAAGGGTGACATACCCCGAAACCGGTCCCAGGATGCTTGTTTCCGGTCCAGGGAGGACCTGGCTTGGCAGTTCGGTCTGGATTGTTCCCATGAGGCACAGGGTCAAGACTGATTTGCATATGGCTGGGTCCAAACTGGGGTGGCGTAGTGGGCAAAAGAACGATGGATTTAGCTCAGATCTCTTGACTGGGGGAGAATGTTTGAATCATTCAGCATTCCGTCCAATATTTGTTGCAGTTACACTGTTCGCCCTAAGTGGGATGAGTATGTCCAGATGTGGGTCCCTTGCACACTGTGTCACTAGATTCAAGCTAGCCTGGCTGATGAAGGGTGAAATACCCCGAAACCAGTCCCAGGATGCTTGTTTCCAGTCCAGTCCAGGGAGGACCTGGCTTGGCAGTTCAGTCTGGACTGTTCCCATGAGGCACATGGTCAAGACTGATTTGCATATGGCTGGGTCCAAACTGATGTGGCGTAGTGGGCAAAAGAACAATGGATTTATTCCTGATCTCTTGACTGGGGGAGAATGTTTGAATCATTCAGCATTCCGTCCATCATTTGTTGCGGTTTAGTAAAGAAGGCACTAAGATCTATAATAATACCTATTCCAAGTATAATAGGTCTAATTCTAGTATTAACTTTTTTAGAAGTTATCTGTAGGAATTGTGATTGTGGAAAGATGAAGAAGACCAGAAAAAGGAAAAGAGAGGAGATTGAAATGAACAACCTCAAACACAAAGGTGTATTTGCTCAAAACGTTGGAGAAGATGAGCTGAAGAAACTAAGAATGATTGAAGATTTGTTGTAGTGTAGGATAGTTCGGCTGCACTTCACAGTGTGACCGTGTGAAGGGAGTCAATATCATGTGACACACAGTGACACAATGCAAATTGGTGGGGCTGCTGCACTGTACACAACTGTTGCCTCGCTTCATCACTGTAATGAATCCCATGAGTTGAATTAACTGAACGAGTCTGATGTGGACATGGTGACATTGCAATCGTGCAAAATATATTTTAGCAGCCAGAATAGAAATGCAACCAGGTAAAAACCACAGGTCAGTTGTGATTCGGACTCCAGGACTGGGTGTTTAGGATGTCTTAAAAACATACTAAGGGGGAGATTTACAAAAAAGGTGTGCAATGCAGTGCAGCCCCCCGCGTGGCTGGGCTGCGTTGCGCGACAGGGAGGGAGCACGAAAGCAACATATCTTCAAAGACATGGCTCTCTCCTCCCCTTTCCCTTGCGCCAGCGCTGATTACAGCTGCCCTGCGCCAGGCACACACCTTAGCGCCGGAGCGCTAGGGTGTGTGCATGAGTCCAGCATTGGTTTTGTAAAGGAAGGGTACCCTTCCAGTACAAAATACTATGTTCTACACATGGAAAAGCTTTTTCCACTTTGTATGCATGCTGCACAGTGCAGCATGCATGCAAAGTCAGAAAAGAAAGAAGAAATGAAAGCATTTCTCCTTGGTTGTGCCTAGTTGAAAAGAGTGCAGTTTTCTCACACTAAACTCAATCTACTGTTTTTAGTATTTTGTGTTTAGCATGAGAAACCTTGGGTGGTTGCATGGAAACGCCCATGCACCACCCTTGGTACGCCCCCATGTCGCTAAGTAAATACTTTTACGTTATTTCCAGCACTAAACAAGTTTAGCACTGGAAAGTAATTTTTAAAGAAAAGATTTTGCGTCGTTTTGTGTCACTTTTGTGATGCAAACACGGTGCAAAAGCTTAGTAAATCTCCCCAAAGTCTCTATATCAAGAGCATAAGTGAGGCAATTAAGTCGAGGTCATGGGACCTGAACAGCATGCATTCCTTCTTTTAACAGTTTGGGGCAGTGCTTTAAAGGGGCTTGTACTGAGTAACCTGCACATCTCAGCAGAGGTCTAAAACGTTTCATAAGAGAATACCGGCACTACTAATTAGTAAACAGGTACTCTGGGAAAGTGAGTGCCTACACTTCTATATTTCTATTGAAAGCACTGGTTTGGGGCAGTTTGTCAGAAAGCTCATCACAAGGCTGCACAATATGAATCTATGCTCAACTAACCAACAGTCATATTGTGAGAAGTATATAGGTTATATTTTATATGAGCAAGAGATGAAACTGGACAACTTTCTATAAATGGTTATGTGTCAGTTGAGATGTAATTTGGTGCAGAGTACAAAACCGATCTTGGATAATTGAAGACAGTCTTCAATTAAAAAGGCATACAATTTGAAGATCAATTTCCATATTTGATATTACAGTGTTGACACTTGTCATGTGATCAGTTGCACTAAACTCTCTTGATAGATCAAGAAGGTTTAGAAGCCATGGTTGTGTTTGGCAAGGAAGCGAATAGCGTTGCAACCAACATTCAAGATGCAGGTCTGGAACTGAAATTTTTTCCAATAACTTGGTAGCTAGTCTCGTAAAAAATGATTTCGTTAGCAGTCAGGCTCATTTCACTTTATAGTTCTATTTTCCATAAAAGAGAATCCAGTACTAGGGTAACAATTGTTGAGATCAAATGGTTACCTTAGCAGACACCGTCAACTTTCTGATATCAGGGGCGACCCCTCCGCTAAGGTGGAGGAGAGTCAAGGGAACAATAAAATGCTAATAACAGTTCTGTTATCATTTTATATTTCTTGCTTCAGGGCTAGGTTAGGGCAAGCCTGGGCTGATGGCTCAGGAAGAAGGATGGTTTGTGCACACTAAGTGCGCATAACTGCTTGGCCGACCTTCTTGGGCCGGCCAAACAGTCATGCGCCTTTTGCATGTTCCCCACCAGGATGTAATGCACAGCCTGGTGGGGAACATGCTCAGGCTCCCTGCCCGCGTCTGAGCGCTGATTCCCCGACCAATCACAACGCTGCATTGCAGTGTTGTGATTGGATTTGAGGATCCTGTGTGCTTCTTGCTTCTTCCGGACTGGAGTCAGGAAGAGAAGAGAAGCCAAGAGGACAAGGAGAGATGGCGGAAAAGGTTTTTTAAAAAAAAAGAGGATGGTTAGTACCTGAAGTAGAGGGGTTAGAAAACTGTTACTTTCAATTAGTCCAAATCCATTCACAGTCCCTAGTGCCCATATTTCGACTTGGAGAGTCAGTGCCTGTAGTAATCAAGTCCATTCAGTTGTGATGATTTAAGTAGGTTTATTTGAAGATGGTACAGGATCACAAGTAGATTAGATTAAGATAGTATAAAGACCAAGTCTAGATCAGATAAAGACCCCACCAGGAGCAGCCAGCAGGCAGCTCAGCCCCAGTCAACTGACATTACTCACTGGAGATTCCCAACATTCTGACTGCATCATCACATGAACATTCCACTGGTGGTAGACTGGCATTGCATCAACATTAGCAGGATATAACATATCTCCCTTTCTTTACCGAAAAACAGAAAACTAGAAACATAAGAGAAAACCTGAGAAAGTGACAGCAAAGTGATTATAGAAAACAAGGAGAACAACGACCATAGAAAACAGTGTGAGAACAACCATGGAGAAAATAACCTGAAAGAAAATAAGAAACAGAGAAAACTCCAACATAGAAACCAACATAGAAAAACAACCATAGAAACATCATCCCTTCTTGCAACGAGAAAAGAAACGAATATAGAAACTCCAAAAGACTGCCCCAATACATACCCACTGGCCAGAACAGGAATGTAAGAAGGCAGAAGAGGAATGAACACACAAAACTTAGAGCTACAGGATGTGGAAAACACAAAGAAAGAAAACACGGTAAAAAACCTAGAAAATGCAGAATCCACAAAAGACACAAGAACTCAGAAGGAAACAGAAAAGAGTAATTCCCCTTCTAAACACCACCATCTTAAAGCAATGACAAAATTGTAATGCAAAGATAACAGTGCAAAATAGCAAATAAGAAATAATATCAACAAAACATACTTAGCATTGAAAATATGAAATGCATTCAAAGAAAGTATAGACCTAAGCTAAAAATGTGAACTAAACTGCATGGGAGAGAACCCCTGACTAATCTCTTTAAATAGAGATGTGTTGTACACCAAACTGGAAACGCTCCCCATACTAAAATAAGTGTAAAGGCAAACATTATGTGGAAAACCCCACCGTGCACTGTAGACGTAACTGTGTTAAAACAGTAGATATGAGTAGGTACTCATGACACATTCCAGACAGTGAAAGGAATAAAATAGAATTGAGAATGTTTAGGTCGGAACCCACACTTATGCAACCGGACTAAAACCCTTGCATGAAAATTGACAGTGTTTAGGTCGGAACCCACACTTATGCAACCGGACTAAAACCCTTGCATGAAAATTGACAGTGTTTGGGTCGGAACCCACACTTATGCAACCGGACTGAAACCCTTGCATGAGAATTGACAGTGTTTGGGTCGGAACCCATACTTATGCAACCGGACTGAAACCCTTGCATGAAAATTGACAGTGTTTGGGTCGGAACCCTCACTTATGCAAAAGGACTGGAACCTTTGCAGAGATTTGACAGAGTATAGGTAGGAACCCATATACAAAGAGAATACACCCTTCCATAACTCCCAGGAGGGAGGTCGAATTGAATTGCACACAATAGAGATGGGACTGACACCCAAAATGTACAGCTTAGAAACAGGACACGAACCAAACTGTACATCTTGTATATGCATATGTGAACAAACTGGAAAATTGACATAATGGGCCACAAACCATTTTTCGTACACCCCATAAAGAGCAAAATGTACTAGATAAGAATGCCCCATACAATTGATAGTGTAGACATTAATGATTTGAAATTTCAGACCTAAAATGGGTGGCAATGTGAAATTGACTAAAATATAAATATGCAAAACTAACACGTTAAAACAAGTGAGCATGACAACAATGACAATACTTGAATCCAATATACCAACATCACTGATGTAGCACTGATGAAGGCACCAAGAGCACATAAGGCACCTTTACCTCAACAGAGACTGATGAAAAGAATGTCTCGATGTCCGTGATCCCTGGACTCCATCAAGATCAAATTAAATTTTAATCTAGCAAGCGTGAATGAAACATCACTACTAACACTAGACTTGGATTCAGAAGATGTGAGGAAAAAAAAACAGTGTCACCGTTGAGTAATCCTGGACGCACAACGTGGTTGGCAAAATACCGGAAGGAAATGAAGGCAATGGTGTATTAACAGCAGCTTGTATGTCCACGCCAATTCAAAGATGGCGGCACGTTTTTTACGCTGTCCCGGGTGGCTCAGGGCACGCAGAAGCATGCAGACGTGAATTCACAAACAAAGCAGGAGATCGAATGTCGGGCGTCACAGAGAACTGAAGAGCGGAAAATGCACTGCCTGCTCGCAACAGTAGAAGGTGAGCGCGCGCTTGCATTTTGAAATTGAAGGATGCGCTGCCGTTAGACTGTAGTGAAGATCCACCACAGGTTTTTAAATAAATATTAAAAACATGGAGACTCGCAAAATAAAAACACAGTCCTTGCTCACAGACATATGCGCATATGCTCACCAAAGCGCTGGTACTCACATGAAACAATGCACAGCCAGGTCTTCACAATGTCAAATGGATTGCCCTTCGACAAGCGCTATCTTTAAATTAAGTGCAAATTGAACCATTGAAGACCAAACGACACCGAGACAAATAGCGGGTGATCAGGCCGACTAGGTCTTGATGGTAGATGAAACTGACGAGGCTTGCAGAGAGTGTAGAACTAAAATTTGAATGCGCGTTTAATATCCTTGATTGACAGCATGAATGAAGGTGAAACGCAGTAGGGAGAGTTTTAAGCATGCGTAGACGTTACACGCTTTCTACGTACAGACAGCTCACTTCTCAAAAGGCACACAAATTACCTTGTTAGCTGAGGCTCTTGCTTGTAGAAACGTTGCAGATACATACAGGAACACGCTTGGGCTGCAGTTGAAACAGACTAGTTTTTTGAGGTGTTGCATGCGTTGGAAAAACAGACCTTTTCACACACTGTAGGAACAGCAGGCAAAGACATGAGCTGTTGCATAGAAACTGGAAGTGAAGATTGAGATGCTGTGGTAACAGCAAACAGATGCAGTGGCTGTACTTGAAGAGCGTCAGGCTTACCCTGACTGAAAGCAGCATTTCCCCAGACGTTAGGCTTACCCTCACATGAAGCTGCAGCATAATTCGAAGACGTTGAAGATGTTGGCCAGCTACTTTCACTGAGGGCACAGCACTTGCGCAGACACAAAGAAACAACTGGCAGACTGGTAGTGGGCGATCGATGGGAGGTCACTGGTGGGGTCAGGATGCCAGTTGAGATGACTTGAGTTGAGTTGATGTATTTTGAAATTGCTTGAAGATCTTGTAAAGGTGACAGGAGTAGGTCCTTTAAGTTAAAATCGTCGCCAAAATTCTGTAGTAATCAAGTCCATTCAGTTGTGATGATTTAAGTAGGTTTATTTGAAGATGGTACAGGATCACAAGTAGATTAGATTAAGATAGTATAAAGACCAAGTCTAGATCAGATAAAGACCCCACCAGGAGCAGCCAGCAGGCAGCTCAGCCCCAGTCAACTGACATTACTCACTGGAGATTCCCAACATTCTGACTGCATCATCACATGAACATTCCACTGGTGGTAGACTGGCATTGCATCAACATTAGCAGGATATAACAGTGCCAGTGATGTTTCAGTGGTTCGAGAGCGAGTTGTAACAGTGGAGTAGTAAGTATCATTAGAGTTGTATGTACATTTCTTATGCTTAGCTTGTGGTGTTTGTAGCAATTGTGTGGTGTCTCGCGGAGATTGAGTGATAAGATGTAGTAATATTTTAGATCATTGTGTGAATATAGCACTTATTGTGGAGGAGTTGTTATCAGGTCCAACATGGCCTAAGATCCGGAGATGATATTAAAAAGTGCAGAAGCCACTGTATTATAATTGTCTGGTGAGGTTTTGTGGGGTTTGTCATGAGACGTCGTCGACAGCCAATTAAGAAAGAGACGTTCATCTTTTGTGTGAAAGTGAGGTACGATTAGTATGGCTGATCATTTGCACAGAGGAAAGCTGCACTGATCAGAGTGATTCTCCACAGGATGAGGTTTCATTTGAATGTGTGTTTGTATTACTATATATGATTGATTTCTGTCTATTCTTTAGTAAAGCAGACAATTATTTGTTTCTATTGTATTGTATTAAGGGGCCGATTGCGATGCCGTCTGGAAAGCCCCTGACTGATAGTCTGATTCTCCTAGACCGTGTCGGAACCCATCCACTCAACTCGGTAGGAAAAAATTCCGACCGACCGATTGCGATGCTAGTGGTCGGAAAGGGGAACCATTCGGTCATTCTGAATCGGTTCTGACTGGCAACCGCAGAATCCGAGTCAGTCGGAGCCGAATCGTAGAGCTCTACCAACAGCATTTCTGACTGACTGATTCCGATGTCAGATTCTGACAGCCTTTCCGACTCGGTCTGTCCAACAGGAAAAGGGTGTCGTAAACTGACTTTCGGGGCCAATAGCAGGCCCCCCTTCATCCTGAGGCCTCCGGTTGGGGGCAATGGGGGTACCTAAGGGACCGCCCTGTAAAACCATGCACTGTGTGGCAGGCACCATGGGGTGCCCACGACAGGGTGCAAGGTTTTCTGCAGACACCCATTTTCCCCATAGGAGCCTGTGTTGTCGGTCAGAACTCAGGCTCCCATTGAAGTCAATGGGAGTCCTCCGAACTGTATTCGGAAGCATCATAATCGGTCGTGCGGAACTGCCAATCGTGAGTCAGTGGGAACCAGGGAGAAAGTTTCCGCACAACATCGTAATCGGTCCCTTAGTTGTAAGTGTATTGCTGAACAGAGTGCGTTCATAAAAATTGTAAAAGAGGGCGAGCTGCTGCAAGGGCTAAGATTGTCATCACAGCGTGCAGAGCTGGCATAGGTCGGTTGGTGTGAAGCTGCCCTATTATTGGCTACCCACGTCTCGAGATGCCACGCTGTTATTTATTGATGATTTAGAGCGAGATTTTTAAATTAAATACAGATTTGTGTGTTGAAACAAAGATGTTGTTATTGAAAATGATTTTTTAAAAGTTGTATGAGATTTGTTTACAGGAGATGTTCAGATACCTCTTAGAGATGGGAAGAAGCCCCACCCGAAGACACTGTAGGTATATGGCAATACATGTGGGGTTGCACACATGTATTTGGCTTAAACAATGGCACAAGAACAATGTTAAAGAAGGTGCACTGCTGTTTCAATGTTATGGTACATTTAATCTGAGAATTATTGAAAATGTGAGTAGAATTCTATATGAGATGAAACCATAACATAGACCCACACAATTCGAAGCGCTTAACACTTGGAAGCGTGTGGCTCACGCCAGAGAAAAAGAGATATATCAGGGGTGAGTGAAGATGGCAGAGCGCACTTATGCAGCTGCAAGGTGAGATGCAGAGCAGAAACTGTGGAGAACTGACATGATAGAAGGAGCGAAATTATACTCCTTTTTGCAAGGCGGAGACGTGATAAGAGGGACCGAAAAGGAAAAGAAGGACAAAACAAGAGAATATGGAGAGAAAGATAAAAATATTGATACTAGTGATAAGCTTTCAGATGTATTAATGTCTGAGCCACAACTTCCTTATAATGAGATTCGAATGGAGGGAGGTGGGAGCAAGGCTGCAGGTGGCAATACTGGATTCAAAAAGAACTGTTGATGGACAGAATGCAGAACAATGTCATATATTCACCCCAGTACAGAGATCTGGGCCTAAATCCATCGTTTTTTTGCTCACCATGCTATTCCAGTTTGGACCCAGCCATATGCAAATCAGTCTTGACCCTGTGCCCTAAGGGAACAGTCCAGCCCGAACTGCCAGGCCATGTCCTCCCTGGACTGGAAACAAGCATCCTAGGACCGGTTTCCGGGTTTCACCCCTCTTCAGCCAGGATAGCTTGATTCCAGTGGCATGGAGGGCACAGAACTCACGTCTGAGCATACCCGTCCCACTCGGCGTGACAAATGCAAAAAGATTGCCTACTGCACCAGTAAGTACGAGCTCTGCTATGATATGGATTTCTCCAGTGCAGGAGGAATACAGCATAATGGGGATATTTGATTCTCTATTATAGTTAATTAAAACATGATAGAAGGAAATTCAGGGACTTGTGTTCCTGGGACCTCCATTGGTTGTAGAGTCCCAGATACACTTGCAGTTCCTGTTATCATTTGACCAGTGGTTTCTATATATAAACCTGGTTCTGGGGAAAATGGGATTCAAAACACAACTGTTACCGCTCAACAACATGCATCAGAAATTACACCCATGAGTCAGAGTGTGGGAGAAATCATCCTTTAAGTCCAATTAATCACAGTTGTCGTTGTGGTGCAAGTGCAGGCCCATCTGTACATCATAGTGGATTTGAACCTTTAAGGTCGTTCATGGGATTACCAGATCTGAGCTCACCTACTTGGGAACCACCTTTAAATATGCATAGCAGCACACCTGAAGTAAAGCCAGTATCGAATACTCCTGAGGTACATCCTAGTCTTAATGTTCATGAATTGGGAGCCTTCTTGAAAGACCTTAATGCTACATTGAATGAGAGTGGGAGTACAGAAGTGTGTCAGGGAACTTCTCAGTCCACTTTGAAGGTAAACTTTGTGGATGTGGGAAACTTGAAGTTGGAATTGTATGAGATGATCAGCCCATGATAAATTATCTGAATTAGCTGAGAAAGATGATGGAGATTTGGACCAGACAAAGGCTTTACAGAACAGCTACTGACTCGCTTTTAGTGATCAGGACATAGAACAGAAAATATGAGAATGCCAGGGATGAAAATGCACATTCAGGAATTAATCCACGGCATCTGAATTTGGAGTGAATTAGAGAAATGAGAAGTTTAATGGTCAAAAAGTATGACTTCCAAGAGAACAACAGGATAGCCACCAACTTCCAGAGGAGGGGAGATGGGAGCTACAAGTGTTCACTTTGCGGGAGGTACCCAGTGGAGTTTGCATGTATGTACCTCGGAGTAGAAGTGACCTTGCATCATTTACAAATGAAGTTCCCAAATAAAGGGAGAAGCCTGTAGAGTTGTATAAACAAGCTGAGCAGTTTGTGAAAATGTTGAAGGTTTTGTGGACTGATTTGAATACCTTATTTAATATTGTGGTCCCAAGTGATTTGTATACAGGGTGCAAAATAGCTATAGAATGGCCTGAGAGACAGTCGACAAGAGCTCCTGTGACTAACGGTCGTTCATCTATAGTGGTGATGAAGTAAGATCAGGTGATGATGTGGTTGAATTCTAAGGTGCCACCCCAAGATATTGACTGGGTCAAGATTGATTGGACGACCTAGGAACTGAAAGAGACGATTCATGCACACTATGAGTTAAAATTGTCTTTGTTGTTCCCTACATTTTAATATAGAGCAATAAGACAAGATTAAAAGACAAGATGAGACGCCTGAGTAGGTTAGATTGACCTAGGGCATCTGGATAGTGAGATTTGTGAGACAAGACACGGTCTACACGTTTCAGCCTTTTAACAACAATGCTAGGCTTTCTTCAGGGCCAAATTCATGACACTAGGTGTATGCACACGCTAAGGTCCACCCGTCTCTGAGTCACACATATAACATACCTTTCTGTGAAAGGTACAGTATATAATAGACTAAAATCAGTCGGGCCCCATGGAAACCCCTGGAAACCGTGGGGGGGAGGGTCGGTTATTGTCAAACCGTCATCAAACTGGACTGCCCGCAGTCCTACCTAGGAGCCATCCACGCGGATCGATGGAGAAGTCTCTGCAGCTACTACGTTCCACCCAAGGTTTAGATTCCAATGAAGTGATGGATGCCAATCCTAATACTAGTGGACGTAGATATATCATAGTACGCACACTAATGGCTTTAGTTGTAGTATTAGTTATAGTGCTTATTGGGGTTATATTCAGCTACAGATAGCTCAGTAGAATGGATGTCTACTGTTGCCCCTACCATGCCACATTCTTCTGATAGTAACATGCAGTTGTATGGGGTTAAGAAAGTACACACAGATGTATCGGGAGGTGATTATACCTCAAATGTTCATTTTTATTTTAGGTTGCTTTTAGAGTAAACAGACACAATGAATGCTAGAAGTTGTTGCGTCTGTACTCAGTTACATCCTTCTGCTTCAGAGGGATTTACCTACCACCATCGCCCTCTGACACATGATATTTCTTGCAGTCTTCTATTACATTTATTTTATGGAGAAGGTAGCTTCCACCATTATTTTTCGAATTATGATGTAGTTCGCCCACAAGTTCCCCTTATCAAATACTTAAATAGGAATGCTTATTTTAAAGGTGTTGAGATTGCAGGCAAATATTTTGTATCTCTTAAGTCACTAGACACAACATAATTTGACTTGTTTGATGTCAGATGTGGAAAATTCCTTTTTTTTATTTGGTGGTGGATAGAAGGTTGACCTAAAGTCTCAAATTGAAACTGATGAGGATCTTAAAAATCACAAGTGGAATAGTGAAAAAATCAACATTAGGAAAAAAGAAATTGTAGTAATTCACTCCAGGCGGTTTCTTTGAAGGGTGAATATATTGGTGGAAATAGTACACAGCTGAAGGTTGTCACCTGCCCACAGCACACTGCAAACAAATCGAGGCAGTTACAGAGTCCACCTTTTGAATGGTAACATTCGCAGCATGCATCAGACACTATGACATCACTGCTTCAGCAAAGCAGAGACGTAGAATACAACATACCTCCCTTTCTCAAACAGAATAAAAAGAATTAAAGAACAACATTTAAACAGAAAATGAAATACCAAAAGAACAAAACACAATGTTAAATATGAGGAACAAAATTCATTCACGAAACGTTCTGGGTGCAACAATGATCATGGAGCTCCTCCTGAGTTCAGAAGGAACTGGAGGAAAATCGTCTTCCAGACCACTCAACATTGAACGCGCTCTTGATTTGACAATTTTAGACAGGTTCCACCAGTGACCTCCTTCCACCTGAACAGCATTGTTACCAATCTTGATAACTTTGATAGGTTCACCATATTTACACTTCCCTTTCTTGGTATGCACAGGAATCTTAATACGAACAAAATCGACTGCACTAAGGGAAACAACCATCGCTCTCTTTCTTTTTGTCAAACCAGACTTTTTGTTTACCTTTTGCAGATTCAGAATTTTCTTGGACAATCTCCATCAGAGAGTCAACTTTGGATTCAGACTTCAACCATCTATTCATACATGCAGGCCTGAAGCAGGTATTGGCCCTTCTTCCCCTCAGCAGCTCAATAGAGTAAATTTTGGTAGAGGAGTGGGGAGTTGTCCTGTAAAACCACAGCATACTTTCTAAAGATTTAACAACATCATGGTGACCACACACAGCCCACTTTATACACTCACCCACCACTCGATTCATTCTTTCTACAGGCCATTCGTCTGTGGGTGATAGAGTGAGCTCTTCAAATGTTTGACACAACTGGTAGTCAAGAAATATTCAAATTCTTCACTCAAAAATTGAGTTCCATTATCCGAAACTAGGAACTGGGGAAAACCTTCCCTGAGAAAGACCTCCCTCAAAAAAGTTATGACACTGGTGGAACTTGCTTCTCTGACCAACTTAATTTCAGGCCATTTTGATGCATAATCCATCAAAACCAAAATGTACCTCCTTCCCAGGGGTAATACCTCATAGGGCCCCATAATATCTACACCAACCTTGACCCAGGGCCCAGAAGGACATTCAATAGGTGACAGAGGGGGAGTGAAAACCTTGAAGTTTTTCTCAGCCGAGCAACACACAGGACAGCTATCCACCATAACCCCAATCTCAACATCCAAACTAGGCCACCAGAAATCCTGACGGACAAGCCGTTTGGTGAGGGTGGAACCTAAATGACCCTCATGAGCTTTTTTGATAATGACAGGTCTAATGGAATGAGGCGGAATGAGTTTGTCACATCTCATGAGAAGACCATCTTCCAAGGTAATCTCAGATTCGACCTTCCAAATAGGTTACATGAGAGAGGACAAGACCTTTTCTCTAGGCCACCCCTCTCTGACAAATTTACACACTTGTTGTAGAAGAACATCTTCCAATAAAGCCGATCTTCAATCACTTTCAGAACCAAGAGCAAGATGAGAGATATCCATGGCAGCCACAAAACAATCTTCCGCATCCTCCTCATCCAATTCTTGAAAACTGGTACCTTCTGAATCATCACTGATCTGGGGAAAATGAGAAAGGAAATCAGCCCTCCCATTCTTTCCTCCAGAGATATGTGAAACATCAAACTGATATTGAAGGAGCTTGCTAACCATCCTTGTAATTCTGGGGGTACAACATTTGCTGGGACCAGAACCCAATATCGAAACTAGAGGTTTGTGGTCTGTAACAAGTTTGAATCGTCTTCCCCAAACATAAGGGCGAAAATTTCCAATGGCCCACAAACAGGTGAAAGGAACTATTGATGGACAGAATGCAGAACAATGTCATACATTCACCCCAGTACAGAGATCTGGGCCTAAATCCATTGTTTGTTTGCTCACCATGCCATTCCAGTTTGGACCCAGCCATATGCAAATCAGTCTTGACCCTGTGCCTGTTGGGAACAGTCCAGCTCGAACTGCTAGGCCAGGTCCTCCCTGGACTGGAAACAAGCATCCTAGGACCGGTTTTGGGGTTTCACCCCTCTTCAGCCAGGTAGCTTGATTCAAGTGGCATGGAGAGCACGGGACTCACGTCTGAGCATACCCGTCCCACTCGGTGACAGAATACTGGACCTCAGCACATCTAAACACTCTAGAAGCAAAAACGACTGTGTTTTCCTTGTCACCAGAACTTTGTGTGAGAGTAGCCCCTAAGTCAACTTGACTCGCATCTACAGAAATGCAACATGGCAAGTCAGGATCAAATGGAGTAAGTGCTTCACTGTTCTTAAGAGAGGGCTTAACAGTATTGAATGCAAAATCACATTCCTCAGACCAATCAAACTTGACACCTAATTTGAGCATAATGCTAATGGGACGAACAATTGAAGAGTAATTGTGAGTAATACTCGAACAAACCTAGTAAAGATTTGACACCAGATTTGTCCTTGGGTACAGAAGCATTTGAAATGGCATCAATGAGACCTTGCCTATGCTTAACCCCTTCATGTGATAGCAAATGACCGAGATCCTCAATCTCTCTACAGAGGAATTTACATTTTTCAGTCTGGAGCACAACACTATTTTTTCCGAAAATATTGAGTACTCTTCTGAGGATACTGTTGTGCGAGTCATTGTCTTTAGCATGAATAAGCACATTGTCTTGAAATACAAGTACACCTTCAACCCCCCTCAACAAATTCTGCCTAACCCTCTGGAACACGGACGACGCGGAGGCAAGTCCAGAAGGCATCCTCCGATAAAGAAATGTTCCAAGCGGGGATACAAAAGCAGTAAGAGAGCGGGAATCAGGATGCAACTCGATTTGGTGATATGCGCTAGCTAGATCTAGCTTTGAAAACACGATGGCACCTTTGACACTTGTAAAAAGGTCAGTGATTCTAGGCAGAGGGTGTGAATCTATCCAGATCTCTTTATTCAGAGACCTGAGGTCAACACACACGCGCAACTGCCCATCACGTTTGCGAGCCACCACCAGTGGGGACAAACATAAAGATGACTCCATTGGTTCATTGATCCGCCTATCAGGCAATCCCTTGAGCTCTTTATTGAGGTCATCTCTAATGCTGAATGGGACACTTCTTAGTTTATGCTTAACTGGGTTGGCACCATCTCTTACTATTATTTTATGCCTGAATCCAGACATTTTTCCAAGAGTGTCACTAAAAACAGAAGGAAACTCTTTTTTCCATTTGATACCTTCATCTTCACAGCTCACAAGCATAACTTGTTCTTTGGTGCCTGGCTTGAGTACCATCCCAAATAATCCCTGGTGAAACCACCCAAGAATATTTAGTCCCTTGACAGCAACAGACATTTTCCCTCTGATCTTTCTACCTTTAAACATCAAGATATCTTCAATAAACCCTACTAGTTCAATCTTGCGTCCTTCGTAAGAGACAGGAGAACGATCAGGAGGAAATAATTATCTGTCACCCCATGTTTCAGTGAACAGTTTTGGAGTTATCATGGTGATCCTAGCACCAGAATCCACCAGCAGCTGGAGTTTCTTATTTCAACAATAGGGTCAATGCACATTGAGGGAGTTCCAGTAAGAGGCCCATTAGTAACACTGTTTGTTGAGCAATCATCATAAACAACGGAAATGATTTCAGAATCAGAGTCATCATCTGACTCTACAATGCAAGCAACACTTTTCTTTTGGAATTTCTTCTTGAGACCGACTTTTGAAAAGTGACCTATTTTCTTGCAGAAGTTGCACATAACATTAGTGGCGGGACATTTATTACCTTTCAAATGAGGAGGACTACCGCAACGTAGACATACGTTGTTGGGAATAGAGACATCAGACTTAGATTTGATATTATTGTTGGTACTACTTTTTGTAAACTTATTTTTACTTT
Organism: Triturus cristatus; assembly: GCF_964204655.1. Lineage (NCBI taxonomy): Eukaryota > Metazoa > Chordata > Amphibia > Caudata > Salamandridae > Triturus > Triturus cristatus. The sequence continues at coordinate 617,440,474 of NC_140587.1, forward strand.
TTTTAGAGACCCCAACAGCATTTATCCCCTCAACAGGTTTATCATCAAGTTCCTTGAGAGACACTTGCGATGTTTCAATGCTGTTTGCAACTTTGATCGTCTCATCAAGAGATGGGTTACCCATAGCCAGTAGTTTTTGCCTAATCTGTTTAACTTTACAATGACAGACAAACTGGCCTCTAATGAGTTGTTCAGTAACATTTTCAAAATTGCAAACTGAACCCAATCTCCTAAGCACAGAGATGTAGGCATCAAGGTCTTCTCCATCAGTTTGTTTCCTTTTAAAGAATTTGTGCCTCAATACCATTAAGCTGGGTTGATTGTCAAAATGAACTTTGAGTTTGTGTACAGCTGTTTGATATTCAACCAAAACATCATTGCCCTTGGGATCTAACTCAGGTAGATGCTTGAAAATTGATCTTCCCTCAAAACCTAAAGAATGAAGTAATAGACACTTCTTCCTTTCAGCAGAGAATCTTAATGCTCCCATGGCACCCAAGTAGGTTTCAAACGGATCAAACCAGACGTCCCATTTGACAGGTGGTTCTCCTGGACAGTCAAGGAATGATGTAGGAGGAGAAATAGATTGCATGGTACACATGGTGGCAATAAGAAATAAAAAAAAATTAAAATAATAAAATACAATCACTGAGATTTGAATAAGCAAAACAACTAATCAATCGAAAAATAGTGTGCGAATCACTTAAATCAGCACTGAGTAATAGAAAGGAATGGGGAGTGTGTTACTCACTGTGATGCACACGTTAGAAATCGTGGAGAAGAAACTTGCAGAGAAGGATGAGTAACCAGCTCAATAATAAGAGTGAAAATGATGTGCACATCATCGAGAAACGCATAAACAGGTTTAGACACATTGAAGATACATCTGGAACAATGAAGGTCAAATTGTATGACTCTGTGTTGTCATAGACGCAAAATGCGCAGGAATCTGCCTTAGATAATGAGCAAGGTTGTCATGACAACGCTGGTCTTCCCGGCAGAAATGACATGAATGCATGAAGCATTGTTGATAATCACCATGGCAACAGGAGACTGAGACGCGCATGCACTTACACGCAAGTGTCCTCGTGGTACATGCGCATGCCCTGGCTCGTGGAGAGCGCGTGTGTGCATGCACGTATATGCCGGTGATTTGTGTACGTGCGTGCAGAGGAAAACCTTGAGAGGCGGTAATAAATGGAAATGAAGGAAGAAAAAAAAAACACACAAGCAGGTTGAGACCGGTTAGACTGGAGCACAACTCACCCACACTTGATTTCGAAGACGAAGAAGATGAACAGCTAGTAACCGATGGCTCCGCCAGGCAGCTGCGATTACCCCAACAGCCTCAGTCTGATGATCTTGAGAGCGGAGCGATCGGAGGGCAACTCTGGAGTATCAGTGGCAAAAGGTAATGGAAAGAATAAGTTATAATTACGTGGGTAGGTGAGTCTGTTGAAAGGTGAGGCTGGATAACAGCAGGGGCTGTATTTGAAGAAGGGTGTTGAGGAGGCTTTGGTCGATTAGAAACTTTGATCGAAGTGCAGACAGATGACTTGATGTAGATACGATTTGGATGAGATGAAGCCGGGTTTAAACGTCGAATACACTCCGTGGGTTCTCTGTGTAGTCAAATCGTCACCAGAAAATTGTAGTAATTCACTCCAGGCGGTTTCTTTGAAGGATGAATTTATTGATGGAAAGACTACAAAGCTGAAGGTTGTCATCTGCCCACAGCACACTGCAAACATCTCAAGGCAGTTACAGAGTCCACCTCTCGAATGGTAACATTCTCAGCATGCATCAGACACTATGACATCACTGCTTCAGCAAAGCAGAGACCTAGAATACAACATAAATTTACCCACCTTAGTTTTAGACTGGAAGCACAAAGTAAAGTTGTGCAAACATGTTGATCAGAGTTATATAAATCTGTTGTTTCTAGGGTAGAGCGAATGTGAACATACTTTTGAAGCAAGAGGGAAAAATTCTAGTTTCCCGGAGGAACAGGATCACATGATTCCTGCAGTCTATTTTATTTGTGGACAAAATACATATTTCAAACTGCCATATGGAAGGCATGGTACCTGTTATCTTGGCATAGTTTTCCCGGAAGTGTATAATATGGAACATTTTAATAATCCTGTATGGGAAGAGAAATCAAGAACTAAATGAGGTGTTAGTGCAGGAGACGTAGTGGGAGATATTTTTGGTGACATAATCCCATCTGTGGGCGTAATTTAGAATAATTAAAAAAATAGAAGGCTGTCTCCGAAAGTGGACAAAATGGCTATTAGTACAGCAAATTCCTTATTACTTGTAAATACTGAGATGATTGGAATATGGTCTATCGTCTTGCGGAACAGACGTGCGTTGGACCCTTTTGCTTGCAAAAGAGGGCGGAGTCTGTCGGATGTTGAAAGTTCGGCAATGCTGTCCTCATATTCCAGACGAAAGTAAGGACCTGGAGGAATATTTTAAGAATATATCCAAGTTGACGAAGGATTTGAAAGAATTAGAAACAACAAGTGCTTGGGAGGCCATTGGAAATAGGTTTCCTTTGGTAGGTCAATGGTTTGGAACATTGGGAAGTGTAATTATGGAAGCCATTTTGAAACCTATTTTGCTAATAGCCCTTTGTCCGGTATTCCTATTCCTAATATTTAAGGGATATCAGCATGCACAAGTTAGACGGGAAGGGCAGGGAGTGAAGAGAAAGAGAGCAGATGTGGAGTTAGAAGAAGGTCAGAGCAGATATTATGATGATGTGAAGCGTCTAGAGGAGTCTAGATGTAAGATGCTCAAGACCACAAGGTTTTGATTGGTCTAATTCGATAATGATCTGATTGTAGTCTGTGATGGCTTAATCGCCATCAGAGGGGGATTGGAGTAGCATAATTTTGGCTCCATCTTTCTGCATTTGGTTAGGCCATATATATTAATATTTAAAGAAGTGCATTCGCCAGGGATTAGTGAGCATGAATCAATGGTGTTCAATGTTTTCTTTATAAATTGTGACCAGTTGCCATTCTTGATTAATAATACATGTATTTGTTTTTTGTGATTCATATACGAGTACAGTACGAAAAGAGCTTGATTCCTTTACTAAAGATTTCATTTATTGGGTTGTATGCAGGTTGTAAAGTTAATATGCATTGAAAGTAAACTGTTAGATTCCCTTTAGAATAAAAGAGGTACAGAACTCTCTTGACATCTGATTGCGTGGCTTCATACAATACATGACTTTTTACTTCTACAACTACAGACATTCTGATGCTGACACATTTTTTGCTTCCTTGATTCAATAGGCTTTACCCTATTCCTAGTTTAGTGTAGGGTTTAGTAGATGTTGCCAATCTTTTTCGTATTTGTCTAGTCATCAAATCCTTTTAAGGTCGAGGACCGTCCGGTCTGCCAAAGGCAGAACCGGAAGTCGGAGATTTAATGTTTCTGAGAGTGGCTCCTTAGCCCGCCTCTCTTTTTGGCTCTCCTCCATTGGCTGGCTTCCTAAACGGAGGCCAGCCATTGGAGGAGAGAGCCGTCCCTCCAAATAGGCTCCGTCTTTTTCAGATTCGGGGGCGTGTTTTTTGGTGTTCTTTCCACTTTTTAGCAACGCCCTTTTTTAGGCGTGTTTTTCTCTCCTCCTGCCATTGGCAAGAGGAGAGAAAAAGAAACACGCCCCCGAATCTGAAACTGCCACTGCGTTTCTCCGAGGCATTTCTGCTTCGCCTCGGAGAAAGGCAGTGGTGTGCTTGTCCTGCCATGCTTTCCATTATGTACCGCCGTAGTAACCGAGGATTTCGATGTGGAAGTCAACTTGCACAATTAGTGCATTTTTGAGTGTTAAAGAGAAAATATGGACAGGAATCCGAGAGAAACTGAATAACATGCATTTTGTATTTCCAAAGTTGCCAACCATAGTTTCTTAACTATTCTGAAATTTACTAGCGATAGTATAGGAAGCTTTTACAATTTAGATATAAAAAAATTGTTTTAGAATATATAATGTAGTTATCTCATATTTGAAAATTTCAGAAAAGTATCTCCGCAGCAATACAAGAAATTACTCCTAACGCCTCTAAGATTGCCGTCGGCGCTTTACCCTCGGAGCCGCGATGGCGGCCACCTTGAGAAGGGCTTACTCAGATTCAAATGTTCGGCCTCTGCGCATTGCATGGCTAGTTAGCGCGCAAAAATACACCCGAATTCAATTAAAGTCTTAGGGGGCGCGCCATTGTTTTAAAAGACCCCCCTACTGCTGAACTCCATCGTCCTGTTGATGTCACACACGCACACTAATTGTCTTAACGGTGATCGACAGCCCTGCAGTAATCCGATGTGCCATCTAGTCCGTCATTTATGTCTGTGACAACCGTACCTGTCAGTACGTGCGCGCACCCTAAAGCAGGAACGTTTGGAGATGGTGGGCCGGGATCGGGTACAGTCTCTCCTCCGAAGGTACCGGCTACTACTGTTCACCGCGTTGCTGATCCTTTTGCTACAAGCGCTTCTGGGATGGAGCTTGCAGAGCCTGGAGGAAGGGGGCGAGGAGGTGAGATCGGGAGTATGGTGGTGCATCCAGAATGTGCATTGGAGAATCTAAGGAAGGGTTGCGGGTGCTTGGGCAGTGACAGGTATGTTTACAAGTTATGGTTGAAATCATGTTTGACTTCCCTTGTTAAGGTGCTGGAGATGACCTTGGAATGGAAGTCACATTTGAGATTGTATATCGACCCTCATGTAATTGATTATATAGCGTAGTGTTGTAATGCGGGGCATCAGTTTGGCCATGGACGGATTTCTTATCGCTTGGATCAATTTCCTACACACCATCATCCAGACTGCAGAGATAGGAAGCCGTGGCTTCTCACGCATCCAGCCTGAATGTGCAAACTTACCTTGCACAAACACTGCACACGAAAACAAGCAAAAGTTATACTCCCACCGGAGCCAAGTTCAGCAGCGTGTGTGCTCCTCATCACGGGATCAGAACTCTGCAACATCTCACTAACTCACTTTCACTGTCTCTTTCACTACCTCTCTCTATCTCACTACATCACAACACCACTCTGCTTACATCTCACTAGCTCACAACATCCCTCTCCCTCACTACATCACTGTTTCACTGTTTCACTACCTCACTCTTTCTCACTACATAACTCTCTCTACCTCACTACTCCACTCTATCTCACTACCTCACTATCTCACAACTTCTCTCTCTCAAAACATCACTACCTCACTCTCTAGCTCACAACCTCACAACTTCACTCTCTCTCACTCACTACCTCAATCACTCTCTATCTCACTACCTCACTCTTTCTATCTCACTAACTCACTTTCACTCTCTCTTTCACTACCTCTCTCTCTATCTCACTACATCACAACATCACTCTATGCTTATATATCACTACCTCACAACATCCCTCTCCCTCACTACCTCACTCTTTCACTACCTCACTCTTTCACTACCTCACTCTCTCACTACCTCACTCTCTATCTACCTCACTCTCTATCTCACTACCTCACTCTCTATATACCTCACTCTCTATTTCAATACCTCACTCTCTCTCTCTCTATCTCACTACCTCACTCTCTCTCTGCTAATGCAATAGGTATCACATATGCAAAAAAAAAGCTAATGCCATTTATTTAGGGATACAAAAATAATAAAAAAAAATAATGAGCAATACCAATAGCTCTACCTATAATATTGCCGAGACCAATGCATTGTAAATGCTTGTTTAGGTTGAGCCTAGAGTCAGGCCGCATGTGCTGCTCTGGGAGACTTTTTGTAGTGGAGTATGTAATCTAAGCTCCGCCCACTCTCCACCCAAATTTGTCATTGGCTTGTGTCAGTGTCCTTCGTAAATGCTGGCATCTAATTTGTAAAGAAGCTTGTTAGTCCCTCCTTGGTACCGCCTTGTCTGCATTTGTTACTGCCCAGAACGACTGTTACTTTTACTTTAGTTGTTATACACTATGCCTTTTTAGTCTGTGAGCACTATTTTTTTTAAATGAACAATGTGGGACAATGGCGGCGCTTGAATTTGGAGTGCGCCTACACAGTACTCGTGGGACAATGGTGGGCGCTACTTGTATATGGATCACGCAATGTGCGCTTTCACTTTAATAGTGGCTCCCCACACACACACACACAGCACTTGCGGGACAATGGCGGGTGCTACTTGTGAACGGAGCGCGCAATGCGTGCTTTCACTTTAATTAGGCACGGGTCGCTGAAGCAGCCTAGTGATGGTTGGGCAGAAATGGAAAGTTTTACAAGTGGCCAGACACATCGAGTCTTTTGCAGCATCTATCTAAACACGTTTTATACCGTCAACAGTCTAAACAAGGCGGCTTCGGGAGCTCCATGTATTCTAGTTGTTTTGTTGCTGGAAAAAATAACGTTTCCATTTCCGGGTTGATCAGGATGTGATATTAGAAGATCAGTGGCTTCCTTGCTTTCTGCAATGAAGTAAGTGTGTTAAAAGCTCGTGGAAGCGCAGCGGACAAGGGTTACTTAGGGCACTAAGTCACTTCTCTCCGTTCAGCAAAGGAAGATGCCAGTATGATTCGTACCCAAGAAAGGCAGCGGCCAACCCTTATCATGGTCGCTGGGTTACTCTGAACTGACTATCTTTGTCTATTGTTTAATTCCGTGTGCTTCCATCTAGCTTTTTACACAGAACACTAAAATGTAGCAATTACGTTGTGAGTTTTAGATAGAGTTTGACCCGACCAGCATCTTGCCATAGTTGTATTACTTGCAGTGAATTATTGTACGTATAACCAGGGTTTTAAGTGGGATGAAAAAACTTGGGGCCTCTAAAAGGGGCGTGGTAAACCTATTGAAGGAGCGTGGTCAACACAATTAGAGGCTTGGCTTAAACCATTTTCATGTGTTGACTTTGCAAACTGATCTTGCATCCACAACTAAGTTTACCATCACTCGTGCAAGTAGCAAGGAAAACAAGCACTTGCAACGCAACAGGTCTGGCAATTGCGAGATTTGGAGCTATTTGCATTGTAAATGACAATGTCTTATTTGTGTGTTTAAAAAACCTGCAATAATAAAAGGCATTGTCATTTACAATATCAATAGGTCAAACTGTCTAAAATGTGAGACCAATTGCATTGCAAATGCCTGTCTTATATTTTGCATAGCTGCAACAGAGATCCTTATATGCTCTTTGCTGTTGAGGGCCCTTATTGTACGCCGCTTTGGTCTTCCTCTGATAATCTTATATTTTTACAGTATGTTTTTGAGACTGACTTATATTAGTCTGGCTTTGAGTTTGTAATACACCTTTTAACTTGAAGTCACTGATTTAGACATTTATTGTGTGGTCCTAATGATCGCACCGTACCTTAAGATTTAAATTGTCATTTACCTCTTTTCCTCTCAGGCTACTAAAAAGGTTTATTGACCAGAATCCAATGGGAAGGAACAGCCCAGGGTGTTCTCACTGTATTATTTCCTTCCTTTATCTCTCTTCTTAGGTACTCATAATCTTGTATGCAGTTTCATAGTAGTACCAATTGTGTTTTTGTTACCATTAAAATGTAGAGGAGTTGTTTAGGGTCTTTAATGAAATGAGTGGCCTTGACAAGTGTTGCAGAGAATAACAAAATATGAATATACCCCCTGCACGGAGGGAGGTGCTCTGCCCAAGCTTTCATTTCCTTCTGCATAAAGACAACTTGCATGCACTCTCTGTAATTGGAATGTTTGCCTGACCTCTGCTAATGAAGTACCTTTCGTGTCCAGTGTTACCCTGTCTACTTGCATTAAGCATGCATTCTCCGTCTCATTTAAGGTGCTAGGCTCGGACGGGAAAGAGAGTGAACAGCTCTCACTCTTAATATCACAGAAAACCCGTGACGAGCGCGGCCCCCTCCCAGCGCGCGCCTTCCGCGGCCTCAGCGAGGCGGCGCCATGCTGCTTCCTGGGGCCTCGCGGCTGCGCCGCTGGAAAGTCAAGTGTGAAGGACAACGGTCTGTCAGGCCGCTCGCAGCAACACCTGGAAGCCGAGCAAGGCAGAAGACGGACGAAAAAAAAACCGAACCAGATGCGGGTGGAAAATGTTTAACAAAATGGCTCTGTAATATTAGTCAGACAGCCTATTCACAGCGGCAGTCCGTGAATATATGCGTATGTGCGCACACTGGGTGGTATCTATTTATATAGTGCTTAATATCGATGTAGATGCATTAGTTATGTATCGATTTGCATTCCTAATGTGGATAGATTATTAAAGGAGCTGGGGGGGGCATACTGTACTGTATAGAAAGTGTATCATACTATTATTTAGCATTTCTAGTATTGTTGGATGCCAGTAGTGTTAAATACGTATTATATTGAAATTACCTGAATATACGTATTTGGGTCACACTTGTATGGCTAGGGTCAGTCTGGGGGGAGGAGCTAAGCAGGATTTCGTTTGGACAGGCGTGCCATGTGTGAAGCTGTTTGGCAAGCTAGTAGAGTGAGACTATCTAATGCAAGGGTCTCCCCTCTAGGGAGAATGACCCGAGAGATGAAAGGAGCACCCACCCTTTCGGGCTCCCTTCCACCCGTGCCTGAGCCATTGGGCCTGAGGATGACTGTGAAGGCACTGCTTAATTTGTAAAAGGATGAGTGCTTGCCCCAAGAGCCGGACTGGCAACCAAAACAAGTCCTGGCAAATGTTGCCATACCCGCCCCCATATTGTGCGGAGTGTGCGGGCACAACTTCAAGGAGTGTTTGTTAAAGGTACATCTCTTCATACATTTGTGAACCTTTAGGCCTTGTTTTATCTCTTTTCCCCCCCTCTCATCCATTCTTTCATCTCTAGCCACAACCTCCTCAACTTTCGCTTCACCACTTCTTAATTCTGCTCCTTCTTCCCCCTTCTTCTTCCTCCGTCCACTTTCTACTCTCCTCTCCTTCTCCATCTTTTACCCTCTCTCATCCTTTCTACTCCCCCCCCTTCCAGTTCCTTCAAATACAAATAAGAGCCAGGGACAAAGATGTATGTTTAGCAGATGCTACCCAGTGACAACGGCTTTAGCACCGCCCCCCTACATCGCAAAGGGCTAAATTCCGGTCGGTAACGGGAAATTTACTGATTTTCGGCCGTTACTGACCCATATTAGCCCACCTACATATGGCCCTAGATGTGGTAACTCTCTTTAGTGCTGCAAGTGGTCCAGTGTGAAAGGAGGGAACAGTCTAGAGCGTGTGTAAGGATTACCTTCTTGGTGTACCGAAGTAAACACACAAATTAAAATAATTGTTTAGCATATGTTAATATATATGCAGTCTTTTTACCACATCCGTCACTATCATTAGGAATCAGTGACACACATTATGTATCTATAACCTTCGAGTAGGTCTGAAGTTATGCAGTTTAATGCATTCACTGCAGCCACTGCTGTGTAATCCAGAACTCAAAGTAGTAACCATCCTTCCAGGTCGGTAAAAGGATTACCATAACACCACCAGCGTACAGCATGCCAGGGTGAGCTACAGCTAGAAATTGCAGCACGTGACTGTATTGATTATTAAAAGTGGCTACGTTTATTAAAATGGGTACCATGCAGGAAAGATGTAATCAAGGGTTTCAACTATGTGTATTTGGGACAATCACATTAAGGGTTACATTTACACCACACTTGTAGACGATTATGCACAATTAGCAGCGGCCAAACCAACATTCAGGTAGACAGATAAACAGACAAATGAGAAAGTACAGGGGGTTTAGCACCTGCTGCTGCCATTTGCTTGTAACGTGCAAGTCTCCGCTATTTATTTCAGTGGGCCCATTCAATATCCACAGTGAACTGCTATTCTGGAAAATTAACATTTACCATAGTAATTTTCAGAAAAATTTAACATGCATTGTCATTATGAATGCAAAAAACCTGATGCAAACTGGTTTGCATCAGGCTTTTTTCAAAGAAAAATAGTTGTAGCTGCATACGTCACTCTGCCACTGCCAGATATAAGAGGTGCCTCATCCATGAATACGCCTGGCACTATGGCCCAGCACAGAGGCTTTGAAGAGGCTCTGTATCTGCTTGCAGCAGCCACCAGCAGGCCTGCTTGCTGGTCAACACAGCAGCAGCCAGTCCGGACTAGCCGCCAGCATTAAAACCATCCCTCATGTGCCCAGCCTCCCTGGGAAATGCCTGGTACTGCCAGTCCAGCTATGCTGGGCCCCAAAGTTTTGATCAGAAGACCATGGCCGATGATTTTAAATGTTGGCATGCCATATACCAAGTCTTCATAGTCTTGAATCCATCACTTGCATCTTTAATGAAACCCCCGAAAACACTCCCTGCCCCTTTACCACACTCTTGCAGATCAGTGCTTTCTCCCTTTGTCACAGTTTTTCCATTTTTCTCTTCACCATTCTTTCCCCCTAGTGTGTTATTCACTCTCATGATCTGGGTCAAAGTCTGATGAGAAAATATAAGTGCCAGTCCCGCAAGAGGCTGTGATTGAGGTCCAAGTCTTCTGGTAAGGCAAAGTCAAAACGGAAGCACAAAATGACCAAGCGGCATTCATACCGGTCCTGCCACTCTCAACCTGAAAAGTCACGAGAATGTCAGGGTGCCTCAGTCTCACTCCTGATTTCCCACCAAAGAGCCAGATTTGAAACTGATCCTGATGCACCAAGTTTCAAGAACCATTGCCATGGTTGCAGCAAATTGAGACCATAAGAGAAGCCATGTTGTGAATTAGCGGGACCCTTTTGCCTCCCTCTGGTGTTCCTTTCAACCCCAAGGATCCACAAACATCTCCATTCAGGATGCCGCCAGCAGATCGACCCTCAGCGCCATCTATGCCTCCAGGACCTACCTTGAATCCCACTCTGATGCTGGAGCTGATTTCCAATCAGGCACCAAGATCCACACCAGTCCATGTGTATTGGTGCCAGCATCAACACCACCAGTTCCAGAGGTCAGCTCAGTTCCTATTTTCCTCTCTGACTCTGAGTCAAATTCATATCGGCCTCCACCGAAGTTGCGTCTCAAAGCAGTACCAATGCACCTGGCTCCAATCCACTTTGAATCAGACAAAACCATGCCTTTATCTCGGAGATGCATCATGGCACACTAACTACTTTTTGTTTTAGGCTCTGACTAGAGACACTCTCCCTTTGCCGATGATAATAGTTATGAGAGGGAGTATTTTCCATAGCATTATGAAAATTATGATTTATATCTGGACTGGAGCCTAGTAAGTTAGATACTTCCCCTGGGCATTAGCGTCTGTCCTCCAATCAGGCTACCGCTTCGGGAGGACCTCCTGTTGCAGCAGCAGGGCAGGGCCCTGCACCCAAACCTGCACAATCTGGACCTACTGGACCAGCGATGGAAGAGAGTGCCTACTCATCACCACAGATAATGGCAATGAGAAGTGCGGCAGAGGTTTTTTACTTGCAGTTACCCACTATGGAGGTTATAACCAATGTTTAATAGAGGTTTTACAGCCTGGACAAACTCCATCAGAGCCTTTACTCCCTTTTAATGAGTCTCTCACAGATATCCTTATCAGCACCTAGCCTGGCCTTCCCTCCATTAAACAGACAAGTTGCCAGATGCTGCATGCTCGTGCCCGGTGACCCTGATTTCCAGGCAAAGCACCCTACACCAGAGAGTTTGGTGGTTCAAGCTTCCACCCATAGGATGAAACCCTACACTTCCCGCATGACTTCTGGTGCCAGAGAATCGAAAAGACTTGAGACCTTTGAGAAGCAAATGTTTTCCTCTGCCACCCTAGCCCTTGGGTTGGTTAATTCCAGCTGCTTGCTGGTGTGATGTGCCCATGCATTTTGGGACATGGTTGGTTGATCTTGCCAGCAGTCTCAAGAAATTTGCAATTTGGCTCAAGCCATGCAAAAGGGTCAGAACGCAGCAAAATCCATTATCTGCTATGGACTGGCCACTATCGAATACTTGAATGGAGCGATTGGCACTAGTGTGGTGGTTCAGCGATATGCTTGAATGCAATCCACAGGCTTCTCTGTAATAGGCATGCTGTTTGATGGGTCACGCCTGTTTGGAGAGCAGGCCAATTCGGCTTAGGAACACTTTATAGAAAGCCAGACCACAGCATGTTCCCTTTGTCCACTTTAATGCTGCTCGAGAATATTGGAATACTGCCCACTCAAAGAAAAACCACCCACACCAGGCACCCTACTCCTTTGGGAATGGGGATCAGGATGGGAATCCAGCAGGCAATTTTCAGGCCATCAGGGACAGCAAACTTCCCAGCCTCTGCCCCTTCAGCATCTGCCTCCAAGCCACTTTAGTTTGCATTTAGCAGCACACAACTATTCTGTGGGAGGCAGGATTAAATATTTCCTCTAGCGATGTAAAAATATAACGTCCAACAAGTGGGTCCTCTAGATCATCTAATGAGGCTATGCCCTGCCATTCCTTTTCAAACCACACCACTGTTCAAACCTAAACATCTGTCAGACGGCAGTTGTCCATCCTGCTCCAAAAAGTGTAGGCTCTTTTGGGAAAATAAGTCATGGAGAGTGTTCCAGCCCTGGAAATAGGTACTGGTTGTTACTCCAGTTACTTCCTTGTGCTGAAGAAGGATGGAGGCCTTTGTCCTAATTTAGATCTACACTCTCTGAATGCCCTCTTGGGGAAGGACAAATTTAAGATGCTAACACTGGTCCAAGTGTTGTCTACCCTGAATGCAGATGACTGGATGGTGGCTTTGGACCTGCAGGATGCCTACTTTCATGTGCCCGTATTGCAGTCCCACAGACTATAATTACCGTTCAAGGTGGGTCAGGAGCATTTTCAGTTTGCTGCACTTCCCTGTGGCCTCCCCAGTGCCCCTTGTGTGTTCACAAAATTAATGGTGGTGATAATTGCACGCCTTCAGAGGTTGGGAATGCCAGTTTTCCCCTACCTAGATGATGGGCTATTGAAGGTGGGTTTGCCACAGACAGTTCTAGAGGACCTGCAGGCGACAGCAAACCTCCTGACATCTTTGGGGTTCATGATTAACATGCCGAAGTCACACCTAACTCCTTCACACAGGCTCCCCTTCATTGGAGTCATCCTTTATACAGTGCAGTTTTGGGCCTTCCCTCCACCCCCACGTTTCCAGGACATTTGGACTATGATCCCACTGTTTCAAACTTAGTCCTGAGTCTCAGTGAGAGTCACTCTGAGGCTTCTGGGTCGGTCACTTGTCATCCTGCATCCTACTAGTAACTTCTGGACATGAGCATCTGTTCTCCAATTAGGCTACCGCTTCGGAAGGACCTCCTATCGTAGCAGCAGGGCACCCAAACCTGCAAAATCTGCAGCTCCATGCGTGGAGATTGGGCAGCAGCAGTTGACAGCATTCAATCCCCCCCGCCAAGTTGTGCATCTCCTCCTGGCTGCCAGACATTCTTCTACTAAGTCTGTGTATGCCGGACTCTTGGACAAGTGTGTGTCCTGGTGTGACACCCATAGTATTGATCCATTGCAAGCCAAACTGTTGGCTGTCTTATTGTTTCTCTTATCTTTGACCCTGAATGGTCTTGGACTGGGCACGGTACAAGGTTATCTCTCGGCTCTCTCTGCCTTTTTACATTTACCCGACCAATTGTCTCTGTTCAAATCACCCTATGTGATGCCATTTTTTGCAAGGTTTGACTCGTTTATTTCCGCAAACTCTTTCTTATGACACAGTGAGATCTTAATTTGGTTCTCACTTTCCTCATGAGTACACCATTCAAACCCTTGCACAGCAGCCCATTACGTCTTCTGACCTTGAATACTGTGATTGTGATCGCAGTGACCTTGGATCATCATGTGAGTGGATTCCAGGCTCTCTCTATCCACCCACCCTATACCACCTTCTTTTGAGACAAAGTGGTACTATGGAGCAGGGCGGGCTACTTGCTTGTTTGTGGCTTTGCACATCGGACAATCCATCACTCTTCTAGTATTCTTTGCTGCCCTTCAATCCTCACAGTAAGAGAAGAGACTCCACTGGCTGGATCCTAAAAGAGATTTGAGTTTCTATATTGATCACACCGAGAAACCATCAAGTGGACAATCAACTCTTTGGAGGGTTCTCTGGGGCAAAGAAGGGCAACAAAGTGTAGAAACTGACTTTGTCAAGGTGGATTGTCCACTGCATCAAGATCTGTTATGCACTGGCCAATAAGAAGCCTTCGGAGGAGTTGAGGGCCCATTCCACCAGACCCAAGGTTGCGGCAAATGAGCTAGCACGTGGAGCGTCTGTCTTTGACATCTTTCAGGCTGTGACGTGGGAGTCAGTTCACACGTTCATGCTGTACTACTGCCTTGGCAGTGAATTCTGAAGGGAAGGGCATTTCGCTCATTCTGTCCACGCAGACCTTTTTGATCTGAGCCATTCCACAGACCCACCACCTTTGGAGGTAATGCTTTAGTATATATATTCTAAGGGTGAGGAATCTGCGTTGAGAAGTATCCTTTAGAAGAACAATTTAATTAACTTCTGTAACCCTCTTTCTGGTGTAAACTCTATGCAACTGCAGATTTCTCACCACCTCCTTCCCGCTATTCGGTATGATCTTCTTTCCAATCTTAAAAGGTCCCAATTTAGGAACCTTTGCACTGGTATTGCTGATTATTGTTGGACCATGTGTCCGAGGGCACGGATGGAGCCAAGAAAGCAATTGACATGAGAGGCAGGGGTGGAGCTTATATGGCTCCGTTCATCACTTCCAGAAAAGAACAGTCAGCGCAGAGCCACAATATGCCTTCTACCGGCATACAGGAGCAATGCAGTAACATCTTCTCGGATCCTGTCTGGCGCCAGGGGATATTTTAAAAGAGGGGAATCTGCGGTTAGATAGCCTATCCACCAAAAAGAGCATTACCGAAGGTAAGCAACTTGGCCTTTATGTGCTTGCTTATGTTGTGTGTGTCATAACTTTTGTCTTGTTTGTGCAATGAAAGGATTTGAGTGTGTGAGTTAGTAACTATGAATCTGCCAGGCCTAGTGCAGGTCTCTAGTACTGTGAGCTTCTTACCATCATTCTTGAGCCAGGCCAACAGGGTTTGTGTGAGCTAAATTTTCAAATATTATTTTTGCACAATGTTTGCTGCTCACATTATGAAAGTGAGAAATACATTTTCCATTCTCTGCTACACAGTGGCTAAAAATCTGCAAACCATTTGACTTTGTGAAAACTTTGTGCCTGAGTAACTAACAGGTACAATACAGGTTTTTCCACGGGCATCCTAAAACAAATTAAGCACTGTATTTCTATCTTATGTAACAAATGTTGGATCTGAGCGCAAGCAGACATACCTTGCTTCATAAGCTTTAAAAGGTACGAAATATCCTTACATGGAATGTTACATGACTCTGCAAACATAATGCTCAACTAATATGTTAAGTTGTAAGCCAGCTAAGGAAATATACTACTAGGTTAGGGATATGTGATTAATGGTTGTATGACGTTACAACGCATGCTTTTAACCCGCATGCCGTTACAACGCAATTTTTTACCCCGACTTGCTGTCGGGGGTGCGCTGGAGTTTGGAATAGTATAGTTTACTATTCCAACTTGAGTCTGTGCAACAGTAGGGAAGGTGTTGGAGTTAAATCCAACACCTTATACCCCTACAGCAAGCCATTTTCATTGTAATGGCATGCGGGGTAAAAGCATGCAACGGTTGTTTCCCGTGATTAATAGTATTTCGGGTGTAGCTTTCACAATCATTTTATTTTTGATCTGTTGATTTTATATAAGTATGAGATTACGCTTGTTCACATGATTTATACAGGGACTGGTATAAAAATTATTAATAAATTATAAAATATCATTGTTTGTGTCTTCTTGGGGTTCAGGTCGAGTTCTGCTTTACCACCTAGAGTTATTAAACATTCTCCGACCTGTTTGACTGCTAACACTCGCTTCAGGTATGATAAGGCAGTGGAAGTGATGAGCCGTACCTGACACTTTTCCTCTCCGCATAGGTTGCAATTTCCTTTTAAGCTTTAGGAAATCTCCTGCGTGTAAATCCAAAAATCAGAAGGGGAGCAACATCTTGATAGGGTGTATGTATGTACTGTGAATAGGGTTTGGTTCCCTGATTTAAAATGAGTTTGTGGTGTGATATAATGTGGACCATGTAAATTGCATAAAGGTAGACTTCTAATGCGTGTGCAATACCAATTTAGATATCTTGAGCCACGTATGCATAGCCTCACGCGGTGTGAAAAATTCTCCTATTTCTTCTACGTACAACGAACACTAGGTCCTCCCACATCAGATTGCATATTGCATGCACTGTATGTTTTTATGGCATTGACAATTAACTCGGTATCTTTGCCGATAGTCATGAGCAAATTCTTTATCATTGCAGGCTTCCTGCAGGACGAGCCATCTCACTGCCGGAAGTCTGTAGTTCTGTGCTTCTGTCCAGGAAGAGAGGAAACTTAGGGCCTCATTCACATTTTGCCAGACGAGTTTCTCTGTCTCAAACCTGACAGACATCCTGGACCCCTCATTATAAGTGCCATAGGATATAATGCACCAGCAATAAGACAGATGAGACATCTGTGATGGAGTAACCCATCTGTCAAACTCAAAATCAGGACCTTAAAACCTGCATGTTCCAGCTAGCAATCAGAGGTGACTACAGTGATGAGAATTATGGGTTAAGCAAGAGCACAAAGTAAAATGGTGGTGAATAACAGTAGTAAGCTGGCTTCCGATTGCAGCTGTGAAATACAGGCGCCATGTTAAGCTCTCGTTGTCTTTTTCGTATGAGCAAAACGGCTATGTTTGAGCATCTGTTGATAGCGCCACATATTTCTTGTACACAGAGCCTTTTCAACAGTGTCACTTACATTCAATTACACTAATTATATTTATGTTTCCTATTAGCGATAAAGGATTTCTGTTACATAACGCCTGTGGTTCCAGACATGGATAGTGTGAAGAGTTTCAACCCCACCTGTACTAGGTGCATTCAGTCATGTCATTGTCCTTACGCGGTGTATCTGTGCCCGTGTTTCTGTTCCATTACATCTGGGTACCAGTTCATCCTCTTTTTAAAGGGCCTCAGGGCATATTATTGGTGTCTCTGACTCTGGGTGTGTTTTTGCTCCGCTTGACGTGTGTTCTTCCAAACAATAAGGTGATTTTATGTGGTGATTTTTGCTATTGAGTTGGGTTTCCAAGGCACACCAGTCCCCTCCTGTAGCTATGCTGCAGTAAATCTCTTTGCATATTGAAGAAGACGCCTCTGAGCAAGGGTAGGTTTGAGCAGAATTGTTTTCCTTTTTGTGTGAGGCTGCTAATGTAAGTACCCATGGCTTGCTGTTTCCTTTATGTTTCTGTGGTGGGGAAAGGTTTGGCAGCACGTCACTTCCTGTCTCTTGCTTTGGAGGGGGCATTGTATTTATGTTTTGAGAATCCATTGTGTGTGTCAGGCCACTACATGAAACTTAGTTGATGGCAAGTCCTTCAATTAGAATGTGTTTCAGTAGTCTGCCAGATATTTGCACCCCTCTGTGGTTGAGGTGCAGGTCATCCTGTGGATATTGCCTTTATTGATTTCATAACAATGTGCAACATAAATGCCTGGTATTTCTCTGCAGGTCTCTGCGATCTGTGGGTTGATGTTGTGTTGGTAGTGAGAGCTTTCATCTTGCCTTGGCAGCAGGCAGGGGATTACTATCCTTGGGCTTGGAAACCAGCTAGTGAGTTTGGTGACAACAGCTACGGGGGTTCAGATGTTAGGGGTTGCTTGTGTTTCCATGTTATTTAAGGCACATGCTCTTTGCATAGACTATTTGTAGACATTGCTGCAACTCTGCTAACCAGCTTTCACATGCCATCAAAGTTCACTAGAACACGGTGGATATTCTTGACCTGGTGTAACAGTTTCGAGAAATCCTTTCAGAAGTGAACGTGCACTAATGAAGCGCATCACAAAAATGCCTTCCATTATGTCTCAAACCAATAGTTAGGTTTGTGCTTTTTATTTGGTTTCCATATACGTTTGGTAACAAGAAACACATTTTCTTAAAATGTGAGACGTTTCATTTGACCATAGTCAAAGAAGGTGTGTGCAACGGTTCCAGCATTAGAGATGTTGTGTTAGGTACTCACAAATTACACACACCCTACATTTCTAGACTGGAGCACACAGTGAGAAAATTAGGGTTTAGCAGTGAAAATTCAGGTCTGTAACGTCTTCTTAAGTCTGTTGTGGCAGTTCTTGTCAGAGAAAAGATACACAACAAAGAAAAGACGCTGCCATAGTTCTGCAGGCTGAAAAATCACAGCATCTTGAGTTTAATCTGACAGGCAGAATGCACAGAGCGAGGAAGAAATTGGCAGACATGCGTGTTCTAGACAAGGTGACATTCAGCGCCATTCACCGGTCAATGGGCCATGCAGGGAGCCATGCATCCTCAGCGCGGCAGGCAGCGGTGCCAGGTCACCTGCAGCTCCAGACCCCAGTGAAATCTGCATACCGCGGAAATAAACCGAGCAGGCGCTGTCTGGACATTCTGAAGGTCAACCATGAAATATTCGGGCAGGCCTGGGGAAAGCACATTGTGCTAATCAAAGTGGGACCTTACAATAGCTGTCACTGTGGATATGAGACGTGTGGCTGAAAGGAGTGAAGTGAGTAGGATCGCCTGTCGGACCTTCAGCTGAAATAATCACTAAGGGGCAGTGCTTAATTTGAGCCGGTGATTTCCGGTGCTCAGGCATCAGCACGTAATCATCAACACTGGCGCTTTTCATGAGCATGGGATAAAGACACATTCATTCATGGTAGCCACGGGGAGATTCATTTGCCCAGATTCACAGGATGTTGAGCCACCTCCGACAGTCGAAACTGGTTCTCCAGCTCCCAGGTTGGCAGGTCAGGCCATTATGCCACATCCTCTCCCCACTTTTATGGTTAATAGTTGGTTCTTTTTTAGGCGGTGCTAACAGAATGGGAAGGTAAAAACTGCCTCCTGATGAGAGCCCCAGCGCTTATGTTTTTTACAAATGAATCACTGCGAAGGGGAAAATAAATGGACGTGGCGCTGCTTGTGAAAAATCAGCTTTCACTTAGAATCCCACATTGTTCATCTCTTGAACACGAGAATAATAACTTCCCATATGTCAGTTGTAGAAAAGGGCTCAAAGGTCACTGCCATGTTCGAGCAGGATCCCCATCTTGCCAGGCCATGACCTCCATAACACACCAATTGGCCTACATTAGCAGTGTTCACCACTTCCTCCCAAAGTTTAAAAGGATTTCAATGTGATCAACACACTTCAACCAAGCACAGCTGAAGGCAATAGATCTGGCTGTAATATGCTAGAGCATTCAAACTTAAGGCAAGCACAAATGCACACAGACTACTTGCACCATGTCTCTGCCTTCTACCTCCTATTTTAATTTCCCAAGCTTTTGGTGCTGCATGGCATGTTCACCCTCAGTAGTTTAGGTGTCAAGTTTGTAATCTCACTGTGAAGCACTCGAATGAAGTGGGTTTATTAAGTTCATCAGTTTGCATTTTAGTGATTGTTTCTGTGTTAGGGCAACCCCTACACCAGTTTTTTCTAAGCTATTGAGGTGGAGGAATTTGTATCCTGATGGTAGGATCAAATAGTGAAATGGCAAAGGAGAGGAACTAGGTATCCATGTGTGCAATAGCAGAAAGGTGACCATTTTTGCTGAGAGCAGATATTAAAGTTGCGTTAGAGACCATACATTTGCAGTTTAGGAGGGCAGCATTGATGTGATGTGTAGGAGAGTTATTACTGGGTTCAAAGGTGATTCTTCTGAGATTTGTGGTAATAGGTTGTGTAGTGAGATCTGCGATCATGGAGTATTCAGGGCTGTGGGGTGCCTTAGAAATCCTTAGAAATTATAAGCGTGGAGGAATGCCCTAAAGCATTAAGGCTGGTGTGCATGTGGGGCTCTAAAGGACTAGATGTGTGGAGTTAGGTGACAAGTGGGCAGGCGAGGAGTTGAGAGGAGAATGTTTGTGAGAGAGAGAAAGTGCAGTTTGCAGACTTGTGATACAGCTTCAGCTTGATGTCAAGCAATTTTGTGGAGCCAATAAGAGATTTGTGCTATGCTCCGTATTACTAGACTACAATGAAGTATGAGATAAGTAATCTCAAGTTTCTTCCGCATCATACCTATGCGTGGTTTATAACTTCTACAGAAAGTCTTTTTTTGTGTTCTTGTTTTGGTGTAGCTAGTACTAGACCAGAAGTTTGGTTGGGGCTGGTTTGAGGGTTGGTGGTGCCTACCAGCGGGCTTTGGGGTTGGTCCTTGACAGTATTTATATGTATGCATGTATATAGTATTTCTATAGTGCAAACCCAGCCAAAGGCAGCAGAGCACTGTGCAGGAACAAAGGCCAGCAAAAAGTCAACAAGTGATGGTAGAGGTTGCTGGTGATGACGCAAATGTCTTTTGCAAACAAATACACATTTAAATAGAAAAGATGTTTGTCTCTTACACTATAGGTGCTGTAACTTTCTAGAAGCTTTCTGTTAGTGAATAGACATTTGTTATGTATTAGACAGCTGATAGTGAGGTTCACACCTGGAGGAGAGGAGATGGCAGGAAGAACGGTATAAGATGCAAGATGTGGACAAAGTATCTTTTCAATGACTTGGTTCTGTGGCTTATTGTAAAGACATGACAAACTAGGGAGTTTACCTGCTCAGAGTTTTCTAAAATCCAACTGGATGCCAAGTAAGTGTGTTCCAACTGTAGGTTAGCACATTCTAGACTCCCTCTCTGCAATTCTTAGGATTACCTCTCTTCAGGATGATTCCCCTTTGAGCCCTTCTCTTTTTCAGAGATGCTTGCTGATTTATAGCTGAGAATACTTTCCAGCTTCGCAAAATTCTTTATTGCTTAGGTCAATGGCTTCATACTTATACATTTTATTCTCTCAACTGAACTCTTAATTTGGGTTTCTGTGCTAACACCTTCCCATGCTTATTGAAGAAATTGCCAATTCATGCTTACTCTAGATTAGGAAATTCCTTTATGAAACACACTTGCTGTATGAGCTCTGTTTTATTTGTAATACTCGCTAACTTGGTATTTTTCCTTGTTTTGAAATACAGATTAATGGTTTATTTAAATTTGTAATAACGATGGCTAAATTGTTAATATCTATTGAATAACACAATTTAACCTTATTGGATTGATGATAAGACCAGTTAACTTACTCAAATTCTCTTTATTGACTACTGTGAAGCGCTAACTGAACTTCGTTGTTTATGTAGTTTGATGAACATACTTGCTTCTTTCCAATACTCTTTTCGATGAACAAAGGTCCATATGACCAGTGGTGGGGGTTATTTAATGATTATACTTGAAGACTACCATAAAAATCCCTGCAACCTCAAATGGTAGCAGAGGATGGTTAGTGTCACAAGAGAGAAAGGAGCTGAAATTAAATTACATTGCCCAAGTTTAGACTGGCCCATGTTTCCTAAGTCCAAAGCCCGAATTTGAAGGAGTTTGCAATTCCGAAGGCAGTTGCAGTGGTGAAGGTGTGAGTATCAGTAGGGTTGTGCGCCACAATTGTCTACGTTGAGCTTACATTATTGTGTTGAAGTTTTGTGCTTTGTGTTCTGGTAAAGTTTATGGTGTAGTTGTGCTTATGTGTTTGATGTTGAGCAGTTGAAGTTGTTATATGACTGAGCAGTCCAAGATCCCGGAATAGATAAGATAGATAAATAGGAAATATTGTGGTATTACTTGCCTGCTGAGGCTTTGTGATGTTGATTCATTCTCCTACACCGCTGCGAAGACCTGGAACTCCCTGCCTCTGCCCCTCAGGCAATCCCCATCACTGCCCCAATTCAGGAAGGACCTTGAGACCTGGCTCTTTGACTGAACCGCTCTATAAGATTACTGATTGATTGATTCATTCATTCTTTCAATTGTACTAATAGTGATTGATGTTAGCAGAACTTATTGCCCAAAGGAGAAACTGGATCCAATAAGGTGATTTCCTAGTGGCCGAGATTTCGTGTGTGTGTGTATGTGAGGAAGTCGGGAGGTATTATTTTCAATAGTTTTTTGTATAAATGAACTACTTTTAATTTTCTAGAGGAGCAGACAAGAGTTATTTGTTTATTGGGATTGTTTAAAAGTTGTGGAACTTAGTGTACAAAAAATTTAAAAGCAGGGTATACCACTTCAAGGAGTGAGAATTATATCAGAGTGTGTCGTATTGGGATAGGTCAATTTGTGCAAAGTGTCACACTGGGATTTGTTGGTGAATCATCAGGTGCTGTATTGTGATAGGCTCACAAAGAAAGAATTGTATTAGGATTTGGTGCGAACATTATTTCATACAGAACTGAGAACTGGAGAAAAGCAATTGATTTAACTGAATTGAATTTTGCTCATTATTTGTTGACTTGTTGTAATCATGAAGTGCTTCAAAGCTCTTCAAGATTTAATGAGAGGTGATATTTGAGTCTCTGTCAATGAGGGTGTGGAGGCTCCACTAGACATTACGCAAGGTCATAATATGGCGACAAAGGTAGGTCTTCATACATGTTTATGGCTTTGTCAGTCGGACAAGATCACGGAAAAGGAAGGAGCACTAAGGTTTCCATAATATGGTACCTTTGATTTAAAGATTATTGAAAATGTAAGGGAAAAGTTATGAGATGAAGTCGCCTCGTAGACTCACACAGTATGAAGCACTAAATGCTTGGGAAAAGCTCATATCAAGAAGAAAGAAAAATATCATAATGGAGCAAAACGAGCAGTGCATAATTATGCCAATGATAAATCAGATGAAGAGCAACAAAGATGCAGGAAATGTGTAGTTGAGGGAGCTAGTATGCATTCAGCAATAATGACAGAAAGGCCAAAAAATAATTGAAAGCAGGAAAATGAAGATGAGGAGACAGCAAGGAGAACTGACACTGATAATGATTCTAGGGGTGATATTTTAGATTCCCTGTTGTCCTCACATCCACCACCATATGTTGCTCCATCATCAGGTTAAGAAAATGCTACAACCGCTAGTGATACAGTGGCCACAGCCCCTGCTGACCCGAATATAATTCAGATTGGGGGACCACATTCAACACTTATGATTACAGCTGTATCTGCCGACACAGCGACTAGTGTAATTGCTCCAGGTTGCACATCTATTGTAGCTTGTCACAAATTGTATCAGCTCAGTCATTAGAAATTCCTGTTGCAACTGCACCAATCAATATTGTTCCAAATCCCATTGCCCCAGGACCTGTAGAATGAATATCTGCGACAGGGTCTATTCCAATGTTGCAAAACTCACAAATTGTTGCTTGAACCCACCACAGAATGTTAACACTTTAAGGGAAGGGAGGAGCATTTGATAATTAACTTATACCCCCATGGTTTGAAGAAACTCCTGAGAGTAAGAGCACAGGAAATACAGAGAGACCATCTACAAATCAAGAAAGAGCGAGACCCCTAGATGTACCAAAATTGTAGTGGAATTGGAAGAAATTATTAAGGGATGTTTATATAATTCACATTTGAGCGCATATCAGAAGAATGAGCTAATATATCTGAGTGAGGAAATTACAAAGCGTGCAGCTGCCACTCATGATAGATTGGCAGAATTGGCAAGTAAATACGAGGTGGATTTATCTTAGAGTCTCCCTTACAGAAAAGCTTTAGGGTGCATTTAGGTGATGAAGCAATTGTGTCTATGTGATATTCAGGAATGAGATTGCACATTGCTGAATTGGTTAAGTGCATTTGGAAGTAAAGCGATTTGACATATTCAAGAGTAAATGGGCGAAGAAACAAGGAAAGAAAAAGAAACAATCGGATACTAGAGAAGTAAATAGTAAACCGCCTCCAGTGCTCCTGGATGAGGATGCTACGCAAACAAATGATGGACAGTATGCTGAATAAATCATGCATTCAATCCCAGTCAAGAGATCTGGGTTAAATCCATCGTTCTTTTGCTCACCAAGCCACCCCAGTTTAGACCCAGCCATATGCAAATCAGTCTTGACCCTGTGCCTCATGGGAACACTCCAGACCGAACTGCCAAGCCAGGTCCTCCCTGGACCGGAAACAAGCATCCTGGGAATGGTTTCTGGGTATTACCCTTCATCAGCCAGGCTTGCTTGAATACAGTGGCACAATGAGCAAGGGACCCACGTCTGGGCATACCCATCCCACTTAGGGTGAAAAGTTCTATGCAAGCAAATGATGGACGGGATGCTGAGCAAATCATACACTCATCCCCAGTCAAGAGATCTGGGTTAAATCCATCATTCTTTTGCTCACCATGCCACCCCAGTTTAGACCCAGCCATATGCAAATCAGTCTTGACCCTGTGCCTCATGGGATCAGTCCAGACCGAACTGCCAAGCCAGGTCCTCCCTTGACCAGAAACAAGCATCCTGGGACCGGTTTATGGGTGTTACCCTTCATCAGCCAGGCTAGCTTGAATCCAGTGGCACAGTGAGTAAAGGACCCACGTCTGGGCATACCGATCCCACTTAGGGTGAAAAGTACTACGCAAACAAATGATGGACGGAATGATGAATAAATCATACATTCACCCCAGTCAAGAAATCTGGGTTAAATCCATCGTTCTTGTGTTCACCATGCCACCCCAGTTTAGACCCAGCCATATGCAAATCAGTCTTAACCCTATGCCTCATGGGAACAGTCCAGACTGAACTGAAAAGCCAGGTCCTCCCTGGACCGGAAAAAAGCATCCTGGGACCGGTTTCTGGGTATTACCCTTAATCAGCCAGGCTAGCTTGATTCCAGTGGCATAGTGAGCAAGGGACCCACGTCTGGGCATACCCATCCATCCCACTTAGGGTGAAAAGTGCTACGCAAACAAATGATGGACGGAATGCTGAATATAGCATACATTCACCCCAGTCAAGAGATCTGGGTTAAATCCATCATTCTTTTGCTCACCATGCCACCCCAGTTTAGACCCAGCCATATGCAAATCAGTCTTGACCCTGTGCCTCATGGGAATAGTCCAGACCAAACTGCCAAGTCAGTTCGTCCCTGGACCGGAATCAAGCATCCTGGGACCGGTTTCTGGGTATTACCCTTCATCGGCCAGGCTAGCTTGAATCCAGTGGCACAGTGAGCAAGGGACCCACGTCTGGGCATACCCATCCCACTTAGGGTGAAAAGTGCTACGCAAACAAATGATGGACGGAATGCTGAATGAATCATACATTCACCCCCAGTCAAGAGATCTGGATTAAATCCATTGTTCTTTTGCTCACTATGCCACCCCAGTTTAGACCCAGCCATATGCAAATCAGTCTTGACCCTGTGCCTCATGGGAACAGTCCAGACTGAACTGCCAAGCCAGGTACTCCCAGGACCGGAATCAAGCATCCTGGGACCGGTTTCTGGGTATTACCCTTCATCAGCCAGGCTGGCTTGAATCCAGTGGTACAGTGAGCAAGGGACCCACGTCTGAGCATACCCAACCCACTTAGGGTGAAAAGTACTACGCAAACAAATGATGGATGGAATGCTGAATAAACCATACATTCACCCCCAGTCAAGAGATCTGGGTTAAATCCATCGTTCTTTTGCTCACTATGCCACCCCAGTTTAGACCCAGCCATATGCAAATCAGTCTTGACCCTGTGCCTCATGGGTACAGTCCAGACCGAACTGGCAAGTCAGGTTCTCCCTGGACCAGAAACAAACATCCTGGGACCGGTTTCTGGGTATTACCCTTCATGGGCCAGACTAGCTTGAATCCAGTGGCACAGTGAGCAAGGGACCCACGAGTATGAGGCATAACATTCCCTATAAGGGAGATACTAAGTGGAGGGTATGTTATTGAACCATGAAGCGGAGGTGATCTTGCAACAGTTATAAATAAATAAATAATCTGATTTGTAGAGCACGGCTAATCACCCATGAGGGTATCCAGGTGTTGTCCATAGGCATGGGGACATTAAATGATTTGTCCAAAATCACAGGATGTTGACCCGACGCTGAGACTCAAACCTGGGTCCCCAGCTCCAAAGTTGGCAGCTCTGGGTGTTACGCCACATTCTGTCTCTTATGAACAATTTTCCTAAATTGCGAAAGAACCCTTCCCCATGGTATACACAAGTTGACAAGTTTGTAAAGATGGGAAGGGCAAGTCATAACACAAGAAGATGCACAAACTGAGTTTGAGCTGGGGACAGGGCAGTTCCTCCACTATGCGAAAATCTCAACTGTTGCCCAGGAGCTGTGGTCGAATTTCCCCTCTGAGCCCCCCATCCCTAAAATACTAGCGACAATGTTATATATGGCACAGGGGAGGCGTCTCGTCTCTCACCTCTACCGAGCATTATCAGATGACATTCCACAGGAGCCGTTAGGACTGCAACACAAATGGGACACGGTAATGAATACGCCTCTGACGGAGGTTGAATGGAGAAAGATACACGAAGGGGTCCCTAAACTCAATGCTAACGCAAGATTTAAACTACTTCACTACAATGTCATTCACCAGGTGTACTTGACTCCGCCCACCCTCCATACAATCTACCCACACCGCACGGACAACTGCCCCAGATGCGCTACTCAGGGAGCGGACTTTTTGCATATGATCTGGCAATGCCCCAGGATCCAGCCCTATTGGGAAAGTGCTTTGACATGTTTGGGGGAGGCTGCGGGTTGGACCATATCACAGGAGGTCAGGCAGGTGTTACTGGGCCTACTACCCAAACCCAAAAATAAGGCATTAAGTAGGAAATTTGTAAATCTGGGATTGGTATTAGCTAAAAGACGGATAGTTATAAGATGGATGAAACCCCAACCACCGACACCCACAGATTGGCTAAAAGACATGAAAGAGTGGACAATGGCGGAGTTAGTTAGGATGAAATTTGTGAGAAAAGACGAAAAAGCTGAAGACGATAGAACGGCGTGGCCCTCTATGATAACAGATCTCCAGGGGGATCAAGAGCAGAACTACCAACAGACTGAGCACTGGAACATTACCTAGAGAGACGAGATTAGCACTAGCCCAGAACGGGAGGTTCCAATGTTCTAACAGACGTTGCAAAACACATTGCGGGTGATCATACAGTTCTGAAATATATTACTCAGAGGGACGAGACTGAAAAAGGGGATGGGTTAACTTCAAGTTTTTGAAGTTCTACGACTTATTGGCAGCGAAGATGAAACCCACAACAATGTTTAGAAGTGTTTTCACCATGTTTCCATAATGTGCGGAATAGTTTACACATGGATGCATGTAGCTTAATTTGATTGAGATGTAACTTTAACCAAGAAGAGTATTGTGAACTGATTTATGGTGAAATAATGTATGCTGTAAATAAGATTAAATGCCAATAAACATAATTTAAAAAAAAGGTTGTAAAGATTTCAAAGGTACTGTGGCCAGATTTTAATGCCTTTTTTGACATTGTGGTGGCAAGTAAGTTATGGTCAGAGTGTAAGATAGCTGTGCAATGGCCATGTACGGAGTCCCCAAGAGATGCACATACCCTTGCACTCTCACCTACGGTGATGACAAAGTTCGATGAGGCGATTACCTTTTTGAAGGGAAAGGTACCAGCAAGAGACACAGATTGATTGAAAATTAACAGAACAACTCAGGAAGCTAAAGAATCTGTACATGCTTATTATGAACGATTGTTACAGATGTTTAAACAGCACAGTGGACAAGAAAATCCCAAATAGGGAGATATGGGGAGTTTTGTGTCACAGTTTGTTCTTAGGTTGCAATCAGAAAGCAGCATGCACATACAGCAGAATGTGATTTGTTGGCAGGCATAACCTTTAGATGCGATCCTGAGGTATGCAAAATACTGTAGCGATGAAGAAGAGATGAAGCAGAAATGACTCCCAAGAGAAGTTTATGCTGGTGCAAAAAAAGCTGCCTCAGAAATGGTTCCAAAATCAGCCGTATGAAGGGAATGTTTCAGAAATG
Source organism: Triturus cristatus (assembly GCF_964204655.1). Classification (NCBI taxonomy): domain Eukaryota; kingdom Metazoa; phylum Chordata; class Amphibia; order Caudata; family Salamandridae; genus Triturus; species Triturus cristatus. The sequence continues at coordinate 617,468,427 of NC_140587.1, forward strand.
CAAGTTGTTGGTTCCCAGAATGGAGATCAAATGACATAGGGTAGAGTTGGTATTTCATAAGGAAGATGTTGAGGTGTTCCAATTGATCCAAATTCAGGGTTAGATATTGCAATGTTGAAGAAGTTGGCTCTTTGTCATTATTGTAACAAGCTCAGGCACTGGAAGAGGGATTGGAGACTGAATCCTAACCGAGTAAATGGTGATGGGCAAATGCAAGGTGTGAATCTAACGCAGATGCAAAATGTTTCAGCTCAGGTCCCAATTCAGCGAATGCAGACACCAGCTCAGTCACGAGTCCCTGTGATGCAGGTCCCACAAGCTCCAATGGCCACACAAAATATAGGTAACCTCAGATTTAATATGACTCAAACACCAAGTACAAATTTAAATCCTTAACAAAATCAGAACCCCTTTCAACAGTTTCCTATGTTTGAGAACGAGAACTATGACTCTGACAATTCACAATGACGGTGCCTGAGGGGGAGGAAGATTGCATACTTGGCACAGTCTTGGCGGTAGACCAGAGTGGACCATTTGTAGAAGGTGAGGTAAATGGCCATAGGTGTGTCACTTCTGATAGACACAGATGCTACCCATCTGCGGAAGTCCCAGACCTACTCCTCTCTGGAAAGAAGATGCAAGTTGTAGGTGTTACAAATAAGCAAATGACTAACCCTGTTTCAATGAAGATTCCTGTAAAAATAGACTAATTTGTGGAAAATCACCAATTTGTTGTGTGTGACTTAAGGCCTGTAAATCTGATAGGAAAGGACCTTTTGTGCAAATATGAATTGCACTATATAGTGTACACAGGACGGTGTTGAATTTAAAATGGCCAGACAAGAAATAGCTCTGTAAGAATGATAAAGGATTTACCTCTCTTCCTGCAAGATACTGTGAAATCTGAAATATGAGATTTTTCAGTGAAAGGCATCGGACTTCTTTAAGGTGCAGAACCTGCATGAGTAACAATAAAACCAAATCCAGTATTTTCGAGAATGCCATCGTACAATCTTACGCCTGAAACAGTAACTGGAATCAATTGAATCAATGCTAAAACAAGGAATTTTGGAAGAAATAGTCTTTGAAATTCGCCGATTATGGGTTTTCAGAAGCCTAACTGCAAGTATAGGATTGTACAGGGTTTGTGGGAAATTAACAGCATAATCATTACATGTTCTCCCATGGTGCCGAATCCAGCTAAAATATTATTTCACATTCCCTGTGAAGCAGAGTGGTTAACTGTTGTGGATCTTTGTCAGGCCTTCTTCTCTATTCCATTACATGAGGATAGTCCATTCCTGTTCTAATTTGTGTTCAAAAATAAAGTTTTGGCATGGTGCCGGGTTCCAAGAGGGTATACAGAGAATCCTCCAATCTTAAATCAGATTTTGACAAATAATCTTGAGACTGTACAGATGCCTTGTAACTCAGGTCTTGTTCAATACATTGATGACCTACTTGTGGCATCAAGTACACAAGAAGCTTCTAAACAAGACGCAATTGCTTTGCAGAATAATTTGGCTGAAAATGAACATAAAGTGTCCCAAGAAAGTTACAATACTACCAAACAAAGGTCCTGTATCTCAAAATCTCCCTAAAAAGGGATAAGAAAGGTGTCACAAGAGAGAATCACAGCAACTTTAAAAATTAGCCCACCCAAAACACACAGAGAGGTCAGAATGTTTTTGGGAATTGTGGATTACTGCAGACAATGGATACCCAAATTTTCCCTAGTGGCCAAGCCTTTACTGAGGCTGATGCACAAAGATGTGCCTGATCCATTTCCATAATGAAGAACCAGAACCTTTTGGACCTGGCGGCGCAGGGTACGCCCTCCGTCTTCTGGGTTCACCTGCTTTGTTACACAGAGACACGGGACACTCTGTCGGCGTTAGAAGATTGGATTTATTTAGCTGCAGCTAGTACAGTTATCCTAGAAGTACACAAAGTAGGTTCACAGGAGACTGCCACTTCACTCTGTGGCGCATCAGATTAAATACTATATAATACAGAATTATTAACGAAATACACGCCCCAAGCAAAGAAGAAAAGAGCCAATAGGGTAAGTGGAAAACAAAGCGGAACCAGTAAGAAGGGTTCGAAAACAGAAAGAAGGATGACTCGAAGAGACCTCTCCTCCAACTGTGTTTGTCATCCCACCCCGAACTAATTTATTAACAGATTACAACTGACTTGCAGGTGGTGAGATACGTTTGTGTGTATTGGAGGACAGGCATGACACAAGAGAATGCTAGCAGGAGACAGTGAAGGCCAGTCGATAAGATATGATTGGGAAAGAATGGTGTGAGCCTACAGATAGTTGGAATAGGGATTAGGAAAGCCAGACACGGATTAGTGTACTCGGCTAGTCCAAACATCAGCTTCACAAACAAGGCCGAGGACGTATTTTGACACCAAACTACGGGGAAAGCAGAATAGACTTCGTTTGCCGTGCTGCCTGAGTGATGGCAACACAAAATGGCGGCGGGTTACAAAATGGCGGGTCGATTCGATCGTGATCGAAAATCGAAGTTCCTCAGACCCTCCTTTTGCCAGAACTCAGGCAAGATAGACTCACGTTAATCTGAGTCCACATCAATAGCCATAAGATCATCAAGCTGTTGTTGTAGCATCATCCTTATGTTTTCTGTCACTTGAGGTTTGGGTCTTGAAATGCACATAGTAGCACAAAGATCACAGATAGTGGGACCACAGTGCATACAAAGGCAACAGGAAAATACGATAGTCAAGATTATTCCAAGGAATGTCAATGCTTTCCAACCCCATTTGGACAGTAGTCCCCAAAACCATTCCGTTAAGGACCAATCTCCTTCGACCTGATGAATAGACTCGGAGATTATATGCAACTTGGAAATAGCTTGGTATATTGTCGGAGCATCATTAGGAATGAAAATACAACAGCTTGACCCGATCAATTTACATACTCCACCACGATCGGCAAGAATAAAGTCTAAGGCAACTCGATTTTGCAAGGTCATAAAACGATCCGCCTGTAGTTCTGCCGTGATATTACTCAAGGCTCCTACAGTGATGTCTATTGTAGTCTCTACGACACGGACCAGTTGCCTTATATTTCTGCTATTGGCCATTGGACCCCAGAAGGGAAGAAAACCTTTAAGGAAATCTCCTCCTTCTTGTCCCGTGGTGTCTTTTGAGTCAATAATTCCTCGGCTGAGACAGGTTCGATGATAATTGGCAGAAGCAGTGTAAGTAGGAGGAAGAAGGAAAGCTATGTAGCAGGTACCAGAGAAACCCGTTGGCAACCAGGTATAAGCTCTATCATAACAAATGAAATAGGTGCCATGAGACGGTACTAGAGGAGGCGAGTTCAGAGAGGAATAAATGTACGTGTAGGAGCAGTTACTCTTTGGTGCAGTGTCAGAAGAGCGATCGTTTATTTTTAAGCAGAAGTTACCTTGATGCGGTATAGTCCAGATTGGTGAGGATTTCTCCTTTCCCATTTTATTATTAAGACTCGACATGTATTGGGTGACGTTCCAATTGGTGTATGCTTTTCTTTCATCGATAGAAATCTTGCTATTCTCCATGATTTTAGCCATAACTACCATACCCTTAATCAAAGAACTATGACTAAAATCCGGATAATTAATTTGTGAAGCAACAGACCGTCTGAATTTACTTTGATATGCATTTGAGAAAATAACGAAGAATGCCCAAGCAGAACCCTCAGAGGAGAAAGGAAGAACTAAAAATGGTATTCCTTTCTCAGCAGTATGCGGCATAAGAGCACATACCCAACAATCAGTTGTGTTAACCACTAATTGATGCTGGTGTAATAGTTGGACAAAGGAATTGTTGTAATACTCGGTTCTTCTGACGAGTTCATGTGAAGGAAAAGTATGAAAGAGGTGTGGAGAGATAGTAGAAGAAGGCAAAGAGGAGGAAGAGGAGGTGTTTCTTGGTTGCAAAACAAAAACTATCCAACCAATAAACGCCAAAGCAATACATAATGATATCGAAACACATAGAGTTACACTGTAACGACTGTACATTATTTTACAAGATGCTTTCTTCATTTCATTTCTTCTCTCTTTATAACTGGGAGTAGTTTCCATTTTCACTAGTGGATGCTCACGGCAATCTTCCTCAATCACTGAAGTCACGATGCTCAACCGTCCTATGACACTGAAAATCCCGCAGACCTATTGTCACTACTCAGGTCGTGACCCAGACTCCTACCGTGACCCTGCAACCTAAACAGAACACTACACAAGGGAGAAGAAGAAAGTTCAATTGTTCTTTTGTCTGGACCTAAGATTGTAGCGCTCCTTCCCTAGAACACTCTGATCTTGAAACAATGTTCTTGGTTCAGTCGTATTCAAGCGACGATGCAATGGAATTGCTTCCTGTAAAATGTCGTCGTCCTCCTTTTCAGACAATGTCCCATTCAGGTGTGCATCGCTAAAGGGTACAAATCGCGGAACTGTTTCGCCTTCACAGTCACCAACCCCTCTACGAACCCACTGATCAAAAGGCAAGGGCAAAGGTACTTTCTTGCATTGCACACCATGAATCCAATTTTTCTTTCCTTCAACTTTAACTGCTGTCCTTGTCGTTAGTAGGACCATACGGGGCTCCCGCCATCTGGGCTCCAAATTCTTTTTCTTCTGAAAATTTCGGGTGCAGACCCAGTCACCTGGCCGGATGGAGTGACCTGGATCTGTGGAAGCCTACGGCAAAGCACTCTGAACCTGTCGATGAAGGACATGCAATTTAGTTGTAAGGTCATGCAAATAGTCAATCAACATTGGGTAGGGCAAATCTGAATTTTTTTTAGGACGAGGTATTCCCCATACGTTGGCCGGACGGCCAAACACCACTTCGTAAGGGCTAAGTCCCAGACGAGAGTGTACTGCAGTTCTGGTGGATAGCAGAGCTAACGGCAGAGCATCAGGCCAATTAAGTCCTGTACTTGCTTGAATCTTCGCTAATTTCAACTTCAAGGTCCCATTGTAACATTCTACTAAACCTGCTGATTGGGGATGATTTGCCGCATGGAACTTTTGCTTGATTCCAAGACCTGCACAAACTTTCTGCATGACTTGGCCAACAAATTCGCTCCCATTGTCACTCCAGACAATGCGCGGCAAACCAAACCTGGGAAAGAACTCTTTTAGAAGGATTTTGGCTGTGGATAAAGCTGTGTTATATTTCAAAGGGTATGCTTCTATCCATCTCGAAAAGGCACATACTACCACCAGAACATATTTGAGGTTGTTGCATCGATCCATGTGAATGTAATCGATTTGCAACACTTCAAATGGGTATGTCGGAGGAGCAAAGTGACCTGCTGGAGTGGGGGTTCCCTTTCCTGGATTATACATCAGACAAACAATACAATGCTTTACTACGTTGTCTGCACATTTCGGGATATTTTCATTCTGCCAAACTGGAGCTAAAAGTTTACAAATGACTTTTGCACTAAGGTGAGCTGGACCATGAGCCATAGTAACCACTGGGAGTACATAAGCATCCGGTAATAACCAACGTTGATGTTCGGATAATTCTACCCAACAACCAATTTCATCTAACATTCCCGTACTTTCTCTCCACTTGCTTAACTCTCTTTCTGTAGCCTCTTTCTGAATCGTTTTCACGCTTTCCACTGTATTCTCACACATTCCTCTCTCTCTGACCCAATTCGCAGGACCTGCCATATACATTCGACTCGTTGAATCTTTCGCTGTTTTCTTTGCTGTTTCATCAGCAAATGCATTTCCTCGTCCAACATCATCCGTAATCTTCTTGTGAGCACCACACTTCACTATCGCTATTTGGACAGGTAAAGCAAGTGACTCAAGGAGATCAGTCACTAACTGGCCATGCTGTATCTTAGTGCCATGTGAAGTTAGGAAACCTCTCTCTCTCCAGAGACGCCCAAAATTGAACGCGACACCAAAGGCATACTGACTGTCAGTGTACACGTTCACTCTTTTCCCTTTTGATAATACACAAGCTCTCGTCAGTGCTATCAACTCTGCTGCTTGCGCTGAATTGTGTCTAACACGTGCAGTTTCCACAATCGTATGTAAGGTAGTTACAGCATAGGCTGAAACCGTATCTCCATTAGGCATCTTAAAGCAAGAACCATCTACCCATAGAGTCCCATCTGGATTCTCTAACGGTGTGTCTTTCAAATCAATTCTTCCTTTTGTCTCTTCCTCAGTACGGAAGAAACAATCATGCTGATCCTCAACACTCTCCTTATTTGGAAGGGGCAACAAAGTAGCTGGATTCAGAGTATTGCATCGTTTGATGTGTACGTGGCTAGCCAATAGCGTCAGCTCGTAACCAGTTAAACGTGCACTCGTGAGATGTTGTGTCTTCGTTCTGTTTAGTAAGGTATCCACTGCATGTGTCACCATGACAATGAGAGTGTTATCTAACACTATCCCAGCGGACTGTCGGATAGAAATCGCTGTGGCTGATGTGGCTTTGAGACAACTAGGCAATGCTTTAGCTACGGGATATAACGTAGCCGAAAAATAAGAACATGGCCGCTGTCTATCTCCAAATTGTTGTGTCAAAACTGATAATGCACAACCTTCTTTCTCGTGAACATACAGCGTAAAAGGCTTAGTGTAATCTGGGGTACCCAGTACAGGAGCAGAACACAGAGCAGTACGCAAATCAGTGAAACTCTTTTGGCACTCTTCAGTCCAAGGAAGGGGCTGAGGCGTATATTTTAAAGTGAGTGCCAACAAAGGTTTAGCAATCAAAGAGAAGTTAGGGATCCACTGTCTACAATAAGAAGTGATTCCCAGAAAAGCACGTACTTCCCTTTGTGTGGATGGTACAGACATTCGAGCAATCACCTGAATTCGTTCTGGCGTCAATCGTCGTCCCTCCTTTGATAGGAGATGACCCAAATAGGTAAGCTCCCAACAAACATACTGTAGTTTGGAAGGTGAGACCGTGTGATTCAGCTTAAACAAATGACGCAACAGTGCAACAGTGACATCCTTGCAGATATCCTCAGAATCGGCGGCGACTAACAAGTCGTCCATATATTGGATAAGGGCGGCACCAGACGGCAAATGAAAAGTATCAAGATGACATTTCAAAGCTTGGCTGTAAATGGAGGGACTTTCACAGTACCCTTGGGGTGCGCGCTTAAATCGGAAGCTTCGGCCTCCAAGAGAAAAACCAAAAATTTCCCTACTCTCTTCTGCAATTGGAATACTGAAGAAGGCATTCTTTAGATCAATAACAGAAAACCAAGTCGCTGTGGAAGGTATCATAGTCAACAAAGCAGTGATATCTGGAACAACAGGAAATTGTGGAATCACAATTTTGTTTACTTCTCGCAGATCAATCACAAACCGGTACACAGGAGGCTGAGAAGGATCAGTACGTTTAAGAACAGAATGAATAGGACTATTGCATGTGTTGCCTCTCGTTTCTTCAACCACACCCTTCCGAATTAGATCATGAATGATTTCCAAAAGCGCTTTTTCACCTTCTGCAGAAATTCGATATTGTGGGATACGTGGTAATTCAACATTGGGCTTGAGAGTAACAACATAAGGCGGTATCTCAAGACAACCCACATCGTTCGGACCCGTGGCCCAAAGTGCTGTCGGAAGAGAAAGCAACTCATGAGGAAACTGATCTTTAGACAGATACATTGGGGAGATCAATTTCTGTCCTAAAGTAAGATGTACGCCTGAAGGAGAACAATATATTGTAGCATGCATTCTTTTCAGTAGGTCTAGACCCAACAGATTCTCACCACAACCATTCGTTAACAAAAGTGAAGCTTCCAAGTCATAAGGACCAACTGAAATAGGCAAAGGACAAGAAACCGGATTGCGAACAGGGGTGCCAGAGAATCCTACAGAAACATTCGTTAAGCCAGACAAAGGTGCCCCAGGGAGTTTAGAATGAATAATAGAACTTCTCATTGCTCCAGTATCTAGAAGAAATGGCTCTGATACACCCATTGTAGTGACGTTGACATAAGGGCCATTTTGATCTACTGGGATTGGCACAACTCCTCTACTTTGTCCATGGCTGTCCTAGTTAGCATGAAGACTCTCATTCTCGCTTTCAACATAATGGTCTTAATTATAATATTGAGCGGATCTCACATTCTGCTGATCAAAGTAGTTCATGGAATTAGGAGAAGGAAGGGCACGCTGTTCTTGAGTTAACATACCTCGACCTCTACCTCTGTTTGCTGACTGGAGGCCAGCACAACCTCGTGGAGCAGATGACGCTCCATTGCGCTGCAATAAAACCGGACAACTGCTCTTAAAATGACCTTCCTCTCTACAATAGGCACATTGATTAGGACCTAACAAAGGTCGCGGAATGTATGGCTCAGGTTTCTGATACAATCTCTGAAACTGCGGTGGCTGTTGAGTCTGAGGCTGAACATAACGTGGCGGATAAGCTTGCTGCAAGAGAACCTTCGTTTTTAAATCTTTCGTCTTTTTCTCTTGCTTTTCATTTTCTTCTTTGTCCCTATTCTCGTAATATTGTGCAGTAGCCAATATCTGGGCAGAAGAAGAAACAGCCCAAGAACTTTCTGAATCCTTAAATTTGTGTGACAGCTCGGGAAGCAAATTGAATACAAATTTGTCCACGAATAGTCGCTGTCCACCCTCAGTAGCCATGTCCTGACCACTATGATCAATAAATGTCTCCTCGAAACGAGTAAAGAAGTCAGAGACACTTTCATCCTTCTTTTGTTTACATGCTGCTAGCTTATCCCAATTCACTCTCAATGCAGGCATCATAGTTTTCATTAACGTAATGATTCTACCAGGTAGTTCCGAGATCAAAGCGTCAGGCTTTGCACCACCCACTTGGTCTCTATCTGTATTAGCTATAACGTCCCAAGTAGCACCTAGCTCCTGTGCGTGATCCTCTCTACGGATCTTAGCCCATATTGTCTGTGGGACTACATTTCCCATCAACATGTCAATATCTGCTAAGTTCATGATGCAGGCGTCAACCGTCTGCGATAGTTCTTTATAATAACCTGCAGGGTTTTTGCGTGGATCTGGTAGAGTCTGCTTGAGGGCCAAAACTTCAGATCTCTTCCATGGTACATGTACCCATATACGCTGAAAGTGAGCTGGAATAGCTGGATTAGCACCTACTCCCGCAACCTCTTCCTTCCATACTGGAGGAACCTCTCTCATAGGGTAATTTTTAGATGTCAGTTTAACCGACGGATCAGAATCAAGAAAGATCTGAGAGAACAATAAGGTTCTATAAGAGATGAGTGTCCTCACAGCTTCCTCAACTTTGGAACCTACAATAAGTCCTTTTTCAAAATCGACTTGGACATCTAACAAATCTTGTGAGATCGGACTCGAACTCACATCTTCCCATTCTTTAATGAGAATATTGCACATTACATTAAAAACATACCTTTGCGTAGGTGCATTCCATTGCAAAAAGGTAGGCATAATATCAGACATACTATATTGTGGACCCTTCTTGATCCATCTTCGTGCAAGAGAATCTAGCTTCTCTCGTTCCTCGAAATCTGGGAACTGACTACGAGATTGTCTTCGAGCAAAAGCCGGAGACGCATTTAAAGCTCCAAAGAAAGGAGATAGAATACCAGTTACTGCATCTGTAAGACGCTTACGCACAGATGGTGAATTAGACATGAGAATTGGAGACAGAGTATTAGGTGAACTGTCAGAAGGAGAATCGATAGTTACAGGAGGAGCAGAAGGCAAAGGAGATTTAGGATCAGGTGATGAGGGCAAAGAAGTCGAGGTTAAAGGTAAAACCGGCAAGAGCGGTAATACTGGAGGAGGCAAATACTGAGGAGCCGGAACAGGCGGAGGTACTACCAGCAACTGAGCAGGCTGTAACGGCTGAGGCACATTGGCATTTTGCGTATAGGGTGGAGGCAACTTTAATAAATGGGACATTAGGGGATCTTCTTCTATATCTTTCTTGTTATCAGATGGAGAAACAGGCAACACCGGATAGCATTTATCTACCACCATACGATGTTGTCTTTCTGAAATTTCAGTCGCATTATCAATTTCATCATTCTTGAACTGTTGGGCAGCCTGTATAATTGTCATACCCTGTGCTTTCCTAGCTCGTTTTGCTTGTTTAATTTCTTTCTGTTTGGCTTCCTTACGCCAAAGGCGGAAAGAGTCAAACATTGCCGGTCGGGCTTTTCTTTTGAACAAAACTGTTTCCAAATTATCTAGCACATCAGGGTCAAAACTACCATTTTCTGGCCATTTAAGAACACCATCTTTCTTCGTGTATCGAGTCCATGTCTCGTTAAAGGCAATGGGGCTGATACCATGTTTTGAATAGAGCTCATATGTGGGAGTTCCAACCGAAGGAATCGGACAGGAGTCCTCAACTCGGGAGTCCCTATTACAACCAATACAACAAATTCTTCCAAACTTAGTCAGACCAGGCATTTCACAATGTCTCTGGACTGTTCACAAACTTCAAGGGAGTAAAACTCAGTTTACGCAGCACAAATGCACTTACCCTCGGCTTTAGTCGTTGCAATGACTAAATCTAAGTAACCTAAGGACATCAAACAAAGAACCAAAATTTGTGGGCACGACCCACGAAAATACTTAACTTAACTAAGGACGTCTTCTTCCACCAACAGAGGCCCGTCTATCGTCTCGCTTTACCATACATCACCAAAGGAATGGGCCAAAGCAGGGCAGCAGTCAGGGCAGCGGTCGCCAGTAGCCGTCAGGAAGGAGTAACCGAGCTGCAAAAGACCTTCGGACCACTTTCGACATACAGGGGTCGCTTAGTGTGGCTCGCGAACCCTCCGGAATTTTCTTGCAAGGTTCCTCACGACCTTCGAGCAGAACCGGTACCACTGAAGCCGCCCCACGTGGGCGCCAATTGAAGAACCAGAACCTTTTGGAACTGGCGGCGCAGGGTACGCCCTCCGTCTTCTGGGTTCACCTGCTTCGTTACACAGAGACACGGGACACTCTGTCGGCGTTAGAAGATTGGGTTTATTTAGCTGCAGCTAGTACAGTTATCCTAGAAGTACACAAAGTAGGTTCTCAGGAGACTGCCACTTCACTCTGTGGCGCATCAGATTAAATACTATATAATACAAAATTATTAACGAAATACACGCCCCAAGCAAAGAAGAAAAGAGCCAATAGGGTAAGTGGAAAACAAAGCGGAACCAGTAAGAAGGGTTCGAAAACAGAAAGATCAGATGACTCGAAGAGACCTCTCCTCCAACTGTGTTTGTCATCCCACCCCCGAACTAATTTATTAACAGATTACAACTGACTTGCAGGTGGTGAGATACGTTTGTGTGTATTGGAGGACAGGCATGACACAAGAGAATGCTAGCAGGAGACAGTGAAGGCCAGTCGATAAGATATGATCGGGAAAGAATGGTGTGAGCCTACAGATAGTTGGAATAGGGATTAGGAAAGCCAGACACGGATTAGTGTACTCGGCTAGTCCAAACATCAGCTTCACAAACAAGGCCGAGGACGTATTTCGACACCAAACTACGGTAAAAGCAGAATAGACTTCGTTTGCCGTGCTGCCTGAGTGATGGCAACACAAAATGGCGGCGGGTTACAAAATGGCGGGTCGATTCGATCGTGATCGAAAATCGAAGTTCCTCAATAGGACAACGACTGCTTAAAAGCATTCCTAAAGCTGAGAGAAAGTCTCTTTCATGCCCCTGCACTGGGAATTCCTGATTACAATAAAATGTTCACTCTGTTCTGTATTGAAAAGGAGGGCTGTGCTCGCTCAGTGCTTACTCAGTTGCACTGAGACTCTTGAAAACCTGTGGTATATTTTTCAACTACTCTTGACTTTGTTGCCTTAGGACTGCCTGGCTGCCGTAAAGGCCTAGCGGCGGTTGGTGTCAGTATTGAGAGAAGCAAGAGTATAGTAATGGGACATCCTCTTATAGTGATTGGCGTTCATTTTGTTGAGATTTTGCTCATTCATACTAAGACCCAATGTTTTGACAAACATCAGACTCCCAAAATATGAAAATTGATTCTCGCTGCAGAGAGTGTTGTCCTTAAAAGCTGTCAAACTCTCAATCCAGCTACATTGTTACCATTGACTGAAAACGACACTGATAGGGAAATGGCTGAGCATGACTGTCTCACTGATTTATGCGCCCAAGACCTGATATTAAGGGTGATCCCCTTGATGTGCCCGGTTATGTAATATTTGATGGCGACTCATGTTTGAGAGAAAATGAGGGGACTTTGTAAGCAGCTTATGGTTTTTGTATTATTCAGCCTCCTGGCTTTGGGGTGTTACCTCTGCACAAGTGCCAGAATTGAACGCCCTTTTCCAAGCCTGCTATCTTTCACCATAATTGTGGGTGACTATATTTACGTATCGTCAGCAATGCTATCTCTAATTTTTCTTTCTGATGTGCGGCAATAGAATGTTGGTTTGCACACTTTTCCTGCTTGTGTGCGCAACTGAGTGATAAATATGCAACAAGGCAAGTCAATCAGCTACCACACAATGGTAAATAACAAGCATTGGCACTGAGAAATAAGTCTTGCTTGTAATTTAAAGTTACTTCTTAGTCACTGATTAGTTTAAGCACTGAATACGTTATCACACATGCACCCTGTCAATCATCCTTGCACTTGTGCATCCATAAATCACTTATTCATTCTTGCATTCACCAACTTACACTACCACAATAAAGAGCATGCTCAAGTTCAGCCACATATGCAAGATAAATTAAAAAAAATAAAAGTAGAAAAAATAAAGCATGCTATTGTCTAAAAAAGGCAGACGTATGCTTGTAGTAACAAATTTAAACAAAGCAGCAAGTGGGCTTCTGCTCATTTCCCGCCTTCTGTTTGTGCCTTTTCTGCTCGTTTCTTGCCCTCTGTTTGTGCCTTCTCTGCTTGTTTCTTGCCCTCTTTTTGCCTTTTCTGCTCGTTTCTTGCCGTCTGTTTTGCTTTTTCTGCTCGTCTCTTGCCCTCTTCGCGCCGCTTTCCTCCTTCCGCCACCCAGCACCCCTCCCTCCCCTCCAGGACACCCTCCCTGGCAGACTTCAGAATGAAACTCAAGACCTGGCTTTTCGACGGAGACCTTGCAGCCCTGTGCCCAGATATCCTTAGGGGTGACACTGCTGCATTCTACAAAAGTCAAATAAAGTTACTTTATAAAGGTTATGATTGTTTGAAAAAGTTTAATTTGCAAAGTTTCTAATGTAATGGATGAATACAGTATTTATTTATTTATTTATCTGTTAATTTGCATTCTCGACTGGCCAGAGGATATTGTAAAGGAGTGAGTGGTGGTACAGTTGCCTAGCTGAATGCACTGTTGTGCATCTCCTTTTTAGAAAGAACTATGGGGCATATTATCAAGCACGGCGTTAAAATTATAGCCGCTTTAGCGGCAGAAAACTGCCGCTAAAGCGGCGATTATGGGCTTGATAATATGCCGCAGAGAATTCCAATAGAAGCCCATGTTGACACCAGAACATGGGCTTCTATTGGAATTCTATAACGCATATTAGCAAGCCCATTATCGCCGCTTTAGCGGCAGTTTTCTGCAGCTAAAGCGGCGATCATTTTAACGCCGTTTCTTGATAATATGCCCCTAATTGATTCCATAGTGACCGAGCTGAAATGCCCCAGAGGGTGCCATTGTCACTTCTCTACAATGTACTGGCAGACAGCACATTGGGGGCTGGTTTGTCTGAAATGGCCTTCAGGTTTCCACTGGGGGCTCTCTGAAACTGCCTCTGAGGTGAGTGGAGCACTCAGTGAACTGGTTTGTGGGTGAGGACCTATTGTTTTGGAAGTCCACTGCGAGTCCTTGCTTTCTGGATCACGTTCCGAAGTACATGCCATTTTGTTTTTATAATCAGGTAAGTAATATCACAAAATCATTACCCAAATGCCCCTAAATGCCTGATGACCTTTCAAGTATTAAGTGCCTGAGAATGTATTTTCAGTGGCCACTTAAAGTATACTCTCTGCTAAGCCTAAAATGTTTACCCTATTTGTTCATCTTTTGCTTTGTCATGTGTATACTGTTGGCAATAACCTGTTGCACCAGTAAAAGATATGAAAAAGGCCACTCACATGTTCCTAGTCTGTCTGGGGACCCACTAACCCTAGAACCGGTCCTGCTGCTGTGTCTGTAATCGCTGCCTAAGTGTCAACTGCACCTACTGCAGAGCTCCTGGCAGTTTAGAGAAGGGCTGGCTGATAATAAAACTAACATATTCAGCAGTTTCTGGCAAAAGACACTAATGTGAATGGTAGCATGCAGTAGCGAGTGTTTCGCAAGTCACTGCAGATGTAACTGACTAACAATAATAGCTGAAGGTGCTGTACTGGATAAAACCAGCTTACAAACAGAGATATCCTCGGAAAACCACATGTGAAGCCACAGCCAAAGCCAGTAACGCCACACAGTGCAAAAAAAAGAGAAGGACTAGAGAAATCAAGAAGAGGTGGTCTGATGGGAGGCAGTGATGTAAGGAGCAGCATGCCGGTGTAGAGCATTCATCAAGTCACTGCAAAGGTGAATAGCCAGCAAAAATAGCAGACGCTGCCGACCTGAGACTAGCCTGCAGACCGATAAGGCCTCAGATCTGATGCCACACATCTGATGCCACAGCCAAAATAGTGACACCACGAGGTGCAAAGACAAAGAAGGAGAAAAGAAAAGGTAGGTGAACAAGAGGTCTGTGCACTTGGCAAACTGGACTCGGACTGCAGGGAAAGCTTTGGGAATTCTCTCCTGCTGTTTTATGACTGCCCTACAGGTATTTAATCGTCATCCATTAGCATTTCTAAAGAAAAAAAACAAGTCTTTAAAAATGCTTTTTGGAGCGCAGCGTCATCACCATCAGCCGCACTTTAGAGGCTCCAATGAAGCATTTAATGAATGTAGTGGAATTCTTTGTAGTGATTGCTGATTGTAGGTGTCTGCGCAGACTGACACCTAGGCGTGCCTGCCTGCTCAGGCGCTTAGTTTAGAGAGAGCCATGATTATCAGTATGGCTTTGGTGTGGTTCATGACTTTGTACAGTTGTGGTCGCAAAGGCAATTTATGACCTCATCCGGATCACCCATTTAAAATGGGGAATATGTGATGAGATTGTTGGAAGCATTGCAAATGACACAAGAAATTGCAGTAGTTAAATGTGCAACCCACAGGAGTGGAAATGATTACGTAACTGTTGGAAACAGATATGCAGATGAAGTTGCGCGGTATTTTGCGATTGTGGCATGAGCATTTAACAGGGACTATGCAAATGAATCTGATGAGGACACCACCTTTTCGATGCTGTTGTCAGCAGTCGATATTTTGGAGGAAATCAAGAGATTGCAGTAAGACGTTTCAGAGGCAGAACAGCAAGGATGTATCAGAGCAGGATGCGTTCAGAATGCAAATGACATCTGGAATTCAGCTGATGGAAAACCTGTGTTTCCTGATAGCCTGTTATTCCCCATGACCAGGTATTTTCATGGCCCTGCACACATTGGTACGGAAGCACTGATGGGACTATTTAGGCAGAGCTGGTTTAATCCTCAATTTAGAGGTCTGGCTGAAGAACCATGCCATAGATGTGTGACATGCCAGCATATGAATGTAGGGAGAAGAACCCCTTTAACATTAAGCTACCTAGGGAGATCAGGGTGATCCTTTATCAAGATGCAGTTGGATTTTATCGAAATGCCTGTTTGTAACAGACTGCGATATGTCCTGGATATAGTGTGCATTTTCTCCCAATGGGAGGAAGCCTGCCCAACACAGGGAAATGACAGCCTCCCTGTAGCCAAACTGCTGTTATGAGAACTCATATCAAGTTTTGGATTTCTGGTTTTTCTGGAGTCAGACCAAGGGACCCATTTTAATAATGAGGTCCTTAAAATGCTGTGTACAGCACTTCCAGTGGAACAGAGACTGCATTGCAGCTTCCACCCGGAAGCTTCCTGCATAGTTGAGCAGCTTAATGGAACATTGAAATCATATTTGGCCAAAGTATGTGCATTTACTTCTCTGAAATTGCCAGATGCTTTGCCATTAGTATTGCTGAGTCTCCGAAGTACCCCTGACAGATTGACAGGATTTTCACAACATGAGATACTCCTGGGATATGCTATGCGGCTACCTGCTGTGCCTGAAAATATGCTTGTAAATATCACAAATGACATGATTATCGACTACTGCAAGGGGTTGGCTGATGTGGTGTGTTCTGTCTCTCACCAGATTAGAGCTGCCACTCCAAATCAGATACAGTGTCACGACCTTAACACCGGTGACTAGGTAGTTGTTGAAAAGCACGTTCGAAAATCCTGGTTGGGGCCAGGGTGAAAAGGACTTTATCGGGTGATTATTCACTAACACCAATGTGAAGTGTGCTGTGATACCTATTTGGGTGCCTGCATCCCACACCTAGACAGTGAGGCATCTGCTTGATGAGGTGGTAATATTTGAGCTAAATCTGAGACCCTCTGAGTCTATATGTCCTGAAGGACCAGAGGGGTGTGATGTCCGACAAAATGTCTCACCTGTCCAAAATCCTGCAGTCTCGCAGAGTGGTGCAGAAGAACCTCCTGTAAATCTGAGGCCTGGAAGAAGAGGGGTTACTGAATCACTTTCAAAGCAACTGAACGATCCTGATGAAGGAACAAGTGTGAGGAATAAAAGACAACAGATGAGATCACAATGGCCAAGCAGTAGGAGACAATTGACATCTAGGTTGTCTGTCAAACGCATACCACAAACCTTCATCAAAGAAGCAGAACCTAGTGGTATAAGTGACACTGAAGAAGATTAAGAGACACCAAGGAGATCTAAAAGAGAGAAAGTACCTTGCCGTAGGCATTCAGCAACTGAATGGACTTACTACATGGAGAATGTACCTAATGCGATAGATCATGACCCCAATTAATTGAGAATGATATCACTTGAAGCTCCGTGACATGCTACACAAAGACCTCACTTGAATCAAGTTCTTGAAACAAAACTTGAAAATTGATACCTAATTGATGCAGTTCACCAATATCTGATTCTACAAAGAATGAACTGTATTTAAACCGAAATATAAAGGCTTTCTAACCAAGACAAATTAAGAAGAATTCCCTAGGGACAAGGTTGCAGTAGAAGAGTAGTGTTTACATACTTAGAAGAAGGTGGAGAGGGGCTAGGGAACCTCATGAAGATCGTTGAAAATAAGGTGGGTGAAATAATCACAAGTTAATCATCTGAAGTTTTACTCATTTTGCACAATTAAAAGTCAATGTAGAACATTAAACCTAAATGCTGCTATATTCTACGAAAGGTCTGGCTGCAAACAAACATGTATTTCCTTAACAAACCTAAGTGTAGAATAGTAATTTCTGTCACTCTTATAGTCGTTATGTTAGCGTTTATTGTTCTTTTAGTTGGTATGAGGTTTACCCCAGAGATAGAAACACTTAGATTTGCACCTACATCACCTGCACAAACCATAGATGAGAAGAAATTAAAAACTTCATTCATAGATGCTCCATATGGAGATTTCACACCCAATGTTTATTCTAGATTAGTTCAAGAGTACACTCAAGCTTTAGATGATAAAGATTGTTATGTTTATGTACACCTACCTTCTTCAGCTGCCAAGGGTGTAACATACTATCATGTTCCACTTTCCTATGCAGTTACATGTAGTATGGTGCTTAGTTTGTTTTATAGGCAGGATCATTTTGAATATCATTTTTCCAATTATGATATGATACATATCCAAGTTCCAATTCATAAAAGAATGAACCCTCATTCACGAGCTAAGGAGATGGAGGTAGCTTGCTATTACTTTAGATCTCCTACAAAGATGGACACTGTTAAAGCATATGAATGAAGTCTGACATGTTTCATAAAGGTGTTAGAAAATAAATATATCCTAGCATTAGAGGAAAGGAGAGCTCATATATTTCATAAGCCAACCAAGGAAGATGTATTGAACAATGTTTCGAAGGAGGAGGAAGAAGATGACTATAAAAAGAAAATTAAATATCCAAAAATAAGATAGATGACAGAAAGAAAAATTGTGTTTAGAAAAGGAGAAATTAGTTAAGGAAAAGACCCATTGGGATAAGTAGCTGTGAACATACATTTTAAGTTCTTGAAGGACCCGTTCAAATATTACCAGGAGAAGAACCATTAATTACCGGAGTATATTTAATTTCAAGCAAGATGCATTTGTCGAGTTGACTGCTGATTGAAAGAGTGTTTGGTATTTAGCTTTATTGTTCCCTAAAATGTACCATGTAAATAGCATGCTCTGCCAATAAATGCATCTCACAGGCATAAACACAGTATGGTTGATGGGACACAGTTAATGGGAGATATTTTTGGGGCAATTATTCCTCCAGTAGGAGTAATTCTAAATGACATGAAAATTAAAAAGCTTTTTTGAGAGATATATTAGTCATTAGTGCAACTTGTACTTTACTAGCTTAGACCAATGGTTTTACCAAATCGATTTGCTTTAGATATATTGGTAGCAGAGAAAGGTGGAGTCTGTGGGATGTTGGAGGCTTAACACTGTTGTTCGTGCGTACCTGATGAGAATAAGATGATAGAAGAATTTGCAAAGAACATTTCTGACCTAAGACCTGAATTAGAAGTTTAGAGACAACTAGTGTGTTAGAAACCTTAGGCAAAGGATCCTCTGCTATAAGTAACTGGCTTAAAAATAATGGGAGACGATTTTTAGGGGTCATATTAAAACCTGTATTGATTATTGGCATTTGCTTAATATGCTTATTTGATTTGTATATTAGATTTAGATGTTACCTGACAAGAAAGAAAAATAAAGAAAGTGAAATACTGAGTAAGGAAGAAATAGAGATGGAAGAAAGAATGCTTGGAAGAAGATGGAGGTGGAAACTTTAAAAAATAAAATAGATGACTTGGCAAGAAAGGAAGGTGCTACTTAGAGATTCATCTGTGATAAATGGTCATGGCTATTCTAGCCATCAGAGGGATAGCTGATGATGCAAGTTTCTTAATTTTGCAAACAAAAACACATTTAAATAAACAATGCAAAAGTCAATGCTAAATAAACTATGTATAATAAATGTAATTTGTTGTAGTAGGTAACCATAGTTAGGCATTGAAAGCATGTAAAAGTAATAATGTGCTGAAGTAAGTTAGCCTAACTACTGATGCCATATTAACATTGATTTAAACATTAGGTTTGAAAGTCCTGTTTTTGAAAAGCGTATTGAACTGTTGTTTTGCACAAGATGTTTTTCTCTTCTGCTGCAGGTGCTGTAACTTTCCAGAACCTTTCTGCTAGTTAGTGCATGGGCATTTATTATGTATTAGACAACTGACAGTGAGGTTCTCACCAGGAGGAGAGGGGAAGGCAGGAAGCATGACTCATGGGAAGAACTGTCTGAACCGCAAGATATAGATGAAGTATCTTTTCAAGGACTTGGTTCAATGGCTTACTGTAAAGTTGTGAGAAACTAGGGATTTTACCTGCAGCCAAGGGTTGGCTGGAATCCAATTGGATGCAGAGTACGTGGAATGCATCAAATGAAACTAACCATGTTTCAGCACATTTATTTAACATGTGTTCCTAGTGTAGGTTAGCACATTCTGGACTCTTTCTGAGATTCTTAGGATTATCTAGCTTCAGGAGAGATCCTATTTAAGCCATCCTCTTTTTCACAGATGTCTATTGATTTATTGCTGAGAATTATCTCCAGCTTCGCAAAATTCCTTATTGCTTAAGTGCAAAACTTCATGCTTATGCATTTTATTCCCTCAACAGAACTCTTTATTTGGGTTTCTGAGCTGTCACCTTTCCATGCTTTTGGAAGAATTTGACATTTTATGCTTAATCTAATTAGGGAATTCCTTTATGGAAAATGCTAGCTGTATTATCTCAACTTTATTGAATTATTTGAATTTTTGGATAATGATGATGAAACTATTTATATTTTTGGAAAAACACAATTTCACCTTATTGGATTGATGAAAAAAAAACCTTTAACTTACTCATATTCTCTTTATTGACTACTGTGAAGCTCTAGACAAACTTTGTTCGTTTTTGATGAACAAACAAAGGTCCATATGACCAATGACAGGGCTTATTTAATGATTACACCCAAAGGCTTAGATACAAAAATGCCTGCATTCTCCATGAGCTGTGAATGGTTAATGTGTTTGATGTAGTGTTCTTTAAAGGTGTGAGTCTTCATATCTTCCCTGAATTGGAGCAATGTTGGGGAGGTCCGGATGGATATGGGGATGTTGTTCCAGTTCTTGAGTGCATAAACACAAAAGGCTTCCTACCTTGTTTTTCCCTTTTCACTTTCTAATACTTTTTAATCTGCAGTCTGATGGTGTCCTGGCTGCAGGTGTACTGTTAGTTACCAGATATGGTGAACTTATCTGCATGATAAGCAAAGATGGTGGTCAAGATGGTTTTGTAAATGATGCCGCTTGTTTTGAAGATGTGCTGGACAGCAAGGGTCTGTACCACAGTATAATATCTTTGTCCCTGACTAACCTGACTATGCTGGCATTTTGCTGACTGGTTGTTACCCAATAGAAGAGGTGTGTGGGTCTTATGGGGGGTGGGTGGAGAGAAGGGTGTGAGCTAGTGGTTTCATAATCAGTAGAGATGGTAGACATGGTATATCAGTGTTAATATACCTTTAATTGACTTCAGAATACCAAACATTGCGGTTAAAATACCAAGGTAGATATGCGAGGATTGGTTTGTGTCCTCTTTATTTTCACAAAAGGTATGTCTAGCTCACATTTTTAGGTTTTCCCTGCACAGCACTTGCAAAATATCTTGTAAATAAATAAAAATGTAAACAGACTTACAGCCCAGCCCGCCCATTACTTACCATTTGTTGGCTTGCTTGTCACTCTCATTTCTTTGCTTTCTATTGGCTTATGCATGTGATTTCTTGTTTTTCTTACCACATGTGTTTGTGTTTTCTGTGGAGCATGGACCAAGTACCTCTTCCTCTTGAAGTCTTTATCTGCTGCTTTCCTTGCTGTTACTCTTTTTTTTCTTTCTTTGACATGCACTCTTATTGAGTGTATGTATCTGCAGTCCCTCGCCCTCTCTCCCCCTCTTCCCAGGATGTCCTTTTGTCTTCTCACACTCCTCCCATGTCCGTTGTTTTCCTGCCCTCCTCCTGTGTCATGGTTATATCATCATTGTTGTTTAATTCACCCCCGAGTCACTTGTTTAATCCTTTCTCTGTTCCTCAGAACCCCTGCCCCTCCTCCCATCATCTGTTTCTCACCACTCCCTCCTCCTACCATCTGTTGCTACATCATCCCCCTCCCGCCATTCATTTCCCACTTACCCTGACCCAACCCGCTCCTCCGGCACCCGCTTCTCACCACTCACACCACCATGCTTTTTATTGCACAGCAGCGTGGGCTTTTGTGCAATATGACTTTGTGTAAAAAAAAAGGTGCTATGACACGGTCAGCACTGGCCGGTCATAGCACTCTTCCCCCCCCACTTAAAGTCAGGAGGCGCAGTAGGTAGTTGGCCATTATGACTGTAGAAACAGTGAGGTGTTTGTGCTAAGAGCAGCACACCAGCTTGAATTCCTTCTGGAGCCTGCTTTATAACCCAGTGACATCGTGTGGGGGCGTGGCATGCTCTTGCCAACAATTTACAACTGTCCCAGTCAGGGAAAGGAGTGCATCCGTAGGCTGTCTCTGAACTTTTGTCCCCCTCTTTTGCCAGTGATGGTAAAACAGTGTACAAAAAATACAAGTGTAGAAAATACTTTTACAAATGTTTTTTCACTTCGACCCCCTTCAGCTTATTTGCGAGGGATGCACTTGTGTTGCGGGTGAGATAAGTCAGACCATAGTCAACCATTCCTGAGTATTATCTTACTTTCTTATCGATTGATGGGCTGCAGAAGCCTGGCATTTTTCTGGAAGAGAACATACCTCACGGCCATTGAACTTATATGTTTGAATTGTAACGGACTGGCAAAAGATGAGGCGCAACAATTTAGCCAGAGATATTCTATTACCATCACTTATTAAAAATACTCTCCTTACAAATACCAAGAGTTGTATTTATATACCTTTTAAATTTCACCTAGGCTTGGAGGGTGAGAGCCAGGCTGAACATCCTGCTGTATAACCCCTGCTGTGCAACGTGGCTTTAAGTAAACAAAATGCTAAGATGTGATCAACTGTGGCCACGTCATATTGTTTTTGTTTATTATACTTAAAGCCTAGTTGCATAGCACCTTGTGCTGCTGAGCAGCATGTAAAAACCCATTGACAAAGCCAGTAGATCTCACATAGGCAAAGCCTATTGACTTTGCCAATGCTTGTCAATTATGGTAACTTTAAATACTATTTTTTTTCCATAAGGTACTTTTGTGTCCTTTGAGGATAAGAAGAAAATTAATAGATCATATATCAATCTAGAAAGGCTTGTCCTTAGTAAAACAAAAACATTGTCACTGGTTAATGTTGATAGGTTGGCCCTCAGGGCTTGGTCTTGTGGATAGTTTTTGATAGGGTAGCACTATTTCATCCATCTTGAAGACTGTTCTGATATAAACCTCAATTTATTTAAATTGGATGGCAATAATACATCATGTGAAACATATGTAGGTCATTTGTCTAGAGAAGAAGATTCTGTATGTAACAACGGCAATTAACAGCCATGTGGTATCATTTAATACAGAGTGTAAAAAGTAGTAATAAGGTGCCTGTTAAGAATAAAAGGTGTGCAGCCATATAAACTCGCATTTGATTGAAAGAACATTAAGGTGCAAATTCACCCACGTTGCTACATCAGTATCTGAATGGGAAATGTGTGGGAGCACAAATCAAGTTTATGTGCAAAATCCCATTTGAGTGCAAAATCAGTTTTAGATGCAAAATTGCCGTTGGCGGAAACTAAGCAGAATTGTGGTTTCATTTTTGGGATTAAAATCCTATTTAGGTGGAAAATTAATTACGGGACATAATCCTCCTTGGTCCAACATGAGCAGAAACATGGAAACACTTTTAGGGGCACAAATTGTATTCAGGAGCAAAAACCCATTTCAGTGGAAATCACTCTTGTTGCAACATCAGTAGAAATGTGGAAACACTTGTCGGAGCAAAAGTCACATTTAGATGCAAAGAAACACATTTAGGTGGAAAATCACTATGAGGTCCTAAATCACTCTTGGGCAACATAAGTAAAAGTACCGAAACACCTTTCAATGGCAAAACATATTTAGGTGCAAAAACACTTAGGCACAAAATTACATTTAGCTGCAAAATTACCATTGTGCTGCAGCAAGAGTCTGGAGACACTTTTAGGTGCAAAAGTTAAATAAACTGAATCCAGGCTACAAAGAAGCAGTATAGAGGGCCAAGTCATGCTGAAAGAAATGCAAAATTAGCTCAACCCTAAAAAAAATATAAGCACTAAACAAGCCTATTCACTCTTTAAAGAAGACTATGAACAAATGGAGCCCTCCCTGGAACGAAACTCAAAACACGTCTAGGTCCTTCCAAAAAAAGCCCAGATTAAATGTGACACCAGCTTAATGCAATTATCAACAAATAGCAAACTTTCAAGACAGCTAAACAGAAACCTAGCATGGAGAATTCAGCTTTACTTCTACTCTGCTTGCACGTCCGCGGAGCGAAATCAGGAGTGAGGACACAGAAGAAAAGACTGACCAAAGCCTACCCTCACAAACTTGTAAAGAGAATTAAAAAAAGTTGAAACACTGATACATAAACAAGCAAAACAAGTGACTTGAAGTATTATCTAGAAAAAACAAAATGCTTAGGTTTTATTAGGCTTCGCCCTTCCAACAGCTTTTAGCTGTTTATAGGTAAAAAGCCTGTTGACCATACCAAAAAAACAAACAGTGGGCTAAAAGCTCATCCATTGCTTAACATTGGTTGGCTATATTTTAACTCTTATTTGCTTGCTTATTTGATGACTTGCCTTTCTCTTATTAGGTTTGTCCCTCCCTTGGAGCGTAGCCTATTTACCATCCTCTTGATTGGCTGAATTATATCCTTTCTCTGCTTACATTTACTTGTTTTTCCCGTTTCAATCAGTACTCCATGAGAGTGAATGAGTTTTCTTGCGCTCTCCCTGGTGTGAGTCTTCACGCCCCCTGCACTATTTTGCTCAGCACCCTTTCTGTAAAAGCACACAAGCAGGAATATTTTTGCGAGGCTATGACTAAAGAGCAGACCTCATGGGTAGTTTTTGTTTTATCTCCTGTATTCCACATTTTGCATCAAAGTTCAGACCTTGCCACACAACAACATTTTTGGAACTGGGGAGGGGCTGGTCGCTGCGCTCAGCTGGCGTTTTAGGAGGAAGGTGTAACTAGCATGACTTAAAAGGAGATGTCTCATCAGCTGGATGACCATAAATCTGCTCCCTGTGCTATTGTAGAGACAAAAGAACTGGAGAAAGTTTCAGTTCTGAGTTATGTTGACAGTAAATTAGGCACTGGCAAGCATTTTCCTTTAAACCTCATTAGTCTTTTGAAATTTGGTTCTGAGTGTACTGAGTGAAAAGTATTTGAAAAATAAACCATGCCATTTATAACGATTGAAAATATTGATTGCAGTGTACAGTTGTTCAATACCTTAATATATGTGTTTGCTTTTCATCCAGTATTTTAACAGTTTTTTCCCTTCCTTTTTTTTTTTTAACCAATGCTTTCTAAACAAACTTTGACACTGTCATTATAAAGGTGAGGCCTACTGGCATTGCCAGTGCATGTTTTTTACAATAAGGTTGTGTTCTTTTGTATTTTTCGTTTAGCATTCTTTTGCACGCAAAAAATGATTTTGTTGAAAAATAACACTTGCTAAATATTATAGTGAAATTAAATACACACATCAAACGCTAAGTAATTTTTTTAATCACTCGGAATTTGTTGCTTTGAATTGTGAAAGTCTTCTTTTCAAGCTATTGTCGGCATTAACCAAACTGTCCCAGCCTGGTGCTGTTGCGCTTGAAAACAGTGCTCATCAGGTATTGTAAAGATAGCACTTTCTAGACAGAGGAATGATACCACTAATAGCCAAAACCATGAAAGTGAGAGAGAATTATTCCTATGGACTGATCCAAGATATGTATTATACTGCCTAAATACATTGGCTGATGAGGGCTAGCCCAAAATAACCAAAGGCTCAAGGGAACTGACCGAAGTTCACTTTCTGAGTATTTGTTTAAAACAGGAGGTCGTTGCTATGCCAGATCTAACAAGCATTTAAAATGCAATAGGTCTCGCCTTTGGTTAAGTTAAAGCCATTTGCTTTGCTAATGGTATTGTATAGCAAAGCAAATGGCTTTAACTTAATACAAGGCGAGACCTATTGCATTTTTAATGGTTGTTTTATTTAAAGCAAATCTTATTGCAGGAGGGCCCCCGCGGTAGGGAGAACAAAGTTGCAGGAGGGGGTGGTAAGGAAGAACACCAGCTTGCTCCGTCACCATGGAAGGGGATTGGTGTTGAGCAAGACGGTCGCGGAGGCCTAAGCGGAGGCAGTGGCTCCTGCCAGTGGCTCCTGGAGTGAAGCTACGGAGAAGGGGACTATCGAGGTACAGGAGGTGCTGAGAACGGAGCCGAGTAACCCACCCATCATGAAGATCCAGTAATGACATCTCGGGAGCTCCCTACCATCTAGGGTATCAGATGCAGTCCTAGGAGTACCCTGAGGCGGAAGAGAACACACTTTGATTCTGGGCAAATGTAACATTATGTGCTTGGATTTTCTTCACTGCCAAATAGAAAGTACTACCAAACAGGCAACAGGGCTCCAATACTAACTAGCAATATTAAAAAGTAAGCATTTTACTTCAAAGTACCATGATGCACCAACAACCATTCGACAGCCAAAATCACACGAATGAACAAGAAACAATCCCTCCCCAATGCACAACCACAAGCCTCAATACTACCACCCCCACCTTCAAATATGCAACTACCACATGCGCGCGCCCACCAGCACTGAAATAAAACACCCAAACATACACTCCAGATGCCTTTTGAACCCCACGACACATACTTCACCAGCAAAACAACACATCAGATCAGTTGAGCCTCCCCGAAAACCCAGAACGGTCCCGAATACGTGTTTGCGCACTTTGCTCCACCCCAGCCCCCTCAACAGGAGAGCCTCCCTGTGCTCCTAAGCACTGTTCCCCATGGGTTGCACTCACCCGATGCTTTGCTTGCAGTCCGCCCGATTCCGGCTAAGCTGGTCCCAGTACGGGACTCCGGTGCGAGAGGGGCGTGGGCCGGGGCGTAGGCTCGTACTCCTGCACGGGGTTGCGGCTCCCTGCCTCCTCTGCCGTTCCTGCTCTCAACGCCTCCGGCACATCGGCGAGGCTCCGAGACGGCCACAGGCATGCGCATGCGCAACTCACAACATGGCGGAGAAGAGGCCGCATGAACAGGGAGGAAGGACTACACCGGGGCTTCATGGATTAGAGCCGAGGGACTTAACACAAGCGACCAAGTGCACTGGGAAAGAGGATGAGCAACAGCACGAAGGGCTTAGAGGAAGGACTAACGCAGCACGCGCAGAAAGGATAAACAGGCGAATTTACTCTGAATCAGAGAAAGGATAAATAAGCGACTCAACTGAACAAGCGCTCGCAATTACGTTGTTTTTCCTCTTTCCTCTTTTAGAGCCGTCCCAGTTGGACTGGCTCGCGAGCCGTCCCAGTTGGACTGACTCGCATGACTGGTTTCTTATCTTTATGGGGCCATGTGTTTGGCCCCATAAAGATAAGAAAACCTTTTACGCCAGCAGTAAGTCGGGGCAGCCAGTCCAACTGGGACGGCTCTAAAAGCGAAAAGTGTACGTCACGAAACGCTCCTTTCCAATGGCTGGCCACCGTGTAACATAAACGGTTACGCCAGCCAATGGAAAGGTGGGGCGGGGATTAAAGCCCACTACAGAAATCTAACCTAAAACGTTAAATCTCGCCAGCGAGACTGCGCATGTCTGCCCAGCCTACGCTAGCCGAGACCTAAAAATTAATATTGCGGGCCAGATGAGCTAAACGAGAGACAAGACATAGACATTAAGGAGGATGAAGAATGTGGAAGACACTTGGGGAATGCTATTTGTAATGAAACAACACTCTGAGGTAGAATAATGGAAAGAAATGCAAATAAATATGTCTGTAGGGAAGCAGATGGACTAGGCAAGTGAGACCAATGTTCTACAGAAAGCCAACTAAAATGTTGTAGTCAACAATGCTATGTTCCACCGAAAGTTCCAAATTGACCTCTGCAGTGACACTTTCACTATTTTCTTTAAAAGACTGCATCCTGATTGCTAACAACAGTAGACAAAACAATCAATATTCTTTATTCAGTTTTAAGAATAAAAATACTAAAAGACAAAACAGTAAAAAACAGAGCAAAAAAGATCAGCATAAGTACAAGTTAAAATTACGCTTGCTTTAAAACCCCAGAGAAGTAGAGTGAAAGAAAATACAAACTGTGGGTGTATTTAAAAACTGTCGATACAATAATGCAGGTCTAACTTGAGTAAACATAAGCTTTAAAAGTGGGAGTATGAGCTTCAATCGCAAGTGATTATATTTCGGACAAATCATGACAATGTGTAAGGTATCATTAGCTAGAACATTATCACAATTACACAATGGCCTCATCGAATCCTTGAAACAGCCATGATTTGAAGGCAATAGTCGCGGGAATAAATTAAGCCGAAAGCATGTCAGTGGACAAGTCCATGATTGGCACATAACAATGAACTCAGCTGACTAACAGCCCAAGTATCTAAGATTCCATATCGAGTGCAGTCTCCATCTTAACACTTACATCGTCAAGAAGACTCAAGATAGCTTAAAACCAGTTCTACTTTCTGTGTAATGTAATGTAATGAAGACATTTATAAAGCGCTGACTGCCACTCCGAAAGGAGCATCTTGGCGCTGCTTAGAGGTGAGAGGTGGTTCTCGGGCAGCTAGATGAGGGACAGACATAAATCATCTGCAGAGCTGACTATCCATGTTTTCAACAATTTCCTGAATTGGGTTTCATTTTTTTGCAGTTTCAGATGGATAGGCAACTTGTTCCATGCCTTAGTTCCCAGAACGGCCACTGTCTTTCCTCCTTTAGTTTTATATTTAAAGGTAGGAGGTTTAAGGAGGTTGGCTGATGAGGACCTGAGGGTTCTTGATGTAATATAGTGAGTGAATCTCTCTAAGAGGTACTTTGGTCCAAGTTTGAGCGAGGTTCTAAAAGTAATTAAAAGGATTTTAAAAAGTATTCATTTGTGGAGTGGGAGCCAATGAAGGGCATTCAAAGCTGTACAGAGCAGTGAAGTCATACCTCCCTAAATCCAATTTCAGAACAGCCTTCTAAATATTACTTCTATTCCACCTTTTGTGAAGCAATTGCCTGCTCTTCTGTGTACCTGCCTAGTATCCTTGATGTGCTTTCTCCATGCTGCACTGATCAAGGAACAGAAACATCTTCACAATCTCAACTTTCCTGCCTGCATCACATTCAAAATTTGCTGCACAACTAATAAACCACTGTGCTATCTTACACAGCAGACACATACCCAATCTCCAGTGGCTAATGCAGCACACTTGCTAGAGCGGGGATGATTTACATTATTACAATTTCTATATGTGTCAGGCAATAAAGAGAGTTGTTATGAGGTAAATGGTTTTATTATTCAAATATTTTAGTAAGTCATCTTCATTTCAATTCACAAGTTAAATTCCATTTGTTTCAGTTATGGAGTGTAGTGGTGGAGTCCTAGTCTAGGAACATGCACTTCTATAGACAGACAAAAATTGTTTCAATCTTCATGTTGCTTCTTCTTTCTTCTGTCGACTGATCAGCTTCGGTTGAGCCCGTGGGAACACGTTCACTCCCCATCTTCTCACAGATTCTTCAGACATCACCTTCTAAACTGCAATTATGTTTTACCGTCTCTAAATTTCCCATGATTTAACCTCCCATTCAAGTCTGCATTCCCATGTGTGAATCTTCATTTCTAACCTTCTAAAAAACAAGTTTATTTATTAGCTAACAATGGTCTTTTTGGAAGTTGAAACATCTATATAAATGAAAAGAAAACATTTTTACACAACAACCATTCATCTTTAATGAAAAAAGCAAGGTGGTTTAAAAGGTCACGATCCAGTTTGAATGATGAATTTGCAGTTTCTTAGCTCTATTAACTTTATTAAAGCAATGTTTCAGCATATTAGGCCTAGCACATTTAAGTATGATTGCCTAGTGCAATTTTGCATTAAATTCATGTTCTAAGTTTCATTAGCTTTTCACATTTCACATTATTTCATGATATTTTTTAAACTCTTCTCCACACTCAAAAATGATATTGCATGTCTTAGTAAAAAGTAGGGTGAAAAGGAGATGATCGGAATGCACCCCAGAATTTGAATCTGCACCTGGCACAGACCCCCCCCCCCCCCCAAGCTCCCAAGACTCGTCTTACCTTCTTCTCAAGAAGAGACTCTTTGAGGAGCATCTCATCCACAAACAAACTGCGGGTATAATGTATGCAAACATCAACCAGACAAACTCAAAGAACGATACATCACACAGTGAAAGTAGAGCGTATTGTGCAAACTGTCCAGTCAACAAAATACTCTGTATGAGCTTGGAGGATACAAGAAGAGAAATATGGAGACAATATAACAGTTGGCTGGATCCAGCGATAAATTTTGTCAATAGTAAATAACAATTGATTTTGACAGCAGCATGAAGGCAAAAGTCCAATAACAGCACAAATATTCCAGGTTATGTGTCTTAAAATGTTTGGAAGGTGTGGATTCATTCCTCTAAAGGAAAAACACCCTCACCCACACAAGGGTGGCTTGCGGCGTCTTAGTGCTCATCCTCACACTGATGCCCAGCAGAGTATCAGTGTGTGCTGCAACCCTTGTGGAGGAAAGTTCTTGAGGTGTAAAACATCTGTGAGGAGCCCCTATGAGCGATGATGTGGTTGTCAAGTTTAAAAAGCTGCAGAGAGGAATCAAGTGAGAACAAGCATTAGCGAAGCCAATAGGTTTCGCCTATCTGAAATTTATTGGCGTTGTTATTGCTTTTTTTACATGTTGCACAGCAGTTGAGCTGCTGTGCAACATGGCCCTAAGTTTAAAAAACAAAGCGCCATGATATGGCACCTATTGACTACATCATAGTGCTTTTTTCACTTTAAGTCATCTTGCATGGCAGCTCCATTGACTGGAACATGTAGAAAAAAAAAACTAACAAAGCCAATAGATTACACATAGGTGCAAACTATTAGCTTTGCCAATGCTTGTTACAAATGTGAGTAACATTGGCTATGCGCAAACTCTTCACCTATAGTTTAATCCAAGGAGCTAGTTAATAGCAGGGGTTTGCATAGTCGGTCCAGGACGGATAGCGCGCTCTCTCAGTTTCAAAGGTCAGCCTCTAATTCTGTAAATCCTTTGGATGCAAATTTTATCTTGAATAGATATTTTGAAAGTTAAGCCTGGATCGTGATTCAAGTTGGACACCCTGGGTTTATAACAGTATCTTCCAAGAACCGTAGAGCACATTGCACACTTGCGTGTCCCGTAGATGTCTCTTTAAGTACTTGTAATATCACACAAGAGGAGAGATCAAGGACATTGGTGGGCTCAAGCCTGCCCTCAATTACTTAAAAAACCACAAAGTGGCGTGACACCCTTGGATTTCACTTTAAGCCCAGTTCGCTATTTAGCGAGACATAAAGGATGTAGTGAAATCCCTGCTATCACTACCTACTTTACTCCAAGTGTCTAGGCAATTTCAAGAATTGGACGAGGATGGCTCACTCACGTAATGTGACATGCTTCATCATTTGCCATAGTGAAATCCAAGGGTGTCACACCACTTTGTGATTTGTTCTTTACGTACATACACAGGGCTGTCTCGTGGAATAGCACAAAGAGGTTTGTCCTCACTGATGTTACATGCCACAGTTGTTATATTTTGTAAGTTTTTTTGGTTTTGGAGCCTACTGGATTCTGCCTACGGGACTGGGCCAGAAAACTGGAGGGGAGAGATGGGGAAAAAGACATTGAGCAGAGAGATGATGACTAACAGCAAGCTCTAGGAAGTAACATGCTCAAAGCGGGGTGTGTAAACACACAGATTAGTGCCTTGCACGGCCATGAATCTGTGATCTGTCACCATAACTCACTGGCGGGCATCATGCCATATGCGCATTATCCCCACTTCACATTCTACTCTGACGGTTCCAGCAACATGAAACATGGGCTTACTATGACAATAATTACCGTAGATGACAGATTGGACAGAAAGGATGAATCAGCATTTTCTATTTTTTATAGTGTGTAATGTAAAAAAGCCGCCCATGGACCACCTAAAAGAGCACCAAGGTATGGAGAACTCGTGAATATTTACACTGTTTATTCTGAAATCAAACAGAAGTCTCAGAGGAGTTACTTCAATACTGTAACATTTTTCAGTCGTTTGGCACTGTGTCTGTTCAACCAGTACGTAAACCATGCTAGTGAATACCTAGAACAATGAACCTGGACATTTCCAGGCTGAGAAATGACAGAATTGCTGTACTCCTGTTTGCTGACGCGCAGTGGTGTGTCAATCACAGAGCTTACAACTGACAACTGGAGGGCTTCATTTCACAGCAGTGCTTTACATGAGCTTCAGGCAGTGAGCTGACCAACTAAGCGTGGGTGAAGGAGAGGGGCTGCACTCTTAGAGTGCCTGTGGAAGGTTTAAAACAACAAGCATTGGCATAGCCAATAGGTCTCACCTTTGGGACCTTATAAGTGTTTAGCGATGCAACAGTTGATGCTGTTGCACCAAGGATATTGTGCTGCATAACTAAATACTTTAAGGTCCAAAAAGCAAGACCTATTGTCTATGCCAATGCTGCATATTTTACTCATAAGATATCTTTCTGTTTTTTGATTGATCTGTGACAGTTTTTTAATGTTTCTGTACTTTTGGAAACATTTTAATAAAGAATTGTGAAACAAAATTGAACATACATACTTAAATACATACGGGAATGTACTTTGTGACAAAGACAGGTCAGACGAGGTCAGGGAGGAGCGGCGATATCAAACAGACTTAATAAGAGGTTAGCTGCACCCGTCGCACAGAGTCGCCAGGACATGTGATTGAAGGGTATGTCACAGGTATCGCGACACTTCCTCCATCATGCTTTTAGTGTTGTGCACATCACTTTAATCACTCACTAAGCTTGTAGCACGGAGGCCGGCCGTAAACCGGGGAGGGAGTGTATTTAAAAGAGAAAGAGCGACGTCCCGCACTTAGACTGTGCCAGCGATTAAAAGTTAAGGCGTGCGGTTGATTAAAGATAAAGCAACTAATTGGAAAGTTTAACCAAGCTTGAAGTGCGTCGGCCAGCCGAAAAGCGGGGAGGGAGTATAATTTAAAAGAGAAAGCATCCGTCTATTATTGTTCGCCGCACTTGAGTTTCGAAATAGGGCGGGTTGGTAAGTGGGAGAGCTTGTAGTAGCTGCAAATAAAACAAACGAAAACCGCATAGTTTCCATGTTTTGCTGATAAAGCACGGCTTGCTGCGTTCACCAAGCACTCGTGCTTGTGCTGGCATCCATCTTGCGGGAATCAGCAGCGGCACGCGGGCCATCTATTTTCAATTAGCGCACGCACCGCTACTCGCTCCCGCGAGGTGGATTCCAGCACAAGCATGAGTGCTTGAAAAGAGCTGACCAATTTCTAAAGGTCATCTCCTAGGGCAACGCATGCGCGCTGCCTAGGCGAGACCTAAAAAAAGAGTACCTGCATTGCAGGAACCTGCAGTGGAAGGATACTTCCCACCGGAAACAGTACTTTGTATTGTAATTGCATTTATATAGCGTTTACTATCCCTGATGAGGCATCGAAGTGCTTTTTCGGCGAGTAGCACGCCACTCCGGGACCCATAAAGGATTAATGTTGAATTAGTATAGTGAAATATGAAAGTAATTTAAGTGGTGGATAGGTTAGTCTGTTATTTGGATTCAGAAGGATAGCGGAAGGATAGAAGAGGAAAAAAGGTTTGTATTTATATAGCGCTTGTTACCCCTGATGGGGTGTTGAAGACCTTTTTTTGGCGAGTAGCATGGCTACTCCGGAAACCCATGAAGGATTAGTGGTGAATTAGTATGGTGAAATATGAAAGTAATTTCAGTGGTGGATATTAGTCAGTTATTTGGAGTGAGAAGGATAGCGGAGGGATAGAAGGGGAAGAAAGGTTTGCATTCATATAGCACCTGTTACCCCTGATGAGGTGTTGAAGCACTTTTCTGGCAAGTAGCACGCTACTCCAGAACCCATAAAGGATTAGTGTTGAAAATTAGTATGCTGAAATATAAAGTAATTTGATTGGTGGATATATTATTCAGGTATTTGGATAGAGAAGGGTAGGCGTCAGGATAGAAGAGGGAAAGAGGTTTGTATTTATATAGCGCTTGCTACCCCTGATGTGGTTTTGAAGCGCTTTTTTGGTGAGTAGCACGCTACTCTGGAACCCATAAGTATTAGTGTTGAATTAGTATAGTGAAATGTGAAAGTAATTTGAGTGGTGGATATGTTAGTCAGTTATTTTGATTGAGAAGAGTTGGGAAGGGGTAGAAAAGGGAAAAAGGTTTGCATTTATGTAGCGCTTGTAACCCGGATTGGGTTTTGAAGCGCTTTATTGGTGAGTAGCACGCTACTCTGGAACCCATAAAGGATTAGTGCTGAATTAGTATAGTTCAGCCGCGGCCCGTGGAGGGAGTTGCGTGGGGCGGAAAGGCGAGGCGGGGAGGGGCAGTGTGGGGGGGTACTAAAAACCGGAATATGGATAATTGGAGGTAAGTAAACAATTAAATAAATAAAACGAATTTCGTAGCGCGCACTGCATCGCAAAAGAGTAGTAGAAAAAAGTTTGAGATGAGTTAGAAAGTTGGGCTAGAAGATATATTGAGAGAAGTATAGGCTGAGAAATAGGGTAGTGCATTGAAAATGTCAATTAGAAAAAAAGTGATACATATATAGATCCATAAGTACATTGACAGTATATAGATGCAAAAAGGAGGTAAGTATATGTAGATTAAAGATATTGATGGAGGTACAGGATAAGAAATAGGGTAGTGCATTGGATATGCTTTTCTAGGAGAAAAGTAATAAACACACATATCCAAGTACATGTAAGGTACATAGATGTACAATGGAAGCAAGTACATGTAGACCAAAGATGCACCAGATAAACTCTGGTTTTCAAGTGTTATTGTACTTTAAAAAATAATAATTTTAACCAACATAATTATTCTACATGTTTATACAAAGCAATACACAAAGATAGGCACATATCTATAGTGAAAATAAATGCTTATAAACAGAGGGATATACTGTAAATTTCTGTATTAGTATGGTGCTTATGTGGGGAAGAGCCAATTCTTGAATAGTTTTCTGAAGATAAGGTGGCTGTCCGTGGATCTTATGTTGGGTGTAAAGAGTTCCACGGTTTGGCTGCTTGAACAGAGAAGGATGTGCCACCCATGGTTTTTTTCTTGTATCTTGGGATTTCGAGGCGAGGTGCCCCTTTAGAGCGGAGGTTCCTTTGTTGAATGTCTTTTTGTGATTTTATTCCTGATGAGGGAGCGGTCCCATCCATTGAACGTGGATCTTCTGGCAACTGGTAACCAATGCAGGGCTTTCAAAGCAGGTGAGATGTGGCCTCGCGGTTTGATATGCAGGAGTAGTCTGGCAGCCAAGTTCTGAACCCGTTGTAGTCTTTTCATGGTCGTTAAAGGTGATCCGTGGTAGAGGCTATTGGTATAATCAAGTTTGGACAGAACAAGGGAGATGGTAGCTTGGACCTTGTGTGGAAATCCCAAATGAGGGAAAATTCGTTGCAGCGTTTTTATAGTGACAAAGCTTGATCTTGCTAGTTTGTTCACCTGGGCATTCATCGATAGCTTGGAGTTCATGGTCATCTCGACGTTTCTTACGTCCTTCGATACTTTAGGCAGTAATCCCAGTTCATCAGGCCAGGCGGCAAGCGGGTCATAATGTTTCCAATCACCACTTGTGAGTATTTTCATTTTGGAAGCATTCAATTTGAGATGGCTCCAAGTCATCCACTGATCCACGGCTCTGAGACAACTGAAAATTGGGGATTTTCCAATGTCTTTGGGGCATTCCAGTTGGAGTATTTGCATGTCATCTGCATAGTTATAGCACATGATGTGAAATTGATTGATCAGTACCGGTAATGACTTCATGTAGACGTTGAAAAGCATGGGCGAGATAATAGAGCCTTGACGGACCCTTACTTTTGTGGAGTATGGTTTGGATGAGAAAGGTGGGGTTTGGATGACATTAGTTCTGTTTCAAAGGTAGGACGCGATCCAGTCTATAGCAGTCCCCTCTATGCTGGCTTCATAGAGTCTTTTTTTCAGAGTGTCATGGTCAACTCTGTCAAAGGCAGACAAGAGGTCCAAGAGGAGTAGCATAGCAAATCCGTTGTGGGCTGCTGTATTCTTCAGGTCATCCCAGATGGCAAGGAGGGCAGATTCAGTGCCTTTTGTAATGGGTCTGTAGCTGTCAGGGTTCATCGGGTCCAAGTTTGTTTTCATCATTAAAGGGCATATGTGTTACCTTCTGATTTCTTCTGGAAATATTCTGGTAGTTAAGGAATTGTTGATGATTCTTCTTACTGGAGTGGCAACAGAGGTTGTTAAAAGAACTGTCTTGAAAGTTTGTGGTGGACACGGGTCAGAAAGGCTGCCGGCAGGCCTGCTTGCTTTGACCAGGTCCATAAATTCATCGTGTGAGATGTGTTGGAAGGAACAAAGAGGCTGGGTTAGAGTATTCTTGGATTATTGTTTTGTACAAGTGTTAGTGCTGGTGCTTTGTCTCTGTTTTAAGTATGAGTCCAATGTGTCTGCTTTGTCCGTGTAATGATTTACCAGTTTGACTCTAAAATCTTGAGTAACAGGATGAGTTCCTTCTAGGCAATCTGGTTTGCGAAATTCATTGAGTATTTTATAGAATTCTTTATTTGCACATTTAGCATTTTGAATTCTGTCTGAACAGTCCCTTTTCTTTGCTTTTTTGATATCTGACTAGCATAATCTGTTAATTTTCTGTAGGTGAGGTTTGTCTTGTTTGGCGTTTGTTTTGAGCCAGGTATGTTGCAGCTTTCTAATTTGTTGTTTTATGTCTTTTATCTCTATATTTCTCAAAGGCAATTTTGTTTTTGTTCTGTTGTGTGGTTTTATATGGTATCAGGATGTCAAAAGCTTCCTGTATGCATTCATAGTTTTTGAACAGAACTTATTGTTTCCAGACTTGTACTCGATGTTAGTTGTGTTTCTAAGTGTTCCAAATTGAGTTTGTTCCATGGCAGATAGGAGGATGGATGTAAGGTAATTTTAGGTGAGTCGCTTAGTGTTGTTTTATGTTAGAAAGCAAGCAAGTGGTGGTCTGACCATGTGACTGGAGTTATAGATTGAAAGATAACTAGTTCAGTATTAGCACAAATGACATCTAGGATATGTCCAGTGATGTTTGTGGGTTTGTGGACAATCTGATGCAGGTTCAGTGTGTCTAGGCCAGTGATTATTGTTTTTGGATGGGTCATATTGGGTTTGTCAAACCAAAAGTTGAGGTCACCCCGAACGCATAGGTTGGAGTGTATTGTTATCAGGTTTGAAACCGTATCTAGAAGTGCGTCTGAGAATGTCGCCTTGCTAGGTGGAGGTCTGTAAAGGAGCAGGAAGTTACAGGAGGAAGACGGTATAGGATTGCATCTGGTGTGAAGAGCCTCACAATTCTTTATGGTGATGTTGTCAACTTTAGTGATATGTAATGTTTGCCTGAACACAACAGCTAGACCAACTCCTTTCTTGCCTATACAATTTTAGGTGATCGTTTGATAGCCTAGAGGAACGGCTTCATGCAGGACTGGAGCCATATCATCTCCCAACCATGATTCAGTTATGAATTGTATGTCCGGTTTTGCATTGGTGAGAAGGTCATAGATGTGATGTTTGTCTTTAGAGAGGGATCGAGCATTTATTAGTAGACAGTTTAGTGAATTGTGATAATGAGACTTTGTTTTGTAGAAGAGTGATCAGTATTGTGTGGGTATGTAGCAGGTGGGTTTTTAGTGCTGGTATTAGCTGTATTAGGATAGCGACCGTGTAGCTGTTCTGTATCATGTTCCTCATCCAGCATGCTAAGAAGGCATTTTGATTGGTCTGCGTGTGTATGTTGTGGAGATGGTGTTTGAGAGTGAGTTGGTGTGCTGTGCTGTTTTGTGGTATAATATTGTTGTGCAGTAGACATGGGGAAGCGAAGTTGTGAGGTGTGGCATGTTGCTTATATTGTTTGCGTGTGTTTAGGGCGGAAGGTGTATGAGTCAGGGGTGGTGGTGCAGCATGTGGGTCATGTAGTAAGGTTCTAAATTGTCCAATGGATGAGAGGAGTTTGGAAGAGAGTTGCTGTGTTGCTGTATCTGTGTTAGGTGTGGTGGAAGAGAGAACGCTTGCAATTGGAGTTTGTTCCTTTGTGTGGTTTGAAAGGTGGGTGTATGCTTGTATTTTGTGATGGTAAGAATTATGAGGTGTTGCGCTTGGAAGATCTTGTTGTGCTGGTGTGTGTGATATGGTTTGTTTTTGGGGAGTAGGGAAAAGGGGCGCTAGTGTATTAGTTTAATGCGATGGATTTGTTTGTATAGTATTGTTTGTGAGAGGAGTTTGTAAGGTAGAGGGGGTGGTGATGTGTTTATGAGTAGAGTGTATGTTGTGAGTAGATGGGAATGAAGTAGAGGTAAGAGTGTTTGTCTTAGACTGGTTTGTTGCAAAAGTGTGGTGCCGTGCAGTGTATGTTTTGTGCGTTAGTGTTATTATGGTAGAAGGAAGAGGAGGGTGTTGGTTGGACAAATGATGGAAGGCTGATTATATGTTTGTTAGTGATAAAAGAGTGGTCTGTTAGGAGTAATTAGAGCAGGGAGTGTGTGTCTGGATTGGATGTGGTTATTTATGGTGTTGAATGGCGTTGTGTTAGTGATGAGTGGATTGGTTAGTGGTATAGAATAGAGTTATGTTCTGTTTGTAGGTGATGGTGGAAATGTGTGGTAATTGGGATAGAAGGGTGTATAGATGTGGTTTGGTTGGTTTTGTAGTGTATGCTGGTACATTGATTTGTGAATAGGCTTTGTTTGCAGTAAGTGTGTGGTGTACATTTGGTGTGAGTGTGTTACTATGTTATGTTATGTTATGTTATGTTAGGTGCCATTTATAAAGCGCACTAACGCCGAAGCTTCCTGGCGCTGCTAGACAGGGAAGGAGAAAACGGAATACAGAGCAACCTAACATAGAGATGGGAAGAGATGGGTCTTTAAGAGTTTTCTGAATGAAAGAAGAGAGAGGGAAGATTTGATAGACAGAGGGAGGGAGTTCCAAAAAGTGGGGGCCAAATGAGAGAAGCGGCGACCACCAAATTTCTTGGTTTTGTTTTTAGGGATAATTAGTAAGTCATTGCGGGCAGAACGAAGATTGCGTGTGGGGTGGTAGGGTCGGATGAGGGAGTTGAGAAACCCTGGACTGGGGCAATGAAGACATTTAAAGGTGAGACATGCCACCTTAAAGGCGACCCTTTGATTCATTGGGAGCCAATGGAGGCTGTGAAGCAGGGGTTTAGCGGATTGCCATCTAGGTAATCCGTGGATCAAGTGGGCTGCCTGATTTTGTACGTCCTGAAGGCGGTTAAGCAGATAGAGTGGGAGACCGTGGTAAATAGAGTTGGAAAAATCAAGACGAGAGAGTACAAGTGAGGTGACAGATTGAGTGAGTGCCGCAGAGGGGAGAAGGTGACGGACTTTACGAATCCTCCGAAGTTGGAACATGCATGATGAAATTACCGCTCCAACTTGGGCTTTGAGGGAAAGTTCAACGTCGATAATTACACCCAGACTTTTTATTGTTTTAGCTGGGGTAGGAGGGGAACCAAGCTACTATGTTTGTGGATGTGGATGGTATGGGGTGGGTATTACTGAATGGGAAAATGGGCAGCATTTCTGGCCCTAGGCCTGACCAGGCTCAAACAGGCAACTGCCCTTGTACTCTCCACCCTTAGCCTCAACGTGCAGGCTGAGACTCCCCTAAGCCTTGTCCTTTATAGCCCTAGTGTCAGGTGACCCCTTCAGCCAATGGGAACCATAGCCCATAGCCCTACCCCTATCCAATCAGTGCACCCATGTACCAACCAACAGCAGACTATAAAGGATCCCAGTGACCTTAGACAAGGTTTGCTGGCCAGGGAATTGGAAGATGCTCCTCTATTCAGAATATCCTAGGAGACAGACAGGCTCAATCCACACTTTGGACTTCTGCAGGTAAGAGCCTAACACGCTGTCCTCTAACAATGCTGTTTGTACAAAACTTTACTCACTCTCCTAGACAAAAAATAAAGTGCATAGTTCCTATTAAACACAGCTTAAACTGCTCACAGCAGATTACTGGTGTCTCAGAGCACCAACTTTTCTCTCTCTGATGTTGCATATCCCTGTTGCTGGGGGGGGGGGGAAAGCAGGGGGGCTGGTTTCACTCACTTACTAACACAAAATGGGAGCGGGGGTGGACTGCTATACATACAGGTCTTAGCACAGAGCAAGGGACAAAATTGGAGGGAAAAACTGATAGTTACGGCGAATGAGAGGGAAAGAAACTACAGAGTTTGGACTGCAAATCTCACAATTCAACAGGTTAAATGGAAGTAGTCACAGGCAAGGAAAAACCACACGTTTAAACACAAAACAGGTGATGAATTATGCAATCACAGGCAGGTTAAAACTACAATTTTAAACTGTAACAACTACAGGCAAAGACAGTTAAAGAAATAAAAAAAAAAGAAAAGATGATGCAATCACGGGTAGGGAAAATCGCTTTTTTACTTTTTAGGAAAGAGACAGCACTAGTCGGCCTCCTTACCGCTTTCTGGACTCTGCTTCACTGCAATCTAGGGCACAGGTAGAGTGCAACTCACAAGATGGAGGAGAATGTTTTGGGTTGCACCCAGCAAAGCCTTAAGGGCATGGGCAGGTGTGAGAGGAGGGCTCAGGTGTCTGGGAGCTGGGGAGCCAATCAGCAGGCCTGGGTTTGCTGGCCTGGGGGTGGGATGGGGAGCTGCTCCTCTATTCAGAATCTCCTAGGAGATAGACAGGCTCAATCCACACTTTGGACTTCTGCAGGTAAGAGCCTAACAAACTGTCCTCTAACAATACTGTTTGTATAAAACTTTACTCACTCTCCTAGCCAAAAACGAACTCCACAGCAGGACAAAGACGCAAAGACACGAAACCGGGGAGGAAGACAAGGCAAGGAAGAGGCGCTGACTAATAGGAATCAAGGAAAAAAGAGTGACGCTGGAGCTACATGGGAGCTAGCCAATGGTAAGTAAAGTAATATGAGAACAATGAAGGAGCCAGCTAATGTTAAGTGAAAGAAAGTAATGCGCGTTGATTTATTTTCCTACATACAAGAGATTTTGCAAACGCTGTGCAGACGAAACCTGGAAAGCAATTAAATCTACTTTTTGTATACAATTTTCTTCTTATCGCCAGTGGGTAGGTATTAAAAAGGGAGGTGGTTAATTCGACCCTACAAGCCGGTCGACATGGCTGTATACCCTCTATCACAATGTGTTGAGGCATTCTTCAGGACCTACTCCTCTCTGCTATTCTGAACTCAGTAAATGAGTAACAAATTTTAGATTTAGGAGATACAAAACCATTGTCTAATCATTGTTTGGGCTAAACAAGCTGGATGTTTTAAAATAAAGAAAATTAAAGACGGCATTTCAGACAATGCAAGACAAGGAATGATCCGCCATACCATATGATTCAAGGTTATGACAAATCGCATTATGAAAAGTGTGCCACACTATGCGGGTGATAGGTGAACATAGGACACAGCATCCTGTACATGGGAGCAAAATAGAAAGGCTTACCCTAAGTTTGTTACGTAGCCTCAACTCTTCCTCCAAACTAGGCGTGGACAACCTAAGTACTTAAAGAAATAATATTCCTAGTTATTAACACTGCATATAATACGTGGGGATTGGTATATGGGTGTCCATGAAGCTAAATACTACAGCTCACTAAACCAGTATTAATCAGTGTTTTTTTAAAGCCAAATCCTGTATTGATTTAAATACACAGATTATGTAACGTGCTGGTCATAAGGATTTTATAGGGCCAATAGGTTACGTAATCAGGAGAAAGGTGTCTCCATTAATATAACAGCCATTCAGCTTGGTCACGAATTGTTGTACCAAATGGAGGGCCATGTGAACGTTAATAATTAGAACAGTCAGTCTACAGTAGTGACTGCAAGGCTTTATGCCAAAAATTATCATAGTTACAAAGAGTCATATACCCACTGGGGTAGGCGTTTTCTTGGTCCAAACGCCTGGCCCATCATGCCATCTGCATGGGTGAGGAGACGCAGTGCAAGGGGAGTGTGATTTCTTTAAGAAGTTGGTCTCAGAGGTAGCTCATATAGGCATCATAGGATGCAATGCAGCAGTGTGAAATAGTGAGAAATGTAGTGTACGACAGGTACAAAACAGGCAAAGTGTGTAGCTCATCACAAACAACTTGATGACATAGAATGAACATAGAATGATGGGAAATGTAGTAACCAGTCAGCAGCATGTACAAGGTTTGACAAGGAAATTACAAAGCATGCAATGTGGCACTTAAAAAATGTCTGAGTTAATATGGTTAGGCTTGTCAAAAAGGAATACTGAATATCCACTATTGCTCAGCTTTCTAGGTACATCATAAGTCATGAGTTTGAGGTTATATATTATCTAAAATATGATCCTATGAATGACCATAAGTTATGGCAATCAAAAATATAAAATGATTACAAAATAAATAAATGTAAACATATACTGACACCATCATATATGCAAAGATTATGTGTTGGAAGGCTACATGAATAAACAATCTTATAAAACAGTAAGGTGTTGGTAACCTCCTGTAAGACCAGACGTGAGTGATGGGACAATAGCATCTACCAAGATAGTGGCTGTATCCAACATGGCCTTATGAATGAGAGCTAGAAAATTCCTTCCAGTTTGCAAAGTCTCATGTTGCTATTGTTATAAATAGACCCAAGGTATGTCATCATTAAGTCCTGTCACATGGGTTTTTAGTTTAATGGCCCATCTTTGTTCAATTAGAAGAAGGACGGATGATCTCTCATGTAGGGGGCACAAAAGGTGAAGTTTCTCAATGATGGTCTATCTTGTATCATCTTCTTGGTATGCCATTTGTAGTAAATGGATTGCCATCATGGTAGTGGAGTGGTTACATTTTGTGTTGCTCTTGTGTTAAATCACTCTCAACCTCACTTTCTGGTGCTCATTTCCATGTCACGTAAACCACAGGGAAAGGTCATTAAATATATGTCTCACTGTTGTAATTGGTGAGCTTGCACAGTTCCCAAGGAGTGGTCAGTCCTAAGTCAAGTTGCCGTATGAGTTCAGTGTGAGTACAGATCCCATAGTGGCCGCAGGGATAGAGGCAACTGACCCTAGGAAAATTCCATAGCAATGTCTGTGAATCTCAGAGCATTTTCTAGGGACTTGTATAAATTCATCCTGAGGAATATACATGTATAGGGACTTCACATCCATTTTTTGAGATCTTGGTCAGTGTATGCAACTCCAGCTGTCTGCAGCTTACAGCATGGTTGCTGGATAGGCACTGGTAGTCTGTTCGTAGAGTTGCCTTCTCCCTCTCCTAGCCAATGTTTTTTTCTTTTTAGTGGCGCTCCAACTGCACTGAAAATTGCACAGTTAGGGGCACATTTATGGGGATTTGGCGCAGGGCAGTGCAGCAAGTCACCTTGCTGCGCCGCCCTGCATCAAAGTTAAACGACTGGAATGTGCTATATCTATGGCATATGGCACATTCCTGTCTTTTCCCCTGTGCTGTGGACGTTTTGGCAGCCTAGCGCCAATGCAGGCACCCTTGCACCATGGTTTAAGCGTGCCGGCGTTGCATGCGGGATTGTTTTTCCTGCACAAAAACAATCCTGGCTTTTTCCTCTTTCTATATGTGCTGCAGAATGAAGAGACTCATGCGTACAGCAGCAAAATCCAAGGTATGCTGACATCTGTGGAATGTTACAACAACATTCCAAAGAAAGTACAAATAATAAGAAAATAGAAAGCTCAATATGAAATCCATGCCATTAATGATGCGCAGGTGCACGGTGACAGGCGTGAGATTTTCCGCCTGCCCTGTGTAAATTATGATTAGCAAAGAGTGTTGTTTTGCAGTTCATGTTTTTTGGTGTATCCAAATGTGTTTTGTATGATATGGGAGGTAGAGGGTAGAAAGTCAGTCACACAGGTTTCACCTGAATTAACAGACAGTAATAAAACTATGGGCCATATTTACAAGGAAGTAATGCAGCGCGTTGCCGCAAGCCATTTGGCTGCACTGCGTTACTTCCTACGC
Organism: Triturus cristatus; assembly: GCF_964204655.1. Classification (NCBI taxonomy): domain Eukaryota; kingdom Metazoa; phylum Chordata; class Amphibia; order Caudata; family Salamandridae; genus Triturus; species Triturus cristatus. The sequence continues at coordinate 617,511,998 of NC_140587.1, forward strand.
AAAGGGATGCGTCATATTTACAACAGTATGACGTGTCCCTGAGCTCTCCCCTGCGCTGGCGCACAATTGGATGCTATGCAGCAACGCAGGCAACCTTGCACCATGGTGCAAGATAAATTATTGTTTTTGTGCAGGAAGGTATGCCTTCCTGCACAAAAACAATCACAAAATGTGTTTTCCTCTCTCTATGCATGCTGCAGAATACAGAACACGTAGAAAGAGGAAAAGGCTAGGAGAAATAAAAGTATTTTTTCCTTGTTGCGCCTCCTCAAGCCTCCCCCGGGGATTTTGGCGCATTCCCAGGTTTACGAAACGTTGTAAAACTGGGAACATGGCAGAATCCATGGGTGTTGCATGGGAACACCCACAGCAAAACCCATGGAATGCCCCTTTCACGCAAAGTGCTGCATAAAAAGGACATGAAAAACCACGCAGGGTGGATTTACGTGTCCTTGTAAATATGGAGCACCGCACTGCACCACCGGGGCAACACAAAAAGTGATGCACCGGCGGCTCAAGGGGCTTGTAAATATGCCCCTATGTTTTTTTAAATATACATGCCAGGCCACTGTAGAACATGCAGTCCAAAATGCTTCTACAAGAAGTAATATCTTTCCTCAATGAGCGAGATAACAGTCAGAAAGTCTGGAATTAGACTCAGGAATGATAGCAGGATCTTTGTAGTTTGCGTGCATGAGTGCCTGTGTGTGCACGTGCATATGCATTTGAGCATATGCGTGCGTGTTTGCATATATTTATATTTTTGTGAGGGTCTCACATGCATGCATCACCTAGTTGACAACAGTATTAGTCAGTGCGGAGCAAGGGTTGGATGGCAGGACAGGCCTGAGATAGCTAATAATTGAAAAGGTGGAAGAGGGCTCATCTCAGCGCGCATTGGTCCCCGATTACTACAGTTATACAGCGCACTCTACCACTTGCGTGGTCTTTCGGCACTCATGGCAGGACTATTCAGTTAGTGCACATTTTATCGGCTTTTGAAGAATAAAAGGCTGAATGGAAACATCAGCATTCATACCTCTGACCTTTAGGTTCCAAATACATCTCTGCAATAGATGCTGGTCTAGCTTACCAGTTTTTAGGTCAAGGACCATCCGGTCTGCCGAAGGCAGAACCGGAAGTCTGGAGATCTTATGTTTCTTAGAGTGGCTATTTAGCCCGCCTCTCTTTTTGCTTCTCCTCCATTGGCTGGCTTCCTAAACGGAGGCCAGCCATTGGAGGAGAGAGCCGTCCCTCCAAATAGGCTCTGTCTTTTTCAGATTCGGGGGCGTGTTCCGTGCTGTTCTTTCCACTTTTTAGCCACGCCCTTTTTTAGGCGTGTTTTTCTCTCCTCCAGCCAATGGCAAGAGGAGAGAAAAAGAAACACGCCCCCGAATCCGAAAACGCCACTGCGTTTCTCCGAGGCATTTCTGCTTTGCCTCGGAGAAAGGCAGTGGTGTGCTTGCCTTTTGCTCTGCCTTGTTTGGGTTGTCACATTAACATGGCCGCCGGAGCCATAAAACTCAGTTGCCCACGTGCGTTTCCCCTCTCTCGTTTTCTCTTCCCTTTCTTTTGCTCCCTTCTCGCTCCGTCATCTCCTTTTCAGTGCGCTCTCTTCAGACTTCTCTAGCCTCTTGTCCCGGAACCAGTTCGCTCCCCAGTTATGCACCGCTGCCTCGCGGTGGCATCTGTTGCTGGCGCGGTGTCGGCTGCGAGCCAAGGGAGCGTCCCTGTCATCTCGAGCCAAGTCATGCGGGTGATATCAGGAATGTGTCTATGCATGTGCTGTGTCTGTTTGTGTGGCTGTTTCTGCAGTAGTTTGTGTGTCTGCCTCCGTGGTGGCTGCTTCTTCCTGTTTGGTTACCGTGTGCGCGATTGCTGGGTTTGAAACTGCCTGAGTAGTATGTGTTTTTTTTTATTTAGAGAAGCTTGTGTGCTCGTGTATGCCCCTTGCCCCGCCCCCCTCCCCGGAATCTCGCTGATATCCTCGCGGCTCCACAGTGTTGACCCCCGGGGTTCGGCTCTCAGCCCTGCGTGGAAGGGCGCAGGCCCTCCCGGACACGCTCTTGTTATCTAGCGGGCCCGGCCGCCTTTGTGTGGATTCGAGGGAGGTGGAGTCACCCATGTGTGCACAGCGCCTGAGAGGAACGGCACAGTGATCCACGGAGTGTCAGGGGCCAAACGCAGCCACTCCCAATCTCTAATGGCCCCTTTCAGCCCCAGACATCTGAATATTTGTGACATGGGAGTCTCAGCCCCCACATCACATCTTGTGGTGGGGGAGGGGGGTATTTTGAGTTACGCCAGCGCTGCTAAGTGCTGTGTGGAAGGTTGCTTTAATACAACAGCTGCCAGCTCTTAAATCGCAACCATTGGCATTCTAGAATCCGCCTTGCGTACAACCACCCCAACAAGCATACCAACACATGGGGGGCTTTGTGTAAATAGCGCCAAGGGCAAAACCAAATTTGGCACCACCACCAGCGCCTTCCGTAAAAAAATTCCTAGCACCGCCTGTTTCAGCTCTGTTTGTTTGGAGTCCGAGAGTGTCATACATCCTACATACCCCCCATGAGTCTTTAAAGCAAAGATTACCCCCCCCTCCCCCAGTGCTTTAAGACCCTCATGGGTGAGTAGTAGCGCTTTACAAGTCCCTGACTGATTGATAAGTTGGTTAAAAGCTAGGGTTGAATATGACACTGGCAGTTCATGCAGAAGAACAGTGTTTAGAGGCTGCTGTGTGTGGCCTGTGTGCAGAGAGCTGCACGCGCCCTTTGCTGTGTGTCTCAGGTGCTCCCTCGTGTCACCAGGAGCGACCATATCCGCCGACATTGTTCCTTTCCTAAAACAAAACACCCCGAGCCTGATTAGGGTGGTTTTATCCCCACAGTTCCGCAGTCTCTCATTCCCTTCCGAGACCTGCGTCACACATGTTCACGAGTCTATCTTCCTTTTATGTTCTAACGACCATCTGAAGTTCTGCCTCTTGGGAGCCTCACAACTTTGGGCTCGGTGGCTAACAGGCCACACACACAGACAACCCTTCCCCACCTCCCACCGCTTCCTTCTTGCAGAGGGCCTGTCTCTCCTGGTCTTGCACGTGCCAGGCTACAGAAGTATTCATGGGGAGTGGTGTCCCCAAACTTGAAGCCCCACCCCCCTCACTCAGGGGCTCTCAGGCCAGGCTACTGTGCTGAGGGGGCCAACCGCACTGCGGGGGGGCCTTAGTTATGCCACTCTTCCTGGGTAAGATCCAGTACTTCAATCTGAAACGGCATCAGATATAGCGCCCAGAAGAGGGGGGTGAACATGCCACTTCTCGGATCCCCCACTCCCAGTTTTATACCAGTGAGTGGCTTAAGGAGAAAACCTTTGTGCGTGAGTGGTTGGTTCTAAGCATTCAAGATGCCACAACAGTAACAATATAGAAATGACTAGGCCATGTGCAGGCCTTTTACATTGATTCACTCCCAGTGAATACCACGGGTGGTCTCGCCCAATCTGGTGTCCCCTGATCTAAGGATTCCATGAAGGAACAGACCTGTAAGGAACAAAGCCATAATCTTTTCGTACAATGTCCCAAACACCCCATCCAGAAACAGACCTATCAATACAAGGCCTCGTACACAATCAATATTCAGAAACAGTAACCCATTAATTAAAATTCACAGGCACTCTATCAATATTCAGGAACAATAATCTATTAACAGAAGCTGCCAAGCACTCTAGTACTATGACAAAAACAGAAAATACATCAATACCGCATGCCCAAATCGCCTACTGATAAAAAGTCTCTGAAACCCTATGAATATTCAGAAAATACAAACTATATAAGAAAATCTTATACCAATAATCAATATCCACAACAACCCAGGTATTCTGCTAATTCTGCAAGGCAGACAGCCCTGGGCAAATTTTTGGGGCACAAGCTCTTCTTGTCAGTGGTTATTGGTCAATGCTTCTTGTGAAATACAGGACTCGATTATTTGCAGTCAGCCTCGCATAATGCACAGGGGGTAGCTTCTTCAGGAAGATTGGGGGGGGGGAGGGTTTTTACGTCAGATTTCCCAACAATCACGCAGGTTAAAATACATTATATGCACTCTCTCTCTATCTCACTACCTCACTCTCTATCACTACATCACTATCTATTTCTATCTCACTCTCACTACCTCACTATATCACAACACACTCTCTCAAAACTTCACTACATCACTCTCTCACTACCTCGCAAATTCACTCTCTCTTTCTAACTCACTAATTCACTCTCTCTATCTCACTACCTCACTCTCTCTCTCAAATACACTTTGGGCTATATGTAGGTAACATACTATTTACCGATTCATAAATACCGAATTTTACCGATTCGGTATTTAAGAATCGGTAAATAGTATGTAGGTAAAAAATCTGTAAATTTTACCAATTCGGAAAGATTCGGTATTACTGATTCGGTATTTACCGAATCGGTAATGAGGCATACCTTCCCATTGATTCCTATGGGCCTGAAGGCCCATAGGAATCAATGGGAAGCCATTCACCATTACCGATTCGGTAAATACCGAATCGGTAATAGGGGGAGCATATTCAAGGGTGGCAGGGTGTCACATTGACACCCTGTTGCACCCCTGAATCGTGCATGTGTGCACATGTAGCGCACATACATGCCCTAAGGGCATGTATGTCTGCCACATGGCATTGTCAAAACAGCAAAAAATAGATTTTTGGAAGGTATTCGATATTTATCACCGACCTGTATTTGGTGGTAAATACCGAATCCTGAATACAATAAAACACTCACTTGAGTGCTCCCTACATATGATTTAAGGATTCGGTAATTTACAGAATCTGTATTTTACCGATTCGGTATTTTACCGATCCATTACCGATTCGGTAAATTACCGAATCCTTAAATCATGCCTCCTACATCTCAAATGCCTAAACACCGGTCGGTAACGGGATATTTACCGAATTTCGGCCGTTACCGACCGGTATTTAGCTACCTACATATGGCCCTAAGTCACTTACACTCACTCTTTCACTACCTCACTACATCACTCTCTGTTTCTATCTTAATACCTCACAACATCCCTCACTACCTCACTCTCTCTTTCACTACCTCAATCTTTCTCTATCTCACAACATCACTCACTGTTTCTATCTCACTACATCAGAAAATACCTCACTCACTAACTCACTCTTTCACTACCTCACTCTCTATCTACCTCACTCTCTCTCACTACCTCACTCTCTATTTCAATACCTCACTCTCTCTCTCTATCTCACTACCTCACTCTCTCTCTGCTAATGCAATAGGTATCACATATGCAAAAAAAAAAAAATGCCAATAGAAATGACAATGCCATTTATTTAGGGATACAAAAATGGTAAAAAAAGAATGAGCAATACCAATAGCTCTACCTATAATATTGCCGAGACCATTGCATTGTAAATGCTTGTTTAGGATTGCTTCTAGGACAAAGCAAGATCGGAGGAAATGTGATGGCAAAATGAAACTTTTGCCCAGGCAGCACAGCCCTGCTGTTTATTTCAATGTAGTTTATCCATGGAGGTTAGTGAGTATCCATTGTTCTTCTAAGTGTATACTGAAATATTTCAGTTCAGAAAACAACATATCATTACCGTGCCCAGATTGTACAGTTGTCTTCTTTTACATCTTGTTTTAGACAGTGCATACACTGTCACTTGTTAGATCTTGCCTGAGACTTGTGAGAGATTTTGTTTACCTAAAAAGGGTTGGTGTCCACCCATTGCTTAACATTCATTGGCTTCATTGTCCCTCTTATTGCTGACTCCTGATTGGTCAGTGCGTCCAATTTCACATTCTCTTCAATCGTTTTTCCCTCCCATGGCGTATGGACCAAGTACTGATTGCTTTTTTTTATTAGTGTCCTTCCGCTGCTTGCTCTAGGATTGAGGTACTTTTCTTTTCTTTTTTCTTTTGTTATTGTCGTTGTTGCTTTTTCCCTGTGCCCACTACCATGTCAGTATATTTGCCACCAATCTACCACCCCCTACTACAACCACCCTACCACCAACACCACACCACCCTATCGCCACCAATACCTCCTGCATCAGTATGTGTACCGCAGCCCTACCACAACCACCCAACCTCCATCACACTACCAACACCGCACACCCTACCACCACCACACCACCCTGCCACCACCACACACCACCCTACTACTACCCAACCACCCCTGCCACCACCACCCTACCAACACTGCACCCTACCACCAACATCACATACCACCCTACCCACCACCACCCTACCACCACCATACCACCACACTATATCAACATGCCCAACCCCCAACAACCTTACTGCCATCACCCTACCACCACCACCCTAACCACCACCACCACCTCTTCCCGACCACCACCTCACCCTACCACCACATCACCACCACACCACCCTAACCACTACCAGCCTACGCTAACCACCACTAACCTAATCTAATGACCACCACCACATAACCATAAATACCACAGCCCTAACCACTACCACTCTACCCTAACCACTAATGCCACCATAACAAACACCCTAACCATCATCAACCTATCACCATCATAACCACCACCAGCCATTACCAGCTTCCTACCACCACCCTACCCACACCCAAACCACAGCAGCACCACTCTACACCACCATCCACCACAGTTCATCACCCTGTCCTACCCTAAATACCACCACCCAACCCTAAGCACCACCATCACCCTAACCACCAACACATGAGCCACCACCACCCAAACTACCACACCACACAACCACCCTAACCCACCCTAAGTTTCATCACCACCAACACTACCACCCTAAACACCACCCTACCATAACCACCAATAACACCACTCTAACCACCATCCTACCACACCATACCAACACCACTCCCTACCACCACCCTACCAACCAACCCTTCCTAAACACCACTCCCTAGCCACCACCCTACCCTAACAACCAGTACCACCCTAGCCACCACCATGCTAATCAAAACTAACCTAATAACCACCCTAACCACCACTATCACCATTCCCATCGCCACCCACTAACCATCGCCACCACCTTAACCACTCAAACCAGCACCCTAACAACTGCCACCATTCTCATCACCACCCTACACACCACCACCACCTTAATCACTCAAGCCATCATCCTAACAACCATCCCCATTCTCACCAATAACCTATCCTAAGCACCACCACCCTACCCACCACCACCACCAGCTTCAACCCCACAACCCTAACACCACCACTAGACTACCACTGCTATCCTACTACCACCATCCTAACTGCCACAACCCTAACGACCATCATCAATATCTTAAAGACCAACACCCTTACTCTAACCACTACTCTATGCTAATTACAACCACCGCCCTACCCTAACCACCACCGACCCTAACCACAATTACCCTAACCACCTCAACCATTCTCACTACCATCCTAACCATCACCACCACCACCCTAACCATTACCATAACTGCTACCCTAACCAGAACCACCCTAAACAAACGCCACTACCACCCTCACCATTACCCTACAGCCCCCTTAACCACACCTCCCTAACCAGCCTACCACCCCCTGCCACAACCACCCCATGTTAACCCCACACCCTACCACCTCTCTCACCACTCCCCCCTACTACTACCCTACCAATCACCCTAACTACCACCTCTACAATCCAAACAACAACCACCACTGTAACCACAACCACCCTATCCTATCCACCAACACCCTACTCTAACCACCAACACACTAGTCTAACCACCAACACCCTACCCTAGCCACCACCACACTAACCATCACCTCCCTACCCCAACCACCATGACCTTAACTTCCACCATCTTTACCACCCCTGCTGTTCTACTACCACCTTGGTACCACCACCCTTACCATCAGTGTCTGCACCACCTCGCTCACCTCCACTATTCTAACCACCAGCCCGCCATCAATACTCTACCACCCCCCTGCCACCAATACTGTACCACCACCCTCTCCACCACAACCATCCTACCACCACCCTTACACTGCCACCATCACTAGCAGTCTATGATGATCAAAAGTGTCAAATGTTGCTAAAAGACCAAGCAAGAGGAGTAGGTAGGGGTAGCCTTCATCTGTCGATGGTATATATCACCAAGAACTTTAATGCAGCAGTCTCTGTGCTGACCCTAGCTCTGAAATCTGATTGGCAGTCAGCATTGACATATTTACCAGCATTCAATGGCTTAACCTTCCCAAAGTAAGATGGTGTTCAGTTTGAATTTTAACAGGGAGTTAGTGTGTTGTTTGGGTTGGGAAAGATACAGTAAGAGATGCATTGATCAACAGATGCCCGGATTTTCTCAAAGAGACACAAGTTAGATTTAATGACTGCACTGAATGGATGTCTGCCAAATAGCTTGTGAGCCTAAACTAAGTTATCTTTTTAAAATCTTTTTCTGATGTGATAGGCATGAAGGTGTTCCAGGTGGCTGGTGTGCAAATGTTTTCCTTTGATCGTTCTAATTGTATGGTAAAATATAAAGTAGTTCATTGCAATTGGTAATTGATGGTGTTTAAGAAAGAAGTCTTAGAAAGCGGACACCTCCTATTGTGGATTATTTGAGCAGGATAAGAAGTTTATATTTGCTCCTGAATATAGTTAATTTATGCTTTTAAAATAGCCTTTTACAATTCCTTTCAGTTTGATTAGGAGTATGGGAGACTTAGAGTTGTGATATGTTTCAAAATTCTGTTATTTTCTCTATGTTTGAAGACGGGATAAGTACTCTCTGGATGTCTTGATAGGAGCAACGATATTTTGATTTGAGGGGAGCAATTGAGGCAGGGATGTCAATAATGTTTTTTGTCCTAATCCTTTAGGATTATATCAATTTCCCCAAGAGGGACTAGGGTGATTTTGAACGGTAAGAAGTCAATGAGGGTAGATTTTGTCATTCCTCTTGTCTACTGTCACTGACTTTTTTCTGCTCTTGTCTTGACCATTTGAGGTTAGTTGCCTGTCATGATGATAGAAGGTAAAATGAGATAGTCTGAGCTGTCATCATTGAATTGAATGAAATATTTTACTAATGTTGGTTCTGCAAAAATGACATTAATAATTCAACCTTTATTATGGGTTGGTAGTGAGGGAAATTGATGTAAATCATGTATTGAAAAGAAAAGAAAATGTCTTGTGCAAGACAGACTTTGGACTGTGTGCTGTTTGGATTGGAGCCTTCTACTATGTGTGTGATGTATTCGGCAAGCTAGTGTCATTATTAGAAAAGGCCATAAACACTGAGGGCCTGATTACGACCGCCAGACTCGCCAGGGATGCCATTGCACCACTGCAACCGCAAGGGATCAGAGATCCCTGGCAGTGGCGTGGTACTCTTGAGGCCGCAATATGCATGACGGTTCCTACTCCATGAAAACTGTGGTGGAGATGAAACAAAGGGGGTCCTCTTGTGCCTCAGGGCCATGGGGTGCATGCAGGGGGGCACATGTTGTGCCCCCCTGTGTGCATGCACCCCAGTACCTGTACAGCATGGACAGCACCAGTCCACGCAGTGCAGGTACTGTCTTTGACATTCCCATTGTGGTGCCTATTTTATAGGCACCGCAGTGGGACTGCCAAAGAACTGCCCGCCAGAGACAAAAAGAAGTTGCAATCTGGAGGGCGGTGCGCAAACAGGTTTTGCAGTGCAGGAGCAGGCCACCGGCGCGGCTGACCAGCTCACGCGCTACCAAACTCATAATCAAGTCCTAAGTCACTTGTGGATTTGGGAAAGCCTAACAGGTTTATAAGACAGGGTAGTGGAAATTGGACCCACTCAAACACTTGACCTTACAACACATTTTCAGCTTACAGCTTCGCTTACATGTTAGCTTGTCACTTCCAGGGTGTCAGTAGAGTGACCCCTTCAAAATAGAGCAGACTACCGGCAACTTGTATTGTAGTTTCTGTGGTTCTTCTCTTTGGTTTAGTTTGCACCTGCTTACCCATTCTTGCACTTTTGTTGTACTCTCCCTTTCCGGTTCTCTGCAGTTATGGTTTACTTTAAGTTCCCTTCACAGTCTATCAGTCACTACTGTGTTCTGCTCCTCCTGTTTCTCTGCTTGCTTTTTTGATCCTCAGCTTGCAATCCGATTGTCTTTTGGCATCCAAGTTTCCTACACACTATCTTGGTATGATGAGGAGCTTGTCACAGTACTTTTCACCAGTATGAGGGTTAAGCCTCATTACATGCACCCACCTAGTCTTTCTAGTCTCCTCAATCTACAATTCTTCAGACTCCTAACTGCTGTGTTCTACTTACCCACATCAGGTTCATTAGCCCTCAAAGTCCTCAAGGTTATCTGGTGGAAATAGTCAGATTACACCACCAGGTGAGACCAACCCAGCTAAAGTTTTAATACAGTCCTGTTTTTCTCTTGCCCCTTTTCCCAGTTTTCTCCTGGTTTCCAGGATGGGTGTGTAAGCTACAGCTGACAACTACTGGTCAGTGAACTTACGTTTTAGGTCGAGCCTACCAGATATATTATGGGCTTACCAAGAGCTGTTATTCTTCTCTGCTTGCTTTCGTCTCAGTGGCTTTCCTTGTTTCAGCCTGTCCATATTCTGTTTGTCCCTAATATGAAGCACAGCCTCTTTACTATCTCTTTGATTGGCTGTCTTCTATGCTTTCTCTGCTTGCTTTTAGAGAACTACTTTTATATTTTTGTTTAAGCACTCCATGAGGGTGCATGTGGTTTCCATCTGTCTCCCTCGTGTGTGTGCTTTTCTCCCACTTACATGTTGCTCTATCTGGCCCATGTGCTTCTCTCCTCCCGCAGTTCACGTTGTGTGTTTCTTCCTCTGCCCCAGGAGCTCTTTGTCAATGTTGCTTCTCTCTCTGCCCGCCATACTGCTACTTCCCCCTGCCATGTTACTTCACCTTCGAACTCCCTCACTTGCCCTCTTCTGTAATTTGTTCACCTGGTTTCATTTACTTGTTTTAAATACCGCTTTTGCAATAAGTTTTTAAAAATCGCCTTATCATTCCAGGATTCCTTTTTTAAAATTTACTGATGCATCTTAGATCAATAAATAAAAAATACTCTTGTAGGCGCACACATGTTCAACATGCACGTGCTCCTACAAAATGATGCATACATTGACACAGAGGCATCAGTGAATGCCATGGGCCCAGCCCAATTTGCTTTTGGCAGGACGAGAACTAGATTCTTTGCATATGGTAGCGATTAACTGATCCCATTACAAGGATCTTCACAACCAGCGTAAGACATGAGGAAAAGATCACATAAGTGAAATTGTTCGTCCCTGCCACAGTGATCCACACTGTTCTCAGCTGCAAAACAGCAGAGACGTTCAAACTAACGCCATTTGCCAGTCAGGTGAACCGCAGATGCATTGAAAACATTGTAAGGGAGTTCCACCAACTGTTCAAAGGATTAGTGTGTCTCATACAGCTGGAAGCTGGAAGACCTCGATATGAGTGAAAACGTGAGTGGGAAACATGAACCCATAACAGCACTGCTACCATCAATGACCTACTATAGGATTTGAAAGGCCTGAAGGTTCTCGAAGTTTAATCTAAATGTGGGATGCCTCCAAAACCCACTGAGTGATGCAATTAGAAACATTGCAACGTTCTCCATGCATATTGGTCTAAGGAGATATAAGAGGCTGAGTTTTCGCATCTCATCTGCTTCTGAGGTTTTCCTGAATTTGATTAGGATGATCAGGGATTCACTGTCTGAACTACCTGGAGTGCTCAATGTGAGTGATGAAATATTGATATATGCCCAGATGGTTCCAGAACACAACATGTGGCTCGGGCAACTGAGTGAAGACAAGCTGAGAGTGGAGGCTTGCTCTCCACATCAAAAATAGCAGGTTCCCCACTGACAGAGTGCAATTCTATGTCTTCTCAGGTGTAAGCGTAGATCTTCAGAAGGCAAAGGACATTCTAGAGTTGAAAGCACAGTCCTCCGTCTTGGAAGCCCGACGTTTCATAGGAATGACCAAATAATATGACCAGCTTATTCTCCGACTGGCCACTCTGATGGAGAAGATACAATTTCTCAGATAAACGAGGGACTGTGGCAGTGTAGAGGTGCCCAGAAGGCAGCATTCCAGGTGATAAAAGCCGAGTTACTCATTGACACTGCAATGAGATACTTTGATTGTTGGAAGCCCACACGCCTGGTGGTTGATGCTAGCCCGATAGGGCTTGGGAGCCGTACTGCTGCAAAAAGTGATTGAAGATGATTGGAGCCCTATTGTGTTTGTCAGTCAGGTGTTGGCTCAGGCTAAACAAAGCTATTTGCAAATTGAAAGGAAGGTGCTTGTCATCAGAAGGGGGTGCTAACACTTTCACTTATACATATAAGGGCAGAATTTTTAAATACCTGTGGACTATAAACCAATGGTGCCTCTGTTCCTCGGGATGTCCTATCTCGAATTCCCCAGAATGGAAAAATTGATTTTGCGGCTGCACCAATATCAGTATGCACTTAGGTGGCAGTCAGGTGCAACAACCCAGCATATTTGTTTTTCAGGCATCAGGACCCAGGAGGGCCACCTCCACATAAGAAGCGGAAGAGTGCATTCATTTTATCACAGACTGGAGCTACCGAAAGCCACTATCCTGTCAGGACAAGGCAACCGCATCAATAGGGGTTAAGTGCCTACAACTGGCACAGGAGCCGGTCATATCAAACCCTATTATTTGGTCAGGTGACTAGACATGGAACAGTCAGCAGACAGGACATTCAATGTTGTGGAGGGCCCGCCATAAACTAGGTGTCAGAAATGGTGGGTTATTGCTGAGGGTATGATGCACTGTTGCTCCGAGGATCCTTAGGGGCCAAATTAACCAGCTGGTGCATGTTGGACATCGGGACTTTGGAAAAACCATGTCCCGACTGAAGGAGAAGCTCTGGTATCCTGATATGGACCACGGATGGAGTAAATGATAAGAACGAATATCTGACATAATATAGGAACAACAAATATCGTGCTACACAAATATCATGTCAAAAATATAATCTACTTATACTTGTAATGGTAAATACAAAAATATCGGAACAAAAATATTGCTCACACTAATATTGCTAAAAATAATACAAAAATATTGATTTAAAAAATATATATATATTTACTATTTATACTATATATATATATATATATATATTATCTACTGGTGGTCGCCAGTAGATAGTTATAGTTAGGACCTATTTTCCATAGGAAATCCGCAACATTCTATTCCCAATAGGTCTGGCGCCGGTTGACGAATTTTCACGAAATTTACCAAACTTTTGGCCAGCTCCGCTCCGCTCCTACCCTGAAAGTTTTGTGGTGATTCGTCAAGCGGGGGCCGAGAAAAAAGGGGGGTCCCAAAACGCATTTTCCTCATGCAATTTCCTATAGGATCTGTTGTCGCAGCTACAGCCTGAACCGCTGAACGGAATGACACCAAATTTGGCAAAGAGGTAGTCCTCAGTTCAGACTCGTGCCTTTTGCATACATGGTGTGAATCTGTTCAGTAGTTCCTGAGAAAATTAGGGTAAAAAAGTTAGTGATATCTATGGCCGGGGAGAATCCGCGCACCCTACCCGCACCGTAAGCGCACCCTCCCCGAACCGAGCGCGCACCCTCCCGATCGCGTGCTGAATGGTAATTGGCTGTCGAGTGTCTGTCTACATTCAAAAGCAGGAACTGTTGGTGCCCATTTTCTGCCTCGGTAGAAGCGAGGCTGAAGAAGCAAGGGGAATAAGTGTGTAAAACATATAAAGGGGGCAGAGTGGAAATACTCTGACCCTCTAGAGGTGCTTAGGGGGTCCCAGAAGGACCCCCTCGGGCCCCCCTTTTTAAAAAAAAAAAACGGCGAAATGCACGCAGGGTGCGCGCATCCTAACGCGTTGGGTGCACGGATTCTCTCGCGTTGGGTGCGCAGATCAAAGGGAAAAAAAATTAAATTTTTGGGAGATAAAGATCAAGCTTAAGTGTTTTGTTCTTGAGTGGCTCTAAAAAGAGCTGTTGTGTTCATTGACAGTTTTTGGTACTTATAAGTAAGTACTTATACAGAGTCTAAAGTTGTTGAGGAAGACTCTGTTTCCTTCATCAGTAAAGTGTACTCCATGTCTCCTATACATCTCTTGCATATGAAAGTGCAGATTGTTATTGTAAATGGACCCCATTCTATAGTCTCGGAGAAAAGCAGAAACAGATTTATTCACATGTTTCCTAGCTTTCTCAATTTGTGGACAAAAATGATCGGACCAGTTCCATTTCTGCCTTTGGCATATGTTAGAATACACAAAGGCAGTTTTTGGGAAAAGTGAAATCAGTTCTGCAAAGGTGTCCTTCATAAGGATTTCCAGACCTACCCCAGTCAAAGTGCCTAGGTCATTGCCACCACACTGCACTATTATGAGGTCAGGGTGTTGGATATGCATGAAGGATTTTACCAATGGCATCAATTGGTGCCACTTTAACCCTCTCTGTCCAATCCATTTAATGTCTACATTTGGCAAACCTAGGTCTTTGTGAATGCCCTTATTTTCTGCATACCTTTGGCTCCAGAAAATATAGCTGTGTCCCACAATCCACACTCTAAGCATCTTGAAAGGAGGTCTGGATGCACTCAGATGTAAATGAAATGGCAGTTTGAAAAGTAAGATGTTTCTAAAATGGTGGCTAAGATGCAGTTTTGAAAAAAGACAAGAAATCATTGGTTGTTTGACAACCCTCTACACTGAAAACTAGGGTGCATGTTTCTGTTTTTTAAACACATGATTCTTATTGATTAACAAAATGTGATTGAAAGGAACATTATATATGATAAGCTGATATGTTGAAAAGTCAAGCACACTTGCTGTTTTGATTAGCAACATTGTGTGCTGAACTTGTGACATGTATGCTCAGTACAGTGTTCCATGACCTGTTTCTATGGTAACGGGCAGAAGGCAGATTGGGGAAAGGGTTCAAATTTATGTCATTTGGAAAGGGTTGAAATGTTTAACCAATAGAAATGTGTGTTTGCTTTTGAATTTATGTGGGAAGGAATGTGATTTGATGTTTACATGTATATGTGTGGGAAATGAGAGGGAAACTTTGCCATTCTTTGGTTCTGCTGACAGGTGCACAGTGCAGAGATTGTGTATAAGAAAATCTGGTGTGTGAATGATATCTGGTGTGTGACTGATATACTTCTTAATCTACAAAATAACTTGAAAGGTGAGTTATTTAATTGTGAGGGGATGTATGTAGACTATTTTGATTTTAATCAGACTAATGTATTTCTCCTGCTAAAGTGTAGGGAGTACTTTATTTCTCTACAATCTTGTTGACAGTGTGTGTGCATGTAGAAACCATTCTGTGATAAGCATTTGTGTTTTTCATGTGTTTGCAGAAAGATAATTGTGCTGTTTTTATATTTTGGCAGAATTAGAAACCAGTCATTGTTTATGAATTTGTGAAATGAGTTATGTTTCTACACTAAAATGTAGTACTCCTTCTAGATGAAGAAATGTGTTTTGGTATAGTGCAAGGGATAGTGTTGTTTGTCTAGAATCAAACAGTGAGTCTGTGTGCATTTGGGAACCACTGTGAGAGAAGCATTTGGTAACATTGTGTATTTGCTGACAGATAACTGTTTTAAAACCTGTCATGTTGTCAAGTTGTAGTAGCATTATAAGCCAGTCTTTGCTTATGCATTGATAAAATGAGTCATGCTTTGACACTAATGTGCTGTACTTTAATATGTAGATTGTGTGTAGTCTCCTTACTCCTTGCACAGTAGTGAATGAGTTTTGGTAAGCTGCTAGGGATAGTGGTGCTTGTCTAGAATCACACTGTGAGTCTGTGTGCATTTGGGAACCACTGCGAGAGAAGCATTTGGTAACATTGTGTATTTGCTGACAGATAACTGTTTTAAAACCGGTCTTGTTGTCAAGTTTTAGTAGCATTAGAAGCCAGTCTTTGCTTATGCATTGATAAAATGAGTCATGCTTTGACACTAATGTGCTGTACTTTAATATGTAGATTGTGTGTAGTCTCCTTACTCCTTGCACAGTAGTGAATGAGTTTTGGTAAGCTGCTAGGGATAGTGGTGCTTGTCTAGAATCACACTGTGAGTCTGTGTGCATTTGGGAACCACTGTGAGAGAAGCATTTGGTAACATTGTTTATTTTCTGACAGATAACTCTTTTAAAACCTGTCATGTTGTCAAGTTTTAGTAGCATTAGAAGCCAGTCTTTGCTTATGCTTTGATTAAATGAGTTAGGCTTTGACACAAAAGTGCAGTCCTGAAATATGTAGATTGTGTGCAGTTCCCTTACCACTTCCACAGTAGTAAATGAGTTTTAATAAACTCCTAGGGATAGTGGTTGTTGTCTAGAATCACACTGTGAGTCTGTGTGCAGTTGGGAACCACTGTGAGAGAAGCATTTGGTAACATCGTGTATTTGCTGACAGATAACTGTTTTAAAACCTGTCATGTTGTCAAGTTTTAGTAGCATTAGAAGCCAGTCTTTGCTTATGCATTGATAAAATGAGTCAGGCTTTGACACTAAAGTGGCGTACTTAAATATGTAGATTGTGTGCAGTACCCTTACCTCTTCTAGACTAGTGAATGAGTTTTGTAAACTCCTAGGATAGTGTTGCTTGTCTAAAATCACACTGTGAGTCTGTGTGCATTTGGGTAAGGATTGTGAGAGAAGCATTTGGTAACATCGTGTATTTGCTGACAGATAACTGTTTTAAAACCGGTCATGTTGTCAAGTTTTAGTAGAATTAGAAGCTAGTCTTTGCTTACGCATTGATAAAATGAGTCAGGGTTTGACACTAAAGTGCAGTACCATGTACTATTCTCTTCACTGCGCCAGAACTGAAAATGTAAAAGTTTTACCCAGGCACTGTCCTAGCAGTAGTCTGATCATTTAGTCAGATTCCAAGTACTCATGTTGTGAACCATACATTACCACATAGACTGCTTCAAATGTCTAAGCAGTATGCATGCAGTCTTCAAACATACTATACACTTGTCTTTCACACCTTCAATTCCCTAGTCAGTATCCATACAGTCCAGCAAACATCCTGTCACTCCCTTTGCACTCCTCTAGTGACCCATTCAGTACCAAGTACTAATCCATTCACTGTGCGAAAAGCCAACCACTTATAAATTCACCCAGGCACTCTCCTTGCTGTACTCTAATCATTCAGTCAGTACCCAAGTACTCATGCAGTGAGCCAGGCCTTAGCACATGGACTGCTTCAAACGCCTATCCACTATGTATGCAGTCCTCTTAACCACCTACACAGTTGTCTTTCACACCTTCAATTCCCCAGTCAGTATTCATACACTTCTAGCAAACACCCTGTTACTCACCCAGTGTGTCTCCTTATAGTACTGTAATCATTCAGTCAGTTAGCATGTAGTCTTTTAGTGAGGTAGGCTTTAGGACATGAACTGCTTCAAAGTAGTATGCACTATGCATGTAGTGTTTTAACCATCGTCACACTTGTGGTTCAGGGCTATAGTTTCTTAGTCAGTTTTTATATAAAATGTGTTTGTACAGTAATGGAATAGTATAAATTTGAAAGTTATTAATATACATTTATTTGTGATTCTTTTTTACAGATACCGTTTTTCAACGTTAAAATGGAGAAATCATGCCAGAAAAAAAAGAAAAAAAAAAGAAACTTAGAAAGGCGCAGGAGCAGGAGTGTTTCTCATCCGTTTGCACTCTTCTCGTGCAAGATTGTTCGGATGAAGGGTCCTTAGGGGCTTCACCATACTTGCAGTGCTGCACGAGTATTTCTGGTTAGGATCACCTCGCGACAGCACTCTTTTGCAAATCTTGCACGTGACCAAGGTGGCATTGGTCTTTGTTTGCCACTCGGGAAAAGTAAAAAATTCCACACCACTGAAGAAACACTTTGTGGGCGTGGTGCCTCCTCCAAAAATTCATCCTTAGATTCGGTGAATATTTTAAAGCAACAACATTTACAGTTTTTTTTAAGTTAAACTTATAAAATTTTGTTAGCCATAAGCATTTTATATATGTGTGATTTGTATCTTGTGGTATTTTACTGAGAATAGCATGTTGTTGTTTTTTTAACAATCTTTCTGATTGTTTTTTTTTTCCGCTGCTAAGTGATGAGTATGATTGAAATCCCTATTTCTAGTGAAATTCAATATATTCTGAGAACAGCAAAAAAGGCAAACAAATTACTTTGTGGAAATTATGCTGTGTTGTAAAAAATGTATTATTATATGTGATAACTATTTTTTTCTTTTCTTTCACAGATCCAAATTTTAAAATAAGCAATTTATATGAATTTAGTTTGCAATGAAAATCTGAAAAACATGTATACCATTTTTTATTCCTATTATTGTGAAGGTAAGTTTAACTAAGTCTCAATATGCAGAATGAGGAGGTCTGCAAGAAGCTACAAAGTTGAAACACGTTTCTAAAAACACTCTGTTTATACCTATGTAGTTTTGAAATCTGACCATAATCTGATATCATGTGACCTGCAAAAAAAGAGATTTGAGGGGTTCATAATATTTCCCATTGTACCTATTGAAGGACCGCAATCATTTCAATCATTCTTCTTTGAACATCTTTGCAGACAAAACTCTGTGCTTACCTTCTATCATTCGCAAAGAATTTTAAAACCGGAAATATGTCACTTTTTGTAACATAGTTATTGCGCAAGACACTCTTTCATATTTACAAAGAGAGGAAAAGGCACTCTGTGCACTTTTTATACTCCATGTAAATACAACCTCATTATGCACACCAGTTTGCGTTGAAAGGGTGTTCTATAAGTGTTGTTGTGCATGATTGCACTGAATACTCATAGAACAAGACACATGTCTAGATTTATCAGAAATCATAAATCTCGATATGTGTGTGAATGCTGCACCATTCTAAAATTGATGTAGGAAAGCACAACAAAGAGAATGACGATTCTCCAATTATTATGCAGAGAGAATCTTGATTTCATTAAAGACATTCGGAGGCTAGCATTATGCAAATACTTTTATTTGCTGCCAAACATGCAGCCCTTTAAAGAATGTTATTACATCATAAACAAAAGAACATTAACAACATAACAAGTAGGTAGTCCCGGTAACGCTCATCCTCTTGGACTGCAATGACACAGCGACGTGAACTTGAGACTCCAGAAAAACCGATTAGTCTTTGGTATCTGAGAGGAAGAAAACAAAATTGAGTAGTAACAAGGGAATAAAACCCTAGATAGATTTAAACCAAAAAACGTAACATTTTAAATACATAACATTTTAGATACCAAATGCATAAGTATTAAACAACCCAAGCCTCTCAGGGAGAGGAGGGTGGGATAATGCTAGCCTCCGAATGTCTTTAATGAAATCAAGATTCTCTCTGCATAATAATTGGAGAATCGTCATTTCATTACAAGACCGGAGGCTATCATTATGCATGTTCAAAGCCATGTAGAGCCACACTGCTAACATGCTCAATTGGTCGCAAGTAAAACTTAGAGAAAGTACTTGCGTTAGACCAATCTGCTGCTTTAAGTATTTCGGGTAGGGAACCTCCCCCCCAAAATACTTTGCTAGCCATAGCGCCTCTGGAAGAGTGAGCTCCAAACCTAGACAGATCCACTCCAGCCTCCTGCATGATAGAGCGAATCCACCTTGATAGGGTAGCTGACGAGACAGGTTTAAAAGGTTTAACATATGATAAAAGAAGTTGGTCGGAACCAGCAGGCCTGAAGGGCGAAATTTTGTTATCATAACATTTCATACAATTAACAACACATAGTTTTTCACATTCCTGAAAGGTAGGGTAGAAGATGGATTCTGACATAGTTTTGGTTCTTTTCCAAATATCAAAATGAACGCCTTCACAGGAGTAAAACCTATTTGAAACCTCCAGTGCTCTAATATCAGAAACCCTTCTGAAGGAAATCAGGCATAAGAGAGTAGCTAGTTTCATAGATAATCTTTTAAGGGGTAGAGAACTATTACAAGGCCATGAGATGAAAAGATTAAAAATAAGGTTAACGTCCCAAAGGGATTGATAACGGGCCTTGGGAGGTCTTCTTAAACGGATGCCCTTCATAACCCTTTTAATAAGAGAGTTACTACCAATTGCAAGATTGTTAATAAGAGAATGACCAGATGAAATTGCAGATCTATAGCAATTGATGGTTCTAAAGGAGAGACCTAGGTCAAAAAGATAAGCAAGGTAATTAGCTATATGTTGGAGAGGGCAGTGAACGGGATCCAGATCCCTTTCCAGGCACCAACTAGACCATTTTCCCCAAATGCCTTTGTATCTTTTCCTGGTACCTGGAGCCCAAGAGTCTTCCAGTAAACTTTTAGCTTCTCCCGAAAGGTCAGGATATCTTTCCGAATTCCTGATATCCTCCAACCAAGAAGGTTCATCTTCCCTTCGAGAACTAAAGGATGTTCTTCTCCGTCTGGGCCCAAAAGAAGGTTCGGGGATGAAGGAATTAGACGAGGGAAACCCACTGCCAATTCCATTACTCCTGGAAACCAAACCTGAGACTTCCAAAAGGGAGTTATCAGGATGATAGAGCACAGTTCGAGTCTGACCTTCCACAAGAGTCTCTGTATCATTGAAAAGGGGGGAAAGGCGTAAGCTCTGATCCCACTCCAAACTTGGACGAAGGCATCTATACCCGAGGCATGTGGGTCTGGCCTCCAACTGAAGTACCTCTGTACTTGGTGGGTTAGCCTGCTGGCAAACAGATCTAAATGAATTGGACCCCAAAGCTTCTGGATCATAGAGAAAATCTCGGGGTTTAATTTCCAATCGCTCGAATCGTAAAGGAATCGAGAGTTCCAGTCTGCCCTCAAATTTTCTGAACCGGGAATGAATTCCGCTCTCAATGTTATTTTCTGATTCCAACAGAAATACCAAATTCATTTGGCAATGTCTGAGAGATTCTTCGATTTTGCCCCACCAAGGCGATTTATATAGGAGACAGCTGAGAAGTTGTCTAAGCGGATAAGAGTATTTGAGTTTTTTAGCTTCTCCTTGAACCACATCAGAGCATTCAGAGCTGCTAACAATTCTAACGAGTTTATGTGGAGGGATCGTTCTTCTATGGACCATCTCCCTCCAGTCTCTAGGTTGTTTAGGCGAGCGCCCCAACCGCGATTGCTCGCATCCGATTCTAGAGTAAAATCTGGAAGATTGCCGAAAATAGCTTTCCCGTTCCAGGATTGGAGATTTTTTAGCCACCAATGAAGGTCCTCCTTCGCGTCTTCCGAAAGAGGAAGAAAGTCCTCGTACCAAAGGGCTTTCCTCAGACCCGAAGCTTTTAGTCTTTGAAGACCCCTGTAATGAAGAGGACCGGGAGAGAGAGCTTGGATAGAAGATGAGAGGAGTCCTAATACTCTGGCTAAATCTTTTAAGCGAATATGATCCTTGGAGAGGGTTAGAGCAACTTGTTTTTTTATTTTGGTCACTTTCTTGTGAGGGAGGATCAGGTTTGACTTGATGGTATTCACATTGAAACCTAGGAATTCCAATTCTTGAGATGGGATCAGAATAGATTTCCCCAAATTTACAATGAATCCCAGATCTTGGAGGAGAGTCATGGTCATTTTTAAATGTTTCAGAATCTCTATTTTGTCTTGAGACATAATGAGGATATCGTCCAGATAGATTATTAATCGGATTCCTCTCTCTCTGAGGTGGCTGACTACAGGACGAAGCACCTTGGTGAAACACCAAGGGGCTGAAGAAAGACCGAAGGGAAGACATTGGAACTCGAAGAGATTCCCTTTCCAGGTGAATCTGAGGTATTTCCGAAAATCCTCGTGCATAGGGATGGTAAAATAAGCATCCTTCAGATCCAGCTTTACCAACTAATCCTTTTCTTGTAAAATACCTCTCAGAAGGTGGATGCCTTCCATTTTGAAATGTCTGTAAGTTAGAAATTGGTTTAAAGATTTTAGGTTTATGACGGGACGCCAGCCCTTGTCCTTCTTTTTCACAAGGAAAATAGAGCTTAGGAAACTTTTTGAAATTTCTGAAAGCGGGATCTTTAAAATTGCTCCTTTTTTTAACATTTGTTGGACTTCTGACTCTATTAAATTCGAATTCTCTTTGTCCAGAATAATCTCCTTGGGAAACCTTTCTTGGAAAGGATCTAGAAAGAAATCTATTTTGAACCCGGTCACGGTCTCTAGAACCCATGGGTCTTTGGTGATTCGGAACCAATTTTGAACAAAATACTTCAGTCTTCCTGCTACTTGACAAGGAATGGAAAAAGTTTGACTTACCTTGGAAAGACTGGTTTGAGAAATTCGACCTTCCGCCATGGGCTCTTGAACCCCTTCCTCTTTGGGGGTAGAAGTTGGAGCGTGATCCTCTGTAGGGGCGACTGTCTCTTGATTCGTGGGGAAAGAATGGGGACTTGTAGTAGCCGCGGCTGGCAGGTAGTCCCCTTCTGCCAGCCCTTCCAAAAAGAGGACATCCACCAAAGACTCTACGGATATTAGATTGGGCTCTACTAAAAGCGTTGAAGGTGGCCACGTATTTACCCAGGGATTTAACGAAGTTGTCACCAAATAAAAAACCTTTGGTGTCGCCCAAATCATCTTTATAAGAAAGGTCGGCCAGTTTAGGGTTCATTCTGAGAAGAACTGCTTTTCTTCGTTCCGTAATAAGGTTGGCTTTGGCATTGCCGATAAGGCATATTGCGCGTTGCGCCCAGCCTCTTAAAAGATCAGAATTAATAGAAGTATTATTAGCTCTTGTCTGTTCGGTCATATCCAAGATTTTTGATATTGGACCCATGGTTTCCAGAAGCTTGTCTTGAGCTTGTTTCAGGCATCTCTCGATTCCCTTTCTAGGGTCTCTTCCCGATTTAAAGAGGAAGGAGATTAGGTCTGGATCGAGGTTAGGTGTAGAACAAATTTTATCCTCCGTTGAGGGTCTGGGACATTCATTTCTCAACAAATTTCGTGTATTAATATCAAGAGGTTTTCTTACCCATTTAGAAATATACTTCCCTACGTGGTCCATAGGCCACCATTCAGTACTTCGAGGGTGGCGAATGGTAGTAGGATTAAACGAGCAGCATCTACTGCTTCCTTAATTGATAATTTGAATTCTTTATCTAAAAACCTCTTAATGTTATCGTCCAGACCTTCTTGTATAGAAATGTGAGAAGGATTACCATCTGAATCCATTGTTATTAAATAATTAATTAATTAAAGGGAACGAGACCCAAGGTAGTCAATGGCTGGACTCAAAAATATATGTATTCAGGGCTAAAGGATTCGTAAATAAGGTGAAGTTCAATTAAATTAAGATGTTTGATTAAATCATAAATCTCGATATGTGTGTGAATGCTGCACCATTCTAAAATTGATGTAGGAAAGCACAACAAAGAGAATTATTTTCATTTCTCCACATTTTTATATCTTTAATGGATGCTGAAATGTTCAGCATACACTGAAGGAGAAAAATGCATTTTCTCATTGTTTTTGTGCAGGAAGGTGTGTCTTCCTGCAGAAAAACAAACAGCACATGACACAGATGTCCTTCCACTATGGTGCAAGGGTGCCTGTGTCACCACATGGCTGCAGTTTAAGCAGCCGTGCAGAGAGAATCATAGATTTGCAACATGTTTATGTACATATGTTGCATCCCTGTGCTTCGGAAGTACTACAGCACACTGCAGTTAAAGAGATTACTGTGTGATGCTGCAGCACTTCCTCATAGTTCTGCACTTATACATTCACCATACGCTACTAATGCATTTATTCAGTCAATTATGTACGACACATACATTCATCTAAACTTTCACACACTAACAAAGAAATTTAGCTCTTTTTTTAAACCAGGAAAGTTAGTTCTTAGAAGAACTTTTTTTTTCTTCTTTCTTCTTTTATATTTTTTGGGGGGTTTTCAGAACAATTTTTAAATTTTTTGGGTTTTTCTGCAAAAACAAAACAAAAAAAAAACGGGAGGAACCAAACAATGAACTTCAGGGAACAAAAAAAAAAAACTAGCAATTGTGACTTTCTTGGCGGTGGCAGATCAGATCGATCGACTGCTCACCGTAGCACAAAGTCGCATTGCACTTAGTGCAGAGCAGTTTTAAAAATTGAAATTGAGGACAGATGTCCAAATTTTGGGCTGATGGATGCACTCTTGAAGTGCTCGGCTGCGATGAGGTTGAAGGCGCAGGAGCAGGAGTGTCTCTCATCCGTTGGCATTCTTCTCATTCAAGATTGTTAGGATGAAGGGTCCTCAGGTGCTTCATCATACTTGCCGTGCCGCACGAGTATTTCTTGTTAGGATCCCCTCGCGACAGCACTCTTTTGCAAATCTTGCACGTGACCAAACTGGCATTGGTCTTCGTTTGCTCCTCGGGAAAAGTAAAAAATTTCCACACCACAGATGAAAAACGTGGTGTGCGTGGTGTCTCCTCCAAAAATTCATCCTCAGATGTATGAGGAGATGCAGGTGATGCCTGCTGCCCTGAAGCCATTTTTGGTTGAAAAAAGTTAGAGCTAAGTGAAATCTTAGTCCCAAAAATCTTCTCTGCAAAGAGATGCTCCTCCAAAGAAGGTGAAAGAAGAATGATTGAATTGGGTGGGGTCTTTCAATAGTTAGAATAGGAAGTGTAATGAACCAATCAAATCTCTTTTTTTGCAGGTCACATGGGATCCGCGCACCCTGCGCTTACGCATCACGCACCCAGCGCGCAACCGCGAAATTGAATAAAAAAAAATATAGGATTAGATGTAAAAATATATTACTTTTAAGACTAGTTTAGAGTTTGCCTTCAATTAATATTCACATGAAATACATATACATGTTTTTTTAAATGTTAAATATTTCGCGGGATCCGCGCACCTACCGCGTCATAGGCGCAGATGACGCATCGCGGATGCGCGTAAACGTCGCGTTACGTACATCGAACGTGTCGCGTATAGGCTGGGAGTCGCGTACCGGTCGCATTGCGATCGCGCACTAAACACGTACCCAACGCATACCATGCGTGGATGCTATCGCGTAGGGATCGAGAACGGTGCGCATAGGGTGCGCGGATCCAAAAACATTGAAAAAATATATATAAAATAAAGTTTTGAACATATAGTTAAAAAAATAATTTTAAAAATATAAAAAATATGTTTGAAAACCCCAATAAAAACAAATAATATTTTTGAATTTTTAAAAGAATAAATTGAAAAAATGAGTTTAAAAAATGGTGATAAAAAAGAATTTCCAAAAAACATAATTAATGAAATTGGCACACTGTATTTGAAAAATATAGAAATCCAATGAAAATCATTAAACATGATATCTTTAGAGATAAGTTATAGATAGGAATTAGCATTTAAATAACCTTTGAAATTCACTGAAAAAACCATAGGTTTCATGCACGTTATTAGGGATTGGCATTTAAAAAACCTTTGAAATTCACTGAAAAAAACAAAGGTTTCAGGGGCGTTATAGTTAGCTGGACATTTCCCTCGTACAAAACCCTAGAAATTCCCCTGTTATAGTTAGTTCAGCTAACTATAACTCACGCCCCCGCAATGCACTGCTGATGACGTCACATATTACATCACTCATGACATGGTCAGTGACATCACTGATGACATCACTGATGACATCTCAAATGACATCACTGATGACATCACTGATGACATCATCCAGTGAATGTGTGTTTTTCTGAAAATTAAATATGTTTAATATATAGGGAAAGGCCTGTTGAAGAATGAGTGGGTGTACAAGTGTGTGAATGGATGATTCTTCAACAGGCCTTTCCCTATATATATTAAACATATTTAATTTTCAGAAAAACACACATTCACTGGATGATGTCATCAATGATGTCATCAGTGATGTCATTTGAGATATCATCAGTGATGTCATCAGTGATGTCACTGACCATGTCATGAGTGATGTAATATGTGACGTCATCAGCAGTGCATTGCGGGGGCGTGAGTTATAGTTAGCTGAACTAACTATGACAGGGGAATTTCTAGGGTTTTGTACGAGGGAAATGTCCAGCTAACTATAACGCCCCTGAAACCTATGGTTTTTTCAGTGAATTTCAAAGGTTTTTTAAATGCCAATTCCTAACTATAACGCCCCTGAAACCTTTGTTTTTTTCAGTGAATATATATATATATATATATATATTCTTTTCGAAGTCTTCCCCAGTATTGATGGAAGAAAAACGAAGCCTTGTGTGGTTTTTCTGCAAATTCCTTTATTCCTCAATCAGCCGCTCGCCAAACGCGTTTCGAGTGCGTAGCACCCTTGTTCACTGACGTGGAGATACGTTATTGGCGGCTATTTAACTTCCTGCACACGTGTTTTATTGAACTACAATTGCAGTGTATATAAAGATAGACTAGTAGTTCTCACATAGTGCGGAAATCATATACTAATGGCAGGCAATGAAAATGCGCTTATAATCAAGATCACTTATTGAGGTTTCAAGTTAACAAATTAAAGACTTGAAAGATTATATGAGTGTTTCAATTAATTAATCACTCTTATATCTTCAATAAAGATATTCAAAGAGGATATAACGACAATGGGACCCGAGTGGGTCTAATTGAATGACACATAACAATTAGGCCCTAGTGGGCAAAAGTTAATATAATATTAGATCATTTGCTATTGGCAATAGATAGAAGCACTCATAATCATGGTTATGCATTGTTCCAAAATTAAGACCTCAATTATTAGGCGTTATCATTACCGTCATCGAATATTGAAAAACACACAGTGGAGCCCCAGTGGGCTTAATGATAGCACTAATCATTCTAGCTCTGGTAGGGCAGTTGCCAATACAGTACATTGATACATGTGAGAACCGAGTCTTAAAATTCGCATAATTAAAAAACATTTCATAAACAAGTAATCATATGAACTAAGATACTAAAGATGCGTGTACAAATCTTCTTCAATATTCAAACCATCTGGCTGTTTTGAATTTAATTCAATTATATAACGTGACTCTAACCTCCTCAATTGCTTTTCTCTGTTACCTCCCCTTGGATTTTTTTCTATGGCATCAATCACATAGTAAGATAGTCCCTCAACTCTTTTTTTGTGGAAGCTTTCAAAATGTCGAGCGACAGGATATGACCTGTCACCATTTTTTATAATATTAGATCATTTGCTATTGGCAATAGATAGAAGCACTCATAATCATGGTCATGCATTGTTCCAAAATTAAGACCTCAATTATTAGGCGTTATCATTACCTTCATCGAATATTGAAAAACACACAGTGGAGCCCCAGTGGGCTTAATGATAGCACTAATCATTCTAGCTCTGGTAGGGCAGTTGCCAATACAGTACATTGATACATGTGAGAACCGAGTCTTAAAATTCGCATAATTAAAAAACATTTCATAAACAAGTAATCATATGAACTAAGATACTAAAGATGCGTGTACAAATCTTCTTCAATATTCAAACCATCTGGCTGTTTTGAATTTAATTCAATTATATAACATGACTCTAACCTCCTCAATTGCTTTTCTCTGTTACCTCCCCTTGGATTTTTTTCTATGGCATCAATCACATAGTAAGATAGTCCCTCAACTCTTTTTTTGTGGAAGCTTTCAAAATGTCGAGCGACAGGATATGACCTGTCACCATTTTTTATTGCTCTCAGGTGTTGAAGGATTCTTTTATGTACTTCTAGGATTGTACTGCCTACGTACCGCAAGCCACAAGGGCATTGAATTACACAGACAGCAAAATCCGTTTTACACGAGTATTTTCCTTTTATCTTTTTTGTTCTCTCGCTTAAACCTGTTTTGTACACTTCTGTATTTACACCGTGTGTACATGCTTTGCATTTGGTGCACTTTATGAATCCTTGTTTTTTGGTTAACCAAGTTGTTTTCGGTTGGTTTTTTTTTAGAGTATTCCTAACCAGTGTTTGTTTAAAAGATCTTGCTTTGCGGAATGTGATAAGCGGCCTGCGGGAAACAGATTTACCAAGGATTGGGTCATTTCTAATCACATGCCAGTGTTTGTTTAAAATTCCTCTTAGTTTTGTATGCTGTGCATTGTACGTGGTAATGAATCTCTCTGGTTGGTTCAAGGTCTTCTTCCTTCCTTGATCTAATGCTTTTTTCTCAAACAGAATATCCTCTCTCTTTCTGTTGTCAACTTTGAAAATAGCACTGTCTATCCATTCATCTGGATACTCTCTTTCTTTGAATCTCTCTTTTACTACTGCCAATTCTCTTGTTATTTCCTGCTCATTACTGCAGTTACGCTTTGTACGCAAGCATTCACCATAAGGAATACTCCTTTTAAGATTTACCGGGTGAAAACTTTTGGCATGTAAAATGGTATTACTGTAGGTGGGTTTTCTGTACAGTTTAGCTTCTACCTTCCTATTCTCGATGTACACTGTTAAGTCTAAAAAGTTGACTTCAGTTTTACTTATTTCACTTGTGAATTTTAAATTGAGGTCATTATTTTGTAAATCATTAATAAATGACTTTGCCTCCTCCTCAGTGCCTTTCCACACTACAAATAGGTCATCGATAAAACGACTCCAGTGAAGGATGTTGATTTCCCATTGTTGCTGGTACTGCGACCTGACCACCTGCTCCTCCCACCAGCCCATATGCAAATTAGCATAGCTGGGGGCGAAGCAGGTGCCCATCGCAGTACCGCACACCTGTTGGTACAATTCATTATTGAAGATAAAGTAGTTATTAGTCAAACATTGTTCGATCATTGTCAAGAGCATTTGGGTATGTGCCCACATCGTGATTGGTCTTGTTCTCAGAAAGTGTCTAACAGCTTTTACCCCGTCAGTATGACGTATACTCGTGTAGAGTGTTGACACATCTATTGTTATTAAAAGGTAATCATCCTCCCATGGCAGATCATAAATGCCCCTCAGAAAATCCCCCGTATCTTGGATGTATGAGGGCAAAGTTTGGACAAGGGGATTGATGAAGGAGTCTACATATTTAGATGTGTTTTCTAGAGCGCTTCCTATTGCAGAGATGATTGGACGTCCTGGTGGCTCTAACATAACAATTTCTATTGTTAAGTTACAATAGAAATTGTTATGTAAGGGTAGATGAGAAAGCTATGCGGGCCAGTAATGATGTTTACAATATTCAATTGCAGAATTGGTTCGATCAGGGTTTACTCAGTCATGATGAATTTAAATTGACCATCCAATAACAGCAGTTTTTTACCTGATTCCCAAGGTTCATAAGGATATTTTATAGCCACCAGGACGTCCAATCATCTCTGCAATAGGAAGCGCTCTAGAAAACACATCTAAATATGTAGACTCCTTCATCAATCCCCTTGTCCAAACTTTGCCCTCATACATCCAAGATACGGGGGATTTTCTGAGGGGCATTTATGATCTGCCATGGAAGGATGATTACCTTTTAATAACAATAGATGTGTCAACACTCTACACGAGTATACGTCATACTGACGGGGTAAAAGCTGTTAGACACTTTCTGAGAACAAGACCAATCCCGATGTGGGCACATACCCAAATGCTCTTGACAATGATCGAACAATGTTTGACTAATAACTACTTTATCTTCAATAATGAATTGTACCAACAGGTGTGCGGTACTGCGATGGGCACCTGCTTCGCCCCCAGCTATGCTAATTTGCATATGGGCTGGTGGGAGGAGCAGGTGGTCAGGTCGCAGTACCAGCAACAATGGGAAAACAACATCCTTCACTGGAGTCGTTTTATCGATGACCTATTTGTAGTGTGGAAAGGCACTGAGGAGGAGGCAAAGTCATTTATTAATGATTTACAAAATAATGACCTCAATTTAAAATTCACAAGTGAAATAAGTAAAACTGAAGTCAACTTTTTAGACTTAACAGTGTACATCGAGAATAGGAAGGTAGAAACTAAACTGTACAGAAAACCCACCTCCAGTAATACCATTTTACATGCCAAAAGTTTTCACCCGGTAAATCTTAAAAGGAGTATTCCTTATGGTGAATGCTTGCGTACAAAGCGTAACTGCAGTAATGAGCAGGAAATAACAAGAGAATTGGCAGTAGTAAAAGAGAGATTCAAAGAAAGAGGGTATCCAGATGAATGGATAGACAGTGCTATTTTCAAAGTTGACAACAGAAAGAGAGAGGATATTCTGTTTGAGAAAAAAGCATTAGATCAAGGAAGGAAGAAGACCTTGAACCAACCAGAGAGATTCATTACCACGTACAATGCACAGCATACAAAACTAAGAGGAATTTTAAACAAACACTGGCATGTGATTAGAAATGACCCAATCCTTGGTAAATCTGTTTCCCGCAGGCCGCTTACCACATTTCGCAAAGCAAGATCTTTTAAACAAACACTGGTTAGGAATACTCTAAAAACCGAAAACAACTTGGTTAACCAAACAACAAGGATTCATAAAGTGCACCAAATGCAAAGCATGTACACACGGTGTAAATACAGAAGTGTACAAACCAGGTTTAAGCGAGAGAACAAAAAAGATAAAAGGAAAATACTCGTGTAAAACGGATTTTGCTGTCTATGTACTTCAATGCCCTTGTGGCTTGCGGTACGTAGGCAGTACAATCCTAGAAGTACATAAAAGAATCCTTCAACACCTGAGAGCAATAAAAAATGGTGACAGGTCATATCCTGTCGCTCGACATTTTGAAAGCTTCCACAAAAAAAGAGTTGAGGGACTATCTTACTATGTGATTGATGCCATAGAAAAAAATCCAAGGGGAGGTAACAGAGAAAAGCAATTGAGGAGGTTAGAGTCACGTTATATAATTGAATTAAATTCAAAACAGCCAGATGGTTTGAATATTGAAGAAGATTTGTACACGCATCTTTAGTATCTTAGTTCATATGATTACTTGTTTATGAAATGTTTTTTAATTATGCGAATTTTAAGACTCGGTTCTCACATGTATCAATGTACTGTATTGGCAACTGCCCTACCAGAGCTAGAATGATTAGTGCTATCATTAAGCCCACTGGAGCTCCACTGTGTGTTTTTCAATATTCGATTAAGGTAATGATAACGCCTAATAATTGAGGTCTTAATTTTGGAACAATGCATGACCATGATTATGAGTGCTTCTATCTATTGCCAATAGCAAATGATCTAATATTATATTAACTTTTGCCCACTTGGGCTTAATTGTTATGTGTCATTCAATTAGACCCACTCGGGTCCCATTGTCGTTATGTCCTCTTTGAATATCTTTATTGAAGATATAAGAGTGATTAATTAATTGAAACACTCATATAATCTTTCAAGTCTTTAATTTGTTAACTTGAAACCTCAATAAGTGATCTTGATTATAAGCGCATTTTCATTGCCTGCCATTAGTATATGATTTCCGCACTATGTGAGAACTACGAGTCTGTCTTTATATACACTGCAATTGTAGTTCAATAAAACACGTGTGCAGGAAGTTAAATAGCCGCCAATAACGTATCTCCACGTCAGTGAACAAGGGTGCTACGCACTCGAAACGCGTTTGGCGAGCGGCTGATTGAGGAATAAAGGAATTTGCAGAAAAACCACACAAGGCTTCGTTTTTCTTCCAACAATACTGGGGAAGACTTCAAAAAGAATATTAAGAGACCGGTTTCCGTGAGGTCCGGAAACAACGAAGCAACTCTCGTTCAGGAGGAGGCAACTCATACACGGGAGATTCAAAGATATATATATATATATTTTATAAAATAATAAATCCAAAATAGTTTTACATATAATATTAAAATAATGCAGGAGAGAGTCTCTAGGAGAACATGGCGGCCAGCGCTTAGCAGGTCGTGGAGGCACCGTCAGAGCGCTGAGAGAATAGTTGTATCCATGTCTCTGTAAGCGGCATCGAGTCAGAGGGAAATTGCGGAGACCTGTCAGCCTTATCTTTAGCTTTTCCTCGTTTTTCCCCGCTTTTTTTTTTTTCTCTTTCGTACCTTGGATCTGCCGCTGGCGAACGAAGCGGCCTTGGGTTGCAGCTTAAGGTTGCGGTGGAGCGCCCCCCACCCCCCGAGCATGGCTTTGCTCGCATCGGCGCTGTTCTGCATCAGGGTGGAGGAGGTGGCAGAGCGGCCGTGGGGGAGGGTGGCCCTGGAGCTCTGAAAGGGAAGAGGCGCGGCAGCCAGAATCCCCTTCCAGGGGAAGGGGGGGTCGCGGAGCCAGCGGGCTGGAAGGTCTGCCCGGGAAAGGTGTTTTACAGCGAGCAGGAGAGGTTTTGGAGGCAGTCGTATGTGGGCAGGGTGAGTCGAATGAAGGTCGGTCCCAGGGAGCTCTGTTTGGGCGTGATAGTCCCGGTTCCAGTACTGGTGTCAGGTCTACCGGGTCTAGAGATAAAGTTAAATCTCCCCCGGTTTTGCCTCCACACCAACGATATCTTTTAAGAAAGCTTAAGAGAGATAAGGGAGGCAAGGGAAGGGAAAATAAGACAGTAAAAGGGCCGGAAGAGGAGGAGGAGGAGTAGGGGGGTAAAGTAGATACGGTAATGGTAAATAGAACAAAGGAGAGGAAGACTGCTGCACAAAAGAGGAAGGCTGGTCAGGGATTAAAGGTTACCCTCTTCCTCAAGACTTTCTTCAAGGTTGTACCTCAAACAGTCTTTTTAGCAGAGAGCAGGATGGAGGGAGAGAAGGCAACGAACAAAGAGAAGACCATAGAAAGAGTAAAGTCCACTAACAAGCCAACAGAGGTCAGTGATTGGAGTGAAAATATTTCTTCTAATAGATATCAAATCCTGGCTGGACCTCCTGTTAATGAAAATGAAAATATGAGTACCTAGATGCCCCAGGTGCCCCAGAAAGAGTCACAGCAACTGTTAACTTTAATGGTCCTGGTTCAGGATCTGGGTGCCTCAGGGGCTTCAGGGGGCACGGGGAGTGAGGAGCTGCCGCTGAGTGGGTTGTTAAAAGCTCTCACAGTCGAGGTTAGGTCTAGGTTTGAGACATCAGAAGGGAACCAAAAGGAAATACGACAAGCCTGCGATACCTTGGAATAAAAGATAGACGATCTCAGCAGTAGAACGGTCCAAGTGGAGAGGGAAGTGAAGGAGCTTAGGGAGGAAGTTGGTTTGAACGCAGCTGAGATTACAAAGTTAAAGTCCTAAGAGTCAGAGTATCTGGAGAGGGTTGAGAGGTTAGAAAACTCCTAAAGGAGGAATAACATAAAAATCTTGAAAGTCACTGAAGGTAGAGAGGGAGAGGATATCAAAACCTTTGTAGTACGCATGATTAAGAAAGAACTACAGTTGGAGGAGTCTGAAGAAGAAATATGTAAGGACATCCAGCGTGTACATAGGAATCAGTTTAGGCTAAATACTAATAGGACAAAGCCTAGAAAAATTTTGATTAATTTCCTAACATTTTCCGTAAAGGAAAAGATACTCTCTAAAGCACTGAGCCTGAAATCGGTAGAAGTGGAAGGGGTAAAATATGAATTCCGTTCGGATGTCTCAGCTGCCACTTCAAACAGGCAATGGGAGCTTGGAAAAAGGATGGACCAATTGAGAGGCCTGGGGTCTGTAATTCAGCTAAGATTCCCGGCATATTTAAAAGTGATGATAAACAACAAAATGTTCATTTTTCACTCCGGCGAAAAGGTAGATGAGTTCCTAAAAGACTTCCAGGCGAACAGAAAATGATCAGATTTTCTAACTATGTAAGAGCCGTTTATGTCTGCTAAAAAAACTAGTCAGACTAAGTATAATCACAAGTTGAAATGGAGGAATGATGAGATGCTGGAGAGAGGAGAAAGGAGAATAGAAAAGAAAAGAAAAAAATGGTTTCGGGGATGGAAGGAAAAAAAAAGAAAAAAATATATATAGGAAGGAAAATATGTATAAAAATAAGTTGGAAAAATAAATGATAAAAAAAAACGTTTATAGGAGTTTTTGGGTGAAACAAATATAAACTTTCCTTCCTCTCAGTTTTCTTTTTTTTCTCTCTGTCTTAGGATTTTATAGGACAGGGTAAATTACTTTTGATATTTATGCGCTCTGGGGGTTAATCCATATGGCCTATTGGTCATGGAGTATTTGGGTGGGGGGTTCCCTATGGGAGGGAGGTGCACAGGGTGGGGAGCAGCGGGAAAAAAATAAGTCCTCTATAACCTCTTTTAATGTTTACAGAATTTGGTTTCTTAATAGTATTAGTTGATGGGTATAAAAGAAAGGAGGAAGCATAAAAATATTGTCCTGGAATTTAAATGGCCTACGGGTCAGAAGCAGGAGGATGAAAATACTTCAGTATTTGAAGGACTCTCCAGCCCACATTATTATAGTCCAGGAAACCCATCTGACTGAGAAGGAGGCAGTAGAGCTCTTTAAGACCACGAAATGGGTAGCACATTTCGCATGTACAGCTCAAACAGCAGTGACAAAAGGGGTGGCAATTTTAATTAAGCGTGGGGCTCAAGTAAGCCTAGATTTCTTTTCATCTGATAAAGCGGGCAGATGGTTAGTAGCTAAAGTCAAGATCTCAGCTAGGCCATTTACAATAGCAGGTTATTATGGGCCAATTCATGATGAAGAGGCACCCTTGCAAGATCTCTGGGCGGAGCTTTTAAACTCACCCGATCCAATCATTCTGGCCGGTGATTTTAATGTTGTACTGAATAATGTATTAGATAGGTCCATATGCAATAGAGCTCAAACCAACCCTAATATGCTCAGGATAATTAAACAAATGATGGAACAACTAGGGTTGCTTGATATCTGGAGACGAAAAGCAGGGGAACAAAAGGCCTTTACTTTTTTCAACAAGAAGTATAGACACCAGTCTAGATTGATTATTTTTTGGTGGACTGTAAAGTTAAAGATGAGGTGCAACAGGTTGAGCATATAGGAGCCCATCTGTCAGACCACTCAGCGGTAATGCTTACATTAGAGGTCAGGGGAGCTGTGGTTCACTCCAGATGGACGCTGGACCGCACAATTTTATTGGAGGAGGAGGTGGTACAAGCCCTTAAAAAAGATACAGAAGATTTCTTTGAGATCAATTGGGGATCAGTGGCCCCCGGGGTTGCTTGGGATGCATATAAGGCGTTTTTTAGGGGCAGGCTTGGGACTCTAGCGGCTGAGAAAAGGAGGAACTATTATAAAGAAGTAACAGTACAGGAGGAAAAGATCCGCTCCTTAGAAAAAAAATTAATAGATCTTAGCATAGACGAGGAGGTGAGGACAAGAAAGCTCCAAGAATTGCTACAAGAGAAGGTTAATTTGTCCGCGGTAATGCAAGAGCGGGTGAGAAAGAAATGGGAAGCCAGTCAAATGGCACACTTTGAGTACAGCGAAGGGTGCGGCAAACTTCTAGCATGGAAGGCAAAGAAAGAACAACTGAGAAACAGGATTGAGGAAATTATTTGCGACCAAACAGGCAGCCTGGTTGAGGACAGCGAAGGGATCGAGCGAGCTTTCCAGAATCACTTTAGTAGAGTATGCCAGGAAGATCTTATGCCATCCAAAGATACTCTCAGAAAATGGGTAAGACCACGTATGGGAAAGCCTTTGACAAGGGAAAAAGCAGATCTTCTCAATGAAGAAATAAAGGTTCAGGAAGTGGGTAATATAATGGCGCATCTAAATAAGGGGAAGGCCCCAGGGCCAGATGGCATTCCACAAGAGGTTTATAAAGTCTTGGCTGAAACTCTAGCCCCTATTTTAGCTAAAAATTTTAATGAGCTATACATTGAGCATAAGGTCATGCCAGCCTCCTGGAAGGAAGCCACGATAGAGCTGATACTGAAGCCAGGGAAATGCTCTAAAAAATGCAACTCATATCGCCCTATTTTCTTACTAAACAGTAACTATAAGATTTACACGAAGATCCTGGCGGATAGATTAAATGGGCTGATGGCTGATTTAATTTATGATGACCAAAAAGGCTTTTTTCGGGGAAGGTTTTTGAAAGATCTGACATTCTCATTGATTGCCACAATTGACCTAGCGTCCACTTACCATCTTCCTTTT
Organism: Triturus cristatus; assembly: GCF_964204655.1. Taxonomy (NCBI): domain Eukaryota; kingdom Metazoa; phylum Chordata; class Amphibia; order Caudata; family Salamandridae; genus Triturus; species Triturus cristatus. The sequence goes on from NC_140587.1 coordinate 617,548,004, forward strand.
GCCTTGGTATCCTTGGATGCTACCAAGGCTTTGACCGAGTGAATTGGGTATATCTGAAGGACGTCACTATGTCCCTGAACCTAGGTACACATTTCTGTAATGCTCTTGCCGGTTTCTATCAAGTTCCTTAGGCTAGGATTTTAATTAATGGTTCTTTGTCTCAACCAGTAAAAATATCAAGGGGAACCAGGCAGGGGTGCCCTCTATCGCCTCTGCTCTTCAATTTATATATAGAGCCACTGGCAAGAAAGATCAGAGAAGATCCGGAAATTCAGCCCTTTAAGTTCGCTGGCTGGGAAAGAAATGGGGCCTTACGCCGACGACATAGTGATCTTCTCCACAAATATAATGACAACTTGGCCTCGTCTAATGGCTCTAACGATTGACTTTGGGATGGCCTCAGGTTATGAGGTTAATGAAGATAAGTCCGAAGATATGACCTGGAACATCGAGGGGGCATCCGGAAAGAATGAGATCAGGTACTTGGGGGTTATGATATCTCATGACACCGGCAAAATAGCGAAACTCAATTTCGACAAAGTTCAGGAGGAGATTACGAAACATTTGAAATCCTGGTCTCACCTTCAATTATCAATTTTCGGAAGAAGTAACTTGGTCAAAATGGTAATTCTTCCAAAGTTGACATTTCTTTTTGACGCAATACCCTTACCTTTTAAAATGGTCTGGCTTAAGAAATTACAAGGAGATTTGGGTTCGTTTATATGGGCAAGTAAAGGGCCAAGAATAGCTTGGAAGAAGCTGCGAAGAAGGGTCGAGAAACGAGGAATTGCCTTCCCAGATCTTCTCTTTTACTCATGGGCTTTTCTTTTAAAGAATGGAAAGTATCTTTTAACTCTCCAAATCCCTCCACGACAGGAGGCCTGTGGTCCACAATAGCGAATTTAGAGCCGGGAGGTAAGGAGGGGTTTATTTTTAAGTATGCTGACCCCAAATTCTTTAAAAATGTTAGGTTGAAGATCCTGAGGGGCTTTGCAGAGACTTGGTACAATGTGAGAAGAACTTTGAAAATTCCTTACCATAGTTTTTTAGCCCCCATTTGGGACAGCCCGGCTCTCCAGAGTGGACAAAAGACAGCTTGGCTAAACCTCTATTAGAGGGGGGTCTCAGACAATGGGACCAGTTAATAAGTGATTGCAGACTTATTTCCTGGGAGAGTTGTAGTCAGCTTACAAATTTCCGGCTTTCCAGTTTTAAAAATATGCAAATTCAGAGCTGGTTTGCTGATCCACTAACAAAAATAGGGAAACAAAATGAGTTAGAATTTAGATTGAAGCAGCAACTGCGTCAAAGAAAGGAGGTGGCGATGATCTATTGGTCATTGATGGAAACCGAGGATGGAGATTTTACGCTTCCGGTGGAGTTGTGGGGAAATTACTTGCCTGAATCATCGCTGGAAAAGTATTGGCAAGTTTCTATGGCTATGCTGTTTAAATCGGTTAAGCCTGAGCATTTGAGAAGAAACCATCTCTTTTCCATCCATAGAGCATATTGGTCACCCTGTAAGCTGTCAAAGTTTGGGAGGAGAGGTGAAGTCCCTTGCCAGAAATACGGTAAAATGAAGGCGGACGATGTCCACATGTTTTTAGAATGTGTAGAACTGCAAACATATTGGAATGAAGTGACTGGGGCATTGTCTCAAATGCTTAAGCTGCAAGTTAAGGTAAGCGTTCTATTTGTAATTTTTGGGCTGTTGGAGCCTGAAGTAAAACTCACCAAAGGTCAGGCGAGACTTATCTTTTACATTGCACTGCTTGCACGTAGGGAAATCTGTAAACTATGGGTCTCCCCTCTCTCCCCATGTTTAGATGATTTGTTAAACTCGGTTAATTATATAGTCACCTTAGATGGGAAGAGTACTAGAGATGTAAATTTCTGGCTCCCTTTCTTTGAATGGTATAACAATCTAAACGATAATAGGTAGTTTCCTAGCGGTCCTATGATTATGCCTTACCAGCCTCGCTCGGCATCCGGGTTTTGGTATCTGTGATTTGGTTCTGCTTGGCGAAAAGTGAGAGGGAGGATGAAGACAAACTCACATGACTCCCCCCCTCCCCTGTCTCCTATCTTTATCCATACCTACCCGTATTGCCAAAAGCATAAGAGGGCAGAGGCGTTAGGTGCCCATCAGGATGTGCAAAGTGGAAGAACGTCTTGTTTCTTCTTCCTATTAAAGAGGCTTATGAGGACTAAAAAAAAAACTTTAAAATAATGCAAAATACATTATTTGAAATATTTTATATATATATATATTATCTACTGGCGGTCGACAGTAGATAGTTATAGTTAGGACCGTGTTTCCATAGAAAATCCGCAACATTCTATTTGGAATAACTTTGGCGCCGATTGACGAATCCTCGCGAAATTCTCAAAATAGGTGGGGCGCTCCGCTCCTTCCCTGAAAGTCTCGGGGGGATTCGTCAAGCGGGGGCTGAGAAAAAGGGGGGTCCCAAAATGCGTTTTCCCCTTGCATTTTTCCATAGGACCTTTAGTCCGAGCTACAGCCCGAACGGCTGAACAGAATTACTTAAAATTTGGCAGAGAGGTAGCCCTCAGGTCAGGGATGTGCCTTTTGAAGGTCTCGTGTAAATCTGTTCAGTATTTCCTGAGAAAATAGCATTTAAATCAATATATATATCTATAGGCGCGCTCCGAGCGCGTACCGTAAGCTTACCGTACGCGCCCGCCGCCGTGCGCGAGCGCAATTCTGATTGGTTGTTAGATGTCAGTAAACATTTGAATCGGTCGAAACCAGGAAGTGTCGGCCGCCATTTTGTCTCTCGCAGTCTGAGGGGGTGAAAAACAAAGGTGGAGAACGTGAAAAGGGGGCAGGGTGGACAGTTCCTGACCCCCTAGCCTTTGTCAGGGGGTCCCAGAAGGACCTCAAGGGCAAAAATTAATTTTAATTTTTTTTCGAAAAATCGCAGAATGCGCGTAGCGTACGCGCACGGCTTAAACGGAAAAATTCCGCGAGAAAAGTTCCGCGAACTTCGCGTAACTATTCCGCGATTACGCGTACCGTACGCGCACGGCAAAAAAAAAAATTCAAAAAGGAAAGCTTAAAAAAAAATTTAAAAAATTGTGAGGTAAGGTTGGCTCTTAAAAGAGCCGTTGGGTTAATACAGGGATAGAGGAAAGAAAGAATGGGAATATTATGAACGTCTACAAACATGCTGGTCTATCTTATTGTTAATAAGGGAAACACTGGTCTCCCCAAAAACAATAAGACCACAACACGTTGTACACCTCATTGAAACCCTCCGAAATCGAGGGTTAATGTTCAGAGGAGCTGAAGAAGGTGATGCTCCCACCTCAGAGGAAGGGCTCAGCTGAGCTGCCGATGATGTACTCGGCTGAGCTTCTGAGGTTAGGCTCCGGTGACTTACTGAAGAGTTTTCTTCAGTATGTCGAGCAAAGGTCCTGGGATGTTTATTCCTAAGGTGTCTCATCATAGAGTGATTTCCAAAGGAATACTTCTTCCTTGGATCTCCTCTAGATAAAACACGCTCACAAAGTCTGCAAGTGACCAATGGAGCATTGACCTTTTTCTGCCCCTCTGGAAAAGTAAAATACTCCCACACAAAAGAATCCTTTTGTTTCCTCCTTCTGTGTATGATGATGGTGCTGCTAGGCTCACTCTCAGAAGAGGTCTACTGCTCTGCCATTGTATCTCAATGTCAATTCAGCTCCTTCTCCTAGGGGATCTCAAGCAGTAATGAGGGGAATGGGTGTGGTGTGGGAAGTTTCTGGAACTGAAAGTAGTTTCAACCAATGAAAAGTGTTCTTTGTGGATCACATGACCTACCGTGCGCGCTCCGTAAGCTTACGGTACGCGCTCGTAAACAAGTACGCATGCGCAAACGTGACGCTTACGGAGCGCTTACGGAGCGCGTATGTAAGACGCACTCGCGCATGCGCATTACACGCCCCTGCGTAACCGCGACGTTGCTTCCGCGCAACGCGCATGCGTGTACGCGTACGTCACGTACGTATCACGTAAGCGCACTGTACTTATGACGTACGGAGCGCGTAGTGTCAGCTTACCCTACGCGCATCGTATCACGTAAGCGCACCGTACTTATGACGTACGGAGCACGGCAAAAAATGCATACAAAAAAAAAACAAGTTTCAAGAGTTGTAGAAGATAATAACTGTGATGTACAACTGTATGTAAACATTAATTTTTTTAAAATTAACCATTCCATAATGCAGGATATAGTACATATATTATTTTATACATAGGTTGGATATTATTTTTTACCAAAAATCTCAAAAAAAAATTTGCATTTAAAAAACCGTACAAATTCACTGAAAAAACCATAGGTTTCACACACGTTATAGTTAGGAATTAGCATTTAAAAAACCTTGCAAATTCACTGAAAAAACCATAGGTTTCACACATGTTATAGTTAGCAGGACATTTCACTCGTGAAAAACCAATGAAATTCCCCCGTTATAGTTAGTGCAGGCAACTATAACTCACGCGACCGCAATCCTCTGCTGATGATGTCAAATATTACATCACTGATGACATATGTGTCTTTCTGAAAAAAAAATATTTGTAATATATGTATAGCTAAAAATTCATGGAAGAAGACATGGGTAAATAAGTGTCTAAATACAGTGATGTAATATCTGACATCATCAGCAGATAGATTGTTATAGTTAGGACCGAGTTCCCATAGGAAATCTGAAAATTCTATTTTGAATAACTTTGGCGCCGGTTGACGAATCCTCGTGAAATTTTCAAAACTAATGGGGCGCTCCGCTCAGCTCCTACCCTGAAAGTCTCGGGGTGATTCATCAAGCGGGGGCTGAGAAAAGGGGGGGTCCCAAAACGCGTTATCCCCATGCATTTTCCCATAGGACCTTTAGTCGAAGGTACAGCCCGAACGGCTGAACAGAATTACTTGAAATTTGGCAAAGAGGTAGTCCTCAGGTCAGGGATGTGCCTTTTGCATATATGGTGTCAATCTGTTCAGTAGTTCCTGAGAAAATTGCAGTTAAAAGTACATAAATATCTATATGCGCGCACCATGCGCGCACGGTGCGCGCACCAACCGCGCACCGTGCCGTGCGCGAGCGTAATTCTGATTGGTGGTTAGATGTCAGTCAACATTCGAATCGGTCGAAATCAGGAAGTGTCGGACGCCATTTTGTGTGTGGCAGTGAGAAACAAAGGTGGAGAACGTGAAAAGGGGGCAGGATAGAGAGTTCCTGACCCCCTAGCCTTTGTCAGGGGGTCCCTGAAGGACCCTGAAGGGTGAAAAAAACATTTTTTTTTTGTTCAAAAAATCGCGGGGTGCGGTGAAAAACCCTTAAAAAAAAAAAACATTTTAAACGAGCCATTCCATATTACAGGATACAGTCAATCTATAACTATATACATAGGTAGTTTATTGTAAAATAAATATATAAAAAATATAATACATACATAAATTAGCATTTAAAAAACCTTACAAATTCACTAAAAAAACCATAGGTTTCACACACGTTATAGTTAGAAATTAGCATTTAAAAAACCTTGCAAATTCACTTAAAAAACCATAGGTTTCACACACGTTATAGTTAGGAATTAGCATTTTAAAAACCTTGCAAATTCACTGAAAAAAACATAGGTTTCACACATGTTATAGTTAGCTGGACATTTCACTCATAAAAAACCATTGAAATTCCCCCGTTATAGTTAGTTCAGCTAAATATAACTCGCGCGACCGCAATCCACTGCTGATGACGTCACATATTACATCACTGTATTCACTAAGATACTGTTAATAAGTCAGTTATACAATTAATTTTACAAAAACAAACATCCATTTAGACACTTATTTACCCATTTATTCTTCCATTAACCTTTAGATAGACATATATAAAAAATATTTATTTTTCAGAAAGACACATATTCACTGGATGATGTCATCAGTGATGTCATCAGTGATGTCATTTGAGATGTCATCAGTGATGTCATGAGTGATGTCACTGACCATGTCATGAGTGATGTAATCTGTGATGTCATCAGCAGTAGATTGCGGTCGCGCGAGTTATATTTAGCTGAACTAACTATAACGGGGGAATTTCAATGGATATTACGAGTGAAATGTCCAGCTAACTGTAACATGTGTGAAACCTATGGTTTTTTCATTGAATATATATATATATATATATATATATATATATATATAGTTAAATTAAACATTAAAAAATAGAGTACAAATCATTAAGCTAAGTTACTGGACTTCGGAGGGGCTAAATTTACTATTCCTACTCTAGTCTGTGCAATTGTAGGAAAAGCTTTGGACTTCAGAGGGGTTAAATATACTATTCCCGCTCCAGACTGTGCAACTGTTGGGAAAGCGTTGGACTTCAGAGAGGTAAAATTTACTAATCCAACTCAAGTCTGTAAAACAGTAAGGAAAGCATTGGACTTTGAAAGGGTTAAATTTACTATTCCCATTCCAGTATGTGCAACAGTAGGGAATGCTTTGAACTTCAGAGAGGTACCGTTTACTATTCCAACTCAGTCTGTGAAACAGTAAGGAAAGTGTTTGACTTTGGAATGGTTAAAGTTACTATTTCCACTCCAGTCTGTGCAACAGTAGGGAAAGCGTTGGACTTCGGAGGGGTTAACTTCCCACTCGATACCCTTACAAACTCAACAACCCGCACCTAAAATATAACTTTACAAATCTAATAATTCACAATTTAAATAATTAATAATCAATTAAATAATTAATAATAACAATCAATTATTACTTAATTAACTTCCTACCCTATACTCCTACAAACCCAACAACTTGCACCTGAAATATGGCTTAAAAAATATAATACATACACAATTTACATAATTATCAATTAAATAATTAATACTAAGTTAAAAATTTATTAATTAATTATACTTTCCTTATTTCATTTATTTCAGTATCTTGGTATATCAAATGACTCACTCCTAAAGGAGTATCTCTTGCTGTGCTGATCAGGACAGGAGACCACAATCTAAAACAGCCAGGCTTTTAGCATCATCTTAAAGTTTGTAAAGTCTGGGCAGGTACAAAGATGAGGCAGGAGTTTATTCCAGTGATATGGCGTCATATATGAGAAAGATCTACCCCCGAATCTTAAAGTTAGGATACATGGGTCAACAAAAGCACTTGATTAGAGGCTCTTAGTCGACTAGATGGCAGATAGTAGTTAAGGCATGATGACAGATAGGCGAAGCGGGCCTTATGAAGAGCTTTATGTGTCAGACAGCAGAGTTGAAAAACAGCCCATTTCTGATGGGCAGCCAGTGTAATTTCCTAAGAGTGGGGCTAGAGGAGGAGCATCCAGGAAGGTTGCAAATCAGCCGTGAGGCTGTATTCTGCACTACTTGCAACACAGTCAAGAGGGAGTCATTTATTCCTGCCAATAGAGCGTTCTCATAGTCCAGGCGACTGGTTATGAGGGCTTGGGCAAGGGTTTTTCTAGAGGCATCCGAAAGCCAAGGAAAAGCTTTTTTTAGACGCCTCATTATGGCGAAACAGGTGCCACATGTGGCAGTGACTTAATCTTTCATGGAGAGTGACTTATCTATTTTCACAGCCTGCTCAGGTGCGGGGGCAGGACCAAGTTTCACTAGCCACCAGTCTGTCAACCACAACTCGTTGGCTTTGCCAAATAATTTGATCTCCGTCTTCTCACCTCTAAGTTGGAGACAGTTCTTGTTCCATACAGTGATTTCCCTCATTCAGCCTGAGAATTTGTCCTTCACCATTTCTGGATCAGGGCCAAAAGAGTTGAGAAGTTGAGTCTCATCTGCCTACGACAAGATCTCCACCTGGCATGCTTTCACAATTCGGGCTAAAGGCGCTACATAGATATTAAAGAGATTTGGACTCAGGCACGATTCCTGGCGGACTGTTTTGTTGAGCTCCATCAATCTTGACTTGAAAGGGCCAAGACAGAAGTGTTGTATGTGGTTATCCAGGACGTTCCTGAGCCAAAGCAGCGCCCTGCCATAAAGACCTGCCTCATGCAGCCTGCACATTAACATGGAGTGGGAGACCGTGTAGAAGGCTGCCGATAAATCCAGTAACACTAACATGACCATCGTTCCTGCATCTAAAGAGAGCCTATTGTTATCAGTCACAGCCAGGAGAGAAGTCTTGGTACTGTGTAATTCTCTGAAACTCAATTGAGGGTTCTAGGATCTTGTGCTCCTCAAGAAAAGACAAGAGCTGTTTGCTAACATATCTTTCGAGGGCTTTTACGAATAGAGGCAACAGGGAAGTCAGTCTAGAGAGGACATCGGGGTGAAGGTTTTTAAAGATGTGGAGATACCTGGGCACAATTCCATTCCTTAGGTAATTTAGTTGTAACTTGTGAAAGATTGAACATATCTCTGACTGCAGCTGCCAGAAAGTACTCTAAGCTGGCTGTTGTCCTAGAAGGACATAAATCCTGAGGGGAAGCTGATTTGTCTAGAGTAAGCATCTTCTGCACTTGTTGAGCAACGGAGCAGTATTCAAAAACACACCGGCTAGCTGTGGCATCAGGGTGAGGATGCCTTAAATCAGGTTCCATTTCAGATTGTTCCGGACAGTCTAAGAAGTTCCTATAAATTGTGTTAACCTTAGCTTCAAAAAAGTCAGCTAAGCAATCACAAAGGTTTTGGGAAATCACAATGGTGGAGGCACAAGCACGAGGTTTTAGAAAGCTATTAAGTGCTTTATGTAACTCTTTAGTGGAGTTGCCTGCATTTGCAATCGTGGAGGTAAGATTTGCTTTCTATGCTGCCTTGATCATGTTATGATATGTGACTAGCTTAGTCCGATAATCTGCTTTATCCTCTGAGGATTTAGTAAGAAGCTATCTGCATTCCAGTCGTTTACAAACCGATTTATCTTGACACAGGCTGTCAGAGTACCAGGGAGCTAAATTTCTGGAAGAGCCATGCATAGGTTTTTGGAAAGGCGCTATTTGGTCAAGGGTGATTGTAAGGGAGTCATGGTAAGCAGACAAAGCAGAATCAACATCTACATGGGATGTAAGCGAGGTGGCCTTAAAGCTCTCTTTAAAGGAGGCTGGGGTGACCAGTTTCCAGGAGCGCTGAGGTCTATTGCCAGTTTTTTAGGTTTTTCTAGGGCACTCTTTCATGGGGTAATAAACGTAATTAGGTGATGATCCTGAGAAAGTAATGGGAAGAGGAGGTTTGCATGTTATTTCCAAAACATTGGTAAAACTTAAATTCAGCATGTTTCCAACCATGTACGAGGGGTGTGACACTGTTTGCTTCAGCCCTAGTGTCTCCAGGTCTGCTAAAAGTCGTGTTACTCCTGGATCATTGGTGTTCTCACCGTGATAATTAAAATCACCTAATGGTAGGAATTTGTCAGAGGCTAGGGCAAAGGATGGTGACAATCTGGACCCAGGTAAAGAAGTCAAAGAGGGCTCTGATGGCTTCCCCGGAAGCACTTGGCAAGAAAGCACTTGATGCTGAAACAAACTATGGGCCAGATGTACAACTATTCCGCTGTGCAGGTCTCAAATTGCGATTTTTTTGAGTCTCGCAATTTGCAACTCACGAAACGGAATGTACTAATATGCCTCAGACACATTTAGCGATTCCCAATGGGGTCGCAAATGACCTGCCTCATCAATATTCATGACACAGGTCACAATTTGCAACCCATTGGGAATGGGCAAAAACACAGGGATGGTGGCCTGTTGGGGACAGCAAACCATCATGTCTGTGTTTACTTTTTAATGAAAGCAACTTTTTTTCCCAAATGCAGCCCGTTTTCCTTAAAGGAAAATATGCATTTAAAAGAAAAAAATGGAAAGTTTCCTATTCATTTTTTAAGGGCAGACAGTGGACCCTGGGGCCTCGTAACATTGTTACTGTGTCATTATGAGACGCAATGTGAAGCTAACATGATATTCGTGGTTGTGTCTAGTTTTTCTGTTTATTATGTATAAAATGCAACAGCGAAGGATATCACTTCTCATTTGAACGTACATCTCTGTATGTCTATGTTATGATTGAAACATTGAAAAATAAAGTTTTCCCCAAAAAATTATGAGTCCAATTATATGCCTGAAGCATTGTAAAAGACAACCATTTTAAAATGTGATGTTTGCTCAGTCAAAAACCAAATGAAGATAAAATATATAATTTCCCTAGAGTTTTGGCGCCGACACACCCAGTGCTTTAAAAAATAACCAGGTCCTGTCCAGTACTTAAACCACTGGGCCACCTTGTAGCTACCTCCCTGGTCCAACAGCAAAAAATACGTTTCTCATCAACAGTTTTCGTAGTTTTTCTCTTCTGTCATGTGTTAAAAATCATAGAAGTGTGAAGTTGTGGGACGAACAGCACAAACACGGCATTGTTGAAAAAGCTTTGCACGTTTTGTGAAGACCTAAGCCTTTGAAGTTTTCTTAACAGGCTGCAGCAGCGCCTGCGTGGCAATGGAAAGCAAAGGCTGCTGTAAGGAGGAATCGCAAAGGGCAGCAGGTGGAAAGGCACCACTTAGCAGGCGCCCCCCCTTCAAATTCCCGACGCTTATGCAAATTTTTGGGGCGGGACATCCTGTGGCTGGAACACAGCAGCGAAACCATGCCTGAATGCACACAAAGAGGCTTTCCCTTCGCCTGCCCCTGTTTAAAACCTCATCAGTCCATCCCATATGAAGAGGCCCTCTGAATTAGCTGTCACCATGGCAGTGGTCTGTTAAGAAATGTCTACCAGTGATTCCAGGGGTTCCGGTCACTTTTTTTATTCAAGGGTCTCTTTCAATTGCAGAGGCGGCAATTGACCCCCAGTTACTTGAGGCACATACAATGCGAGCATGGACAAGGGGCGAGTCCATCCATTCAGACAGAGCGGGAGAGGGGGGAACCTCGGCTTTATTGTAATGGGGGAATGAAACAGGGACGACAGGGAAAATATGGAAAGCTGCACAGACTGCCGTTTGTGCCTAAAGATCGTGGGTGTTTCTGATGAGAGTCACTTGATACTAATGTACCATGACAGCCGACTATACTTACCCGTGGAACAAGATCACACATGGCGAGAGGTCGGGTCGGCCCGGGCGGGGTCTAGAACTCCTTGAACTTAAACGTCCGGTTAACTGCTCACGTCTCGATCACCTAATGCAACCTGAGACAGGCTAAAATGATGTCAGTGTTATGTGACTAAGCATTGAAAATCATTTCTTATCAGTCACGTGATGTCCTGAAGAACAACTAGAAAACATGTTTCCAAAGTGATGTCAGTGTTGTGTGACTTGGCACTGGGAAAGGTCTCACTGGAGACACTCACCAGCTAAAAGGAAAACTGTGAGCAAATGAATGCATTGAGGCGAAAGGTGCTAATCCCACGCAGCACATCCATTTCAGGGAAGTGTATGACCATTCGCTATTATGCGAAAGGTAGGGATAGTCTGAGATTTTTAGAATACCTGCCACCAAAGAGTTAATCATCTAAAATCGATGTAAACACTGGTAGTGTCATTGTATAACTTGGGCACTTTTTATTGATCTTAACCATAGGCGATGAAAGGTTGGGTCAGGCAGTCAGGAGCCAACACTATATAATCTTTACACCGAACTAGGCAATGTATACATTAATCATTTGAGTTATCTTACTGGCTACACAGCGATGCTTCTGTGCTCAGATCCCTGCAGCACCCAGAACTTTGAGGATTGTTGTTTTGGGCGATTCATCTCATCATTATTAAATGTGACGGGGAAGTGCACACATTTCTATTTCCGAAGAATAGTACAGTTGACCCTAGACAACGACAGAGGTCTCTCGCCTCATGCAACCCAGGGTTATGTGACCTAAGACGAAGGGGCATAACGTCCTAAAGTTGTATATGTGATCACACAATGTAAAGAGAGATCTTCTGCTAGGTATTCAAGGCAGAACTCTACATAATAGCTTCATCTGCGAGAGTTACAGCCCAGGGGTGGTGCCTGCAGCTCCTCATTATGGACGGATGATCGTGGCCTCTGGAGTTTCCCCAACAGAGTAGCCTGTGAGATCAAAGGTCAGGTCATGCAAATTAAGCTGCAGACTGATGCTATCCGCCCCCATCTCCCCAGCAAGGTTTCATATTTACAAATCGGGGCGTGCGCGTGGGGGGGCTGGCAGGCCCTCAGGGACTCACTTTGAATTCATGTGCGGGGTGGCCAGCTTAAATGCATTTTAAGGGCTAGCAACAGGTTTTGTAAGCGGGAGGCATTGTTTTCTGTCACTCCACTGTTCACAAAGCTGCGGACAGGTCAAATTGGAGATCATTTATTTAGGGTGACACCATCCATTTCATGGCATCTCTCGCAGCATAGATTCACATTCACCAATTAACATCACCAATTATTTCTATTTTAACCATACATCTGCACGTACTCACCACTCCTTTCCCGCCATGCCTTCACTCACTCTTCCTTTGTTTTACTTTTCCTATTCTGACTGACTCACTCTTTCATATCAACTTCCTACCTTTAACCTTTCATGTGAACTGCTCCTCTTTTTATTATTTTGATGTCATTTCTTGCACTTTTTATCTCTTGAATTTTCAGTTTTGTGAATAAAATCTCCCCTTTTACTTGCATCAATCAGCAGTGGACGGGCACCCTTTCTCCCATGCTGGGCCCTGTGATCAGCAGCATGTCATGCCTGCACTTGTAACATGGTCGAGAATACGCCGAACAAACCCTCATACATTTATGATTTAAGGCTCATGGATGTGAGGCAGTGAAGTGTGAGAAAACATACGTACTGCGCTGTACAACTTGCGGCACACGTCTGCGCCGTCATTACCAACCACTAAGAAGTAGCATTATAAGGGGCTGGGGCTGCATAGCGACCGTGTAATAGACATGTTCGTAAAGTGTTGCCCTACCTAGCATTCAGGGCCAGACTGGCCATAGCAGGCACCAGGCATTTCCCCGGTAAGCGGCCGCCAGGGTGGGGGCTGGTTTTAGACCCCAGGGGGGGGGCGTTTTTGTTACCGGGGGCGGATAAATAAAACGGCCTCCAGCAACAAAAGCGGCACAAAGCTTTCATTCCGCTAGCAGCATATTCACCCCAGGGCCCGGCCGAGCTCTTTGCCAGGGCCGGTTTCGGTTCCAAGTCCAGCCCTGGTAGCATTGCAGAAACGTGGTTGATATCCTGTACGTTGTAGGCAGCCCTTTAAATGGAAGTGCTGGTACTTACTATTTAGAGTACCTGTTTGCTTATTAGAAGTGCCGGTACTCTACCATTCAACGTATTACAGCAATGCTGAGATGTGCATATACTCTCCATCTCAAATTAAAGAAGTGCAGGTACGCGGTACCGGACTGTACCTGCCAATTTTAAGAACTGGTTGTAAGTTGGCAAAGAAGGGGAGAAAGATGTAGCAAACCTGGGAGGGTAGCACAGACGATTCTTACTTATCTATATTGCACTATTACCCCGTGGCTACTTCCCTGTATTCTCTGTACTTCCCTATTATTATCCAGTGGCTACTTCCCTGTGGTTGTGTATACAACAGTTGTGTATGAGAGTTAGAAACAAGTTGAGCTGCAGTAACATTTGCTAAAGTCACATAAACTCCTAAGCGTGCCTGCTAAGGCATTGCACAGTGGTGCCCCTTGGTGATGCAATGAATGAACACATTCTTCTTGATGAAAGGAATTTTAACAAGAGCTGATTGCAGAGTTCTTGGTGGAAAGTACTGCTTGGGTGGTGACAGGATTCACAGTGGCATCATTCACATTTCCACCTATGCATATTTCAGTTCTTAAATGGGCAGGGTATATTGTGGTGTTTTGTTCACCAGGTCTTTCCCTACCTTGAGCTGTGTTTGGGAATTAGGGGGCCTATTATCAAGGACGGCGATAATGGGCTTGATAATATGCCGCAGAGAATTCCAATAGAAGCCCAGGTTCACACCAGAACATGGGCTTCTATTGGAATTCTCTGTGGCATATTATCAAGCCCATTATCGCCGCTTTTAGCAGCAGTTTCCTGCCGCTAAAGCGGCGATGATTTTAATGCCGTCCTTGATAATATGCCCCTCAATGACTTCATGGAAGCGAGTTCTGGGACAGGCAATTGGCGGCGGTTGGAGGAAGTGGAATAAAGAAGCAACATCTTTCACTCCTTGTGTACATTCCTGTTTTAATGACTTTACAATGGCTCAAGCAAAACATACAATTAATTTACCTCAGCACACAAGGAGACTCTCAGTGCCACGCACTGGGGGAAAATGTGTGTGGCAATGGATCTACTGCAACACTTGTAGTTCGAATTACCAGTAATAGAGGAGTAAATACTCAGAAAATGTGTGAATTATTAGCTCCAGGTTGAATTGTGTCCTGTTTGAATCAGACATATTTATCAAACTTCAGGCCCTGCACAATGGATGAGAGAACGGGCGCAGGTTACGTACAGAGTAGTGATACAGCGCAACGAACAATAGCGACATTAGCACATTAGAACGCAATGCATATGACACACGACAACGTGGGCGTCAACATGCTTGTGTTAGAATTGAAAGAGGAAGTGAATTAAATGCAGCACTCTGCAAACACATTATTGAAAGGCATGAATACGGGTAACTCACAAGTACATGTAATTGTCCAGATGCACCTTATTGTTTTGGCAGCAATCTATAATAAGTGAGCAGCAGAAGGTTTGCTGCACAACGATTCTACAAGGTTGGATGGTTGTGAACTACACTCTTAATATTTACTACTTAATGAAAGGTTGAATGCTCCATTATGATGGTCTGAAATTTAAGAACTCCGTTACACTTATCTGAAAACAATGGTGAACAATTTTGTTAGACGTGTGCTAAAAACTAGAAGTAAGAGTGACAAAATGGATGTTAGCATTCTGGAGTAATGCTTTATATAATCTCTTGGAATATCTCATGTACATCCAAATAAGAGTATTTGAAGTGTGCTTAACTTTTCTTAAGGTAACAGCACACTAAAAGGCACTGGTCTAAAGTGTTGCTTCATTCAGGTAGTTGTGAGGGTGGTTTCACAGGTCAGTCTACATTTTTTCCATAATTATTACCTTGATTATGTAGTCTGGAAACTATCATGCACAATGTAGCCTCTCCACAATTTTTGCTGTTGGATCAAGGTGAACCATTATTGTAATAGGCTAAATGGAAAAAAAAGTATTTTTGACTCACTCACAAGCTTGCGCATCTAATGTTAGCACAGTGAGGAATCTAGCTCTTCTCAAGCATTGTCGTAGAGCAGAGGGGCAAGATGTGTTGGAAAATTGACCTGAACTTGAACTAGAAGAAGCCCATGGTTTGAATGAGTTTGCGATGGTTTTAAAGGAACTTGACATTTATTATCTTCTGAGAATAAATATGATTTAGAAAGACACTCTTTCGGCTGGATAGTAAAGAAATTAATACAAGGATTGATTTGCTCAAGGTATAATTTATGTAGCGGAGTGGGGGTATATCTTGGCCCCACTGAGAATCACCAAATATGAGTAAATCACATAGTGAATAGATGTGATAATTGAGCAGGAAAACATCCCTAGGAATTTAGTTCAGAGTGGAGATGTTTAAAAAAAATATACCCAGCAAATGAAATTAAAAGTGGAAGCTGCACTGGTAATTGCAAGGGTGAGAAGGAGGCCAATACATGTCAAGAAACAGAGAAAAGTAAATTGAACACATTTTCAGAACAAAGCATAATAGACCCTGTGGAATCTACAGAGTGGTTGGCTCCTGTGATCATAGCCCGCAAACCCAATGGAGACATCAGGTTATGCATCAAACTTAGTTGTCTCAAAAACCAAGTTGTAGCAGAAGATTTATCATACCTAATTTAGAAAATATGTTGTCTACTGAGTCAGATGCTATGTTTTTCTTAACATTAGACTTGACTTGTGCCTACGACCAGATCAAATTGCATAAATCCTCCCAAGATTAAATTGCTTTCATTATCTCAGTGGGTTCTTACATTGTTTTTGAGGATGCATTTTTGTCTGGTATCAGATTTTCAGTATTCTTGAAGGTGATGCATGGCATGATGGGGGACCTTGCAGGGAACAGACGTTTGCAAGATGACATTCTAATTTATGGAAGCACATGGGAAGAGCGAGATAGATTTCATTAAGTTTTACAACGTCTAGAAAGTTCAGGCATGACATTAAAAGTAGACACATGTAAATTTGGAAGAGAAGACATTTATTACTTGGGTCATACCATGTTAGGAAATGGTGGAAAACCTAAGAGAGAGTTGATAGATGTCATATTTAATTTGGAAATACCAGTTAGTAAAGATGAATCATCCTTTTTTGGGAACGGTTGAATCTTATATTCGATTTATTCCCAGCAAGCTAGGTGCCTTAAGGGGTTCATGCAAAAAGAGATGGAGTTTGTGTGGAGTGATCAATGCAAGAATGAATTCACTTTATTTTAAAAAGAGTTATCTGTAGCCTAGGACCTCAAAGTGTTTGTTCCTGAGAGAGAAACTATTTTAGCTACGGATACTAGCTGTAAGGGTTTTGGAACTATTTTGTAATAAAGAGATAGTAAGAAGGAATTGTTTCTTGTGTGTCACAAAAGTTGAGGGGTGCCAAATCAAACTACTCTTATTGACCATAGCAGTCAGCTGGGCATTCAAACTTCAGAAGTTTTTTTGTGGTAAGCAGCTTTTGTGGTGAGATCAGATCACAAAGCCCTCAAAGACATTTTGTCTAAGAAAAGTCAGCTCGCAATCACAAATGGGTAGCTGAACGCCGGAAAAATATCTTTAAAGCAGTGTAAATGCCAGGTGTGGTCAACTGTGCAGTGGATTTTTTGTCCAGATTGATGAACAAATTACTTGTCAATTATATTGATAAATATGAGAATAATTATATCTGTCAGGAAGAAAGTGTCTGAATAATAACTCATGGTGCTGTTTAGGAGGTTGAATGGTAAGAGGAAGTAAAACGAGATGAATGTCTGAGAGGACGTAGTGATTTGTTAAAAAAAAATGGTTGGCCTGATGATAAACTCCTTGTGGAGAGATTGACATCCTTTTTTGAAGTCTGAGAGGAATTAGTTAGGAATTAGTTGAGAGAGAGATGATATTTTGGGGGTACCAGGTTTGTAGTGCCGAAAAATTTAAGGAATAGAGTGGTGGATTTAGCCGATGAACGCCATTCACACATTGTGAAGCACAATGAATGAGTAAGGGAAATTTTGAGTGGCCAGGAATAGTTCTAGAAATGGATAGGGTTGTTTGTCTTTGTTGCGTGTGCAATGCAAAAGATACATTTTATATAAGATGTGTACCTCCCATGGTTTGTGGAAATGTACCCAAGGTCCTTGGGAAGAGATTTCTGTTGACATCATAGGCCCACTGAAATAAGAAGGATCTACCCCATATCTGTTTGTAGTCATAGATTTATTCTCGAGAAGGCCAGAACTTTCTTGATTATTTCTTCGTGAGAGTTTTCCTAGCTCCCTACTTACTGGCAATGGTGTTTAGCTATGCTCTAAAGAAGTGGAAGTATTTCTTGAAGAGTGTGGTGCTGAACATAGGAAATGCTCTCTGTACCATCCAAAGAGTAAGGAGCCAGGGCATCTTGATGTGCTTTAACAAAACCATCAAAGACTGTATCCAACTAGCTACAGTCAATAGGCTTCTTTGGAAAAAAGCACTGCAATAGCGCCTATTTCCATACAGATTATCTCTACACTTCAGATGTGGGAAAACACCATTTAATTTTTTCCAGGGCCAAAAACCTCACTCAAAGTTAATCCATGGATGGATGGATTGATGGATTGATTGGAAAAAGGGATGGGTGAGTGTATCTGTAAAGGATCAATGTAGACCAGATGAGCAGAGAAAAGTGTGTGCCAGCAAATAATATTATGATGTTATAAAAAGGATCAAGCAGACAACAGCAAGTACATGTGAAAGTCAAGATATGAGCTCCTGTAAGAGCCAGGAAGTGGTCTAAATTCCACAGAATTACAGAAGATTTTGGTATGGTATGTACTTCACATTTCAAGCCCCATCGGTCACAGTGATTTTGTAATATGCTGAGGCTCTGTTGTACCATAAAACACAAGGTAAAGCAAGTTCTTATTAGATTGACATAGTGCTATTTTAATGTATGCTAGAATCCCTTTATATCAATATCGCCATTGGGCCTATCTTCATCCATGACATTGATTTCTTGAAATGAGCTTCTACCAAAATGTTCAGCTCTAAATATTATAGTAGGGATCTGAAATCGATTTCTTTATAATGGAGTGGAGTAAAATTGTATAGGGTAATCAGCAAGATTAAAATCTTCAAAGAGACGGATGGTTGTAGGATATCATTATCCTCCCATCCTATAAACAGTCATCATGTTTCAGCCTATCAGGTTAGCACATAGGGGTCAAAAGGCCTCTGTCAGAACTGTGGATATCTCTATTAAGTCCTACCTTACCATTAGGGTAATCAGAAAGGTACATATATGTGCAGGTGGACAAACAAACAGAAAAAAATGCAGAAGATACTTGCTCATATTATTGAAGTCACTGGAATTTGCTATATAGGTAGGCGTTTAACACATATAAAAATATTATATTCAACTGTAGATTTTTATGTTGATATACCAGGCAATTTGGTGATACGCTACAACTCATGAAAAAAGCACTGCACACTGGTAAGGTGGATTGTGTATACTCTCAAATACACGTATATATGAACTTTCTTTATACTACTAGATGACGTGCCATATGGGAGCAAGAGAGGGAACAGTTTTTTCTTGTCATACACTATATTGGGGAAAATTCGATCTGGCATTATTTTTGCTGTCCTTAGAAAAACTCCTAATCTAAGAAGGCTTTCTTGTAGACCATTTTTTATGGCGGAGCAGATCAGCTGAATACAGCAGGTATCTAAACTTTGGATTTCCTAATCTATCGGCCTGTGATTCACCTAAAGTGTCTTGGTTTGTACAGATTAAATAGATTTAGGGATCTGGCATCAACATTGTCTGACTCCTTGTACATGTTTGAAGCTGTCTGATTTTTAGTTCTTTGTTATGCTGTATATTGATTCCTTTGATTGTATCATACACATTTCCCCTACACTACTATGAATGAGTTTTAGGAAGAATTGTGTGTTTGTTTGAGTCTCCAGTTATATCTTTTATTCACTTTCCCTGTCTTTGGGATGCCTTGGTGGCCTCGATTCAGGGGTTCCACCAAAGGGTGCACTTTCCTAAGTGATCCCTAAGTGGAATACTGAGGTCCCAACTGTAGCCAATTTGAGAATAGGAGAAATGTAAACAAATCATGTATTTTAGTGTGCCTGATGAATCACTGCTGAATTGGCTTTTATCACCAACTTTAAAAAACAGTATCCTATAAAAAGGAAATTCAAGCATTTAATGTTGCAGATATATTATCTCATATTTGTGATGGTTCACGAGCTACATAATACATTCAGACAAGCATATTTGAATTTTACTGGGGTGTTTCTTGCACAAGTTACAGGACCTTAAAGATACAGTGTTCTGTTACAGAGCAGGGATGATACTTAACATGTTTCAACCCTTCCAGCACATATGCCTGGAGCTTTCTCAAGGCTTACAGTCATGCTTGTTAACTCCAGAGGTCCAGCTTTGATCTAAAGAAGGAGTGCGAGAATCGTTTCTGTGTGATTTTGGTGAGGAGTCTGACTCTTGCCCTATTGTCTCTCCGGTCCGCAGGTGTTCTGGCTGCATCCAACTCTAGCGTGACTTTAGGCAAATGATTCAGCACCCACTATTTTAAATACTTTAAAAAAATGAGGCCCACATTCTTAGTATTCAGCAGATGCAAACATTTGCAGATGACACTTTAATCACAAGTGAAGCCTGATGTCATTTGTCTTTGGAACAAACAAGTCAGTTTCGTCCACATGCTGGTGAGGTATACATGGCATTTCGGAATGTCTAGAACCTTACCATGGCTGCACCACTGCACAGAGCACATACATGAAATATTTGGTATTTGTTTACCTGTCAAAGCTGAAGGAGATTGAACTGGATACACCATGGTGTAGAATGTTTATTTTACACCATGAGAGCTAAAACCTAGTGCAAAGTTTTCATTGATAACATTTTTTTTTAATGTTATTTTCCAAATACCCAAAGGAGCATGTGTTTTGTGCCCTTTAGCTATTTAGGGTCTGATGCAAGTAAGAATGTGTAAATTCACGACTTACATGCGTACTACACCTACAATTTTCCTGAAGTTACTTATTTTTAAGGTCTCACAAAAACCCTTTCTGCGCCTGAGATTCTACAAAAATCACAGGCTATCTCTTTGAATGCAAATGTAACCTCTGCTTTTACAAACTGTAATTGCCCTATATCTGGTCGCTATTACTGCATATGCCTTTCCCTCACTCGATTCACCATGCTTGCCAACTAGATACCTAGGCCCTCATTATGAGTGGTTCGTTGTTTGGATAGCTAGTTATTGTTGATAAATACTGTGATACTGTGGAGTACAATATTTATTAGGTGTGATAACTAGCCAGGACCAGATTTAATAACAAAACATGCAACGCAGCGCACCAAGTAAAACTGCTGTGCTGCATTGGGTGAACGGGAGAGAGTAGAACAGCACCATTTCTACTCAAATGTGGCACTGTACTGCACTCTCCCTGTGCTTTGCACTTTTGGCTACCATGTACGAACGCAGACACCATTGTGCCATAGTGTCTGCTTTGTGGTAAGCATAGACGTTGTACAGGAAGAAGTCACTTCAAGTACACAAACTGTGGCAAAAGATGCTCCCCACTTCATATCTGTGTGCTGGAATGCAGTACACATGCAAAGAGGGAAAAAGGAGGAGAAATTAAAATATTTCTCTCCGTTATGCCTGCCTTAAGGGGGCACAGGATTTTGGTCCACATGCATCAAAAGAAAAACCGGTCGCAAACAGGCAGATCCTCAGAATCTGCCGCTTTGCGACCGGTATTTTTGCATTTGGGATGCATCATCCCAAATGCAAAAATCGTAATTTAAGTAATCGCTAAAATAGCGATTACTTAAATTGCGATTGCATTTAGGGAATCGCAAATTGTGATTCCCAAAATGCAATGCATGATGCAGTCGCAAATAGCGATTTCGCTATTGGGGTTGCAAATTACCATCAATTTGAACTTGATGGTAATTTGCAAAAACTTTGAAAAATGCACTAAAGTGCATTTTTAAAAGTTCCATGTTACACACACACATGCCCTTGGGGCATGGGTGTGCGCAACATCTGCACACGTGCATATTTCAGGGGTGCAACAGGGTGTCCTTTTGGTACCCTTGCAACCTTGAAATTGCGTGCACAATTTGTGAGTACCTATTGGGTACTCGCAAATTGCCCTTGCAATTCCCATTCATTCCTATGGGCCTGTAGGCCTAAGGGAATGAATGGGAAGCCATTCCTTAATTGTTACTCACAATTTGCGAGTCGCAATTAAGGAATGTTTAGGAATCTCAATATTTTTTGCGATTCCTACATGCATATGCTTTTGCGATTCCATAATTGCAATTCCTTAATAATCATAATTAAGGAATCGCAAAAGCCTACCTTGATGTATGTGCCCCTCTGACACAAATCTCTGCACAATGTTTTGTATATAGGGATTTGTACCAAAACCCATGGGTAATAATCCACATTTGTAAAGCGCGAACAATCACCCGTAAGGGTCTCTAGGCGCTGGGGGCCATCGGGAAGATTAAGCAAGCCATTGCCCAGAGTCACATGGTGCTGGGCTAATCTGCTGCCGGGGATCAAACCGTGATCCCCAGATTCCGCGGTCAGTCGCCCTGGCCGTGGTGCCACACCTCTTCCCCATGGGTGGATGCATAAAAACTCCCATGCCCCGCCAAGGCAAAACCCCTTGATGCAAATTAATGCAAGCAGTGTATTGACTAGCTTTGAGTTACTCTTGGCTACAATCCAACGCAAATCGCAATTTACATGGGTTGTAAATCCCACCACTGCACTTTGTAAAGATGTTGCACTAAAAAAGTAATGCAAACCCGACACAAGGTGTTTGTAAATCTGAGACTCTGTTTTATGACCCCCTCACCTTCCCCACAAATGGGACAGAACATGCGGAATTTGATGTATAGCACTTCAAAAAGTATTTTTCTCCCCTTAAATTCTGGCATGTTTGACCTGCCAAAATTGTAGTAGGGGTTAAATTCTTATCATTTTTAGTGTGTTACGGCTGAAATAAAGACTGCAAACCTCATAGTTCTAATGTGTGCTGTTCACAAGTTACCACACATATTGGAAAGTATCAGGGCACCCGTAATGAGGGCCTAAGTGTAGAAAACTCATGGCATATAAAGACGTTTCATCGAAGTCACAGGTGCTTGAGGGGGTGAGGGGGAATGGAGCCCACACCCGGACTCAACATTCTTTCCACTGGGCATTTCCACTGGGCATTTCCAAGGTGGAGGCCGGCCTTTAGGGCAGGGGACGCTGCTGGAGCCTCATTTACCTTCTCCAGCATCCCCAGGTAATTACAGCAGGTACAGGGAGGCTTTAGAAGAGAGAGATGGGAGAGTGAGGTGGGGGGGAGCAGGGCTGGTTTGAACGTGTTTGCCGGCGCTGCTTTCGGTTCTCAGTCCGGCCGAGCATAGCCTCCCCCTCCTCCGAGGCTGCCCTTGGTCTTTGCCCTTCTCTTGGAAAGAGGAGGACTGGCGCGAGGTACCCGCCAGTCTGCAAGGCTGTCGTCAAGACGCTGCCCTAACTCCTCCTAGGATTCCTTCTTACCTGCAATCGTTAATCACCATGAAGTGATAAATTGCTCTCATCAGTGCTCCACGCAGCAAGTCCTTTTCACGTTCCTGCTTTTTCTAAGACAAAGAATGATTTATCACGTTCCTTTCTGAAGCAGAATTTTGTAGAAGCAGCACCAGTACCATTTTTGCAGCTTCATATTTTTAATTTCCTTAAAGAAATGCGTGCAGGTCTGTTCTCCTGCAGCCGCGCGCCATGTCAGCCGTCCCCGTCGTCCTCAGTAAACACAATTGATGGGGGTTTCATCTTACCTGGCCGTGCGTGCGCCATATTGACAAGCCCTCTGCAGATCCCGTCTCGAAGATCAGAGCCAGTCCCTGGAGTGTCTGAGGAGCTGGGACTGTCTCTGCAGACCCCTGCACTGAAACGAAAGTGCCCGTGGAGGGTATCATTGCTCCGAAAGGCAGTTTCTTGGACTCCGGACAGGAGCCTGCAGATCTGCCCGCATTGTCCTGGTCATTATCAGCATAAAATCTAGCAGTGAAACCGCATCATTATGAAACGTAAAGGGCCATCTAAGTGCATCTCTGTCTTGAAGAACTAATATAGTTATCATTGCTGAAACCTCAAAGAGGAAGGGAGCAACATTTGTGCGTATTTTTTAAGTCTCGTCTACAGACAGCTTTAGCTCTAGTATTCTAAAGTAGTGCAGCATTGGGTCAGCATCTTGCTCATAACTGGATAGCTTTATTTTCACCTCATTCTTGTTTTTACCCTCCCTAGAACCTTTGTTCTTCACCATTGTTTTGAATGGGTGGGTTGTATCCTGCCTCTTTTGACATCACTGTAGGGTGACCAGATTTTGAAAGCCCAAAACAAGGCATTTCGCAAAAATAGAAGAAAATAGAAGAAGGACAACTTCATCAGAGAGGCACAGAATGACAGCGTACTTCACACGAGCTGCTAACTAGTATTGCCTTGTAGCACATCACACTGTTTTCAGTCGACTCTCACTGAAAAGCAGAACCTAAGCCAAAATTGCCAAAATCTGCTGGGACAGCTGGTGAAAAACCAGGACTGTCCCAACAGGGCAGGAATGTGCCATATTTATCCAATACGGCATACTCCTGTCCTTTTCCCTTGCGTTGGCGCAGCTTTGGCAGGCTAGCACCAACGCAGGTACCCATGCACCCTGGTGCAAGGGTGCCTGTGTTGTAGGCAGGATTGTTACTGTGCAGGAAGAGGCACCTTCCTGCACAAAAACAATCCTCAAAGGCTTCTCCCTCTTTCTATGTGTGCTGCATAATGTAGCACACATAGAAAGATGTTTCTGCAGCACACATAGAAAGAGGAAAAACAAGGTGGAATAAAGATATTTGTCCTTGTTACGCATCTCCTGGAGAAGCGTATCTTTTTGGCACATTCCCAGGTTTACCTGTTCTTGTAAATCTGGTAATATGTCAAAATCCATGGATATTGCGTGGGAACACCCATGAAGCACCCATGGAAATATCTCCCTGGTGAAGAGTAATGCAGTGCAGCAATTTGCACCGTGTTACATTACTCAAGTGGCTTCATAAACCTCATTTTACATTTGCGCCACTCTTGCACCACATTGAGTGGTGCGGGAGTGGCGCACAGTGGCTCATAAATATGGCCCTTAATGTTGAGATGTTTCCACTTGACAAAGATGCAATATTGGTATTGGTAATTGTACTGATCAGGAAAGGTTCTGCTGATGATTTCATTTCCATTTCTTTAATCGTTTTCTAAATGAATGATTCATATTATTGATGAGAATAAAAAGGAGAAAGTAGACACATTAGGCAATATAGACGGTTATTGTCCAGACCGTGGCGGCTCCTCCGCTACGTGGAGGATCGTCGCCCCACTGCTTCAACTGCTAACTCAATACAAAAAATAAAATGTAAACAACTTTCTGTTATTATAATTTTATTTGTTATTATTGAGGTTGCAGTTGAGGCCAGGTTGTATGGGCGGGGCTTGGCTCCCCGCGTTATAGGGAGGAGTGGTGGCGGCACCTTAAGTGCTCATGACCGATTGGCCGGCCGTCTCGGCCAAACCGTTATGCACATTTGCCTGTTCTCCACAGTCTGTATTGGAGAACATGCCCAGCCTCCCAGCCTCTGTCTGAGCACCGAACCACAACACTCAGACAAATCACAATGTTGCTGTAAGGCAGCATCATGATTGGCAAGGAGATTCTGGAAGGCTGTGTGCTTCCTTCTGTAGAGAGGACATGGAGAGGCCCTCCCACCACCCCACCACCCCACCACCCCACCACCCGCGTTCGGTAGCAGCTGCTACTGTGTCCAGAGCTAACTAATATATGAATAAAGCATTTCAGTGCAGACGGATTTGGATTTGAAAGACACAGTTTTAATATTGAAAATCAAGTGTTATCTAACAATACAATAACATTTGGAAATTAGAAAGCATTTGCATAAAAAGGGAGCTGGTCAAACTCGCCCAACACTACTGGTGTCTCAAAATGTATATTAGGGATAATTAGATCATGACTTGTTGGGGAAAGAAGAAATCTTGTTCCCCAGAATGTATGACGCAGCAAAACAATTAGATGGTTTTTGTTAAGATCTATCCGGAATTATCCAGCCTGTAGTGGTAATTTATTAGATCTTCAGTCAGTCTTACCAAACAACTGCTTGCTATCTTCCCCAAAACCTTTAACATATTTTATTAGGGAACAGGCTGATATGAACCCTACCTTTCCCTAATACCAGAGCAGAGGTCCAAGAGGACAAAGAAATCGAAGGGGACATTATATTCCGCTGGATGGTCTTCAGGGAATGTTTGAAAGCGAGTTCTATTGCTTGACCATTTCAATACAGCCTGTCTTTTTATGGAAACCTGCAAGTGTTACTGACACGGGCTTTCGCTGTTCCAGTGCCGCCTTGATTTGACAGGAGCGGAACTACACCAGAACAAGAATCAAACATGCTGGTTGGCTTGAGCTCATTGGTCATCTAATACAACGAAGGAAAAGAGACGCACGTAAACTATAGAGACATTTGATGCTTCTTGTCTGGACACTTTTCTATCATGCAATGTCTCTCTAACAGCAGATACTGTGTATTTAGTGGTTTAATTTGTATAATTCTGGACAAATTATTTATACAAAGCTAAATTATTGTCTTTAAACTGTGTACACTATACATTATTTTTCGCCTAAAGGGAAAAATATTTGTAGTGTGACCAGGGAGAAAGCGGTTTGAAAGGGATCACTGGTGCCTTTGTCCCAAGGGTGCAGCTTGAGTGAGTTCTGCTTATCCCCATAGGCACGAGAGGTGTGCCTCCAAAATGTCAGTATAGGCTTGTTGGTCATTATTATCGCTGGCCAGATTTCTATGTTATGGGCAAGCTTTAACACAGTTAAGGTCATCTAGTTCACAGAAGATTTATGTCGCAGATGGAGAGGGTACAACTGTGGGGAGCTCTTGGCAGGTGATGGGGTACAGCTGAGCTGGCTGAACTTTTCAGGGAGCTTGAACTTACAAAATAATGTGACTTACAAAATAATGCGACTTCTAAAATAATGTAATTACCATTATAATGTATGCACTGTACCATCCTTAAATTAGCATGTTGGATGAACGCCTACTTTACCAGTGTTAGAGTTCATATGAGGCTTCACAAACCATGATGGAAAACTATAGGTTGATGCTTCAAGCAACTGTGGTCAAAACGAAGGGCTTATCTACAAGATAGTGACTCAGAGCGGTACCGCAAGCCATTTGGCTGCGCCGCACTGAGTTACTTTCAAAGCATAGGTAGCGTCATATTGACAATGATATGCCGCATCCCTGTGCTTTCCTTTGCGCTGGCGCACAATTGGCTGCCATGCTCCAACACAGGCACCCTTGCACCATGGTGCAAGGGTGTCTGTATTTTCGGGGCGATTGTTTATGTGTAGGAAGGTACACCTTCTTGCACATAAACAGTCACAAGAGGTGATTTCCTCTTTCAATGTGTGCTGTAGATTGCAGCATACGTAGAAAGAGGAAAAATCAAGGAGAAAAGAAAATATTCCTCCTTTTTGTGCCTCCCTACGCCTTCCCTGGAGAGGCATAGCATTCTGACGCATTCCCAGGTTTGCGAAAGGATGTAAATCTGGGAATGCGACGGAAGTTAAGAGTGTTTCGTGGGAACACCCACAGCTGCACCCATGGTAGGCTCCTTTTCACACAAAGTATTGCGTGCAGGGTGCCTTTACATGTCCTTGTAAATATGGGGCAGCAAAATGCACCACCGATGCGTCACAAAAAGTGACACACTGGCTGCGCAAGGGGCTTGTAAATATGTCCCTAAATTTCCACTTTTTCCAGACTTGAGAAAGTTACAGAGGGACTAGCCCCATTATGGATGACGTAATGATGAAAACAATCTCTCCCTCTAGGTACGAGACCGCTGAAACACTGCTCCATAGATTAATTTCTTCGAAGATCCTTTCTTCACAACAAGTTTCAAAACTATCCGCCAAGTAGAAATAGGTGATCAAAGTTGGCACATTTAATCATCATTAGGTACCAAAAGGCACATTTGAGTGGTGCAGTGCAACTTCTATGGTACAAAGTAACAAGCTGTGGCAAACCTTCCTGAGTCAAATAACAAAGCTCCAAATTCACCCCTAATTATAAATAGCCCAAAAAGATATGGTTATTCTCATCCTAGCATGACCAATAGCACGATGCTATGGTTAATTAGGCGATTGCCCGGTGCATGAGAAGATTATAAGAAGGATTATAGCTTAATGAAGCACCAACATGATAATTTGAAGGATAGGTACACACATGTTCTAATTCTCATGGGACAACCAGGTATAGATATGTATTAATAGAGCATAACTCTATGAAACTTATACTCCTCTGTGAAATAAGCACGCCTTCCTGCCACGCTAGGTTAACAGCAACCATGCACTCTATCAATGCATACCTTGCCTTGCAACAAATCAGACCAGAGTTGTATTGTGCTTCAGCGCTGCACTAGTAGTAGCAGAATGCTAGAGAAATTGCAAATACAATAGCAAACACTATCTTGGCCAACCCCTTTATTTGAACCTTCATTGGATGAGAATTTCCATCCAACTGTTCCTCTCATTGACTTTGGTGCAGCCTCTGAATGGTCACTCATTAACATCATTGTCAACAACATGAGGTCTGCACCTTTCTCCGTGTCTATGATTGATCAGGTTTTTAGCAGACTCCACAAAGCAGGATCCGATTTGTTTCACCCATCCCCTATGCACACAAAAGGGACATGAGTGGACAGCAGGAGGGAATCTGTTGGGATGGACTTGGAAGCAGATAGTATAAAAAGTAATACTCTCCAATTGTCCTGGGTCACCTGCAGAGGGACCCTGTCTGTGGTCAAGGGTATCACAATAACTGTATGTTTAGAATTCACATACTTTTGCAAGATTTCAGCTGCCTACCTATATTCTCAGTAATATCGATTTTGAGGGCCAGATTTTTTTTTCTTCTTTCAGGTGTGCTGATATGACCCACGTCTATATTTTTCACTCATACAGTGGTGCATTGATATGCCCCATGCTTTGTTATTAATGATGTGTCCGTTCATTTATTCAGCATCGTATCACGAGTTATTACATTATTCTTGAATACAAAATCATAAACATAGCAGCTGCAGTGTTTTCTTCTCTATGTTTGTGTAGTTTATTATTAGCATTGAAATAGTGTTGGTAACATCACATTCAACCAAGTGCCTCACAATCCATGTTTTAAACAAATCAAAGGCTACACATTATTCATTACTTTATTCCCACTGTATATACAGCTGTCAACAATCAACTAAATGGTGCATCTAGTCATATTTTTATGTATGCTCTAATTTAGTTATATTTTATATCTCTCCATTGTTTCATAAACGCGGTGTGGCAGCTTCAAAAGAGTGTGAGGCCAATTAAACAAATAATACACGTAAAACATCAAAACACCCAGAGTGTAAGAGTACAGCATAACAGACACACTCTAAAGAAGGTTAAGCTGGCAAAATCGACCAAGGTAACGAATGCTCATTGAATTAGTCAATTATTCAAAAAAGCAAAATCACTGCTTGCTTTTACAGCAGCACTTAATTCCAAAGACCTTGTGATCTTGATGCTGTTCTATCTCCTTTTTTAATCAAACAGCACAGGTAGGAATGTATCGCATGAGGCGGGTATGTATCACATGAGGCAGGTATGTATCGCATGAGGCAGGTATGTATCGCATGAGGCGGGTATGTATCGCATGAGGCAGGTATGTATCGCATGAGGCGGGTATGTATCGCATGAGGCAGGTATGTATCGCATGAGGCAGGTATGTATCGCATGAGGCAGGTATGTATCGCATGAGGCAGGTATGTATCGCATGAGGCGGGTATGTATCGCATGAGGCAGGTAATAGCGGATGAATTGAGGAACTCAATTAGAGTTTTGGTTTACTTTCCTGTTATATTGTTTAGGAACCTGTATTTCTTTGCTAGTCCTCATACCTTTTTGTGTCTTTCTGGTTCTGAGTGAAGAATTGATGCCCTGGTGGAATTGCCTGGTGTAGCATTGGAGCCATATCATCTCCTAAACATGTTTCTATAATAATAAAAAAACAGTCTGATGTTTTTGTTGTTTTTTTTTTGTTGAAAGACCACAGATACTTTCTTTGTTTTTGTATCAGGCATTGATGAACAAGTAGGTTTATCTCTATTAATGTACGGATTGCAAAAAAGCGTGTTGTATTGTATTACTGCATTGAATAATTTGAAAGCCTAATAAGATTATTTGAATCATTGATGGACAAGCAGGTTAGTTTGGAGGCAAGTGGTGATGAATGTGGGAGGGGGCTGGAAAGTGTAGGATTCATATTTGAATGTGTTGCGATTTGAGCGGTCCTGGATTAGTTCTGTATTTCAGAGATCTATGCCATCCCTGTCCCGATCAAAGAGAGTTAGCAATGATTTGGTGGGGGTTCCCTCAGTAGTGGAGCGTGAAGTTTCGTGTTGTTTGAATCATTGTGTTTTTGAGATGCTTCTGTTTTATGAACTAATGGCGTAAGCATTTAGGGATAACCTGTTGAAGTGCAATATAGCAGAGGTGAGAGTAATGGCTGGGTGTGAAGAGTTGTTTCTTTTCTATGTCATTCTCCCATAGGTAGATGGGGTGTGTCTAACTAGAGGTGGAGACAGCGGGCAACCATTCTAAGCGCTCTGAATGCGGAAATAGTTGAAAGGCGTCGTTGTGGGCTTTTGTGGGTTGTGAGTTTAAGAGTCAATTTTGTTGTAGCGTGCTGTTCTAAAGGCGAGCTAGGTGTAAGGTCTGTAATGGCAAATTATTTCAGAATGCGTAGTTTGATTCGTGAGTTTGGTTTAGCTGTGGGTTGGCTACTGTGTGGCTAATTTCTGAAAAAAGGTATGCCAGGTGAAGAGATTTGATTCTGTTGTAGGCGCTGCAGGACTGTATTTTAATGAAAAGTGTGGATGTTTAGTAGATTTTGTTACATATGTTATCTTAGCATGTGAATGTGTAAAATTGAGTGGAGGCAAAGGGTTGAAAATACAGTTTAGGGATGGTTTATATTGGAAGGAGGGTGTGGGAGAATGATAGAAGACAATTATGCTGTGTTGTATGAGAAAATGGGTTGGGAAGTTAAGAGAATGGAATGGAGAAGAGGATAGGGTACTGATGACTGGGTTGACCTTGATAGAGGTAGGCAAGGCAGAGGAACAGGACAGATTATGAGAGAAAAAACTAATGGAAGAACAGGAGAAAAGACAAAAGCAACAAGAGGAGTTTGAGAGAGTGGAATGTAGTTTCTATTAGCAAAGTAGCTTGGAGGGAAAGGGTTGGAGAGGTCAGTTAAGGAAGTGTGCTCAGTAAGGTGCAAGAGGTGAGGGAGGGTTAAAAGGATTGGTGGAGAAAATCATGTGGTGAGGTATTGTGGGATTTAGGGCGTAATGTTGTAAATTGTGGCATGGGAGTGTGGGAGTGGGATCACCCTTGTTTGTCATAAACAGAAACATTATGGTCTTACAGAGTCTAAGGACTGTGCTAAGGTGGTATGCTACAGTTAAATCAGAGGCATTACTTTGAGGGGTGTTGCATTGTGGGTTAGTACATCAGGAGGGTTGTTACCTCACACATAAGTACATCAAGAGTATTTACCTTGCATACGTGTTTTTATTTTTTTAAATTTGAATGCCTTTACTTTGCTGGTAAGTGCATGTACACATTACATAATCGGAGGAAACATTTCAAATAAAAGGTTCATCCAGCCCACTTTGGATCCTTCATGGAAAGTTTCACTGCTATATGTCAAGAAAAGGATCCCAAAGGGGTTAATCCCCATAGAAATAATTGTTCTCTGATACAAAAATAAAATGCTGAACCGAGTTACACTAAATTTGTCAAAAGAGAAAACTTTACTTAGAAAGTGTGCTTTTTGTTATGTGCTGTAAATGCTTTCAGCCGTTTTGAGAACTTAGTGGCATATTTGCAAGGACTGGTGCATCGGCATCGATGCGTCAGATTTCTTGCGCCTGCTGCCATGAAAGCACTGTATTTACAATCAAGGATTCACGGATCCGTCAGAAATTCTGATGCATCTTTTAGTGCTGAAGGGACACAATGCTGGAGTTGGTCATAAGACTGAAGCAACTCCAGAAATGCGTCAGAACACAGAGGTGAGTCTCATGTTAAAAGGCCCGTGTCATTTTTTATGCATGGTTTGAGAAGGTGTAGAGATTTTCACACAGTTAAGTCATAGATTGACACAGTGAAAAGGTGTAAATTTCACTACATCAGTTCTACGTGGCTTTTCATGTGGGAACGCCTTACCTGCATACATTATACCGGCGCAGGTATAATGTGACGCAGGCCTCTACAAACTGATGCATTGGGCCCTGACACCTGAAAAATAAAATCAAAGGCTCATAATAGGGCATTGGTGGGCACACTCTGACCCCCAGGGCCATGTGGGGGCTGCCCCAAAGGGCACCCCCTTTCAAGTCAAAAGTAGCAGATATATATTTGGGGGCACAGGTACCCCCTGTGGTACCACACTACCAGCGCCTGGAAGGTGACACTGCAGTACTGATTTTGTTTTTTTTTTAAACAGCTAAGCCAACATGCAGTACCAAGGCTGTTGTCAGTGGGGGTTGGGCACCTGCAATGGTTTGAGCACACAGTCAAATGATGAATAGGGTTCCACGATGAGTTGTATACGGGGTAATGAGGAGTTTCTAGGGTTCAGGGATGGGATGGTAGGGCAGCAATTAGTGTTTTAGGGTTTAGGGGTGGGTTGTGTATAGGGGTAGTAAGGAAATTTAATGTATCGGTAGTGATATTTTAAAAATAATATATAAATTATTAAACTGATGAAAAATTGATTATTTTATAATTTAAAAATTAAATATTTTAATTTAAAAGTTAACATTAAAATGACATTTAATAGCATACAAGTAATTTTAAAAATCAAAATGTTAGTGTTGAATTTATTTGTATATGTATACAAGTACATTTATGCACATTTAAAATGATAAAGTATGCATATATAAATGTAAATGAATTCATATATATTAAAAATTAATATTGTGATAAAAAAATAATAAATACATTGTAAGGGTTTAAAAATATCACATACTGGCCTGCACAGTAAAGGACTAAAGATGTAAAGAAATGCGATGTAAACTTACTCCAGATATAAAGATGTGATGTAAATGACACTCCCGATGGAAAAACTATGATGTAAGGCCTCCTATGAAATGGCCTCCGATGTAACAACGGACATTCCCAGAGAGGCAAGTATTACACACTAGAGGACTGTATCTGGGGCAACATTCCCTCACTGGTAAATTGGAAGCTGCACCCATGGTAATTCTACCATCAACGTAGAGTATGAGAGGAGGTGATCACCGATGAACCCTTTCTGTACCCAAACAGGCAACACGCTAGCCTGCTGCACTTAACTTGGATGTGGGGTTGGACACACTAGGGGTCCAGGTTATGAACAGGAACGCCCAAGTGATCGCATGATGGGGGGACCAATCCTTCCTCAGCCTCCCACAGACTGGCAGGGACTGCCCTGACCCCAGGAAGCAAGCTCTAATCCAGAAGCCCTCTCTCCCAACACTCTGTTGCTAATCAGCCCTATTTTTAGAATAAACAAAGGCAAACACCATAGGCTGGAATGCTGAAGAAAAATATAGGCAGTATAAGAAAAAAGATTTGTGCATGCCTTTTCACAATCTGATACATTAAAAGGTAACCGTCAAGTGATGCACACTATTGCATCACTGGTAAAAGACGAGCATTTTAGGACACCGGTGAAAGCAACGACTATTTTAGACATTTTAAACAGAAAAGAATGCTTCCAAACGTGATTTACTAGAATGTATCTTTGAGAATGATTGCACTTTCTTACATTTGATTGACTTGCCAGAGAGAGGATTTTTCTCCCTGCAATCTTGATCGATAAGACCACCAGACGATGGCTTTAGAGGGGGTCATGACAGGGGCACTTATTGACACCCGAAGCCACTTTATCAGACAACCCATGATGATTCCAGTAAAGAACATGTTTTTCTGGACTAGAGCATTCGTTCGACTTTCACATTTTAATATTAAAAATATGAGCCCTTTGTCTCTCCGTAGAGGTTGAGCTTCTGACTGCAATATTTGTTACAAGGCATGATTTCAACAGACTTGACAGCAAGAGGCAAATGTGGTTGCTTGTGCACAATTTCCGTTATACCAAGAGAAACATTAGCACAATTTACAGATTGTCTGAGCATGAAGGTTAAGAGTTATGAGGAACAGCTGTTGTGCACAGATTCTCTTCCAGTGGGTCCCCCTAGGCTGCAGCAGAGGCAAGGTGACTTCTGGCGGAAGCGGTGGGTTGAACTTCCCAGCCTGTCATCTCGATCAGAAGTGGAAAGACTGAAGCCTTCCAAGATAGCAGTGTGCCTTAAATTTAAATCCTCAATAGAAACAGAGCTCGGAGACGGAATCGTAAAGCGATGATAATAAATGGTCATTCATCACCAGAATAAGAGTAAATTATTCATCATTCTCCCCCATTAGTGTTCCTAGATTTACTGATGGTCTCATGGGACTCCCCACAGCGTTGTGCAGCTATGCTCTTCAGCCACAGGCCCTTTTTAATTGTGAGCAAATCAATGCAAGCTTTGTGCTCACTTTACACCATAGGGGCACCTATGCAAGATGTTAGCACATAGCCCTTGTATGCCAGTGATCACCTACGATTTGTCTTTCAAATTAAAATCCCACTGCACATGGTAAACATTGCACTCTCGTCCGGGCTCTCGAGTAATGTGAAATTTGGAAATTAAACGAATTTTACTGGCATAATTCAAATTTTACCCAGGCTTAGAGTAGACACAGTTAGGTGCCCTCATATCATCACTTTGACTGCAAGCTCATGGTAGAGTCGAACTTCAATCCTGAAACCAACATGCCAAGCCAGGAGCAACATGAGCGTCTCACCCCAGGTGAAGTTAAGTCACCAAAAATGGACACAGTATATGCCAACCTTCCACTCAGCCAGGCATCCCAACACACTGCTACATCTTAAAGAAGATGCCAATAGATCATAACTACATCTCTGGCAACAAATGGCCTATTCTTAGCAAAAGCCCTTGATTGTGAGATTAGCCTCAGTTACAACACAAGTGGTCTGCAAGTACATGAAACGTGTCAAATGCCTGGCGTACAAAGACCAGGTTTTCTATCAACCTCATCACCACGTTTGAAAAACTGCCACTAGACTGCAGACTTTTCCACAGACAAAAAGAGTCAAGGAGAGGTGTGGGTGCCTAGGTAACGCATGCAGGGGGACTGACTTTCCCTGAAACCTCTGATTCTCTTTACTGATGTTAATGCATAGTTGCTCAGTTCATGGCACTCCTGTACTCCTCCTCCCTTGTCTTGGACTTGGTTTATCAATAGCCATGAAACAGCTGCACTTTTTAAAGACAATTTTAATCAGTTTAAATTTCTTTAATCACAACATCATAATAAATTATTCAAGTATACAATTTCAACAAATAGACAAATCTCGCTTTTCTGCATTTTGCCAAGCTATCCAATTTCCTCACCCACAAAACAGAACACATTGAACATGGTTTTCATCTGCGAACATCCACTCTCAACAGGGTTTGCATGTCCAGTACAAAGTCAGGGCCTATGAAGAACTTTTGTCAGGCCATATTCTGGAATTGTTTCTCAGTGTTTATGCTGAAGAATCTTTGTTCAAAAATAGGGACCCCCTGCAGAGATTAATAATAATCCTAGGGCAGGGTAAATAACATTGTAAAGTAAACACCTAGGCAATCTAAACGCAACACAATCTAATATTCAATGGAAAAACAATAATGATATGGAAGGAGACACAACATACAAGATATTATAAAAAATATATATAGACTTTATTATATTTAAATATAGCAATGATAAAGATAAATTGATAATGAAGGACTGTATAATTTGGAAATGTGATTCAAAATAGGGATTGGATGAAATAGACAAAGCATAATACAGTATGCAGCAAATCACATTTGTAGTCGATCAGATAACAAAATATAAGTACAGAAACATAAAAATAAGAGTGGCGAAGACCAAGATGTTAACATCTTGGTCTTCGCCACTCTTATTTTTATGTTTCTGTACTTATATTTTGTTATCTGATCGACTACAAATGTGATTTGCTGCATACTGTATTATGCTTTGTCTATTTCATCCAATCCCTATTTTGAATCACATTTCCAAATTATACAGTCCTTCATTATCAATTTATCTTTATCATTGCTATATTTAAATATAATAAAGTCTATATATATTTTTTATAATATCTTGTATGTTGTGTCTCCTTCCATATCATTATTGTTTTTCCATTGAATATTAGATTGTGTTGAGTTTAGATTGCCTAGGTGTTTACTTTACTATGCTGAAGAATCTTCCTGTCATGTTTACCAACGCCCCCCCCCCCATTAGACTGGTCAAAC
The DNA here is from genome assembly GCF_964204655.1 of Triturus cristatus. Lineage (NCBI taxonomy): Eukaryota > Metazoa > Chordata > Amphibia > Caudata > Salamandridae > Triturus > Triturus cristatus. The sequence continues at coordinate 617,583,799 of NC_140587.1, forward strand.
ATGTACCTTAATTCAAGGTGGACAAGTGTTCATGGCTAGAGCTGAGTAACCTAAATAGGAGTCACTGCAACCTAGAATTCCAAGAAAAGAGCCTGATGCACAATCCACATGAGAGGAGAGCACAGTCTCAGTTTTGAATGTCATCCCCAGCAGGGTACAGAATCTGCTGCTCTTAATAGCACAATCATAATCTCCCATGAATTAAAGCAACCTCTGATCCAGAAGAAGTCTCCAACAACTATTCCATTCCCAACTTTGCATACCCAAGCGAGGTTCTAGAAGGCTATATCAACAGACAGTTTTGCAGAAGCCCTCTTGCCCTTTAACATTCTGACAACCTTTCACACACATCTACATGTTGTCAAGATCATACTTCTCTCATTCAGTAAAGAGTAAATACATACAGATCCTCTCCACCCAAAGGAAGTTAAAGTCAATGGTACCTAGATATACCCATTAGCTAAACATCAGCACATTAGAAATCTGCAAAATCTCTTTCATAAATCTTACAACCCAAAATTCCTCTCTGCCAAATGTAAACCAATCATACTTCCACCATAATCTAGTGAGAAACCCTCAGCCAAAAGTTATTAACTAAATAAATTGACAACCTCAGACATAACTCTGATTTTCCAACAACCCATATGCCAATCCCCCATTCCACCATCAAATCTACCCAAACTACACTTCTTGCAGCCTTTAATTCTCTCTGATGTCACTATCGTGCTCAAAGACTCTACATATATTATTAAATCCTCAATTAATACTTATGTTTGATCTTATACCGTAATGCACATGTGGTGCATATCAATCAGATCACTAGCGACAAAGATAATGGCCTCTTCCCTACCTACTGCCCACAAACCTTGCCTCATCATAAAATCAGCTGTCCAAGAGAAATGATCTCATTTGTGCCTAATCTTACACCCCCACTCCTGTAACACATATTGAAAAGAACCATATCTTTTCGACTGCTAATTAAAAATCATCAACACTTATGTGGCAGGTCTGGTAATCAGGATGAGGGTCATGCAGAGATTGCAAACCACCACCATCCCAATCATTGAGCTCACATTTTTCGTAACTTCCTAATGACACATCCTCGACAAATTGTAATACAAAACAATGACCCTAAGACATATCAAGGCACAATGCTACCAAACAACTGGTCATTTATTCTGAACAATAATCAAGAAATTTTTTCTTTATAAAAGTAGTCTATAATGGCACAGTCAGTGTGAGTGAAAAATGTGATTGGTGCTCCCTCATCAGTGAAACACACATGTGACAAAAGTGATCAAAAAGTGTGCATCTAAAAACAAGAACAGCACGTCCACTTCTTGGCTAATCAACAATATAGATAAGGGTCCACAATTTCAATCGATGTTTAGAACCCTTAGGAGGTGACATAGTAATCATCAGGACTCTAGATAAAACCGCGCCTGAGAATCATGAGTAAAATGGACTTTGCCAAAGGCTCAAGGGGTAATGAAAAAACTAGTAGTCCCTAAGGAGTGATGCCTGAGGATAATGATCCAAAACTCGAGGAGGGGGACACTTGGAGCCAAATGGAGGCTTCCCCAAGCCAGGAGAGACAATGCTCCACTGCCTGGTGTGTAGTGGGAGCCTCTCCACGCAAAAGCAGTTCAAAATGGGGAGCGAATCCAAGACAATCAGGTGTGCACGATGGAAGCAGTGTCCTGACAAAATGAACAGCGAGTGGAAAGGACATCCTAGACGAAGGCAACCCTTTCTAATTATTGTGAATCTGTTGGCTGCCTGTGATACAATCAAGAAAGAAAAGGGTAACATTATTTGGAGTATTCTCCAGAAATAGAGGTCCAGGTGGTTAAGGGCAATCAGCTCTATTCACAAAGGTAAATTTACACGTGTAGTTACTCATGTGTAATGTTACTACTGCACCCAGTAGTAATGTTACACATTTCTGCTATTCACTATTTCCGAGCATAAATTTACATTTGGCGAAGACTTACATTACTCCATCACTTTAAAACAGGCGTGGAGTCTTCTGGAACAGGATAAACAAGTGTGCAGTTAATATAAGCAACATTTCACTCATAGTCGAGGTCTCTGCTGGGGATCTACTTATGGTAAATTATAGGGGAAAACAGTTTCATAATTATTTAAAAATATAAAAACTATTTTCATGTAAAATAAAAATGTGAATTAACGTAAAAGAATAATTACCCTAAAGCTAAAACAATTGTTACAGCACAATAATTGGAAGAATGAATTAATAAATAAAGAAATAAATAAAAGGTATTAATTCCAAATGAGCATTTAAATAATTTAAAAATCCCAACTTCACTATTATGTTTATACGTATTATTTAGTAAATGTTAAAAAAGGTATTTAACTTACATTTTTTAATTAAAAGCTTAATTTATTTATTTTTAAACAAAAATTGAAATATTCTCATGATACGTAAAATATATATATATCTGTACACACACACATATAAGTAATTTAAAATGCAAACAACTTAATTTTATTCAACACAGTCTCTTATAATGTGTATTTTATGTCTGTTGTCTTCATTTTTTTCTATGAGGGTGTGTGGTAGTACCTTTGGTTGACCGTAGACGGTGCTAAATTTACTCCAAGGCTTAGCTGGAGTACACTTATGACTATTTTGGATTCTGTTTGGCTGTAGTAACTTTAGAAGTGCAGTTTGTGACTAACAGCCTTCTTTGTGCATGGGTGCTTGTATCTGCAGATCCCTCCCTAAATCCCTCCGTACCCCTCCGAAGGCCTCTCTGTACCCTCCCTGATGCCCTCCCACTTGAGGGCCGATTCCGATGCGGTTGGAAATGGCTCAGACCGTTAGTAAGAGCCATTCCAACCGCATCGGAATTGGCTGTTTTGATTCCTTTCCGAGCGACCCATTTTGATGGAGTCAGTCGGGAAGGAATCCAAACCATATTTCTGAATGTCCTCCGACAGGCTCGGAGAGCCCGGCTGCCATTCGGAAATCCTCCATCAATCCCCTGGGCGGTCCTTCTGGCAGAAGGATTATGATGGAAGATTCCCACAGCCTTTCTGGGCCGGCCTTTCCGACCTTGAAAGACTGTGGGAATCTGACTTTGGGGGCCCACAGCAGGGCTCCCATGGGTGCAAGGCCTCTGGATGGAGGCCTAGGGTCACCTATGGCGCCCCCCTGTTTATCCCTGCACCCCGTGGCAGGGGGGTGCAGGGATGAACTGCACCTCTTCACTTTACACTGAGAGCATGCATTTTGGTCGGAATGCATGCTGCCAGTGTAAAGAATAGGAATGCGACCGAACAGTGTTCGGTCGGCTCCTAATTCCTGAGCTGGAACCGACGACAGGAGGTCGTTTGGTTCCAGTTCCCAAACGATGCCGGACGGACTCCTGTCCGTCCGACATCGTAATCGGTCCCTTAGTATTAATTATGCCCATTTTCCAGCCATTCCCCTAGGATCTTCCCACATCTACAACTAAAATGTATACCTAACTGTGCAGAGACCTCCAAAACCGGGGCAGAGAACTCTGCATAAAAAAGGTGTGGAGGTCTCTGCATGTAGGTTTGTGAATAGCGTTTTGTAGCATGTGAGTTGTACACTGTACTGCTATTAAACACATTACAAAGCACAGTTTTTGCATAGGCACCACTGTGTGGCCCATTCCCCTACTGCCATTACATATGGGCCTGCCTGGTACTTAGTATGTTTAACTTTCTTTAGGTGTACTTGGATGGAATTGTACATGTCATGGAGTGATTTAGGCCTTGCCCAAATTGTCTAGAGGAGTTAGACCCCCCAAAATATCTCATGATGCAATCTAGACTTTGTCAATGAACACCATACACCATATGGAATAAAGTATCATGATAATCTAAGTATGATTCTTATAGTTATTGATTGTCGAGCTTCTTCATTAACATTAAAGTAGAAGCCAAATAGAGGCATGTGGAACATCCCGTTTCAGGGAATATGATGTGCTGCAGATAAAAAAACAAGAAGAAAACGATCTTCAGTAATTTTAAGTGGGACACAAAACACAGACCAGAGAGGTTTAAGAAAGAAAAGATAGTGCGGACAGGAACGAAATATGAATCAAGCCACGTTGAAAATTACTGGTGCAACTCCCTGGAACGTGCAGAGAGTGACAGAGACAATGAACAAATGTTGCATGTATGATACCAAAGGTTCACGTGGAGGCAACACAAAGAACCCTGATGTGTAGTGTCCCTTCTGTGTGATACACAGATTTTCACCTTGTTCCAAGCACAGGGTTTGGAAGACTGTGATCTGACATGCACAGGATTATACATGTGAAAGATTCTGTGCACCGTCCAATGAAATTGTCCTATCGCCTGGCCTTCACGTATATGGTATGGCTTAAAGAGGATCCCTAAATTAACCTAACAGTTGAAGAATTACTTAGTTTAGACACCACAATTTGTCCAGATTGTGTAGAGTTCCAGGCCTGGCCGAGGATTTACTCTCCTGAAATTATAAATTACATAATTTTGCATAATTTGTGTATGCTGGAGACTCATTGGTGCAGAAAATATATCTGCCATGACTTTTTAGGTGAACTATACATTCACATAAAATGATTCAAGTCAGGTACCCACTAACAGCGTTTTGCTCTAAAAGCATAATTTGATCTGATCTTTATCTTATCTTTTCCAGAAAAAACACGAAATTTGGCATGCTGCAAGCCAACCCATGGGGTGGACTTTATGGTTAGTTTTGCATCTTTTCAAGAAAGTGCTTGGAATCCTGGAGTCAGGACAAGTTAGACAGATATGTACAGGCATGAAATTAACGCAATCTTTACTGGGACTTGGGATCCCAAATGCTATGGGTGAGTTTCCATGCTCAAGAGCATGTTTGCAAGTTGTGTTTTGGTCTGGCGAGTAGTTTCTTGAGTTTGGTACGAGTTATGGACCAGGTCACTGCCTCTGTTGCCTTCAGGTTTGAGTTTCTCCATGTGGGTTTTAAGGAGCAAAAACTCTGTCAATTTCAACTTCGAAATGCAGGCCATGATGACGCCACTGTAGAATACATTGATTGTGTTCAGGCTTAATTATGGAAGTTTTTTTCACTCCCTCCCAATCTCAGCTGCAGGAGACTGGTTTTAAGTTGACCATCCATGGCATGTACACAGTGATATCAACAAGGGGTGTCTAAAGGTTTACTTGTGACGGTGGTGTTTATGAGTTTTCTTGAGGCATCTTCAAGGGATGTCTCTTTATCTGCGGCCTGCATAGTATGTGCACAGTGCGTATGAGTTGTACTGTTATTCTTTTATTAGTAGGAAGTGTAGAAATGTCTCCTCCTCTATTTATTTGATCCTATGTTGTGGACGGCTACCCCATTTAGAGTTATAGTGTGTTTGGGTAAGGATAGACTTACTAGAGCAATGTTCTGGCTTGGATCAACAAGACGTCACGTCATAAAACTGCCTGATTCAACACTTGCTCACAACTCATGTGATTCTCATAAAGTCATGCTGCCTCCCTGTGTCTCAAGTTTCAAAAATGTATAACATAATGCAATTACGTTAGAGCAATAAAAGAATTCTTGGGTGTTTGGTATTTTGCAGTTACATGATCCCAAATCCTTACGTATTGTGTCCTGGTTTTTGTAACGTAAACCCCAAACACACACTCACATACACAATACTGTTCTATGCACAGTATCTCTTGCCATAGATTTTCCAACTTCAATAAAGCAAGCATTGGCAAAGCCAATACGTCTCGCCTATACGAGAGCTGTTGGCTTTGCCGATGTTTAGCCATGTTCTCCAGCAGCATGGCTGTGTGCCATGGCTAAAAGTGAAGTTTATACAGTCATGAGGCTCTTAAATCTAATGTAATGTTTTGCAAAGAGTGCATTCTGTAGATTTGTTGCCAATTAGCATAAAGATAACATGGTAGGTTGTACAGAGAAATATATGCTGTGTATGTTAAGGGTGACAACAGTGTATACATAACGTAATTGTTACTATTGTTTTGCCTTTAATTTCTGCGTAACTAGAAATGGCAATCTGCTGAAGCAGTGCTTAACAGTCATAACTGCCATCTTTAGAGCTGGGGAACCAGGTATGAGTCTCATGTCAGTTCAACATCTTTTGATTCTGGGCAAATCTCTTACTGTCCGCGGGCCTACAAAAATGAATGTGTCCTTGTGTAATGTAACTGGTGCGCATGTAAAGCACTTCAATACCTTTGGGTCAAGTTTGTGATGTATGAAATGGCAATGCAAACCACCCCGGACGTAGCATTCTTCACGGAAACCTGGACCAACACCACCTCGGGACCGAACATCGCCATTGCCATTCCCCAAGGAAACAAGATCTCCCAAAAGGACCGCCCCACCTGCCCGGGAGGAGGAATCGCCATCATCCACAAATCCACCCTCTGCCTGAGCAGACTCCCCGAAGAGCCCACAGACCTGATGGAACACCTTCACTTCAAGATACAGGCCAACCCTACCACCACCCTCCGGGGAACCCTCATCTACCATCCCTCTGGACCCCGCGGACCATTCACCAACTCCATCACAGACTTCATATCCCCGCAAGCCATCGCATCCACCAACTACACCTTACTGGAAGACCTCAACTTTCACCCGACAACCAACTAGACCCCATCACCACATCCCTCCTGGACAACCTCCACAACATTGGACTCCACCAGATGGTAACCGAACCCACACACTCAGCAGGACACACCCTCGACCCCCTCTTCATTACAGGAAGCTCCATCACTTTCAGCCACACCACCGAACTCCCGTTGACAGACCATCGATGCACCCCCTTCACCTTCAGAACACCCACCATCCACAGACACCAGCACCTGCTCCCATGGAGAAACTAGACCAAAATCACCGACGACCAGCTCATCTCCTCACTCGGCAACTCTACCCCAACCACCGCAGAAGACGGCGACCCCAAAACCGCAACCCGAACTTTGCACAGATGGATCACCGACAGCGACAACACCATAGCCCGCTTCAAGAAGAACAACACACACACCAAGAAAGCCAGATGGTTTACCACCGAGCTTCAAGAGTCCAGGCGCACCTGCCACCACCTCGAGAAGGCCTGGAGGAACTCAAAATCCACAGAAGCCCACAACAACTTCAAAGCCGTCACCAACACCCACCTCCAACTCATCAGAAACACGAGGAAAAAAGCGATCAAAGACAATATCCACACACGCACACAACAGCAAAGAACATCATCAAGGAGTTCCCCCAACCCACCAGCGAGTCTACTGACATCCCTCCCTCACAAGGCCTCTGCAACAAACTCAGCACCTTCTTCCACCACAAAATCAATAACATCTATGACAACTTCAACGTAGACAACCAACACACTGAACCATCACAAGCCACCCCGACACCCTGAAGCCAATGATTGACAGCTGGACTGTCCTCACCACCGAAGACACACTGAAAACGATGAGGTCAATCCACTCCGGGGCCCCCACGGACCCCTGCCCCACCACATCTTCAACAGAGCCGCCGACACCATCGCATCCATGCTCCGCCACACCATCAACAGCTCCCTGGTGAACGCCTCCTTTCCAACGACTGGAAGTACGCCAAGGTCAACACCCTCCTGAAGAAGCCCTCGACAGACCCCACCGACCTCAAGAACTACAGACCCATCTCCCTGCTCCCGTTCCCAGCGAAAGTCATCGAGAAAGCCATCAACAGCCAACTCGCCATCTTCATCGAAGAGCACAACATCCTCGACTCCTCCCAATCCGGCTTCAGAAAAAACCACAGCACAGAAACCGCCCTCCTCACCACAACAGACAACATCCGCTCCCTACTGGACAAAGGAGAAACAGTAGCCCTCATCCTCCACGACCTCTCAGCAGCCTTTGACACAGTCTCCCACCGCACCCTAACATGCAGACTCCACGACGCTACGACGCAGGGATCCGGGACAAGGCCCTCGACTGGATCCGCTCTTTCCTCTCTGGCCGAACGCAATGGGTCAGACTCCCTCCTTTCCTCTCGGAACCTACACCAACCACCTGCGGAGTCCCCCAGGGGTCCTCCCTCAGCCCAACGCTCTTCAACATCTACATGGCTCTGCTCGCCCCCATCATCAGAACCTATGGACTCAACGTTGTTTCATACGCAGACGACACCCAACTCATTCTCTCCCTATCCAGCGAACCCAATGCAACCAAACACAACGTTCAAGAAGGCATAGAAGCTGTTGCCAAATGAATGAACTAGCAGCTGTCTACAACTCAACACAGACAAAACAGAAGGACTCATCATGGACCCTCACCCTGAAGCCTGGATCGACACCTGGTGGCCCCCCGCCCTCGGAAGCCCACCCACCCCCACAGACCACGCACGAAACCTGGGTATCATCTTGCATTTCAAGCTCAAAATGGACCGCCAGATCAACTCCGTCGCATCCTCCTGCTTTCACACCCTCCACCTCCTACGTAAGACCTTCAAATGGATCCCCCTCAAGCACAGAAAAACCTGCATTTACGCCCTAGTCACCAGCAAACTCGACTACGGCAAGGCACTCTACGCCGGAATAAACAAAAACCTCACCCACAAGCTGCAAAACATCCAGAACACCGCCGCAAGACTGGTCCTCAACCTGCCAAGACACTGCCACATCTCCCAACACCTGTGCACACTCCACTGGCTCCCCATTGAGACAAGAATCACCTTCAAGATCCTCACCCATGCACACAAAGCCCTCCACAACACCGGACCAGCATACCTGAACAGCCGACTTAACTTCCACGCACCCCAAAGAACCCTACGATCATCCCAGCTCTCCTACACCGTGGTTCCCCGCGCCAGAAAGACCAGATCGGGAGGCAGCTCCTTCTCCTTCCTCGTGGCCAGAGCCTGGAACGCCCTACTGCTCCACCTCAGACAGACAACATCACTGCCAATCTTCATGAGAAACCTCAAAACTTGGCTCTTTGACAGACCCCCTCCTTGATGGACTGGAACCTGCACCTCCCCTCTTTCCCCTTATGGGTGAGTAGTCGCGCTCAACAAACACGTGATTGATTGATTGAATGCAAAAAAAATATAGTACACATGGAATGTGAAATGTAGGATTGATGATGTGACTGACAGGCTAGATAGATAGATAGATAGATAGATAGATAAATAGATAGATAGATAGATAGATAGATAGATAGATAGATAGATAGATAGATAGATAGATAGATAGATAGATAGATAGATAGATAGATAGATAGATAGATAGATAGATAGATAGATAGATAGATAGATAGATAGATAGATAGATAGATAGATAGATAGATAGATAGATAGATAGATAGATAGATAGATAGATAGATAGATGGGGCAAGCAGCAGCGACAAGGGAGGTGGTGGGGGAATGGGTCAAGCAGCGAAGTGGGAGAAGGTGAGGAGACGGGCAAGCAACGATGGGGCACCAACAATGAAGAGGAAGGAAACAAAAAATAAGAATCAGTGGAACTAAACTTAATGAATCAGTACTTAGTCTATGCTCTAGCGAAGAGAGAAATGCACAAAAGAAGTGAAGCAACCATGCATTTTCCAATGAAAAACAAGTAAATGATAGTGACAATCAAGCCAGAGAATGGTTAGTAATGGGGGGCTACAAGCCCTTTTGTGTATGCAATGTTTCTAGCAAGCGAGAGTGCATGCACTAGCAGCATATGTGCTGTGGCAGGCGGGACCTAAAAGGCTCTCTGAGAAGCACTCCTTGAAGATAGCTTTACATCATATCAAATACCAAAAATTAATTAATAATGAAAACCTTGGTTCCCCTTATAATTCCCCTTTAACACAGGTTGCAGAGACCAGAATCTGTGAGTAAATTGTCTGCGAAAGGTTGCATAGAAGTGTCTCTCCCTTGATATGCTGGCTGTGGAGCAGGTTACACTGATGTCAAATGCTATCATCTCTGGGCCTTTGTCTCCTATTGCATGACTGCACAGGGTTGCAGATGGTCTTACTTGTCACACTGCTATGCAGACTTACTTTGTGTTCTTGGTATCTTTCCCGAGCCACACTAGCAGCAGAATCAGGCCTTAACATATATTTTTCCTGCTACAGTGCTTGGCATCTGCTGGTGGCGGGCTTGTTACATTTCATATCAGTTATATTTTTGACAAGACCTCAAAATGGCACACATTCGTCATAAAAATGTCTCTCATGACAGTATGAAAATCCTCAGGATCTAAGGACTCATGGAAAGGAAAGAGGTTAATAAAGTGGTGCCACTGTACATCTGATAAAATGTTTGAGCTTTCTTTTGTTCTGGTAGCGACCACACCATGTGTCTTACGAAAATCATGAAGTCTTTATAGAGAAGAGAAACTAAGCTCAGGCAACTTCCCTCATTAATTGTCGCATCAGTTATTACATTCATCAGCCATCAGTTGGTTGGTTATCATCGTTCATGATGTACAGAGTTTTGCCAATTAATTACACCATTAAATTGATTCAGTAGTCGTTTTAGTCCACATGAGGAAGAAAAGCTCTCCCTATATGATGCATCTATGATAAGGAATGGTACATGGATGACACCCAAAATACTCTCATGGGTCACTAATCCTTTTTTAGGTCGAGCCTAGACAGCGCTTGCGCTGTCTCTTTGAGACAAGTTGTATATCATTTGTTGGCTTACCGCCCACCAATGGCTTTTAATTTGTTAATTTGAGTGTCCTTTAAAAATCCTTGCTTCCAAGTGTTTAATCTTTCCAGTTTGTCCCTCCTTTTTGATGGTTCTTCACTCTCATGCAGCAGTGCCCCATTACTTGTAGACTTCCACTTGTCCCATTCTAGCATGTGTTTTGGGACTACTTTTCCCTTTCTCTAAGAGCATTTCACACAAGCCCTCAATGTTTTCAGTGTCTCCAAGTTCTGTAAACAGGACTGTAATTTTTGTTCTTGTCACCTCACATAGAATGTCAGATGCTGTTTTCTCGGGCCTCTTTAATTTACATTCACTGACTTCAAAATGAGAGGATTCCCTCGTCCCACAACTCCCTCCCACTTTGCTGCTTCAGCCATCCCCCCCACACCCTCTCTTTCCATGTGCGTTCGTTTGTAGTCCTACAATGAATTTGATCGCCTGCCACCATTTTGTGAAAACATCTCCTAATATGGCGACAGGTGTTTCTCGACTCTGTATTTTAAAAACTATTCATACAAGATTTAAGTTGCTCTGAGTCTTAAAATGGCCTTGGTACAGCTGCTTTTTAATATAAATCCTGTCAAAAACACCGCGTTTTTCAGGAGCGAGCGTACTTACATCGTCCCACTGCTCCTGTAAGATGGCTGCTTTTCCACTTAACACCTCTTGCAGTGTCTACTTGTAATGCTGTTCTTGCTTGCTATTTCTGGGGGTGTGCTGCATTTTGCCTTCCAGACTACGCAAATGGGGGCATATCAGCAATGCGAGGCAATAGAATTATCGCCGCTTTTACGGCTGTTTTCGGCCGAAAAGCGGCGATAATTTTATCGCCTAATTAGCAAGCTCACGCTAACACGTGAAAACTTGCGTTAGCATGGGAATTCCTAACGCCCATTCCTGACCTGACATGACTGGAGAAATGCCGCTAAGCGACATTTCTCCTATCATGAAGCCCCACGCTATGAAGCATAGTGGCAGGAAAAGTAGCGATAACCCCTGTTTTCGCTACTTTCCTTACGCCTGCTTCAGGACTGACTTAGCCATGATATCCTATGGAAGGTGGATATCATGGCTAAGTTTGTGAGTCCCTATCATCAAGCTAACGCCACATTGCGTGAGATTATCGCTGGGTTTCCAGCGATAATCGCACGTTAGGCAGTTAGCGTGAGGATTTTTATCGCTTCTGAGATAAGCGTTGCTAATAGCACACTATCTCAGCGATAACAATCCACGCTAGCGTAGCGGGACCTTTGGGTAACTCTCCCGATCCTCAACTCTGTAATGTACCACTGTTGGTTTATGTGCCTTTTGATCACTGCTTTGTCATGCATATGATCTTGAGCAATGTTAATAAAAAAAAGATGTTTAAAAAAAAACAAAAATCCACGCTAGCCGGCGATAATTATCCTCACGCTAAGAGCGCTGAGTGATAATTATCGCCGGCCCTTGCTGATATGCCCCTTGGGTTTTCTCGGAGGACAACCAAAGGACAGACAGCAAACGAGTTTGTGCCCAAAGCTCCCAGTATCTGCTTGTTGCACTGGATACAGAAGATGTTGTCAGTCCTCTCCGAAGTACTGCAGGTTCCAGCCCAGCACACTGTAAGAGTCTGTATATAGGCAAGGCAAGAGGTTTCTTTAAATTAGTATTAAAAGCTTTCACAGGACAGTCCTACAAGAAAGTGTTATGTTTGACATTTTGACTTCGTTTTTTCTCTGACAACTATATGAAAAGCTAATGCTTTTCAAACTGGAGTTGGCCAGTTCATTTTCTGCCTCCAGATGCACCAGTTGTAGCACTCTAATGTTAATTGGTTGGAGAAAGAGTAGAGCACCAGTATACTTTTATATTGCATGTTTTTAGAGCACACAATACTTCAATTTACGTAACCTCTTGAGAGCCTTCTGCAGATTTTTGGTTATGGTTTTCATATGGTAGAACAACTGCTAATATTTGCTGGAGGTGGGACCGGACGCAGTTTTCCTTGGTGCCAGTGTAAGTATTTAGTGTGTCTTATTCAGTTGTCATTGCTTGTTCTACTCTGTGAGGAGTTGCTTGGTGCGCAGGTTAGTGGCTACATTTCTGAACGTTATCTATCAAACTCTATATACACAGCAAACTATTAAAATGCACCTAATTTAACATACATTTTAAACCATCACAGCTTTGGCTAATTGAGCAGTAATAGGCAGTGGGAAATTGTAATCAATCTTGATCAGCCACACATGCATCTGGAGGCCATGGCAACATGTCAGTAGAAGAATGTAATTCACTCAGGCCCAGGAGAGTCAGCCCAGGAATAGGAACTGGGATTCATGGCACCTGCTGCCTCAAGTTAGTTCTAAATATCAGCTTTTTACACAACTGTTACTGTGCATTTCAAACTTCTCTTCCAATTTAAATTCAACACCAACTAGTATTAAACAGTATCTCCCAGTGCTTGCTTGCTCCCTCTTGACAATGTTGCTTTTAGAGGATTATTGTAGTGCCTAGCTTGGTGAGAATCTCTGTATCCTACAGGGACTCAAACCTGAGGTGGGTAAGTCATAGTTGGCCCTTGAGCACATTGAGTTACGGTAGCACCATAGAAAGAATCCCAGAGGAATTGAATTTGGGTTAATAGTTTTACGTGGTGTAATTTAGTAGATCTGAGAAGACAGATATATATACTGAACTATCTTAATGGGTGTATTTTTCATTTGTGTCTGTATATTGTTTTTCAGTTATCACAGAAAGAATATGTAACATGTCTTTATTGTTCTCCTTATCTTTTTTATTTCTGGCTTACCCTGCATTACCGGTGGAAAAATTGCTGCCTAGCACCAACGCAGGTCCCTTTGCACCATGGTTCAAGGGGGCCTGTGTTGTAAGGATGATTGTGCTTGTGCAGGAAGGGACACCTTACTGCACAAAAACAATCATTAATTGTGTTTTGCTCCTTCTATGTGTTCTGTAGAATGCAGCACACATAGAAAGAGCAAACAAGCATTGTCATAGCCAATAGGTCTCGCCGTTGGGACCTTATAAGTGTTTAGCCATGCAACAGTTGCATAACTAAATACTTATAAGGTCCCAAAAGCGAGACCTATTGGCTATGCAAAGCGGCCGTGCGGCCGCGAAAGAGAAAGTAATTGCGGTAAAGCGCGGCGCGCGCGCCCGCGCACATGCACTGTAGCTCTATGCTGGCCTGGTAGCACTTTTTGGAGCCCTCTCAATAAGTCTCGCCTGACCCAGCGCATGCGCTGGGTCAGGCGAGACCTAAAAAAGAGGAGAAATAAAAGTATTTCTCCTCATTCCCCAAATTAACTCCTCCTTTTGAAATGTGTTAGTTTTTGGCACTGCCTCAGATTTACAGATCCTTGTAAATCTGAAGCAGTGTCAAAAAGCCATGGGTGTTGCTGGGAACCCCCATAGTAACACCCATTGCACGCGCCGTTGCTGCAGAAAACTGTGTGGCAGAGGGCCATATTTACAAGACTGTTAAGCCACACAAAGTGGCTTAGCACAGCCTTGGAAATATGGGCTTTCAAAGAGCTGCACCGGAGCGTCAAAAAAATGTAATGGTCCGGTGGTGCTAGGGGCTTGTAAATATGCCCCTCTGTGTGAAAGCATATACATTTGTGTCTTGTCCCAGCTTTCCTAGTTTATATGCTCATGGGGTGCTAGGGGATCACCTTGTCGAGTGACTGTGATTCAGAGTGATTATTCTTTTGTTAATAAACACTTGCAGACTTTTAAATTGGTGTCTATGCAACTTTTATTTAACAAGAATATTTTGGCTTTGTTAGTTCATGCTATTTAAGCTAACTTTTACCTTTGTGTTACTGATAGCTGTACAACACTTTCCCAAATTTGTTTTTGTAGTTTTATATAGGGCAAACTGGATCCGCAGGCACTGATGTGCTGTAAAAAGGCTGCAGTTACATTACACTAATACACATTATTTGTGTGTGTGTCTATGTGTGTGTGTGTTTTTTAAGCAAAGGGGGATTAAGTAATTTGCCCAGAATCAGAGGATGTTGAGTTCCCTAGTTCCAAAGTAGGCAGCTCTGGCTGTTTGGCCACATCCACTCCCAATTAGTGTTCTATAGCAATTTCAAAGGACAGTTTTAAGGAATATACTGAACATATATTTTGTTAAATTACTAAAAAATGAGTTTCCTGAAATGATTATCTTTTAATTGTACAAATATGTATGCAAAAAAGGGCCCCAAACCTATTCTAGAGGGTGGCAGATGCTATTTGCAATATCTGGTGTGCCTACAGGATGCTACCCCTCCCTGACCACACTGGGGTGAATGGTGTGTTGAGGTGTAAAACAATCTAAGTTCAATTTGGGATAAAAAAGGGGTTTGGTCTAAGTATTTCCATGGGATATTTTACAGGATTAGCCATCCTGTGTGTGAATGAGAGACGACGGATACCCACAGCTGCAGAGCTGTCTGTGGAGTGGGACAGTGTTCAGTATCCCTGATTGACAAGATTGCTGTGGAAGTCAGGTCAAGGCAATTCCCTGGAATTCCTGTTTGCTCTAGACATCTTTCAAACTCCTGGTGTATTACATAAGGACAAAGCACGAATACAGACACTCAGGGGTGTCGTGACACCCCTTCCCTCTCCCCTCCGCTTCTTTAGCTGCTACATATGGGGTGAGATTGTTTATGGACCTCTTCTATCTGGAACTTGGCAGGCAAAAACACCTCTTTGAAGCTGAAATACAGTGTCAATAGAAGAGCAAGCAGTAGCAAGTGAAACCAGACAGCTGGGTAAATACAGCAGGGAAAGAAATGAGGTCTATTGGAAGGAGGGTTGAAAAGAAGGAAGTATGCATGCGTGGATGAATGAGCATGTGGATGAATTAGTGGATGAAAGGATGAGTGTATGATAGGTGGATGAACAGGTGAAAGAATGGCAAAGGAAAGGGATGGGTGAATAGATAGGGGGATGGGCAGGTAAAAGGATGGCAGAATAAAAGAATGGATGGACAGGTAGAACAATGGCAGAGTAAGGGGATGGATGAATAGTGGATGGACAGGTGAAAGGTCGGCAGAGTAAAGGGATGGATGGATGGATAGATGTATAGATGGAAGAGACAAGAAAGCCATTCTAGGGAATGTTTGGCTCACTTGCTTCTCTTGCTTGGTGGGTATCAGCCCTTTTGTTCAAAGTGGGGGCTATTTAAATGTTTTGGCTACTCCCTTGCAGACTCTAACACTGATGTTCAAACCATGGGCCCGCCCATAGATTCAACATTCTATAGCCTCCAATCAAAAGAATGCTTGTCAAGGGAAGCAGTGTGTAGTATCCTGCATTTGTAAGGTTAAGTATTATTCTCCTCCTGCTCAACCCAGTGCCTGTGCTCTGTGCCCAAAGGAATGTTGGATTCTTTACTAGCCTCGGAATGTTGTTGAGACAGAGAGGTGAAGTGACAGTTGGACATGGGCTGAGCAGCAGACAGGCTGCTCCTGGTGGGGCTCTGATTTACAACTTAACTACTTGATGTTATGATCTTTACTACTTGTTATCTTCATGAATAAAACATCTTGAATTTCAACCTACCTGCGTGGACCTCCTCACTACATTCATTTGGCGACGAGCTGGCGAAGAACCTACGTGATACTCCCGGATCTCAGTAACCTGGCTACCAAAAGAGGAACTGGAGATGGCGCAATCTACAGAGAATACAGCTGCGACAACCACAAGAAGTACATGAGAAGGTTTCCACAGAATCATGAAGAAGAAATGTGTGTGTTCCACACAGAACAACAAAGACAAAAAAAGAAGAAACACGTTTTTCACAGAAAAGAAAAGAAGAAAACAACACAAGTAAGATGAAGCACTACGCCGTTCAGCCCCACCAGTGTCATCACCACCGGACAGCCCTAGCCCAGGCGTGTGGTGCTCATCTACATTACATAATCTGGACTTGGGTGAAACATTTGCTGTATGTGCCTGCTAGTACATCAACCTTACTGCCAGAAAACTCTTCTTGGTCACACTGGACATTCACAAGCCACAAACTCTACGACCCTGAGGTAAAACATCTTGGAGCATGCAGTAACATAAAGTAGGGGAACCATGACCAGTGATACAGCACTTACTCATGTGTCTGCTGCTGGCTGCTATCCTCGACTGCAGCGCTCCGGAATTTTGGGAGATGTCCGGCTGTTACATCCTTGTGGGGTGTGCAAGGTGATCATACAATACCGTCGTGCAGTATTGGGACATATCAAGGATAACAACGGTTAGTTCCACAGTATCACCCTTTTGCTCTCTACAGCGCCCCGGTGTATGGGAGACGTCCAAGGTATTTGTCGGGACTTGTCATTCGTTTATTTCATTTTCTATAGAGGAAGGTCTACTAGTCATTTTGTCTCTGTTCTGACTTTAACTGAGTCACTGAGGGATGTTTTGTAATTGACTTTGGTCGGGCAACGCAAAAAACTAAGGTATTGTGTCCCCTTCAGCGCATTCGGTGTTTTGAGCTGGCCTTCTTCGGACTGTCGTTGGGACCGTTTGAAATAGAGAAATTTTGGGTCAGTTTCTCGACTTTTTGGTCTCCCCTCACATACTATTTTATAACGCCTCAACTTTGGCCGTTAAACCCGTCTAGTTTAGACAGCTCACCTCACACTACAGCTGCGCGCCTCCCACGAGGAACCTCTGTGACGTCATAGCTGCACTGGTTCATGGTCTTTGTTTGGCACTTTTAAGTGCCGTGAGCCACCCTGCCTCCATTTGTGCCTTCTCAGCTTCAAGCAACACAATTTATGGGAGGCGGGCAGTCCTATTGACATTTTCAACGTCCTCTACGTGGTCAACCTTCCTTTTGGTGAAGTCTTCCACATTTGTGACCATGTGCAACAGAATGCATCCTGCCGGAGTTAGCTGCATTTCATTCTAGTAGGTGAGAGTATTTGGGTCTTTCTTTACAATGGGTGCACGTACGTTGTTCCTGTGCCTCCCATTTCAATGTACTTTTACAAATCAGCCTCCACCTTTCTCTTTCACCCGCAACTGCTACTTTGCTCCGCTGGTGCATGAATAAGTCCAGCATTGAGTCCAAGAGACTGTTTCCAGCACTCTAGCCACGTCGCGGGATTTCTAGTTCTACTGCTTCACAGTTTTTTACTGCATCCGCAGCCATTCTGTTGAAAGAAACGTATGCCCTTGGATTTCCTCTCTATTTTGGGGCATGGCAATTCAGCTTGTGAATTCAGGCACAGTGCTCTAACACTAACATGTTTTCTACATTGACAGGGGGTGATTTTATAAATAGTCACCTTCGGTTTTTGCAGTTCCCTTATAACTGTCTTTATGCATTTATCTTGCTGGGGATTGTCTAGTGGGCTTTGGTAAAGTGCTGCATTTTCTTGTATACGCTTTACACTTTGTTTCCCTTCATAGGGATGCCATTGGGTCTAGCCCCATTTACACACACACATGTTTGCCTACATGGGCTACATACGGTTTTCACCCTAACACAGGGCACCGTTCCATGGGTCACAGTCCCATTTACACTTACACAGGTACCCCTATACAGGGCACTGTTCCATGGGTCACAGTCCCATGTACACTTACACAGGGCAGTGTTTCAGGGGTCACAGTTCCATTTACATTTACACCGTCTCCCTTACTCAGGGCGTCTTTGGGGTTATAGTCCCATCTTTACAGGGCAGTATTGCTTTCCTCTTCATGGGGGTTTGCTTTACACGGCCTACTTTGTCATGGGCTTTTGTCCCATTCACAGTGCTCCTCACTCTTTAACATTAGGGTTGTGGACGGTCATGGGTATTAGTCCCATTGACTGTTTTTTTACTTTCATTAAAAAGCTACACTTTTATCTTATTTGAATTGTCCAATTAGAAATTGGGTGGAGTATATTGATACTGTTTGTGTCTCTTCGCTTTCTCTCTATTTCCCCGGTTCAGATTTCATATTGATGTTCTTTTCCTTTTCATCTTTGGAATCTGGATCTTACGCATTCTTTGTTGTTGTTCCTGTATCTTCTGCCTTTCTTTGTCTGTTGTGTTCTTCTTGTTCTCCATTGTTCTGGTGTAGTTCTTTCCTTTTCTTCTCCTTCTGCTTGGGTTGTTGTCTGTTCTGTTCACGTCATGCCTTGTCCTTCTTTCCTTGCTTGCCTGACTGGCCAGTGGGTGTGCGTAGGGGTTGTCGTTGGTGTGTCCATGTTTCTCTCTTCTTCTGGTTTCTCCTTCTGCGTTTCACTGCATCCTTCTTTCTATTTCATTGTTGTAGAGGTTGGGTTTTCTATTTGCTTACTCACACCTTACTTTCTCTTCTTTGTCTTCTCCCCTCTATCTCCTCGCTCTGCTTTGTTTGCTCTTTTCCTTGACGTTCTCTCTGTCAATCCGTTGCTCCTTCCTTGCTATCTGTCCCTTGATCTCACCCATTATATTTTATCATATATTGCTTTTGTTCTTCTGTTGGAAGGAAAGGGGATATGTAGTATCCTGCATTTGTAAGGTTAAGTATTATTCTTCTCCTGCTCAGCCCAGTGCCTGTGCTCTGTGCCCAATAGAATGTTGGATTCTTTACTAGCCTCGGAATGTTGGGACACAGAGAGGTGAAGTGATAGTTGGACATGGGCTGAGCAACAGACAGGCTGCTCCTGGTAGGGTTCTGATTTACAACTTAACTACTTGTTGTTCTGATCTTTACTACTTGTTATCTTCATGAATAAAACATCTTGAATTTCAACCTATCTGCGTGGACCTCTTCACTACCCAGTGATTCCACATCTCACCACAGGGAGCCAGCTCATACCAGTTGAAGTCTCCTCGTGATGTCAGGTATGTAACCTGAAAAGGGGAACCAGCAAGAGCCCAGCATCCTTTCTATTTCAGTATATAAAAAATACATCACTTACTCTGAAGTGAACTGATTCCAGGACAGAGCATCGTTAGTGTGGCTGTAAACCTAGAATGCCTCCCCAGTGAGCATAAAGGATTCTGCCGGCGTGCTTTGTGAGCAACAAAAGCCCCTGAAAGATCTCTTCACTAATCGGGTGTTGGAGAGGGATGGCTTTCATGCACAGGCCAAATGCAAAAACAGGCCGACATCTAGAAAAACCTCAAATTAAAACTCACCTGAATAGGTTGCGGATTGACCCTACTTAAAACAAGAGTTTAGAGGTTCCCAGCTCCAGTAATGCATAGTACCCTGCCAGATCACAAACCTTGGTGGAAGCAGGGTATAAATCAATCTAGTGCTCCCAAAGCTTCATTAGTGGCTGGCTAAGTGTAGATTCCATGGGCATCAGGCCACCAGGGTTGAATTCGCAAGATG
This sequence comes from Triturus cristatus, assembly GCF_964204655.1. Classification (NCBI taxonomy): domain Eukaryota; kingdom Metazoa; phylum Chordata; class Amphibia; order Caudata; family Salamandridae; genus Triturus; species Triturus cristatus. The sequence continues at coordinate 617,603,783 of NC_140587.1, forward strand.
GGTAATCGCTCACTGCCCGAGAGGCTTGTGGCAAAGGGCAGCTGGTGGGCCATTTTTTAGGCTGTAGATAACTTCACAACAGTTGTGTTATATCCTAAGCATTACATTGATATGTAATTAGCCTAGGTCCTCCTAGCTGATCATCCAGAGTGAGAGATGGTAACGGAATGTTGGTGTGACTGTGATGAATGGAATGCCTGGGTGCCTGTGTGGATGAGTGGTGACAGTTGGAGATGGGCTGAGCAGCTAGGCAGGCTGCTCCTGGTGGGGCTGGTACATGGCTCATACCTGACTAGAGCAGGCTGGACAGAGATTGATACTACCCTGACATGGAACCAATAAAGAAGACTTGAAATATACAACATGGCTACCAGTGTCTCTATGTGCAGGGTACAACATTATTTTGGCGAAGAGCGGACCTGGACCCAAGCGTCTTTAAGGATGTTACACAAACCAAGAGAAGCTAAAAGAAACAAAGAGACTACAAGGAACTTGAGGACCAAGACAGAAGAAATTAAGCATTAAAAAAAGAAAAAGCGTCCTGTTTGGAGCAACAGGCAAGCCAGCCCCACCAGTGTCCATATCATCGGACGGCCCCTACCACCTTATTTGTCCAGCCTGAACTTGCTCCATGGATTTGACCACAGGTATGGTCTGTTATGTTAGGGTATGTCTGGACTAAGTTTCACCCTACCACATCCTTTTGTATATGCCGCATGGATGTTTCTATGGCGTAAAGAAATTGTGGCTGCACAGATGTGAGTTATGGACTAACTCAGTGAAGTTAATTCACAGGTGCCACACAGGAGCGGTGTGATTCCTCAAAGATTGGTGTTTTGGTGGCACATAGAAAGTACAAGTATTGTCATTCAACATTGTGGAAGTAATGTGCCTGGGAATCTATTTACATCAAAGAAATACTAAACGGACCAGTGTAATTCACAAGCGCAGCGACAGATGTGGTCATCTAGGGGTCTGCGCAATGTTTGCCCATTGGTACATGAACAGAGGTGCTATTTTACTTCTTTGTGTTTTGAAGTGTCAGGACCTGAATTTTTGCACGGGGGAGAAAAGGATATTTCCACCTCTAACATGCTTCTACAACCTGGACATGAAGAGCCTTACTGAGGAGAGCTTGGGGACTTGCTTACATGGTGTGTTAGTGGCACGTATTTTTTTCCCCAGGAGTGTCAACAGTAGGAGCACGACATTGCTGGTGAGGCATATTTTGTCTTTTATTTTTTATTTTCTCTTGAGGCCTCCTCGCAGCTATAGCAGTTTAACTGACACGCATGATTTAAAACTGAGGCACGAATCATGAGCTGCGCGAGGAGGCTTACCTTTATCGTGGGTGTCTCACGCTGTTCTGCAGGTGACGTTCGTCCTTCTCCTTCTTCGAGCCTTCATTTGTGACGTCTGAGGTAGTCTCTGCAACAGGGTATGCCTTTCACGTTTTGATGTATGTTCGCACCGTGAGCCACTCTGCAGAGTCATCAGAAAATGTGCCACCACCTTTGGTTTGGAAGCTGCAGTCCATCTCCCATTAAATTGTTGCAGTCACGTGGTCTGCTTGTTGTATTTTGCCAACCATGTTTTTTTTTTCCAATAGTTCTGCTGCAATAAAGTTTTGGTTGGGCCAGATGGTGGCTGGAGACAATGCGGTCTTCTGGTTTTCAAGGCTGCATTGACAGTGATGGATCGTGCAGTGGCTGAATCTCCATGTTAGTGCAGGACTTGTGGAGATTCTACTTTTGCCATCTTACATTGCTTGTTGGCATAGAGACAGCGCGGTGTTCTTTTATCAAGAGTAAGATGAAGAATCGTGAACGAGGGATTCTTTTTGGTGGGTTGTTCCATTTCACCCTTGTTAGAGATATGTTATTTATCAGTCTATCTTTTGGGGCATATTACTGCAGCGCTTGGAGCCGTAAAGACACGTTTCTGCTCTTTTAAATAGTCTCTATCTGACTTTCTCTTGGTGACGTATGGCAAGGAATTTTACCTTAATTGTGTGAGATCTTTACAATGTGAGTTTGGTCATGTTTTTACTCTAAACATGTTGAAGATTTATATGTGACAACAGGTAACAAGTTACAGTTATGTCATTACGTGTTTTAGTCACTACTTCTGCCATGTTTTGCTCAATTTGCATCATTACTTTTAGGCATGTTCCCATTTTGGTTCCCTTACGCAAGAGTGTTTGTTTCCTAGCACAACTCGGGTAAGAGATCGCTCACCGGCGTGGTGCACAGTTCGCTAATGTTCTACAATCATTGGAACTGTATGTGTTATTTCTTTCCAACAGTTTAGTATGTAGTGATGCCACGGTTTTATGCAGTGTAATGTAAGTGTTGTACATGTGTTTGTTGGGTGGATATCCCAGTTGATCCCTTTCTTGAAGGATAGCTTTTGCCATAGTACATCCTCTTGTGGGATGGGTTTGGGTATTAGTCCCATCACAGTTGATCCCTTTTGTCAGGGATTGTGTTGGGTTTGAGTCCTAGGTTTGGGTCATGGGTTAGTTCCCATACATAATCGTAAGTTAGTATAACCCTTGCACAGGGTTAGGATATGGGTTTAGACCCCATTTACATGTTGCGCGCAGTGCTAAGGTACAACCCTACATAGGGTGTGTATTATGGGTGCTAGCCCCTCACACAGTTTAATGGGTCGTTGTCCCATACCTTGTTAGTTCCCTTGTTGTTAGGATTGGTGTTGCGGGGTGTTTTACCATTTGTGTTACTCCACATATCTTCTTTGGGATTGGATGTGGGGTGTGTTATTCTATGTTACAATGTATTACAATTTGTATTTCTACTAGTTTACGCTTCATAATATTTTGATAATTTTCATGGGGGAGGTTGGGGGATATTGATGCACATATATTTCGATGTTGTATTTTACCCATCTTTTCTTGATTTGTATTGTTCTCTCTCTTGTGATGTTTTGCTTTGAGTTGCATCCCTGAGTTACGAACATTCCTGCTTTCTTGTGTATAATTCTCTCCTTTAGAATTGTAATTTTTTGTTTCTATTTAAAGGAAAGGGATAATGTTATATCCTAAGTATTGCATTTATATATAATCAGCCTAGGTCCTCCTAGCTTTTCAGCCAGAGTGAGAGATGGCAACGGAATGTTGGTGTGACTATGATGAATGGAATGCCTGGGTGCCTGTGTGGATGAGTGGTGACAGTTGGGGATGGGCTGAGCAGCAAGGCAGGCTGCTCCTGGTGGGGCTGGTACATAGCTAGTCCCTGACTAGAGCTGGCTGGACAGAGATTGATACTACCCTGACATGGAAACAATAAAGAAGACTTTAAATATTCAACATGGCTACCAGTGTCTCTATGTGTAGGGTACAACAAGTTGCCTGGGCCAGCTCAACCTGTAAGGCTGCTGCAGCCTAAGAGAAAAGGTCAGAGCTCATTATGACTAAGTACAGAGCCTGGCTGGCACATTGTCTTATGCAGTAGGACAATGGGCTAAAAAGAGCAGGCATAGCAGGTAGTGGGTCTCCTCCAATCCTGAGTCTCTGAGGTGACAGTGAGGCCTCGGGAGTGGAGGTGCTGTCATAGAGCATCACAGCTAGCACTAAGATAGCAAGGGGATCCGGTGAAATGGGTCCGTGCAGGGAGCCGGATTACGAGTGAAGGCCAGTTAAGATGCTGTGCTTCTGTCTCCAGCAGCAGACAGATGAGACCCGGGTGCCTGCTGCCACCCTTTGCTCTTATAATCTGCAAGGGGATTCCAGTTCTCCATTGAACAAAAAAATAAATAACGAAAACAACCAAAATAATCAAAAAAGAAAGCTTTTTTGATAACTCAATTTTGTTTTTTTTAATGTTACTATGAAAGACCTACAGCATGGGACACAGTGGCAAAGGGAAGGAAGACAGACATGGGTGGGAGAGAAACAAAATGAATTGAGCAAAGGGCGCAATGTGGAGACAGACACAAGGAGAAGAGGGATGACAGAGAGGAGAAGAGTTACAAAAAGAGGGGAAGATGAAAAGGAAATGAAGGAAGATAAGAAAGGAAAGCTAGTGCAGGGAAATGCAGATAGAGTGAGGGAGGTTAGGGGGAAGAAGTGACGAATGAAACTAGAGAAAAGGGCAGACACTGGTAAAGATAGAGAGTGACAGCTGGAAAGTGAAAGTGGAGAGGAGAGAGACAGGAAAGTGAATGGCAAAAGAAAGAATGGAGAGGAGAGAAATGTGAAAGATGGTGTCAAAACTTTCCTGGTTTGTGAGAACAAAGGACTGATGGATACTACCTCACATGCACTATCCTAGTTCTCTCCATCAGCCTAGTGTTTAGTTTAGAAGTTGTTGACCTTCCTTGGGGTAGTGGTAATGTAGAGAACAATCCACAAGTGGAATTTCCATTTTTAAGGGGATAGAATAGTAAAGGAAATTCCACCACCGGACACTCAGTTGGTTTTAGTGGTGCCTCCAGAAACAGGAGAGCTTTCCATTACTGTCTGAAGCAAAGTAATAAATAGGACACAACAAAACATAACATTAAGTGTTCCACAGGACACAAACAAGTTCAAGGAGAACAGGGAAGTGAGTGGGACTGACAGGAAACAGCGCGGCTAGAGAAAAATGGTATGTTTGCAAGACAGAGAAATGAAATAAAACTCCAAAGAGAGATGCAAAATGAGAGGAGATATAAGTGCGTCAGAGATATAAAAAGAACTGAAGAAAAAGAACACAGAGTGGGTGAAGAAGTGAAGAACATAGGTGGAATGAGAGAGAAAGGGGCAAAAAAGTGATAGGGGGAATAAGAGCGATATACAGAGGAAGTAAACAAGCATTGGCAAGAGGCCTATTGGCTGTGCCAATGTATTTACTTTATTCTGTACAGCATCAAAGCCCAAATAAGCTAACGAATAGGAAGCAAGCGAATTAGTAACAATATTGCAAACCAATGTGTGGGCTCTAAGCCCACTGTTAGCTAACAAAACGAATGCACCATTTTGGGCACAACCTAAAAAGGGGATGGGCGGGAGTTCCTTATTAAAATATTATCTCCCTGTGACTGTTCCTTCAGACAAACAGACAGACAGACAGATTACATGGGATACATGGTACTACGTGCTACAACAACTTTTAAAAAGTAAATAAAGGCTCATCCGATCAGCCTGGCAGTGACTGTGTTTGAAGCAGTGGAACACAATGTTAGAAGGACGGGACAGGGTAAAAGGTTGATGTGCAAGTTACATAATTTTAACATTGGAGACAATTCTGGCAGTTAGAGAAGAGAATTATGAAGCCAGGGGCCATGGGATGCAAATTAAACGTATTTGTTTATTTCACACTTGGACAAGTAGTCACTGTTTCTTGTCCGCCTCACAACTGACTCCAGTGTACTAAAGGGAGTCAGTCACACAAGCTTAGCTTACCAAATGTTACAAATCATGCAATATTCACCAATAAACATCTTGTGAGGGTTAGCATCTTTCTCCTGGTGTGCAGGCTCTGAACACCTCTGCAAACGTCCATCAGAGGTTTCAAAGTCGATTTTAGCTGTTACATCATGTATTATCGTTTTTTGCTAGCTGAATGTATTGTAATAAACTCAAACAGAACTAATTTATTGGACACTTTGCAAAAACATGAATCCTCCTCCCGCCCCCGCTACATTGAAAATCACCGGCAAAGTGTTTTTATTCTGCTAAAAACAATCAAATATCAGTATATGACACAATCATGCGAAATAACTGATTATTACGTTGCATCGCTCTAGTACATTGGCAGCACTAGAAGATGCAGAGTATGGATGGCATTAGAACATATGGACATAGACAATTCACCAACACTGCGTCAAAGCAATGGAGATATCGTGGCGCTCAAAGAGTAATCATGAACTCCAAGGGGCATATCATCAAGCCCCGGAGATATTATCGCCGCTTTAGCGTCCGTTTTCGGACGGAAAGCGGCGATAATTTTATCGCCTAATCAGCAAGGTCACGCTATCGCGTGAATCCTGGCATTGTCGCCCTTTCTCCCAATGCCCATCTCTGTATCTCCAATGAGATGCAAAGTGGGCGTTCCTGCCTGGACATAACTGGAGAAATGTCGCTAAGAGACATTTCTCCAATTTATCAATGGGCACGCTAACCTGCAGAGCGACAAGCAAAGTAGCGATAACCTCTGTTATTGCTACTTTCCTTACGCCTGCTTCAAAACTGACTTAGCCATGATATCCTATGTAAGGTGGATATCATGGCTAAGTATGCCATGCCCTATCAGCAAGCTTTCACCAAACCTTGTGCGATTATCGCTGTATTTCCAGTGATAATCGCACAATTGGCAGCTTGCGCTCTGAATGTTATCGCTTTGGAGATAAGCGTTGCTGATAGCACGCTATCTCCGCAATAAAATTCAGAGTTGGCCGGCGATAATTATCCTCGCGCTAAGAGCGCTGAGCGCTAATTATCGCATGGCCTTGATGATATGCCCCCAGTGCTTCACTTGATATATATTGCATCGCTTTCCAACACAATTGCTTGATTTAAAAACATGGTTGTTTGATCAAAATTAAGTTTAATACATGAACTTAGCATAAATAACAGTATAAATACAAATATTTGTATAATAAACCTTGATTAAAATGCTAACTGGCATTATCTACTACAAAAAAAGTCAAAATATTAGAAGTGAAAACGGAATGCAATGCGGTTTCGTTAATAATTGAATAAAATAAATGTTTTGTTTCACGACTAAGCGTGAAGAACTGGTAAAACTCAAGTGTAAAATATTTTGGACAACATCTTAGCAACACTCCCAATGTCTTCCATTCATCGTAAATTTTTCTTTTTATAAGTCGCAATCAAACGAGAAATGTTAAAAGGTTTAATTTGTGTGTCTAATGTAAGTTGGCATTTCTTGTTTACTTCTCACCTTCACACCCCTTCATTAACTGCGCATCGCGAAAGAAACAGCCGCCCTAATAAATTGTGCATCTTTTTAACACTGCAAACTAATGGCACAGGCTGAAAGGTGCACTTTGAAGTCGACTGTGCGGTGGCTCCACCACTGCAGACAATAATTTACAAACCCGTTCATTGCTGGGTTACGCCACTACCCCACCGGCTCCTTCACTCTTCATCTGTGGCGAGCAGTTAAAAACATAACTTTTATTTAAAGTTGTGTCAACTCAAATAAAAGCCCCACAGATATTCTTTACTTTCTGACGTTTATTATTAGGAAAATGGTTGGTTATGAATGATAGTATTGGACAGGTTTTAGTGGAGACAGGATGTGGCGATCTGGCCAGAGCTGCTGACTTTGTAACTTGTGAACAGGGTTCAATTTTCAGATTCGGCTAAACATCTTGTGATTCTGGGCAAATCCCTTAGGGGCATATTTACAAGGGCCATATCTCCGCTTTTTTGGATTTTAAAGCCAAAAAAGCAGAGATAAAAATATTGCCCTATTTACAAAAGGGTGATAACATGCATTAGCGCATGTTAGCACCCTTTTATCCGACGCCTCCCTTTGCATCTCTAATGAGATGCAAAGTGGGCATCACTGGGCAGTACAACCTTGTAAATATCGCTGATGTACACATCGCGATATTTACAAGGCTGCCCACGCACTTTAGCAGACATTAGGTTTTTGGAGAAAACTGCTGTTTTCTCCAAAAACTAACGTCTGCTAAAATGCAGACTTAGCTATACATACCATTGGGGGTGGATAATGCTGATACAACCACAGGTATAAAACAAACAATGGTTCTGTCGGGTATGCACTATTTCTTAAAACATTGAATCAATCAAAGGTTAATTTTCATGAAAGACAAATTCTCATAAGCAACACACATAGAGACCAAAAGAGGGGGTATTTGAAAAGTTTTATAAATTACGTCATTTATAAATCCCCACATTCAATTTGTATGGCTGTCACTATAAAAAGTCAGCTGTAATTTGTGACAAAGTGAAGAGTGGTGCTCAGTGCTATAGTGAGGTGCGTAATATATACAAAGTGACTTTCGTGATAACGACGTTTAAAAGGCCAGAATACAACGGCTGTTTGAATAGGTCTGTAGACTGAATAAATGAGTCTTTATACAGAGTCTTTCAGCTGGTCCAGGGGATATGTCGACGTTTCAACCCAGGAGGGCATTACTGTCTTAGTCAATGCGGGTCTTCATCAGGACAAGGAAATTGGGGACAGCCTACTGGGGCCCGTGGTGATTCAGAGGGCTGGTGTGTATGCAGTAACAAAGGGGTACTGCATGGGTTCTTCCAAAGTGGGTATCCCAGTGAAGGGAATCGACCACTGTCTTCCGAATTGTAAAGACCTCGATGTGGTGGAGGATTACAGGCAATCGTTCTGTCTATTGTGATAATCACTCTATGATTCTCAATGAAAATGGTGCCAGGAAAAAATGAATTAATTCCGGTCCGTGGGTGCAGGCTAACGTCCTATCTGCTCGAGCTCGAGCAGATAGGACGTTAGCCTGCACCCCTTTGTTACTGCATACACACCAGCCCTCTGAATCACCACGGGCCCCAGTAGGCTGTCCCCAATTTCCTTGTCCTGATGAAGGCCCGCATTGACTAAGACAGTAATGCCCTCCTGGGTTGAAACGTCGACATATCCCCTGGACCAGCTGAAAGACTCTGTATAAAGACTCATTTATTCAGTCTACAGACCTATTCAAACAGCCGTTGTATTCTGGCCTTTTAAACGTCGTTATCACGAAAGTCACTTTGTATATATTACGCACCTCACTATAGCACTGAGCACCACTCTTCACTTTGTCACAAATTACAGCTGACTTTTTATAGTGACAGCCATACAAATTGAATGTGGGGATTTATAAATGACGTAATTTATAAAACTTTTCAAATACCCCCTCTTTTGGTCTCTATGTGTGTTGCTTATGAGAATTTGTCTTTCATGAAAATTAACCTTTGATTGATTCAATGTTTTAAGAAATAGTGCATACCCGACAGAACCATTGTTTGTTTTATATATGATCGCCCAGGTTCTGAGGGATACTGGGTTACCCCATTGTTACTATAACTCGATACAACCACAGGGTCGTATCAGCAAAGTTATCGCCATATTCCATGGAACATCGCTGGAAAACCAGCGATGTTCCATGGAAAACATCGCTATCGCTGGCAAATTATCGCCATTGCGGTATGCGTTGTTAATACAACGCTAGCATGGCGATAATTTCCTGCGATAGCCAGCGATAACATTTTTCTCGCTAAGAGCGTCCAGCGATAATTATTGCTGCCGCTTGTTAATATGCCCCAAAATCTCTCTGCGCCTACAAAAACTGAGCGTGTCCCTGTGTATTGTGACTGGTGCTCATGTATAGTGCTCCAATATCTTTGGGTCGAGTAAGTACTACATAAAAATGCAATAAAAAAAACATAGGATTAAGAATTTGATATTTTTTGATGGCACATTCTCTACGCCACAAACAGCTATCAGACGCTGGCCAGAGAGCCGACATGGCTCCCTTAGGTAATGAACAAACATACTTTTTTGACACGTGATAATGATCCCAATCATACAGCTAGCGTGTGTCAGGAGAGGGCCCATGGATGATGCATGGCGGTAAATAACAGAAACAGAATTAGTTCTCTTGTCCACTTTTGCTTTGCAAGTCCCCAGGTGTCGGAAACATTAAGTGAAAGCTAACTTTTTAAAATTAGCCTGAATGCTCACTGTGTGTTTCCAGCTTCCACACAGATTCCAGAGATTCTATAGAATTCACGGGGCAGACATTGGAGGGAGGGAGAGGGGCGGGAGCAAGCAGTACAAGGCAAAAGCGCAAGCAACTACAGAGTTTGACAGGAACCTAAGGTGGACAGCAGCTACAAAGGGTCTGAAGGTGACCAAGACAATTAGTGGTTCAAGAGTGAGCAGGAACTTCAGGGGCATGAAAGTGTAGTGATGAGGAACTTCAGTAATCTGAGGTTTATTGTGAGTCTCCAGTGCCACGGGTAAGCATGAGCTTCAGGGATGTATGTCCTGAGCAGGAGTCTCTGAGAGACTGGAGGGTGGCTGAGAGACTCAGCAAAACTAAGGCGAGTAGGAAACGTGGGTACCTGAAGGTTACCAATAGTCCAAGGGAACCAAGAGTGAGCAGAGGCCTGGGGAAAAGCAAGAATATTAGGGACATGAGATTGAACAATTATTTCAGGGAAATAAAGGTCAATTGGTGCCTTTGGGGATCTAAAATGAGCAATATCCTTAAAGCTCCTGCTCGGTCGGAAAGGGGAGGGAACAGGAGCCTCAGGTTCTTAGGATGAGCAAAGCGCCTGATGATTTGACCTGAGGGTAAACATAGGAATCCGACCATCTCAGGTAACCATGGTTCTCTGTAACATTATCACAGATTTCTCCCAAAATGACTGCCATGATACTAAGTACCGTTTCAGGAAAAGTCATTATTCACAAATATAGGCTACTTTTTTAGGTCTCGCCTGAGCCAGCTCATGTGCTGCGCTGCGAGACATTTAGTATTGGGGTTTTCAAAGTGCTACCAGAGGCTTTTGCTGGCCTCAAGCTTGCGGTTACGCGCGTGCACACGCGCAGCCGCCATCTGCCTCCCTTTCAACGCCATCACTTTCACTTTTTCCTGCTGCTGCACACACATCACTAGCATTTTTTTTTACATTGCTTGCGGCACCCTTCAAGCGTGATCACTTTCACTTTTTCCAGCTCCGGCACGCCCGCGCATCACTAGCATGTTTCTGAATCTGACGCCGGTTCTCTTATTACAAGCTTCCCGCGTCGCACGGGCAATGCTTGTTTAGGACTTGTGCCCTGCTTCTCCCTCTATTGTCTCCTGAAAACAGTTGGGCTCACTTTCTACAATCGCTTGGTTAAATTCAGGGCAGGAGTTACGCCGCACCACATTTAAACATCACCATCCGCCACTTTAAGTAGCTGGCATTTCGCATGGAAATACGTTCAGGAAAACGTGTTCACTGATGAAATCAACATCATCCCATCCATAACTAGTCCTGAATAACTTCCTAAAGTTTAAGACCGGTAACACATATTATATCACATGCAGGGCCCAGACAGCTTAATTACGGCTGTATTTCTTCATGCTGAATGTCAGGGACAAACATGAAAGTTTTCCAGGGAAGTGTAAATCTTGCATCCTGTACACACATACCGGCGAAGGATTGAAGCCTTTGTGTAATTAACTTCCTATTTCCGCCTGCTTTCTTTATACATCTGCATGGCGGGCCCCCTCAGTTTAGCATACAGATTGATTGCTTATCGTCACCTCATCATTGGCGCCTCACTGGAAGGCTTCCTGGACTGCCAGTTCTTTTTCTGGGGGGAGGGGTGAAATTTGCAAAGTCGGTGCTTTCTTTCGACTCATATTTACCGAGCACACAGTCTTGCTCGCACTTGCGACTTCCCGTGTTTCTCTTTGTAGCATATTGGCTCCTTGTAAGGGGAGCCACATCCTGTTATGTTTGGTTGCTAGGTGGAGAAATATTATTCGGGGCTTCAGCAGTAATTTATCCGCAGAGCTTAAGGAGATGTCAAGTACTCCTGACAGTGAGCCGCAGCACTTTATCAGCCCGCCTGTAAATCAGCCATGTATGGGTGCAGATGCCAGCAATGTTTGATCTCTCCCCGACACTCTAATAATCTCCTTTTGTCTGATTGATTCCTTCACGTTGCCAGGCGCCCTGTGTCCGCGAGCGGAGTGCTCGCTCTTTATCTCTGCTGGTCATCTTCTGGGGGCAGCAGGGCAGAAAAATCCCGTTCTCACTGAGATGTGAGAGTTTGGTGGAAGAGGCAGCTTTACATCATGTCCTGGAGCAGGTTGCGTCTAATAAATCAATGATAGCAGAATTGAATGCGCCATAAATACCTCACACCGTATCTCTTACAAGAATGTAAGAGTAATTCATAGAAACATAAAAGGTAACTTTGCCAGATAGAGTTACAGCTATTACCCAAAGTAGACGTGCAGGCCTTTTCAATCGGTCTCTGTTACCTTCACCTTTGGTTTTCTGTTGGAAGATCAATGTGCCACTACTAAATGAGTGGGTCCATGCTGGCATGTAGTGAGTGACATGCTTTTGAATGGGTTCTGGAGTTGGGTTCACAACTTGAAAGGCGTAGAAAATGATACACAGACCTTGAACTTAATTTACATCTGTGAGAGCCAGTAGAGTTTCCGTGGCAGCCGGGATAACATAAGGAAATCATTTAAATTAGTGTGGTCTACCCTCGTGCATTTGCCTCGGTGATGAGTTCAGGTCTAGTTTGTAAAACGTTTGCGGTGCAAACTATGCTTCTGGGCCCAACACCATAGCACTTACCCTTGCACAGAACTACCTGGTATTTTTTTGCAGTAGCTCAATAAGTTGCTGTGGTGTTCAAGAGCACTTTATAGCGCACTTTACAGCATAGCATCTTGTGTTGCTGAGCTTATCCATATTGAGGGCATGGTTGACAGTGGAAACAGCATAACTCAGCGCCACCACAGCATCGCTCTAAGCAACCACAGCAACACTCAGCACCACCACAGCATCACTCAGCACCACCACAGCATCACTCAGCGACACCTCATCATCACTCGGGCCACCACAGCATCAGTCAGCACCACCACATCATCACAAAGCACCCCCACAGCATCACTCAGGGCCACAACAGCATCACTCTCCTTCACCACAACATCACTCAGCACCACTCAGTACCACCACAGCATCACTCAGTACCACCACAGCATCACCCTGCAGCACAACAGCATCAATCAGCATCACCACAGCATCAGTCAGCACCACCACAGCATCACTCAGCACCACCACAGCATCACTCAGGGTCACCACAGGATCACTCTACGCCACCACAGCATCAGTCAGCGCCACCACGGCATCAGTCAGCACCACCACAGCGTCACTCAGCACCACCACAGCATCACTAAGGACCACCACAGCATCACTCAGCACCACCACAGCATCAATCAGTACCACCACATCATCACTCAGTCGCCACAGCATCAATCAGGGCCACCACAGGATCACTCACCTTCACCACAGCATCACTCAGCACCACCACAGCATCACTCAGGAACACCACAGCATCACTCAGTAACACAACAGCATCACTATGCGCTACCACAGCATCACACAGTGCCACCACAGCATCACTCAGCACCAACACAGCATCACTCAGAAAAACCACAGCATAACTCAGTACCACCACAGCATCACTATGCGCTACCACAGCATCACTCAGCGCCACCACAGCATCACTCAGCACCACCACAACATCACTCAGCACCACCACAGCATCACTCAACACCACCACAGCATCACTCGGCACCACGACAACATCACTCAGCGCCACCACAACATCACTCAGCGCAACTACATCAACACTCAGCACCATGACAGCATCAGTCAGCACCACCACAGCATCACTCAGGGCCACCACAGCATCACTCAGGGCCACCACAGCATCACTCGGGGCCAGCACAGCATGACTCAACGACACCACAGCATCACTCAGTGCTTCTTACACTTTTTAATTACAACTTCTCAACATGCTGCACAGCAGCCACACTTTTCTACAGCACAGCTTAGAAATATTGCCAAAGTCAATAGCTCTACCGAAACACTTATAAGGCCCCCCCAATGCATAGCCAATAGGTCTCGCCTATGGGACATTATAAATGTTTAGTTATCCAGCACAATATCCTAGATTAGACAACATCAAGTGTTGCATGGCTATTCACTTATAAGACCCCAAAAGCAAGACCTATTGGCTATGCCAACGCTTGTTTCATGGAGTGCCCGGGCCTAATTTTGATCCCAATCCGACCCTGTTGGCCACCCCTCTTCATGACCCTAAATTTGCTTTGGATACTGCATCGAAAGCAAACTGGAGCTACGTGTACATGAACTAGAGATTGCCAGCAACCCAACCCCTCAGAACTTGATGTGACTTTCCCTCCATAATAGGGAAACAGCAACGGTCTTAAGGGCCAGGTTCAGATTCTCCTTGTCCCTACATCGTGGTAGAAGCTGGCCCTCGCAAGCAACACCTGCAGTGACCCCAGTACACTTTCTCTGGTTTCCCTGATGTGAAAAGGGTCTGAAAGGGGATGGGGGTCAGAAAGTCCTGGTGTTGTAGCAGTTGCAGCCTGTCAGAAAAGGTTTGGCGAAAGATGGTACGGGCAGTGGGCCAATATAGTGATCTCCTCATATCTTGTATGGGACTGTATGTCACGAGTAGTTGTGTGGTCATATGGACAGATTTCTGAAACTAGAACAGAGGCAGAGTTGCTTTATACGCTCACATAAGCGGACCTGCATAACCCCTTTATGTAAATTATTAATTAAAGTAAATTTTCAGCCATCACACACCGACCCCCTTTTGGTGTCATGCGTCCTATTGTAAAAAAAAACGATCTTCACTCACCCTCCTCGGCACTCTAAGGGTACCAGGAGTCTCCACTCATCGACCAATAGGATTGGGAAAGTCTTACATTGGAGCTAAAGTGTACATGACAGTCCAACTAGCCAAAAGTCAAAGAATGTATGGATCCCAGATATAAGGCCTACAGAGAACCACAACTAGTTACTGCTTACATTTGGCATCAAACCCAGTCAAGCACCCATTAAGGCATGTACACCACTGTGAGTTTCAGCATCAGTAATGCCAGGAAGGCCTTCTCCGTAATATCAGTCATACTCTTCATTCAGAAGCTGTGCTCGTGAGATCTCAAGATCTTGCAAGATATGTAGCACCATCTGTCCTTGGTCACTATATAAACTGCTCCTGACAAGGGAACATTACATGGCTTATTGGCGTTCCGGCAAGAAGATTGCAGTACCGGCGTGCTCCAGTCCTTCTATCAGAGAACTTTACTCAAGGAGAGCATCTTTCCAGAAGAAAAGAGGGCATCTTACCGCAAGGGTTAGCCAATCTACAGTAACTTGGTCAAAATGATTAGTATTTCTTTAAAAGGTCTTCAAATCTTTCTTCTTGAACACTGGAAGTACAAGAAAGAAGGTCATGAAGAAACACTGGAGAGCCCCCACTTGCTTTTTAGACACATGGTAAACAGGGGTAGAGGGGTTAGTTGCGCAGCTTGTGCCGTGCAGGGCTTTCGAAGGATAAATGAAGACCTCTGTCAAGAGAGTACATGAAGCTGTGGTTTACTGCTAAAGTACTTAGTTATACGGAATGGAGAAATTGACTTAGACTTCTATAAGACCTTCCGAAAGAGAACCTTTTTATAAGTCTATGAAAGAAATGCCTCATTTCAATAGGAGCATAAACACAAATATTTACCTGAGAAATTACTGCACAGTGTAGAACTACCTTACAGTTTTCACCTCTAACAACATATTGCAGCTGCAGCAGGTGTGGTAGACGTGTACTAATGGTTTCTCTGCGTCCCTCCTGCAAACAACAGAAGCCACCTAGACATATCCCCAGCTGCATCCTCCCTAGGGCTGCTCAACTCTTCCAGTAACTGAGGGAAGGCTCTTGGGAGAGTTGTGGGTCTGCCTTCAGTTCATTCCAACCTGTTGCCATGGAAGTACCTGCAGTGCCTGAAAGCCATTTTACATCCTGGTTAGCTATTTTTCTCCCACACAATTTAAAAAGCTGCAAATTACTGATGCCTTAAGATGTGCTTGCAGGGCTTTAAGAGGGATGAAAAAACTGGGGGTCCCTCACATTGGCGTGGCCAATGTCATTAAGGGCATGGCTTAAAAACACATAGGCTAAAAATCTGTGCTTAGCCTAGTGTGCTACCTGACTTGTATTTTGCTGTTTCTTTCATTGCATCCAGATATGATACAACAAGTAACATCATACCTACAACAAGTCAGAACTATTGCCTTTGCCAATGGTTGTTATTTGCATAAGATAAATAAGCAGCAACCATGGCTTCTATATATTGGAAAAGCTTTCATTTAAAGCCCTGGTGACTACACAACAATGTTGCTGCTCCTGAGTTTCAAAAAGAGAAGTGAATTCTAGAGAGAAAATGACTCTCTTTAAAGGATTTCCCTTCCCCTAGAACGCTCACCTGACATGACGTCATGCCGTAACTTCTCCACTAGTGAGAAGTGAGCAGTGTGAGCACGCGCACATCAATGTGCCTGCTGTCACTGCAGTCCGGAAACAAGCAGACCGCCTGTGCCAGGGCTCAAAACAGAGCCCGATAGAGACCCGTTTCGAGGCTCCCTTTAAAAAACTGCCGGTGCTCACTACCGGTGAGAACCAGCCCACCTAAAGCCCTGCGTGCACTGTGCCCCACGTGTGAAGCATGCACAATTTGTGCTTTCAAAGTCGAGGTCATTGGCAGGGCCATTGCATATTTATGCACACCCCGTCCTCACATAGGGATGCATTTACAGATGTGCACACTCGAGTCTTGTCCTTTGGTATACCGGGTGAAACCTGATCCAACAAAATAGAGGTACTTTCTGACCTTTATTACATTTATTTCAGACCCGTACGTCAACAGTCGTGCAGAGGTGTTGCTTTTACTACACTTTTATTGGGTTAGAAATGCAAACACAGGATTCCAGAAGGAGGACTCTTTAAGGAATGTCCTGAGAAATCCGCCCAGGCACACACACGACTAGACAGCTGTGGGCATGATGACGTCAGCTCTGTGACTCCGCCCACCTGAGTGTGGAGAATCCAGGAATAACTATTGGCCTCATGAACCCAAGGCCTCCTACAACACGCATTCCCTCTGTGTGAAAACAGAGGCCTGCATGGTGTGAGGGCTGGCCACCCACTGCTGTGCGCCAGGCCCCGTCCAGCGTGTAACCCTTGCGTTTACTGAATTCGGCCCGACTGTTGGGAAAATAGGGCAGAGTCCGGAATTTGTGGCAGGCCAAATTGAAAACAAATGTTCGAAATATCTTTGGTAAGTTTAGCTTCTGTCTGCATAGGAAGCAATATATGATTCTGAACGGTTGCTTCAGGGCACTCTTGAAATAAAAAAGAGGCCCTAACAGCCCACCAATCATGTCAAACACAGACATACATAATTCACATTCTCACCGTGAGTCACGTTTTGCATTTGTAATGCCAGGGGTTGTCGCAGTGCTTCTGCCAGTAACAGGGCACGGAGAAAGGGAGCAGAGAGGAAATTAGGAGATGCTTATCAATTAATAGGTAAACCGACTATAATAACTGCGAAAGATGAAAATGGAAAAAAAATTAAAAAACAGGCATGCGTTTCATTTAGTGTTTAAGTAGTAGTTGTCATTGCTATGTTCTAAGGAAGAGGCATTTAACTCATGGTAACATTTCTGACAGCAATTATTTTCGCATAATGGAATTAGTTACTTGCGCCCTTTATCCCATCCATATATTATTAGTGGGAGTTTGTAATTTAGCAGTAAATGCTCGTATATTGTTTTCATACAACAGGCGCGGTTTAAATTGTTAAAATCATCTAGTCACGGTGATAACGGTGATTGTTTTCCCCAAACATCCAATTTAAGTCCTCCCTTCTACTCCCTCCAAGAGAAGGAAACCCTGTACGAATTATGGCCTCGGCTAGGTGAGTGAGCAGGGTACACATACCAATTGCCCCGCCACACCCAGGCGCGCAATGCCCATTGGGCTCAAAGGGCTTTAGCGCACCCCTCCACCCCCGTCGTGTGTGTCAGCCCGGGCTGAGACAGCTTCCCGAGCTGGCGACCGTCTTATTGCAGCCGCACCCGAGTACTTTGCAGTTCTTTAAAAGACCATTTACTTCTTAACAAGGCTTGGTTGTGTTTTCACCACTTCTTCACTCTGCCTATTGCTGGAAGAATTAGACCACCCCCGAAATTTTTACTAGCCCCCCCAATATGTGGCTCTAGTTGCGCCTCTGGCCACACCCCGCATCCTTTCTTGGTGGCAGGAGCCTGGAGAAGGACGCGCACACCAACGCCAGCATGGCCTGACTCCCTCAGACAACAGCAGCATTTTTCAGACTCATGAGCTGGGACAAGCTAGAGCGTGTCGTCATGTGACCAGCACAACTCCTCTTGAACAGAACCTGGACGCGAATGACAGGGTTTTCCCAGCAACCCACCTTCTGCAAGTATCACTGGCAGCAAAGGCCACCAGCAGACCCGTCAGCTTGAAGCGACTCAAGGCCTGCAGGCAGGCTATAACAAACAGAAGGTGGCCTGCCATTGAAATGGAAAAATAGAAGTGCAGGTACCTACTTTTTTCTGAGAAGTGCTTTGTACTCTTCAATTAAAAGTATTACATCACTCTTGAGAAGTGCAGGTACTCTCCCTCTCAAAATAAACAAGCATCTGCAATGCAATAGGTCTCACATTTACGCAAGTTTGAGCTATTGGCATTGTAAATGACAGTTGTTTTTATTTATGTTTGGGTTTTCAAAACATACATAAAAGGCATTGTCATTTACAATTCCAAGAGCTTAAACTCGTGCAAATGTGAGACCTATTGCACTCCAAATGTTTAACCCTCCTGCAGTAAGAAACTCATTAAAGAAAATAGTGCTCACAGACTAAAGAAGACATATTGTGTAACAACCGAAGTAAAAGGGTCAGTCCTCATGGGAGGTTATAAAGGAAGACAAGACAGTACTAAGGAGGGACTCACAAGCCAAATAACAAATCAGAAGCCAGCATTTGCAAAGGACAATGACACAAGCCGATGACAAATATGGGCGGAGAGTGGGCGGGGCTTTAAGTACATTTCTGCATGCCTTGCAGCAGCGCATGCGCTGCCCAGGCTGGAACCTAAAAAGTGCTGGAACTCAGTACCAGCCAATTAAAAGCGCTGATGTCAGGTGCCTTCTTAACACACCTTCTTTACAATGCGCAGTTGGTAATACATTATGAATTTATAATACAAAGGCACACAAAGACACACAGATGTGCCTACACATCATATAGTTTTTGCCAAATAGCACTTGAAGCTACAGATGTTCCATTTTTGTAGCACATTAGGTGTTACTCTTGTCCTACTCAGCGTCAGCTGCCATAAACAACGGGTGGTGAGGTGGGTGGCGTTGTGCAGGAGGCCTCACGCGAGGGACTACAATATTTAAAAAAAAAAAAAAAAATACGTACCTTTTGCTGCTACAGCCGGTCATCTCCAGTGTCGCGTTCGCCGTCTCTCCACTTCTTGGGTCCCAGCAGCCCCTGCGACCCAGACTTCCATCCAATCCCCATGCTGCAGAGCAGCGCGAGGATTGGTCTGAGCAGGCAAAAAAGATGCCCTGCTCAGACCAGGGAGTCTGCGGGGTTTCTCCAGCCTGTTGTTTAATGCAGCGGGCTGGAGAAAACCTAAGTGTGCATCTGTGTTTTGGAGAGCCAGAACACATATGAGCACTTAGGGAGTGGAGTGCACGTAGCACTCCTCCTCCCCACTCCCATACCTAAACCCCGCCCCCTCCCAACACCGCTGGCTAAGAGCCGGCCAATGTAAAATAAAATGATTCAAGAGCATCGTTTTATGTTACATTTGCTGGCTCTTAGCCAGACAGTAGGGTGACGCTCCTCCGCCATTGCAGAGGAGCCGCCACTGGTCCTACTTAGTGTTACTCAAATTACCAGAAGGAAAGAAGGCTTAATCGGACTTGTAGGAACCCACAAATGAGCGAGCACTGGCTATCTACCAGCAGATACACACAGTTCAGAGAGGGATGCGGGACGAGCGTGTCTGTGAGTCAGAGAGTGCTCATACCAGTCATTTGTAACATTTATTCTGATGTGTGACAGAGTAAGCAGGATTGTGTTTGATTTCAAGGAAAAAAAACATTCTTAGAATATGGATTCAGGAAACCATTTCACCTAAACATTTTAATTACCATTTTCAAGATGAATGCCATTTACCATTTGATAAAAACAAATAGATTTCTTGAAATTGCCTTTTATGGGCTTTCATAAAGGAGCAAATGCCTTTAACCTTGAAAGTGGATTCTCAGTATTGTTCTCGCTACACGGTTTACCTGGATCTTTTCTTTTCTTTGTTTCCATTCCCTTCCGTTCCCCTGTTCTGTCTCTGAGCGAGGCTTTTTTTTTTTCTTTTTTACTCCCTCCCCATTTTTCTAAGAGGAGGGGGTGCGGTTTATCATTCACCCATTTTCAAAATTACTTTTATTTACTGTGTGCCCTTTTGTTCTTTTTTCCTCTGGGACCACCATCCATACCTCATTTCTCCTCTCACCCTCCTCCCAACCATACCTCGCTCTTCCTCTCTTTATCAGCATTGACATTCACATTATGATCCCTAACTGGGATTCACTAGAGGGCCCACTATTTCTTTTTCTTTAAAAAAATGTTTTAACTAAATTCGTAAGTTTTTTTATAACCTTTCTTGGGCTTTTACTATATTATTTCAATCAAACTGTAGTTCTATTTACTTGCTTTTCTGCTAAATTAGTTTTGGGATTATTTAGATACTCCGGTTTCAACGCAGGAGAGTTGGATATGCCATTTTGCAAGAGTATTGTCGTGTTGTGGCATTTGCACAGCCATACAGGCTGAAAACATGCACAGTGCCAAGCTGGACTCTTTTTAAGTCAACATTATAGACTGCAGACTTAGAACCAGAAGATTACATCCCAGAGAAGGAAGCAGAGAAGGTGAGAGGTAGGTTTTATGGAGGGCTGTTAAACTCAGCGGGGACTCCTCTGTTAAGGTTGAAGACCGTCGCCCCACTGCTCTCTCAGCAGTGAAAACACGGAAAATAAAATGAGAATAAAACAAGTTATAATCATTTTATTATCCTTGCTGAGCCAAGTCTTGAGCGGGTCGGGCCATCCTAATGGACAGCAGCAGGGCGAAGGAGTGGTGGGCACTGTTGCAAGTGCACATGTCAGTTTGGCCGGCTGTGTTAGGACGGACAAACCGGCATGCGCACTTAGATCTCTCCACGAGCTGTGCTGCACAGCCGGGTGGAGAACAGACATAGGCATCCCAGGGCTTGACTGAGCGTCAAACCAGACCACTCAGACCAATCCTGGCACTTCTCTCATGCTGGGTATTACCATCATGAAAGCAGCAGCTGGATTGGTGTAGGGAGTCTGGGAGCCTGTGCATGGTGTACCGGGAGACAAGAGGAGGAGAGGAGGAGAAGAGCATCAAAGTGTCAGCCGCCAGATAAGTGCTATATTATTAATTTTTCTTCTTTTTTTCCCCCACTCTGCCCCCTGCGCTGCCCCCAGCGCTGCCCTCCACTTTTATTTCACAACAGCCACCACTGGTTAAACTGCCTGATGTGCTGGAAATGTCCCCTGCATGGTAAACATCATGCACCCCTTCTCTGAATCGCTCAACTGCATGTAATATATGTTATTGTTACTTTTTGTGGCCCGGCTTAGACGCTGATCCAGCATGCACATTGAGGCCTAGGCTTGTCCTATGACTCTGTGGCACAGAGCTTGGTTCTGAGAACGAGAGGGGTGCCCTCTAGCTGATGTGTGACTACTGTCCATGGGTTGAGCTCTGGACATTAAGTGGTGGTGGCATCCTACTATTTTCATAGCTCTCGCACTGAACAGACATTTTTTCTGATTGAGAAGAAGTCTTGTGCCTATTGCCCCACTTGTGTAAAGTACCGCTTATATAAGACAACCATACCTTTGCATTCCCATCCCGTGTACATATTACATGTGCCTGGCACCATACCTCCCTGTGGATGGAACAGTGAGATTGCAGAGACCAGTAGCATCCATTTTGGATTGCCATTGGCTTTACATGATACAAGATGGAGATTGTGGCACCTTACCCTAAGACGGTGGAGGAGAATTGGCTGCATTCCTGACTTGAAGGGTGTAACCCTGATGTGTGAGAGAATGGCGACAGGGCTGCCTTTAGAATTTGCATGCTAAGCCTTATTGTATGCTAACCCTTTTAGCAGGGATTTGCTGATTTGTCCCTCCTGAGCACTGCCATTTACATAAAGTGTAGGTAGGGGAATGAAGGTGAGTCAGCAGATCCTATTTTAGATGAAGGATACTTCTAGGCATCGTCTGTCCCTTTTGTCTCTCCGTGTGTTTCCCTGAGTGCTGCTTCAGAGAGGCTGATGAGGGATAGATGCAGAGGTTTCACAAGTCATTGTGCTCATGTTCTGAGTACTCTTGCCTGGAGCCAGTTTTGTCACTACTTACTGTGAGCCATAGCCTTTCACAAAAGCTGTGTTGGAGCTGCAGATAGAACATGAAACGTGCCAAGGAACCACCTTAAACCACTTCCTGCACATTGACAGTCAGGTTAACATCCTCTTTCTGGGACGCATGTATACAAGTTTGGCCCAGACTGCACCACTTGGTTTCAATTTCTAGTTCTTCAAGGGCAAGGAAAGGAGTTCTCTGCAGAGCACTTGAAGAACTGCTGAGGTCCAGGGCTGGTGTCAGTGGGACAGGCAGTCTCCCAGAGATGAGGGGACATCACCTGTAGTCTGAGCAGTTTGCTGAAATCTCTGTTGGTCTGCCTATGACCTGGCTGACCTACTGAGAAGGGGAAGAAGCATGCCGAGCCCCTGCAGTAGGTGACTGCTAGTGGAAGGAGAATCCTGTTACAGTCTGTCCAGAAGAGCAGACTGTTTACAGAAGAGTAATCAAATTGGACCTGAGTTTGCCTGAAGGCCCCGGTCTTACTGAGTTTTGCTTTGTTTAAACAAAGTGAGCTGAACCAGCTCCCGCCCCTCACCCCTACTCTGCCCGCTCCAGTGACTACCACTAAGAACGACAATGGACTTATGCTGACCCCCTGCCTTCTGAGCGACAAGATGAGTATCTGCCCCACAGACCAGAGGACTCAAGCCACTTTGGGGGTGTTGGGACCTGCTCGGTTGGAGCTGACTACTCCAGGGTCGTTGAACATGCACTCAGCCTATGCAAAGACTAGAAAAAGAGTTGTTGCGAATGTATCTTCTCTTCTGTGGCCTGCCCACTCATACTTGAGGCTAACAAGCCCCTTACTTCTCAGGTAAAACCCGCTTAAAGGGAAAGGTCCAGTAAAGGACATTTGGACTGACCAATGTGTAAGAGAAACCAGTGAAGAGGCTCTTCTGCACCCATATTAACTTCGCACCTCCGCTTTAATATAGCCTACAGATTTCTGAGTAGATAGCCCTCTAGCCAACTTAGTATGCAACCTTGCAGTGATTAACATTTCTTGTCTGTGATATCTAATTTTGGCATGATTAAAGTACTTCTCTATTTAATAAAATAAAAGCACTGGGCTGGACAATGAATTATTGTGCCTGTAGTTTGACTGTTCTTAGTCACTGCCACCCACACTATCTTCCCATGAAGCCTGTGACTGCTCGCCTTCACTGCCCGGGAAGGGAAGTGTGGGAAGGGTGCACTTGGCCCAGTTTGCAGAATCATAGTCGGATGGACCCCAGGGCACAGCAGGCACACGGCCCCAACCACGACGGTTCTGGCCCAGTTACACTGGTTGCCCTGTGGCTTCCCCTTTCCTTCTCTCCCTATTACCCCGTCACCCTCCCAAATGGGGTCTGACACCTCTATACAACAAATTTATGAACCTCAGGGAAGACAGGATCAGGAGTAGACACAGCAGATATTTTGTGGAAAACACAAATTTCTCGGTTCTCCACGCATTTCTTAGCTCTGCAGATGTGTATCACTTTACACATTGTCAGCTAATTTTCTACCTTCTGAAATTACCTTCAGGTTTTCTGTTTGTACCTAAATTACCAGGCAGAGAGAAAGTGCACAGTAACCTCAGAAAGGAAGAATGAATGACTGGGGCCATGGAGATCGAGTCATAGTCACAGCGATCACCATAGGCTAGCAACATTGCAGGCACTGCCTGAGGTGCTGGTCCATTTGAATCAGCGCACAACCGAGTTGCAGGCTGGGCTGAGCAGTGAACACTTCCACAGTAAGCCTTTGAAGGCAAACGGCCCTGCCAGTCTTTTAGTCAAAACTGCATGTACAAGCACATGTAAGCATGAGGAACGGGTGTGTCAGAACACACACTTCTGAGAGATGTGTACGAGGGTTTGTGATGTAGGCATCAAGATTCACAGATTGTAGTTGAAATGACAGGTGCTGGTGTGACAAAATCACTACATGTTTTCCAATTTGTGTTGTCTAACGTTTGCGAATGTAGAAATAAATACTTAGGGGCAGATTTATGTTCCCTGGCGCAACCCTGCAAATCAGGTGGGATGCGCCAGGGAAGATGCATCACGCAAGTTTGCCCATGCGCCACCGCAGATGCGCCGCATTTACAATGCGGTGCATCGTGGCGCAAGGACAAGCGGATGCGTGACGCATCTGCCGGCGTAAGGTTGGCGCAGTGCTGAAGTTGTGTCGCAAGCGCGACACAACTCCAGCACTGTTCCAACCTACCCTATCACTAACATGGTGCGTCACGCCTTACGCCTGCTTCAAGCAGGCGTAAGGATTTGACGCACCAGCGTCGAAAAAGTGACTGCGTGAAATCTTGTAGATTTCACTGCATCACTTTTCCGAGGCTTTTTCTGACATAACGCCCACCCTGCATACATTAAACCTGACGCAGGTTTAATGTGGCGCAGGGCTTTACAACGTGACGCATCTCCCCTTGTAAATCTGGCGCAGGATGGCGCTTGCGTTGCGCCGCCGCTGCATCACAAAAGTGACGCAACGGCGGCGGAAAAGTGGCGCACGGGGCTTGTAAATCTGCCCCATGGAGTTTCATATATTTGTCTAATTTTGGGATGGGTCAAAGAAACATTAGTATGATTTCTCACTAATGTGTCTGCAGATTTGACCTCCTCCTCTGAAAAGGTTTAACATATCTGTAGATTTTCACAATTTTTTCCACAGTTTATGTAATGTGACAGCTTTTTATAGCTAGATTAGTATTTTTCTAAGGAGTACCCCCAGGTTCATTTTGATGGGGCTTCATGAAATGGACAGGGCAGGCGGTCCATAACCATGAAAAAACACATAGTATTATCTTGACGCTACAATGTGGTGTGGTTGGACAGTGTTGACATGCCATCTTTATCGGTGATCATATACAGTTCTTTTATTTGAGGAAATACTCGGCTATGGGTGAAGCCGTTTGTGTGCACAAATATCCTGCTGGGGGTCTCCTCTTCGCTTGCTTGAAGTGTAACTTATTTTTTTACTTCTTTCTGCAGGCTTGGCTTTGATGCTCTGCATCTGAAGACACATCTGACTGATGTAATGATTGCCTGTTTTGCTTTCACCTCAGGGACTCTCCATCCATGAACTGAAGTGTGATGTATTTATACGGCAGAGAGCTCTTAAGAGAATTGTTTTGGCATGTAAATAGGATTTTTGTATTTGTGTTTGTATGCAACTGATGTAAAACGCATTATGGATTCTCTTGCCATGTGCTGCACAAGAAGATACTATATAGGGTTCCACAGATGGAAATCCTCACACCGGGCTCATATTTGAATACTCTTGCTGATGTCCTCTTTTTCCAGTTGACCCTTTTGCTTTCTCTTAATGTAGTTGATGTCTTCAGCTTGAGGTGCTCCACATGCTTTTGTTTGATCCTCAACCAAGCACAATGCTATGTTTAAGGAGCATAGACATCATTAAGGCAACAGATGCAATGACATCTGTCCCAGTGGTGTAAGGGAGCCACTGCACCCAAATTACGGCTCTTATTTACTCATCATGAAGGTAGGAGGGAGCCAATTTTCCTTGTTTGCATTATGATTAGGACTCCCGGTTTTATGGTATTTATTTTTTTGACATTTTCATCTGTATTTATCCATATTTATTTTTTGCCCATCTTATTGGTATTTATCCATATTTATTTTGTGTTTTGCGAATATATGGAGTCATAAAATGGTATATTTCCACATTTATTTAACTTATAAACATGCTGCCTGTCGCGTTTTAGCACATTAAGCAGCCTAATATAGAAAAACACTACACCTTCTGGCAAATATGAACATTATAAAACAAATATATGTTACCATACACCTGGATTTATGGAAATCTTTTAACTCCCCATACTGCCTAGCTGCTCAGCTGTTGTCCTAGAAATCACAAAAAACAGCATGGAGAGTAACCCACAAGAAGCACACTTCTCTGCATTTTTCCACTTTTAAAAATAAATAAATACAGGAAACACTTTGTTTGCTGTCTGTAAATATCTGCAAAAATCCGTAAAAACTGAAAACCGGGAGCCCTAATTATGATCCTTGCTCAATTATTGCTCTCTTTTACTGGTGGTGCACCCAAAGTGTGCCCTCTCCCATTGAGGAGAGTACATACTGCTCTCCCACGAGGGTATGTGAGACTAAGGGCCTGATTTAGATTTTGGCGGACAGGTTACTGCGTCACTACGGTGATGGATATCCCCTCCGCTCAAATATAAATTCCATAGGCTATTATGGGATTTATATTACAGCGGATGGGATATCCGTCATCACTGTGACAGACTAACCCGTACACCGAAATCTAAATCTGGCTCTAACTTTGTTTTTCACGCAGTCTCATCTATCTGAATATGAGAGCCACAGGCCTTTTTTGATTTCACCCACCAGTCTGCTTTTAACTGTCCAATTGCAAAAGACCTCTTGTGGACTATACACGGGGCCACAGGAATTATGTGGCGGGTGAAGACCAAATTATGAGGCAGGGGATGGTCAAATTATATGGCAAGAACAGGCAAATTACGTGAGAAATTGCAGCACCTTTTTTGATAGTATAGCTTCATTATTGTGTAACTTCTACACAGGCAATCATAGTCTGAGCAAAGGGTTCATCTCATAATTACCAGTATAACATACAAAAACAGCAATAAGCAACAGGAATGGGGCCAATCAACCTCTGCAAAGGGACTTCCACTGCCCAGCAAGCCGTCTCACCATGTTTTTAGTAACTTTTGTTCAGTAGAAACAATTTAGTTTGCTAAAGATTATGCAGTCAATGGCAGATTATGTGGCAAATCCATAATTATGCTGAAACCCCGAAGCAGCAAAATCGCGTTATTCCGGTGGCCCTGACCATACCAAAAATGTACAGTCTGCTTTGAGTCTACCATTGCTTACAACTTGTTGGCTTTATTGTCACTTTCATTAACTTACTTCTTATTTGATAGCTTTTCTTCCATTTCTTTTGTTTGTCCCTCCCCTGGAACATATCCTCTTTACCATGCTTTTGATTAGCTGACTTGTATCCTTCCACTGCTCACATTTAGGGAACTACTTTTTTCTTTCGGCACACCACAAGATGGTACATGTTTTCTAGCTCTCTCTCCCTCATGTGATGCTTTCTCCCCCAAATCCCCCCCTCGTTACTGCTACACCACTCACTGCCATTTAAACATCTAAACAGTTTTTTAGGTCTCGCCTGAGCCAGCACGTGCGCTGCACTGGCGAGACTTTTAGTTAGTGGGCTTCAAAAAAGTCGACCACAGCTTTTTGTGAGGCATAGAGCGTGCAGTTATGCGCACAAGCGCGCGCACCTCGCTCCGCCTCTCCGTCTTTCTTGCCAGCGCTTCAACGCTCCTCCCCCTCCCCCACCACAGAGCGTGTCTCGCGGCCGCATGTCTTGTTCAGGTAGGAGCGGATCAGTGTCTTTCTGAGCACCACCTGTATCACAAGCGTTTGCAGTAACCGGCCACTTTACCTTATGCTTTGCGTCGTTCTTTTTCTAATTCATCTCTGCTTCATACCCCCTCTCCGAGTCACTCCCTGCCTCTCTCCTTCACTCTCCCTGTCTTGTCTCCCCCTCTCTCCCATCTCACAACCTCCTCTGGCTCATCCACTGACACCCCATTCCGCTACTGAGCCTTAACTTAGCTGCCTTCTTTCTGCCCTCTCCTGTGTTCTCATCTGTGCTTCATTCCCGTTTCTTGCTCTCTACCACCCTGTCCCCACCTTAAATCCACTACTACTCTCTCCCTGCATCCCTCCGTTGCCTGACTGTTCCCTTTTTGCTACTACTTTCCTCTTCCTACATATCTCTTGCCTACTTAGTCCATGTTCTCGACTTCAGCGCTTACCTCTGCCTATCGTTGCCTCTTCTTGCACCTCCTCTTCCTCTCTCTGCATGGCACCTCCTCTTCCCCCTCCCACTTTCTCTCTTCCTTCGATCTTGCTAGGTGTCTATCCTCTTCCCCCTGCCATCTCTGTACTCAGACTAGATCGCTGTTTTTCTCATTTTATATATATTATCATTACCACTACCTTCTGGTTGGCTTCCCCACTCCATGCTCTCTTCGGTGCCTAGTGCAAGTCCTCGGTGTGTGTATCTTGGTGTAAGACAGCTGCTCTCTCTCCCTCCAGTCACAGAAGACTATGGAACAATTAATGCCCACTAGACTCCTCTGTGCGGGTTTCAATGAAG
This sequence comes from Triturus cristatus, assembly GCF_964204655.1. NCBI lineage: Eukaryota > Metazoa > Chordata > Amphibia > Caudata > Salamandridae > Triturus > Triturus cristatus. Next base: position 617,632,091 of record NC_140587.1, read on the forward strand.
GTAGCCATTGATGGCACAGCCTTTATGCTCACGAGACGGTATACATTGTGCACTCGCCAGCCTGCCCATTAACCAACGCAACTTATTGAGCCTTGAGCACGATGCCGGGCTACCAGCAGAACCGTCGGAATAAAGTGATGTCTAGCTCCTTGAAGTTCTTAAAATATAGTGTAGTACGGCATTGAGTTAAATGTAAATGTGGTTTTTGAAAACGAACCCTGTAGTCAGCCAGAACCCTTCAACCAACTTCATTTTATCAACCTAATCAGTTTAATGGTTTAATATGCTGTAAACTCGCTGTTGTGACTGCATCAGCTCAGGTAGTAGGTAACCTTACCTTGTTTCATCACTAACCACAAAATGGCAGCTGCAAAGATAAGGAGTCTGGCATGTCTGTGTGCTGACGGTGATTAATCTGGTATTTACTTTCTCATTTACCATGTAAAAATCTGAGTGGTCTTTTGATTGCTTTTTGTTCTCAGATTGGCAGGTGGGTACTGGTCTTTCATGCGCAGGATTCGGGTCTGTGGTTAGCAGTGTCTGTTGCTTCCCATCTGTATACCGCTAGCAGAATTGAGAACTGCAGCTTCTGCAATGTGCAACAAATGACAACTGTTTGTCAGTGCACCTCCTTCCGATGTAATGTAACTACAAAACTTTCAGAGCAGATCCACAATCCTTGTCTAATTGCATTTTATTTATCTAAAGATTATATGATATGCGTCACTTTGTTGATTTTATAGTTTTAAGGTCATGTGAAGGTCTATTTCTTAATTATACATAAACAACTCCTGCAGGCACAAAAATGAGCAAAACTTTGCACTTATTAAGTCTCACAAAATTTAAATTGATGTTAAATTGACATGATGTGAAATTTGCATATTTTGTAAGACTTTGTGGCCATACATTTTTTTACCTAGATACGTTCACATTTATCAATGCTGGATTTAGAAAAATGGATCATAAGAAGGAAAACAAGCATTGGCATAGCCAATAGGTCTCGCCTTTGGGACCTTATAAGTGTTTAGCCATGCAACAGTTGATGTTGTTGCACCAAGGGTATTGTGCTGGATAACTAAACACTTATAAGGTCCCAAAAGCAAGACCTATTGGCTATGCCAATGCTTGTTTTTTTTTGGGTGTTGTAGTTGGCATTTGCTGCGAGACTGCTCCGCATTCCAGAAAATCGGTTTTGCATGCCTCAGTTGCTCCCTCATACACATGCACTCCCTATTGCTTCCACCCACCCACACCAGCGTTGCTACCCCACCTTTCGCGGTCCTGTTATTACAATGCTTAAAAAAAAAAGAAATGGTAGGGCCCAGCAGCTGCCATTTCCTGCCAGACTACTCCGCACTCCAAAAAGCTTTTCCACACATAAACTTCATTTTGGCTCTGTAAATAAAATTAAAAGAAAACAGTGCGGGTCTGCTGGTGTGGATACGCATGGCAGGAAGTGGAATGGCGTGGCCGCCAGTAGCAGCCATGCCAATGTGTCTTTTTTTCTTCTTTTTTCTATTTCTTTTTTTACAATGCTGCACAGCATCAGCAAAGCCAATAGGTCAACAAGGGGAGACTTAATGGCTTTGCCAATGCATGTTAATTGTTAGCATGGCAGAGGGTGTACGAATGCATCGTGGAAAATCGATTCAGTTCCAACTTAACTGGCGCCCTTCTCTCCCACCCATGTGAGAGGCTCTGGCTCTGCCCAGCCAGTCCATTTTAATATCTTGCCATGCTAAATTGCCATGACATCAGGCAGGCCATGGGGGTACATTCAAATTAACTATTCAGCTAAAGCTCATTCACTTCGAATAAGTAGAGCATAAGGATAAAAATCAAGATCTTCTCTACGCTGGAAAACATTATCAAAAGTGACAAACCTTTACTTTCAAATGAGCAAGATCTAGCTTTTCTTTGGCTTTTTTAGTTGCCGATTTTTTTGCACGGGTCCAGGTCTGTCAGCTGAATGATAGGTACATGAGCAATCTTCCTATTATGTTGTCTCTTCTTTCACCCTTTTAGCTCTGATATTTCCCTCCATTTCCCAGCAGGATGTTGCATCTCTCCATCTCTGGCGAAATTTTTTAAGGCCATAGAAAGTGCGTAGAGAGAATTACTCTGGGGGGGGGGGGGGGGGGGGGGGGCGACCTCGAATATCGTTTCCAAAACTGGTGAGGGGGTGGTATGACGGGGAACAGGACTCCCAGATATTAAATAATACTACTGGGCTGCTCATTTAACTGCCATCAATCACTGTACATATGGGCAGCAGGATGACCCAGGGTACTGAATAGACAGATGGCTCCTACCAGGTGGGAACTACACTGGGGCGATTTACTGCAAACCCACACAATTTCAACTGACTGGACCCACAGGACACTCTGTCCAGGTGTGGCACACCACCATTAAGAGTCTGGGCTGCGCCAAAAGAATCACGCAGGCCACCCCACTGTGGGATTCGGAACAACTGGCCACGCTAAGAAAGACGAGGGGTTTTGTTTTGATCGTTGGGACATTATTGGGATATCTAAGGTGGGGGACCTGTGGAGAAGGGGGGAGGTTGTGTCTTTCTCCTCCCTCCAAAAGGAATATGAGATGGCAGACACAGAAAGATTTAGATACTTACAGGTGCGACACGCCCTACAGGCGCAAATCCCAAGGGGGGAGACCCCCCCAGAGGCCTCGCCACTGGAAGATGGGCTCCTAGACAGATATATGCCCAAAAAGCGATATCCCTAACTTACCAAAAGTTAATAAACCATGCTCCGGACCCCTTGCACAACTCCGTAGGAATTGGGGAAGGGATATATCAGAACTGGACGAGGATGAATGGCAGGAAGCACTGGCCTCTCCCAGAGAGGCTGCGATCTCTTCCAGACTCAGGTTGGTGCAGCTAAAAATAATCCACAGAATATATTTCATCTGGCCTACACTAATTAAGATGGGCTGTAGGGAAGATCCTTGGTGTGGGAGGCAGTGTGGTCAAGAGGGCACGTTTCTACATATAATATGGGAGTGTGCACACATCAAAGGGTTCTGGAGGGGGGTACACCTTAGCATGGAGGAGGCTTGGGGTCGAGGTTGGAACTTGAAATCAAAAGATGCTTGTTCAATATTTGGGAACCCACAGACCTAAACAGTATAGAGAAAAAATGGGTAACATTGGGCCTGATGGTTGCCAAGAGGAATATCGCTAGAATGTGGGGGGCAACAACGGCACCAAAGGTGGGCACCTGGAAGAAAGACATGGACTGGTGCATGATGAGGGAGAAGACTGTATATGAAGTCAGGGGATGTCTGAGAAAGTGGTCACAAGTATGGGGCAAATGGAATATGTATAGAGGAAACATCAGATTCCACCCTCTCTCCTTCCTCTCTCACCTCACCTGTTGTGCAGTGACCGTAGATCGCAAGTAGCGAACACTACCTTGTATAATCGAATGACCAACGAATGTATAATCCATGTGAAAAGTCAATCACTGTATTACTTAGCAATGTAATGACTGAAAAAGTCGATACACTGTCATCAATAAAAACTTTGATTAAAAAAAAGCAGTCAGGCTTAACTTAGAGGCAATGTGTAAAGTATGTATGCAGCACAGAAACAGTAATAAAGTGAAAGACAACACAAGAAAAATACCAAACCAATTTAGAAAAATAGATCAGTAGAACCGGAGGTATGCAATTTCAAAGATTTAATTAGATATAGCGCCTAAAAGCACAAAGCATCAATTGATACTATCTGGTCACACTGGACCGGGACAAAGTCACAAGTTCAGGCCAACGGCGATGGAGCACAGGCTGGGCACAGGACCAAGTTTAGCTTACTAGTAGTTGTACCTCATGTCCTCAATGGGAGGTCTGCGTGGCATTGCTTTGCGAGGCTTCAAGTCACTCTGCATCAGTTCCGATGAGGCTTGCAGATGAGGGTCAAGGCTTTGGGTCACTTGTTATGGTTCTGATGAAGCTTGCAGCTGCATGGCAATGCTGTGTTTCACTCAGTGTTGTTTCCGATGAAGTCTGCTGCTGTGCGGAGAAGCTTAGTTGGACATGCGTAAGTCAGCATCACATCCAATGAATCCTGCAGCTGTGCAGCGTTGCTTTGCGGGACTTTGCCACACCCGGCTTCGGGTGTGATGAAGCTCTCAGCTGTGAGGCAAGGTTTTGTGAGGCTTTGCATCTCTTCACGCCAGATTTGATGGAACTTTCAGTTAGGCAAGGAGAAGTTATCTCTGAGGCCAACCAAGGGTCCAGGATAGGCATCTTTTGGGGATCAGGAACTCGCTCCAGCAGAAGCCAACAGGGCTCAGACAGGTCCAGTTACAGGTCCATTCATTTTGCAGTGCAGCAGCTCTGCTGGGCAGAAGCAGGAAAGCCTCTGGAGCTTGTTGTGTCCCTGTAGCTCAGAACAGGAGGTCACTGAGGTTAGCCTGGGACGAAGGGAGTTTGTTCAGTATTCCTTCTCAAGGAGCAGGGCAGTCATCTGGTACCAGCAGGACAGTCCTCTGGTAGCAGAAGGGCAGTCCTCAAAGGAACAAGACAGGCCTCAAGCAGTAGGGCATTCCACTGGGGAACAAGGCGGGCATTCCTCTTTAATGCCCACAGGTCCTAGAGTGTACTGAAAGGTGGCTCAGGAGATCCCATATTTATATGTGGAGCCAGCCTTTGAAGAGGTAGAATCTCCTAGGCTACTCCCACATCTGGTTCTGGAAATATCTTCCTTTCCACTGCCAAGGGTCCAAGAAGTCTGGGGTTACAAAAAGGTTAGTGTCATGTTCCTTTGTGTGTGTACTGGAGGCAGCCCTTTGAAATGTAAGAGGGACAGGAAATAGCTCTACCCCCAGTAATCTAGACCGATTGGCCCATCCTGCCAACAACTAGTCCCCTTCATCTCACTGTCTGAGAACAATACATAAAGCTCAAAAGCTAACCCAGTTTACAGTCATGTAACCCAGGATACTGGCAGCAGGCACCAAATGGTTAGGACAAGAAAATGTCAACTTTCTAAAGGTGGCATCTTTAGAATTGAGACTTAGAATCCAACTTTAGCATGAGAGAGAATTTAAAATTACAATTCCTTAGACACTCAACATGATATTTTTACCTGCTCCAAAATAATTGTTAACGCATATTAAATGCAATAAAGTAACCCAAAGTTATTTTATAAAAGAGGTAGGCCTGACATCAGTAAAAAACGAATTTAGGATTTTTTCACTACCAGGACACGTAAAACTTAAAAACACACGTCTTTGGTGCATGGTAATGAAAAAGACGGTGTATGTGTCATGAGGCAGTCCCAAGAAATGGTCGCAGGTTTGGGGTAAATGGAACACGTATAGAGGGAATATTTGCGAACCCCCTCCCCCAGACAACTAGACACTTTGAACTAGATGTAGAATAACAACAGTTTTAGGTAGTATTTAAGATAGGCCTATGGATAGGAATCTACAATAAGACTCAATGTACCATGTGGTCACAGTATTGCTAGGAATTGTATTTGGAATGTATGTATGATGTCATCAATAAAAAGAATAAAAAATTGAAAAAACACATGTATTTTTTTAATACAATGCACCCTGCTCTATCGGCTGTTAAGAGCCTACCCGAGGGATGACTCATATGTATATAAACTTAAGTTTGGGTCTGATAATACGTTTATTTTGCCAGATCGAATTGGCAGTTTAAAACTACACTAATGATTGCAATGGCAGGCCTGAGATATGCTTTAAAGTGCTACTTTAGTGAGTGTCATAGTGAGTGCTGCAGGCCCACTAGTAGCATTTAGTTTACAGGCCCTGAGTATATGTAATCCCACTTTACTAGGGACTTACTATTAATTTAAATGTACCAATCAGGTGAAAGCCAATTTTACCATGTTAAATGGAGTGAGCACAAGCACTTTAGCATTAGTTAGGAATGCTAATGTGCATTGAGTCCTAATACCAAAAAAAACAAATTCAAATAACAGAAATGGTGAAGGCAAAACGTTTGGGGTGAACCTGCAGAGAGGCACAAGTCTAACAGACAGTGATATTGGAACATCAACAAAATGAAGGTAACGCAAGTAGGCTAAGGTAGTGACACTAGCAATGATATGAGGCACTGGGACACAGAGGCACTAACACAGGGAGGCGCTGAAAGTAGGTAAGTGGCACAGGGACATACACTGGCCGAGGGAGAAAGACATTTGAAATGGACAGAGACACTGACCTAGGAACATGAGTACAGGGGAAAATGGAGACAATGACATAGGGACATTTACATTGGGACGCTTAGAGTGACACTGACACTGAGACATGAAAAAATAGGGATGCTCACATGAACACTCACAGCTAGGTCATGGAGACTAGGGAACTACGCACACTGGGCAACTAGTGGCATCATCATACGTAAAGCTATGGCCACAACTAAACAACAAAATCCTTCAACAGGTTGGCACAAAGTCAGTGTTCTGTTTTCAAAAGCTGCACTTTAATACGGAATAAATACTGTCCAGTTGTTATTCTTGTGGAAATTCAAATCTCAGTGACTTATTATGAAAAGGACTGTTGGAATACAAGTGTACAATTCTACTGGCCTGATGTGGCCCATACATATCATTGGAAAAATCTAGCTTTTCATCTTTTACTATGTTCACAGAGCACCTAACTCTTTATTTCAGTTCCTTCAGAACACAAAGAAAAGTGGCAGCAGCATTGGCTCCTCCGCTTTTCAGCAGTGCAAAAAAGGAAAAACAAAATAATGATACGATGTTATTATCATTTAGTTTTTCTGTGCTGAACCCAGTTTTAGGAAGGGACAGGGCTTGGCTGTCACAACACCCAGCAGGGGGAGGAGCGGTTCGTGCACTTAAGTGCACATGACAGTTTGGTCAGTTGTCTTGGGCCAGCCAAACAGTCATGCGCACTTAGCATGTTTTCCACCCGGCTGTACTGCACAGCCTGGGTGGAGAAAATGCACAGGCTCCCACTTCCAGTCTGAGCGTCGAACCAGACCACTTAGACCAATCACAATGCTGGTGTAATGCTGGTGACAGTAGCGTCATGATTGGCTAGGGGAGTCTGGGAACCTGTCTGCTTCCGGTTGACAGAAGAGGACGGAGGAGAGGCTGCGACCGGCCAGCCAGCATGTAAGAGATATTTTCTTTTCTTTTTTTTTTAATCCCCCTCTCCCTCCCCCATCACTACTGCACCGGAGCAGCTGCCATTGAGTGGCAGTGCAATATATGACATTTTGGCAATCATGAGCCCAGTAGCAAAGCAGTCTCACAACAGAGGGGTTTCATGTTCAGCTCTACAAGTGCATGTCATGCAGAGTAGGATAGCATGGATTGGTCTTGCAGCTACTGGAGTGTGCACCCCTGCTTCAAATTCAAATTCACCACAGCAAGATGTAGCTTTTTTTACCCTCTGCCTCAGCACATTGGACATTCATGCATGTGCACAGGATATATTTTCATGACGTGGATTGAGGCTCACAGTAAGATTCTGTGGTCAGGAATAGCACTCCATATGCATTTACACAAAAAAGGTGTCCTACAACCCATGGACACCAGAGAGCCTTCCCTGTTTTTGTTGAACACCTTCACACACTCTAATAGTTGCACACACTCTCATAGTGGCATGCCTCATCAATGGGTCCCATTCTGGTCCCTAAATGGGAGCACTTTTGATATTATCCTACTGGGCTCTTATCATACAATAAATATACCTAGGGAACACTCAGTTGTCCTTTTAATGACAGGTATAGATAAAAAAGAAAAGGTGCATTTACATGGTACACCATTATCAATGTCGACATGTTTCAGCCTCTTATTTGGTCTCAGGCTATCATCAGGTCAGAGAATAATGGCCAAGATATTTTTTCTTTCTGCCTTATTTGTGTTATCCATTGCCTATTGTCCTTTTCCTATTACTTCCTGACTAAAATGGCACACAACATATAACATACAGAGGGACTATTCACCCAGTTATATTTGCGTATACAGTTGTTACTGTAAAAGATAACAAACAGGTCTGTGTGATTTTGTTGTCAAATGACAGAAAGAGACATTGCACATGTAAAAATGCAGTGTTATGCCCAATAAAAACATGCATGCATGCTATATGTAGTACCATATGTACATTCAACCAACACAACAAATGTGGAAAGAGCAAACTTTGTGAATTCCTGCACACTACGCTGCAATAGCGTGAACAGTAGTTATATACACAAAGATGAGGTACCTTACTCTATTGTAGGAATAACCCATGTGACATAAGAAGAAGGTGGCACATGCCCCTGTAGTCACATACTAGGGGGAGGAACAATCGTGGTTATGCATTTATCACCAGTTTCGTAAAAGCGATAGATCCAGTATCTATACCAGAAGAAACCCAATAGCCTTCTTGTGTAATCTCCGGCTACACAGGGAAGCGTGAATCATCCAAAGTCTACCCTTGTGAATACTCATGTCATCAAGGGTGCCATGTCGTCTTTAGCACACACATGCACCCCAAGCACTTCTTGTTCGGCAAATGGTAGGAGAGCCGTGTACAACTCAGTGTACGTTTGTCGGCCTCATCTCATGAGAAATGTAGTTTTCATGTGTATATACGACTGAAAGGCAAAACACACAAGATGATGGTCGGAATGTTACACATTGGCAAAACATTCATCCCCAGTCACAGATCTGGGTTTAATCCATCGTTATTTTGCTCACCACGCCACCCCAGTTCAGACATGGCCATATGCAAATCAGTCTTGACCCTGTGCCTCATGGGAACAGTCCAGACCGAACTGCCAATCCATGTCTTCCCTGGACCGAAATCAAGCATCCTAGGACCGTTTTCAGGGTTTCACCCCTCTTCAGTCAGGATAGCTTGACTCCAGTGGCGTAGTGAGCACAGGACCCACGTCTGGGCATACCCTTCCCACATAGAGCGAACAGCAAAACACACAAGATGAAGGTCGGAATGTTGCACATTGGCAAAACATTCACCCCCAGTCACAGATCTGGGTTTAATCCATCGTTATTTTGCTCACCACGCCACCCCAGTTCAGACATGGCCATATGCAAATCAGTCTTGACCCTGTGCCTCATGGGAACAGTCCAGCCCGAACTGCCAAGCCATGTCCTCCCTGGACCGGAATCAAGCATCCTAGGAACGGTTTTGGAGTTTCACCCCTCTTCAGCCAGGATAGCTTGACTCCAGTGGCGTAGTGAGCACGGGACCCACGTCTGGGCATACCCTTCCCACGTAGGGCGAACACCAAAACACACAAGATGATGGTCGGAATGTTGCACATTGGCAAAACATTCACCCCCAGTCACAGATCTGGGTTTAATCCATAGTTATTTTGCTCACCACGCCACCCCAGTTCAGACATGGCCATATGCAAATCAGTCTTGACCCTGTGCCTCATGGGAACAGTCCAGCCCGAACTGCCAAGCCATGTCTTCCCTGGATCGGAATCAAGCATCCTAGGACTGGTTTCGGGGTTTCACCCCTCTTCAGCCAGGATAGCTTGACTCCAGTGGCGTAGTGAGAACGGGACCCACGCCTGGGCATACCCTTCCCACATACGGCGAACACCAAAACACACAAGATGATGGTCGGAATGTTGCACATTGGCAAAACATTAACCCCCAGTCACAGATCTGGGTTTAATCCATCATTATTTTGCTCACCACGCCACCCCAGTTCAGACATGGCCATATGCAAATCAGTCTTGACCCTGTGCCTCATGGGAACAGTCCAGACCGAACTGCCAAGCCATGTCTTCCCTGGACCGAAATCAAGCATCCTAGGACCGTTTTCAGGGTTTCACCCCTCCTCAGCCAGGATAGCTTGACTCCAGTGGCGTAGTGAGCACAGGACCCACGTCTGGGCATACCCTTCCCACATAGAGCGAACAGCAAAACACACAAGATGAAGGTCGGAATGTTGCACATTGGCAAAACATTCACCCCCAGTCACAGATCTGGGTTTAATCCATCGTTATTTTGCTCACCACGCCACCCCAGTTCAGACATGGCCATATGCAAATCAGTCTTGACCCTGTGCCTCATGGGAACAGTCCAGCCCGAACTGCCAAGCCATGTCCTCCCTGGACCGGAATCAAGCATCCTAGGAACGGTTTTGGAGTTTCACCCCTCTTCAGCCAGGATAGCTTGACTCCAGTGGCGTAGTGAGCACGGGACCCACGTCTGGGCATACCCTTCCCACGTAGGGCGAACACCAAAACACACAAGATGATGGTCGGAATGTTGCACATTGGCAAAACATTCACCCCCAGTCACAGATCTGGGTTTAATCCATAGTTATTTTGCTCACCACGCCACCCCAGTTCAGACATGGCCATATGCAAATCAGTCTTGACCCTGTGCCTCATGGGAACAGTCCAGCCCGAACTGCCAAGCCATGTCTTCCCTGGATCGGAATCAAGCATCCTAGGACTGGTTTCGGGGTTTCACCCCTCTTCAGCCAGGATAGCTTGACTCCAGTGGCGTAGTGAGAACGGGACCCACGCCTGGGCATACCCTTCCCACATACGGCGAACACCAAAACACACAAGATGATGGTCGGAATGTTGCACATTGGCAAAACATTAACCCCCAGTCACAGATCAGGGTTTAATCCATCATTATTTTGCTCACCACGCCACCCCAGTTCAGACATGGCCATATGCAAATCAATCTTGACCCTGTGCCTCATGGGAACAGTCCTGCCAAGCTATGTCTTCCCTGGACCGGAATCAAGCATCCTAGGACCGGTTTCGGGGTTTCACCCCTCTTCAGCCAGGATAGCTTGACTCCAGTGGCGTAGTGGGCACGGGATCCACGTCTGAAACCCCGAAACCGGTCCTAGAATGCTTGGTTCCAGTCCAGGGAGGACCTGGCTTGGCAGTTCGGGCTGGACTGTTCCCATGAGGCACAGGGTCAAGACTGATTTGCATTTGGCTGGGTTCAAACTGGAATGGCATGGTGAGCAAAAAAACGATGAATTTAGGCCCAGCTCTCTGTACTGGGGTGAATGTATGACATTGTTCTGCATTCTGTCCATCAACTGTTGTTTTTGCATTTGTCACCCCGAGTGGGACCGGTATGCTCAGACGTGAGTCCCGTGCTCTCCATACCATTGGAATCAAGCTATCCTGGCTGAAGAGTGGTGAAACCCCGAAACCGGTCCTAGGATGCTTGGTTCCAGTCCAGGGAGGACCTGGCTTGGCAGTTCGGGCTGGACTGTTCCCATGAGGAACAGGGTCAAGACTGTTTTGCAAATGGCTGGGTTCAAACTGGAATGGCATGGTGAGCAAAAAAACGATGGATGTCGGCCCAGACCTCTGTACTGGGGTGAATGTATGACATTGTTCTGCATTCTGTCCATCAACTGTTGTTTTTGCATTTGTCATCCCGAGTGGGACGGGTATGCTCAGACATGAGTCCCGTGCTCTCCATGCCACTGGAATCAAGCTATCCTGGCTAAAGAGGGGTGAAACCCCGAAACCAGTCCTAGGATGCTTGGTTCCAGTCCAGGGAGGACCTGGCTTGGCAGTTCGGGCTGGACTGTTCCCATGAGGCACAGGGTCAAGACTGATTTGCATATGGCTCGGTTCAAAGTGGAATGGCATGGTGAGCAAAAAAACGATGGATTTAGGCCCAGAGCTCTGTACTGGGGCGAATGTATGACATTGTTCTGCATTCTGTCCATCAACTGTTGTTTTTGCATTTTTTTATATGACTGAAAGTCCATTGTTTGGCTGTGGGAGTAAACTTGGCCTGCACAGGGGTAAATCCGCAGCCTTCTAAAATCACCTTATTGTTCAGTAAGGGGCCTCACATATATTATGCAGCGCACAAAACACCATAAGATTTGGTAACATTGTTTGGCTTATTATACAATACTTTTGTGGTGAGACTATATTCTCAGAAACGCTGTTAGGAATCAGTGAACCAAGATATTATAGTCTTAATGAAAGTGTTAAAGATGTACATACTGTGTTTTAGGAGATATGCTGTATATTCGGGTTCAACAATATTGAATTCTATTGGCCTATTATAGGACCTACATACACCATTGGATTGGTGCATCCTGAGGGCAGTTAGTGTAATTGATGTAGGGAGTATTAGAATAGACCACAAGGAGTTTGTTTGTAACTGAAGAACCCCATAATTGTAATGTTCTACATACAGTATATTCTGACTGTGGGATACAGATGGGATCATTACACTGCGTTTAATTGATCCATGAAATGTCATCATTCAATCCTGAATTGTAAGACTTCAGTCCATATAGTTATCGTTTCTCGTGTTCCAGTAGCGTTATTGTCATGGTGGCACTTGTGATAAATTTTTCTAGCACTGTTCAGTGTAAATCATTCTCTATATGGCCTTTGCTAAGAAAATGAGCAGCCCTGCTTGTTGTATTGCACATGCATCTGATGTTATGATGGTTATCACTGATTTGCATCTTCACCTTCCTACAGGTCATCCCTATGTATGTCAGTTTACATGGGCATTCAATGAGATGGATGTTGCTAGTGAACTTGCGGTTAGTCTGATTCCTCTTTTTCCCAGGGATCTTTTAGGCTTTTAGGGTCTATGCTTTTGATCTGTGTGGTGAATGGGCATACTGAACACTAGCCCACATGGTCCTTTGGATGTCAGTCTGGTTTTTCATAGAATTTGTGTGTAAATCTCTGAAACTTGTTTTACGTCTAAAAAAGAATAAAGGTTTTCCAAAGTTCAATTTGTTGCAATTCAAAATATGCCAATGCTTGTTAATAATCTTTCTGATCTCATTAGAAGCTCTAGTATAGGTGCCAGTCAGGACTAGCATCAGAGCACTGGGCTGCCAGGGAAAGGTGCCCACTGTCCTCTCTCACATGTTAATTAGGTCCGTCTGTCCCCTGCAACTGGTTCATTTACCCATCCATGTGAAATTTGGATATCACAAGTGTAGTGTGTAGCATTGTGCATATGTAAAGGATGATTGTATGGAGAGTGTTTGACACAGATGGGGCCACAGCCACACTTGAATCCATTTATTATTTACTATATTTAAGGGGTACATAAGATGGTGGGTTGGATCAAGCCCAGACAGCAGATGCTAATTGCAGGGTTTGCCCCAGAGCATTCAAGGGAACCTTTGTAGTGGATTGGATTGAGGAGTGTTAAGAACAGGAAAAAGAGGGTCCTTTTGTACTTGGGACTTTAACCCTGTCATGGCTTGGTTTGCAGCCTTCTGGAAGGGCTACTTTCACAGGCCTCTCTTGCTTATCACGCTTGTTTTGCATTCTCCTGCCTTGGGACTTCCAGCTCCACTCCACCTTCATGTTCACATCTTGGATCAGTTTAAGTGAAATAAGCAAAAGGGACAGAACTACCCAGAAATGTCTCACAGTGGGGTATTGGAATACGCAGTGGTCTGCATCTTACAAGGCTTAGAACTAAAAGCCTTGGATCGTCTTTTTACATTGCCAGAAAGGGCTGCCTGGACTCTGCTTCAAGGGAGAACGCTGACCAACTGATCAGAAGGGGACATTGGAGATGTCTTTACATGACCAAGACAATAATCAGAAGAAGTGAAGCAATGTAGGAACGGAGGTGGGAACAAGCTGAAGACACTGCTGCGCACTCAGGTAGAATATGCACCATTCACAAGGGTGAGGCTTGGGAGCCCCCACAGTATGACCTGACCATGTGCCCCCATGGACTGGCAACACTTGGGAACTCCAGTCTCTCCAAGTTCCCATATGACATATAAGTGCTGTCTCCATCACATCACAGATCTTTGGGCAGAAAGCCATATCTGGGGATTCTTGTTTATTCTTGTTGCAGGAAATATGTTGTTGTGTCTCCAATGAGCCAGAGAGAAATAGAAACAGAGACACGGATTGAGTGAAAGCATAAGAAAGAGTGAGAGAGAAACTTTGCATTAAACATTTTCTTATATGCAATAATACTGCCCAAGCAGTGTCATGATTCACAGACCATTATCACCTGTGATAACAGCACCGGTAAGAAGCCCCACTCTGTCTAACTTGAGGGGTCTGTGATTCTTTTGAAGCAGAAGAGATCAGAGGTGTGTGTAAAGTGTGGAAGCCACTTCGTGTGAGGTATGCCCTTCACAAAGATCACAGGTGGAGTCGGAGCACACTTCAGGTCCTACGCACCACGGGACTCTCCTAAGATTTGCAAAAGTTGGGGCCATCTTGAAATTGTGGAGTTAAATCCCTCTGTTTCAGATCTTTCTTTACTAGGCAATCAAGATTCTTGGTTGTTGCAGCCAGATTCCGTTGTCAGAGGTGGAACACAAACGAAACTCCTGGAGATAGCTCAGGCATTCAAAATTCTGGGAAGTCCTATTGGCTAGCATTATGTTCAAGGATTTTGTGCTTTATTTAGTTTGGTAGACAAAGATGGGGGATTTCCTGCCTGCTGTATTACAACTGCTTAATAGCCTATGGCTCTAATAATACGGCCGACACATTCTCAATCTGTTTGATTTGCCAAATTCTAAATAAGGCCTTTAGACATTTGATATTAGCATTTTGTTTGCAGGAGTCATCCTATCAAGGGATACGAATCTAACCTGTATTATTTTCTCAACGAGAGGAGCAAAAAGGATCCTCAATTGTATAGACTTTTCTTTAGTCACAATATGGTATTAAGGTATTGGCAATGGCAGGAAAGTGATCGCTTGTTGTCTAAATGGAAGGTTCAATTTTAATGTATGTTACAGCTGAAGAAGTTGTTACATTAAGAATTATTAACAGGACAGATTTAATTTACGAATCACAGAAGGTAGTAATTGACGTAAAAACGAGTAGGCATAGTTCAAGCATTCCCATACATCTATAATAGGGATTTGATTTACCTTTCGGCTCAAGGAAGTCCCACAGTTTCAATATTCTTTAGAGAGTCAAAAATATGGGTATTGCCAGTAGGTATATCATATGTTATGTTAGGGTTAGTGACCATGAACTTAAAAGGTGAAATACCTAGCTATCTCTCATCTTAGCTATGAAAGCTTCTGCACAAAAGGGTGAGTCAGTTGACTATGACACTCTTCATTGTGTTGTAAGAAAGCATCAGTATGGATATCTAAAAGCATGCTGAGGCCTTCATGACAAATTCAGAGCAAAATGTAAATAAATCTTGCTGCATGCTGATAGGGGGGTCAAGAGGGGTAGAATTTGATTATTATCGCTTCTGTCATAATCCATTCACTTTGGATCAGAATTTTCTCAGTGCAACAGTTGTTGCCTTCTCCAAGTTCACTGCCCTGCAAAATGTAGCTTAACATGTAGATTTTGTGTTTGCTGCACCAAAATCCACATGCCCCCGTATTTTCTGGGATATTTTCCACCATGTTAAATTTCGGCAAATGTTACCTGCCAAAATGCAACTCTGGTGGTTGGTAAACTCTGACAAACATATAATTGTGACCCCTGCACAAACAGGTGTTTGAACAATGACTGCAAGTTACTGGGCATTTCGCAGTGAGGGCCATAAATTCTGGCAGGTCTAACCTGCTGAAAATTATGGAGGAAAAAGGGTTAAAAAACAAAAAGCAAATTTAGTGTTATTCTGCATGTGAGGCCTCATTTAAACTTGGAATAGGAGTTATTTGCTGTACCGGCAATATTTCAACTGTGGGCGGGGAGGAATAGTATTTACAGGATGTTGTACATAGAACACCCTATTCCGCACCATCAGAGTTTGAGAATGCAGATCTTTTTTATAAAGCTTGAGTGGCTAACGCCAAGTGACCTGATACGATGATGCAGTAATAATGCACAGGGATAGATGGATACAGTTGGGTTCAATTATTCCTGGGAGCAGTTTGCTCATGTCATTTTGAGTTCTGCAGTTCAAACATCGTAATAGTGTATGTTTTGCTTTGTTCGGAACCGCAAAACTTACAATATTGTAGTTTTTCCTAGCAAATTGTTTTCCTGTATTTACTCCTCAAAATGTGTATGGGAAACATGGCCTGCTCTGTGGGATAATGTTTCACAAGTTACAATCCTGATACTCGTACAAATTCCCATTAGCATCTGTTGCTGGCTCCATTTGCGCCTGAATCCGTATAACTAGAACAAACAAAATAAAGGCCCTGATTACAATGTTGTGCGAAATAGGGTTGGGCATTTACCACACCTGATAAATACCATCACCCAGAGGTGATGTATTTACTCAGTGTGGAATTTTCAACTGGGAAATAAAGCATAACATGCAGAATCTGTATGTTATGCTCTGAAATCCAAATGTTTTGTCTTTTTTCTGGGCATTTTCTCCTGTTAAATTTCAATAGGTATGATCTGCTGGAATATATATACCTTGGGAAAACTGTGAGCAGGTGATAATTATCATACACCTTGTAATTCTGATCTCTGTGCAAACTCCTGTTTATGCCAGTATCAAAATTAGAGCCCTGAATTTGTAAGGGTCTCCTTATGAGTAACCCAGATTTAGGTGCAGGCATATCCTGGCACCTAAATACAAGGATTACAAGCTTTTTCCCTTGGCATTTGGAATAACATATGGACCTGGAAAAACTGGTTCCAAATAAAGGACCCAAATCAGCTCTCATTTACCACCTACTTGGTGCAGGTGGTAAATGGGGGCAGAGGTTCGGTGGAGGCCTGTTTTGTGCATGGCACATGCAGGGGAGGGCAGAGCAGATTTTAGGAGAACTGGGGAAGCGTTCCTGCTCCTTTCATGCTGCAAAAGTAGCACTGCACGTACACAGGGATCCTGGTACCGAATGATCAGATTCTGTATTTTCAAACATGATACTTCTAGGCCCAGTGATGCTGGGCAAGTTGGATTGGCACAGAGAAGTATCCCCCAGGGTACCGCTTTGGGCTACTGGTAAAGAGAGTAAAGGTATTTTTTTCACCTCCACTGAAATGTATTTTAAGTTTTAATTAGGAAAGAAAATATAAACATTGAACCTAAGGAGAATGCCAATTGACTGGCAGCATCTTTATTTCCCTATGCTGCCTTTAATGCATCTCAAGCAGGCAATAGGTGGTCTGAGGATGGACATGGCACGAGAGGTGTTAAGATTGAAGCGGGAGGTCAGTAACCTGTTGTGTGCTTTGGATGAAAGCATGGAGGGGCCTCATGTGTGAGTCACTGTAGTAAATAATAGGCCCCCAAGGTACCCATGAAGTCATCGTAAATGGTGACAAATACCTTACCAGGGACAAAGAGGCCTTGAAAATGGATACCTCAGTCAAACAGTTTTTTCGGGGAGTTTACATATAATATACAAGATTATTCTTTCAAAGTTCACAAAGGTACCACAATGAATAGTGTTTAAGTGTGAGGATCTCACTTTCTCTGTGAAAGAGGACAGATCACTTGGATATGCTCTGCAGGTCCATTAAGCAAGGTTAGTAACCCTTGTTGTAGCTCATTTGGAATAAATTATTGTTTTTCGTATTAGGACGTCAACTAATGTAATACAGATAGAGAAGAGTCTAAATACATTTTCTCTTTTAAGTAGTTTCTTTTTCTTTAGCACATATACTATGTTTTCGCTGTTTCGTTCTGAGAACAGAAAGGAAGGAAGTCGCGCACAGGAAGCAAGCCAGCATGATGCCAGTGCAATCCTAAACCTGATTGGTAGGAAAACATCATAAATTATGGATCCCCTGCAGCCGCCTGCAGTCTGTCATGCGGACGGCCTGTCTCCATTGTGCGGCTCTCCGGAGTGGGCGAGACTATTGTGCATCAACGTGGGGTGAGCGCCATTCGCTTAAGATCGCTGCCCGTCGCTTGAACAGGGCCCTGCCTCCCTGTACAAACACTCCATGGGAAACCAAATGTTGTGTGTAATTGATAGTGGCCGCGATAGACAGCCGAGTCCTTGTGGAAGGGGATGAAGGAGAAATGGATTTCGGCTGACCCTGCTCACTGAAGCTTGGTCCTGGCAGCAGCTCGCGCCGCTGTGACAGCAGCAGACACAGCCACTGAGCACAGGCCTGCTTTTGTTCCCTCGCGCGCTGGCTGAGGAGACAAAGGGGCAGAATGGCCTCCCTTTGAGCAGCATGGTCTGCACGCCCGCACAGCCTCCCCGTAATATTTATTGCCAAATGCAAAGCAGCAAAAGAAGGAAAACCTCCGAAGGTCATTGTCTTGCCTGAACAGTAGATAAGCTACGACCTCCGTCGTTACTCTCGCGTCTGCACGTAACGCACTGGTGTGCGCATGTCAGGCCCTTTTTAGTTATCAAAAGTTCATTATCACAGCTCTTGTGACGCATGGCACCATGAGGTTGTAAAGCGGCAAGATCTCTCATCATTAATTTGTGGTGTTTGTGCTACTGCCAATTTATCTGAATGAGCTTATTTCTGTGTAAACTGGTAAATTGTTGAAGCTTCTAAAGCTGTGTTATATTATTCTGACAAGACAGTGGATGGAAATTTATGAGTGTTCATCAGCTAAGCAGGAACGTTTGACGTGCATACTGCTAAAATCACGAATGCCATGGCAGTCACCTCCAAGTTACTCCGTTTCCTTGGCCTCTGGGAAGTGATGGCAAGTGGCAAGATGGAGGGTCTGGGACAGTGCGACGAGCTGCTCCTTTCTGAATGTGTAATCTTGCATAATACCTCTCCAGAGGCTCGGTTGGGTGGCACCCAGCTCAAGAAAAGCGTGCAGAAGAATTGGTTCACATGCATGGTGTGGCAAGAGAAATTCCCAGTCCATGGGCTCTGTTTCATTCCCTTAGCTGCTGGAGTAGTTGGAGAGTTGTCCAGCTGGATCAGTGGAAAGGAGATCACGTGTGTTCTTAATTGGAGGGTACCTTTACCACAGAAATCCCAAAGGACAAACCCAGTAAAGGATAGTCCCAAATGAATCCTAGGCCAAAACTAGCAAGTAAACAAACAGCAACATGGGGATTATTAGAGATAGCACTTGCTTTCTCTGGCCTTCCCTACAATTCCCCTGCCACTGTCTTTCCTACTCCTGGTCTCGGGTCATGAAGGGCATGAACAGAAAGTAAACAAAGTTGTTAATGCTATCTTTAGTTCCCACTCAGTGGCGTTTCTGTTTTCTCTTATTAGCAAATAGGAGCTGGCTGTTAAAGGATTATGAGAGGAATAAGCAGTGGCGGCTCCTCCACTAAGGTGGAGGAGTGTCGCCCCACTGGTTTTTGCAGTGTAAATAATGGAAAAATTAAAATGATAACAACTCTATGTTATTATTAGATTTTTTTCCTGCTGATGCAGCTTTGCAGGGCAGGGTTCAGACCAATCATTGATGTAGGGGAGCCGGGGTGCTTCCTGTTCTGGTCGGATGCGGAGAGACGATGGAGGAGAGAAGTGGAAAAGAGGTAGGTTTATTTTTATTTTTATTTACCCCTTCCCCCTCCCCAGCCCTCTGCCTTACCACCCCCAATCCATGCCAGCCACCACTGGGAATAAGGGTTTAATATTATCATATAATCATGGTTGCATGATTTCACTTCAGGTATCCTTGGCAATTTGGTGAATTAATGTCCAACCAAGAGCAAATACAAGTCCAGCTTATCGAATGTTTATGTAGTAAAATGCCTGCACGTGAAGCCAGAACAATATCTGCATGACTCAGTCCACCTGAAAAGTAATATAGAAACATCTAAAAGCCGCTTATAGGCACGGATGTTTGAAGAGCTTCTCCGGCATCAAGCGTCTACTTGTGTGCCATCTACATACTACTCTCCGTGTCCCCATAGTGCACAAACATATAATCTTTAGTACATATTTAGAGGTAATACTTTTCAAAGCCAAATGGAATATACTGGTGTGTAGACCTAACCATATGAGGGGTCAAGGAATTTACTTCATCCCAAAAGGAGATGCGCACATATAAAAAGATAGGGCCCGCTGAAACCTGAGCCTTAAAAAGACAAAGAGCTATGATCACAAAACCAACAGGGAAAAAATATCTAAATCTTGGAAAACATAAGGCCAAGTTCACATAGATAATATAAAAGTATGGCTGGAGTTCTACGACTGGATGTACTTTTATACATTTTTCTCAATGTACAAAACTTTGCAGTAGTACACCTGGAAAGCCATGCCATGTGCATCTCTCCATGGGTACAGCTTGAAGGATTCAAGGGCCCAAGAGGAGCGCAAGCTGAGCCAGTGCCAAGATTCTGTATTGAGCTTCCAGTAGCTCACCCGCATCTACTTTCAAGCATACATCAATAGACTGTAATTCACGTTGGATAAATTATAAGTCAAACGTCTCCTACTAGGAGACATAAAGCGCCCATGTTATACTGATGTTTTGGCCCTTCTGTCACCCACAAAAGGTTTCCTAAAGCAATACTTAGCTATTTAGCTATTGTAGTCTATTGTATTGTAGATAATGTCGTCTGTTTTCCTTAAGAAAATAAAAATCAGAGCAATTTATTTTTCCAGAAAAAAAGCAGAAGTAATTAACAATACACTTTTTATCTCAGCATTGAGATACTTGAGGACACTAAGGGGCATATTATCAAGGACGGCGTTAAAATTATCGCCGGTTTAGCGGCAGAAAACTGCCGCTAAAGCGGTGATAATGGGCTTGATAATATGCCCTGGAGAATTCCAATAGAAGCCCATGTTCACACCAGAACATGGGCTTCTATTGGAATTCTCAAGGGCATATTATTAAGGCCATTATCGCCGCTTTAGCTGCAGTTTTCTGCCGCTTTAGCTACAGTTTTCTGCCGCTAAACCGGCAATAATTTTTAACGCCCGTCCTTGATAATATGCCCCTAAGTACTATACAAACCTGGCTTCATTGTAAGAGCACCAGGAAACTTCATACTGGTTTTCAAAGCCCTTGTAGAAACAAGCATTGACAAAGCCAATAGGTTTTGCTTTGGGACTATTGGCTTTGCCTGTGTTTTATAGCGATGCTGTACAGCATCCTCGATATTGTGCAGCATGGCTAAGGAGGAGGAAAAAAAGATGATGCCGCCGTCGGTCTTGTTATTTTGTAGACCCGCACACCACTCATGAGCACCCTACAAAATGGCGTGGGTGCTTTAAAAAACTTTTTCTCTACAAATCTAAGTGCGAGTGGTAAATAAAAAGAAAAACAAGTAGAACTAAAAGTTTTTTTTTTTTTTAAAGTGGATGTGGGAAGCAACACAGAGGGGAGGTTGGGGTATGGCAGCCACATGAAGGATGGGGCTGAGGACAAACAACACAGGGTTTGGGGGTCGGAAGCAACACGAAAGCACATGTAGGGGAATGCAACACAAAGGGCGCAGGTGTGGGGAAGCAGCACAGATGGTGCAGCGAGGGAGAAGCACCACTGAGAGCAGGGGATAAGTACACAACACAGTGAGAGCAGCATGGAGCGCAGGGGGAAGAGAAGTAAATGGGGAAGAAAGCAACATGGAGGTAGGGAGGAGAAGCACATGGGAATCACTTGGCGAAATTCATTATAGAGGGGGGCACACAGAAGCACATGGGCAGGAGAGAGCAATAGAGAGTGTGGTGGAGAGGGAACGGTTGTACACAAAGGAGACAGTTGGAGTAAGCAGTAAAAGGGCACAAGAAATGAGGCCATGCTGCAGGGAAGGAACAAACAAAAGAACAGGAAGGCAAGCCCACACAAGGTTTACAAATAAAAAGCAAGTAAATGAGAGTGAAAATAAAGCCAACTAATGGTAAGTAATGGGCGGGCTATAAGCTGACAGTAGATCTTTCCGCAAACATACAGCTTGCACTGTTTAGTAGGTGATACCTAACAATGACTGGAAACATTCGTAATGCTAAATAGGAACCCATCTGCAAGTATGGATGACTATTGGAGGTTGGAATTGGTAGCAACTGTTACCTCTGCTGCTGCCTTTGTTATACCGAGTTTGAAGCGTAGTGAAGGCAGCGACAGGAAAATAAAATATACTCAATATTAGGTGTTAGATTTACTTCCTGTAGTTTCCATTTGTGTCTGTAACCCCTCAGCAACAATTAGGAGGCTAATCTTGGTATTAGGGGTCCTTCATTTGATGTTATGGGGGCCAAAGGGTGTATGATGTTGTTGGATTTGAAATGTTACTCCCTTGATATACCTGAATAAACTGTCCTATTTGCTATGCTCTAACCTCTATTCTCGTAAAGTTAGCATTCACAGCGCCATCTTTATTGACACCATGTTGTTTCATAACCAAGATCGACTGTCTGTCTCTTAAATGCTCGCTCAGCAAGAAAGATGCCCTGCTCCTTCTTTGTGTACTTTTCAAGGTTGAAGTATGCTGTACTGATGAATGTATTTTGTTTCGTTGCATACCTTTGCCTCTAGATACGTTCGTTGTCACCACTTTACATGGTAGAGAGCTGCCGAGTGGCCTTGGGACTAATTTTGCCTATTCCCCACCCAGTGGTGCTGCTCATCTTATGTGCCTTCTTTGTTCACCCTGGTCTGAGCTGAAAAATTCCAGTTTGGGTGGGACCTTAGAGGTGTTGGAATTGTATAATCTGTATTGCCAGGTGGAGGGAGATCAGACCCCTCGACCGTCATCTCAGGTGACTAGTCAGACTGGGCTCCGCTGCAGCGTAGTAGCAATAAACTAACTGGTTTGTATTCTCTTCTGTCTGACCAACTCTTCATTTTTTGGGAAGGCATATAGGTGGTCACCCGAATGACCTGGGTGACCCATTTAGGGCCACTTCCTTCATTTGGTGCCTGAACAGGGACTCCTCCATCGGGTGTCCTATCCTCGCCCGTAATCGGGTTTAAGGAGGACGGGGTTACGTCTGGTTGGATGGGCGGATCAGGGTCCCCTGCACGATAGAGCTCTTCACTCGCAACTGCCCGACCTGTCTGATCGGGCGGCTAATCGTCTAGTGGTCACCCTGGCTGTGGTCCTAAAAAGGCGAAACCCTTGGATCTGACCGTTTGGTCTGGAAGAGTCGGCAGTGGAGAATAACTTTGTTCGACCAGTGTGCACCATGTGAGTTTGTCTTGATTTTTTGTTAATACGGTGCCGTTTTGGATCATTTGGCTTTGATTGATTTGTATAATTGACAGGTCTGCGGACCATCTTGGAGGTAAATGGTGTGTCTGCGGACCCTCTGCCATATGTAATTTGGTTTTCTTGGAAAATGCCTGGAATTTGATTAGTGTTTGGGGCTTACGAGGCAAAGTACAATTTGAGGAAGTGGTGCGGTCTGGTGACCGGCTGTTGTGATTCGGGCATGTGCAGCGGATGTAAGTGGTGAATTCACGCTTTGGGAGATGCCTTGTTTTAGTAGGTTTTGTTGTTTCAGGTGCCGGTCTTGCTCTGCTGATGCTCGATTGGAGGAGAAGCAGCCTGTGTCTCCGGAAGGCACTCCAAATTATGACATATATGTCAAACATGGCCTTGGCCCTATTATGTTTAGTGCGCTATTGCACAAGTATATGAGGGACAACGCCAAATTGCAGTGACCTTTGACAGGTACTTTTGACGAACACAAATTGAATTTCCTGCAGGATAAATTGTTTGCGAGGAGAAGTAGACAGTCGATGTTTGACAACCTCCAGGTATGGCAAAAAAGGGCTCAGCAGAGATGGCTGAGGGCAGAGAAGGAGGCACGGAGGAATACAACACAGACAGTAACGCAAAAGGCTATAGCGTATGAGAGGGAGATGATAGAGAAGGGTATAGAATGTGCTGATCGAAAGTTTAGGCTGCAATGTGACAAATCGTATGTCATACGAGACGAAGGGGATCCATTTGTGGAGGATCAGTTGGATGTCCGGCCCTCTCCCCCATATGCCCCGCAAAGTGTATGCGTGGCAGTTGCACCTGCACCCCTGTCTCCAATTCAGCTGTCTCAGATGGAGCCTCCCACACTCCCTCCTCGGCTGCAGTGGCCGAGATAGCGCGAACACTAGGCCGATTTGCTGGGCCTGTCGTCCCGGACCCAGCCCTATCTCCCACACATACACTTCCCCCACCAGCATTGGTGTCCCCAGCTCCTGTTATATCGGTAAGCGTGCCCCTCCGGCTTTCTCACCCCCGCTCACGCTGTATGTGGGGACGCCGTTAAGAGGAGAGAGGCTGCTAAAGAACAGATGGGGCGAGTGTTGATTTGGTCTGATGTGGGCTATGCGGAAAAGAAGATGGTGGCCGATCAGGCCTCTCAGTGGGCTCGGAATCCGATTTACAGTGTGTAGGATGTGTGGAGTGTATTAAAAGACTAGGAGCCATTTGTGCAGCAACACTCCCTTAAGCACATGTCGGCCACTTTGATCAGGTTATGGGAACAATGCTTTAATGGTGTTGCCCCTCAAATCAGTTACGACATCAGGGATAATGTGCACATGAATGGTATGGCCCCTAATGATATGTTTAGTAATGTCGCTACGTTAGTTGGCTATCGAGGTAGGTTGATCCAAAAGAGTCCGATTGCAGTGTCCCAGTTCCCTATGAGAGAGGTGCATCCCATCTACCACCCTGAGATACCGGAGTTACGGAACGGGCAGAATGAAGTAATTAGACAGCGGGTGGAAGGCAGTTTTCAGGAACGCTGAGTTTATACTCCTTGGAAAAGGAGTGAGGTTTTGTATCTTAAGGCCCAGTTGCCAGACCCCTGAAAGAACCCGACCGCTTATTATAAAGAATTGACGGAGGCCGCGTCTTCAGCAGTGATGATGCTGGCTGACATTGAAATGTTTTTCGATTTATTGGTGCCCGTTGATATCTGGCGACAGGTACATTCACAGGACAACGTAGGTGAGTTATGAGGAACTTGGAAGGAAATTGGGGCATGGGATCAAGAGAGAAAGTCTGGTGACAAACCTAGAGCAGAGATACTAGCGTTGCCCGGTCGGATTATCACGAATATGCACTCCCTGAACCCTCCGTGGTGGGTGGATTGGGATAAGTTGACAGCCTGTCACCAGAAGAAGGATGAAAGTGTGTCTGATTTTTTCACCAGGTTCGAAGGGGTGTTCCTGGATTTTAGTGGACAGGACTTGTCAATGGAGGGACGGATCCGACTGTTTGTTAATAGGTTTGTCACAAACATGCTTCCCGAGATCGTATCTTGGTTACAGGCTCTGGAAATCACTTGGACTACTTCCTCCTCATTGGTCATCCTGGGCATGGCTCAGTAGTATGACCACAGGTAGAATGAAGAGAAAGAAAGAGTGGAGAAAAAGAATAAAGACTTGATGACAAAGGTGTTGATGCAGCAGGTGTCCCGGGGCTGTGGTAGAGGTAGGGGTATTGGTCCGGCTCAGCATTTGCCTCACACTAGCCGGAGTTCTATGCCTGTGGGACCGAAAAAGTGCGCATATTGTAAGGAAGAGGGGCACTGGCGAAGTGAGTGTCCGGAGCTGTTGCAAAGGGTTGAGGCTCCAAGAGGGAGAGGCTCCTGGGGGAGAGGCAGAGAAGCGGTTGGATATGGCGGGAACAAGGGAGGAGGAGAACAGTCGGAGTGATCGGAGCAGAATTATTTTGATGATCCAAGGGGGCACCAATATTACCATGATGATTATGATTTGGATGCAGTAACAGGACTTAGCCATGGCTACGACAGTCAGGGACAGGGTGGGGGATCAGTCCAGATCCCTGTTGACCTGCGAGGACATTATGTCACCTCTGGTCTGCAGGGCTCAGAGCAGAAATTCTTGGTGGACACAGGCGCAATGAATAGCTCAGTTTCTCGTTGACTGGTCCCCAGGGCAGGCCTGTCTGACCAAAATAATGTTTCGGTAGGCTTTTCCAGCATACCAGTTGTGAGCCCCAGCTACGAGCCTCTAGCTTTGACTATTGGCCCCTTTACTGTAGACTCCCCTTTCCTATTAACATCAAATTGCGGAGAAAATTTGATGGGTCAGGACCTGTTGAAGAAGTTGCATGCGCCTATCTTGTGTTCTCCCGATGGCGTCTATATGACGATCGGACACAATGTGGTGAATTCCAAGGAATGCCTGTCCAAGGATGAGCCCCTCCCTGCCGAGTTTAGGGAGGCGCCGACGACGTTATGGGCTACGGGTGACACAGACGTAGGGCTGTTGCAGATACCTCCGGTCTCCATTGAGGTTAAGGACAATGCTGTTCTACCACGCCTTCCCCAATATAAGATACCATAGGCAGAGGAACGGGCGCTGCTGCGGATTATACAGGATTTGATTGCTTCTTGTGTGGTTGAGGAGACAAATGCTAATGTGTGTGTAAGAAGGGATGGAGGGGTCTCAATCCCCTGTAACATAAGGACCAGGATACAGCAGTAGATTCAAAGGATGTGAGCTTTTATTTACATAGTTCCAGCTCAAAGAAATAAGCAGACCACCCAAGGAACAGTCTCTGAAGAAGTCGGAGTTCTCGGGGAGCTCTGAGTAGTCCGGTCTGCCAGGGACGCTTCCGGCTTGAGTGCGACAGGGGTCCAGAGGAGTCTCTCGGGTATAAAGGAAACAGAAACTGGGGGTTACTTCCAATATCAGGAGTTCCGTATATGAAAGGAGGGGGAGGGGAAATGACGGGATCACCAGGGAACCTTTACCGTGTGAAAACGTACTCGTGTAGGGGAGGTGCGCTTTCTCTTGAAAAAGAACCCACCCAACCGTCCTGTGACCACCGTCACCCACCCCTACCTGTTCCCTCCCCGTGAGAACACGAGCCCCCTTAATCTGGCCCGTACCTTGTGGTGCCACACTTCTCCAGAAGTGTGGCGAGACGGAGCGTGGTCTCGTTGGCCTCCCGGCTTTCTCTGCTCCTGGGACGCCGAAGCCTCTGGATCGTCTCTCTTCTCCTCCGGCGGCGGCACTGCTTCGAATTCCTCCGACTCCTGGCTCCTAAGGACCTCCGTAACTGTTCGGGACGACTTCTCCTTCCTGTCCGTGTTCTTCCGGGCGCCGTCCTATGACTGGCACTGAGGCTTCTGATTGGTGGACGGCCGGTGATGTCAGAGGCGGGGTCCCCTCCTCTGGGAATGTCCGCTCCGTCTTAAAGGGACCATGTCCATCCTGCAGTCGGGGCGGAAACGAATACGGATTAAAGTCCTCCCCCGGCTCGTGGCAGGTAGGGACCCCCTGACAGTGTGCAATAGCTCTATTCTTCCCATCCTCAATAGGGTACCCTCAGGTTCCCCGGATGACCACCCTGATGTCTACCGCTTAGTGATTGACTTTTGTGCTGTGAACAAAATTGTTGATCCCCAGTTCCCTGTCGTTCCTGACATCACTGCCCTCCTGATGATGATTACCCCAACGGCTACCTATTTTTCTGCCATCGATTTGAAGAATGCTTTCTTCAGCATTCCCATAAATCCAGAAAGTAGGTATCTTTTGGGATTTTCCCTGGCTGGTAGAAGTTTTAGATTCTGTCGAGCTCCTCAGGGCTATACTGAAAGTCCCAGTATATACAGTCAAGCTTTGAAAGCCCAATTGGACTCCCTCACTCTTCCCCCAGGTAACGTACTGCTTCAGTATGTGGACGACCTCCTTATTGCCTCCGACACAGAGGAGGGTTGCAATCAGAGTACAGTTCAATTGTTGCAACATCTAGCTGAAAATGGCATAAAGTGTCCCTTTCTAAATTTCAATATTGTCAACAGGAGGTCACCTATTTAGGTCACCTGCTGTCGAAGGAGGGAAGGAGGCTAACACCTGAACGTGTGGTTGCTATAACTAAAATGCCCATCCCTAAGACGCAACGAGATATGCGAGCATTTATAGGTATTACTTCGTATTGTCGTCACTGGATCCCTAACTTTGCTTTACTAACGAAGCCCTTGCTGCGCCTAACCACTAAAGATGTGCATGAACCCCTGCCCTGGATGCATGATTGTCAGCATGCTTTTAAGCAGTTGAAAATAGTTCTTTGCTCTGCACCTGTGCTTGGCACCCCAGACTACCAGAAGCAGTTGGTGTTGTATGTACACTAGACGGCTTGCTGCATGCTCTCTGTCTTAACACAGGCCTTTGGAGGTAAGCAGAGGCCATGTGCTTACTTCTCTGCTCTGCTTGATAACGTCGCCAGAGCCCTCCTGAGTTGTCTAAGAGCGACCGCGGCAGTGGCCATTTCTATCCGACAATGGGCAGGGCTCGTCCTTGATACTGATCTCACAGTCATGGTACCGCATGCTGTGGAAATACTTTTGAACAGACGAAGACACAGCACCTTACCAGTGTACCTCTGACTGGCTACGAGCTGACCCTGTTTGCACCATATGTCACCATCAAATTATGTGCCACTATGAACCCAGTCACGTTACTACCCCTCCCTTCTGAAAGTGATGAGGTGGATGTGCATGATTGCATACACCGTACGGAGGAAGAGACGAAGGGATGGGTAGACCTGACTGATGTTCCCCTATCTGAACCCCAAGGGGAGGTATATATCAATGGCTCTTGCTTCAAGTTACCAGATAGCACAACAACGGCAGCTTATGCTATCACCACCTTCTACACTGTAGTTGACACATCAAGGGTTCCCTACTAATCAGCACAAGCTGCAGAGCTTGTTGCCCTTCTTCGTGCCTGCGAGATGAGTGAGGGACTGGCTGTCAATATATATACTGACAGCCGGTATGCATTGCGGGTGGTTCATAATTTTGAGCGGCTCTGGGCAGAGAGAGGGTTCCTGACATCTCATGGTATGAAGATTCAGAATGGCCCTCTGATACACAGACGTTTGTCGGCTTTGTCACTCCCTAAGAGACTAGCAATAGTGAAGTGCAGTGCTCATAAGGCAATCACAGATGATGTCGGGAGGGGGAATGCATTTGCGGATCAGACAGCAAAAGAGACAACTTGGACTAAAATGAAGAGGATGTTTGTAGCGGGTCCAGCTAGGTGGGTGCCTGAGAATGGGATGTTTGATGATACCTTAGATAATGTGAAAGAGATTCAAAGTGCGGCTACAATTGAGGAGTTGGCAATATGGCAGGAGGGCATGGCTAATTTGGACGAAGATGGGTGTTAGATGGACAAATCTGAGAAGCAAAGATGGATGCTACGGGATGCATACATCCTCCCTGTGGGGACTATGGCACATGGTCCCGCACATATTAGCGTGAAGGTAATTTGTAGGTTGTCAGACCCTGTATGGCGAAATGACAATATCCCTAAGGTTGCAGCTCACCTAGTAAAGTACTGCATGGTTTGCTTAATGCACAATCCCGGAAAGGGCACTCCTACTCCTGTGGGCAGTTTTGCACCTCCCTCCTTCCCTTTCGAGGTTCACCAGATGGATTACATCAAGATAGAACGGGTCAACAACTTGAAGTATGTATTGGTGGTGGTCTGTGCATTCAGTAAGTGGGTTGAGGCTTACCCCACTAAAGAGAATGCGGCCATGGCAACGGCGAAGGTACTCTTGAAAGGGTTCTACCCACGTTTCGGATTGCCCCGTTTGATCTGGAGTGATAACGGCAGCCATTTCAATGCCAAAGTCATCCAGTTGGTATGTGATGGGTTACACATTAGGCAGAAGCTCCATGCGGCCAACCACCCCCGGTCAGCAGGTTTGGTCGAGAAATGTAATGGAATACTTTAGTTGAAAATGGCCAAGATTAAAGAGAGCACAGGATTGTAGTGGCCTGAAGCTTTACCTGTCTGTGAGAGTCAGGGCCCACTCTAGAACAGGGTTGTCCCCTTACGAGGTCATGTTTGGCCGCCCGGCGAATGTCTGGGGCGTCCCGCGGCCTCGTAAGTTCTCAGAAATAGAATCCCCCCTACTGATTGATTTCCTTTATGAGTTGACCAAAAATGTGCGTTCTATTCACCAACAGATTGCTGAGACACTGCAGCAGCATCCAGAGGTTCGGCCTACGAAATCAGGCCCGGCGACTGGGTGCTGGTGAAGAATTTTCAGAGGAGCAGCTTGGAGCCATGCTGGAAGGGACCTCTCCAGGTCCTTCTCGCCACTAGGACTGCAGTGAAGGTTGACGGTCGGAAAAACTGGATACATGGCACCCAATGCAAACGGGTGCCCCTTCCGCTGCCCTATGATCAGTGGGTCACGGATGGGATAAGAGACTGTAAAGGAAAGCAGGTACCACGGTTCATTCCCTTTTCGAATGCTTGGCTCACGTGGGCAGCGACGGAAGAGGAGAGTAATTCAGTGCTGACTAAAGCGGTGCCACCTGAAATCAAGGCGATTCAGGAGCCCCAGCCTGTTGGCCCACCTTTGATTGAGACACGTTTGATAGAAACCCAATCTGCAAATGCACCCGAGTTAGCCCCTTTGCTCCTTGGTCCCCTTGAGCCTGACCCCTTGTTTTCTGACCCTACTGTGCCTGGAGTGCTGAGATACAATTTGCGTCCTTGTAAAAGGAACAGTGCACCAGAGGGCCAGTCAGGTTAGAAGAGTTGGACTGCATTGCTGAAGAATAGAGTGTGTGTACCTCACCTGTGGTACCAGTGATAGCTTAGGGACAGAGTAATTGGTGCGGTATATGAACAGTTCCCGAACAGGGCCCGTAGACAGTGTCTGCGAGGAGAAGGTGTTCTGTCATGCAATGTGGGATTGTCTCCTAGCTGGACGAACAGCTCCAATGAAGAACCGGGGTTTAACCCAGCGGCGTCAGGGGCACGCCTAAGATCTTCGAGTCTTGGTATACAGAGACACGGAATACTTCTGGATGGCATCAGAGACCAAGTTTATTAGCTGCAGCTAGTAACAGTGATCCTAGAAATACATCACGGTGTAAATTCTCAGGAGACTGCTCATTTTACTAAGGCGAGATGTCTCCTTTTATACCCAATATTCACATTATAAATGTACACCCACTCCACAAAATTCTAGCCAATAAGGTAAATTTTCAAACAAAGTGTCACATAACAAAAACTCAATTTACAGTATCCCAACCCAAAAGTTAATTATTAGGAATGTCCCAAATTCAATCTCCACAAGCCGGACAAACCTATGATTGAAAGCATAACCCATGTAATGAAGAAACGTAAAAAAAGAAACTGTAACAGATGCTGAACAAGATAAGGCATGTGCAAGGAAACCAAAAGTTAACGATGTCCTGAACATTGATTGGCAATCTCAGACAAAGATCGATCAGGGAAATTGGCTTTGCGGGGTCAGTTTCAGGTGCAGAGGTCAGTTTCTTACAGTTCATTTCAGAGTAAAAAAAAAACCTAGTTAATGTATACATGAACTAAGAAGACCAGGCCACTTTATTCGCCAGGCTACCTTCACAGGCCTACGTGAGGGCAACACAAAATGGTGGCACAGAACAAAATGGAGTCAGACTCGAGAATTACAGAACCTCAGACCCTCCTTTTGCCATTACGTAGGCAATAACCTAAGACTCATGGTAATCTGAATCTAGGTCTATGTCGATATTCATTAGGTCATCAAGGTGTTGCTGTAGCATCATCTTATTATTCTCTACTTCTCTCGGGACAGGTCTCCGAACACACATAGTAGCACAAAGACTACAAATGGCGGGACCACACTGGATGTAAAGACAACAAGAGAAAAGGATGGTTAAAACCATACCAAGGAATGTCAAAATCTTCCATCCCCATTTGGACAGCAGTCCCCAAAACCATCCCGTCAATGACCAGTCTTCTTCGTCTACATGAATAGACTCAGAGATTTTATACAACCTAGCGATGGCTTGGTACACTGTAGGGGCATTATCTGGTATGTAAACACAGCAACAGGATCCAATCAATTTACATACTCCTCCTCGATCTGCAAGTATGATGTCTAATACCATACGGTTCTGCAAAGTCATAAGGCGGTCCGCTTGAAGCTCAGCTGTAACATTACTAAGATCACCTGCTGTCTCATTATTAGTAGCTTCAACAACGCGGACAAGCTGTCGAATATGCCTACTATTGATCATAGGACCCCAAAAGGGCAAGAAGCCCTTGAAGAAATCTCCTACTTCGTGTGCTGCGGTATCTTCCTTATTGAAGACACCTCTACCATATCTCGTTCTATGATAGTCTGAAGCAGTAGTTTATGTAGGGGAAAGTAGAAACGCCACATAACACGTTCCTGAAAAATCAGGTGGCAACCATGTGTAGGCTCTGTCATGAAAAACAAAATATGTGCCTTTAGCTGGCACAAACGGTGGAGAAGTCCGAGATGAATAGACATAGGTTTGAGCACACACACTCTTACCTAGCTGAGCTTTCGGATTCCGACCATTACCTTGAAAACAAAAACCCTCGGTGGGGTACAATCCAAATAGGGGGAGACCTTTTTCGTCTCTCCTTCTCTGTCAAACTGGTATTATATCCAGTCACGTTCCAACCAACGTAAGCCTGCACCTCATCCTTAGGGATAGCATTATATGCATCAATATCTCGGATCATAGCTACTATTCCCCTTATTAAGGCACTATTGCTCGAGTTATCTTTAAGGGAACGTAAGGGGCATACCTCATTTGCATAGATAAACATGGTCTGAAAAGCCCACACAGACCCGCTAAAAGAAAAAGGCAAAACCAAATATGGCATACCTTTATCTGTCGTATGAGGCATAAGACCACAAACCCAACAATTAGTGGTATTTACTACTAACTGATGCTGATGCAACAACTGTATAAATGAGTTGTTGACAAATTCTGATCTCCTTGTCTGTTCATGTTCAGGCAACGTATAAAACTGGTGCAAAGAAACAGTAGTGAAAGAAAGCATAGGTTGGGAGGTGGGTGCAGATGTCTGTTGTGTAGCATAGACAGTCCAACCCACACAAGCTAATGTGATACTTAAAGCATCAAAAAGCACAATATTATAAAACATTTGCTATGTATCAATGTACAAAATCTTGTCTTAAGATCTTTTCTCTCAACATCTCTTTCAGTTACAACAGACTCCATCCTCTAACGTGCTGCTTGAGGCAATTTTCCTTCTTCACTCAAGTGTGCGTCCAGGCGTCCTAGACGTCCCTAAAAGCGCAGACCTTTCATCAATACGCGGGCCACCCCTTAAGTTCTTATACCGCGACCCTGCAGCTGAACCTGGATGGTGGTTCGAAAAAGAAAAATAGTCTCTTGTCTGAAAGAGTGTAGTTCACAAAAAAATTCTAATTTTATTTGTCCTTTTCAGACCTTAAGTTGTAGCGTTCTTTACCAGGCACAGTTTGATCCTGATAGAGTGTCTCTGGGTGCGTAGTATCAAGTCTCAAACACGGCGGCACAGCTTCTTGCAAGACTTTATCATCCGCACGTTCTGACTGAGTCCATTCCAGATATGCATCGCTAAAAGGTACAAATCTCGGAACCCTTTCACTCTCGGAATCGGCAACACCTTCCCGGACCCACTTATCGTACGGTAAGGGCAAAGGTATCTTCTTACAATGGGTACCATGTACCCAGTTTTTCTTGCCGAACACCTTAATAGCAGTCCGAGTTGATAACAGGACTTGGTATGGACCGGTCCATCTTGGATCCAAGTTCGTTGACCTCTGGAAATTCTTGGTTAGAACCCAGTCGCCAGGTTGAATCATGTGGCCTGCGTCTACAGAAACTGAAGGCAAAGTGTCATGGACCTGTTGGTGAAGAACACGCAATTTAGCAGTCAAATCATGTAAGTAGTCAACCAACATAGGGTACTCGATATCACTGTACTTCTTAGGCTTCGGCACACCCCAGACATTCGCCGGGCGTCCAAAAACAATCTCGTATGGGCTAAGTCCCACGCGAGAATGTACTGTTGTTCTCGTGGACAAAAGTGCCAATGGTAAGGCATCGGGCCATGTAAGACCAGAGCTCGCTTGCACCTTGGCCAACTTCAGCTTCAGAGTGCCATTATAGCACTCGACCAGGCCTGCTGACTGGGGGTGATTCGCAGCGTGAAATTTCTGTTTAATACCCAAACCCGCACATACTTTCTTCATAATCTGACCCACGAATTCACTTCCATTATCACTCCATACCATCCTCGGAAAGCCATATCTGGGAAAGAATTCTTTAAGCAAAACCTTGGCTGTAGACAAGGCAGTATTATCCTTTAGGGGGTAGGCCTCTATCCATCTGGAAAAGGCACAAACAACCACAAGGACATACTTCAAGTTATTGCATCTTTCCATATGAATATAGTCTATCTGCAGCACCTCGAACGGATACGTTGGAGGAGCAAAATGACCCGCTGGAGTTGGGGTTCCCTTTCCAGGATTATGCATCAAGCAAATCATGCAGTGTTTAACCAAATTCTCAGCACACTTAGGAATTCCACCATTCTGCCATACCGGAACCAACAACTTACATATCCCTTTTGAACTAATGTGAGCCAACCCATGAGCCATAGTAACCACTGGAAGCACATATGTATCCGGCAACAACCATCGCTGGTGCTCTGTCAACTCAACCCAACAGCCTGTTGAATCCAACATCCCCGTACTCTCTCTCCACATACTCAATTCTTTCTCAGTAGCTTCTGCCTGAATCATCTTCACACTTTCTGTTGTATCTTCACACATTCCTCCTTCCACAACCCATCTGGCAGGACCTGCAACATACATCCGACTCATCACATCTTTCGCCGTTTCTCTCGCTACTTCATCTGCAAACGCATGCCCTTGAAGCACATCATCCGTAACCTTCTTATGCGCACTACACTTCACTATCGCAATTTGGGTCGGCAAAGTAAGTGATTCAAGAGGTTCACTCACTAATTGTCCATGCTGAATTTTCGTACCATGGGAAGTAAGAAATCCTCTCTCTTTCCACAAGCGACCAAAACTGTGAGCCATACCAAATGCGTATTGGCTATCAGTATAAACATTCACTCTCTTTCCTTTTGACAACACACACGCTCTAGTCAATGCTAGCAACTCCGCTGCTTGCGCTGAATTCTGTGCAATACGTGCTGTTTCAGCAATCGTATGCAAAGTTGTGACAGCATATGCTGCAGTCGTCTCTCCATTCAGAAGCTTAAAGCACGAACCATCTACCCATAGGGTACCATCAGGATTCGAAAGAGGAGTATCTTTCAGATCAACTCTACCCTTCGTTTCCTCCTCTGTCCGGAGAAAACAGTCATGCTGTTCCTGAGCATCTGTCGCTACAAAAATCGGCAACAATGTAGCTGGATTCAATGTGTTGCACCGCTTGATGTGCACATGGCTAGCCAAAAGCGTCAACTCATAACCTGACAAACGCGCACTGGTAAGATGTTGAGTCTTCGTTCTATTCAATAGGGTATCCACTGCATGTGGGACCATCACAATCAATGTATTATGCAATACCAAACCAGCAGACTGTCAGATAGAAACAGCCGCTGCCGCTGTAGCTCTTAGACAACTAGGCAACGCCCTAGCTACCGGACCTAAAGTAGCGGAAAAATACGCACATGGACGCTGCTTGTCTCCAAATTGTTGCGTCAACACTGACAACGCACAACCTTCTCTCTCGTGTACATAAAGTGTAAAAGGTTTACTGTAGTCGGGGGTACCCAACACCGGAGCAGAACACAATGCATCACGCAATTCGGAAAAACTCTTCTGACATTCGTCAGACCAAGGAAGAGGGTGTGGTGTGTCCTTAAGAGTAAGTGCCAACAAAGGTTTCACTAGCAAAGAAAAATTCGGAATCCACTGTCTACAATACGAGGTGATACCTGAGAAGGCACGCAGCTCTCTCTGTGTGCATGGCACAGTCATTTGGGCAATCGCTTGAATACGCTCTGGGGTCAATCGCCTTCCCTCCTTCGACAAGAGATGACCTAAGTAGGTCACTTCTTGGCGGCAATACTGCAACTTCGAAGGTGACACTTTATGATGAAGGTCAGACAGGTGTCGCAACAAAGAAAGAGTAACTTCTTTACAAATCTCTTCATCATCAGCAGCAACCAACAGATCATCAACATACTGGATAAGAGTAACACCAGAAGGCAATGCAAGAGTATCAAGCTGGGTTTTCAAAGCCTGACTGTAAATGGAGGGACTCTCACAATAACGTTGAGGAGCGCGCTTAAACCGGAAACTGCGGCCTCCTAAAGAGAAGCCAAAAATATCCCTACTTTCCTCAGCAATCGGAATACTGAAGAAAGCGTTCTTCAGATCAATAACAGAAAACCAAGCAGCTGAGGCAGGGATCATAGTCAATAAAGCAGTAATGTCCGGGACAACAGGAAACTGTGGCACAACGATCTTATTGACCTCTCGAAGGTCGA
The DNA here is from genome assembly GCF_964204655.1 of Triturus cristatus. Classification (NCBI taxonomy): domain Eukaryota; kingdom Metazoa; phylum Chordata; class Amphibia; order Caudata; family Salamandridae; genus Triturus; species Triturus cristatus. The sequence goes on from NC_140587.1 coordinate 617,668,152, forward strand.
TCACAAACCGATACACAGGTGGCTGAGAAGAGTCAGTACGCTTAAGGACAGGCAGAACAGGACTGTTGCACACATTACCTCTCGTTTCTTCAACCACACCTTTCTCAACCAAATCATAGATAATCGCTAAAAGAGCTCTTTCGCCATCCCTGGAAATTTTGTACTGGGGAATGCGAGGTAATTTAGCATTCAACTTAAGGGTAACAACATAGGGTGGAATCTGCAAGAGACCAACATCATTGGGACCTGTAGCCCAAAGTGTATCAGGAAGAGAACGCAGTTCCAGTGGAAGGCGATCCTTAGACAGATACATCGGGGACATCACTTTCTTACCCACCGTAAGATGTACTCCCGAAGGAGAACAATGTAATGTCGCATGCAATCTTTTCAACAAGTCCAAACCCAACAGATTCTCGCCACAGCCCGTCGTTAGAATAAGGGGAGCCTCCAATTCACAGGGACCAATAGAAAGTGGCAAAGGACAAGAAACCGGATTACGAACTGGGGCGCCAGAAAATCCTACTGAAACATTGGTCAAGCTAGACAAAGGTGCGCCGGGGAGTTTAGAGTGCATGATAGAACTCTTTGCTGCACTAGTATCCAAAAGAAAAGGTTCTGCCACACCTGATGTAATTACTTCAACATAAGGTCCACTCTGGTCTACTGGAACTGACACTACTCCCTCCCTTTGTCCATGGCTGTCCTAACTATCATTAAAACCAGCACTCTCACTTCCAACATAATAATCATCAGTGTAATACTGAGCGTACTGGACGGTCGGAACATTCTGTTGGTCAAAATAATTCATAGAATTCTGAGGGGAAAAGGAACGTTCATTCCGGGGAAACGTACCACGTCACCTACCCCTAGGTACTTGTTGGAAACCACCACGACCTCTCAGACCAGACATACCATTCGCACGCTGTAGCAAGATCGGGCAACTATTCTTGAAGTGACCTTCTTCTTTACAATAAGCACACTGATTAGGGCCTAGCGGGTGTCGCGAAGCAAAAGACTCAGGCTTCTGCAACAGTTTCTGAAACTGTGGGGGTTGCTGAAACTGGGAAGGTTGCTGAAACTGACGCTGATTAGGGCGAGGTGGATAAGCCTGCTGCAGAAGAGCTTTCGTTTTTAATTCTCTAGTCTTCTTCTCTACTTTATCCTTCTCATCTTTATCTCTATTCTCATAGTATTGTGCAGTAGCCAATATCTGAGCCGAAGAAGAAACAGCCCATGAACTCTCAGAGTCCTTTAACTTATTAGAAAGTTCAGGAAGTAAATTAAAAACAAATTTATCTACAAACAACCTCTGACCACCTTCTGTACTCATATCCTGACCACTATGATCAATGAATGTTTCCTGAAACCTAGTGAAGAAATCAGACACACTCTTGACTTTCTTTTGTTTGCATGCTGCTAACTTGTCCCAATTCACCCGCAGAGGAGGCATCATAGTTTTCATTAAATTAATAATCCTACCAGGTAGTTCTGCAACTAAGGGTTCAGGTTTGGCACCTCCTACCTGCCGACCATCTGCAGCAGTAATATTAACCCACGTATCTCCTAACTCAGGCGCGTGATCCTCGTGACGGATCTTCGACAAACAAGGGTTGAGGAACTACATTACCCATCAACATATCTATGTCAGCTAAATTCATAACACACGCATCAACTGTCTGAGACAACTCCTTATAATAACCAGCAGGATTTTTACGGGGGTCAGGCAAAGTCTGCTTGAGAGCCAGGACCTCAGCTCTCTTCCAAGGGACATGCACCCACACTCGCTGAAAATGAGCCGGTGCAGCCGCAATACCATGAGCGGCATCAGCCACAACTGCCTCTCTCCATACAGGGGGAACCTCTCTCATAGCATACTGCTTCACTTTTCTCCTAATAGAAGGGTCAGGTTCGAACAATGACTGAGGTGGAAGTCTAGACCTAAAAGTGAGTAGTGTCTCTACCGCTTCCTCAACATCGGAACCCACTATCGTCCCTTTAGCAAATTCAGACTGAACATTAAGCAATTCCAGTGGAATTGAACCCAACTCATTATCTTCCCACTCCTGACGAAGGAAGGTACACATGACATCAAAAACATACCTTTGTTTTGGTGCCTCCCACTGTAGGAAGATATCCATAACCACTTGTGGACTGTACTTGGAGGTATTCGAAACCCATCTACGAGCAAGAAGATCTAACACTGCCCGCTCTTCGGGACCAGGGAGCTGACTACGTCTCTGCTTACGTTCAGAAACAGGGGTCCTATTCAGTGACCCAAAGAAAGGAGATAAAAGACTAGTGACAGTCTCAGTCATTCGTTGCCGAGCAGAAGGAGAAGAAGTTGACATGAGGACAGGAGACAAAGTGTTTTGAGGTGACAGAGACGTAGGGACAGAAATAAGAGAAGTCGAAGATAAAGGAGTGTAAGGCAAAGGAGTTTGAGGCAAGGCTGGTGGCAAGGCTGGCGGCCCTGGAGGGGGCTGCGCCGGGGGAGGAAGAACCACCTGTGAAGCAACGGGTGGCTGAACAACAACAGGGGGTTGAACGACAACAAGGGGTGCAACAACTGGAGGTAACAGAGGTGCAGTAGCACCCTGCACATAAGGGGTCGGTAATCTCAGTAAATGTGACATCAAAGGATCCTTTTCAGGGTCTACAGTCACATTTGAAAGGGGAGGTGGCAAAGCCGGGTAACATTTGTCAATGGCCATGCAATGTTGTCTATCTGACACTTCAATCGCACGATCTTCTTCATCTTCCTTAAACTGCCTAGCAGCTTGCATTACCGATATATTCCTTTCCTTCCTATCTCTCTTAGCTTGCTTAATTTCTCGCTGTTTGGCTTCCTTACGCCAAAGGCGGAAAGAGTCAAACATCGCCGGCCGGGCTTTCTTCTTAAATAGCGCAACTTCTAGGTTATCTAAAACATCTGATTCAAAACTACCATGTTGGGGCCATCGTAAAACACCATCTTTCCTTGTATAACGGACCAATACTTCATTAAAGGTAATGGGACCTACACCATGCTTTGAATAGAGCTCATAAGTTGGAGTTGCAACCGGAGGTATCGGACACGAGTCCTCCAATCGGGAATCCCTATTACAACTACAACAAAACCATTTCCTAAATTTGCTAAAACCAGGCATCTTTTAGCTCACCAGTCTTGCTTCAAACTTCAAGGGGTTATCAAAAATGATACACTCGCAAATATACGAACCCCCCGGCTTCGACTATTGCAATGGCCGAATCAAAACCAAGAAACAAAACAAAGTCGTGGGAGCGACCCACTTATACTTAACCAAAATGTCTGTCACGCCACCAGAAGACCGTCTAATGTCTCGCCTTACAAATCATCACAAGAGGGTCCAAGACAGGGCGACAGTCAGGGCAGCAGTCCTTCGCAGCCGTCGGAAAGGGGAAGCCTCGCAGAAGAAAACCTTCGGTCCACGTCGACATGCAGGGGTCGATGAAGTGGCGGCCGTCCTCCAGAACTTCCTCACGGGGCTCCTCATAATCTTCGGGCTTGGACCAGTACTGCTGAAGTCACCCTACGTTGGGCACCAGTTGAAGAACCGGGGTTTAACCCAGTGGCGTCAGGGGCACGCCTAAGATCTTCAAGTTCACCTGTCTTGGTATACAGAGACACGGAATACTTCTGGATGGCATCAGAGACCAAGTTTATTAGCTGCAGCTAGTAACAGTGATCCTAGAAATACATCACGGTGTAAATTCTCAGGAGACTGCTCATTTTACTAAGGTGAGATGTCTCCTTTTATACCCAATATTAACATTATAAATGTACACCCACTGCACAAAATTCTAGCTAATAAGGTACATTTTCAAATAAAGTGTCACATAACAAAAAATCAATTTACAGTATCCCAACCCAAAAGTTAATTATTAGGAATGTCCCAAATTCAATCTCCACAAGCCGGACAAACCTATAATTGAAAGCATAACCCATGTAATGAAGAAACATAAAAAAAGAAACGGTAACAGATGCTGAACAAGATAAGGCATGTGCAAGGAAACTAAAAGTTAACGATGTCCTGAACATTGATTGGCAATCTCAGACAAAGATCGATCAGGGAAATTGGCTTTGCGGGGTCAGTTTCAGGTGCAGAGGTCAGTTTCTTACAGTTCATTTCAGAGTCAATAAGAAACCTAGTTAATGTATACATGAACTAAGAAGGCCAGGCCACTTTATTCGCCAGGCTACCTTCACAGGCCTACATGAGGGCAACACAAAATGGTGGCAGAGAACAAAATGGAGTCAGACTCGAGAATTACAGAACCTCACCAACACTATGCTCAAAAGCGCCAATGATTACTGAACCATATACTGCCTTGGTTTCCTATTGACTCTTTTCCTTTTGCATTCCAGATTGTCTCCAGGTGTAAGACTCCTCTGTTGTTGTTGTCTGAATAAAGAGAAATATACATGTATCCCTTTGGCCGCCCCATTCAGGAGGAGGAGCAGCCTTTTGCAGCTCCGCGCCCCGAGCAAAATGGGGCTGTTTGGTCCACCTGGTACGTTAGAAGTAAGGTTGTGTTCGTACTGATTATCCTGATGTCATTGCTGTTGGTCCTAGGGATGACCTATTTCCTTGAAGAGGAATATCCTGCACATACTTTAATTGGCACTAAGCCAGCCCCCCCTGAACATATCTTTGTTACTTTAGCACCCCACAAGGAATAGCATAGAAAGTCCTATAAGGATAATGTTTTCATTCAAACGTTGCACCAGACACATGCTGCTTACAATACGACGAAAGGCTGGGTATGTGGACTGCTACCCTCAATGACTCATAAAAGTGAGAATTTGTTATCGATGTCCTTGTCATATGTTAATAGTTGCGAGGGATGGTTTGCTTTACTCGGTATGGTCTGCTCTTTCCACCAGGCAAATGCATTGTAGCGAAAATGTGCTAGTTCCCGTACCCTGACACAGAATGTGCGTTTCCAACACAGAGTTTCCCCCGGTGCCCCCACAGGTCAAGAGCCATTTGGCAGGCTGTTTCTGAGTTCTTCCATGCAGGCATATAAGGGAGTGAGAGGAGGGAATTGGTCTCAGGCAGAGAGAGATAATTTATTTCAGTTTAATTCATCACAACATTACCAAGTCTTTTCAGGCCTGCAATGTTACTGAGGACGAACCGATACCCTTGTCCATAGTAGACGTTATAGCCCCTTTCTGTGTCTAGGGGGTAGGGGGCATGGGGGGGAGAGAGCAGATGCAACACCACATATGATTTGACAGTAACGAAAGTCCACCTGTGATCCCGCCACGTAATGTTTATTTTGTTTGTGGACACCATGGTTATGTTTGGCTTCCCGAAGGGTGGTCGGGGAGGTGTTATATCTCTTATCACCTGCCGCCCATATACAGAGCCCCTCCCAATTACCATAAGGACCATTGTTTGCAACGAAGAGAGGCCCGAGAACTCCGGACCAAAAGAATAATTAACACAGATGACATTGATCAGATAGACACCACATTGCAGCAGTTCACTGATGCCATGAGGGCATCCTACCTATTTGGGGCTCTATAGCCAATAGTCTCAATATCAGACGACTTACGAGAGTGGTGAAGGGAGTCATTAATACGGCTGCAGGGATCCTGACAAATATCACGGTAGAGGTCCAGGCTAGAAGACTTGTTCCCTTCAAAATCACATGGTTTTAGATGTTATCATGGCTGATCGGGTGGGGCCTGTCATGTCATAGGTAGTAGCTGCTGTGTGTACATCCCTGACCATGCCCCCAGCGTATACACGGCCTTTCAGAAATTGCATAAGATAGCATCAGAGATACACCAAGATAATGGTACTTGGTCATTCACAGGATGGGTCTGGGGTTTATTTGCTACATGGGGTTAGAAGATCCTCACCATCCTCATTGCCATAGTTGGTGCCATACTGGCATGCTGTCTGTGTATACACTGTCTCCCTGCTTGCTGTTCATCTATGTTCAAACCCCGACCCAGGCCCCCGAGGCAAAATTCTGATGCAAGAGTTATGATGGTGTAGGATATTCAGGATTTACTGAATATTGACAAGGGGATATTCAAATATTGATTGTTTGTGTGCATATTTTCCTCTCCCTGTAAAGACCCTTACCTTTTGGCACCAATAAATCTTCTTAGCATGCATGCTAGGAGGAGGGTCTGTTGGATTTGAAATGTTACTCCCTTGATATACCTGATTAAACTGCCCTATTTGCTATGCTCTAACCTCTATTCTAGTAAAGTTAGCATGCACGGCACCATCTTTATTGACGCCATGTTGTTTCATAACCAAGATCGACTGTCTGTCTCTAAAATGCTCGCCTCAGCAAGAAAGCTGCCCTGCTCCGTCTTAGTGAACTTTTCAAGGTTGGAGTATTGCTGTACTGATGAATGTATTTTGTTTCATTGCATACCTTTGGCTCTAGATACGTTAGTTCTCACCGCTTTACATGGTAGAGAGCTGCCAAGTGGCCTTGGGACTAAGATAGCCTGTTCCCCTTCCAGTGGTGCTGCCCATCTTATGTGCCTTCTTTGTTCACCCTGGTCTGAGCTGGAAAATTCCAGTTTGGGCGGGACTTTAGAGGTGTTGGAATTGTATAATCTGTATTGCCAGGTAGAGGGAGATCAGACCCCTCGACCATCATCTCAGGAGACTGGTCAAACTGGGCTCCGCTGCAGCGTAATAGCAATAAACTAAGTGGTTTGTATTCTCTTCTGTCTGACCGACTCTTCATTTATTGGGAAGGCATATAGGTGGTCATCCGAGTGACCCGGGAGACCCATTTCGGGCCACTTCCTTCATGTTACTTCTTCTATCCATGTCATTTTCAGGATCAGTGTTCATGTCTGCAAGACTTTGGTTAACACTGTAACTGCCTCATTAGGTCATTTCCCATGTATGACACTGGAGACGGCCACAAGTACAAGTGGGAGACATGCCCAACAGAGAAGATGCTCTTAATATTATGTAAACATAATATTATTTAAGCAGGTACTTACTGCACACAGAAATGCACTCACTCATGCATGCAGAGCAGAACTGGTGAAATACCCCTTCCATAAATAGAAAAGTGAGCCAAAATGTTGCGGGCCCATCCCAATGAAAGTTACACAAATAATTATCACTCCTAAGATCACAACATCTTGCAAGATAAAGCAAACACTAAATAAAAAGTAATGGTGAAAACACCCACATTTTCCTAGTTTCGGGGCATATTTACAAGAAAGTGGTGAAGCGTGTCGTAAGGCCAAGAAGGCTAAACTTCAGAAACACAGGGCTGCACCATATTTACTAAAATATGGTGCAGCCCTACGTTAAATTAAGCTGCCTAGCGCCAATGCAGGCACCCTTGCACCATAGTGCAAGGGTGCCTGTGTTGAGGGGAAGATTGTTTATGTGCAGGAAGTTCCCCCTTCCTGCATATAAACAATCTTTAAATGTCGTTGTTATATTTCCTCTTACACATTGCATTCACTTGTTATTGTTTATGCTAGGTTCTGGTTCCATTGGAACACTGCTTTGATAAGGTTCCTTCCAGGGGATCAGTTGCACTGATGACTCTGGAGGACTGAGCTGTATGTTGCTGTGCTGCAATTATTAATTAATAAACTAATAATATATTTATCTACTATTGCTTGGATCTTTACAATGGCGACGAGCGGGAAAAAAACTACTCACAACGGAGGGAAGCAGCACAGCTGAGCAGTTTTAAGAACCCAGAAAGGATCATTGCCGGATATGGAAATGGAATTTGGCGTTAGCTCAAGGAAGAAATAGGAAACACGTGGATGTTTTTGATGTGGAGGATTTAAAGAAGGAGGAATATTGTGGATTGTAAATTTGGTCAAGAGAAACGGGTGTGCCCAGCATCTGTTTGACTGCGTGGATTTCGTAAACGGAGTTGCTCAGGTGGACTGCCTCGTACTAGCGCAGCGAAAAGAGATCGCGCTATCGTATTAAGAAGTGGAAAGCTGCGCATCTCACAAGGATCATGGAGTGAAGATAGGAACATTTTGGGTATGCGGTTCAACTAATACCTTTAAAAGTAAACACGCGGGTTACCGTTTGTCTCGTGCAGACATCTTGCATGGGGGTCCGCCGGTTCTGAATCCCCGCGAGCCCACTATCAGCGTCACAACATAACAGCTTCGTAATCACAAGCAGGACGCTGGGATAGCAAAGAACTCTGGGATAACAATCTAGAATTCTACAACACGCAAAGGATTGTGGGAAGAGTGACTCAATCACGCATACGTGGGGGACATTTTGTTTTCCTTAGATACAGCCTTAGCAACCATAACGCTAGCTGTAGAGGAAAACGATCGAGTGATAGAAAAGGATTAAACGGGTTGCAGATAAGAGTAAGTAAACAGTAAAATACGGTTTTTTTTTAAAAGGGACTTTCCACACATTCAACATGTAAAAGGAAAAAAAGGAGGAAGGAATAGAACAAATAGGATAGAAGCATGGAGCAATATTAATTGGAACACAACCAAATCTCAAATACTAATAGTTTAGCTTAATCCACAGACTCAGGGCACATAGTAGGTTTAAGAGTGAAAAGACACTATAAAAAAATAATAATAAATAATAAAATAATAAGATTACGAAAATGCAATTTGATCCTCCAGCCAAATTCCTACAGTCTAAGGGAAAGCCACCATTACCATGGGCAAGATGGAAAGAAGAGTTAATAAATTATATGAAGGCCATAGATGGGGAAAGAATGGGAGCGGAAAGAAAGAAAAGCATATTACTACACTGTTTGGGATCTGAAGGACAGATGGTGTTTGGGGCTTTGCCTGAAATTACCATTGCGGAAAATGCAGAAGCTACAAATGTGTACAAAGAAGCTTTATTGAGAATGGAGAAGAGATTTAAACCCACAAGTAACATTGCATTGAATAGGTTTAAGTTTTATACAAGAATTCAAGAGGAAAATGAGTCGTTTGATGACTTTTTGACGGCATTACGTTCACTTAGCTTACATTGCAACTTTGGAAACATCTTGGATGAAATGATAAGGGATCAAATAGTAGTCCATGTTAAATGTAAAAAAACACAAGAACAATTATGGGTGATGGGGGATCCCAAGCTATCGGAAGCTATTTCAACTGCAAAGGCGTTTGAACAGACAGAAAAATGGATGCATACAGTAAAAAATATTAATAATAAAAATGATAAAGTAGAAGAAGTGGGCGCGGTTAAACACCAAGATGAAGGAAAAAAAGATTCACAAAGCACGAACCAATTTTCATCTCGGAATCCATATTTCAAAGAAAAAAAAAGGTTTGAGGGAAATGTAAGGAATATTACATGCTACAGATGTGGAAGTAGAAATCACATGGCTTCATTTGGGGGTTGTCCAGCAGTCAAAGGAAAGTGTAATAACTGTGGCAGAATTGGACATTTTGCAAATATGTGTAAAGATCAAAGGAAAAGTTCAGTTCAATATCATCCAAGGGTGTCATATATGTCAGAAGGTTCCAAACAGGATGTCAATTCAGGAAGAATGGAAAGGATAGCAGATTGTTCGAGAAATTCAGGATATGTTGTATCACTAAGGGATAATTTGTCTAGTGTTGGAACTTCGGAGGACACACACTGTGTTAAACAACCCATGTGTATGGGTCAAGTCTCCAAGGTGGATCTGTGTCTCATGGCTGACTCTGGGTCACCGTGGACTATTATTTCTAGACAATATTTTGAGGAGAAACTTAGTGGGGAGTTTGATATAAAAAACATTTCACCGTCCGATATAAATCCGGTGAGTTATTATGGGTCACACATTGACATGGTGGGTTATTTTAAAACTCTGTTGTACTTCAAGGAAAGAGTTGCAAACACACATCTGTATGTAGCTGTAAAAGGTATAAATGTACTTGGATGGAAAGACCAATGGAAATTGGGTATAATGTTGAATCCCAGGCTTAAAGAGCCTGTTGTGTTGGAGGAATCTGTTTGTATTACTCACATCTCAGATACAGCTACTGAGAACATGGAAAATAATTTAAAGGATTCGTTCAAGGAAGTGTTTTCTGACTCTTTAGGTAAACTTAAAAACTACTCTCATCAGATTATTCTAAAAAAAAATGTCACTCCGTTAAAACAGAAAATCAGACCGGTACCAATCAACGTAAGAGAAGAACTCAAAGAAGTGCTAACAGAACTAGTGGAAGAAGGCATCATTGAACCGATTAACTCATCGGAATGGGTTTCACCCATAGTTTTGGTCCGCAAATCGGATAAAAAATTGAGACTATGTGTGGATCTAAGAGCATTGAACGCAGGAATTTTTGTAGATTGCCATCCTTTACCTAACATAAATGAGGTAGTGTCAATGTTAGAAGGGGCAAAAGTGTTTTCAACACTAGACTTAAGATCGGCCTACCATCAGGTTCCACTGACTGAAGATTCAAAGATGCTAACAGCATTTCTAACTCCACAAGGTTTATATCAGTACACTAGGATGCCCTTTGGGTTAGGCTCTGCGGCATCTGTCTTCCAAAGAATCATGTTTAATATCTTTAGGGACCTGGATGATTTTGTAAAATGTTTTCAGGACGATATTTTGATCTTTTCAGCAAATGATTCAGATCATCAAAAACATTTGTCTGAAGTGTGTTACAGGTTAAAGGAAAATGGTTTGACTCTGAAAGGTCACAAATGTAAAATGTTCAAGAAAAGTGTAGAATATCTGGGTCATACTCTTACAGGGGATGGTGTTGTACCTAAGAAATCCAATGTGGAAGGTATTTTAAATGCTCCTGCTCCAAAAAAACAAAGAGCAATTGTTATCTTATGCAGGGATGTGTGAATATTATTCAAAGTTTGTAACAAATTTTGCGACAAAAATGGAACCATTAAGAGAACTGTTAAGAAGAAATGCTACATTGAATGGACGGAGATACAAGAACGAGCATTTTATGACATAAAACAAGATATTGTAAATGCACCCACTTTAAGACCGTTCTGTATGAAGAAACACTGCATTATCACGGTAGATGCTAGTCTATATGGTATAGGTGGGGTCTTGTCACAGAGAAGTGGGAATGAAGAGTGGAATGTCTGCTTTTCTTCAAGGACTCTGAATGACACTGAAAGGCGGTATGCTGTCATAGAGAAAGAACTACTAGCATGTGTCTGGGTGGTAGAACATTACAGGAATTACATATGGGGTACCAGTTTCACATTAAGGACAGATCATAAGCCATTAGTGAATATACTATCACCGGGTGGGGGTTGGAATTCCACCGCAGGAATTGCTAGGTTAACCTCGAGGTTACAAGAATATTGTTTTGTTACAGAGTTTGTACCTGGAAAGAAAAATGTTACGGCAGATTTTATGTCACGCCATCCATGTGTTTCACAGTATAAACTATACGACTATACAAGATGTGGCAGTTGGAGCTTTTTCAGACATTTCAGAGGAAACATGGAAAGAACGTGAAAAAAAAGATTTGTTATGGCAAAGGGTTAAAAGATTCATGGTAGAAGGTTGGCCTAACAAGAGTAATATCTCAGAAGAACTTATGCCTATTTTTAAGATATCTGATGAGTTGAAGTTGGATGGTGATTTTATTTACAAAAATGGGAAGTGTATACCACCTAATGGCGTGAGAGACGTCATTCTTAGATTAGCTCACTGTTCTCATCCGGGCATGTCTGCAATGAAACGTTTGATAAGAAGTTACTTCTGGTGGCCAGGAATGGATAGGATGGTAGACCGCGTAGTGAGGGAATGTGAAAATTGTTGCTCTGCAGATAAGATGCTTAAGGTTGTGGTACCTCCACTTAAAACTGTGGATTGGCCAGAAGAAGCGTGGAAGAAGTTGGCCTTTGACATATCTGGTCCTTTCTTAAACTTGCCTGTGGATTCGCGGTATGCCTTGGTTCTAGTGGATTACCATTCTAAATGGCCAGAGGTCAGATTTGTTCCGATAGCTACCACAATTAAAGTTTTTGATTTTTTTAAGGAAGTGTTTGCTAAGGAAGGATGTCCTTCAGTTATTGTTACTGATAATGGGGTTCAATTGTTCTCCAATGATATGGAAGATTATCTTAAATTTCATGGCATAAAACACATCACTACATCGTTATATGCACCACATGAAAATGGTCAGGTGGAACGCTTCAACCGGGTTTTGAAGGGTTTTGTTACCGATGTTGTTAAGGAGAAGGAGAATTGGAAGAATGCATTAAGGGAAAGGTTGTGGGTGTACAGCATTACGCCGCATTCTACCACAGAGGTCAGTCCTTTTCGTTTGTTGAAAGGAAGAGATCCAGCTTCGAGTATTTGTCCTTGGTGGCTTAAGGAAAAATAAAAAAATAACATAAGGACAGATTATGACATTAGGGACACTAGCGTTAAAATGAAAGAAAGACAAAAAAAGTACAGGATGACAAAAAGTGGAACACTAAACAACATAATTTTACAGTAGGCGAATGGGTGAGAATTAAAAAACCTGGTTTTGTAAGTAAGGGCATGAGTACATTTTCTAAACCCATTGAGGTCACTAAGGTTTTTAGAAATTCTCTCATAACTCAGGATGGTAAATCATGGAACATCAGACGGGTATCCAGATGTCCTGGAAGTTATTGTACCAAAATTGTATCACCTAATTCTTCTTGCAAATTTCAGACAAATGGTTCTGATACCACATTTGTACATAATGGTTCTGTGGCTAATAGGGTCAAGGACTCATTACGTTATAGAAGTGTACCTGCAAAAATTTTAGATTATGTTACTTAGTTTTTGTTTTCTTTTGTGTCTCTAAGTATTTGTATTTTCCTTTGTTTTTATATGAGGGAGATGTGTTATATTTCCTCTTACACATTGCATTCACTTGTTATTGTTTATGCTAGGTTCTGGTTCCATTGGAACACTGCTTTGATAAGGTTCCTTCCAGGGGATCAGTTGCACTGATGACTCTGGAGGACTGAGCTGTATGTTGCTGTGCTGCAATTATTAATTAATAAACTAATAATATATGTATCTACTATTGCTTGGATCTTTACAGTCGTTTTGTAACTTCTAAGTGTGCTGCTTAATGCAGCACACATAGAAGTTGCAAAACAGCATTTTTTTAATGATTGTGTATGTGCAGGAAGGGGGACCTTCCTGCACATAAACAATCATTGGTGTTTTGCTGTTTCTATGTGTGCTGCCTTAGCAAAAACGAGGAGCACTAAAGCATTTCTCCTTGTTTTGCCTGTTTAAGACCAGGTTTTCCCTGGTCTTAATTTTGGCACTGCCTTCTATTTACGCTGCTCTTATAAATAGGGGGCAGCCTCAAAATCAATGGGTGTTGTGGTGTAATGCCTACCACAACACTCATTGCCCGCCACTTTCACGCTAAGTGTAGTGTGAAAGGGGGCCTTATTTACAAGGCAGCGTTAATCCACTAAAAGTGATGTTGTGGTGGCGATAGGGGCTTGTAAATATGCCCCTTCACGTCACCAAAAGAGGCAAAGGCCACCTGGTAACCCAGATAAAGGCACAGAACAAGATGAAATGTTACTGACTACTGGGCTGTACTACTGGAAAGCAGTCTCGCATTTGTAATAGCAATAAAAATATGAAATAAGCAGATGCTGACCAAATACCTTATCAGCAACAACAGTTTGGAAATAAAGAGCAGTCAACATGGACAGATCTGGAAGTTTGAGTTCGGTAGGTTCTGTAAGCATTGCTACATGGAATTATTCAAAGATCAATTCCAACACCTTATCGACCTCGGAAAGTACGGAGATAAAAAGGAAGGACTTTCATTTACATTTTTCTTTCGCACACTACATCATACACCATGGGGCATTGGATCAACCCACTTCAGTCATTGGCTAACTTCACTGCGAGTTGTAGCATTCTGCTCTTTCAAAATAGCACTTCAATAAACTATTTCCCTTCAGTCCCACAGACCACTATAACTGTAACAATGTGTGCTTTCTGAGACAAAAAGAAATGTTTTTGCGTTTAGCCTGTATTTATTTCATATTGTCATGGAACCCAGAGATCCCCTGACATTAAAGTTTTACAAAAACCAAGACAAAGCAACAGAAAAAACAACAAAAAAACAAGCACTGACAAAAAAACAAAAGGGTGACAGCCAATCTGAGACTAATTGGCTGTCACAATACTTATTTAAAAGTGAGTGATGAAAAGATAGAATACATTAAAGTAAAAAAATGAAACAGCAGAAAAGAACAGCAGACTGTATGACAGCATTTGACAGAAAAAAACAAAGATTCAGATAGATAGCAGCATTGGTAAAGCCACTAGGGCTCGTCTATGCAAGAGTTATTGGCATTGCCAATATGTTTTAGCCATGTTGTACACAAGCGTGGCTGCTGTTCAGCATGGCTAAAAGTTAGTGCTGTAGAGGAGAGTGGCGTAGAGTGTTGTAGAGTGGATTTGCGAAGAGTGGAGTAAAGTGTTGAGGCACAGAGTGTCATGTACTGGAGCAGCATAGAGTAGAGTCACATAGAGCGTGCGTACAGTGGAGTGGCGTAGAGTAGAGTGGACTGATGTCGAGAGCATTGACATAGAGTGTTGCAGATTATATTGGCACAAAGTGCAGTGGCATAGAATTTAGCGGAATACAATGCAGCATCGTAGAATGCAGTGGCGTAGATTAGGGTGTTGCATAGTTGAGTGCAGTGGCATAGAGTGCACTGGTGCAGCGTGAATGGTAAAGAGTAGAGTGGCATAGAGTACAGTGGCACAGAGTGCAGTGGCGTAGAGTGGTCCAGAGTAGAATATAGTGCTGTAGGGTCAGTGACCTAGAGTGCAGTGGTGTAAAGTGGAGTGCTGCAGAGTACAGTGACATAGAGTGGAGTGAGGTAGCAGAGTGGTGTAGAGTGGATTGGCATAGAGTGCATCGGCATAGCATGCAGTAGTGCAAAGTAGAGTGGTGTAAAGTGCATTGGCATAGAGTGCAGTAGTGCAGAGTAGAGTAGTGTACAGTTCAGTGGTGGAGAGTGCAGTGTTGCAGAGTAGAGTGTCGTAGAGTGCAGTGGTGTAGAGTGGCATAGAGTGCATTGGCTTAGAATGCAGTGGTGTAGAGTGCAAAGGCGTAGAGTGGCATGGAGTATGGTAGTGAAGAGTAGAGTGAAGCGGCATAGAGCGCAGTGGTATAGAGTGTGGTGGTTTTAGAGTAGAGTTGTGTAGAGTGCAGTGGCATAGAGTGGAGTGATGCATAGTGGAGGAGAGTGGCATACAGTGCAGTGGCATAGAGTAGATTGTTTTAGAGTAGAGTGAAGTAGCGTAGAGTGGAGTGGTGCAGGGCAGAGTGAAATGGCATAGAGTGGCATAGAGTATAATGGTGTAGAGCAGTGGTTCCCAAACGTTTGACTCCTGAGGACCCCCACTGAATCACTACTGGAAGCTGGGGACCCCCAAGCAATTTGTACAATTTCCATTTCAAAGAATTAAAACAGTAATTCGCAAAAAATACACAAAGAAGTACACACCAAACAAATACCTGCATTACTAAAGCTTTTATTATTATATATTGAAAAATATGCAAATATCAAAACATTTTAATGGGAAGGATGGTACTGCATCTCGGCGACTAACTTTTCAATGTTTGGTTTTATTTCGGAAAGTTGAATCCTTAGGTCATATTCAACATTTTGCAAGCGATTTCTGTACTTATTTTTAAGGTACAGAAGATTTGAGAAAGCCTTCTCACATAAATATGTGGTGGGGAAAGGAAGTAAAACCTTAAGTGCCTTACACGATAATTCAGGGTAATTTGTCCGTACATGCAGCCAAAAATTGTCAGACTTTTCCTTGAATTGAAGTTTAAGCGCACTATCTGTAGAGATTTAAATCAAACCGTTTTCTTCAGATGCAGTCAGCCCCATTAAATTGTCAATATCTACATAAAAGGGATCTTTAATCCAGTTTTTGCTTTCATCCGGAAGTGGAAAGTACTGACGAAAACTACACCGCATATCTTGGATATGCTGGATAAAAATTTCTAAGACTTTGTTCGATAATTCATCATCAGCAGATTCCAAGAATGTCTTCAGGTTCTGAAAAGAATCAAAATTTCGTTGTGATAAGCGACAAGCCCATAAGTCTAACTTTTTTTATCATTGCCTTAATCTTGTCTTCGACGTTAAAAATTGTGATACCTACCCCTTGCATACTCAAATTGAGTGCATTTAAATGGGTGAAGATGTCTGCCATATATGCCAGCATAGCTAACCAAGTATAGTCATGTAAGCGCTCATGAAGTGCAAATGGCGATTCCAGTTTAGTGACGAAAACTCTGATTTCATCTCTTAATTCAAAAAGCCGAGACAAAACTCTACCACGAGACAGCCATCGGACATCTGTATGCAGCAAAAGTTGATGATGATCACTATCCATGTACTGACAAAGTTGTTCAAAAAGCCTTGAATTTAGTAACCAAGCTTTGATAAAATGTACAATTTTGACTGACTCATTCAAAACCTTTTTTAATTCCTCTGGTATCTTCTTAGTGGCTAATGATTCTGGATGAATGCAACAATGATGCCATACAACTGAAGGATTAATTTCCCTTATTCGTGCTACAAGTCCAATTAGTCTCCCGGACATGACACGTGCCCCATCTGTGCTGATTCCTATGCATTTGGACCACTGAATTCCATTTGATATCAGAAAGTCATTGAAACTGCTGAAGACCTCTTCAGCAGTGGTATGTATCAAAAAGCGGCAGAACAGTAAATCTTCAATAATGTTCCCCTCAAAATCGTATCTAACGTAGCACAGGAGATGAGATTTATTTGCTATGTCTGTACTTTCATCTACTTGCAGGCTATAATGCAGACTTTTACAAATTCTTTCGATCAACTGTTCCTTTATGTTGTCTGAAATGTTGTCAATTCGCTTTTTTACAGTGTTGTTAGATAATGGCACCAAATGTAAATCTTTTGCTGCTTTTTCTCCAACCATTGCTGTCACCATGGCTTTAGCAGCAGGTACTATTAGTTCTTCAGCAATTGTATGAGGTTTTCCAGCTTTTGCTATGAGCATGGACACTTCATATGAAGCTTTCAGAGCATTTTCATTACCAGATCCTGTCACAGTTTTCTTAATTATTTTTCTACTTTTTAGGAGCTCTTGCTCTTTATTCTTGAAGAATTCTATGGATTTAGTTGCATGTTCTTTATGCTTAGTTACTAAGTGTCTTCGTAATTTAGAAGGTTTCATGACCTCATTTGACAAAATTTCATAACATAGCACGCATTGTGGTTGCAGTTCATGTTCTGAACCTGAACATGTGAAACCCATTAGTAAATATTTACCATCGTATTTGCGACACTTCCTTTTCTTTTCACTAAAATCACTTTGTTTTGAGCATGATGGCCCATCATTGATTTCTTCAGAGTCTTTCAGCTTAAGGTTAAGCCAGCGATCCATCTTCCTTATGTTTAGGATACAAATGACAAGTCTATTTCACAACAGGTTATAGAATCAATTTCTATCAAAGCTATTTGGTGAGGCACATAGTAGACTTTCACTACTTTACCTACTACAGGTTGCCCTCATCAGATGTTTCCGGACTACATATGCTGTGACGTTTAGAGATGAAGCAGCACCTGTAAGAAGATTTTAACACTTTATCAGCACTTGTTGAAAAGACAGAGGACACTAGCAAATCATATGTATGGATATGAGAATCTTATGTATGCTGCTTCAAGATAATTCCAATTGCTCAGTTTAATTAAACATAGCTCATTCATTTGGCCTCCACTGTGGAAGCAGTCCATTGTTGATTGCACAGAGAGGTTTGCACAATAGTATGGGAAAATATGATCAGGGTTGGAGTTAAGCGAGAACACTTCAGAAAGTAATTTTCTCTGCTACACACTGACCGTAACTGTGTTGAGATTCAATTTACACCTAAGTGTCACAGAAGTTTCTTGTGTGGTTCCTGGCAGCCATAGTACATGGCATGAGCAGCTGATGTGACATTGAGAACAGTTAAATGCATACACATACATGCCAACATGTAAGAAGAGGAAAGTGGGTTATTTTTATTTTTTTTAGGGAGAATGTATTTCCACCATTTACGTCTATTGAAGCAGAGGCAATTTCAGGCGGGAGACAGCCTGAATTGGGTCCATTGGCATGGCCATGTATGCATACAGTGGTGTATTATTTAGTGGTACAAGGCTCCTGCTCTCAGCCATAGCAGCACCTCTACATTCTCATTTGAGAGGCTACGAGTGGTGACCCTTCCTTGCAGAAACAGGTTGAATGACTGAATTATTAGCATGTTTACCTATTCACCGTTTAAAATGGTCTACAAATATTATACATTTATGAAGCATTTTATAATAATGACATGCCCCAAGAAGCAACCAATGTTGTGAAAATTCTAACAAGATAGTGCACAAATCGATGAGTCCACCGTATAGAGCAAATTCAAGGCCTATATTAGGAGTTCATCATGGAAGTGCAAGAGATGGCAGGATGGTATCTGCACAGGAGGCATTTTAGATAATGGAACAATGCTATTCCAATTACCATAAACACCTGTTAGGCATAATCTTTAGTCACAGACAGTAGAACAACATTTTACCACCAATGGGTGAGCAGTGCAGTTAAGGCATATTTCAGAGAGGCCTTGCATGGCACCTGACGAGACCCTCTCCTGTTAAGGCGCCCACTGCCTCCATCCCCTGCCAACAACAAACCACAAAGGCTAAACAGTGTCTATTAAGTGGTCCTGATAAGGGAGCATATTCCACAACCGTTCAGGCATACACAAATAGGATTTTTTACACAGGGGCAGCTCGTAGCTCCCCGAAGACCCTAGCGACTGGTTCCTCCAGGTTCAGATCGGTGAACCTTCGTACAGTTTTTTTTAAAGAGTTTTATATAGTGCAAAGTAGACCTGAGGATATCAGATATCAGAGCGCTTTACATGACCACCAGTTTCGTTACAGATGGACACATTCATTTTTGTTAGGCACGGGGAGATTAAGTGATTTGCCCAGAATCACAGGATGCTGAGCGTCCCTGCTGAGACTCGAACCCGGTTCACCAGCTTCGAGGTCGACCCTCTAGTCGTAAGGCTACGGGAATCGGAACTTTCATATGGGGACCACTTGAGAAAGTCTCAGTGTACAAAGCTGCCGAGTTATCTAATGCCACAAGTAGCAAGTCGTAACCAGCCCAGGCCCTACAGCCAACAGAAGTGTGATTACCATTCTGGGACCTGTGTTTCGGCTACCATCATACAGATAGGCTTATATCTCATGGAACTCAAAGTATTAGTGGCTAGAGAGCCACAACCCGCTGACGGTGTCATACCAAGCGTGGTTCCACCTGACTGTTCGCTTTATTTGAAGCCCACTCCTAGTGTTCACATTTATCCATCCAGGCCCTGCACGTGAATCTCTTTGCGGCTGACAATCTCTCCAGATGCTGCGCCCATTCCCTTCAAGACCAGTGCCCTCACGGCACCTTTCGCACAAGGGTAGATGCCCTCAAAACACACTCTACTGGGCAGTGATAACACCGTCACACCAACAATACTCTGCCCAGGGGCAGTCAGTGTACTCACAGCACCCACCTTTAACAGATTTCGTGGCTGACTCTTCAGCAAACCTTTTATTTTATTTATTTAAGAAGTTTTATATTGCGCTGGCCTGACCCTGGGGTATCGGAGCGCTTTACAGCAGGAAACATTGCATAGATTCAACAACACAAAACAGTAGAGTGATACAATAACAGTGCAAGACAGACTGAGTCTTTGTAGTCCTTCGGAACCTTGGCGTTGGAGCAGAGCGCGGTGTCAGCTAGCTGCTCCGATTGATCCTATCCACTCCCTAGGGAACGGTTGAGGAACAAGATTTTGAGTTGGCTTTTGAATTTTACAAAGGAGGGAATGGTTCTGATGTGGGGGGAATAGAGTTCCAGATTTTTGGAGTGCTACCGGCGAAGGACCGCTCTGCAGTTCTTTGTTTTCGAGTTTTTGGTGGGATGAGTAGAAGTGAGTTTGAGCTTCTGAGATTCCTAGCCTGACCAGCTTTTTTGAGTTTTTTTGCCAGATATTCGAGATTGCCGGTGTGTACTGCTTTATGAGTGAGGCAGGCTGTTCTGAAGCTAATCCGCATTTCAACCGGAAGCCACTTAAGTTCCCTGAGTGCAGGAGAAATGTGGTCAAATTTCTTGATACCGGTGATCATTCTGGCTGCCGCATGCAGCGTAGTTTTGAGGGGAGCCAGGTGCGATTTTGGAATTCCAGATAGGACTGCATTCCCATAGTCCAGTCTTGACAGTACCAGAGTTTGGGTGGCCTGTTTGAGATCAGTGGGAGCAATGAGGGGTTTTATTTTGTTCAGTAGTCTGAGGTTAAGGAAAGCGCTCTTGGCCGAATTTTTGATATGTCTGGTCATGTTCAGTTTCGGGTCTAGAGGGATGCCTAGTGATTTGACAGAATCTGCTAGAGTGAGATTTCCTTTGAGCGCATCGACAGCCTTTAGCCATTCGGCAATTTGGGGGTTTTCTTCCTTATTCGAGATGAGGAGTGTCTCAGTTTTGTCCGGATTTAGTTTAAGGTGGTTGCATGATAGCCAGTGTTGAACATCTCTCAGTACGTCATTGAGTCTTTGAATGTCTTTGAGGGAGGTAGTTTCCAAATATATCTGAGTATCATCAGCGTAGAGATGGAAGCGGACGTTGGCTTTTTTGAGTAGTTTGGAGAGAGGCTCCATGTAGATGTTAAAGAGTTGTGGGGATAGCACTGAGCCTTGAGGGACACCCTTGTTGACTTGGTGGAGGTCGGAAGTGCAGTTTTTGATTTTGATTTTTTGCGTGCGATTGTGCAGGAAGGAGGAGAACCATTGGAGGACCACTTCGCCAAGGCCGGCTCTTTCTTGGAGAGACCTAAGGAGCAGATTGTGATCTACCGTGTCAAATGCTGCCGAGAGGTCAAGGAGTATAAGGAGGCAGCTTTGGTCAGAGTCAAGTGATCTGTGGATATCGTCAATGATGTTGAGGATCGCGGTTTCTGTGCTACAGCCTTTTCTGAAGCCAGATTGGTGGGAGTCCAGTAGGTTGATGTTGTTCAGGTGTTGGGTTAGTTGGTGGAGAACGCATCTTTCTAGGGTTTTGGACAGAAGGGGGAGATTTGAAACAGGTCTAAAGTTATTCAGTTCTGTAGTGTCAAGGCCGGGTTTTTTCAGCAAGGGTGTGACTTGTCCCATTTTAAGGCAGTCTGGAACGACTCCATTTTTTAAGGAACTATTTATGATTGTGCACCAAAGTGGGGCTAGGGCGCGCTTCAGTTTTTTGGTCAGTAGGGGAGGAATGGGGTCTAGGACATGAGCTGATGGTTTGGACGTGGAGATCAGCGTGACAATCTCGGATTCTTGTATGGGGCGGAAGCTGAGCCAGGAATTGGAGGAGGTACCGGGAGAGAAGTCGAGCGACCCGGACGTGATGCTTCTTGTAGGGTGTGTATTGATGACGTCGAGCGTAAGTTCGATCTTATTGATTCTATCCTTGAAAAAGTTGGCAAAGTTGTCGCAGAGTTCTTTGGACGCCTGTATAGAGGAGTTCACGGGTTTGGAGGTTTGTTTCCTGATGATGCTATAGAGCTCTTTAGGTCTATTTTTTGCGCTGTCCAGCGCTGAGCGGAAAAAGCTGGATTTCTTGTTTTTTATGTGGTTGTTGTACTTCCTACGGGCTGTTTTGAGTTGTTCACGGAGGATGGAGGTAGGGTTATTCCTCCAGTTTCTTTCTTTGGCTTTTAGTTTTCTCCTTTCAGAATTGAGGTCAGAGTTGAACCATGACCTGGATGGAATGGCTCTGCTTTTTTTCAGTTTTAGGGGAGCAAGCTGATCAAGCATGGTCACAAGCTTTGAGTTGTAACGATCGGTGAGTTCAGCTGTGGAGAGGAGGTCGTTGGTTTGGGGAAGAAGCAAGCTTATCCTTTCTTCAAGGATTTCCATGGGAATCTGTGAGAAGTTTCTGATCCATTTGGGAGGGTCTTGCAAAGGCGGTTGGGAGACAGTTTGTTGGTTGATGTGGAATAAGATCATGTGGTGGTCCGACCAGTCCACGGGGAGTATGTGGTTGATTGTAATTGCGTTTCGTTGAGCGATGATGGCATCCAGGGTGGATCCTTTGTAGTGTGTCTCCTTCGCGCAGTATTGGGTTAAATTGTTGTCATGGAGGAGATTGGATAGCGTTTGAATTAGCGGGTTGGTAGTTTCATTCCACCGCTGGTTAAGGTCACCAAGGATTAGGTAGTTGGCATCTCCTAGTGCACATTGAGCTATCAGGTCAGATAAGTGCTCCCCGAATACGGAGGTGTTGCCTGGTGGATGGTAAAGAAGGTGGCAGAGCAGAGTTCCATTATCTTTGGTCTTTATGTTGGTTGAGAGACATTCAAATGTGTTGTATTTGCAGGATTCTATTTCCGAGATGACCATGTTGTCTTTATGGATGATAGCTCCCCCTCCCCCTCGTTGGTCTTTTCTGTCTTTGTTAATAATGGAAAAACCTGGGGGCACAAGCATGTCTAAGCTCGGTGAGGAGAGCTCGTTGAGCCAGGTCTCCGTGATGAATGCGATGTCGATGTCCTGCGAGAGGATGGCTTCTGCTAGTTCCGTAGCATGCATGGACACCGACCTGCAATTAATGAGCAAGCAGTTGGTGGAAGGCTCTTCGTAGCTGGGGATCATTGCTTTGGGGGCCCTAGGTAGGGTGGAGAGGCAGGGCAGTCTAGGGTTTTTTTTGCAAGGAAGGTCTTTTCGGAAACCCGTGATCACTTGGATTTTGGGGAGTTGGTGTGAGGTGTGCCATATGAGGAGGCTAGATCAGCTGCTTTTGGGTGATGCAATACCTTTACTTGCCATCACTTCATCTAACACCATTGCCCTTAACAGTAAACTTCATCCAACTCCCATAGAGTGCCATTTCCTAAAAACAAGAATTCAACAGCCCCCACAACAAATGACAACATCCCACCCCCAGATGTAAGCGCTTATCTCAAGACTCCCCAGATCCTACTCAGACTCTTGCCCTCTACTTTCACTACACCTGACCCCCAAACAAAGCCTTTCTTGCCCTGCCCTCACTTACTGTGTCCCTCCCTTTATCATTAGTCCAGCTTTTCACACTCTTATGTCGGCCTCTTGATTACTCTTCTCACTCTTTTGCTTTCAATTTTATTGTAATTTCCCTTGTTGTTTTTTACGGTGACTCCCCCAGTGCCACACTATTTCTAGGGCACAAAATCCTGCATTCTCTCCTTCCTCACTACTTCTCTTACAAACTCAGTCTCTGGTGACCTTTTCTCACTCCAAAGTTTAAAAACCCTCCTCCTGGAGTCCTTGTATAAAACACACACACACACACATGCATGCACGCACGCACGCACGCACACTCTCTCTCTCTCTCTCTCTATCTCTCTCTCTCTCTCTCTCTCTCTCTCTCTCTCTCTCCCCCCCTCACCCCTCACTTTGAAGCCACGTTTGGCATGATCTTGAGTGAATGTGCATGTCAGTGTGCAAGCCCAAATTTACCTAGGAAAGGTCAAAGGGGGTGAGCTTTGTACCGATAATTATTGAAGAATTTACAAAAAAACTCAGGGCCTGCTTCCTGAAGCTGACCTTCCACAGGGTTTCTTCTAAGAAGGTAGAGATGTGTATAACTTCACACCATCCAAATGGTGCATCTCACTAATTTACCCAGATCACACGTCTAAACTGCTATCGTTCCCTACCGTGTTAATATTTCAGTTTTTCCAAATTAGAAATACACAATCAGTGCATATAAAATTGTTATTCGTTACATAACTGTAAATGAATACCTTGCGTAATAACAATCTTTGAAGGCATCTTCCATTTGTTTATGTTTTAAGGCAGTAAACTGTTTCAGGGGAATTTAGGCGCTCAAAAACTATTACTTTCAGGTAACAGGCTGGCACAGTGCAATTCAACAATCTGCAGGGCATTAATTAATGCTCTTCTGCATTCAGCTTCAAGATCGGGGAAGAAAATAAATGAACCTTTCCGTGTAAATGACCCTTATATGTGAATTACATTTTTCCCATTTCCCTTGTTAAAGCATGCATGCACTTTTACTGTAAATGCTGGCGTACACACACAAATTAAACACTTACATGCAGTTCCAGACGGAGAAGAGCTCTCCTTCCCGTTCGACGTGCTCCAGCCTCCAATACTCTTCAATCTCAACACACGAGGCACAGGTGTACCCTGCTTTCAGGGCAAATGGGGACATATGGTAGTAAAATGCCCTGGGCCTGGCCACAAACAGAAGAGGAAACGCATGCACATCCATGCGAGCGCGACGTTGGGTGACGGGCAGAAGTGAAAAACACAATAAGGGCAATCACCCTTCAGCTTGCACCTATAGCTGAATGGATATTGGCCAGATTATATTGGAGTCTTGCCGCCCTGGCGCCAACAACATTCACACCTCTTATGTGCTGTGAGGGCCGCCCCGGCGGCAACAACATTCACACCTCTTATGTGCTGTGAGAGCGCATGGGCGTTGGCGTTTCATTTTTCACAACGACGGTAGACACTCAAGTCCTGCGAACCCCTGGGAATGTGTCACGGACCCCTGGGGGTCTGCGGGCCACAGTTTGGGAAATGCTGGTGTAGAGTAAAGTGGTATGGAGTGCAGTGGAGCACAGTAGAGTGGCATACAGTGCAGTGGTATAGAGTGCAATGTTGCAGAGTTGCGTGGAGTGGCGTAGAGTGGAGTTGTGCAGAGTAGATTGAAGTGGCCTAGACTGGAGTGGTGTAGAGTGCAGTGGAGAAGAGTGCAGCGGTGTAGAGTAGAATGGCGTAGAGTGCATTGGCATAGAGTGGTGCAGAGTATAGTACAGAGGCGTAGAGTAAAGTGGTGTAGAGTGCAGTGGCATAGAGTGGAGTGGTGCAGTGTGGAGTAGAGTGCAGTGGCATGGAGTGGTGGAGAGTGGTTGGTACAGAGTAGTGTGTAGTGGCGTGGCGTGGAGTGGAATATGCATAGTGTGGTAGCACACTGCCATTATAGACAACACATTTTCAATTGAATTGACCATTACATTGCACAGACATACAGTTTTACTAATAAAACTATACAGCGCATAAACGATAATGTGTGGAAATGACATCACCTACTTTATTGATTTGTTTTGATCATATTAAAGTATTTGTTTCCAACACACTTCAGAATCAACAAAAATCTGCTTTATTTGTGCATTCCTAATTTTGATATATTCGGAAATATTTACACAACTCATTTAAATGTTTTTTTGTGCTAGAAATAAAACCTTTCCTACCACCAGAATCTCGTAAGATTGTTACATAAATCCTCTCACTTTGAAGTCAAAGAAGGAAAAGTAAACACCAAGCTCCCTCGGAAGACAGATCCTGAAAGTTTACTTCTGTATTTGAATGCACAACAAATGTGACAAGATAAGAACAAGATTTACAGGCCTGTTTACAGAAAGGAGCACTCATGGAAGAATACAAGAGGAGTTGGTATGAAAAGGCTTTGCTCCTTTGGAGGGACGTACTCACCCTGGACACCATAAAACAAATAAAGCCAGCAAATAGAAAGACAGAAAATGTTACAAACCACAAAGCCAATGGGATGCAACTTACAGATTGAATTCCTAGGAAGCTTTCTGAGTGTCCCCAAGATATCTTTAGCAAACCAGACAGGGCTTTGACCAAAAAAGAGAATATATGACCAACTGCTTCTTAAATCCAGCATATTTATCCAGTATAAAGTTCTATATAAAGCCGATAACACCGGAAAACATACTACCATGATATATGGAGGCCACAATGTACAACCTAACTTTAGCAATACTATTTTAGTCATTCATATTAAAGCATCATTTAAATACAGCCTTGTCCACTGATTCCTTCTGGGTCACAGGAGAGAAGAATGCTGCCTGGATGTCTATTAACTCAATTTGTCAAAAGTCAGCGAACAAAGCAGCAACACAGAGAGATTAGCAACTCAATAGTGATAGGTCTGAAAGCCACTGAGACCTGGAAGAGGTAATATCCAGGCCTAAAAAGACTAGGCGGGTGGGACGAGGATGCAGGATAGAGGTTGGTGTGGTAACAGAGAGACTAGTTTATTACTCGTAATCTTGCTGTTATACCCAATGTATTATCTCCAGGAGCAATGCTAAGGGAAAAGAAGGGCTCTTTGGTGTTTTACTCAAACAGAACCCTCCCCCCCCCCCCCCACTGAAAGTAGTGCTGAAGTAGTATCTCAACCTTCAGCTGCTACTATTGGTCAATTCATCAACGAGCGAAGCACCACTAAAGAAAAACTTCACTAACTGAGGTCAGTGCACCACTGGCAAGGAAGTACCTCATGCCAAATGCTGAGGCGAAAATAAATACATGTGGAAAATAAACGTGGACCAATAAAACATTACTTAAAGCAACCGTATTAAACATATTCACATATAAATTACCGCAGTTCAAAGGTCACAATTTAGTTTAAGTATTGAAAACTTTTAAATGTGACTTTACCTTACTGCGCACTTTTAACCTCTTGCAGCCTGCTTTTGGTTTGAAATCTATTTTTAAAACAAATACATATGAAAATAAGCCATATATGCAGATGTGCTGTGAAATATGACATTTATCACCATTGCTTGGGGATAGAAATAGCATCATAGGCCGCTTAAGGCTTCGCCTCTCATCATGAGTCATGGTCCTCCTCACACTCAACAATGTATTTATTATTTGTACTGCGCAATAAGTGCCAGGGGTCCAGCTACTAAGGGCAGCATACAACTAACACACAAATAAAGATATAACAATCAAAGGAGGAACATTTGGGATACCGGAGATGGGTGCATACCATGTTATGACAATATAGCAATCGGACACGTGCAACATATCAGAGAAGCTGCTAAAATGAAAGTGAAGGAGGATTGGCGAAGAAGAGATGATATGTAATGAACTGAGGATGACCAACATTAAGAAGTGCAGTCCGGGATACTAAGCTGGAGAGGTGGTGAAAGACAAAGAGAGGGGTAATGCTGGGGAGAGGCAGAGAGACTGGGAGTAGAAGTGATAGATCATGTACAATGGACAGGCAAGGATAATGAGGAGAGGAGCTGTAGGTCGGCTAGGAGGTAAGGTAAATTAGTCTGAAGGCTGATTTAGAGCAGTCATGTATGCTGGATGAGCAGGAATCATAGTCCCTGGGGAGGCTGTGCCATAGTTTTTCTCCTACTGCTTTCAGTGATCTGATTGCAAATGTGGACCTGAGTCATTCGGAATGATCAGTTTGTAGTCCGCAATGGAGCAAACAGGAGTAGTATTTTTGCAGAGCTGGGAAAGGCTGAATAGATAGATTTTATTGCTTTCAAATTCTGACACACGGTTTTGAATGGTATCTGGCTGCTATGGCTAACAAGGCAAGGTGAGATCTAAAGGTTGGTACAGAATTGTTCTTTCTCAGTCCAAATATTATGTGGATGGCTCCATTTCAAACCTGCTCGAGTTTCTGTATTGCTTTGTTCCGCAGGTTTAAGTTAACAGACATGCAGTATTGTAGACTGCCTATTGGACTATAAGTACAGGTCATATCTTTGGTAGGACATGTAGGTGGAAGCTAGGTGATTTGATAAAGGACTGAATCATTGTGGTAAAAGATAACGGTGAGTTAAAGATGGCTCATAGATTCCGAACCATCTCTTCAGGAGTTGGTAGCTGGTCTGATTCTGGAGGTCAGTAGTGAGTTAAAGGAATTTTATTGTCATTATTTGTTAAAAGAATCACGGTTTCATTACTATTTAGGCTGAGGTTGTTGATGTCTGTTTTGTTTGATTGCCATTGAGCAATCCTTTAGTGTTGTTTTTCTGGAGTTGTCACTTAGGTCATCTAGGAACTGGGAGGCATCTGTATACATTTGTCAATGCAATATGTCCTACTTTATCAAATGAACTGGAGACAACCATATAGAGGTTGGGGGAGGGGGGCAGTGATGACCCTAGGGGAACCCTGCAGTTTAGTGTACTGGTTTCCAGGGGCGTAACAAACACCCCCGCAGCCCCCGCGGTGCGGGGGGCCCCCACTCTTCAGTAAAAGAAGGGGGCCCCCTCAGCTCTTTGGTAGAGAGCTGTGAGAGAGAGGCTTGCTCTAAATCAAGCCTCTCTCTCTAAATAAAGCAGCCTGCACGGAGCTCCTGCGCTGACCCAGGACTGAAGAGAAACAATGTAACAAGTTACATTGTTTCTCTTCAGTCAGAGCCACCAGCCAGTCCCGGAACAAGGATGGGGGTGGGGGCCCCAGAGAGAGCAGGAGGCAGCACAGCATTCCCCACAGGGCACTGCCTCTGAGAAGGGAGAGGACAAGGATGGGGGTTGGGGCCCCAGAGACAGCAGGCAGGAGGCAGCACAGAGGAGAGCTGACAGGGGTATGGATGGGGGTGGGGGCCCCAGAGACAGCATTCACCACAGGGCACTTCTCCTCTGAGGCAGCACATAGCTGACTTCAGCCAGCAAGTTTGCAGCTCCAGAAACAGGATCTGCTGGGACACATCAGAAGGTGAGAGTTAGAGCTATTGATGTAATGGACAATGTATTTTACCTATGTGTGTTTTGTTTGGAGTGGAGGGAATGTGTGTGGTGTCAATTGGACATATATGGTTTGGATTGGAATTGTTGGTTGTGGAATTGTGTTGCGTGGATTGGATCTGTGTAGTGAAATAATGTGGCATGGTGTGCAGTGCAATTATGTGGTATTGAGTGGAGTGGGATTGTGTGTCTTGGAGTGGGATTATCTGGAATGGTATTTTGTGTTGTGGAGTGGTATGTAGTGGAGTTTCCTTATGTGGTGTGCTGTTAAATATTATAGCATGATGTGGAATTTGTGGTGTAGATTGGATGTATGTGGTGTGTTGTGCATTTGTGGTGTTAGTCTGAATTATGTAGTTTGTTGTGAATTATGTGGTGTGGAATGGAAATGTGTAGAGTTGAATTGTGTGACGTGGAAGTTGCGGTGTTGAGTGAAATTATGTTGAGTGGTATTATGAGGCATGGTGTGAAGTGTAGCTATGTGGAGTGTTGCTACGTGGCATAGACTGGATTTATGTGGAGTGTATGTATTCAGTATGGATTACAGCATAATTATGTGGAGGTTAATTATGTGGAGCTGAGTGATATTATGTGGAATGTTATTATGCTGTGTGATAAATTGTATGGGGATGAATTGTGGAATTGTGTGACGTGTGGAATTATGTGTCATGGTGTGGTGTATAATTATGCGCAGTGGAATTATGCAACATGTTGCAGTGTTGTATTTTGTGGAGGGTAATTATGTATTTTAGAGTTGAGTGTAAATATGTTGTGTGGAGTGTAATTATGTGGTTGGGAGTGGTATTAAGTTGTGTGGAATGTGATTCTGTGATGTGGAATTATGTGGTATGGAGTGAAGTGGAAATATGTGTATTTTTTGGATTATAATTATGTGGTATGGAATGTTGTAGGGTTAAATTATTTATAGTTGAATTGTGCAGTGTGGATTTATAAGCAGGGGCGTAACACAGGCCCCAGGGGCGTAACACAGGCCCCCACAGCTCCCGTGTTGCGGGGGGGCCCCAGCGCTCCAGAGGCCCCCTCAGCGGTGCCAGCAAGCACCACAAATCCGTGACTGTCTGGGATAGGTAATTAATTAATATAGGTAGGTTATGTAACTTACGCTTGCTCTAGACTTTTCTTTATAAATTAAATGGTAACATTTAAAAAACGGTAATGGTGCACACTGCGCAGCATGCAGATGTCTCCGTCGCCGCGTCTGCGCGGTCTTACTCTTCAGCCTTAGGGTGGGACTGGTGACCAATTGTCATGCGCATTGCTGACTGGTGAAGCGAGGATGCATCCCAGAGGCCAGAGTGGAGACAATTGAGAGGTAACGTGCGGCGGCGACTACCTGCCATAATTTAATTATTTCTCTGGCTAGCCTTGTTTGCCCTGTCTTCTGCAGCTCGCACAGGTGAGTCTGTCTGTTCGCCCAGTCTATGCCACCCCCCCGCAGACAAGTGCACCCCACCCAAAATTAATTGCGACGACCACTTGTGTGCGTAAGGTCTCCAGTTTAGTGTGAAGGCATTTAGTAAAAGAAAGGCGCCTTTGGTACATGAAGGTTGTTTGGAAAATATGGGGGGGGGGTGTTATGTTACACATTAAAGATTAAAAGTGAGTGTCATCAGTTTCACCTGCGATTTATATTGATTTGCGGATTTTACAGAAAACACAAAAATCGTCATTGAAGTTTGTGGGCGCAAGAAAATATACCCTTCACCCATGAATTTACACCTTAGTCTGTGACTTTGGGAGAAGTTTCCCGGTTTCGCCCGACTTTGTCAAGGCAAAGTGATACCCACTTCCCCCCAAAACTGACCCGATTTGTTGTCGCTGATTTCTAGTTGTCAAGTGATGTCGGTTCTGAAGGGGCAGGTCCAGCTGAACTGGTCATCAGGGTGTGAGTGGGGCAGAGAGCGGGAGGATTGGGGCTGTGGTGGCAGTGGTGCTACATAAATTGCAGCTTGCAGATAAAATGGTTTCTAGCTGAAACAGTTAAAAGTTACTAAAATACAGCAACATGCATTGCTGCACAGTCGAATGCCCTTCGCTAAAATTGACAGGCCATCTTTCAGTTACTCTTTGTTGTTTGGTTGTTAAACTGAGACTGAGGTGAAACAATTGCCAGAACAGTCTTAAAAGGTGCAAAAATGACAAAAAATTAAGTATAAGTATCACAAAATGTGTGGCATTAGACCGCATAATTTGCCTTTTCCTGCTGCATAATTGAGTACCTGCAGCATAATTCTCATGGCACTGCATACCATGTACTTCCCCTCTGCTTACTGCTGTCGCAACCAGCCACCAATCCTACCCCATTGATATGAAAGGAAAAAAATAACATTTACAGCCTTTCTATGTTACGAAGCATGTTCTACCAGAGGTTGCACTTGACTTTCGTGGAAACAGGCACCAGCGTGTGTAACTCTCTTCTCTTTCTGGACTTTTTTTAACACCAGCACAACCTACCTCACTTGCGACCTTTGAACTGTGGGGCGCTCCATGCACTTTCCTGCCCTGAAGCCATCGTACTCCACTCAGTAGCAGTAAAAGGATCAATGTTTCTGGTCCATAAATGGCTCCAAATCCCTGACTCTGTGGGTGTGACAAGATCACCCAGCATCCTGCCCCAAACACCTGCCAGCCCCACAGACCTCTCCAGGCAGAGAAACCTGCCAGCCCCACAGACATCTCCGGCCACAGAAACCTGCCAGCCCCACAGACCTCTCCGGGCACAGAAACCTGCCAGCCCCACAGACCTCTCCGGGCACAGAAACCTGCCAGACTCACAGACCTCCCCAAGCAGAGCAACCAGCCAGCCCCACAGACCTCCCCAGGCACAGAGACCTGCCAGTCCCACAGACCTCTCCGGGCACAGAAACCTGCCAGCCCCACTGACCTCTCCAGGCACAGAATCTGTCATCCCCACAGACCACTCCAGGCAGAGAAACCTGCCAGCCCCACAGACCTCCCCAAACACAGAAACCTGCCAGCTTCACAGACGTCCCCAAGCACAGAAACCTGCCAGTCCCACAGAACTCAAGCAGAGAAACATGCCAGTCCCACAGACCTCCCCAGGCAGAGAATCCTGCCAGTCCCACATACCTCTACAGGCATAGAATCCTGCCAGACCCACAAACCTCCCCGGGCAGAGAAACCTGCCAGCCCCACTGACCTCTCCAGGCACAGAATCCGCCAGCCCCACAGACCTCACCAAGCATAGAAACCTGCCAGCCCCCACAGACCTCCCCAGGCACAGAAACCTGCCAGCCCCACAGACCTCCCCAAGCACAGAATCCTGCCAGCCCCACAGACCTCCCCAGGCAGAGAAACCAGCCAGTCCCACAGACCTCCCCAGGCAGAGAAACCTGCCAGTGCCATAGACCTCCCCATGCACAAAAACCAGCCAGTCCCACAGACCTCCCCAGGCACAGAAACCTGTTAGCCCCACAGACCTCCCAGGGTACAGAAACCTGCAGGTCCCACAGACCTCCCCGGGCACAGAAACCTGCCAGCCCCAGAGACCTTCCCAAGCACAGAAACCTGTCAGTCCGACGGACCTCCACAGGCACAGAATCTGCCATCTCCACTGACCACTCCAGGCAGAGAAATCTTCCAGCCCCACAGACCTCCCCAAGCACAGAATCTTGCCAGCCCCCCAGACCTCCCCAGGCAGAGAAACCTGCCAGTCCCACAGACCCCCACAGGCAGAGTAACCTGCCAGCCACACAGACCTCCCCAGGCACAGAATCCTGCCAGTCCCACAGACCTCCCCAAGCACAGAAACCTGCCAGTTCCATTGACCTCCCCGGGCACAGAAACCTGCCAGCCCCACAGACCTCCCCGGGCACAGAAACCTGCCAGCCCCACAGACCTCCCCAAGCACAGAAACCTGCCAGTCCCACAGACCTCCCCAGGCAGAGAAACCTGCTAGACCCACAGACCTCCCCCGGCAGAGAAACCTGCCAGTCCCACAGACCTCTCCGGGCACAGAAACCTGCCAGTCCCACAGACCTCTCTGGGCACAGATACCTGCCAGTCCCACAAACCTCCCCGGGCACAGAAACATGCTAGTCACACAGACCTCTCTGGGCACAGAAACCTGCCAGTCCCAAAGACCTCCCCAGGCAGAGAAACCTGCCAGTTCCCACAGACCTGCCCGGGCACAGAAACCAGCCAGTCCCACTGACCTCCCCAAGCACAGAATCCTGCCAGTCCCACTGACCTCTCCAGGCAGAGAAACCTGTTAGCCTCACAGACCTCCCAGGGCACAGAAACCTGCCAGTCCCACTGACCTCCCCAGGCACAGAAACCTGTTAGCCCCACAGACCTCCCAGGGCACAGAAACCTGCCAGTCCCACAGACCTCCCCGGGCACAGAAACCTACCAGCCCCACAGACCACACCAAGCAGAAAAAACCTGTCAGCCCCACAGACATCCCCAAGCACAGACACCTGCCAGTCCCACAGACCTTCACAGGCACAGAATCTGCCAGCCCCACAGACCTCCCCCAGCACAGAAACCTGGCAGTCCCCCAGACCTCCACAGGCACATAATCTGCCAGCCCCACAGACCTCACCAAGCATAGAAACCTGCCAGCCCCACAGACCTCCCCGGGCACAGAAACCTGCAGCCCCACAGACCTCACCTAGCACAGAAACCTGCCAGCTCCACAGACCTCCCCAAGCACAGAATCCTGCCAGCCCCACAGACCTCCCCAGGCAGAGAAACCTGCCAGTCCCACAGACCTCCCCAGGCAGAGAAACCTGCCAGTGCCATAGACCTCCCCAGGCACAAAAACCAGCTAGTCCCACAGACCTCCCCAGGCACAGAAACCTGTTAGCCCCACAGACCTCCCATGGTACAGAAACCTGCCAGTCCCACAGACCTCCCCGGGCACAGAAACCTGCCAGCCCCAGAGACCTCCCCAAGCACAGAAACCTGCCAGTCCCACAGACCTCCACAGGCACAGAATCTGCCATCTCCACAGACCACTCCAGGCAGAGAAACCTGCCAGCCCCACAGACATCCCCAAGCACAGAATCTTGCCAGCCCCACAGACCTCCCCAGGCAGAGAAACCAGCCAGTCCCACAGACCTCCACAGGCAGAGAAACCTGCCAGTCCCACAGACCTCCCCAAGCACAGAAACCTGCCAGTTCCATTGACCTCCCCGGGCACAGAAACCTGCCAGGCCCACAGACCTCCCCGGGCACAGAAACCTGCCAGTCCCACAGACCTCCCCAGGCAGAGAAACCTGCCAGCCCCACAGACCTCCCCAGACAGAGAAACCTGCTAGACCCACAGACCTCCCCAGGCAGAGAAACCTGCCAGACCCACAGACCTCTCCGGGCACAGAAATCTGCCAGTCCCACAGACCTCTCTGGGCACAGATACCTGCCAGTCCCACAAACCTCCCCGGGCACAGAAACATGCCAGTCTCACAGACCTCTCTGGGCACAGAAACCTGCCAGTCCCAAAGATCTCCCCAGGCAGAGAAACCTGCCAGTCCCCACAGACCTCCCCGGGCACAGAAACCTGCTAGTCCCACAGACCTCAGTGCCGGGGCATATGAGAACGTTTTTCTATTTTTTGGCTGTGGGACTAGCAGATTTTTATTCCTATGATTGTACAATAAGACACAGGTTAGGAGAGCAGAAAAAATAAATGGAAATAGAATAAGATGGCTTCACCAAGCTGCAAAATACATGGTAATCTGCATACATGTATAACTCTGTGACATAAACAAATAGCTGTGTATTAAAGGGGTGACATGCAGAGAGTGCAGGGGATCTTCACAATGTAAGTACCATATTCAGTAGAACAAAAATGAGATATCAAATTACCCTGGACCGAGGAACCCCCAAAGCACAAAAAATGCACTTACTGACACAGGTATGCATTCTAAAGAGGATTGTTCCCAATTGTCCCAAACTGAGAATGCCCTTCAAGGAGTGAATGGATTTCCTCTCTAAATGTATTGGTTTGAATTAATTTATTTGGTGTGACATGACAGCACATTCCTGCTGACTGGACTGAGTGCAGAGCATGTAGTTTTTTTAGTTAAGAAGAGGGATGATGAACATGACAGAGGTGCAAGTGAGAAATTAATACATAAAATTGTTGTCAACCATTATCTCAGAAATTTAGCAAATCATCATGTGGTGAATGTAGTAACAATATAATTTTGCTGTAGGCTGTTGTGAGAAAACAAAACTTCCTGTGATACATTTCAGGTCACTCCAAAGATAAGAGGTCCCTTTACTCAAATTCTGTTCCTGACACAGCCAAAGTACATTTCACCCAGCTTATGTAAAGGAATGATGTATTTTTCAGCATGTTCTGAAAAGTGGCTGAGCATGTCGACACCCCCCCCCCCCCCCCCCCATCCCCTTCACTGGAAATGTGATGTGTTTCTTGAAGTAGACAATCAGATGCGCAAGGGGGTCAGGGTGTGCCACACATAGCTCTTCTGTTCACTCTCCCAAACCTTGGTTTAGCCAAAAGGATGCTCCATGGGGTTTTACCCTACATCTATGGCAGGGTTCTCCAAGTCGGTCCTGGAGGGCCAGATCCATGCCAGATTTTTAAGATAGCTACATTTATCTAAATGGGGATATGCTAAAAATCTGGCATGGATCCGGCCCTCCATGACCGCCTTTGGAGAATCCTGATCTATGGGAATGACACCCAGATTATGGCAAGACACAACATCGAGTCCTGCCTGAGATTGAGCCTTTAGAAGACCCTGGAGCATAATCTAGAATTTATCTCAGGTGGAGTGACTCCTGATGAAAATGCACCTTTAACAGTTAGCCTCATATGTTCACCTAGCTCCATTTATCAACGCCTCCACTCATTTGCATAAGATGAGAAAAATCAAATCTCAACCACTTGTAAATTAAATTTTAGTAAAAACACTCACTATAACAATTGATTAGGTGATGGAGAGGTTTACAGTTGTTTAGTCCAATGTACTATGTTTTATGTTATTGTGCCATTTTAACACAAATAGGCTACAAAAGAAATTAAATGTGCACATTATTTTCACACATAGGGGGCGGAGGGCCAGTCATGCGGTGGCGGGCCCTCCAATCAATCAATCAATCAATCAATCAATCAAAGACATTTATAGAGCGCACTACTCACCCGTAGGGTCTCAAGGCGCTGGGGGGAGGGGGGTGCCGTTACTGCTCGAACAGCCAGGTCTTCAGCTTCTTCCTGAAGGAGAGGTGGTCTTGGGTCAGGCGCAGGTCGGTCGGGAGGGAGTTCCAGGTCTTGGGGGCCAGGTAGGAGAAGGACCTTCCTCCTGTTGTTGCTCTTCGGATGCGGGGGACGGCGGCGAGGGCGTGGTTGGCTGATCGGAGGTGGCGTTTGGGAGCGTAGAAGTTGATTCGGTTGTTGAGGTAGCTAGGGCCTTGGTCGTGTAGGGCTTTATGTGCGTGGGTGAGGAGGCGGAAGGTGATCCTTTTGTTGACGGAGAGCCAATGCAGGTCTCTCAGATGTCCGGAGATGTGGCTGGTTCGTGGGATGTCGAGGATGAGTCTGGCTGAGGCGTTCTGGATCCGCTGGAGTCTCTTCTGAAGCTTGGCGGTGGTACCGGCGTAGAGGGCGTTGCCGTAGTCCAGTCGACTGGTGACGAGGGCCTGGGTGACGGTCTTCCTGGTCTCGGTGGGGATCCACCAGAAGATCTTCCGTAGCATGCGTAGGATGTTGAAGCACGCCGAGGAGACGGCGTTGACTTGCCTGGTCATGGAGAGGGAGGAGTCCAGGATGAAGCCCAGGTTGCGCGCGTGGTCTGTCGGTTTGGGTGCGGAGCCCAGGGCGGGAGGCCACCAGGAGTCGTCCCAGGCGGAGGGCGAAGAGCCCAGGATGAGGACCTCCGTCTTGTCTGAGTTCAGTTTCAGGCGGCTGGTCGTCATCCACTCGGCTACATCTTTCATCCCTTCGTGCAGATTGGCTCTGGCGGCGGCGGGGTCGTTGGTCAGGGAGAGGATCAGCTGGGTGTCGTTGGCGTAGGAGATTATGTTGAGGTTGTGTTTGCGTGCGATGGCCGCGAGGGGGCTCATGTAGACGTTGAAGAGGGTGGGGCTCAGGGAGGATCCTTGAGGGACGCCGCAGATTACTTCGGTGGCTTTTGACTTGTACGGTGGTAGGCGGACTCTCTGTGTTCTTCCGTCGAGGAAGGAGATGATCCATTCCAGTGCCTTCTCCTGGATTCCGACGTAGCTGAGGCGCTGTACTAGGGTGCGGTGGCAGACAGTGTCGAATGCCGCGGAGAGGTCTAGGAGGATGAGGGCCGCTGTGTCTCCGTTGTCCATCAGGGCTCGGATGTCGTCGGTGGCAGCGATGAGGGCGGTCTCGGTGCTGTGGTTGGCTCGGAAGCCAGACTGTGAGGGGTCGAGGGATCCATTCGTCTCAAGGAAGGCGGCCAGCTGCTTGTTGACGGTCTTCTTGATGACTTTGGCTGGAAACGGGAGGAGCGAGATGGGGCGGTAGTTCTTGAGTTCGGTGGGGTCCGCTGTGGGTTTCTTGAGTAGAGCGCTGAGTTCGGCGTGCTTCCAGCTCTCAGGGAAGGTGGCGGTGTCGAAGGAGGTGTTGATAATGTCCCGCAGGTGGGGTGCGATGACAGCGTCGGCCTTGTTGAAGACGTGGTGAGGGCAGGGGTCGGTCGGAGATCCGGAGTGGACGGAGTTCATCATGCGGACGGTGTCTTCGGTGCTGATCGGAGTCCAGGCGCGGAGGGTGGTGGTGGGGGGCGGTGGTTCGGTCGTGGTGTGCGTTGGTTGGGTGCTGAAGCTGTTGTGTATGTCCGCGATCTTGTTGTGGAAGTATGAGGCGAGGGAGTTGCAGAGGTCTTGCGATGGGGTGATGTCGTTGTTTCCTGCGCTGGGGTTGGATAGCTCTTTCACGATGTTGAAGAGTTCCTTGCAGTTGTGTCCGTTGTTGTCCAGCCGGTCCTTGAATGCGGTTTTAATGGCGGCGCGGATCAGCTGGTGGTGCTTCCGGGTGGCAAGCTTGAAGGTGGTCATGTTGTCCGGTGTTGGTTCCCTTCTCCAGACTTTCTCGAGGGCTCGGCAGTTCTGCTTGGAGCTCTTGAGTTCGTCGGTGAACCATGGGGCTTTCTTGCTGCCGGGTCTGCTGGGCGGGGTCCTCAGCGGGGCGAGTTCGTCCGCGCAGTTGCTGATCCACTTCGTGAGGTTGTCGGCGGCCTGGCTGGGGTTCGCTGAGCTGGCAGGAGGGTGCTGGCTCAGGGAGGTGGCGAGCTGGTCGGCTGTGATCTTGTTCCAGCTTCTGCGGGCAACCTGTTGCTGGTGGTGGTGGGTCGTCGTTCTTTTGAAGGTGAAGTGGACACAGCTGTGGTCCGTCCATTGAAGCTCTGTGACGTGGCTGAAGGCGATGTCTGTGCTGGATGAGAAGACTGCGTCGAGTGTGTGTCCGGCGAGGTGGGTGGGGGTGGACACCAGCTGCTTGAGTCCAAGATTGGCGAGGTTGTCGAGCAGGGTGCTGGTGTTGCGGTCGTTGTTGTTCTCCAGGTGGAAGTTGAGGTCCCCCAGGAGGATGTAGTCAGCGGAGGGGAGGGCCTGCGGGCTGACGAAGTCGGCGATGTCCTCGCTGAATTGAGTGCGTGGTCCCGGAGGTCGGTAGATCAGGGTGCCTCTGAGGGTGGTCTTCGGGTCTGTGTGGATCTGGAAATGCAGGTGTTCGGCGGTGGTTAGGGTGTTGTCGGTGCTGGTCGTGATACGGATGGTGTTCCTGTGGATGATGGCGATGCCTCCTCCCACCTGGTTGGCGGTGCGGTCCCTCCGGGTGATCTTGTATCCCTCTGGGATGGCGATGGCGATGTCGGGCGCTGAAGAGGCGTTCATCCAGGTCTCCGTGAGGAAGGCAACATCAGGGGCTGTGGTGTCGAGGAGGTTCCAGAGTTCGGTGGCGTGTCTGTGGACGGAGCGGGTGTTGAGCAGGATGCACTTGAGGTGGTTGCTGCTGGTGTTCGGCTTCGGCTTGGCGAGGCAGGTCCGGATGCAGGTGAACTTGCAGGCGTGGCAGCTGAAGGGTCCGTGGGTGCGTCGTGGGGTGGCTTGGTAGCATCCTGGGAGTCGACCGGTGTTGAGTGCGCTGAGGGTGGCGGCGGTGTACGTCAGGCGGGTGGGCCGGGTTCTTCTGGGGCCAGGGGTCCTGGCACTGGGCGCGGTCCAGGCGTGGACGGGCGTAGACGGGCTTGCCTTTGGCGCGCCTTCGGCGCACAATCGGCGCGCCCGCTGCGCGTGACCGCTGCGCGTTCGCACGGTCGCCATATATGGCGAAGTGCGCGGGGGCGGAGCAGCTGGGAGGCGGGAGCGGGGAGGGAACAGAAGGAAAAAAGGGGCGGGGTTAGCGGCGGTGGCGGGAAGCGGGGAGGGAGGACGAAGGGCAGCGAAAACGGCCAAACAGGAAGGAAAGGACAAAACTAATTACAAAACTATTACACAGGCAATACAGGAAGACTAAGAATAAACAATTTACACAGCAAAAACAGCAAAACACAACATGGGCAGGACAGGCAAGCACGGACCACGCCGCTCGAAGGCAGGGGGCGTGGTCACGCGGCGGCAGCGAGGCAGTCAGGCAGGGGGGCACACGCAGCAGCTGGTGGCCGTGCGGCGCGGGGGTGTCCTAGAACTAGGTCACACTCACCTGCGTCGCACGGTCGCCATATATGGCCAAGTGCGCGGGGGGGGCGGAGCAGCTGGGAGGCGGGAGCGGGGAGGGAACAGAAGGAAAAAAGGGGCGGGGTTAGCGGCGGTGGCGAGAAGCGGGGAGGGAGGACGTAGGGCAGCGAAAACGGCCAAACAGGAAGGAAAAGACAAAACTAATTACAAAACTATTACACAGGCAATACAGGAAGACTAAGAATAAACAATTTACACAGCAAAAACAGCAAAACACAACAGGGGCAGGACAGGCAAGCACGGACCACGCCGCTCGAAGGCAGGGGGCGTGGTCACGCGGCGGCAGCGAGGCAGTCAGGCAGGGGGGCACACGCAGCAGCTGGTGGCCGTGCGGCGCGGGGGTGTCCTAGAACTAGGTCACACTCACCTGCGTCGCACGGTCGCCATATATGGCCAAGTGCGCGGGGGGGCGGAGCAGCTGGGAGGCGGGAGCGGGGAGGGAACAGAAGGAAAAAAGGGGCAGGGTTAGCGGCGGTGGCGGGAAGCGGGGAGGGAGGACGAAGGGCAGCGAAAACGGCCAAACAGGAAGGAAAAGACAAAACTAATTACAAAACTATTACACAGGCAATACAGGAAGACTAAGAATAAACAATTTACACAGCAAAAACAGCAAAACACAACAGGGGCAGGACAGGCAAGCACGGACCACGCCGCTCGAAGGCAGGGGGCGTGGTCACGCGGCGGCAGCGAGGCAGTCAGGCAGGGGGGCACACGCAGCAGCTGGTGGCCGTGCGGCGCGGGGGTGTTCTAGAACTAGGTCACACTCACCTGCGTCGCACGGTCGCCATATATGGCCAAGTGCGCGGGGGGGCGGAGCAGCTGGGAGGCGGGAGCGGGAAGGGAACAGAAGGAAAAAAGGGGCGGGGTTAGCGGCGGTGGCGGGAAGAGGGGAGGGAGGACGACGGGCAGCGAAAACGACCAAACAGGAAGGAAAAGACAAAACTAATTACATAACTATTACACAGGCAATACAGGAAGACTAAGAATAAACAATTTACACAGCAAAAACAGCAAAACACAACAGGGGCAGGACAGGCAAGCACGGACTAAGCCGCTCGAAGGCAGGGGGCGTGGTCACGCGGCGGCAGCGAGGCAGTCAGGCAGGGGGGCACACGCAGCAGCTGGTGGCCGTGCGGCGCGGGGGTGTCCTAGAACTAGGTCACACTCACCTGCGTCGCACGGTCGCCATATATGGCCAAGTGCGCGGGGGGCGGAGCAGCTGGGAGGCGGGAGCGGGGAGGGAACAGAAGGAAAAAAGGGGCAGGGTTAGCGGCGGTGGCGGGAAGCCGGGAGGGAGGACGAAGTGCAGCGAAAACGGCCAAACAGGAAGGAAAAGACAAAACTAATTACAAAACTATTACACAGGCAATACAGGAAGACTAAGAATAAACAATTTACAACAGCAAAAACAGCAAAAACAGCAAAACACAACAGGGGCAGGACAGGCAAGCACGGACCACGCCGCTCGAAGGCAGGGGGCGTGGTCACGCGGCGGCAGCGAGGCAGTCAGGCAGGGGGGCACACGCAGCAGCTGGTGGCCGTGCGGCGCGGGGGTGTCCTAGAACTAGGTCACACTCACCTGCGTCGCACGGTCGCCATATATGGCCAAGTGCGCGGGGGGGCGGAGCAGCTGGGAGGCGGGAGCGGGAAGGGAACAGAAGGAAAAAAGGGGCGGGGTTAGCGGCGGTGGCGGGAAGCGGGGAGGGAGGACGAAGGGCAGCGAAAACGGCCAAACAGGAAGGAAAAGACAAAACTAATTACAAAACTATTACACAGGCAATACAGGAAGACTAAGAATAAACAATTTACACAGCAAAAACAGCAAAACACAACAGGGGCAGGACAGGCAAGCACGGACCACGCCGCTCGAAGGCAGGGGGCGTGGTCACGCGGCGGCAGCGAGGCAGTCAGGCAGGGGGGCACACGCAGCAGCTGGTGGCCGTGCGGCACGGGGGTGTCCTAGAACTAGGTCTCCAACATCTGATTGGCAATTTCCCCCCCCCCGCTATCGTACTTTGGCGTTCTGCAAGCGTGACAGGCGCAAAGACCGCCCACCACGCTTCCGCTGAGAAGACAGGACCTGGGAAATGGTGGCGGTGCCTAGCAGGCACCGTCCACCAGATTACAATGCTGGCGTCAGACAGCCTTTCCATGGCGGTTTCACCGCCATGGAAAGGCTGGCAGAGATTGGATGCGGGGGCCCACTGTGGGCCCCCTCTGTGTTTGGGGGATGGTGCACTGGGGGGTGGGGGGGTACCCATGGTAACCCCCAACATTTCCCAGCACTAAGTGGCAAGATCAGATTATTTAAAATTTTCAAAGTTTTGGTAATTTCTGTAAATGCTATTGGGAGCCTCACACCTGGATGCAATGGAGGGTAAACAAAGGGTCACATCTTATCACTTCACATGTACTTTAGAGAGACATTCCTATGACTTTGTTCAGTTCCTGTATACAAGAGTATGCCATACACTGTAAGAATGTCAGATGGGTTGGTCAGCCCAGTATTTACCCAAATAACCATTCAAATACCACTATTTCATTGTATTTCTTTTATAGCACTTTAGCACTACTCATCCCAATTCAGGGTGTCAGAGTGCTTTACATAAGAAAAACAGATAATACATTGACAATAAGTGTGTGTACATCAATATAAAGGATGTCTTACATAAGGAAGTGAGGGTTACAAGGTGTAGGAGCTGCAAGTCCCTCATACCTCACTGTGTTATATTAGAAGGATTACAAATTATGAACTGCAAGTAACAAAAGGACCTCTGTCTTAAAAGCAATCACCGCTTACCCATTTACATAAAATAAAAAACTGTCAACTGAGTGTTACATAATGTGCTTTGCAGGAGACATATTGACTCTCTATGGGGCATATTATCAAGCCAGGCGATAAAATTATCGCCGCTAAAACGGCGAAAATGGGCTTGATAATATGCTCTATGGAATTCCAATTGAAGCCCATGTTAGATGTCCTTCGTATCTAACATGGGCTTCAATTGGAATTCCATGGAGCATATTATCAAGCCCATTATCGCCGTTTTAGCTGCAGTTTTCTGCCGCTAAAGCGGCGATAATTTTATCGCCTGGCTTGAAAATATGCCCCTATGTACTTTGAATCAAAACTAAGACTACGTAAACACAGATCTCTCCAGCAAATACATTATCCTCCAGAGT
The DNA here is from genome assembly GCF_964204655.1 of Triturus cristatus. NCBI lineage: Eukaryota > Metazoa > Chordata > Amphibia > Caudata > Salamandridae > Triturus > Triturus cristatus. The sequence goes on from NC_140587.1 coordinate 617,710,630, forward strand.
TATCTTAATATTATTATTATTATTCCCTAAGATTTAGCTGCAGCACAAAGATCTCTGCAGCAGGTGCCTTAACCCCATAAGATATTTTAAAATACAGACATTGCAACCAATTAAGCAGAACAGATTTACTGCTACATTTCTCCTTGTTGTCAATTTCTTTATGGCAGGCTTTAAAAAAAAAATGTATAAGTTGAGGCCCAGATTTTGCATCAGGTTACATCAATATTTTGATTAGATTTTTCAAAATCTAATTTGTTAAATATTGTAATGCTCACAAATATACTCATGATATTTTGATTAGATTTTTCAAAATCTAATTTGTTAAATATTGTAATGCTCTCAAATATCCTCATGATAGACCTGCTAAACATATGTGAGCTCTTAAGCTCTGATGTCACTTCTTGGGAGTTCCTGGGTTGTGATGCCACTTCTCGTGATGCCACATGCAATCTCACACGTGATGTCCATTCCTGTGATGTCATTTCCTGTGATGTCCCACACAGTGATGTCACGCACAGTGATGCCACATGCGGTGATGTCAAGCCCTTTCTGCCTAACTTGGTGAGTCCCCCCGCTTCTTTTTTTAGGATTTGAGCCCTGGTGATGGAGCAAGGTCTCATAATAAAAGAGACTTGCTCAAATGCAATCCTCTCAAATAACGTGTAACACTATAATCAACCTGTTTGTAAATCCTAATATTGCATTACACACATTATACTGTATATAGGGGAAGCTTCTCTATGTGTATTACTAACCAGTAACCCGAGTGTCATTAAAATGGCTGCCAAAAACACGGGATTCTTACTGCGTATGCGTCTACTGCATCTACGTAGTATGACGTTTTCTATGCTTGGAGGGAAAACTTGCAGCTGCGCAATAAGCTTCTAAAATGGCTGCTTGAATCTCACATGTTAATGCATACGCTTTGCTTAAACTAAACCTTATAAGTTCTACTAAATTGCTATTGCGAAAGAGATATTAAAGTAAATGGGATTAGAGTAGTGATAAGTGGTATACAGTGAATTAATTAATTTTTGTATTCTAACATGTCTTTTTCTGACTTTATTATTAGTTCATATTCGGGCCTCGGAGGGTGACTGAAATCCCTACCCCACCTAACCTTTGCGCTAGCACACTCAAACCTGTCCGGAGCTAAGATGATACCGTTGAAACTCAGCCAAGGTCGTACTGGCAAGAATCTCTTGGGAACTTAACCCATCGACCTGGACAGAGGAAGAAAAGGATATACAAAATATATACAATGTATTGATCATAATGCGAAATGCGGGTGGAAATAAAGCTTGAGAAAGTAAATTAAGGGGCAGAAACATTGAACAATGAACCTAAAGTAAAATAATTACATTTAAAATGGTGTGATGACCTCTTCCCTTGCCTTTCCCAATCAGAAGTAGGGGTTTTCACGATATTGAAACATTGGGGGGTGGTACATGAACATAGATTAGTATAACTGAGGTAGTTTAGTTAGTCAGATGTCACTGACCCTAAGCAGACTGCAGATGCCAGAGACCCTGTTCGAGAGACCGAAATACTGATCGAAGAATCCAATCATCTAGAAGGGATTCACGGAAGAAAAATCGAGGAGAGTAGTGCCAGAGAGGGGTGCAACGCAGGCGTTGCACTTAGAAGAGATCACCTTCCCGGTCCTGAATCTGTCCTGATCCTTTATCTCCTGACCTATCCGGAGAACTTCACCTGACTCCTTGGCCAGGGGTCTGGTCTTCACACCACCTTAGGTAAATATAATTCTGTGTAGTATGTCCTTGTACTGCTCTCTGTTTCTCCCCCTTCAGGTACTGTCATCATGATATTTTAAATGAAGACTTATATTGAACCTGATTTGATTTCTTCCTGAAGGAAAACTGTGTATAACATGTATTTGATCTTTGACTCACAAAATTATTTGATTAGATAAAACTTTTAAATCTCTTTGAGTCTGTGATTATTTGGAGAATAAAACTTTAATGTCAATTCTACTTAATATAACTTAGCAACTAGATTCATTGACCAGAGGAAATTTATCATCAACGAGATCGAGTTGGTAAAGAATTTGGTAGAGGTAAACAATCTCGCAGGTAAATCAAAATTTACCCCAGCGGTACTACTGGCTTATTGTATGAATGTTTATGGGCCCAGGTGAGTATATGTTGTGTGAGTAACACAAACTGGTAATCCACTGGATCAGTTTTTCTTGGTAGCAGAGCTATGGTTTATAGTTCTAGTTAGTTAGGTAGAAAATATTGTGGATTGAATTATTAATTTATGTATTAACCAAACCCGTGTGTTCTGTTTTATGTTGTCTGGAAATTCCCGGGAATATTGAATAGCGGGTGGGGAATGGAAGCCACACTGCAGTGAGGTTACTTGTCATGATTTAGAGAAGGTGCTGAAAGTTACACAGAACTAGAAGCACTGATTTAGGGATTAATTTCTTCGTATGAAAGTGAGAATAATTGATAGTAAAGGAGTTTGTTGGTGAAACTTTGGTCTGATATCACCTAGAAAGGGTAATACTGAAGGAGCAGCAGGTTTTCTGATGCTTGAATGAAGAGTAAGCGGAAAGGTTTTACTCTTAGTGTGTGAAGAGTAAGCAGAAAGGTTTTACTCGCAGCAAAAGAAATTGACTATTTTTTGAAAATTTAGAGAATCTGACAAAGTAGCGAATGTTTCTATGTTGTTAAATTAATGCAAAATACATGTAAAATGTGAGAAAATAGGTTTTCGCATTACCTTGTAAATTCAGTTGCGAGTGCTGCACTGATGTCACAGAGGGCTGCGCTGGGATTGTTTGGAACAGCAGGCGTGTGACTGACGCGAAGAATTGTAAAGGAGGGGTCAGTAGTAAAGAGTGATACTGACGTCATTGAGAGCCGCACTAGTATTGGCTAAAAGCATAGCGAAACAGAATCTGATTGGTGAGAAGAATAAGAAACCGCGCTGGTATTGTTATTAAAGTAAAAGCGGACATTTGATTATTTGAAAATAGAAACCATGATAATAATTGAAAGTGGGTTTTGCATGTGGAGATACAATCCTACTTTGATAGGGAATCGTCCAGACAGAAGGTACTTAGGATTTTCCCAAGAACAGTACATAAAAGGAAGATCACACAAAATGTACGGAGAAAGGAGAAAAATATCATTTATGCAGAAAATGTAAAATTATTTTAAAAAGGATAAACCCATTAAAATTAGAGAAGGAATACTCATGCCTCCCCTGAAAACGCCCGCATCCTACATGAGGATGGAAAGAGGCTATCATACTTGTGTATGGTTAGAACATTGTATAGAATATACAAAAGATGATGGAATATTGGCTTATCCTAAGTTTGGAACATTTAATGGAAGAATCTTACATAACTTACGCACTAGAATGAATGAATTAGAACCCAAACCCAGACTAACACAGTATGAGGCATTAGAGGAATGGGAGACTGAAGTATTTGAGCGCGATAGATCAAGAAGTGACAAAAACTTGAGCACATTTTATCCCAAATTTCCACGCGAAACCAAAGATAGGCAGATGAAACAGTGGAGGCAAGCCATGGTGGCTGAAGGATTATATCTTGTATTGATGGCTGAGGAACAGACAGGAGGTAAATGTATAGAGAAAACAAAACATTTAGCACTGACAGGTAGTGGAGATTCAGAAGATAATTATTTAGAAATGTTAATGAAAAATCCTCTGCCTTATCCAGAAAGACCCAATTGGACTACCCAGAGTGCCTCAATTCAAGAAACATCTTTAGTTCCACAGGTTGTACATGGAAAATCAATGGAGAGGGTACTTCAAGAAAGAGAAAGGGAAGCGATAAATAAGAATAGAATCGAATTAATATAGAAAATAACCCAGATAAGCATGCATCCTGAAGCTCTAACTATAACAAGTGACTATAGGTCCTGTTGTCCCATTGTATGAGGATAAATGAAATTGTCCTAAAACACCCGTTATGACTACCCCCATCATTGAACCTAGAAAAGAAAAAAGAATAATTGATGACCAAGCCAGTGAATGTGAGTCAGTGATTTCATTATTGGACTTACCGATAAGAGGGCAAATAAATTTAACACCCAGAAGAGTCACACCATGTTGCTCGAAAGAAGTGCAAATAGAGACATTCACAGGAACGAAGAGTGCCACAATAGTAACCCCACAAGAAATAGAAAGATGGGCACAAGAAATAGAAAAACCAAATCCACCACCGAAAATATTAGACATTTTCAAATTAAGAGTTGAATTAGAAGAAATGATAGCTGGAAATGTAGGACTGGATAGGTTAAACACCTATAGTGAGGAAGAATTACTGTTCATTTTCAGAAGCATAACCCGAAACACGAAAATATTTCATGATAAATTGACAAATTTGGTCTCTATAATGGGAATAGAGATAGGGAGATCCAAGGTGTTGCAGAAACCCTATAGAGCAGAATTTTCTGATAAAGATTTGTAAAACATGAAAATGTCAGGAAGAAAATTGCAGATAAAGAAGCTTATGACGATATTGCAAAAATGGGGAGATTTAGACAGATGGAAAGTTAGATGGACAAAGAAAAAGGAAGAGGCACAGACAAGTTGATCTACATCTGAATATTTGATGAGAGAAACAGAGAAGACTGAAATATTGTGCCCAATGAGAGAGGTTCCAGGAGGGGGATATCTACAAGTTGAGAGGTTTGTGAAGGTTTCGAAGGTTTTGTTGAAATATCTGGATGGTTTATTTGACATAGTGGTGCCTGCTGATTTGTGGACATAATGTAAAATTACAGTTGATTGGCCTAGTACCCGAGGGATGTAAAAACAGGAGCCCCGTCAGAAGACGTTATGAAGAAATGTCACCAAGTAATCACTTTCTTAAAAGTGAAAATTCCACCAAAGGAAACCGATTGGATAAAGATAGATAGACCAACCCAGGAAAAGGATGAGTCTGTACATGCTTACTATGAGCGCCTTTTACAGGTGTTCAAACAGTATAGTGGATTTGAAAGTATTTGGGATAAGGGCATGACTCATTTTGTGAAGCGATTTGTGTCAGGGTTAAGGCAAGATATATCCCAAATGATTGAACAGCACATGCTGTGCTGGCAAGCGAAGCCCATAGATGAAATTCTCAAATATGCAAAATACTGCGGAGATGAAATTGACAATAGACGAAAGAATTTAGAGGAGAAAATGATGTTGGCCCAAGTGAAATTAGCATAACAGCAAGAACTCCAGCTAAATAATCTGGCCGGAAATACGGGAAAGGGGCAAAATCATGGTGAAAATAAAGGGGGGAAACCAAAAGGGCGATTGAGCAGAGAAGAGGCAAAGAAAAGGTTTCCCTGTCATGGGTGCGGAAAATTGGGGCATTGGAAAAACGAGTGTAAGAGTATACAGAATAATAACGGCCCAAATCAAAATTTTAATCCACAGACGCTGAATGAGGTGATAACCACAGGAGGAGTCAATTGCCACCTGCCTCTATGCCAAATTTTGTGAGTCAAGCCAAGTACAGTGCAGACACCGGATTTCAAGAAGGAAGTGGTAAAGAAAAATTTGTAACATCGCAGTTTCTTTTACAAGACTCTTATTTTGATGACACTAATTTATGACGGTGCCTGAGGGGGGAGGAAGAGGAGTGCGTACTTGGCTCATCCTTACAGGTAGATCAGTCAGGTCCATATATCGATGGTAAGGTAGAAGGAAATGACATTACCTTCTTGTTGGACAGTGGTGCTACCCGTTCTACTGTGAGAACAGCAGACATCTCAAACCTACCCCTATTAGGACCCCTATTACAAAACTAATGGAGGTACGTATTGGCAAATTCAAAAAGATGCATAAGTTTGTAGTGTGTGACTCCAGCCCTGTGAATTTATTGGGAAGGGATCTACTGTGCAAAATGAAGTGCACCATATTTTGCACACCGGACGGTGTTGCAATTGAGACCCCAGACGAAGACGGAGTATACAAAATCATGCTAGCCAAACAAGGAACAGGAGTAGATGAATTGTTTTCCATGATGACTTACCAAATGATGCCAAAACAACAGTAAATCCTGAAGTGTGGGATTTTACAGGAAAAGAAGTAGGATTAATGACAAATGTAGATCCTGTGAAGGTGACTGTGAAAGAAGGTGCAGTTTATCCAAATACTTGACAATACAAAATGAGTCCTGAAGTAAAAGCTGGTAGTGCAGCAGAAATTGATCGAATGGTCGAGCAAGGCATTTTAAAAGAAATAATGAGTAGTCCCTGTGATTCACCTATAATTGCCATTAAGAAACCTAACGGAAAATCTAGGGTAGTTCAAGATTTGAGGAAGATAAACAAGATTGTGGTGCCATGTTGCCCTATGGTACCCAACCCTGCAGTGATTTTGTACCAGATACCATGGAAGACAGGATGGTTTACCATAATTGATTTATGCCATGCCTTTTTCTCCATTCCATTGCATCCTGATAGTCAGTTTTTATTTTCTTTCAAGTTTGAGGAACGTATTTATGTTTGGAATCGCGTTCCTCAAGGGTATACTGAGAGTCCTTCAATCTTTAATCGAATTTTGAAAAAGTGTCTTGAGACATTAGTGCTGCCTAGGGAGTCAGTCCTGGTACAGTATATTGACGATCTATTGATCGCATCAAAAACAGGAGATGACTGTGTTACTGATTCCATTGCTTTATTGAACCATCTAGCCGAAGGTGGACATAATGTGTCCCCAGAGAAATTACAATTTTGCAGAACAGTAGTTAAATATTTGGGACATCAGATAGAATGAGGGCTAAGGAGTGTGACCTCTGAGAGAATAAAAATAATAAGACAAACGAAATTACCCCAATCCCAAAAGGAAATAAGAATGTTCCTTGGTGTCGTAGGATATTGCAGACAATGGATTGTAGGGTTTTCTCTAATGGCAAAACCCCTGATACAATTGACAAAGAAGCGAGCAAGAGACCCAATAGAGTGGGATGATCAAAGCATGGAAGCCTTTGTGAAATTATGAAATGTGTGAAGCACCTGCGTTTGGTATGCCAGAATATTCGAAAGAATTTGCACTGTTCTGTTGTGAGTGAGATAATTGTGCACTCTCAGTCTTAACACAGAGACATAGTCTAATCAGACCCTCCAGGATTTCGCGATTTCGCGATTTGCAAAAAAATTGCGAAATCGGCACTTTTGTAAAAATGCCCCGATTTTTACAAAAGTGCCCGCGAAATCCTGGCATCCAGCAGACCCGCCCTCTTCTATTGGCCCAGTGGCTCTTTCTTGCCACGGGGGCCAATAGAAGGGGGGTCCTCACAGCAGGCAGGCGCGAGGTGTGATGCTTATCTACACCCCTCACCTGCCTGCTGTGCTGTTCTTTCACTTTGCTGACGACTCACCTGGTCTGGTCTGGAGCGGCGCTGCACTGGTCTGGCGGATCGTCGGATTGTCGTCTCGGGAGGCAAAGCAAAGGTAAGGGGCATTTTCACTGTGTTGGGGGCCTGCCGCGTGCCCAGTGTGCGGCGGGCCCTCGGGAGGCATTTCCTCCGGGGCCCGCTGCACAGAGGGCACGCGGCGGGCCACGGCTGCCATGAGCCGAGGCAATTTTGGTTGTTGGGGGCCCGCCGCACACAGGGCACGCGGCGGGCCCTCAAAGGGGCATTTTTTTAAAAAATTCACTGTGTTGGGGGCCCGCCGCACACAGGGCACGCGGCGGGCCCTCAAGGGGGCATTTTTTTAAAAAATTCACTGTGTTGGGGGCCCGCCGCCTTTTTCTTCTTTTGTAGAGTCCCGGAGGCAAGGAGCTGCTGGTTCAAGATCCGGTGCAGAGCACAGGTAAGTTTTGTCCCCGCCGCGTGCAAGGTGTGCGGCAGGTCCAGGTGCCATTCTTTTGAGGCCAGCTGGTCATGCGGGCCCAGGGGCACAAGGGGGGTGCTGTGGTTTTTAGAGCAGGGTAGTGGGGGGTGTGCCATGGGAAGGGCTAGCAAAGCCAGCTGTAACTCCTTTTTCTTCCTTTTTCTTCTTTTGTAGAGTCCCGGAGGCAAGGAGCTGCTGGTTCAAGATCCGGTGCAGAGCACAGGTAAGTTTTGCTGGGTTTGTTGAGTCTGAGATGCAACTCAGCAAGTCTCCCCCAGATTCCCTTGAAAATCTGCAAAGGATTTTGAACAGCGACGAAAGAAACTGCATAAAAGTGCAATTGGACATTGTGGCCGAAAAATGGCAAAACATTTTGCAACTGATGGACTTATTCCAGAGTCAGACACCAGTGACAATGAAGGTGTATGATTATTTGGAGGACCTTCACATAGACCTAACAAACAATTCAGTCCTCACTCTGGAGTTACTACAACCATTTCTGCAGACGACTGCAGGGGCTAAATTAACTCTGATACAGAAAAAAAAGATAACAGCCCAGCTCAATGAAGCTTTTGAAAATTCTCTGGAAAAGGCGGGCAAATACATGGGGGAGGCCCAACCGGGCATTGGGTTCTTGAAGCAAGTGTGCCTTTTCAATCCTGCATGACTCTGCATCCTGCCTAAGGACAAGAGTGCATATTCTGCCAACCCTGGTTTCAGCGAAGTCTCCGATCAGGAGCTTTGCCTCTACTTTGAACATGTAGGCCCAGAAGCAGTACAGGCATCTGTTTCTGGGGTGATTGACACTGACCTCTTTTGGTGTGGGATGGCTGACCGCATTCCAGTCCTTTCACAGCTTGCAGCTGCGTACAAGGACTGTGTGACCAGTTCTGCAGATGCTGAAAGGAGCAACAGCATCTACAAAATTATTTTGTCAGCCAGACGCCGGTTCCTCTCAGAGCAATCCATCCGGGCATTATTGTTCCTGCATTATAATCAGCAGCACAATATTGGGCTACATTTGGACTGCTCAGAAGAACTGCAAGATTAACACGACAACCATCCAGGTACCCTGGGCATTTATTCAGTAACAGGTTTATGTCCTATATGTAGTCTTGAAGACAAACAAAGTGTCTACATTGTAAATAAACCAAATATACATAGCTTCATGTTGTTAAATAACTCAAAAAACAAAGAGATCTGTGTTTGTTGTAGGAAAAACTGCCAAATAAAAGAAAACTAAATTTGCTAATCCATGCCGCTATATCCTGGGGGGTCTGTCTAATGCGCTGTCCTGTGGCATATTTTTCTGCTACCTTGGACCCTGTAGCATCTGCATTGCCTGGTTGTCTAAAAGCTGTGGCCGCAGCATGCAAGAGTCTGGAACAGAGCGAGTCTATTGTGATGGGACACCCTGTAAAAGTGTATGTCCCTCATTCAGTTGTAATTCTTTTAACAAGAACTCAAACTCAGTATCTTACCCCTAGTAGAATGACAAAATATGAGCGAATTATACTAGGGGCTGAAAACGTGACCATATTCAGATGTACTGTTCTTAACCCAGCTACCTTGTTACCAGATGCATAAAATGAGGACGTGAAAGATGAAGTCGAACATGAATGTCTTGATGTGAAAGAACTCAGTACAAAACCTCGTCCAGACATACAGGAGGAGCCCTTGAAGAATGCTGAACATGAGCTCTTTGTAGATGGCTCGTGAATGCGCCATGAGGAAGGAGGTTTGAGTGCTGCTTATGCTGTGTGTACATTGGCTGGAATAGTCGAAGCATCCTATTTACCAGGAGTCAATTCTACATAAGTAGCCAAATTGATAGCTTTAATCAAAGCTTGCAAAAGTGTGAAAAATTGGAGAGTAACCATTTACACTGATAGCCAGTATGGTTAAGGGGTTGTGCACGATTTTGGCCAGCTCTGGATACAGAGAGACTTCCTGACTTCTTCAGGGTCTCCCATTAAAAATTGGATATTTGTGAAAAAATTGCTTGAGGCAAAACAATTGCCAAAAGAAGTGGCAGTGGTCAAATGTGCTGCACATCAGTCAGGAAATGACCATGTGACTGCAGGTAACCGATATGCTGACCAGGTTACCCAACACTGCGCGAAATGTAAAATAACAGTAAACAAGCAAATTGAAAATTGTGGAATCAGCTGCCAACTTATGCTACTCTCAGGTTTAGAAACATTGGAAGAAGTGAGAGAACTACAAGATGAAGTGGAAACAAGGGAAAGAGAGGAGTGGGAGAAAGTTTGTTGTCAGAGAGGGGCAGAAGACAATGTATGGGTTTACTTAGATGACATACCAGGAATGTCAAACTGTATGCTTGCACCAATGGCTAGGATGTATCATGGAGACACCCACATAGGCAGAGATGCTATGATTAGACTTTTCACACAAGATTGGTTTATGGTTTAAATCTGTTTATTGAGTTCAAGCAAACATGGAACAAAGAACACCCTCAACTCCAGAGGCACAATACCAATGAGGCAACTAGGTTGCCTAGCTTAGCAATACTGCGGGTAATAAACAGAAACGGAAGCCAAAAAATAAGAATAAAAAACACACAATAAAATCATACAAACCCCAAGGATACCTACCCCCTCCCTTTCCCTCGTCCGCTTTAACTGAGCCGGTGAAGGCGGCCTCTAAGGATCAACGCCGCCGCTTGCGGCGATTCTGGGAGGTGGCGTTAGGAATCTGCGTGTCCGCTAGGTGCAATAACCGAAGATAGCGGGGACAGGTCAGCTCACGAAATTCAGACACCAATAGGGTGAGAAAGGGCTTCCATAGCTCCGGGAAGTCAGATCCTCTACCAGCTAACGTAAGTGTAAGTTTCTCCATACCCAACACCCCCCAGAGTCTCTGGAGCCATCCAGAGAGTGTCGGGAGCTGGGCCGAGCGCCAGTGTATCAGTATGTTTTGTGTCGCTGCGCCTAAGGCGATGGCAATCAGCCTGCCCCTCCGGGATTTGAGTGGGTATGTCAGCGGGTTGGGCAAGCCCAGAAGAATATACGCGGGGAAGCGCGGGAGCTCTGTCTCGAAGTGTAGGTCAATTTCATCCAAAACCTGGGCCCAATATGGTTGTATACAGGTACAACTCCAGGGAACATGTTCTAGGGTGCCCACTTCTCCACAGCCCCTCCAACACAACGCACTCCGGCGAGGGTCAAAGCGATGCAAGCGCTCTGGCGTATAATACCAGTAAGTGGCAATTTTGGTCAGAGTCTCCGTGAGTCCCATGTGGTATGCAGAGTGCCGTGCTCTATGATAGATACCGTCCCATTCCTTGTGGCTTAAGGATCTGCCCAGGTCCCTTTCCCACCGAGCCCGGCCTGCGTTATACGTGTGTGTAGTAGTGTCCAGGAGCATTTTGTAGAGGTCAGAGATTATTTTCTTATTGGACGTGCGCGTCATCAGCCATTTTTCATAAGAGGTCAGGAGACGCTGCGCCTAAGGCCTAACCTGCTGGTGGAGTGCCCAATGTCTGACTTGTAAATACGGCATGCGCTCTGATTCCGGGAGGCCATAATGTTCCCTGAGCTGCTGAAACGTGATTATGCCATCAAAATCGAAAAGATGACCAAAGGACCTACAAGAGGAGGAGCGCCAGGCGCGAAAGGCCTGGACGTCCGCACGCGGACGAAACTTTGGATTATCAAATATTGGGGTGAGAGGTGACGGAAAGGAGGTCAGTCGGTAGGCAAGGTTAGTGCGATCCCAAGATTCCAGTACCGTGCTTGTGATATAGGAAGCGTAGAGATTTGGTGGTCTATGCTGTTTACGAAGGAAGGGGATGCCCTGCAGCGGTCTGGCCGCCACCGCTTGGTCTTGGAACAGCCAGTGTTTCTCCGATTCCAATTGGTGCCATTCCACTAAGTATCTAAGCTGAGAAGCATGGTAATATAGTTGAAGGTCGGGCACCCCTACCCCCCCCCCTCTCCGGTGGGAGAGTCGCTACCGCATGTCGAAATCGGGGTTTACGGCCATGCCAGATAAAGCGCGCTAGGTCCGCCTGAGTTTGTTGGATCCAACCGGACGGGGGGCGGAGGGGAAGAGTTTGAAAGAGGTACAAGATCTGCGGGAGGACCGTCATCTTGGTGGCCGCAATCCTGCCCAGCCAAGAGAGCGTGTAAGTTTTCCATCTGTGCAATTCTGTACGGATGCGGGAGCGGAGAAGAGAGTAATTAATGTCCGCGGTGGCCTGAAGGGTTGGGGCTAGGTGAATGCCTAAATAGGGGATCGAGGCAGCCGCCCAGCTCAGGGTGTGCTCTTCCTGGATATGGGCCAGAGTGTCCGGGGAGAGCGAGATGTTAAGTGCTATGGATTTGTCCAGATTGATTTTGAATCCCGACCCCCGCGCAAAGCCATACAGTTCGATGAAAAGAGCGCTCAGAGCCGGTATTGGATCAGATAAGGAGAGCAGGATATCATCCGCATAGAGACTAATGGTGTGGACGTCCCCTCCAAATTTAATCCCGGTGATGAGGGGATGTCGCCGCACTCGTAGAGCTAAAGGCTCCATATAGAGTGCAAACAGGAGGAGTGACAGGGGGCACCCCTGTCTAGTACCCCTCCCAATGGGGAAGCGGGAGGAGGTATAGTCATTCACTCGAACCGTCGCCATGGGGGAGCGATAGCAGTTTAAGATCCTGGTACAGAGCTTCTCCCCAAACCCAGCTCCCTCCAGGACCATCTCGAGGTACGGCCAGTGCACCCTGTCGAAGGCCTTCTCTGCATCGATGGCCAAGAGCATGTATTCTCCTTGCGTACGAGATGCCTTTTAGATCAGATGCAAAATGCGCTTAGTGTTGTCACTTGTTTGCCACTGTGGAATAAAGCCCGCCTGATCAGGTTCGACCAGGTTGGCCATATGCGGCACCAATCGAGCCGCGAGAATGCTAGTGTACAATTTAATGTCTATGTTCAACAGAGAGATGGGTCTGTACGCGCTGCAAGCTGTCCGATCCTTCCCCGATTTGGGGATAACGACTATCGAGGCCTCTAGCATTTCACTCGGGATGGCTCCCGCTTGGTCAAAGGTATTAAATAAACTCGTCAGGAGAGGGGCTACGCGGTTGCAAAAAGTCTTATAAAAGGCCGCTGTGTAGCCGTCCGGGCCTGGCGATTTACCCGGCTTAAGGCGTGAGATCGCCGAGACAACCTCCTCTATCCGAATATCCCTCTCCAAGAGATCTGCCTGCACGGAGGTTAAGGAAGGCACGTGGGCCCCCGCTATGTAATCAGCGCAGACCTGGGTCTCTAGGGGATCCCTGGTGTAGAGGCCCGCATAGAAGTCGCGGAATGCCTCTTCTATATCGGCGTCGTCAGTTACCGACTCCCCCCCCCCGGCGTCCGGATCTCGCGAACTCCCTGCTTTTGTCTGGACTCCCGCAGTTTGTTTGCCAGCAGGCGGCCGCATCTATCTCCTCCCGTGTAGTATGCGTGTCGAAGCCTGATTGCGGCAAACTCGGCCCTGTCCTGATCCAGGGCAGCAAGCTGCTTTCTTTCTATGCAGAGCTGCTGCCAAGCCCGGGAGGCGCCGGTCCTCTGATGCATTTGTTCGAGCTCTGAGACGCGCTGGGAAAGTTCCGCCCGTTTGCGGCTGCGTTCGCGGTTGTGGGCAGAGGATATGGCTATAAATTCCCCCCTAAGGACAGCCTTCAGCGCCAGCCACTGTGTCGCCAGAGTCGTATCCGGATTAGCATTAAGAGTGAGGAAGTTCGTGATGGCTTTCTGAAGCTGTTCGACGACAGAGGGGTGGTGTAGCAGTGTATCGCGCAGGCGCCAATGTCGGAGAGGCTGCAGAGATGGCGGGAGCTGGAAGGAGGCCAGAACTGGGGAGTGATCGGAGAAGGAGGCCGGTAGGATATTAGTGTGCAATGCGTGGGCCTGAAGTGATGGAGAGCTAAGGAAGTAATCTAAGCGTGCATACGTTTTGTGTGCCCCGGAGTAAAAGGTGTAGCCTCGACTAGTCGGGTGAAAGTGGCGCCACAGGTCCGACAGCCCCAGATCTCGGAGACGAGCTCGCCCGGCAGCTGTAAGAAACAATATTGAGGTCGCCGCCCAACAGCAGACAGTGGCCCGAAGCTGCGGCCGTGTCGTCAAGAGCATTGAGGAGGAATGGAATCTGCCCTTCATTGGGTGCATAGATGGAGCCAACATCCAGGGCCACCCCTCCCAGTAAAAATTGATAGGTGAGTAATCGACCCTTAATCTCTGCCCCTTTGTGTAAGGCCCTGCCCGTGAAGGAGCGGGAAACCAAAATGGCCACCCCAGCTGTCTTGGAGGTCGCAGAAGAAAACATCTGTGTTGGGAAAGCCCGGGATTTCAGTCTGTGGTGGTCCTTAGCCAGAAGATGGGTCTCTTGTAGAAGGCATATGTCTGCTTTCGAATGTTCCAGGTAGCTAAGGACTGTCCTTCGTTTGACGGGATTATTCAGCCCCGAACATTTAGCGTAAGGACTTTAAGGGGGGTGTGTGCCATCTACGGGCCAGTGAGCAAGAAGGAATCGCTGTAGGGCGCTAACTATCCTAAGCAAGTGCGAGGGACTACTCAGACCCTCCAAGCCATTGTGTAACATCTGTCGGGGTGCAACAGGGGAAAGCGGACGAGGGGACCCGTACCCAAAAAAAAAACCAAAACCCCTTGCCAAACAAATGTCCCAGTGATAACAACACTGGCAAAAACCAACAATAAAGTAAAGATCCGGAAAAATTGTTCGTCACCGTGGCAAAGCCAGGAAAACGTCGGTGTGGGGGCCATAGTGTGACCAAAAAGGGGGAAGTATCGGTGGAGACCCCTGGAGCAGGTGTTTGAAGCTACAGGTGGCCTCTGCTCACTCTGCACCGGAAGGCGCCCCAGCCAGTGCGTCCGTCGCCGAGGCCAGCGCATCCTGCTGGCTCTTAGCTATGTCAGTTTTGTTGGGCTTCCAGCCCCGTCTGCGCCCTCCCTGTCGCCGCCATCCTGACGCCGAGGGCCCCGGCCCCGAGTCCGCAGCTCGACAGTCCACCTCCCCATTCGGCAGCGCCAAGTCCAGCACTCCGCAGGCCTCAGAGAGCGAGCGCAGCTGGTGGAGTCTGCCATCGAGGCGGAAGATGAGGCGGAATGGGTGCCCCCACGAATATGGAATGCCCCACTGCCGCAGATGGTCCGTGACAGGGCGGAACTGTCGTCGGCATTGCAAAGTAATCAGGGCCAAGTCCTGGTAGAGCACCGGAAAGTGCCCCTTGTAAGAGATGGGGTGGAGGTTCCTTGCCTTCGCGAGGATAGCTTCTTTGGTTTTAAAGTCTTGGACACACACCAGTATGTCCGCTGGAGGGCTGTTGGGTGCCCGGGGTGGACCGACCCTGTGTGCTCTGTCCAGGATGATCGCAGCGTCATCCGGTGCTGCCAAGATGTGGCGGAAGAGACCCACGATGAAGGCAGGGAGGTCCGTGGCGTCGTCCGAGGCTTTCACTCCTCGGATCCGGATGTTATGCCTGCGGGACCTATTCTCCAGGTCCTCCAGATGGGTCTGGACATCTAGCTGCTGGTCTCGCAGGCGGAGGATCTCTTGTTGAATCGTGTTCATGTCTGACACAGTAGCGTCGCTCCTCTCCTCCAGTGACGCCACTCGCTCCCCCACCTCCTCCACGTCCCTGCGGATGTCTTTTATCTCTGCGGTGAGGTCAGCCTTCACCGACTGTAGGTCAGCTCGCAGAGTTTGGAAGAGGGATTCCATGAACGCCTTGGTGGCCGGCTCCTCCCCAGCGCTGGGAGAATGTTGCGGGGTCGCCATCTTGGAATCCGCGCCGGGATTGCTGGGGACAGGCTGAGGGCGCCCGAATATATCCTTTAGAGGCTTTGGCTTCCTCGCCTTGGATACGGGCATAGCGTAGTGTCTCACCAACTGTCCAGCGCCGAGAGGCGCGTCGATACCGCCACCGGGTGTCGGGGAGCACCGGGAAGTAAAGTCTAGTAGAGGCAGGTAAGCTCTTAAGCCGGTCGCGAGTTATCCTCTGCCGCTGCCCAGCAGGCCCAGTGGTAAGGTCCCGGGGGGGGCGCCAATTGGCCAAGCACGGCACCCAGCAAAGGCCACGGGGGGAGGGGAGCCAGAGGCACTTACAGGCCAATGTCCAGTCGTGGCCTATCGTCTATGTCGCTGGCTGTGCACTGGTGTTACCCTCAGCCCCCGGGACCCGCCCCAGACAAGGGCTGGCCTGAGCTCCCCTCCAGGCGACACCTCCCAACGTCCCGGGCCGTATTCACTCACCGGACCCCCAGCTTCTCGCCTCGCTCCGGCTCCGGCGCTCCTCCGACTCACCACCTCCAGAGCCCCATCAGCGACTCCAGGCCGGGGCCGCACTCTCGCCCGCAGGACGAACAGGTGGGCCTCCACGCGCCCCCAGCGTCGCAGCTCGTCGCGCCGTTCAAAGCCAGAAGGGGGCGAGGGCCCCGCCGTCTCCGCCACAGGAGCCCCGGTCACTCCGGATGTAGACAGATCCCAGCACGGGAGCAGATCACCGGGCCCAGGCCCTGCCAACTGTGTGCTCCGGCCGAGTCCCAGACCACGTCCAACCGCTGGGGGTCCAGTCCTAGCGCCCCCCAGCTCAGGGCAGCCTCCAGCGCCGATCCAGGCGTCGCCCACCCAGGTCAGAGAAAGGTCCCGCTCTAGCGCGAGCAGGGCTCCGGATCCAGGCCCCGGCGAGCCTCAGGAGCCGCGCTGCAGACCAGGTCCGCCCCTCCTCCGCCGCCCGGACCTCCGCAGCCTCCAGCGCCCAGCGAGGACGGCCCGCGAGCGGGGCAGCAGGTCACCAGGTAGAGGCCGGTATCAGGGTAGCTTGCCTCGATAGACCCCACTCAGGGCCCCCGCATTGGTGAAGCCTCCACTCGGCACCCTCCGCCGCAGGCTGGGTCGCCACCCGAACTCCGCCGCCGGGTCACCAGCCGCGGCCGACCGTCGCCACTCCTCACGCCAGTCAGGGCTAGCGGGTCACCGGGGCAGCCCTCTGCCGGTATCGGCAGTCCTCCACGAGTCTCTCGGAGGCTATCAGAAGCTATGTTCGGTGGGCGGCGGGCAGGAGCTCCGAATCGTGCGTCCTACCTCGCCGCCATCTTGGCCACCCACAAGATTGGTTTAATGCAAAGTTCAGGAAAATTGCAGAGAGTCTTTGCCAGAAATGCTTTACCTGTCAACAAATGAATCCAGGCAAGAAAACAATAGTCAGTATGGGCAGAATTGGAAAGGCGGAAGGTCCATTTATAAGACTTCAAATAGATTTCATTCAGTTACCTGTTCATCGAGGTTTGAAAAATGTACTTGTCCTAGTTTGTTTAGTTTCAAAATGGGTGGAAGCATACCCCAGGGTGGAAGCATACCCCACCAGAAGAAATGACAGCTTGACAGTGGCCAAACTCCTATTGAGAGAACTCATTCCTAGGTTCGGTTTTCCAGTAACTATTGAATCAGACAGAGGGTCTCATTTTAATAATGAAATAATTCGATTAATTTGTGAAGCATTTAAAATTGAACAAAAGCTGCACTGTGCATTGAATGGCACAATTAAGTCAAGACTGGGAAAAGTTTGTGCATCCACCCCACTGGAGTGGCCTGATGCTTTACCTCTTGTTCTGATGGGACTCAGAAGTATTCCAGATAAAAATACCAGATTGAGTCCCCATGAAATACTCATGGGAAGAGCAATGAGGCAAGCATGTATACCAGGACACAAGCTGTTAAATATAACTGATGATTTGGTACTGGAGTATTGCAAAGAGTTGGCTGACCAAGTGTGTTCTATCTCTCACCAGGTTGGAGAAGACGCAGTCGCCAAGCAGCAGAACCAAGTGCATGATCTGAACCCCGGTGACTGGGTAGTTGTGAAGAATCACACTCGAGAATCGTGCCTAGCACCAAGGTGGGAAAAACCACATCAGGTTATATTGGTTACAATGACAGCAGTAACATGTGCAGGCTTGCCTAACTGGATTCATGCTAGCCATACCAAAAGAGTACCAGCACCTGACGACGAAGAACCTCAACTGACTCAAGCAGTTGGGGATGCTGAAGGTTGTACAGCTGAAGGATCCAGAATAAAAGATCCTAAAGTAGATGACCAAGAACAACCAAGCACCAGTCAGGACGATTGAATCCCAATAGCAGACATGCCTGAAGTAATTGTAAGAACAAGATGTCAAACTAGATTAGTTAGTCAGGAAAAGAGTGAGGACCAGATAGGAGCAGAAGAACGCGCTCAGGTAAAAGAAAATACAACTGTTAGGGAACCTGAGCAGGACCATATAAGGAAAGAGCAATCTACTCAGGCAGAAGAAATTGAAGTCACAGCCCCTGAGTCTGAGAAGGGACAGATAGGTCTTAGAGAACACGTTCAGGCAGAAAACAATCAAGAAACAAAAAGACCTGAGCAGGACCAGTCAGGAAAAGAAGAACGGGTTCAGGAAGAAGAAGAAAAACAGAGTGAAATAAAACCTGAACAGGGTCAGACTAGGGAAGAAGAACGCATCCAGGCAGATGATACTAATGCAATTAGCCCTGAACAAGGTCAGATGGAGAGAGATTCTGAAGACAAGAATAACCAAGTTGTGCCACAATTCAGTGAAAACAAAAGAACACTTGAAGAAAGTGAAAGTACAGTGCAAGTTAAAAGAATCAGAAAAGGTGATAATTGGCCTCATATTGTCAAGAGATTGAAATACCACCTTAAAACAATAAATGAAGAACCAGAACAAGTACACAAAGTATCCAGTCAGTCTGGGCCCTCAACTGAAAACCCCAAACGAAGAAGCCCAAGATTGAAAAGACTGAATAATAAATTCAAAGGTCCTGAATGGACATATGTTATTCTTGAGGATTTAGAAAATTTGGAAATAAATAAAGAAAGTGATGAAGAATTAAATGCAAAACAAGTTGACAAAGAAGTGAGACCAACTTGAAAGAAATGTTTGTTAAATTTCCCAAATATTCTGTCACAGATTGAAATATTAAATTGAAGGAGATAAATCTTCTTATCCAAAAAGAAAATGGCTGACAATAGAGCTGCTGGAAAACAGAAACAAAACTGTGTAAAGAAATGGTTAGAATATGTATATGTAGCATATTTTTAGTTCTTATAATCTGGCTAGTACTAACAGTAGCCAATCCCTATTTGATGGTTACGAATAAACAGAATAGCACTAATACACATGAAAGGGTAGCTAACATCAAAAGAGAAAGGGTAGAATTAGAAGCACCAGATGAGTTAGATTTACATCATACTGTGAATAAAAATGACTCTGACTTGAATGTTTTCGCAAATCTGTTAGTACAATATGTAGAAACAATGGAAGTTAGTGATTGTTATGTGTGTATGAAACTACCAGCATCGGTAGCAGAAGGAGTAACATATCAGCATTTACCATTAACATATGGTATTTCATGTAGTGTTTTAGCAAGCTTATTTTATAAAACAGGGAAACTTCAATATTATTATTCTAATGTAGATGTGATTTTACGAGGTTCCTATGCGAAAGAGTATGTACCCTGTCCTTAGTACTAGAGACTCACAATTCATGGGTGAATATTTTCTAACTATGAAAACAATAGATATAGCTGAATCACACAAGCGCAATTTAACCTGTAAATTACATGAAGAAGAGAAGATATTGTTGAATTTAGTTGAGCAAAGGAGACAGGATTTCCAAAGAAGAGCTTCGGGACCCAAACCTCAGATACCTAAATGGACTGAGAGTGAAGAGCTTCATGCAACTGGCAAAACTCATGCTGCTATGTCCTTGGACTTTAAGAAGAAAGGGAGAATATGTCTTCATAGGTTAAAAAGAGAATATAACAATGCATTTATTTGTTCCAGTGAATGTGAACATAATTTTTTAGTAATTGGGTGATGGGTACTAAAAGGAGGAACAGATCCAGTATTTCCTGGAATCTATTACGTATGTGGTAATAAAGCCTATTTTAAGATGCCTGACCACTGGTATGGGAGTTGCTATTTTGGAACAGTATTCCCGAAAGTATACCATGTGAAGCATATATGAAGCAATGAAGACAATAACGGACTAATACGTTGTAAAAGAGCTAGTTTTACAGAAATAGTAGGTGATATATTTCGGGCATTGATACCCTCAGTGGAAGTTCTTCTAAATTCAAGAAAGATTTGTTAATTGTCTACAGTAGTTGATCGGTTATCTACTGATACTGCTGGACGATTCTTGATGATCAACATAGAATTAGTTGCAGTCAGGTCTATGGTTTTGCAAAATCGACTTGCTCTTGATATATTATTGGCAAAAGAGGACGGAGTCTGTAAAATGTTGAAATCGCAACATTGTTACACTTACATTCCTGATAAAAGTGTTGACATTGGAGGATATATTAAAAATATTTTGAAATTAGAAGAAGATTTAAAACCACTGGAAGTTGACAGTGTATGGAAGAAATTAACAAATAGTATTTCTACCATAGGTAGTTGGTTTTCTAACATAGGTAAAGGTATTTTAGGTCAATTGATAATGCCAATAATGGGAATAACAGTATTAGTTTTAGCAATTATGTTTCGGCACAAATGTTGCAGGAAATGAAACAAGTATGAAGTGAACGAACAGGGAAAGAAAAGAAAATACGAAGAAATACAGTTGGAAGAAAGAAAGGGAGATTTTCACAAAAGAATGAGGGGTTTACAGAACAAAAGGGAAAAAGAAAGAAATGAAAGAGTTGAAGAAGAAATTGAAATAAAAAATGCAAAAGTTAGCATCTAATTTAGCAGTGGAAATTAGTGATGGCATATAATGCCATCAGAGAGGGGATTGATGGAGCAAGGTCTCATAATAAAAGAGACTTGCTCGGATGCAATCCTCTCAAATAACATGTAACACTATAATCAACCTGTTTGTAAATCCTAATATTGCATTACACACATTATACTGTATATAGGGGAAGCTTCTCTATGTGTATTACTAACCAGTAACCCAAGTGTCATTAAAATTGCTGCCAAAAATGCGGGATTCTTACTGTGAATACATTTACTGCATCTACGTATTATGACTTTTTTATGCTTGGAGGGAAAACTTTGCAGCAGCGCAATAAGCTTCTAAAATGGCCGCTTGAAACTCACATGTTAATGCGTATGCTTTGTTTAAACTAAACCTTATAAGTTCTACTCAATTGCTAATGCGAAAGAGATATATAAGTTAATGGGATTAGAGTAGTGATAAGTGGTATACAGGGAATTCATTTATTTTCGTATTCTAATATGTCTTTTTCTGACTTTATTATTAGTTCATATTTGGGCCTCGGAGGGTGACTGAAATCCCTACTCCACCTGACCCATGCGCAAGCGCACTCAAACCTGTCCGGAACTATGATGACACCGTTGAAACTCAGCCAAGGTCGCACTGGCAAGAATCTCTTGGGAACTTAACCCATAAATCCGGACAGAGGATGAAAAAGATATACAAAATATATACAATGTATTGATCATAATGTGAAATGCGGGTGGAAATAAAGCTTGGGAAAGTAAATTAAGGGGCGGGAACATTGAACAATGACCCTAAAGTAAAATAATTACATTTAGCATGGTGTGATGACCTCTTCCCTTGCCCAATCAGAAGTACGGGTTTTCACACTATTGAAACATTGGAAGGTGGTACATGACCATTGAATAGTATAACTGAGGTAGTTTAGTTAGTCAGATGTCACAGACCCTACGCAGACTGTAGATACCAAAGACCCTGTTCGAGAGACCAACATACTGATCGAAGAATCCAATCATCTAGAAGGGGATCGCGGAAGAAATATCGAGGAGGCACATACAAGAAGGGATTTGCAGGAGGAAAGTAGTGCCAGAGAGGGGTGCGACGTAGGCATTGCACTTAGAAGAGATCACCTTCCCGGTCCTGAAGCTGTCCTGATCCTTTATCTCCTGACCTGTCTGGAGAACTTCACCTGACTCCTTGGCCAGGGGTTTGGTCTTCACACCACCTTAGGTAAATATAATTTTGTGTAGTATGTCCTTGTACTGCTCTCTGTTTCTCCCCCTTCAGGTACTGTCATCATGATATTTTAAATTAAGACTTATATTGAACCTAATTTGATTTCTTCCTGAAGGAAAATGGTGTATAACATGAATTTGATCTTTGACTAACAAAATTATTTGATTAGATAAAACTTTTAAAACTCTTTGAGTCTGTGGTTATTTGGAGAATAAAACTTTAATGTCAATTCTACTTAATATAATTTAGTAACTAGATTCATTGACCAGAGGAAATTTATCATCAAGGAGATCGAGTTGGTAAGAATTTGGTAAAGGTAAACATTCCCGCAGGTAAATCAAAATTGACCCCAGCGGTACTACTGGCTTATTGTACGAATGTTTTTGGGCCCAGGTGAGTATATGTTGTGTGAGTAACACAAGCTGGTAATCCGTTGGATCTGGCTAGAGGTGTAGAAAGAACTACAAGATTTTGCTACTACATCTCTCATATCCTCTCAGTGGTGAGTGAAGCAAAGCATATTACAAACTGGTGTAAATTGTTTATCACTTACTAGCTAAAACTTTTATGGTGGCTACAAATATATTTCTGTTGGGATTTCCCACAAACTACCTTGTGTCTTGTGGATTTTCATAAGGTATATTCTCAGGTACCTCTTTTGAAGCATCCCACATTTCAAAGGTGCTGCATGCTAGTCCTCTACTGTCTGAAAAATGTATCACATATTGCTGAAGAGAGAGGGTTGTCAGCATCCTTCTATGCCTGCTATTGGACCTGACATCTTTGGCGTGGTTTCTCCCAATTTGTTGCCTTCCAGAATCTTGTTTTTGCTGACTTTATTTTTGCTGGCTTTCAAACTCTACACACTTTACCACTGCTAACCAATGCTAAAGTGATTGCACTCTCTATAGTAACATTGACTTACACCCAATTGGCATATTTAATTTACATCTAAGTCACTAGTAAAGTGGTACCACATGTACCCAGGGCCTGTAAATTAAATGCTACTAGTGGGCCTGCAGCACTCATTGTGCCACCCATTTCATTAGCCCTTTAAACATGCCTCATGTCTGCCACTGCAGCCTGTGTGTGCAGTTTTCAACTGCCATTTCGGCATGGCAAGATAAATCTCTTGCAGAGGCGCAAACCTCTATTTTATTACATATAAATCACCCCTATGGTAGGCCCTAAACAGCCCAGTGGGCAAGGTGCACTGTATTTAAAAGTTGGACATGTACCTTTAAGTTTTACATGTCCTGGCAGTGAAAAAGTCCTAAATGATTTCTTTTCTAATGTGAGGTCTACCTCCTCCATGCAATAACATTGGGTTAACATATTACATTTAATTGATAACCTTCAATTGGGAGCAGGAAGGAATGTCGAGTTTGGTGTGAGCCCTATTGGATAGTGGCATGCACGTTTTAAGTAGAATAATATATTGATTAGAAATTGATTATATGGTCTATTGCCCATCTAAATTCTGTTGGAGATCTTTGTTGAGCACTGTGTGCATGGATGCATGGACCAAAGGACAGTCCCTTTCATTTCATTCTGCACAGGTATATGGTTGTCGATTGCTCAGCTCTGGGTGGTTGGAAAGTTTCATGGCAACTTTTCCCATTATGTGGCTGTAATGCCATTCTGTGTGTTTGGGTATCATAGGCTTATGTTAACTTCTTCAAAATGATTGAGCTGTTGATTGCAGAGAGGGTATAGATTTGTCAGTATACCTTGAATGGAGGTACCATTCAGGAGTCAAATGCTTAGCGGAGTAGATGGCCTTGAGCCATGTTGTTCACACGATGGTGCTAGGTGTTGTATCTAATAAATACTGACGAGTCTAATGAGTACTATTATTGTAGGCCGATTTGTGGGTATAGCTTTGCCTGCATTTACGATTGACATCCAAAATGCCTAGGCAACTACATGGGTTTGAGAGTTGTGTGTATGATACCAGGAATTAAGTCAATGTGGCCTCTTGATTTAGCATGAAGCATGAGCATACATTGATATGACTGTACCACAGAGGTGGCCACCACTTAGCCAACTATATGGCTTGGACCATGTTTTGTATGTGATGGTATCAGAAACTGACTAATGAGTACTGTGAATTATGAGTAATATACGATATTGATGTGCTGCTAAGGTGGCAAATGCTTTGCCAACTGTATGACTTGGAACCATGTTGCATGTATGATGGACTCAGGTGTTGTGTTCACTGACTACTGTAACAGAGACGTTCTGCCCCTTAGGATCTGTAAGCTGCAGGGCTGCTTCAGTGGAGAGAAGCCCCAGGAGAGACAGTGCTACGCCTATGGTCCTTGGGTTACATATCTCATAGCAGTCATCTGGATCAGCTTAGGGCACCAATCGGCACTCAAGAAGTAAACCTCACTCATCACCCTCCTTCTCTCCTTATCAAGGTCTGACCCAACCATCTGCCTTCTGCTCCATTTTCTCTGCTAAGTCCTAGTGCATGGAAAATGGTGCAGCTGAGAGATTGCACAATGGCAAGGAGCATTACTGTGTCATGTTGTCGGTGACTGCCAACAAGGTAGACTACTGTGAAAGGATGTCATCCCATACGATGATAGGACCAACATGACAGGTTTGCAGGGAGGTGCCGAGGCAGGACACGTGAACTCTGGCAGCAGAAGCATAGCTGCCGAGGAGTCAGGATGTAACAGAAGAAAAGGGCAGATTAGAAAAGTGGTTGGCACACATATTTCTGGTTGTTGTCTGAGAGTGTTATTGTAAAAACATGCATCAAGTTATAGTTGTAAAACAGCAATGTGAGTTTATGTTTTAGTGCCGGTTAAATAATGTTAGCTAAGCAGCCACACCAAATGTATCGATCATTAGTCCCCTGTGAGGTCATTAGTATTTTCTGGGCTAGCTTGGGCTACTTGTATGGTACTGCCTGTTTTAAAATTCTTTCTATGGATGATTGGGTTTCTTTTCAGTAAATCTGGCTTAGGACAGGCCTGCACTGCAAATGAGAACTGTCATGCTAACTTGGATTGGAGCTACAGCCCAGACAGCATTTCCTCTTTATTTACAATGCCCTTGCTAGCAGCATGTTAAATCAAACCCCCACCCCCTCTACTCTCCCCCCCATGTCTTATCTAAAACTTACAACCTACCTCAGTACCTTCATATCTGAGAGACTGCTGGGCCGCTCATGTCAACCCGAATCTCGATGACCTTACAGCATCTTTTGAAGAACTGACTTTTTTTCAGGCTATTTTCCACATGTGAAGCATAAACCAGGCTGCCATTCCAATTCCTAGATGTCTAACCCCCATCTCAACTCCAGGGCTCGAATGTATTTTCTTACCAGACTCCCCTCACTCAGTTCAAGACTCTCAAACCCTTCGGGCAGAGGGCCAGCTCCCAGCCACTCATCATCCAGCTATTTCTCCCCTCTTATGTCCGAAATAAATTTTACTATTAGATTCAAAGAACGGGTCCCATTCGTGACACCCTCCACACCTGTGCAGGACCCCCGAAAGTTGTCTATCTACCACAGCCTGGAGGCAGAGCCTGAGGAGCAGCAGTCGGATTCTGCAGTAGGCTTAAGAAGCAGGACTAGGGATATCCAAACCAGTTGTAACTGAAGTTAGGTGGCAGCTCATGGTGTATGGGTGATCACTGTTACCCAGGGCAATATCTCATTTCCAGCACACACACGTCCAAATTGGTATCTAATGGCATCGGCCTCACACAGTGGCAGAGCCACAATGTGTTTGTGTTCTTCTAGCTTCTGCGAATCGGTTTTGCCCACTTTGCCCACTTCCCCAGCAGGGGTTTGTGCCGACCCGTCTCCTAACCAAGGCAAAGCAGTAGCATCAGTCCAAGCACATCCCTTACCCTTTCACCACAGAATTCATCCTCCCAAGTCACGGGGCATGCCCTGTCTGTTGCACCTGGCCTTCTCTTACTGGATCATTGGGCCATGACACTCCTCCTCAGACATCAGCAGTGCAATGACATCTCTGCCAGAGCGAACCAGCACCTCTGGACAAGTCCCCTATACCGCCCTCACACTGTTTAAAAATGACACTGTATAATTTGAAAACCAAAGCATTTTCCTGAACTTGAGACCTGGCACTAAAGCAGCGAGTAGATAAAGGGGCCATGCCAGGGAACAAAAAGCACGTCCTAAAATGGACACCAAGGTGCAGAGATGGGAATAACCAACAATCAGCCATGCTCACTCTGTGAAAACTAAAATGGTGCTGGTAAAAGAAGGTACGTGTTTTGTTAAAATCAATTTTAGTTAAATTGGTTTGAGTGGGTGAAAATGCTGATAGGTTTGTATAGATCAGGTAGTTTGTGGGAGGAGCAGCTTGCCTAGCCACCATCATGGATGTGATATCTTACCGATCTAAGATTGCCAGCACAAGCTGAGGAAGTACTTAAGTGTGAAAACTATTAAAATGTGAACAAAATTAGGTGACTGAACTTCCTAAATCATAATGCAATGGGTGGACAGGTGAACCACGTTTAGTGTACAGCTACACCAATGACATGTTTAGAGGGCTCCTATGCAGGAGGCAGGGGGCAGTCAATTGGTTGAGGCAGTTTGATGAAAATATGGTTTATATAGTGTTTTAACTTTAACTATTTAAAGTTGCATGTAAGCACCCGATATAACAGGAGTGCTATTTGGTAAATGCTAAGAACCATGAAACACATCTTTAGAGATTACCAGCACTGGCTAAGCAAGTACATTACCATGAAAAGTAATGAACTGCATTTACCGTAACGGGTTGAGAGAACTGGTTTAACATGTTCAAAGTGTGTGAATCACACAAGTAGACTTACATTTGGAGATGGAATGCTCTACATTTCCATCAGTTTCTGTCTCTCTTAGAGTTCTCTTAGGGATCCTTTAGGCTTCCACGTCAATCTATACGTGTTCCCATTCTGCTCATCCAGTACTTGGAGTACAACTCAGCCAAGAAGACATTGCTATCCACCAATAAGCTGATGACGCACAACTATACTTAAAAATGTTGTTTACTAAAAGCATCCGTAAACTCAGATGCTGCCAGGACTTCATTCAGACCTGAATATCACAGTGTATTTCCAAGTAAACCAAAAATAAAAAAAGATTGAATTTGCCTTCATAAACGTAGGAGCATTCAAGAACCTTATAAACGATGTTTCAGAAATATGAGTTAGATCTATCATCTGCTTAATCCTTGGGGTTTCTCATTCAGCCCTCTCTATCCTTTAAAGATTCTTTGAAAAGGAAGCATTAACACCATATTTCCAGATGACATCACTGTATAAAATCAAGCACTCCCTCCCTCCTACGAGTATAGGGTCCACGATCCAGGTCCTATCACGTTACCACACATCAGAAGAGACAACACAGTTCTTTCTACCTGGTCTACCAGAGTCCTCATTGACACCAATCCCGGGCGTAGTACTCCGCCCCGCCCACGGAGTGTACGTAGCGCTGCCTGCTTCGCAGTTTACGAAGGAGGCGTAGCAGGCAGCGCTACACACACGCCGCGGCGAAGCAGAGCTGCCCGCCGCCCGCCCACCCTAATTTTAAAATAAATTAAAGAATTTAAAAGTAAATTAAATACCTTACCTGCGGTGTGACGTCCCGGGGCTCCCTCTTCCTGCTTGACCAGCAACTTCTTCTCACAATTGCGCATGCGCGGACGCCCGCGCATGCGCATTTCTCGCAAGAAATGCGCATGCGCGGGCGTCCGCGCATGCGCATTTGTGAGAAGAAATTGTCATCAAGCAGGAAGAGGGCGCCCTGGGACGCCGCACCGCAGGTAAGGTATTTAATTTACTTTTATAATACTTTATCTTATTTTAAAATGAGGGCGGGAGGGAGGCGGGTGGCGCGTAGTGGGGCTAGGCGGAGCGCGCGAGTGTGCATAGATTGGCCACACTACGCGATGCTCCACGTAGCCCCACTACGCCCACTACGCCCAGGGTTAATTGACACCAATCAAAGTTGTTTGTCATGCAGCAGCTATACTAATCAGCAACCAAAGAAAGTTCACATATTTTTACCCCACCTACTTAGAAAGCACTGCATTGGCTCCCCCTCAATGCCAGAATCAACCTCAGAGTCTGCTGCATGGTTGATAAGGTATGCCTGCCAATGAATCAACCTTTTTCTAAACTCGTTGGGCCCAATTCACAAAGGTTAACTTAGATGTTTGGTCTAAACTTAGACCAAGACTCTAATGTTACGACTTTGGGAATTCACAAAGGGCATTTACAAGTACTATCTTTATCTCAGCACTCGGGACCAATCTCCGTCCCCAGCGCGGACATAAAGATAATACTCGTAAATGCCCTTAATGAATTCCCAAAAGTCGTAAACTTAGACGTTTGGTCTAAGTTTAGTCTAAACGTATAAATTTACCTTTGTGAATCGGGCCCAATAAGTCCACTATTATGAGCACATTCCTGGCTAGGCTGGAAAACCAAAATACTCACAAAAAATGCCTATGCCAATGCTAACAGGCTTTTCTTGCAAGTCAACCGAGACTCAGACCCATTTGCACTACAGATTTGATCCTTTGTTTTTGTAATTTAGGAAGGGTCTTAAAATCCTTCTTTTATCAATGTCCCAACATCCAAGGCCAGTAGTGCTGAAACTATTTTCGGAGTAGGGGTGCTGCCATCAATGTTACATCACAGAAGTCATAGTGTTTGTGAAAAAAATCCAAGCGTTTCACAAAGAACAGGTGTAGCAAATGAGAGAGGTATGGCTGTAGTTTGTGTCTGGTGGTGCATAGTGTCACAAATATTTTACTAAACCATGGTGTGGCAGCGCTCTGTCATTTACAGACAACATATTTTCCATTGAATTGCCCATTAAATTTGCACAGACATACAGTTTTAGTGATAAAACTATATGCACATCTGACAATCTATGGACAACAAGTTAATTTGTGCATAATGTAGTGTCTTGATTTGTTTTGACCTTATTAAAACATTTGTTTCAACCACTCCTTGCTGCTGATACATTTTGAAATATGTGTTAGAAACAAAATGGCATCCTACAGCCTTTCCTGTCACACTCACTGCACCCCAACAAGATTGTCACATAGTTCACTTTCAAAGTCCTCTTACTTTGCAGCCAAAGAAAGAAAAGTATTCACCAATATCCCTTTTAAAAGAATAGGCTGCAATTTGTCAAAAGACATAGCCTGATATTTGATCTCTGTCTTTGAACGCATTCCAAATTCGAGAAGATATAAACCAACTTTAAGGGCTCCTTTATTGCTCATTCATCTTCTGAACTATGACATAGTTATTTTAGGGGTGGAGCAGCACCTCCCACATGCGACTTCCAGCGCCAATGTCCAAGACTGTATTCCTCACCCTCACCTTACCCAAGTGTGACGCTGTGTTTCGAATTCTTCTATACTTGTGCATACTTTGTCTCTCCCTCCTCTGACATTTTCCTAAAGGCTCCCCACACTCTTCAAATTGAACCTCCTTCATGCGTTTGTGCCACACACACGTAGTGTGTTGATGCCTCTCCACAGTACATATGGACTTGACACCCTTTTATTGCCTATATTTGGAAGACATAGACTCTAATGTCTTTTCAAGGATCTTTAGACATAGAGAGTCACATCATGTACACAATTGTAGATGAATGTCTTCTCATGTCTAGAATAATGTGAGGTGATAGGGTGTATGTCATAGGACAGCAATCATCGGGAAATTGTTGTTCTCCTCAGGTTACCTGGGTCACTACTTCAGTAAGTGTGGCAGGCGATGTCCATGGTCACCCAGTACAGGAAGGAGTTGTTCAGCAACAGATCTACCTTCAATGGATGTTATACTAAGGCTTCTGTGGGTCCACTGATGCATGTAGAGCAGACATCACAAAATTAGTCTATTCATTCAAATGTAGTGTTAGATGCTTAAGTCCCAGTCCCTTTTGTAATTGCTGTTACTGTGCAATTGCCTTCAACCTGCTTATTTTATCATTATGATAAATATCTTCATTTGATGATTGTGCTATTTTCTGATGGACACCCCATTTGACAGTTATATCCTCTTTGTGACTCGATTATGCCCTTGCTCTTTCGCTTTTTTTTTTATAAACAAGTTTTTATTGTTTTTTGCAACAAAAACAGTGAGCCTTTCAGACCAACAATATACAGTAGTCCCATCTGGGAATCATTCCCCCTCTCAGCCAGCCCCCGGACCACCCCCCCCCCCGCCCCCACCCCGCCCCACCAAATCACATTACATTTCCTAACCATTTCCCCCACACCCTACGATACTTTTTGTGGCATCCCCGAGCTTGGTAAAGAGTCCGCTCCTGCGCCGCACACCAGTCCACCCCCGCGCTCCACCTGGTCAGACTGGGCGGCTGCGGCTGTTTCCAGGCTGCCGCAATGTCCCGTTTTGCCACCATTAGCGCTGTCGTAAGAAACAATTTTTCAGCGCGGGTGCCGTCCAGGCCATCAGTGATACCCAATAGGATGTGTTTGGGGTCGTGCGGCACCTCCCACCCCAGGACATCCGTCAAGTCAGTTTCAATGCTACGCCAGTACCCCTCCAGTTCCGGGCATGACCATACCATATGGATGAAGTCGGCCTGGTCAAAGCTACAACGAGGGCAGGCTGCGTCGGTGGAAAGACCCGCACGGCGCATGCGCGCTGGTGTAAGGTAGGCCGTATGCAGATAATAGATTTGAATGAGCCTCAGCTTGGCGGAGGCCGTCACCAGCCTGGGGGTCATAAGGGCGTCCCGCCAGTCGATCTCGTCCAAGGGACCCACCCATTCCTCCCATCGCTCCTTCAGACCCTCCTGGGGCACAGGGGTATTGTTAACAAGGGAACGATATATTCTGGATATGCCTCCCTTTCCTAGGTTACCCATCAAAACCTGAGCCTCCGGGGGGCTATGATCCGGCAGCCGGACGTCCAGCGGGGTGTGTACCCGTATGGCGTGCCGCAATTGAAGGTACCTATAGAATTGGGATGAGTGGAGAGAAAAGCGCGCCTGCAGTTCTGAGTATGAGCACATGCGCCCCCCTCGCCATACATCCCCCAGCTGGGAGATGCCGAGCAAGTCCCACGGTCCAAAGCCCTCCAACCCCACAACCTCCCGCAACCATGTCCCATGCCAGAGAGGGGTGGCGCGCGTCAACTTCCCGGTCCACCCGGTGTGGCGGAGCGCTGCCCGCCAAGCCAGGAAAACCGCCCTGGTGATGTCGGGGCAGGAGGTGGGAACAGGGGCGCCGTACATGAGGTCCTGAACGCTGGAGAGACCCAGGGCCTCCAGTTCCACCCTGTAGGCCGGATCGGACCATCCCCCCCCCAAACCAGTCATGAATGACCAGAAGCCGGGTGGCCAGGTAATAAAGGTAGAGGTTGGTCATACCAAGCCCCCCGTCAAAGGTGGGGAGGCGGCAGATCGGCAAGGCCAGCCTTGGCCTTCCACCACCCCAGAGGAACCTGGTGGCCATCCCGTCCAACTCGCGAAACCACGACCTCGGAAAGGACACCGGGGTGTTCTGCAATACATACAGAAACCGAGGGAGGATCATCATTTTGTAGAGCGCCACTCTCCGCAGCGGGTTCAGCGGGAGCGAGTGCCACCGAGTGAGGTCCGCTTTGGCTTTTTTGACTAAAGGGGCCACGTTGAGTGCCCGGCTCAATTCCGGGAGGAGGGAGACCCAGATGCCCAGGTATTTGAAAGACAGTCGGCGGAGGGGAATCGTGGTCTGCCAATCGAAGCATTCGCGGGAGGGGTGAAGAGGCACGAGGACCGACTTGTGCGAGTTGAGGCAGAGGCCAGAGGCGCGGGCAAAACGGCCCAAGATGTGGAGAGCCCGAGGACCCGAGCGCGCTGGGTCACCAAGGTACAGCAGGACGTCGTCCGCATAAAGGGCGATCCTGTCCTCCTCGAGGCCCGGCCACTCCCATCCCCGAATGAGAGGATCCGCTCTGATTAGGGCAGCAAGGGGCTCCATTGCGAGCGCGAAAAGGAGGGGTGAGAGCGGGCACCCCTGCCGTGTGCCCCGGCCGATCCAGAACGCTCTTGACAGCGCCCCATTAACCAACACTCTGGCGCGAGGGCGCGCGTACAGAACCCGCACCATCCCAGCAAACTTGGGACCGAAACCCATATGAGCCAAGACGTCGAACAGGTAGGGCCACCCCACCGAATCGAAGGCTTTCTCGAAGTCGGCCAGCAGGAGAGTGAGGTAGGGAGATAGGCGGTGGCGGTGCGCCAGAGCCACATGGAGGCGGCGGAGGCAATGGCGAGTGCCTCGATCCGGCATGAAGCCGCACTGATCCGGGTGCACCAAACGCGACAGGAAGGGCCGGAGCCGCTGGGCCAGGACCGCGGCATACAGTTTGATATCGGTATTGATCAGAGAGATCGGCCGGTAGGCCGACCTGTCACTGGGCGGCGGAGTGGATTTAGGCAGGACCACAATCGTGGCAATGTCGGCCTCCGGGGGGAAGGAGCCTCTCTCAACCGCCTCCGCGTACAGGGCACCCAGCCGTGGAACCAAGTGCTCCTTGTAGGTGGCATAAAACTCCTGTGGGAACCCGTCAGGGCCGGGGGTCTTCCCGGCGGACGTGCGCCCTATCGCGTCACCGATCTCCTCAGGAGAGATGGGAGCCTCCAGGCTCTCCCAATCACTCGGCCCCAGCCGGGGAAGGCTTAGGTCACCAGCGGCGAGCAAGGAAGCCAAAGACAGATCCGATGCCCGTGCCCGGTAGAGTTGTGAGTAGTACTGAGCGAAAGCGTCCGCTATAGCCACGGACGAGGACTGAAGCGCGCCACCCGAGTCGGTCACCGCCGGGATGATGCGTGATGCCCTGGGGTAAGTGGCCAGCCGGTGCAGAAGCGCCCCATTTTTGTCGCCCCAGCCGTATACCCGCGCCACCGAGGATTGCCAAAGAAGCTTAGCTGCGTCAAGCGACCGCTGATGAATCTCCTCGCGTAGGAGCCGTAGCTGCCGGGTCTCGGCCGGGTCGCCAGAGTCAGAGACGGATTGCTCCAGGCGCAGCGCCTGAGCCTCGCAGGCCGTGAGCCGCTGCAGCTGCGCCAGGCGATGTTTCACCACCTGTGCCTTAGCAACCCCCCTAACCGTGGCCTTACAAGCCTCCCAGAGGGTGCCCGCCAAGGAGACCGATCCGTCGTTGTCGCCAAAATAGAGTGCCAGCGCGGACCCCACTTCCTTACGGAGCGTCTTGTCCTGCAGGAACCATGCATTAAAGCGCCACATTTGGCGAGCACCGTGAGGCGGGGGGCCCAAACCCAGCAAAAGCGGAGGCTCTTTCGCTTTAAACACCTGTACAGTAGCCCAGGTGCTCCAAGGTGGAAAGCTGGATAAATGAGGTCTGCAGGTGTACAGGGAGGGCATACATACCCCATGGAGAAGGTCATTAACTGGGACTAGGGAGGATGATTTGTAGCTGTTATTGTTCCTCTAAATCTGTAAACCACAGCAACTGCTGGTGTGTGCTTATGCGAAGCATTCAGTGTTTTGGAATGACAATTGTTTTCCTTGGATGCCTACTTAACCTTTGGCAGACATACATTTTACAGTTGTTAGGACATCTTAAGCTTAAGCATAATGTTATTCTTTTGAATGAATTCCAGCTTATTGTGTCACCAGTGAACGATGAGGCTCCTAAGGATTATTTTTTACTCAACTGCTGGGGAGTTCCCATTTTCATTATTATTATTATTTTGAGGGGGTTATTTCAGAGCAAATTTAGAAATACATGGGTCCTAGTTAAATTACACCAACGCTATATTCATTCCTTACTGGTCTGGAGGGTGCCTGATGTTTTGCTCAGCTCATAGAAATTACAGCTCACCGCCTTGTGCTTCAAGACTGCATTTCCAGTGAAAATCACTTTGCATTGCAATTAGGGACTGTACTGGCAGTGTTTCGCATTTTGGGTCTGCGTGGTATTTTTGGTACACAAAAACGTAAATGACTTTAGATAGTATTGACTCTCTTTTATTCTTGAGGGCACATATTCTTATCACAAGTTGCCTCCTGATCTTTTTACTGCTTTTCATAGTATTTGTGGGGGAAACACGACTCTGATGCCACTGCTCGCAATATAGCAATGCACTGTCTTTTTTGACCTGAAACTGCATTGCCTTGATTCCACATGTAGTTAAGTCTCATAGTCATCCTTCTATAACACAGTATATTAGATTGGATAGTGAACAGAAATGAGAATTTGAGATCCCAAAAGTTCTGTTTTTAAAGTGTAGGTGTATGGTAAGTATCTATTAGTGAAAATAGCAAGAACTGAAACCTATAACCCCTTTCCTTTAAATGCAGTAGTTTCCAAGTGACTTCTATGCCCTGTTTGTATATCAAGAAACTGAAGGTTCATCAGTCTAGTGTTTGTGTTAGGTGTAATCACCCGGATCTTTTCACTATTGTGCCATACACCTAATTCCAGCGATTGCAACGTATGCCTTCTTTAAGAGCCCTATCATTATCTGATTCTATTATTTAAAAAATCTGGGGTCATCTTGATTCGGCGCATACACCAACATCAAGCTGAGGTCTTCTTAAAACAGTCTGCCCACCACTTATCACTACTTTTAAAAGCCTTTACAGCCTCTGCTGTGAAGGAAACATTACAATGAACCAGGCTTGACACCATTGTTTATTTTCTGACTGGTGGTCTGTAGAAGCTTCTCTAGCTCACTTTGTTACCAACGTTTCCTGAGAGGTCAGCGCAGGAAGAGCTTAGAAACTATTACAGGGAGAAAAAAAGAGGTACCTCTCTTTGGAAGCTTTCAATGAAGCATTCCATCAGAGAATAACATGGAAGTATCTAAGATGCTGGAAAGCTTCAATTCTGCTTTTGTGATAGCATTAGACACAGTGATCACCCCCAAAAAATATGATTTGTTTCAACGGCGGCCGTCAGCTCCCTAGTATACTCTTGAGCTAAAGATTGAAAAATCTAAATGTAAGACTCTGGAGAGACTTTGGCGATCTAGTAAGGATCTTCAAAACAGATTACGCTATAAACAGTCATTGTCTAGCTATCACCAGAACTTAAAAACTGCTAGACGTCTGTTTATTAAGAATTGAATTGAACACGCCAGTAACTCTTCAAAAGTTATTTTTAACATAGTAAGGGACTTTGTGTCTCCACAAGTCTGCAGACAATCCCCAGTGGAATCTCAAGATTTCTGCAGTTCGTTAGCAACCTATTTTCATGAGATGATTTCTAACATATATGCAAATTTCCCATCTACCACCATTCAGAACCTTGAGCCTCTTACTAGATTAGGAGACTCAGGGAAGGTGGCATGCAGCACTCTAGATTGTTTCGAATTAACCACGCTTGAGGAGGTGTCTAACCTACTGTCCACTGCTAAGTCTGGCTCGCCTCAAGATCTTTGTCATCCAAAGAAAATGGCTCTCCTAGCCACTAGTGTCGCCCAAGCAATTTGAAAATGTTTTAATCACTCAATACAATCAGGTATCATCCCCTCACCATGGAAAGAAGCATACGTACGCCCAATATTGAAAAACCTACAGCAGACCCTCGAGTACTCAGTTACTACCGTCCCATTTCCCTGCTACCCCTGTTGGGCAAGCAGTTGGAAAGTATAATAAATAGGCAGCTAAGTCTATATCTCAAATTCAATAAAATACTGGATCCATCGCAATCAGGCTTCCGACCGGGTTTCAGTACTGAGACCGCCATTCTGGCCGTGACTGACTCCCTTAGGCAGACAATGGACACGGGTGATTCAGTAGTACTGATCCTATTAGATCTCTCCACGGCGTTTGACACCATCTCACACTCAAAGCTCACGGAGAGACTACATCCTTGTGGCATCCAGGGTACAGCCTTAAAATGGCTTCAGCATTTTATGTCAGATAGAATGCAAACCATTATGTTAGGGCCATATTTGTCAGAAAAAACGCGTCTGTGTTGGGCGTACCTCAGGGCTCATGTCTAAGCCTGACATTATTTAATATATATTTGGCCCCTTTGGCAAAAATTGTAGAGCAGCTAGACTTTGAGATCATTTTATATGCTGATGATACTCAGCTTATGTTTACGATCGGTTCCAATTTAGAAGCAGAAAAAACTCGGTTCTCCGTCGGTCTGCTTGCAATCTCCAATTGGATGACGGAGAACTGCCTTCAGCTGAACCCTGGAAAAACTGATGGGGAAAGCCTCAGCCATCTGGTCAGACGATTGATGGCCTTCACAAATGGGAGCAGCCCTTGCTCCTAAACAATGTGTAAAAAACTTAGGTCTACAATTGGATCAAACACTAACTATGAAAGACCACATTGCCGCCACTACGAGCTCCTGTTATTACAGCCTAAGTTTATTACGTAAGATTCTTCCTTATCTGCCTACTAACCATCGTAGAACTGTGGTTCAAGCTATGGTGATTAGCAGATTAGACTATGGTAACGCTCTGTTGGCCGAAGTGGGAGAGACCTTGCTTGCTAAATTGCAGGTGATCCAGAACACTGCGGCCAGAATGTTTCTGAACCGTCCAGCAGGCTCCCCCTCCGGCCCGCTGTTGAGAGAGTTACACTGGCTACCCGTGAGGAAGAGATCATATTTTAAAATCTGTTGTCTTACCTACAATGCTCTGAAAGGCAAAGGTCCTTGTTATCTACAAAAGAAACTGGTAAAATATGTACCTCGCAGAAATCTTAGATCGAGCACACTAGCCCTTCTACAGGTACCTCGTATACGTTTGAGTCGTACAGGAGGAAAAGCATTCTTGCATCTTGCCCCAAGATACTGGAATAAATTATCTATGGCTCTGCGTGAAATTTCCATTTATAGTACCTTTAGGAAACAACTAAAAGCCTACCTGTTTTAATGTTTTTGTTTTTAACTCTGCTGCTGGCATAATTTCTTGACACTCACGATGAATTTCTAGGCAAGCGCCGAGATGCCCCCGGGTGAGTCGTGCACTATATAAGTAAATATAACATAACATTACAGGTCAGTTTTGCAGAAAGGAAATATATGCCATTTTTGAGGGACTTGAGTATTTGTAGGAAATTTGCCTTTTGTATGAGGTCACCCTAGATTGTACACCTTTTGCTGTACCCTATATTTTTGTCTACTTTACAGTTCTGTACACATGCTGCTTGCTAACCAGCAGTAAAGCATCTGTGCTCCCTCTTTAACCATGGTTTAATTGGCTTATTCCTGATTGACACATTTAACTTGCCTGTAAGTCCCTAATATATATTATAAAAAGTGCATTCAGGGCCTGAAAGTTAAATGCCACTTGTGAACTGCAGCACCTATTATGGCATTCATTACAGTGGCAATGCAAACATACCTTCAGGCTTACCATGTGTACCTGACTGTAACAATGGAAAACATTCACCACATCGCTTCACAAAACCCTTTTAACAGGTAAAAACCTCCTTTTTAAATATTAGTAAGTCGCCCCTATGTAAGCCTTGAGGCTCACATGTCCCTAAAACGACAATGCTTTTAAAGGTATTTTGCTTTGACAGGCCTAGCTGTTCTATGTAGAAAACCACAGTACATATTAGAATACTAATCCTGTATATCAGGGGTTGGGACCATCTGGAAAAATAACTGAACACCTATCTTTGATAAATATTAAAAATCCAATTCAATGGTGAAGATGGATTTTTAAGAAATATTAAGGAATTGTAGCTTTCAGAAAGTTACCATTTCCCTGCCCGAACTGTCAGCAGGCTAATTGGCATATGTTTTTTGATGGTGTATCTGGGCTAGAGTGTAAATTTCCGTTGCTTGGGAAAAAATCCAATTGATGCAGATAGATCCGGTGAATGTTTGTATTTTTTATTTATTGGTAGCTGCAAACGAAGAAAGGATGGCACAGCCAACACGTGTTTCGCCCCCTAATTGGCCATCAGGCCTGGGGCTTCCTCAGGGCTGTACATATACAATGTGAAACCAAGGTTGATAAAGACAAGGTGTGGCGAGTCATGTGTATATCATGTACATAATAGTGGGTGGTAAATATAGAGGCGAAGCGTTAAATGGGAGGAAAAATAGGTGTGGGAAGAGAGAGTGAAGGTAAAGTGAGAAGGGGATCAGGGTAGGCGTGCGGCAGGTTAGTAAGAGTAAGGAAAGCAATGTGTGGCGTGTTTAAGAGCGGAAGTGTGTGGGTAAGGGAGACAGAAGTATAGTAAAATGGTTATGCAGAGTATAGTCAGTTTGGTAGGAAAGGATAAGCGATGTGATTAGAATGTTTGAGAGCAGAAAACGAGAAGTTGGTATATTTGGCGGAGAAGGTTCAACATTTTACAGTTCAAAATACATTTTACAAATTGATAAACAGTTCCCGGTTAGCAGGGTGTATGTTAGCGAGAAAGAAAACACATAGTACCAATTACATTGTTTGAATTCGACGTCAACCGGTCATATGGAGAAATGGAAAAGGAATTGTAGGTCAGATAGGAGCAGAGTAATCAAATTAAGTCAACAGTAATAATTAAATGTCATTAAAGGTTTCCATGGTTTGAAATGAAATGACGCGATCATAAGGCGTATAGAATCAGTTATCAACATTGTTTAAGAAAGTAGTAGATATCCACATTCGGCATTACGGGTATATGTTTAAAACAAAGGCAGAGTGTCATTTATAATGCAAAATATAAGATAAAAATATAGTTACAGTAAGAATTGAGGAGGCCACATCAAGGTTGCCGGGTCAGGCACGAATTAAAGAGAGGAAAGTTGGCATTAGTCATGTCTTAATGAGAATGGATAAAACGGAGTTTGGCGCCAAAAAGTGAATCAGTGACTTCGTGTGGTTTAAGGTACCGGCGCGTCGTGGGTCACAAAGTCTATTCATAAACATTATTTTAAAAGAGAGATGTGACAACGGGTAGAAAGGTATGTGGTGCCGAAAAAGTAAATCAGTGACTTCGTGTAGTTCGTGGTACCGGCGCGTCATGGGTCACAAGTCTAGTTTTACCTTTTTTGAAAAAAGGGGGGATAAAGTGACATGCAAAGTTTCAAATAAAGGTTGAGTGGTACAGGTGATAGTTCGTCGGTGGTACGATCTCTGTCAAAGAAGTAAGCACATGATTTAAATAGTGGAACTATCGCCGAGTGAAAGC
This sequence comes from Triturus cristatus, assembly GCF_964204655.1. Lineage (NCBI taxonomy): Eukaryota > Metazoa > Chordata > Amphibia > Caudata > Salamandridae > Triturus > Triturus cristatus. Next base: position 617,749,583 of record NC_140587.1, read on the forward strand.
GGTGCTCTTAGATTTTCTATACACTGTAGGTAGTCAAAGCCACACATGAATGCTAGCCTATATGGAGTTTAGAACAGTGTTGAGAGTGATGTAGGCATACGCATGCTCTAAACGATAAGGTGAGCAAGTACGATTTAATTGTTAAGCAGGATCAGGAATTCCTTACCAGGTATTCAAGTAAGGTGGTATTTTTGAGCGGGGGTTTGTAAACCCGAAGATTTCTAAGATACGGAGAAAGCACAAGGGGGGACAAGGTGTGGCGAGTCATGTGTATATCATGTACATAATAGTGGGTGGTAAATATAGAGGCGAAGCGTTAAATGGGAGGAAAAATAGGTGTGGGAAGAGAGAGTGAAGGTAAAGTGAGAAGGGGATCAGGGTAGGCGTGCGGCAGGTTAGTAAGAGTAAGGAAAGCAATGTGTGTGGCGTGTTTAAGAGCGGAAGTGTGTGGGTGAGGGAGACAGAAGTATAGTAAAATGGTTATGCAGAGTATAGTCAGTTTGGTAGGAAAGGATAAGCGATGTGATTAGAATGTTTGAGAGCAGAAAACGAGAAGTTGGTATATTTGGCGGAGAAGGTTCAACATTTTACAGTTCAAAATACATTTTACAAATTGATAAACAGTTCCCGGTTAGCAGGGTGTATGTTAGCGAGAAAGAAAACACATAGTACCAATTACATTGTTTGAATTCGACGTCAACCGGTCATATGGAGAAATGGAAAAGGAATTGTAGGTCAGATAGGAGCAGAGTAATCAAATTAAGTCAACAGTAATAATTAAATGTCATTAAAGGTTTCCATGGTTTGAAATGAAATGACGCGATCATAAGGCGTATAGAATCAGTTATCAACATTGTTTAAGAAAGTAGTAGATATCCACATTCGGCATTACGGGTATATGTTTAAAACAAAGGCAGAGTGTCATTTATAATGCAAAATATAAGATAAAAATATAGTTACAGTAAGAATTGAGGAGGCCACATCAAGGTTGCCGGGTCAGGCACGAATTAAAGAGAGGAAAGTTGGCATTAGTCATGTCTTAATGAGAATGGATAAAACGGAGTTTGGCGCCAAAAAGTGAATCAGTGACTTCGTGTGGTTTAAGGTACCGGCGCGTCGTGGGTCACAAAGTCTATTCATAAACATTATTTTAAAAGAGAGATGTGACAACGGGTAGAAAGGTATGTGGCGCCGAAAAAGTAAATCAGTGACTTCGTGTAGTTCGTGGTACCGGCGCGTCATGGGTCACAAGTCTAGTTATACCTTTTTTGAAAAAAGGGGGGATAAAGTGACATGCAAAGTTTCAAATAAAGGTTGAGTGGTACAGGTGATAGTTCGTCGGTGGTACGATCTCTGTCAAAGAAGTAAGCACATGATTTAAATAGTGGAACTATCGCCGAGTGAAAGCGGTGCTCTTAGATTTTCTATACACTGTAGGTAGTCAAAGCCACACATGAATGCTAGCCTATATGGAGTTTAGAACAGTGTTGAGAGTGATGTAGGCATACGCATGCTCTAAACGATAAGGTGAGCAAGTACGATTTAATTGTTAAGCAGGATCAGGAATTCCTTACCAGGTATTCAAGTAAGGTGGTATTTTTGAGCGGGGGTTTGTAAACCCGAAGATTTCTAAGATACGGAGAAAGCACAAGGGGGGACAAGATGTGGCGAGTCATGTGTATATCATGTACATAATAGTGGGTGGTAAATATAGAGGCGAAGCGTTAAATGGGAGGAAAAATAGGTGTGGGAAGAGAGAGTGAAGGTAAAGTGAGAAGGGGATCAGGGTAGGCGTGCGGCAGGTTAGTAAGAGTAAGGAAAGCAATGTGTGTGGCGTGTTTAAGAGCGGAAGTGTGTGGGTGAGGGAGACAGAAGTATAGTAAAATGGTTATGCAGAGTATAGTCAGTTTGGTAGGAAAGGATAAGCGATGTGATTAGAATGTTTGAGAGCAGAAAACGAGAAGTTGGTATATTTGGCGGAGAAGGTTCAACATTTTACAGTTCAAAATACATTTTACAAATTGATAAACAGTTCCCGGTTAGCAGGGTGTATGTTAGCGAGAAAGAAAACACATAGTACCAATTACATTGTTTGAATTCGACGTCAACCGGTCATATGGAGAAATGGAAAAGGAATTGTAGGTCAGATAGGAGCAGAGTAATCAAATTAAGTCAACAGTAATAATTAAATGTCATTAAAGGTTTCCATGGTTTGAAATGAAATGACGCGATCATAAGGCGTATAGAATCAGTTATCAACATTGTTTAAGAAAGTAGTAGATATCCACATTCGGCATTACGGGTATATGTTTAAAACAAAGGCAGAGTGTCATTTATAATGCAAAATATAAGATAAAAATATAGTTACAGTAAGAATTGAGGAGGCCACATCAAGGTTGCCGGGTCAGGCACGAATTAAAGAGAGGAAAGTTGGCATTAGTCATGTCTTAATGAGAATGGATAAAACGGAGTTTGGCGCCAAAAAGTGAATCAGTGACTTCGTGTGGTTTAAGGTACCGGCGCGTCGTGGGTCACAAAGTCTATTCATAAACATTATTTTAAAAGAGAGATGTGACAACGGGTAGAAAGGTATGTGGCGCCGAAAAAGTAAATCAGTGACTTCGTGTAGTTCGTGGTACCGGCGCGTCATGGGTCACAAGTCTAGTTATACCTTTTTTGAAAAAAGGGGGGATAAAGTGACATGCAAAGTTTCAAATAAAGGTTGAGTGGTACAGGTGATAGTTCGTCGGTGGTACGATCTCTGTCAAAGAAGTAAGCACATGATTTAAATAGTGGAACTATCGCCGAGTGAAAGCGGTGCTCTTAGATTTTCTATACACTGTAGGTAGTCAAAGCCACACATGAATGCTAGCCTATATGGAGTTTAGAACAGTGTTGAGAGTGATGTAGGCATACGCATGCTCTAAACGATAAGGTGAGCAAGTACGATTTAATTGTTAAGCAGGATCAGGAATTCCTTACCAGGTATTCAAGTAAGGTGGTATTTTTGAGCGGGGGTTTGTAAACCCGAAGATTTCTAAGATACGGAGAAAGCACAAGGGGGGACAAGCATAGAAACGTGTAAACGGGAGGCAGTCAGATAATGCCAGGAGGCGGGGAGGGGGAAGGCGGGAGCGTGGGTAGGTGTCTCTTACCTCTGGTCTCGGCTAATGCCAGGTGCTGCTGGTGTCCGCGTTATTGTGGTAATGACAGCCCGTAGTAGCGGGCAGTGAAAAGGGGTCGTGTGTGAGAACTTCCGGTTCGTAACCCGGAAGTAGCAAGGTGCTTTCGCTAGGCGCCATATTGGATTGGGGATTTACAGGGGGGTGGGCGGGATGAAAATATCGTTCGTCAATTACGAAAATGAGTTGAAGCGATGAAAGAAAGAAATTATTGTGTTGATAGAAGTATGAGGAAGGTTGACACCAGAGAAAAGTAATATAGTGTGTCAGGCATGTTACCCATTGAAACATAAACAAACATTATGTATTTACAGCACATTTATCAGTTGACTCCGAAAAGCAAAATCTTAAGAATCAAAATGGCCTCCTCAATTCTTACTGTAACTATATTTTTATCTTATATTTTGCATTATAAATGACACTCTGCCTTTGTTTTAAACATATACCCGTAATGCCGAATGTGGATATCTACTACTTTCTTAAACAATGTTGATAACTGATTCTATACGCCTTATGATCGCGTCATTTCATTTCAAACCATGGAAACCTTTAATGACATTTAATTATTACTGTTGACTTAATTTGATTACTCTGCTCCTATCTGACCTACAATTCCTTTTCCATTTCTCCATATGACCGGTTGACGTCGAATTCAAACAATGTAATTGGTACTATGTGTTTTCTTTCTCGCTAACATACACCCTGCTAACTGGGAACTGTTTATCAATTTGTAAAATGTATTTTGAACTGTAAAATGTTGAACCTTCTCCCCCAAATATACCAACTTCTCGTTTTCTGCTCTCAAACATTCTAATCACATCGCTTATCCTTTCCTACCAAACTGACTATACTCTGCATAACCATTTTACTATACTTCTGTCTCCCTCACCCACACACTTCCGCTCTTAAACACGCCACACACATTGCTTTCCTTACTCTTACTAACCTGCCGCACGCCTACCCTGATCCCCTTCTCACTTTACCTTCACTCTCTCTTCCCACACCTATTTTTCCTCCCATTTAACGCTTCGCCTCTATATTTACCACCCACTATTATGTACATGATATACACATGACTCGCCACACCTTGTCTTTATCAACCTTGGTTTCACATTGTATATGTACAGCCCTGAGGAAGCCCCAGGCCTGATGGCCAATTAGGGGGCGAAACACGTGTTGGCTGTGCCATCCTTTCTTCGTTTGCAGCTACTAATAAATAAAAAATACAAACATTCACCGGATCTATCTGCATCAATTGGATTTTTTCCCAAGCAATGGAAATTTACACTAGCCCAGATACACCATCAAAAAACTCGCTTCAATTTAGGGGGAAAGGGGCATCTCCCCCTGTCTCTGGGCAAGAACCAGTACACGAAGGCTACTTGCTTATTAAATGATGAGTAAGGGATGAGGATCTCTTTTCCCCTCGCATACATACAACTAATTGGCATATGTCTCTGCTAGCTGTCAGAATGTGCTCTGCCTTGAACAGGTGTGAATAAGGTGTGAAATGGCTCCCAGGATCAAACAATAGGCTGACTTGAATGGGCAGAGATGACTCATCTGAACTCCACAGAATATGTCTGGTGGGGCTGTGGGTATCCTTCACGACAATACAGTGTTAACTCTTGCTTGTCAGGTCTTTTGAGCTACATGTGACACTTGAGGCAAACATTTTATTTTTTTATTTTTTTATTGGCATTTCAATACAACCAACAAGTTACAACAACTTAGTCAGTGTTGCAAATCAATGTCACATGTGTTCCAAAGATAATAAACGTTACTACAAAACAAACGGAGTAGTCAGAGTACAATATACTATCTGAGGTGGTACAGGGTATTAATCCAGAGTGGTTTCTAGCCTAATTTGGGGGCTGAAGCATCTCCTGTAGGGGGGGGGCAATAGACAGTTTCTTTTATAATGTGGAGCTAGTATCCAAAATTCGAATGTATCCCCCGACGGGTTCCCCCTACGGGCGGCCACTGTCTGCTTAGCCCATTACTATAGTCCTGTGGGGCTGGCCCAACCCGAGAAGTCCTCCCTCTCAAGCCCGCAGCGAGCGAGTCCAATCAAGAAACGGGCTTCAAATGTCCTTTGGTCTGGAAGCAACCGGCATTAGTTCCCAGAAGGTTGTCAGTTGTGTATCGCTGAAAGTGACATCATGTATCCATGCAGCTACTGTGGGCACCCCCTTCTTCCCCCAGTACATAGCTACCCTACGCTTAGCTAGCAACAACAACATGGCATGCAGTTTCCGAGACTCTGCGGCCGTGTCTTTTACGTAACCCAGTAAACCGATAAGAGGCTCAGGGTCAGTTGGTGTGCCTATTATGTCATGAATCGTGCTAAAGTTATTGGTCCATTAAGTGGCCAGAGGAGGGGGCAACTCCACGCCATGTGTATGAAGGTGGCAGGAGTGTAGCCGCATCTCCAACAACAGTTGTCTGCTCTGATCCCCATACGGTGAAGCTGGACGGGGGTTCTGTAAAAACGATTAATGTACATAAAATTAATTAATATCAGTTTGTAATTGGAGGATAACACCGTGAGTTGGTTACAGCAGAAGGCCCATTGGTCCTCCTTCATCTGAATGTGCAGCTCCAAGTTCTAACTCTGAAGGGCTTTTGGCCTAATTAGAGGAGCGGTGTTCTGCATAATGCTATATAAGTGTGTTATGAGCTTGCGAGAGGAGACTGTCTGAATTATATTTTTGAGTGCCATCGGAGTGGGCGGGGAGACAGGGAAAGTAGTGTGTAGTTGCCTACATGTTGCCTGGAGTTTATAGTATAGAAAGAGTTCTGAGAAGGTCCCAGCTGCACCATTCGGCATTTCCGGCAGAGGTCTACGCTTGTCTTCGGGATACATTTCGCAAATGTGCGTAGTCCCAGGGACCTTGCTGTTGACCTGCTTGCTCCCTCTGCCATCGTGGGAACTATGGGATTGTGCACTAGAGGTACAGAAGGAGCGTATAATATTTTTAGATCGGCTTTGTCGCAGAGTCTGTCCCATGCCCAACGCAGGGTCTTGACCGTATCTATACCATCTTGTGGTCGTCGATAGGGCTGATAGATCACCACCTGAAGAAGGACCGGTGCCGTCACATTCAGCTCGACCTCTGTATGTGGCTGAAACAGGGTAGGGTGCACCCAGTATTGCAGGAATTGAGCCTGTGCACAGTAGGCATATAACGGTATATCCGGGGCTCCCAGCCCGCCCTAAGTTAATGGAAGCGCCAAACGTTCCCACGAGATCCACGCCTGACGGCCCGCCCACACCATGGATATTAATAAAGAGCACATTGTTTTGAAGAACGTTTGGGTGAGAGAAATTGAGACGTTTACTAATAAATATAGGAATTTGGGCAATATCACCATCTCAGCAATTGCAATCCTCCCAGCCAGGGAGAGAGGTAGCTTAGCCCAAGCATTCACCTTTCCTCCAACCATGTAATGGCCCACCCAAAATGTATGTTCCAGTTCTCTTGCACGTCCCTACTGAGCCAAATCCCCAGATATTTCAACGGGCCTTCTGCTCACTGGATGGGGTACTTGACAGGGAATAGAGTTGTAGTGTCCGTGAGTGGGAAAAGGGTGGACTTGGCCCAATTCATGAATATGCCAGATAAGCCCCCGAATTGTATTAGTTCTCAAAGGATGGGGGCAGTGTTCACGGCTGGATCGATTATGTAGAGGGTAATATCAGCCACATATAATGAGATCAGAAGTCCTCTGGTACTAAAACCCAGTCCTTGGCAGCTTGATGCTGTCTCAACCTCGCCGCCTGTGGTTCCATCGGGATGGCGAAGAGGAGGGGAGAGATAGGACACCCCTGCCTCATACCTCGTGTAATGCAGAATGACCTCGATATCATGCCATTCATCCGGACCCTTGCGGACGGCTCCGTGTAAAGCAGTCGTATGAGACCCAGAAACAGAGGACTGAATCCCATTCTCTCCAGTATGACAAATAAATATGCCCACTCCAGTGTATCAAATGCTTTTGTGGCGTCCGGCAGTGCTGCAATTGCCTGTGTGTGAGGATGTAAATAGTGTAGTACTGTAAAAAATGTGCGAAGATTATGTGTGGTTGATCTCCCCTGGATGAATCCCGACTGATCTGGGCAGGCTATCAGTGGGAGCAATGGATGTAGTCTGCTTGCAAGCAGTTTTGCGAACATTTTAACATCAACATTAATTAATGATAGTGCTCTGTAAGAATCTACTGCGTTGCTGGGTTTCCCGGGCTTCAGCAGCGTTATCATATTGGCTTCGCGCATTGAAGGCAGCAAAATGCCAGACGTTTGCGCCTCTTCATAAACTGCTATCAAATGCGGGGCCAGTTCGGACGCATAGGCCTTGTAAAACACGGTGATTAGCCCATCAGAGCCAGGGGCTTTATTTAGAGGTAAACTACGTATGACTTGGACTATATCTTCAGTGGAGGAGTGTACATTGAGGTACTCCCTATGTCTTCTCCCCAGCCAAAGTAGCTCTATGGACTCCAGAAATGGCTGCAGACCCTCAGGGACTGTTTGGTGTGTGGCCTTATATAACTTGACGTAAAACTGTGTAAAGCAATCTGTAATGTCTTGAGGACCTCTGATCAGAGTCCGGTTTCCCCCAAGGATATAGGTGACGTAAGCGGCAGTGCGTGGTGCTCGAAGCATGTTCGCAAGAGTTTTGCCTGGCCTGTCTCCCTCGCAATACCGTTTAGCTTGTGTATACTTGCCCATGAATTTCACCTCGCGCTGTGCTTCCTCCTCAAATTCTGTGAGTTTCTCTTTCAGTGAAGCAAGGAGAGCAGGGTCATCCGTGGTGTAATATTGTGACTCAAGCTCCCTTATGCGTGCCTCGAGGGAGGCCAGCATACCCCTAATTGCCTTCAGTACCTAAGCTTGGTGCGCTATGCCTTCCCCCGAATAACCACTTTGAAGGCTTCCCATTGGAATGCTTGGGATGTAACAGAGCCAGTTGTTAAAGTAAAGATTTCCTCAATATCCCCCCGTAATTCCTCCTTGAAAGCCTCATCTGGCAGGGCGTTTGGGGGAAGTCTCCAGCTGAACATTCTGTTTGACGTATTGGGCAAGAGCAATCAGAAGAGGCAGGGAGCATGATCTTAGAGTGTTCTGGGAAGATGAAGAACTTCCAGTGCCCACGTCTCCACGTCGTATGACACTAGCCAATAGTCTAACCTCGACCAGGCATTGTGATGTACATGTACCTTCTGTCGTGTTTGGGTTTCGTCGCCTTCAGATGTCAGTGAGATTGCTATCCGAGATTATTGCATTTAAAGTAGTGCTAGAGTTGGGATGCAGTGTGCGAGATATCCCATTTCTGTTGATAGCATCGTTAAGCACACCATTGAAAATCACCCCTCCATATTATAGTTTCACATCCCGTGGATTTAATTTAGGCTCATGTGGTCTGGAAGAAATCTGGGCTATCTATATTAGGCCCGTATATTGCTGCTAATGTTATCTTCATCACGGCAAGCGCCCCAAGCAACATTACATATCTCCTCTCTGGGTCGACATGGGACTCAAACATCTTCCAATCTAGCCCCTGACGTATCAATAAAGCAATGCCCCGCACATAGTTTGAGTATATAGAGGAATAGATGTGCCCCCAGCGTTTGTGCTGTAACTTAGATGGAGCAGTGCTGTTCAAGTGAGTCTCACATATATCTATATGGTGTCTAAGCAGATATAAGTGGACAAGTCTGGTTTTCCTATGGTCATTAAGACCCCGGATGTTCCAGGTTAAGCAGTTCAGACATATCATGATATTCCTGATTGTGTCCGCTGGGATGCTATGTGATGGGTCTCTAAAATATTGCCCCCCACAGTTAAAATCCTCTTCCTGGTATTAATACTGGTGTCACCAGCCCCCTGAGGAACCCGTGTGAAGACCTTGTGTATTCTGTAACGTCGCCTCATGAGTTTGTAGTGATGCAATGCTGCTCTGACTAAAACTACAACATTAACATTTCCCTCCCTCCCCCCTCCCACACCAACCCCCCAATCAGGTTGTTTACTACTTCCCCCTTAAAATCAAACTCAACATTGTGATCCCGATGTAGATCAGAAGCTGAAATTGAGAGCTCTTCCTGGGGGCTTGGGGTCGCCGGCATACTACCCTGCCTAGGGGCTTGGTGGCCGAGAGAGTGGAGGAGAGTCATTGATTGGTGATCACGAGTTAAGTGTCATCGTCGCACCGCAAATGTATAGTAAATGCAGTGCCTGCTCCCCATTAGTTGCCATTACACATCATTACATAGCCTAAGTGTGGCGGTGGACATAACAAACCAAACCTACAACATTTACTTGCCACTTGGAAGGTCATTCATTTTCACTCAGCGCAGCCTCCAAGTTATGCCCATTGGCAGATCTGCCGTTATTCTTCTTCCCTCCCACGTTTTGCAAACTTAATTGCAGACTTAGCATCTGTAAAGTGGTACACTGAGCCATTGTAGTTCACTTTTAACTTAGCTGGATATAATAAAGCAAATGGGATCTTGGCCTGAAGTAGGATGCGTCTCGCTGGTATAAACTCTCTGTGGGCCGCCTGCACCGCTGGAATGAAATCAGGATAGAACGATATTGTGTTCCCTTTGTGATTGATGGTTCCCCGCTCTCTGGCAAGTCGCAGTATGACATCCTGATCCTGATAATTCAATATATGAGCTAATATTGACCTGGGGGTAGCTCCTATTGGTGGCTTGGGGTCCAACGTATGGTGGGCTCTTTTGACCGCAAAGACTGCGGAGAGATCAGGGCCGAACAGTTCACGCAGCAGCTCGTCTATATATGTCTCCATTTTGAAGATGGCGGTTGTCTTGGGTATTCCAGTTATCCGGAGGTTATTGTGACGAGACCTAGCCTTTAAATCTTCATTTTTAGCCCTGATCAGGCTGAGTACCTTGTCCATTTGCAACAATTGCTCTTTTGTTTCAACCTGGAACTCATGATTATTATTGTTGCGGTTTTCCAACTGATCAAGCCGTGTCTAGTGCGTGTCTGCCTGTTTTTTCACTTGATCGAGTTGAGAGGTAAGTACGTCTAGCTTCGTGTCTATAGTTTTCAGGCTTGATCTCATTTCCAGCAGTAATGAGCGGAGGTCCTCACCTTGTTCATCTGACTGTTCACTCAATAATCAGTATGCACCCCCTTCTGATTCAGACTACATTAATCAGGTTTGTCTATTGTTTTCAAAAGTTAGTTTTGGCTGTTTCGCATCGAGTTTGCCCCTGGCTATGTGCAGAGTTTATGAGCCGCTACTAGGGAGATTCCGGGTGTAGTAGGCTTGAAGCTATGTGAACCCGCAACGCTTAATGAAGGTGCTTGTCAACAGGGCCCAACTCGGTACAGGCCATACCCCACAACCCAGGGTCCGGATAGCAATACACTGTCGCATCCTGCGTAAACAATCAGGCATGCTGGTGCAAAGGAACTTATCCCTGTGTGTTTATGCAGGTCTGTCACCAGCAAACATCTGAGGGCCCTTATTATTCTGCCCCTCTGTGTGGGGACCAGCGGGCTGCACGTCGATCCCAGCTGCACCGCCCGCAGTGAGCTGATACTCCTCGGGTGCAATCGTCTGCACTCAGCTCCTCACCTCGGGCCTACACGCTGCTTCACCCACGGCAGACCCGGAGCTCAGATCCAGATATCACTTAGCAGGGCAGCGGCCTCGCGAGCACGCACCGCACCAGCCCCTAGTGCGCACCAGCCTCGCTCGCAGGTACCGTGCTCCCAACTAACCCAGATCGCACTAGGGGCCATCAACGCCAGGAAGCTCTCCACTCAGCTCACGGTCCCATGAGACGGAAGGTCGCAACAGCCCCTCTGCTGGTCCAGCTGGGGCCTTGCTCATGGGGACATGTGCACCCAAGATGGCGGCACAGCCCACTCACATCCGAGGGGCCGGCCGAGTATTGCGGGAGGCAACAGATCTCCGTCAGGGCAGTTCCACCACCCAATGCCACTTCCCCTCGACTTGGATGCCAAGACACCGCAGCTGACCCACCGCCCGGTCACCAACAGCGGGCCCGGCTTGCGTAGCCCCCCAGAACCGGGGTTTGAGGGCCGCAGGTAGGCAATCTCCGTCAGGGGCTCCTCTACGATTTCGGCCCCGATGAAGCAGCAGACAACAGCTCATCCGCAGAGCAGTCCCACAGGCAATGTCCAGGAGTAGTTTTCGGTCGTCTGTGGCTCTCCTTTACCACGGATTTCGGAAGGATTATGACTTGGCCGGAAGAGCGCGCTCAGCAAGCGGCCATCTTGCAGCGCGGTTAGACCACACCCTCCACACTTGAGGCAAACTTGAAAGGGGAGAATAGGATGTCAAGGAAACTCTTGTTCATCCACGGTGTAGTTGCTGGAGGATCCTGCTTTTGCTCTACCAGATTTCTGTCTCTGGGTTTGTTTTGAGTACAGTGCCTGTCTCAAGTTAGATTTTAGTGTCAGACAAGGGATCCCACTAGGATTATCACAGTACACTCTCCACACACACCCAGGCCTCACAGCCCAATTTGAGTGAGGTAGAAAACTTTTGTCATCTTGAATTTTACTTTGTGCATTGCACTTTGGGTGTCATTCCCATCCACTAGCTAGTATTAGGTATGAACATGGCACCTCCAGGCTCCCACGCTAGAACACTTTATGGACTTGCAGAAGATTAGAAGAGGACTTGCACTGCTGTCTGTGACCTGAGAGGAACCCTGAAGGACTGGACCTATTCCCTTTTGTACCCAGGATATAGAAGTGGACTCCGAGGATCAATTGGCTGGCTTCCTGGGAGTCTACAGGGGGACAATACGGTGCAAGAGACCTTTTCCTGGAAGTACCCAGCTGACCAGTGGCATCTGGACTTGAACTAGACCCTTCTTTTGGCCTTTTTGTGACACACTATGAGTCTTTAAAAGCCTCAAACAAGAAATCAAAGCTGTTCCTTAAGGTTAATGAGACGGACCAAGAGAGTATGCAGGTGGCCGATGTGTATAGTATTTAGTCGGATATAGGAGCCCTCATACACCCGTCTTGGTGTCGTGAATCACGCACCCTTTGGGATGTGAAGCGTCATCATCGGGCTGCTCCTACGTTGGGCCGGCTGGTGCAATGCTCAACGGGCTCTTTTGAGGAGCACTTTTATGGAGATCTTTTATCCGGTCAGCCGTTAGGTGATTGAGGGTAGGGGGCTCTATTGTAATGTAGATGAAAGGGTAAGTGAGGACGTTAAAATAGGTAGAGGAGTGCCAACTAAATTAGTTTATTCTGTGGCCTTCTTACCTAGTTAAAAACTGTGTGAGGTAAAGTGTGGGTGCCTAGAGTAATGTGCTAGGTGGTCAACACTGCCTCATCTAGGGTCAACATGTTTCTCGCCTTATCTGAGCACTACTCTGGCGATTCATCAGGACCTTTAGGATTCTATCTACATGTGAGCTGTATAACGATTATTATTGAAACAGCATTATGTTATGAAGATTACCTGCAACTCGGTCTACCTGTAGAGAAGAAGACCAATATGATTAAAGAAGACCAATCATAAATTTATCGGTTATAAAGTGCGTCTCATAAGCCAAGAATGTGCAACTATGGTGGTGGTGCACGATAAGCGTGGTGATAAAAACACAATGGGCCCGATTCACAGAACAAACTTAAGACTAAATCCTAAACTTAGTACCATTCTGGTATTCACAGAATGCACCTAGTACTTCTGGTATTCACAGAATGAACTTACTACTTTTGCTATTCACAGAATGAACTTAGTACTTTTGCTATTCACAGAATGGATTTACGACTCCTAAACTTACGTCCGCACTCGGGCCGGAAATTCCGGCCCGGAGGCGGAGCTTCCGGGCCGGAGGCGGGGCTTCCGGCCCGGAGGCGGAGCTTCCGGGCCGGAGGCGGAGCTTCCGGCCCGGAGGTGGAGATTTCAGCCATAGTTAAATCGGCCGGAATCCCCACCTCCGGGCCGGAAGCTCCGCCTCCGGCCCGGAAGCCCCGCCTCCGGCCCGGAAGCTCCGCCTCCGGGCCGGAAGCTCCGCCTCCGGGCCGGAATTTCCGGCCCGAGTGCGGACGTAAGTTTAGGAGTCGTAAATCCATTCTGTGAATAGCAAAAGTACTAAGTTTATTCTGTGAATAGCAAAAGTAGTAAGTTCATTCTGTGAATACCAGAAGTACTAAGTGCATTCTGTGAATACCAGAATGGTACTAAGTTTAGGATTTAGTCTTAAGTTTGTTCTGTGAATCGGGCCCAATAAAACCAAGTGATGTGAACACTCCACAGTGTGTCATTGGGTTCCAAATAGCCTTGTATAGTATCATAAGAACGTGCTGTGTGCACTTACCCTATCAAATTCATAGGTTAGCGTGCTGCAGTTCCTGGTAGAAGACGCAAGGAGTTCCTTGCGTTCTGTAATTAGTATATAAACATGGTTGCTAACAGAATGGTATATTGTAAAGTTAAAAACTCCAGGGTAAACCCCTTCTCTTATTTAAAATTTACAACATGTCTCAGGCTCCCCGCATTTGGCTGTGTGTAAATCGGGCATTTAAAACCTGGTTTAGTAAAGTATAAAACCTAATCTTAGTGAAACATAGAACCCTCTATCTTGTAAAGGGACTGGTCGGCAAAGCTTAAACTCAGAGAAGTCCCTATGAGACCTAATCTTAGTGGAGTAGAGAACACTCTAGCTGGTCAAGGAACTTGTCAGTAACGTGTAGATCTCAGAGAAGTCCCCATTGGCTAAATAGAGTTAGTAACCTCATCTTAATAAGAGGCGAACTCGCTATCTGGTAAAGAGTCTAGTCAGCGAGGCTATTGAAAACAGTACCCATTCGAAGTCTTGATGCCTCCGTCTGTCCGTGCGGTAAGTGTCGGACAGGTAGCTCGCTAAGGATATAACTAAAACCGAAGGCATACGAATACTTACTAACGCGCCGAGTCCGCGTCTCCAGGTGACCTACCCCGCTCTACCAGGACTGGGAGGTGCAGTATCGTGTATCGCGGGACTCAAATAGGAAGTGCTCCAATGTTGGAAGGCGGGAATGGGCGTGACCGTGTAGTGTTGTATTGGTGGACGCTCCGGTACATCTTGGGCGCCATCTTGAGTGAGTGTTAGTGTACCGGCGCATTCAGACCAGAACATGGGCTAAAACTAACATTGTATGTTGTTCGCTTTTATGTTTGTTATTATCGTGGGGTTGGCACTGTAATTACCTTGCCCATTTGAGATAATATAGTGCGGACCTAGAGTGTGGTTTAAAACGGGGACACGGACCCTTAGTCCTAGTGAAGGAAGAACCATTGACGTGAGAAGGGCACCTCAGATTGGTGTATGAGATGTGGAGTCAATGTCGTAATGTAGTGGGGTCAAAAGGCACTGGTTGCCAATATGATAGTTGATCAAGGTGGTTTGAGGGATGACCATGGGATTGCTTCATTAAGGCCTGTGGTGTGAGACCCCAATCTGTACACCCACCTTTGTTCCTTCACAAATAGTGCATCTTTGGTGATGTTGGGGCAAGATTCCAAGATGAGCCATATGAATGAATCTGGTGTATGTCCTGTTTCTTGAAAATGCATACACATTCTCGTGTTAGTTCTTTTGCAGCGAAAATTGCTGCGGTGTTCCGTGATGCGTGTTTTTATTGGACGAGTTGTCATGCCAATATACTGTAGTTTACAAGGACATGTAATAAGATACACGCAGTTCGCTGTATTACAATTTGTGTGGTGACGTAGTTCCCAATTGAAGCCATTGCTAAATTGTATAGATTTGTGTGTTGAAGTGAGGGGGCACACGGAGCACGAACCACAAGGGTAATGTCCACTAACAGGTGGTAGGTTCCATAGAGATCTTTGGCTGGAGTTCCCCTGTGTGCGTGGACGGGTATGGATCAGTGTATCCCTCAAATTTTTCGTGCGTTTGAACGAGAACCTAGGGGTATCAATGTTCATTGTGCCCGTGTTGAGAATATTCCAGTGTTTTTTAATGCACCTTGTGATCTCATTTGAAGCAGGAGTAAATGAGATGACGCAGGTTAGAACATCAGTAGGGTTTGGTGTCCTCGGTGATAGCAACGCTTCCCGATGGTTATTGCGCGCTCTCTTGTTAGCTAAGGCAATCTGTTTTTCTGGGTATTCACGTGCTCTTAAGTTGTTAGACAATCTTGTTGCCTCCAACTTGTAGTCAGACAGGTCACTGCAATTACGTCTTACCCTCAAAAATTGTCCGACAGGTAAGTTCTCCTTCAAGCTCCGTGGATGGTGACTGGAGAAAAGCAACAAACTATTCCGATCTGTCGGTTTTTGTATAGGGTCGTGGTAAGAGTTCCCCTGTTAAGAACGATATTCAGATCTAGGAATGGGATGTTTTTTTCGGAGATCGTGTGTGTAAACTTAAGGTGTGGGTCGAGAGTGTTAATCCAACCACAAAAGTCTAGACAGGTTGACATCTCTCCTTTCCATAGTATCAGGATGTCGTCAATGAACCTCTTCCAAAGGTATATATCAGCAGAGAATGGATTTGATTGGTGAAAAATATTGCGTGTCTCGAAGTCAGACATGTAAAGACATGCCAAGCTCGGCGCAAATGTGCTGCCCATACAAGTGCCTTGTGTCTGTTTGTAAATTTGGCCTTTAAATTCAAAAAAATTTTCAGTTAGGGCTAACGTTGCGCAATCCATTATAAAGCTGATAGGAGTGTTATGGTCCCAGCGGTCATGATTAAGTACGCTTTCCACCACATCAAGTGTAGCTCTCTGAGGTATGTTGGTGTATAAAGCCTGTACATCTAGGGTTACCAAAAGTTTGATCTCATCCGTGGGAGGTAATCCTGTTATCAGGCGAAGTAGATCTGAGGTGTCTTGTATGTAGGATTGTGTTGTTTTGACAAATGGTTGAAAAAAATAATCGCAGAATTGCGAAAGGGGTTCAAGGACTGAATCAATTCCTGATACTATAGGCCTGCCGGGTACCGGGGAAATCCCTTTATGGATTTTAGGCAGAGTGTAGAAATATGGGGTCCTTGGGTTCTTTTTTATCAGGAAAGCAGCTTCTTTCTTGCTTATCCAACCCTGGCTCTCTGCTGAGAAGACCAAAGCTGTGATAGTTGTCAAAAGTCGCTGTGTGGGGTTATGTGTGACTGGAGTGTAGTAGTCCCGGTCACTTAGTTGTCGTCTACATTCCAGTTCATAGTCAGTTGTTGCCATAATAACTGTCGCCCCTCCTTTGTCTGCCTGCTTTATTGTAATAGATGTGTCACTGGAGAGGTTCTTAATGGCCTCTGTTTCCGCCTTAGACATGTTGTTATAATGTCTTGGCATTTGTATATGAGACAAGTCTTTAAGTACTGCCTGTTCAAAAGTAATCACCTCAGGTGGCACCATATTAGTGTGGGGGGTGAAAGTAGATTTATTGTGTAATCCACTGTCTGTCTGTTGCGTCATAGTCGTGTCTTTGAAGAACGACTTAAGTCTGACCTTACGGAAGAACTGTTGGATTTCGCATTGTTGTTTAAACAGGTCTACCTTAGGAGTTGGTACAAAGCCTAGGCCTCTCTGTAATACCTTATGTTCAATCTCGGTGAGATGTCTTGGGGAGAGGTTGACTACTAAGTCTTCTTTTTGTTGGTGTGGCTCCGGGTCTCCATGGTTCTCGGAGTATCCTCCCACTGAACCCTCGTCCCTTGTGGGGTTGGCTGATTGTTTTTTCTTCTTTGCCCTCGCCCTCTGCCCCAACCTCTACCTAAAAAAGGCTGGTGGTACACCAGGGGGTAGAACTGGGGAGGGCCTTGTGGTGGTATAGGATATGGTGGGGGACCATGGGGGGGCATGGGATATTGCCAGAATGCTGGATTCTGAAAGGGCCCCATCTGGAAGTTTTGGTAGGTTTGGCGATTGCCTTTGCGGAATGTGTTGTAGTTCACTGATTCCGAACTAGAATTGCTATTGCTGGAAGACCCTCTCCTTGAGGAGTTGGAAGCTGAATCTCCTGAATTGTTAGTGTTAGGTGGTATAAAGTCTTCTTTTAAGTAAGGATAGACTTTTTCTTTCTCGAAATTGTTCACATCTTTCTGTAGTTTCTTTACTTTCTGCTTCATTAAGTACTCACGATGTTCAGCCATTTCGTTATTGATTTCTGAAAGTTTCGTCTTATATAGAGTAGAAGCAGTAGCGCTTTTCAATGTGTTTTCTGCCAATTGGATTCTTGTCAAGAGTGCCTCTGCTAGTCTTTTGGCAGTGTTGATAATCAAGATGAGGAGGTCTCTGGTACATTTCCAGGAAACCTGGGACCAGTCGATTTTGAACGGGCCGTCCTCTAAAAAGATACGGGGGAAGATTTTAACTATTAGTCCATTTGGAGCAATATTGGCCCTTAGATATTCGGTCATAAGGGCTCCGTGAAGGGTGATCTTGACCCATTCTCTTTTCATTGAGGAAAGGGATTGCCAATCTTCCGATTGGCTCCCAGTGGCTGAACCTCCATCTGCTCCCAGAATGGAGGGGGCACTAAGGATCTCGTCAGCAAAGGCTTCACCAAAGCTCAGTCCTTGGCCCTCCATTATTGTCAAGCGTAATGGTGGGTATATGTCCTGAATTGGATGTAGAGGCTATGATGTGGAGTATTCTAAAGCAATGCCATTGTGTGTGTCAACAACCAGTCGTTGTTGTATAAATATGGAAGACGCGAAAGAGTATAAAATAGGGGGGATATACACAGGTTAACCCACCGGAAAAAAGCCCCACGGATAAAAATCCGTGCAAGAATTCAACAAAAAAGGGGGGGGCGAAAAAGGGCTATTGAAAGAAGGTCCAGCTAGGTATGCCCAATAATGTCAAACAAGAAATCAAAGCTGTTCCTTAAGGTTAATGAGACGGACCAAGAGAGTATGCAGGTGGCCGATGTGTATAGCATTTAGTCGGATATAGGAGCCCTCATACACCCGTCTTGGTGTCGTGAATCACGCACCCTTTGGGATGTGAAGCGTCATCATCGGGCTGCTCCTACGTTGGGCCGGCTGGTGCAATGCTCAACGGGCTCTTTTGAGGAGCACTTTTATGGAGATCTTTTATCCGGTCAGCCGTTAGGTGATTGAGGGTAGGGGGCTCTATTGTAATGTAGATGAAAGGGTAAGTGAGGACGTTAAAATAGGTAGAGGAGTGCCAACTAAATTAGTTTATTCTGTGGCCTTCTTACCTAATTAAAAACTGTGTGAGGTAAAGTGTGGGTGCCTAGAGTAATGTGCTAGGTGGTCAACACTGCCTCATCTAGGGTCAACATGTTTCTCGCCTTATCTGAGCACTACTCTGGCGATTCATCAGGACCTTTAGGATTCTATCTACATGTGAGCTGTATAACGATTATTATTGAAACAGCATTATGTTATGAAGATTACCTGCAACTCGGTCTACCTGTAGAGAAGAAGACCAATATGATTAAAGAAGACCAATCATAAATTTATCGGTTATAAAGTGCGTCTCATAAGCCAAGAATGTGCAACTATGGTGGTGGTGCACGATAAGCGTGGTGATAAAAACACAATAAAACCAAGTGATGTGAACACTCCACAGTGTGTCATTGGGTTCCAAATAGCCTTGTATAGTATCATAAGAACGTGCTGTGTGCACTTACCCTATCAAATTCATAGGTTAGCGTGCTGCAGTTCCTGGTAGAAGACGCAAGGAGTTCCTTGCGTTCTGTAATTAGTATATAAACATGGTTGCTAACAGAATGGTATATTGTAAAGTTAAAAACTCCAGGGTAAACCCCTTCTCTTATTTAAAATTTACAACATGTCTCAGGCTCCCCGCATTTCGCTGTGTGTAAATCGGGCATTTAAAACCTGGTTTAGTAAAGTATAAAACCTAATCTTAGTGAAACATAGCCTGCCATGAGGTCCTTGAGGCTTTAAAAGTGTACTTAAGTGGGGGATTGTGGCTTAAAAGACTATGGCCTGAGTACAAGTTTGGGGGACAGGGTTACTCCATCACAAACATGAAGGATATCCCGTCCAGCAAAGTACAATTCCATTATATCCAATGGAACTTGTAATGGGGTGGGCAGAATATCCATCATGTTTGTGAAGGAGTATCCCATCCGCC
This sequence comes from Triturus cristatus, assembly GCF_964204655.1. Lineage (NCBI taxonomy): Eukaryota > Metazoa > Chordata > Amphibia > Caudata > Salamandridae > Triturus > Triturus cristatus. Next base: position 617,768,870 of record NC_140587.1, read on the forward strand.
AAGATCCAAATCAGGCCCTATGTTAATAGGTGAAATCTTTGACCAGGATGAACCCAGTTAGTGAATCCATCCCCTGCTCCATCGCTGTTAGCCCCAAACTGTGCTTAGGTCTTGGTCTTCAACAAACATTGGCGATTTGTGCTTTTTGGTGCTATTCCTATATAAAAACTTTAAACATTCATAACTCTGGTTTCCCATATTGGGTTTTCATCATTTTGGTGTCATTTTGTTTGTTAAATGTTACACTAATTTTCTAATTCTGTTTATTTTTATTGTTTTGCATTATGACTTTTCTGTTTCGGTATTGCATAAATACTTTACACATAGTCCATACATAGTTAAGCCTCTCTGCTCTGTGCCATGGCTACCAGAGGCCTGCGCTCAGGTTAAATTGGTGACATGGCGGGCTGTACTTGACAAGGATTGCGATTATTCCCTCGAGTGGGCAGTCACCTACCCCAAATACAGTATTTTATCCCTTTTTCCTACTACTGTTCTTGTTTATTTTCCATGTTTTTTAAAAGGGTTTATTACAGTGCCTCTCTCATTTCTTAATATGCTGTAGTTACATCAACATTATGCTTTAGGCAGCAGAGTTATCTTTTTAGCCTCTCCTGCCTGTGGGCCACATTGAGACTTTGACCTGGCTGGAGTGAACAAATGAGGATTTGTGTGAGCTCCCACTTGATTCATATTCCTCTGTCTCTCTCTCTCTCGCTCTCTGGTGGCCAAGATCTGCTACTCCACAGTGTGGATTTCACTTATTGTAATACGCCCTTTGGTTTGATCTTGTCATACTGTTTCCAGCTCCAGAGATTCCACTTTGAACCTTCACGAATATCTCTCTTTGTGCTCCTGCAATTTTTATCTTGACTCAAGGAGTATTCTGTGCTTCTATATAACCCTGTGCTAGCTCCTGATAAAAGCCTTCTTCCTTTATGACGGAGGAGCGTAGCCCAACTGCCTCAGCAGCATAAAATCATGTAAAATAAAATAATAATAAAGCATTTTTATTATCATTCTATTTTTCATGACAGGAGCCGGAGGCAAACTTAGTCTTGGAGGTGGGGCTAAGGCAAGCATGGAGGGCACTTGCAGTGGTGGGCATTTCAAGTGCGCATGATGGTTTGGCCGGCTGTCTTAGGATGGCCAAACTGTCATGCGCACTTAGATGTCTCCAGGCTGGTGCATCGAGTGAAGATGGCACAGGCTCCCAGGCCCTCTTGGAACGTAAACTCAGCCCACTCTGTCCAATTCCAACGCTGCTCTCATGCTGGGTAATAGTATTACCAGCATGAGAGCAGCATCTGGATTGACGCTGGGAGTCTGGGAGCCTGTGATCAGGAGAAGAGCTGCAAGCACCGAGGCTGCGATGCAGCAGGTAAGTTTTAATTTAAATGTGTTTATTATTGACTCACCACTTTTCCCTCCTAGCAGCCATCACTGCATTCTTCGTGTCATATTTCCATCTTCCACCCTTGCTAATTGTTTGATCTTCTCTTTAATGCTTTACAATAGCAGAAGTATTATGAAGGGACTTGGCTTTATACCAGGGCTTAATTGACATTCTGTCTCTGCAAAGTCAGTTCTATGTTTCTACAAGGTGTTTATCATACATTGTATCATAACCCATTATCTCTACTTTGCTGGGAATGCTGAATACCATAACATTATTTCTCCTCTCGATTAATAGTCATCCAGTCTCTCTATTAACATATCAGGACTGTTCGGTAATCCCATTGGGCCAGATTCTGTTTTTGGTCATGTCCACTCAAAGTTATAAGGCCCATTCCTGTCTTAGGGCCTGACTTAAAGTTTGGCAGACACAGTACTCTATCGAGAATGCTATGCAGTACCCTGTCCGTCAGACCATCAGTCCGCCCACCTCATTCATAGGTCGACGGGATGCCTGATTTGCAACAATGGAGTCCCTGTTGGCTCCGTTGGCAGAAACCTTCCTCTGATGTCCCGACAGAGTGGGAGTCATTGGAGGAAGGACATAACGTCCGTTCTAATTAGGGTAGACTGTGTAATTGGAATGTCTTTTTTCCTGTCCCTCACTGCCATGGTTAAAAAAAAAACTGGCAGTAAGGATCAGGAACAAAAAAGCAATAATGACACTGATACTACTTTGTATTGTGTCAATACACATATATGTTGTGTTTTCTCCCAAAAACATATGTTAATAATTTGTTTTGTCACTTTTTATTACATATTGCATGCCACACAAACAGCATACACACTCCATTGTATGCACATTCACAGCCACCACAAGCACAACAAACACAAGCTCCACAACAACAATTTTATTCTTAAAGCATCAATACAGGTGTGTTCATTTTACCTTGATAAGTAAGAAAATGAATACGACAGAATGCACATACGAAAATATTGAATGTAAGAGCAATGTAAAAATACATGAGGCTACAGCAATTGTCAACATATGACTAATAGTAAGGCAATAGTCAGAGAAGATTACCTGTGATGCTGGCGACAATGGAGCTGTTTGGCATTGTGGTGAAATCGAAGCAGCAAAGGAGGGACCTGACAGTGGTGTTCGAGACGGAAACGGAAAACAGTAACACATGTAAGTATGTCCCTCATTTCCTTTGATTCTCCCAACTGAAGGTAGGAGGTGTTTCCTCCAAGGTTGCCTCGATGGAATGGCAAAGTCTATTTGCTCGGCGGTAATCTTCACTGGACTCCCTCCAACTGCCAATTTTGCCTATGACACCATCAACGCAGGTAAACATTCCTTGCAGAGCCGGCATAGACCTGCCAACATCTAAATATGGCGGGCAGACCACCAAGTAGGTGGGCAGAAAATCGAAAAAGCAGTGGCGGAACCATTACCACCAAGATCTAAATCAGGCTCTTAATCTTTAAACTTAGAAGGTAAAGATTTAACCTGTATCACCCTGGAACATCCCACTGAATCTGGTACTACTTCTCTACCATGGTCAGAACTTGTGCTTACACTTTTCTGCACATGTTCAGTCATGGCATCAAGAACAATAACAATCATACTTTTGTTCCATATCTAAGCATTCTCTAGCACCACAACATGGCCTCTGACTTCTGTGACTCTGATCAGTGCAGAGAACTTAGGATGCCCTTTAGTTACTAGAAGGGGTTTCTTGACTCTCACCCAGTCCCCCTTTTTATCGTCAGTGTTCTCCATGAACCCTCAACAGAACTGTATTTCCTTAGTACCGCACTTCTTATGTCCGCCACTGGTTTTAGTTTACTTGCATCCAGACATTTTCTACCCATCCACTCCATATTTGTTCTGGAACCCGTTATCCTCCCCCAAACAATGAAAAAAGTGGAATTCCAGTACTTATGTAAAGTGTCATTCTGAATGCCCAGAGCATGTGTGGAATACTTTCTTTCCAACCCATCCCATTAACTAGTGCCAGCTATAACTGATTAATGATGTGATTAAATCATTCTACTGAACAATAAGAGGGGGGCAAAGCTCATGGAATTGCACTACGTGGAATTCCGCTGAGTTGCATAAAAACTCTGTGGAATTCTGAGGAGTTCCACGAGCAGGCAGAGTTGCTCCACTCTCCTACCATGTTACCTAGTAATCTGCCAAATCAGATCCGTACTTCTTCTGGAGGGCTCAAAAGGTTGTCCCTCTTCTGGGCTCGGCTCCGCCCAATTCTCAATCAGCTTCTTGAGGGCTTTGGCATAGTTTAGACTGGGCCATTCGGATCACATGTGATAAGCGGAGAGTAGTCGCTTGGATTGCAGCGGGTCCCGGGGAAGTCTGCTTTGATTGGCCTTGTGAGTACCGGTTCATTGCTCCCGGTGAGCCTCTTTGGGGTGTTTTTTGTCCTTATAGGACTTTGGACTTCCTTTTGCTCCTTGCTGATCCAAGGCCTAAGATGCCCTTGTGTATCCATAGTGGCACCCACCCATTGTCCCATGGGCGAGCGAACATCAGCCTCTGGACCCCTGATCTCCTTAGGAGCTTTACTGAGGAAAAGGGTAGCTTCCTCGTGGCCCCCATGGGCCTCCTCTCGCTGGAGCATACCCCAGGAGCCACGCTCTCCTGTGCATTCTTTTGTTGATTCTTCCGTGGCCTGCTGCGGCCATCGGGCCCCCCTTCCCCCATTCCCAGTGCATCTTGTCAACCCGTAACAGGTGTTTGAAAAGCGCTCGCTCCTTTGATTAAGTGGCCCGCCAGCACTCAATGCAGGTCTCAGACAGGACGGTAGGGCTCACCTCCACCTCCAGGCACCACTGCCTCAAGTCTGCCTGACAAGCTGGCACAAACATAGCGAGAGGAGACATGCAGGCCCTATCTCGCATCCGGTTGCCCATGATGACAGGGTGGTCGGGGCACTGAAGAAGTAGATTTGGGTAAAAGGAGGTGTTAGGAACCGGGAGGGCACACCCAATAAAAATTTGAGTTTTGCTTCTGTACTGTTCCTCCTGATTCCATTGCCCAGACGTAACTAGTCATTTTTTCTGAACAACTCTGATTGCAGGAAGTGACGTCATTTGACTCTGGCGGTCAAACCAATGGTGACTACTAGTGGGCAGTGTAAGGGGCATTCAGAGATCATAATGTGAATAAATTATAGTGGTGGGTGCCTGTAAACTCTGCCATGCAGTGCAAGTGAAGTTTTTGCCAAACTCCACCCTCGAAGCTGAGCACAGAGTGACAAACCTCAGTGAACCCCGCTGGTATAGTGGAGTTTACTGCCACCCCTACTAAACAATTGCTGCAGGAATGATATAAAGAGGCTCTAATGTGCTTGATTCCTACTGATTTCAAAATTCCCCCATCTCCCTAGACACAAATTGGGTTCCATTGTTAGTTACCAGCTGTTCTAGGTAGCCTTCTCGAACAAATACCTCTTGTACAACTCAATGACTGTTGTAGTATTCACTGTTGTCACAAACTTCAACTCAAGCCATGTTGGCATATGAGCTATTAGGCTCAATACATACCTAGGAGTAGCACAATGATTGGCCAGTGGCCCGGCGATGTACAATGCTAACTTGCTCCATGATATATTGCCGCTTTGCTTTGGTTTGACAGGATCAGGCATAATTACTTGTGTTTTGTCTTTCAGAACACATGCATAACACTTCCCTACATGATAATCAATATCCCTGTCTACAACTGGCCACCACACTCTTCGCTTCATGGCTCATATGCCTAAATGGCCTTCATAAGTAAGATTGAATATCTTACCACGAAGACTGCAGGGTATAACTGAAAGCTGATATCTGTGCATTACTCCATTCCTTAGAGACAATTCTTCTGCAACCCTCCAAAAGGGAATTAGGGTTTCATGCATTTTGTTAGTACAGGGCCATGGACCTGACAAATGCTGCCCAGCTTCTTGCATTATCTCATCATCCAAACATGCTTTCTTCCACTCCTCCTCTGAAAGTGCACTATTCAATTCTTCATCAACTGCACACATAAATATCACATCCTCGGAGTCCTGATTAATTTTGTGGATTTGATCTTCCAAGGGCAAGCAGGGTAAACAGTCAGTGGCAAAGTTGCTTACCCCAGGAACATATTGCAACTTATATTGGAACTTCTGTAATGAATATTGCCATTTGGGAATGCATAGAGTTGTCTCCAATGACATTTGATTTTGAACAAATCCGCTGGAGGCTTATGAGCAGTTCTCAAAAGAGATTCATTGCCCCAGATAAAGTTCAAAAAGTGCTGGACACCCTGCCACTTTGCCAAAGCTTCTTTCTCTATGGCAGAATGAGTTTATTGAGCACCCCATAAGACTCTTGAGGACAGCCTCAAAGCCATAATTGCTTGCCTCAATGGTAAGAATAAACACATCACCAGTGTTAAAAGGTTTTAGGGGACCAGCTGCAATAATTTCCTTCTTAATGGGTTTAAATGCCTTGTCACACTCCATAGCCCACAAGAATCTGGCATTTTTTTCAAAAGTATGTGTATGCACAAAGTTTTGCAGCAAAACGTTCAACAAACTTCGAATAATATTCGATGAGCCCCAAGAATGATCTTAATTGATCTTTATCTTTAGGTGTGCGTGCATCCTCAAATGCTTTAAGGATCTCAATTTTAGGCTCAAATCCCTTACTAGATATCTGGTGTCCCAAATAGTCTATATCTGGCTGTCTAACTTTACATTATGCCTCTTTAGTGTAAGCCCACTTTTTCTGCAATACATCATTTAGACTTAAATCGTATTCCTTCTAGTTTTTAACCATACACCAATATGTCGTCTTGGAAATACGCTACACCAAGCATTCCCCTAAATAAATTCCCCCTCAACCTCTGAAATACAGCTGAGGCAGAAGCTAAACCGAATGGTATGCGCACATGACAGTAAGCTTCTTCAGACAGTACCGAAAGATGTTAAATGTCTCAATTCCTTCCATAATTCTATTCGGTTGTAGCCTGACGACATATCTAGGGATGTAAAAACATCAGCCCCTTCAAGAGTGTTTAACGTTTCATTTATATTTGGGAGAAATTGCTGATCCACCCAAATATTTTTATTCAAATCACACAAATCTATGCATAGCCTCACAGACATCTCAACTTTGCACTCTAGAACCATGGAGCAAAGCCACTCAGATGCCTCAATTGATGCACTTATATCCAACCATCATAGGGGCTTAACGCTGCGTTGTAAATAAGGCCCCCTTCCACGCTATGCTTAGCGTGAAAGGGGTGGGCAGTGGGTGTTGCGGTAGGAGTTCCACCGCAACACCCATTGATTTTGACACTGCCTCCTATGTACAAGGGCAGTGTACATAGGAGGCAGCGCCAAAATTAAGACCAGGTAAAACCTGGTCTTAAGATGGCAAAACAAGGAAAAATGCATTATTTCTCCTTGTTTGTACTTTTTACATGTGTGCTGCCTTGTGCAGCACACATGGGAAAAGCAAAATGGCTAGGATTATTTATGTACAGGGAGGTCCCCCTTCCTGTACATCAACAATCTAAAAGAAAATACAATTTTGTGACTTTCATGTGTGCTGCTTTAAGCAGCACATATAGAAGTGACAAAATGTCATTGAAAGATTGTTTATGTACAGGAAAGGGGACCTTCCTGTACATAAACAATCTTTCCCCTGCATGCAGACACCCTTGCCCTACGGTGCAAGGGTGCCTGCGTTGGCGCTACACTGGTAAGTGTAGCATCAGCACAGGGGGAAACGCAAGGCTGCACCTCACTCCATCACTTCCTCATACATATGGCCCATAATCTCTCCAACTCTTCCTTCAATTCCTTCCACAAAGGCACCTTCTACACTTTGTGCAACACCGGGCAAGTATTCTTTTGCAGAACAATTCGATGTTAAAACCCCATCAACTTTCCTAAATCATTTGTGAACACACTGGGATATTGATCAACCCACTCGCAATCATCAACCAATGACACACTTTGGCCAGTCAGTCAGTCAGTCAGTAGGTCTTTATTCGATTAACATCATAAAATACATTCTACACATATTAAAAATAGTTCATATATAATACAATTCATATTACAATACAAGATAAAACTTCTAAAACCTTTAAAATATTACATAGAAACAATTAAAAAATAATCACAAGCATAATAAAATACAATGGGGGACACGCCAGTTAACCTAATAGTTCATAGAATGGTGCTAGTTAATAGCAACTAAAGCCTTACAGAACACAAATCACGACTTAAGTTTCCTTGCCCTAAGGATCCATGCCCAACTAATAAATTTGGCAACACCTATTACTACAGGTTTTGAAGTATCTGTTTTCAAGATTCTGCTAGCAACCCGTGCAGAACGAGTGCTCATTAATCTGCAGACAGGTCGAAGCCAAACGCGTCGAGGGAGTAAGTAAACTGGGCGACAAAAAAGGAAATGGTCCATGGTTTCAATCGTGTCTACGCAGAAGGGGCACTTATCGCTACCAAGAGGACTCCAGCTTTTGGTGAGTCCTCGCAGTGGTAGGGCGCCCACTCTAAACTGGTGATACAGTTTACGATCAAAATACTTCAAAATAGTATCCCAGTAACTTTCATAGACAGACTCGTCCTTAAAGACTAGGAATGTGGCAGTCATCGTGGTGCCTATGAGGGAAGCACATCTCCTGTTCTTAATAAAGCACCAATAGGTATCCTTAAGGACATTTTTCGGCGGAAAGACCACAGTATCTGGGTTAGCCCATAGGTCACGCATCCCAAGATCAATCAACAGGGTTTTAATACTAGACAACCAGGGTATCCTGTGCGAACCCTCCAGCCCTTTGACCTCCAAGAGGGCTTTTGCGTAAATCGATAGTTCAGGAGTAGTCCACAGGCGACGCCAAAACGCCAATGGTCTATACCCTGCCCAATCCTCTATAGGCTGGATTCCCAGATCAAACAATAGGGGGATGCGCGGAGTGGATTGCGGGAGCCCAATAGCTGACCGGAGAAATTTATTCTGGGCGGTCATCAACTTGGACAGGTTACTAAAGCCCCAAATCTCGGCACCATATAAAATGGCAGGCAGAATCTTGGAGCCATAAATCTTCATTAGGGGAGCTATTGGTTTTGTTAAGGAATGTTTATGCTCTTTCAGCAAAGCCCCACCTAATTGGGCATGTTTAAGAGCGAGAAGATCAAGCTGGTGAGACCAGCTGCAAGTCTCGCTGAAGGTAACCCCTAGATAGGTAAACACAGCCGTTTGGACCAAATTGACACCACCCAGACACACCTGCGCCTTAATACGCCGGGGTCCACGAAAAACCATAAACTTGGTCTTCCCAACATTTATCTCCAACTCATGTTCGCGGCAAAAGGTCTCGAAGCGAGACAGGGCTAATTGCAGACCCTGTCTCGTCTTCGAGATCAAAAGGGTGTCATCCGCGAACATGAGTAGGGGAGTCTTCATTCCAGCCAGGATGGGAGCATCAGTAGGGTTGTTGGAAAAATAATTTATGACCCTATTAATGAATAATGAAAACAATGTAGGAGCGAGCACACACACTTGGCGAACTCCTTTAGACACTTTAAATCTGTCCGTCACCTCCCCTGGTTGCCCCAACGAACACGGGCATGCGTATTTTCATGGATAGTAACCAAAAAAGATACCAATTCTTTTGGCATGCCCATCTCCGAAAGTGCTTCCCATAACTTATCCCTCGGCACAAGGTCAAAAGCGGACCTTAGGTCCACGAAGGCCGCATACAGCTTACCACCCCCCAAAAAAACTTCCTTCCAATAAAGGAGTACTACCCTGAATGCTTGGTCCAGGGTCCCAATATGTGAGTGAAACCCTGCCTGAAGTGGGGACAGCACATCAAAATCAGACATCCAGATTTGAATACGACCCAGAACAAGACGGGCTATAATTTTTTGTACTGCGTCAATAAGACTAATAGGTCTATAGTTGCCCGGGGCAGAGCGATCGCCTTTCTTATAGATCGGCAATATCTCTGCCCCAAGCCACGAGTCAGGGACAGCAGCACCACCCGCTAGGGCGTTTGCCAGCAATGTCAAGTACGGGATCCATACATCTTGCTCCTGAATGATTAGATCAGCAGGAATACAATCTGGACCCGGGGCTTTACCACTCTTAATCGATCTTAGCACTAACTTAACTTCACAGGGGGAAAATTCTAAAGGATTTTCAACACCAGATGGGCAAAAGATGTGATTAGCCATCTTATCAGCAACCTTAAACTGTTCCTCGAAATACGCAACCCACTGTTGTGGCTCAACTTGATTAGTGGGACGAATATCCGAGGGGCAGTTCCCCATTTAAGAAGATGCCAAAATTGGACCATGTTACGGTCATGGCAAGCCTGATTAAATCCCTCCAGCGATCCTCATCCCAGTTTAGCTTGGCCTTAAATTGGGCAGTTTTATATACAGATCTACATTTTTGTATAGTAGGGAGAAAACCAGTTTTGATGGCCTGTATCAAAGCACTTTGGGCCTGTCTACAGTCCTTGTTGAACCACGTGCGGGGACTCAACTCTTTGCCTTTACCGGTGACGGGATGAGTCTTTACAGAAAATGATTTGAGTTCGGCAAAGAGCATATTGTGGATATCCCATATATTATCCTTAATCAAGCATTGAGACTTCATCTGATTAAGTAAGAGCAGAGTATTGTTAATTGATTTTCTAATGGCTGCCCGTGAGGTTTCACAAGTGGCGATTTTCGGCCATCTCACCCTTCTAAGATCGTTTGTGAGGATAACATCCATAGGGGTACGGCCATCAAGAGAAGTAGGGGGGACAGCAAAGCTGTTATCCTTAATACACAATGCAAGGGGATTGTGGTCGCTCTCGACTCTACTTACTACCACCATATCGTCTATGAGCGGCCACAGTTCCAAGTTGACTAATATATAGTCAATTCGGCTCCCAGTTCTGCCATTGTCAAAAGTCGTCCTCCCCAACCTATCTGATTTTGTTCGCCCATTAACTGCTCTTATGCCCTGGTTTAGACACAAGCCTTTCATAAAAAGGGCAGCTTGAGTCCATTTACTTACAGGTTCCAGCTCCAGCAGGGGAACACCCCAGGTGGAATCTTCTTCCTCAGTGAAGTCCCCGCAATCAACCCCCAAGGGCTCAAAACAGACATTAAAGTCTCCAGCCACAATCTTATTAATAAACTTTGGTTCGGACTCTAAATAATTCTCCAAAAGAAGACAAGTGGGAGAACATTTGCCTCCCGGGAGACCCCTTACATAGATGTTTATTATAAGGAGATTGAGGCCGCTGCGGGATTTAACCCTAATAATCAAAATATCTGAACTGTCAATAGGGACCTCTGTCACAGTGACGCCGTTCACATTGACGGACCCAAGTGGTTAGGCCACCCATGGGTCTGCCCCTATGACCCTTAACAGCTGGCTTATAAAAGTTCAAAAAACCTGTGCGGAAATGGGGAATCAATGCCCAGGTTTCTTGAAATTCCCATATCTCAAACTCGTCAATGAAATTGGCCCAATCAGGAATATCAAGCCTAGACCCCAACCCTGCGATGTTCCAAGAGCCCAATTTTAATAAAGAGTTTGCAACCCCAATTTCCACTGCTTGACCTAGAACAACCTGAGGATCATTCATTTCAGCAGAGGATAGCTGTATAGAACCAGATGGGTTAGCCATACAGGAAATAACATTAAGAGATGGTAACTTAATAGTGATATCCGGTCTCTGGTGACAAATAGGACCAAAAGACCCGGGAGCGAGCGGTAAGGAGCATGTAGAACCAACCATACGTCAATCATTATCCTCCAGTGATGAGAAGATATCAAAGCGATTGGAGGTCAGACCTTACTGGAATTGTTGAAAAGGCACGATTATCCCGCACAGGGTGTATGGACCCTGGCCTATAAAAAAAGCCCAATGGGAGAATTTTAATCGAATTGGAAGCTGGGGGTAGGTGGTGAGCAACTTCCAATATATATTTGACCAAAGCTGGAGACTTAAAACTCAACACAACACAATCCCCAGGAAGGGACTTGTAAGACTGACCAATCCAGTTGATGTGCCTAACCATGTTAAAATCATCAAACAGGGCCTTGCTGTTTCCAATTTTAGAGCTCAAATAATGCAGGGATTTGTTCTTGAGATTGGACCAATGTTCGTAGGATCCTTCCGAAAGTGGTGGAACATTTGCCAATATTATAGAATAGGGAGTGGCTTGGGGAGGGAGATGTAAACTGGAGGGCGTTATAGAAATCCCTGCTCCCACCCCCTCATTACCAGCCCTGTTACTCTGGGGGGGGCGTCTTTGCACATCACAATGGTTGTTAATACCCCTGGCGGTAGCCACTTCTAGACCTAAATCGTAGCCCTTCTCTTTCCCTATAGATGGTAAAGGTGGCATAACCCCCACTGACCTTGATAGTCTAGCACTACCGGCATCATTAGTCACCCCCACAGACGTCACCCCATTTGACAGTATGGGAGGCCCTAAGGCTGAGGACTTATCACCAGCAAGTCTAGCTTCCAATTTATCCAACCTACCGGCTACAAGGTCCAGTTTGTGGTGAACGGGGACTAGGAGACAAGCTAGTTGGTCTTTAAGGCCAACAAGAAGTAAATCCAGAAGAGGCTGAATCTGGTCCTGGATCAGGGTGGGTAGAATTATGGTCAGAACCACGCCCTTCGATGATGGACCCACTAGGCTCAGAATGAGACGACACAACAAAGGGCTTACTAGTTCCTTGACCTCTCTTGTTTTTACTAGTAACTTCTTTTTTTTTGCCTTTATGGGCCAGCCTCCCTCTTGTAGTGACCCTGGTAGGACTCTGGATAACAACACAAGCCTGGGCGGAATCCAGAGACTCCTGAGGAGGGAGAGTAGGCAGTGGGGGGATAGTAGTGCCATCAACTAAACTGAGATGATCAGAAACAGGCGAGTCAATCTGTAACTGGGCACATGGGAGGGAGGAAGAAGCAGGATCTAAAGAGAGTCTGCGTTCCACCGCTAAGATCTCAAGATTCAGTGCTGACTCAGCTCGTATTAAATAATCATCTAGTGTCCCCCCCGCCTTATCGCCAGCCCTCCTTTTAGACATGCTACGAGGGCAAAAGAAGACCGATCTTCTCTATGAACAGCCCACCTTCCCCTATAGTAACACAACAGCCTATGGAAATACACAACAATAGTCTGTAACAAATCTGTACTCCACTCGGCCAGCTCACATTTCCTGGACTAAAACCTCCTGACCGCCTTTCCCCTCACGGCTACATCGAATGGCACAATGACTGATCGAAATCCCACCACAGATGTTAGGGGATAAGCCCAGCCCAGCCTTATCCGGACTTTGACGGGCAAGGACGGGCCCGCCCTTGGCCCGGGCTTCGCCCGGGCGCTGCCCGCGTGCGTCCCGCGCTGTGGTAGGCGTCCTGACCTTATGAGGGATTCCCCTCAGCTGACGATGTGCGCGTTGAGAGCGCTAGGCCTTCTGGGGGTTGTGGTACGATCTTGCCAACAGGCCGGTGCCGTTCCCCTCACGGCCCTGAGGTCTCTGAAGCAGGGCGAGGCAAGACAGGGAATAAGGCAGAGTATGGAAAACAACCGTTCCCCTCACGGTAGGCTGAATTAACTTCTTTGCGCGTCCCGCGCTGCGGTAGGCGTCCTGACCTTATGAGGGATTCCCCTCAGCTGACGATGTGCGCGTTGAGAGCGCTAGGCCTTCTGGGGGTTGTGGTACGATCTTGCCAACAGGCCGGTGCCGTTACCCTCACGGCCCTGAGTTCTCTGAAGCAGGGCGAGGCAAGACAGGGAATAAGGCAGAGTACTGGAAAACAACCGTTCCCCTCACGGTAGGCTGAATTAACTTCTTTGCGCGTCCCGCGCTGCGGTAGGCGTCCTGACCTTATGAGGGATTCCCCTCAGCTGACGATGTGCGCGTTGAGAGCGCTCGGCCTTCTGGGGGTTGTGGTACGATCTTGCCAACAGGCCGGTGCCGTTCCCCTCACGGCCCTGAGGTCTCTGAAGCAGGGCGAGCCAAGACAGGGAATAAGGCAGAGTACTGGAAAACAACCGTTCCCCTCACGGTAGGCTGAATTAACTTCTTTGGCACTTATTTAACTCTTTTTCTTGCCTGTTCCTCAAAATAACTTGTTCTGGATGATTGAGGTCAAGTAAAATATTGAGTTCCCCTTGGTCATCCCACCCTAAAAGACTTGCTCCATTTTTCATCACATATATTATGCACTGTGTGGAGTTGTGCCCAAATTCAATATTAGCCCTGAATTTAAGTAAAACTTCCACTGTTTTTCCCCCATAGGCAAAACAATTTATTTGGGACATCTCAAATGGAGTTTTCGGAAATCTATTACGGTCATCCATACACACTAAAGTATGAAGGGAACCCGAATCAATCATTACTTTATTCTTCTTACCATTCACCAATATGTCACCTTGGGATAGTTTTTTCTTTTTCATTTACCCTACAGAAGCAATTTCTACAAGTGTACCTTCCTCTTCTTCAGGTGTGGATAATGTCAATATAAAGTTCTCATCAGATTCTATCTCCACATCATCCACTACATTCATCGTTCAATGCTTTTCATTCATCCCTGGCTTACATACCCAAGCATAATGGCCTTTCTTACCACATTTAAAACATGACCTCCTACGGCTGGACAATTCTTGCTGTGCCTAAATGATTCTTGCTCCCAAATCAAAAACAAGTTTGCTCGCTCCTTCCCTGAACAAATTTCTCACGCACTCCAATACTTTGGGGTGACCGATTGTCAACATTTTCTTTCTATTGTGGCCTTTCTTTCTCTCGTGGCTTTTCAGATTGTTTCACCAATAACTTCACTTCACGCATACTAGCATTTACACGCATCTCTTTGACACAGTATTCAGAATGCTCAATACTTCTGACAATTGTAAGGGCGTTCTCTAAATCTGAATCATCCGTAGATAACGATTTCTCTTGGACTTTCCTATTGTTCGTTTTTTACAATAAGTTGATCATCTATAATTTCATCTTTAAACTCCCTGTAATTACATGCTGTTGCGGGTGATCGCAATGATGCCACAAAGTTGTTGATTGGTTCACCCATAAGTTTAAATCATTGTAAGAACTTGTGCCTTTCTAAAACCATGTACTTCTTTGGGTTAAACCTTTTGTCCATAGTTTTCAGAACAGAAAGGTATTCATTGACAACCTCATTAGCACCCTCACCCCTGTCCCCAGACCCTGTTTGTGCTCTCACAGCTTCTAAAGGGGGCCTTTTCTAACACACTTCTGCCTTCAGGCCCCAGATTTTAAACTAATAAAGCCTTCTTTTTCTTTGAACTAAAATTGTCACCATAAATGGCCTCTAAATATGCCTTGAACGCCTCCTTCCATTGTTCCCAACACAATGGAGGAGTACTGGGCACTGCTAGAAATGGTTGGGGTGCAATAATTGTGTCCAATATAACCATATATAACCATAGAAACCAACATGGGTGAGTTGCTTCTTCCAAGAAATTTGGTGTGCCTATTACCATTTAAGCAGGCACAAATGTAAAGTAAGAATAAGGGTGCCTGTCAATGGACACATTATTTGCAAGAATGATGGTGTGCCTATCATAGTTAATGCAGGCACAACTGTAAATGTGATTTGTAAAGCCCAAACTAAAATGTTTGCAACACAACACAAATCAGAACCATTTCCAATGCTCAAATATGTCTGTTGAGTGTGACATCTGCTGCCTAAGTATGCACACGAGTTTCTGATGCTCTAGGATGGCCACCGAGCATGACATTTACTACTTATTGTGTGCATGCTAGGCCTCTAAATTGGCTGCTGAGCATGCACCATGCATCCTGTCACCTGTATGAATCCTGACTCTTGGTAGACACTGCAGCTCGCCGTAACCTGCCTGAATAACCTCAGGCACACTGGCACCTACAATGCCTTGAGGTACCAATCTGACCCACCACAATGCCTGGCTGGACGGCACAGCTCAGCTTCATCTGGAATCACAATTTCAGAGGCGTCCGACCTCAGGAAGCTGTATCCGACCACCACGAGGTCCAAATATGCAGTACCCGGTGCCACTGGTGCTCGTCGCCACAGGAAGAGGAAGACAACTAGTAAGGTGCTGAGTAACCTTATTTTATTACCAACGACACCAGACTTCAGGCAGTAGTCGTCTTGCAACCCAACACCCTATATTTCAATCCCCAATAGTCCACCCACAACATCACAGCTCCCAAACCCCACGGCAATAGATGAACCCAAAAAATGCAATTCCAATTTCAAGTAGGATCATACACTTATTTCATTGATTGGTGTATATACAATTTGGTCTAGATGACCATTCTGCTAAAGTATTGTATTTACTTAGAGCTCTACCATTTAAATTCCCAAATATCTTTTCTACATGCTGTAACTCTGTATTATCTGCAGTCAGTTGAACAGGAACTCCATAAAATAGGGTGTGCCATGCAATATTTATGTTTAGCATATAACCAATATGGGTGGGATTTACCAAATCTCATATTTTATTTCTGGCTTGCAGTGGGAAGACAACTCACCAAGTTATTAATATTAAACACTCGTCTTTTCACACCATTCTTCACTTCTTACCAGTCATAATTCTTGAAGCAAAACTTTAGCATCAGGCTTTTGCCTCAAGAATGACGGATTCCAAACAACTGCAGCACTCAGTGAAGTTGGCTGGATATTGCTAGAAAATGTAAAGCCATCCCAGGACACAGTGGTTCTCTACTAACAGGTAATAATGTCTTCTCTTCAATATTGAAGCTGGAGTCATGTAGGAATTGGAGAAAGACCTCACTACTGTTTGTCTCCCGGATTTATGAGGACAAGTAAATTAAGAGTTGTCCTGACTTGCAGAGCCAATAAAAATTCAGATTATCTGGGATGGTTGGGCTAAAGCTTGGAAGCAAAAAATATCTCTATAATGCTTGGAAATAACAATTTGGGTTGTTCTCAGTGTGATAATTGCAATACTATTTGTTTTGTTCTGGTGCAGAATGATGCTGCCATTATTTTCTGCACAGCTCAGCAAATGTGTTACTTTGGCAGTTGGACACAAGTAGCTGGTAGCCAATGTAACTTCAACAAGGTGCGCAGAGAATTCTATGTAACATGATAAACTGAAGCAGGTCATCTTACATCTCATTCAGAATGTAATCCCAGTCCACGGACAACCAGATTGCAGTTACTGCTAGTAAATGGGTGTGTGAAACTTCTGGAGTTGTCCTGATGCAGGTGCAGCGTGTTTAACTATTGATC
Organism: Triturus cristatus; assembly: GCF_964204655.1. Lineage (NCBI taxonomy): Eukaryota > Metazoa > Chordata > Amphibia > Caudata > Salamandridae > Triturus > Triturus cristatus. The sequence goes on from NC_140587.1 coordinate 617,785,590, forward strand.
TTTCATTATTGACTGCTACGTTAACGGAATGATGTGATTATTTTGGGAGTAATGGAAGCCCTTAGCAATTTATAAAGAACAAACCAACGTTTTGCCCTTAGGGAACATGTCTGCACCAACGCAGGTTAAGTCTCACTCCTAAAAGAACGTTTCCTCGATTGACTGTGCACTTGGATGGTAAAGTGTGAGCACTTTGCTGAGCCACTAACATTGCCATGGACAGCACAGATACAATGTAATGTGCTTAGAATAACAATTTGTTACATTATAGTCCACCTTTAGGACTTTTGTTGAGCGACAGATACACTGTATTTTATTTTGTATAAATTACAATACAGTGTATCTGTCATTTAACCACAGTCCTAATTTGTGATTACGGTGTAACAAATTGTTATTCTGAGTACCTTACATTGTATCTGTGTCGTCCCTGGCAGTGTTAGTGCCTCAGCAAAGGTCTTCAATGTCAGCTGAAAATGAAACTTCAGAGCATCCCTGACAATGAAGTGCTGCTCGGACGTTACAATTTAGTGCACTGGTCAATCGAGGAATTAATAATCAAGATGTACAACCTACTATTGTAAACCACGAAAGCCCACATGGATTATGCCTTCTTTGAAATAATCAATTCGAATATATAAACATATATAAGAAATACAATACAATTTGTCTGTTATTTAACAATAGTCCAGATTTTTTTTTGCTACAGTGTAACAAATTGTCATTCAAAGTACATTACATTACAAGTACTTGCCACAAAAAGAAAAGGAAGTAAAAAAGAAAGCATGCCACCACCTAATCACGTGGGTGCCCCCTTGCAAGCAGGTGAACCCTAAATAGGTATAGAAACCATTTTTTATTTTAATACACATTGCAGCAAAGTATAATTCCTATTGGTGCAAACAAAACATACTATTGGCATTGAATTACTGTAACCTTAAAACATAATTTAAAAAAAATATCTAAATCGGATAAAGAAAGGAAATAAAAGCATTAGAAAAATAAAGTATTGGCACACCAGCTCTAGCCCTTAAGTGCCCTTCTTTTTCAACAGTTGTGCACATGTGACAAGGCAAAATGGCATATCTCACAGTGTAAGAGAGCCAATGGCTGAGTTGAGCACACCATTGTCCCACAGTGTATGGTGTGGTGAAGGAAAGCTAACGTCTGTTAACAGTTGACCAGACCAATGGAGGAAAAGGGCTTACTCAAAACCCCTATTTGTACGTATGTTTTGTTTGCCTGTATTTTTTAATTTATGATTTCTTAATACTGGAAGCTGGCAAGGCAGCTGAAGCTTAGCATAGGCCATACATTTAAAAATGTAGTTTTTCTCTTGGACATTGGCAGGCAGTAATCCAGTTGTGCATGTGGGATTAAATTAACATTGTCAGATGTTACACTATTGGGGAATGTGTTTGCCTGGAGGCATATATGTACTGGCTGTAGGAAAATATAAATGCAATTACAATCACAATCAATACGTTTTTCTGTTACAGGCCTGCCACCACCTATTACATGGCAACTGTTTTCAGACTTTCAAAACTTTTGCAATTGTTTACCCTGCTCCAGCCTGCCCGGAGGTGCTGTTCAACTGACTTCTGCAAAACTGAAATATACAAGACTGATATGCCTTGTGCTGTTACTTCTCTTTGATGTCCAGGCTTTTTCCCAGTCCACCTTTTCAATTTAATCTGTTCTGCATTTTGCTTTGTTTAGTGGACTAATTCTGCACTGGAAATCAGGCGTTTAAATTACAAGTACATCTGCCTCCCTACAAATTAGTGTTTTTCTCTTCCTTAAAATAAATAATGATGATTTTGAAACGATTTTCACTCCTTCCATATTAAATTCAAAATGACCCCTCCCATTTTTGTTAAGGTTCCCATGAAGATGCATGGAAATCCTAGTTCCCGACACTGGATTCTTTTTTTCAACAGCTACACAACAAACTTTTATCCACCATACTATTCCGCTTCTAAAATATGAGTTTCCCTCTCATTTTTTAGTTATTGATAATTTATACACCTTTAAGGGTCCAGTCCTGAGGAATACCACAGCCCAAACGTTATAGAGGTGTTGATACGATAGTGGTCTTTCAGAACTGGATAGTAATTGTAGATTATACATGCATTCAGAGACCACAGTTTTCATTTTGGGACACACTCCTCTTGATATCGCACATAATTGGTGCCTAATTTGAGCTGGCGGAGGCAGGTGCGGCCCAAGGGCAGTCATTTTTCACTCAACAGCATTTAATCCAGAGCAACAGAGGGAAAAACACAGAAGGGGAAAAGACAGAGGAAGAGAAAGATGGAAAACCATTGACAAAGATAGAAAACAAGAAGGAAAAACACCTTCAATTATGAGATAAAGGGGAAATGGAGTATCTGGAAGTGAATGAAAGAAGTATGAGGTGGAATCAAGACTACACAGGCTTGGTATTCAGCGCCCCAATCTTCAATTGCACTGGCTGTGGGCTTCTTCTCAAAACTTTGGGCACTGGAACTTATTGATTTATAAATTAAGCACTGCATTTACTGCACTGTTTAACCTTACTGTGGCATAAATCACTAATGGAATAACTGTAAAACATCACAGGGATTAATGTAGTAAATAACTTGTACGTAAAACGAAGGTGGAGAGAATAATTTGTACGATAACTAAGCACTTGAGACTACTGAAAAAAAGACTTACTGTGAAGAACAAGAAAAATATGTTCATGTTTTACTGCCCACAGACCCCACTGTGACATTTATTTTTAAATATTTAGATGATGGGTATCCCACTTCTCAATCAATGGAGTGATACCACTTCTCAGTCATTTTGAATCCTTGGCATAGATAGCATCTCGAAATTGAGTATGCTTGCCCAGGGTCGGGCTCGTCTACAGGGCAATCTGGGTGTGCCTGAAGGGCTGGTCCCACAGATCAATGTATGGGCTGTTCTTTTGGCAGTTTGTGGGCCTGCTTTATGGTCTGGTGGGTTGTATTTTACTGTTGATTTGTCTGCTGTTATCAGAAACGTGAAGTTTGTGATAATATCAGATAAATCAACAATAAATTCCAGCCCTTCAGACTTCCAGCAAGCACTAATGTACCCTGGCCTCAATTGCAAACGTGGGCCACTCTATTAGCTATCTGATTCGCAAAAGGGGTCCACTTTAATTTGGTGCCCAGGCATATTTAATATCCAAATCCGACCCTGCATCCGCTTGAGTTTATCAAAAACGTATGCACAAATAATTGATACACTCAACATACAGGTAGTTGATAACACTGGTCATAGCTTATGTGTTTGAGCATCTGCGAGAAATGTTTTAATATTCTACACCTTGTGTGATCCTGCCTAAATCTCCTTCCTACCTGCTCCTTGATTCCCAGAACTGCCTGCTTGTGAGCACTCAGAACAATGCGCCATTTAATACAAAATATGATATTTCTGTTTGGAAGACCTGTGAAGCACAATGTTGTTGAATAAAGTCTATTGTACACCCTGATGAAAACTATGTGAAAACGCAATGTTAATCGTGGGCCTACTTTACACAAAAAATGGCGCGGCGCCACCACAAGCCATTTTGCTGTGCCGAGTTGCGTCATTTTAAAAGTGCAGGGATGCGTCGTATTAACAACAATAAGATGCATTTGTGTGCATTCCCCTGCGCTGGCGTACAATTGGCTGCCATGCGCCATTGAAGGCACCTTACGTCATGTTGCAAGGGTGCCTGCATTGCGGGGAGGATTTTTTTTGTGCAGGAAGGGACACCTGCCTGTACAAAAGCAATAATTGATGGCATTTTCCTCTTTCCATGTGTACTGCAGAATACAACAGCCACAGAAAGAGGATAAAACGAGGAGAACTAAAAGTATTTCTCCTTGTTGTGCCACTCCTACACCTCCCTGGGGAGCAGTAGCATTCTGACGCATTTCGAGCTTTACAAAACTTTGTAAATCTTGTGTCAGGTTCCATTGATGTTGCTTGGGAACACCCACAGCAAAACCCATAAAACGCCCCTTTCACGCTGAGTAATGCGTGAAAGGGGCCCACATTTACATGTCCATGAAAAGTCACGTGACCTTGTAAATACAGTCGCGGGCGCCATGACTCGCAGGTGGGGAGACAGGTGGGGGGTCGCACGGGGCTTTGCGGGGGACACATTTTTTATAATAAACTTTCCTTCACGGGTCCCGTGCCGTCACAGCTCCTGGCTGGTCCTGCTGTAAGGAACAGGAAGCAACCAGCCTCCCCCCCTAAGCCAATCACAACTCTGCAATGACAGCGTTGTGATGGTGGGGATGGTGCACAGCCGGGAGCCTATGGGGAGGCCATTTACTCTATGTAGGCTGCATGCAGCCTACATAGAGCAAAGGGAGCGTGCGTATGACTGGTTTGGTAGGCCCCAGAGGGCCAACCAACCAGTCAGGGCCCACACCATTGGGCTGGACACTCCTCCCCTGCTTTCCAGCAGACCCACTCACCCTCCCGCCCCCAACCAAACACTTCTGCTTTCTCGCAGTGCGAGAAGCAGAAACATAAAATGGCAGTTTTACCATTTTATGTTTCTGCTTCTCGCACTGCGAGAAAGCAGTGGGGCGATGCTCCTCCACCCTAATGAAGGAGCCGCCCCTGTGTAAATATGGGCAAGCACACTGCGCCGCCGGTGCATCATAAAAAGTGACGCACCAGTGGCACAATGGCCTTGTAAATGAGGCCCCTTGTGTACAACCTGGAGGTTACATGTCTGAATTCCAGCAAGACTGGCTCAAGCCTTTATCTAGCTAAAGACAATAACAAAATGCCAATATTAAGTTATTTATAAACACAAAACGTCATTCTTTTTGTAACGTGTAGTATGAAATCGATAGTTGAAAAACGTGAAATGGTTCTTCTCATATTTTGGAATACATTTTTTAAAGTAGTTTATGTTACATAACTGCTGCCCCTCAGTCCAGGGCACCCCGTTATTGATCTCCTTGTGTTCTGGTGTTATTCTCGGGCTAAGGTTGTTATGCGGTCCGGCGAGGGGGTCAGACATCTGGAGCAGTAGTTTAAGGCCCTGCCAGTACTAAAACTCATTCCCTCCAGAAGGGCAGGCGCGCACGAAGGCGCCAGGAAGTCAGTAAGGCCTCTTTGTTTCCTTCTGCTAGAGACACAATGAGCACAACACAGTCACACTGTTCAGCCCAGCGAACAGCTGCTACCTTAGCGCAGCCCAAAGTATACTGTGGGATATCAGTAACATCGTCATTTGGCAGTCCTTCTGAAAAGGTAATTGCTACTTAGGAGAGCGTGGTGGGACAGAATCCAAACCACAAATCTCTGCGCCTCACAAGCTGTATCCCCCTCCATGACAGATTACAGGCGCAGCGCTGACGGCTTCCTCCCGGCCACGGGCCGTTGTCATGGCAATGAGAGCGCGCATAGAACACCGGCTGCACAGAAGCCCGTGTCCTGCCGCAGTGTGGCCTGGGAAGGGCAGGCCACGCCAGGGCAGAATGACACCCGAGATAGGATAACAGCAAGAGCGGCTTTTCCTTTAGAAATCCAAGAGGAATAAAATCCCCCTCCCACCCCACCCAACTCCTACACTTGCCATTGAAGCTAGAAACCAGGGGAAGACATCAAAGCAGACCCCCGCTCCCGAGCCCCCGCAGCAGCAGAAGAAAGGCATCAAAGGCATGCGTGCCTACGGAAGGAGCAGGCTGCAGGTCTGCGGCGGGAGCGCCAGCTCGCGCACCTGCCCTCGGGAGGGTGCATGCCCGACAAGAGCCGGGCCGAAATCAAACCGGAGAACAGAACAGGTGCCAACCTGTGTGGGAGCTGGGTGCACTGGAAAACATTCAGCACCAGCAGGTTGGCTCACCAGAAACGTACTCGCAACACCATTTAATCCGTCTGCCTATTTATTTGTGGGTCATTTAAAAGGCACCACGTGCAGCCGCAAGGTCAGCCCATTAATTACGTTGGCAGGTGCACGCCCGCGCCTTATCACCACTAGGCCACTGTGCAGAGCATTGAAGGAGGGCAGTAGACACTGAAGATGACTCACTCAGTGACTCTGCGTGATCTGTGCGCATGAACCCTACATCTCGCAAACTCAGCAACTACAGCCACTATCCAACCTGGACACTGGAAACATGTTTCCAAGGAACCAACATCAATTGTTCTGGAAAGAATAAACAAGTGCAAGGCCTGGTTGTGAAATGCTGGGCCGAAGTTCTTTTATTCAAAGATACATTATGGAATGCTGTGGCAATGAGAATTTGAATTATGATAAGAAAAACATAGCAAAGTACTGAATGCTGGAGAAAAAATAGCATTTCTTTCTATTATGTTAGTTGGCTTCACTTCTGGAATTATGTTTTGGTGGGGGAAGAGTATATTACCCCTGAAAAAACATTTATGCCATCCTTAGATGATATATTATGTGAATCTGTTGGACTTTCTAGGACCAAGGAAAATAAAATATTGACACACTTCCTTGCCTCTCCGAATTATCGATTGCAATTTTTAAATCTGTATTATTTATTGTACTTTTCTCTCGAAAAAAACAAACAACACAAGACCTCATTTTGCTTTGAGTATCTGATCACAAGAAACAGCTCTGGAGAGCATATTATCAAGCCCATTATCGCCATTTTAGCGGCAGTTTTCTGCCGCTAAAGCGGCGATAATTTTATCGCCTGGCTTGATAATGTGCCCCAGTATTCTGTACGTAATCTCCGATTCTGTGGTGCTTAATGCAGATATTTACCACCTGGTGGTAAATTTCTGCCACAACTCTAGTGCGGCACAGGGAGGGAGAAGCTAGTGGAAGGAGGCGGAGGAAACAGGATGCCTTGACTGAGGATCAGTGGGGGCCATGAAATGGTTCCGGCTTGCAATGCAGCCCTTTCCCAAAGCAACTTTTAAAATTGGTTTCGGGGGTCCCACACCCAGGTGGTTTATCGGACCGCATATAATTCTGCAGAGTGGAATTTTACAAGGGAATTGTGGTCCACACAATATATAATCGGGCCGTGATCTTCATAAATATTCCTCTGAGGTTGCTCCATAGCATCCAGATTTTTCTTTATGAGAATGAAAGAACCACTATTGCTACAACCATTATGGAGGCATGATGGTATTACTACATATCTTGCTTCCTTCCTTCTATAAGAAGACCCTGAGTATGTGGCAGAACATTTTAACTTCAATAGAAGGAATTGTGGCTAAGTTGTCCATCTGGAACAATGTTATGCTAATCCTTCAACGACTTTCCCGGCTGCTTATGGCACAAAGTGTTGTTTACCAAGGACTGTACCTAAAAATAAATGGTTGTTCTATATACTCCCACGAAATATCTAATGATTATCCTTAAACATAGAACTTAGCCGCTGCATTGAGGGCTAAATTGTTTAATAAGACTCTTTATAGGTAAGAGCAGAGGAAAAATTGCTGAAAATGCATAGGTTGCTGAAAATACACTTATTCCACAGATATGCTGTTTTTTTGGCATTACACTAGGGGACACATTTACTTATTTTTGGCATAGGGCAGCACCACAAGCCTTCCTGTTGTTCTGCCCTACGTCAAAAGAAAAGGGCAGGAATCTGCTGTATCTATGAGATACGGCGTATTCCTGTCCTCTTTTACAGCGCTGGAGCACAAATTGCTGCCTAGCAGTGCAGACACCCTTGCACCATGGTGCACGGGATCCTGCATTGAAATGAGGTTGTTTTCGAGCAAGAAGGGACATCTTCCTTCACACAAACAACTGTTACGCCACCCCTAGAGAAGAGTAGGATTTTGATGTATTCCCAGGTTTACAGCATGTTGTAATTCTGGGAATGTGTCAAATACCATGGGTGTTACGGGCGAACACACACTGTAACGACCATGGCACGCCTCCTGATCGCAGTGTGAGGCAACAGAGCAACTTGCACTGTGTTGCCTCACTCCATATCTAAAAGGCCATTAAAAGCCACGCAGGGTGACTTTACGTGGCCTAGTGGTTAAGGCTCTGCAGTGTGTGCCGCCGGAACATCATTAAGAGTGATGTTCCTGCAGCGCATTTAAATGAGCACCTAGATTTATTAGCTGGGCAAGTGCCTGTGTACCTTAGGGTTGTGACAATTTGCACAGAGAAAATAAACATTAGTACGCACCTCAGGATTTCAGGACCATTGGCTCATCGATGTTGTTGGTAGACCGTGGACATGATCTGCATCTGATCCTTTCAACAGGAAGCTCTAGATCCCTGCTCCAGTTTCTTCAAGCTGACAAGTAGGAAACATTATTTCAAGTAAAGTATCTTTCATTTTATCACAAGAAGGCTGCAGTGCAGCCTTACCTGCACCCTGCAAATGTTGGCATATTCTATGGCTACAGTTGACAAAGAATGGTCCAGGCCCCCTGGAAATTGGACATGGTGGGGCATCTTTCTGAGCATCAGCTACCTCTTTCATAACTTACCCTGCTTCCACTGTGCGTATGTGGAAATGTGCCTAAAAGTGGGCACACTGGTGTAGGGTCACCCTCTTCTCCACAGGTCCAAAGACCAACAAAATAGAGATCGGCACTGGAGTTGAAATAAAATAACACGTTTATTAATCACTCATGAGTGGCACCATGTCCACACAACACTCTCCGGTGCTGCAGGAGGTAGTACACAGAATTCACAAACCATCGTCCCTTTTACACCATTTTGTTGCAATGTAAGCATGTGAACAGAAATGGAAAGAACACGTTTAGAAATAGCTATCAGCAAACAAGGGCAGATGGATGACTACGTGGTCAGCAAAGTGGGAGGGGGATCAGGAATGCTTATGGCAGCAGTAAATGGTCGGCAGTTAGCATCTGAGACCAGGTGCACTGGCAGCTACAAACCCCCAGCACGTACATTGCTTAGCCATGTCAGGAGTTCAACTAAAATAGATAAGACAAGCAGAGTGAAAAGATGAGCAGCAGAGGACTGAAGAATTGCAAAGGAAACGAAATGGACACCACAGCCAAAATGGCTGTAGCTTATGCTAACGTAAAATATTACACGTTTCCACAGACGACCCTTTTAGCATAAGCTAAGACATTTTCTTATGCTTCAAAAGGGGTATGATAAACATCATGGATGTCAATTAACATTATATCATAGATTTCTCGTTCCATTGCTGAATGGGCATTTACATTTTGAACATTTGTTTTAGATGGTAGACAAGTAGTATAAGTGGAAATATAGAGGGAACAAAGCATTGGCCCACATTGAATACATAAGCAACAAGAGAAGAGAATTGCAATAATTATGAATAAGGCGACAATATTTTCAGACCCCATACAGAAAATATGAACCAGAACCATCCAGCCTAAGTCCATGTTCCCGAATCTTGGTGTATCTTAGTGGCTATTTTATGCATTTTGGAAATAGCATCATAAACAGAAGGGGTGTGGTCAGGTAGGAACACGCAGCAACTACTACCAATAATGCGACATGCTCCACCACGATCAGCTAAGATAACATCTAATACCATTCTATTTTGCAAAGTCACAATTCTCGTAATTTGGAGTTCTTCTGTAATATTTTCAAGCGCCATTGCTGTCTGATTAGTCACAGCCTCTACTACACGGGTCAAGCGTCTGATTTTCCTGCTATTTAAAGCTGCACCAACAAAAAAAAGAGTCCCAAATTAAAGTCAACATATTGCTGTAATGTAGTGTCACTTTGATCCACTTCATCATTATTTATAGTTGCTTTGAATCGGTTCAAGGAAATGTCATTAAACAGTTTTTGATCTTTATGATAAGATGCAGGTGCCAAGAACGCAGGAGGAAACAAGAAGGACACATAGCATATTCCAGACCATCCAACTGGTAGATGATACAACCTTTACTTCCACAAATGAAGTAAGTGTTGTGTGAGGATAGAAAACTGCTATTGTTCGTTCCAGCCATGTTCAATACTGTAGTACAGTCACTTTTTCCCACTAGGATACTGCCAAAACTGCTCACACAAAGATTTGCTCGGGCTCTAGTAACAGCGATAACAGGAGGCCTGTTACCTTTGGCCGTTCGAGTGTTGGGGAAAACATAGCTTGTAGAGGAATCTCCTTTGCGATACTCCTCCATTTCCCATGCAGTTCCTTTGGCTTATGGGTCCCCTTCCTCATCGGGGTAGCAAACCTTATTGAGTTTGGCATTAAGTCCTCCTACATCAGCTAGAGTAATATTACTGATTTCAGAGGCCCACAACAGTGAGAACCAGGCTCAACAAGAGACATATGCGAGAATGGCAGAGGAATGAAAGGTGTTCCTCCCTTCTTCTGATGGGCGGGCATCATTCCACATACCCAGCAGTTGGTAGTGTTCGTAGCATTATGAGTATGATGCAACATTTGTATGAAAGTGTTATTGAGATATGACATTCGGTGCTTCTTTTCATGATAGGGAATAGTGAAATAATAATGTTCGGTGGGGACAGGAGTAGTAGCAGTCAGTAAGTTTTGAGCCGGAGCTACTTCCTCCACAACCCACATTATCACAGCAATAATGACAGCAGTCAAAGTTAGTCCAATAACAAACATTGTGCATTTCTTACAGACTTTTACAGCATTCGATTTCTCAACAAAACAGATGGTGCCCTAAGGTCCTGGGCAGACGTTGGTTTCTTCACTAACGTTGGGACGAGTTGTCACTAAAAGACTACCCCACTTTGAAGTCAGTCTTTAATGAACCAGGACAGTGGCTCAAACAGTCTCTTTCTGCGATGAAATGTCTTTCTTCCTGGATCGAAGCAGATATCTAGATGCACCAGGGATCATGTGGTCCGGGAAGACTTCCTCAGGTCCTTCAGGTGACACAGCTCGTCCTTTCTCGGTGACCAGGATGTTGCGGTGATCTGTCAGCACAGCTGGGCTCACAAAGGCATGTGGAACCTTTCGACAATGGGTGGCATGCACCCAGTTATTCTGGTTGGTCATTCGCACTGCAGTTCTGGTAGCCAGGAGGACCTGCTCTGGGCCGCGCCACCGAGGTGCCAAGGAACTGGTCCGTTGAAACGATTTTGTCAGCTCAAAATCTCCAGGCCACAGATCATGGCCTTCACCCAGCGACCTGTCTGGAAGAGCTTCCCGTACCTGGTGATAAATAGAAGACAAGCTGTCAGTTAACTGGGACAAATAGTTACTTATCAGCTCATGGGGTACATCATGTATAGGGCGAGGCTTAGGAATCCCCTAAATATTGATGGGCCTGCCAAAGACGATCTCACATGGCTTAAGGCCAGATCGTGTATGTGGTATTGATCTAATAGAAAGCAAGGCTAGGGGCAGTGCATCAGGCCATTTCAAAGACATGGAAACCGTTACATTAGCCAATTTCAATTTCAGGGTGGAGTTGTAACACTCCACTAAGCCTGCTGATTGTGGATGAAAAGCGGCATGAAATTTCTGCTTAATCCCCAACCCTTTCATGACATATTCGACAACTTGTCCAATGAAATGAGGTCCGTTGTCACTCCATAAGACTCGACAAATGCCGAATCGAGGAAAGAACTCCTTTAGGAGAACTTTCACTGTCAACTGTATTATCCTTCATAGCATACGCCTCCACCCATTTACTGAAGGCACAAACCACTACTAGGACATATTTTAGTTTATTACAGCGCTCAAACTGAATGTAGTCCATTTGCAGGATCTCAAAAGGTGCAGTTGGTGTTGCAAACCTTCCTGTTGGAGTTTGCGTTCCCTTTCCAGGATTATACTGAAGACAGACAAGAATGGACTATCTTCCTAGCAGTGCCAGGAATATCAGGATGATCCCAAACTTGCATAAGTTGTTTGGCCATTGAGTATGCACTAACATGTGGTGGCCCATGTGCCATGTGAATCAAGGGGTATAAGTAGGCTGTGGGCAACTTCCATTTGGTCATATCTTTATTCCTCCAGCAGCCCTCATCATCCAGTGCTCCCTCCTTAGACCATTGGTCTAGTTCGTCAGCGAAGGCAGATTGTTGCATGTCCAGCACCTCTTGCCTGGCATCATGCCAACATTCAGCTTGTGACTTCACCACATACATAGATGTGATACTTCGCTGCATCGCAGTCTTACGGGCTGTGTGATCCGCAAAAGCATTACCTGCTCCTATTTTATCAGTCACTTTCTTGTGTGCACTGCATTTATCAATTGCCACTTTCTTAGGATACGTTAGGGCAGTAAGAAGACACTAATTCTCCATGTACTATCTGTGTCCCATGTGAGGAAGCCCCTTTCTTTCCACAAGCGACCAAAATTGTGTGCCACTCCGAAAGCGTAGTGGCTGTCGGTAAAAATGTTAACAAGTAAGTCTGTACTAAGCTTACATGCTCTCATCAGTGCAATCAGTTTGGACGCTTGGGCCGACTTCTGTGGGATGCAAGCTGTCTCAACTACTGTCTGAAGTGTTGTAATAGCATAGGCAGCAGATGTAGTGCCATCAGGCAACTTCAAACACGAGCTATCAACCCATAACTCCCCATCAACACTAGAAAGAGGTATATCTTGTAGGTCAACACGACCCTCTGTTTGTTCTTCAGTGAGGAATATACAATCATGTAACTCTTGCGACTGAGGCTGAGTAGCTGGAAATGACAATAGTGTAGCAGGGTTTAAGGTCAAACATCGTTTCAATGTGATATGATGGGCCAAAAGTGTCAATTGATATCCTGTCAAGCGAGCACTAGTCAAATGCTGTGTTTTTGTTTGATTTTGCAAAGCATCAACTGAGAGGAGTATTAACAGAAGCAGTTTGTGTGACAAAACTATTCCTTCACTCCGACGTATAGATACAGTAGTTGCTGCCACTGCTCGGAAACATCCAGGCAGCGCGTGAGCGACTGGGTCAAGGAAAGCTGAGAAATATGCACAAGGACGTTGTTTATCACCGTGTGTCTGTGGTAAAACCGAGAGGGCACAACTTTCCCTCTCATGTACATAGAGTGTGAAAGTCTTAGTGTAGTCTGGAGTTCCTAATACTGGTGCAGAGCAAAGAGCCTGACGTAACTGCTGGAAGACATTCTGACATTCAGTAGTCTATGGGAGGGGCATCGGAGTGTCTTTAGTCAAAAGGGCCAACAAAGGTTTAATAATGTGCAAAAAACTGGGGATCCATTGTCTACAAAAAGAAGTAAGGCCAATCAGTGCACGGACATCCTTCTGAGTACGGGGCATAGGAGTATCTAAAATAGTCTGAATGCGGTCTGGTCTGAGTGCACGTCCCTCCTTAGACAGGAGGTGACCTAAATAGGTAACCTGTTGTCTACAATATTGCAATTTCTTTTGTGATACTTTGTGGTTATGAGAGGTAAGAAATGATAACAATAACAGTGTTCCTTCTTCACACTGCTTAGGAGTATCTGAAGCTAACAAGATGTCGTCGACGTACTGGATAAGAGCCACCCCTTTTGATACAGGAAAGGAATCAAGCTGCCTTTTTAATGCCTGACTGTAAATGCTAGGACTCTCTGAATAGCCCTGTGGAGCTCTGCAGAACCGGAAGGATCTATTTTTCAGGGTGAACCCAAACAAATAATGGCTTTCAGGGTGAATAGGTATTGAGAAGAAGGCATTCTTCAAATCAATCACTGAAAATGTAGAGACAGTGGGAGGGGCCATAGTGAGAAGTGTTGTGATATCAGAAACTACTGGATATTGGGGTACTACAATTTTATTAGCCTCTCGCAAATCAATAATGAATCTGTAGATTTTAGTGTCAGTGTCTTTTTTCAAAATAGGAATAATAGGGCTATTGCAAATATTGTAGGGGACTCCTTCCACTACCCCCACTTTGATCAAACCCTGAACAATACCTGCTAGTGCTTCCTCACCTTCTCGGGAGATTTTGTATTGGGGCAGACGAGGCAATGAAACACCTTCCTTTATTTGGATATGCACAGGTGGAATTACCATTTGACCCACATCAGTCTCTGATCAAGCCCACAAAGTACAAGGTAGGGATGCCAGAGCGGCATCCTCATTAATAAGACAGGATCTTTCAACAGGATCTCTCAACAATTGGATAAATGCCATTTAAAATATCATGCACACCTTCCGGAGAACAACGCATTGTCACTCAAAAATATTTAAGCATATCAATACCCACAATGTTGTCCGGCGTGTTAGGGGAAAGCAAAAATGGACATGCTGTAGTGAATTTGTCAAGTCCGAATTCAAGTAGCTGTGAAAGCGGGCTAGGTGTGGGTGTTCCATCGAACCCTATTGATGTTATCATTGTGCCGGACAGGGGAGCCCTAGGAACCAATTTTTTAGACAGAGCACTATGGGTAGCCCCTGTGTCAACCAGAAACCGATCAGTAGATCCCAAGACATATGCATCAACATAAGGACCCATTTGATCTACTGGCACCTCAACCGGTCTCTTACCCCATCCTAGGCAGCCCTATGCGTAATCAGAATCTGAAAGTGCATCAGCAGAATAATCAGACATTTAGTATTGATTTCATCTATCAAAAGTATTAGAATAATTTGGTCCTTGTTCAACTGCCTCAAACCTAGGACGAGCTCCTGTACCTCCCCTGTTTCTTGAATTCCCTGTGCGTCCTCTCATACATCCCCGCTGGTACTGCTGACCTCGCAAAAGGGGGCACTCAGAACGCCAATGCCCAATCTCTTTACAATAAGCACACTGATCAGGGGACAAATTTGCTCGAGGGAGAGGGGACTCCAGGTGTATACATTGCACGTCCGCCTCTTCCACCTCCCCTAAATGGTGGACCATATACTTGAGCCAACATAACTTTCGTCTTTAAATCTTTAACCTTCTTTATCCTCCCAGCCTTTTGCTTCCTGTTCCTGTCGTTCATAATATTGGGCCATACTCAAAAGGGAAGCTGGTGGTCCAAGAACTCTTGCTGGCCTTTAAGCAACTAGCTATTTCCGGTAACATATTAGCGACAAATTTGTCAACAAACAAATGCATACCCGTATCATCAGCCAATGACTGGCCACTGAAATCATGGAATGTCTCCTCAAATCTTGAAAAGAAATCAGAAACTGACTCATCATTTTTCTGTTTACAAGATGCTAACGTAGTCCAATCTATGTTCTTAGGGGGTATGAGAGTTTTTAACTTAGTCATAATAGCTTTAGGAAGATCTAATATCTCCTTCTGAGGTTTCTGCGCAGGCTCCCTGTCCGCATCTATTTCTTCTAAACGTTCCCAGGTATCACCAAATGCCACATTGTCATCTATTTTACGTATTGTTCTCCACATATCAGGGGGCAAAATAAGCCCAAAGAACATATAAATATCTGGCAAGGTCATAGTGCAGGAGCTAATGGCTCCTTCCACCTCCTCATAGAAGGCAGCGGGATCTTTCCAGGGGTCGGGCAAAGCAGCCTTAAGAGCCATAACTTTTGCTCTACTCCAAGGAGTGTAAACCCAATTATATATAAAATATCCCTTTGCATCATCAGAAGTTTTATCATCATTTGTTCCCGCACCCTTCGGAGGAACATACAGGGGTGCAGCTTCACACATTGGTTTCATAGTAATTGTACCACTACCGGGTGCAATCTCATCTACCGGAGCATCTACTTTCTGTGCTTAAGATTGAACTGCTTCTACAACTTTCTAGCTAATTCTTGCTCCTTTCGTAAACGCAATGTTTCATCTCGTATTTTAACCTCTCGTCTAATCATTTCAGGTAAGTCCAAAAAAGGAAAAGTCCTATCTGTTAGTCGTTTATAATCAGTATTTACATCAGCTGGCTCTAGTTCTTTAGAAATTTGTCGCCAATCAAATATTACCTCCCAAGCAAATTTTTCTACAAAATAAAATTGCTTTATATCTTGCCACTGTTGAACCATAGCAACGAAGATCGATGCAGTGTGAAGCTGACGAGTCTTCTCTCTAGCATCAATTTTTAATTTATCTTTTTCTGTTTTAGTCAAAGTAGAGCGAGTCTGCCGCCCACCCTTGCTTATCTTTATCTTTTTCTTCTGAAGACAAATCCTCCTCGTCAGAAACCTCATCCTCAGGGGCACTTGGAGTAGGAAATGTATACGGGTGGGGGTCGTTCTAATAGGATGCAATCATCCTGAGGCATAATAAGTAGTGGATAGATAGGGCGCCTAATAGGGTACTGGCCATTTACCTCTAATCGACGTTCTCTATCTTCTTTTTCTATTTTTTCCTTCATTTCTTTACTTTTTAATTCTAACGCATTTTTATATATCGTTTTCCGCTGTTCTTTTTCTGCTATAGCTTCTGCTCTCTTCGCTCTCTCTCGCACTTCTTTTTCCCACATACACACACAATCAAACATATCCTGTCTACTTTTTCTTTTAAATAAACACTGCTCTACATATTGAACCTTTTTAGAATCGAATGACCTATTCACTGGCCATTGCAAATCAGACTCTTTCTTTGTGTATTTGTTCCATAATGAACCATACATTATGGGAGAAATACCATATTTAACATACATATCTCTATTGGGCGTCCCTTCTGGAGGAGCCGGCTGACTTTGTTCCAAGCTAACTTTGGTACCACAAGAGCAGCAACACCACTTACAGAGTGTGCTGAGAACAGGCATGTTTCACAAGTATATGTAAAATATTACTACTCCAAACAAATATTCCAAAAGAAGAAAAATCTCCACATTACCTGCCTTCAATCTTTGCAAAGAATTAATACAAAAACCAAACCAAAAACCAAGCCAAATAAATCAAGAGTGCCGCTTCAGCGACCTTATCAAACAGAAGTCTCCAACTCCCACCTGCCGAACTCTGGTCGACCTAATGGTCACTGCGGAATTATGCCAAAGAACAGCCCCAGTCGAGACCGGCCACCACGCGGAGGGTCAAATCGGGAAAACCGGAAAAGTCACGTCAGCCTGCAAAGACAAGGGTCTCCTCATGCACTGCGCATCCTCAGTAATATTTCGATCCTCCATCAAGACCCCTCCTTCAGATGACCATGTCTCCGATGGGGCCCCACGTGCTGGGCACCAACTGTGGAAATGTGCCTAAAAGTGGGCACTCTGGTGCAGTGTCACCCTCTTGTCCATGGGTCCAAAGATCAACAAAATAGAGATCGGCACTGGAGTTGAAATAAAATAACAAGTTTATCAATCACTCATGAGTGGGACCACGTCCACACAACACTCTCAAGTGCTGCAGGAGTTAGTGCACTGAATTCCCAAACCATCGTCCCTTTTATATCATTTTGTTGCAATGTAAGCATGTGAACAGAAATGGAAAGAATAAGTTTAGAAATAGCTATCAACAAACAAGCGCAGATGGATGACTACGTGGTCAGCAAAGTGGAAGGGGAGCAGGAATGCTAATGGCAGCAGTAAATGATCGACAGTTAAAATCTGAGATCAGGTGCACTGGCAGCTGCAAACCCCCAGCACGCACATTGCTTAGCCATGTCAGGAGGTCAACTAAAGTAGATAACACAAACACAGTGAAAAGACGAACAGCAGAGGACGGAAGAATTACGAAGGAAATGAAATAGAGACCACAGCCAAAATGGCTGTCGCTTATGCTAACGTAAAATATTACACGTTTCCACACGTATTATTGCACATAATTGTGTTTTAAGGGCTGCCCACGCTGATGAGGTGTTCTTATGAGGTGGTGTCTGTACGTGGTCCAGCTAGTACGGAGCTCAGTCTACACAGGTGTGGCGGCTGTGGTGTCAGTTAGCTTGCCTCCATGAGTAAGTTATGTTAGACTTTGGGGTGTATATGCTTCATGGAGGTCTCTGGTAGGAGTTTTATGTCTTAGATGGCCTACTGCAGAAGGGTGGGGAAGAGCAATGGATGCTGGCCCGTGAATCTATAGCATGTTTTGCATGGCCCCAGAACACAACTAAAGGCACTATTGGATGTGAGGGCAGGCAACTGAAATTGTCAGGGTACGCTGTAACAGCCAAAGTAACAGCATGTGTTGCCCCCACAGGACAGATCTGGAAGCATGGACCAGTGCATGTGCCATGGGACGCAAGCTTCCACCACATGGAGATCTTGAATGGAATGGTGTGGTTTGGAGATTTGTTCAATGGGGTGCACCTGGCGACAGGTGAGGGAGCTAAGGTGGGCCAGGAGGTACTGCAGTTGTTTGTTGGTATTTTATGAGAACATAGAGCTGAAAAAAGCATGGGTGATTGTGTTAAAGCATGGTTTCAATATTTTCACTGAGAAAGATGCATTCATTTGTTAGCACGATACAGATCCTCACTAGCACAATTATCCCCACAATAGTATAAATAAAGATTGGTGGCATGGAGAAATGGCTACAATGCAGGTGTAAGGAGACTTAGAATGGCTACCAAACAAAAAACGGTTCAAAGCCGGTGCGTCCTAGGGAAATTTTAAGACCATGCAGGATTTATTCCCCAACACTTAATCACTAACAGTATGAAATCCTTGGGTCTATTACTAGAATCTAAGAGTGTGGAAAACCACTACTAGATAGTTTGTGAACAAAAAACAATAAACAATACAAAACCAATAACTACAAGCCCCAGCACTAACTGTGGGCACTTCCCTTTTCAGGACGAAATTTCTCACTCACCAGAGGTGACATGCTTCATCATATGGGATTCTCCTCCCAGAGGAAAAGCCTAGTTCCTCTGGGGGCTACAACCCCCTCTCTGAGAGGGAGGAGCTCAAGGATATTTTGAATAGTTAGTAGGATATTTTAAATCCACATATGAAGAGACAGCTGTGTGAATGAGGGCGGAGCGAAAAGAAACAAAAAGGTGGTGAAAGTGAAGTTAAAACTAGCTAAGAAGCATAAAAAGATTTTATTTGGATATGCCCCCTGCCAGGATTAAAAAACAGTGCACCAGCGGTATGGATTTAAACCGCAACGGTGAGATAGAAAGTGATGGTCAACATGTTTCAGCCATAAACCTAAATTTAGGCGAGGCTTTCGTCAGGACCTATGATGCTGCTGCTGAATAAGTGTAAGTGATACAACAAAAAAGGATACAAGGACAGAAACCGTTCTTAATCTGTCTGTTCCATTGGGAAGAATTACCTATAATCAAAGAAGAGAATCCAAACACAATTGATTCAAACAGGTAATTGTAAGCATATAACACAAGTAGATAACTAGTTTTGCAAAGTAACACAAACATGTCTTACCCGCCACCGCTGGGTAAGCAACCACACCTCTACCTGGCGACAGCTCAGGAAAAGGAGCACCGCTCTGTTAAAAACGGTGTGTCTTGTCAATAACATATCATGTCCCATCCATAGCCAAAGGTTATGACAACAATATCAATATCCCAGATGGGCATGTGTTGTGGAGCAAATTTAAAACAAGGGAGACACAGGGAACACATACCTTTAAACATGAGACGCAAAATTTGTCAAAGGAGCCCTAGCTCATAACTCAGAATAGAGGCTAGAGGACTCCATTGTGAAAATGATCGTGGGGAGTCAGAAAGAATGTCAGCCTCACGGGTAAGGGGCTTAGATTGTATCAAAGATATTCTTATACCCATTAAAGCAAAACCAAACTCAGAAAGCAGGTTAAGAGTACGCAACCTTATTGCTAAAAGAATAACAGCAAACCTACAAGCCAATGACCAAGGATCAAAATAGACAGAGGCAGGTCAGAAAGCACCGTAGCGAGCCTATAACTGACTAAGAAACCAAGTATCTAAGAACACCGGTATATTAGAAACTAGTAAATAAGGCAAGAAGAGCATTGGAGAAACACTCACCTCTCCGTCAGTACGCCGGCACGAAATGAGCCTGTGCCCGGAGGTGAGCATTAACCGGATACAGCCTTCTTTTATGGTGCACTGAGAGCGATTAATTGGCTCCAGGTGAACACAAATACATCGCAAGCTGATGTCTGCGCATATGTCAGCTCAGAACACTAATTCCCCACGCATGCGTGCTCGGAAATAGTGTAAATAAGCCTTGGAAATATCTCAACACTGGATCGCTTCTGCAAAAATTTAATGAATGGTGCGAGCACAATCGAATGCAAACAGCACCTCACTCAGTAGCAAATGGCAAAAAAGGGGAGATAAGGGGTAAATAAACAGTCAGCCCGTCTAATGCTGTAACAGCGTGCGTGCGTCTAAGTAAGACGCGTGCCTAAGGTAACACGCCTACGTGTGAATGAAACACGCGCCCAAGGCAACTATGATACACCTTCTGATAGCGTGTTTCCCCAATGCTCTTCTTGCCTTGTTTACTAATTTCTAATATGCCGGTGTTCTTAGATACTTGGGGACAGATTTACAAGCCCCTTGCGCCACTTTTGCGTCACTTTTAACATGGGAAAAGTGACGCAAAAGTGGCGCAAGGGGCTTGTAAATCTGCCCCTTGGTTTTTTAGTCGGTTACAGGCTCGCTATGGTGCTTTCTGACCTGCCTCTGTCTATTTTGATCCTTGGACATTGGCTTGTAGGTTTGCTGCTGTTCTTTTAGCAATAAGGTTGCGTACTCTTAATCTGCTTTCTGAGTTTGGTTTTACTTTAAGGGGTATAAGAATATCCTTGATACAATCTAAGCCCCTTACCCGTGAGGTTGACATTCTTTCTGAGTCCCCACGATCATTTTCACAATGGAGTCCTCAAGCCTATATTCTGAGTTATGAGATAGGGCTCCATTGACAAATTTTGCGTTTCATGTTCAAAGGTATGTGTTCCCTATGTCTCCCTTGTTTTAAATTTGCTCCACAACACATGCCCATCTGGGGGTGACTGGGGGTGAATGTTTTGCCAATGTGCAACATTCCGTCCATCATCTTGTGTGTTTTGCTGTTCACCCTATGTGGGAAGGGTATGCCCAGACGTGGTTCCCGTGCTCACTACGCCACTGAAGTCAAGCTATCCTGGCTGAAGAGGGGTGAAACCCCGAAACCGGTCCTAGGATGCTTGATTCCGGTCCAGGGAAGACATGGCTTGGCAGTTCGGGCTGGACTGTTCCCATGAGGCACAGGGTCAAGACTGATTTGCATATGGCCATGTCTGAACTGGGGTGGCGTGGTGAGAAAAATAACGATGGATTAAACCCAGATCTGTGACTGGAGGTGAATGTTTTGCCAATGTGCAACATTCCGTCCATCATCTTGTGTGTTTTGCTGTTCAACCTATGTGGGAAGGGTATGCCCAGATGTGGGTCCCGTGCTCACTACGCCACTGAAGTCAAGCTATCCTGGCTGAAGAGGGGTGAAACCTCGAAACCAGTCCTAGGATGCTTGATTCTGGTCCAGGGAAGACATGGCTTGGCAGTTCGGGCTGGACTGTTCCCATGAGGCAGAGGGTCAAGACTGATTTGTATATGGCCATGTCTGAACTGGGGTGGCGTGGTGAGCGAAATAACGATGGATTAAACCCAGATCTGTGACTGGGGGTGAATGTTTTGCCAATGTGCAACATTCCGTCCATCATCTTGTGTGTTTTGCTGTTCACCCTATGTGGGAAGGGTATGCCCAGACGTGGGTCCCGTGCTCACTACGCCACTGAAGTCAAGCTATCCTGGCTGAAGAGGGGTGAAACCCCGAAACCGGTACTAGGATGCTTGATTCCGGTCCAGGGAAGACATGGCTTGGCAGTTCGGGCTGGACTGTTCCCATAAGGCACAGGGTCAAGACTGATTTGCATATGGCCATGTCTGAACTGGGGTGGCGTGGTGAGCAAAATAACGATGGATTAAACCCAGATCTGTGACTGGGGTTGAATGTTTTGCCAATGTGCAACATTCCGTCCATCATCTTGTGTGTTTTTTTTTTTATATTTATATTGTTGTCATAACCTTTGGCTATGGATGGGACAAGACACACCCTTTTTTACAGAGCGGTGCGCCTTTTCCTTAGCTGTCGCCAGGTAGAGGTGTGGTTGCTTACCCAGCAGTGGCGGGTAAGGCATGTTTGTTTTACTTTACAGAACTAGTTATCTGCTTGTGTTATATGCTTACAATTACCTGTTTGAATCAATTGTGTTTGGATTCTCTTCTTTGATTATAGGTAATCATCCCAATGGAACAGACAGATTAAGAACGGTTTCTGTCCTTGTATCCTTTTTTGTTGTATCACTTACACTTATCCAGCAGCAGCATCATAGGTCCTGACGAAAGCCTCGCCTAAATTTAGGTTTACGGCTGAAATATGTTGACCATCACTTTCTATCTCACCGTTGCGGTTTAAATCCATACCGCTGGTGCACTGTTTTTTAATCCTGGCAGGGGGCATATCCAAATAAAATATTTTTATGCTCCTTAGCTAGTTTTAACTTCACTTTCACCACCTTTTTGTTTCTTTGCGCTGCGCCCTCATTCACACAGCTGTCTCTTCATATGTGGATTTAGAATATCCTACTAACTATTCAAAACATCCCTGAGCTCCTCCCTCTCAGAGAGGGGGCTGTAGCCCCCAGAGGAACTAGGCTTTTCCTCTGGGAGGAGAATCCCATATGATGGAGCATGTCACCTCTGGTGAGTGAGGGATTTCGTCCTGAAAAGGGAAGCGCCCACAGTTAGTTCTGGGGCTTGTAGTTATTGGTTTTGTATTGTTTATTGTTTTTGTTCACAAACTATCTAGTAGTGGTTTTCCACACTCTTAGATTCTAGTAATAGACCCAAGGGTTGTGTACTGTTAGTGACTTAGAATGGCGCCACACAGTTGCTGAAGGTGATAGTGTGGCAGTGAGATCTGCCCAGCAGGGAGTGCCTGGTGATATCAATTCAGAGGCTACAGTGCTAGACAGGTGGTACCACTGAGCGGCTCAGCTCCAGATCTGGAGATCAGGCTCAGAAATGACCGTAGAGGGACATCAGTGAGTTAGGTGGGGGGGAGAAAAGGCTATGGAATGCAATTGACTTGATTTTTAAAGAGCAGTCCAGAAGTGATCTGGCAGGTGAATGCACTGGTTCAATTTCACTAGTGGGTCTCACGAATGTGGCGGGGAAACACGCAAAAGGAAGTTGTTGGATGAATAGAGATGATTAACAGGACAGTGGGGCAAGGTAAGTCAAGGAGAGTGGGAGGCCGTCGTGTAGGTGAGGCTGGAAGGGATACAGTGCCACACTGTTGGGATGAGTGCTGAGTTGGGACCTGGAGATGGAAGGAGAGTGCTGAGAATTCTGGAAACTGAGGTGTACAAAATGCGCCCGCTTGTTGACATTGGGGAAGAGGACCAGGGCGGGTAAGCAGGGTACAAGGGATGTGGTCTAGAAAGAGAAAAGGTAGTGATGGTGGACGATGAGTCATAGGCCACAGGCTGTAGGGTCAGTGGAGTCTCAAAACACCATTCATGAGTAAAGAATCAGGTGTGCAGAGACATACTCATTCAATTAGGGGAGAGGGGCACCCCTCCCAAAAAATGACTAGAGGGTTCATTGCAATACAAACTTCCTCATGCCAAAACAAATAGAGTTTGGGTCACAGAGCGACATCCCTGACATGAATGAATGAAAGAGCTGCTGAGGGGCTGAAGTGCATAATGTATGGTGAGAATGGGTGGCCAGCTCACAGTGGGATACGGTTGTAACATGCAGTGCTCATGCCTGTGTACATTTTTCCCATTTGCTAGAGATGGGACACCATTGTGTCTGGAATGGTATCTACTCAAGGCTCCAAAATAAATTAACTGATGGTTTCCAAAGGTTGCAAAATGAAACAGATTGTACCTCAACCTGCACAAACTAAAACAACGGGCCAAAACTGAAAGTGCTTTATTGACTCCAAGTGAAAGCAAGGATCAAGCTTAATGTTATCTGTATTGTCCTGAAAGCCTTTTAGAGGAATGATCCAAAATAGCTATATACACTAGGCCCCATTATTCACCAACCAGGAAGCTCTGCTCAACGACAGCTCGTGTCACCTCCCCACAATCCTACAAATGGCTTAAATATGGAGGCCCATTCCTGGGAGGCCTAGGCTTAGGAAAACCTCTAACAATCTTAGAACTAAACTTAACTATATGCAGTTCAGCAATTTGCCAACAACTGATCAAGAAGCCTTACATTTATTTAGGGACCACAAATGAAGAACTTCCAACACATTTCTACCTCACCGAGTGCATTAGAATACCCATAAGAACTGACAAAATTTGACTTTTACTTCCAAGACTCTGAAGTAGCAGAAAGTGGACAGAGAGCTTTTAACACTCCCAGGTAATTAAATAAATAGAAGTATAGAACAGACAGTGGAGAGGGCTGTTATGTGTGACGAGAGTAGTAAGGGGAATGTTTTTGAGAGGTTTAAATATAAGTGAGGGAAGAAAGGGGAGATGACAGGAGTGGCCCCCTTCGCCAAATCGTCGCCAGTGTTATAATGAAGAAAACACTTAAGCAGGTAAGTTCAAGTGTCTTTATTCTGTCATCCACTCTCCACAACTGACAGCTTGTCAACATTCTAATGTGAACTCTGGCGGAACGTTCCAAGAGGGAGGAGGGGGGGGGGGAGAAGGGGAAGCTACCACTGGGGGAGGAAAAGGGAAGAACACCACAGAGGAGAGAAACAGGAGAAGAAAAAGAGAGATTACAACACATCTCCCTACGGAGGGAAAGGGAAAAGAGAGGGGAAACGCTGGAGAGAAAGGAAGAGGAGAGGGTCAGGGAAACCTGAGGGTATAAAGGCTAACCCCCAAAGAGTGAGAACCCCTAACCAGGGGGCTAGGGTTCCCGCAATGGAAGAAAGGAGAACAAACCCCGGATACAGATTACGAAACAGTTACTTGAAGGACAAATCAGGAGGTTATATAGTTGGCAATCGGATCTCTTCCCCTGATGGAAGCAAAAGGGGTAACCCCCGTTCTCAAATCAGAAGAGGTGTGATATGCCCAAATGCTTTCTCTTAACACCTTATCTACATCCCTATTACTGGTACAAGCTTGATGAATGAGATCTTTGATCTAACGCATTGACCTCCGAATGGGTTCATTGTCTCCTTGGGCATATACAGTGGATTCCTCATGCTTAATGCCCAACTCACGAAGGAATGTCTTCATTTCATGGGATGAGAATTTGATATCATTGTTGGTGACTATGCAAGCTGGCACACCTTCGCAAGCGAAAGAGTCTCTTAAGAAGTCAATAAGGATTGTTGTAGAGACACATGAGGCACACTTGTATTTGATCCAGTGAGACGTGTAATCCATAAGAACAATCAAAAATCTCTTATGAACTCCTGATTGTCCTGTGGGACAGATTATCTCCACTGCCAACTTAGTCCATGGAGTCTTTGGAACTGCTGTGGAATTCTCAGACAGATTACCAACATTCTCTGCAGGCAAACTTTTAACAACATCAGAACCTGATACAGCATGACCCACCTCTGACACCCCCCTTCTACAAGGGTATTGGCCCTTTTTTTTAGAACTTATATGCACTTCCGTGGGGGGTATGTCACAGGCAATACAATTTACTCTTTGGCCTTTTCCAGTGAACACGTGTGAGGAATTGTATACATTCCTGCTGGTTACATCCGCCTACTCAGCTACGAGAACTTGTTCTTTACTGTTCGGGTCGAGTACAATTCCCAGCTCTCTTTGATGATGCCAACCCAACAGATTAGACCCTTTGCTTACCATGTATACTTTGCCCCATGTGGATCTTCCTTTGAATTTAATACACACACTCATCATCCCTACTAAAGGAATGTTCTCGTTGGCATACCCTACTGCTAAAATGTCAGGCTCCAGAATTCTGGGACAGGCGGTATCAAACATGTCATTTATGGCCTCAATATTGAATAAGGTAACCGGGCCACACGAATCAGCCAACACATCTATAGGCTTATTATTCACGAGGATGGAACATTTAGGATGTTCAACAGACTTGTGTACCCTGAATTGCTCCTGTGAACTTGGGGAAACTTGACAGTCCCTGACTTTTACTTGGAAAACATACTTGGGGGCTAAGTCCTCTTCACTGTGTACTAATTTTACACGATAGTTTTCTCTGTCGCACACTCTACCTAGGTGCCCCTTCTTGTTACATTTTACACACATGACATTTCGGGCAGTACAACGTACATCATTTGCAAGGTGATTGCTGCTGCCACATCTATAGCATTTCAACCTACCCTTTTCACTGACAGCATGGTTGTCTTTGACCTCTCCAGGTCTAACTTTCAATACCTCATTATCAAAGGAAGTGGCCTGTGCATCACTACTATTGCGAACATTGGCAACCAGATCATTGGGAGTCTTCATCTCTTTGATACACTTAGCAGTGTGTTCTACAGAGGCTGCTATACTAACCGCATCTTTTAAGGTCCGGTTTTTTGCCAGGAGCTTTTCTTGGATACGACTATTGTTTGTGCACCTGACCAGTTGGTCCCTGATGAGTGAATCAGTGAGTTCGCCAAAGTCACATAGTTGTGTCAGGCCTCTAAGTGCTGCTATATAATTGGTGACTGATTCCTGCTTGCCTTGGATGCGGCTAAAGAACTTATGTCGCTCCAGCACTACGTTTACTCTGTCACCAAAGTGTGTTTCTAACTTTAACAGTGTAACTTTAAACTCATCCGTGTCATTCTCGTCCTCTTCTAGTTCTGGTTCAGGTAACGTGTCAAAAATCTTCCTACCTTGTACGCCTAAATTATGCAACAATATGTGTTGTTTGCGAACTGGCGAATACCTTTCGCCGCCTATGGCAATGAGGTATGAGGCGAATAAATTTATCCACTCCTTCCAGTGAATTACCGGTTCCCCGATTTCACTGAGGAACGGAGGAGGTTGGCTCATAGCTTGTCCAGCCATAGTGGGAGGAGTAAGCTATCTCGTCAGGCGGACCGGGATTTCCAAAGGAGGGAAGGTAGCACCAATACTAGATATACCAGGGGTGAGAGGCAGGGAGCATACACCAGGCTGGTGGGGAAGGAGAACTGATCTCAATGCCTGACAAAACAAAATTGTGAGTACAATCTGATCAAATAAAGCAAGGACTGTAGATTGCCCTAATACACTAATACACCTTTACCTGAAGCATGAGGAAGACAAGGTTTGTAAGCAATACACATTAAATCTAATACTTTGTAATACCCTGAAGCATGAGGAGGACAAGGCTTGTAATCAATACGCAATAAATCTACTACTTTGTAAATACCCTCGACGATGAAACATGTAGAACTAGCTACACGCAGTACCCCAAAATGCCTAATACACCCTCAGAGGCACATCACATGCATGGTCGTAATACTTTTGGACACACTAATGAAAGACACATGTAAGAAATGTAGCTTAAGAGGAAGTACGAACAGAATAAGCACCACCACAGGAAGGCGATAAAAACTTGGGAATGAGGGCAAGAATTGAAAAGGGGAATTAAGAGAGACGAGGAGGGAACAATGTAGGAAATTAGAAGCAAGAGAAGAACAACAAAAATTAAGCTAGGAAAATGATCATGTAACAGGTACAATAGTGGCGCTATAAATTGGAGCACGAAAACACTGGATGATTGTGCTGGCTTTGGTGAAAGCGACAAAGGGCTGCACGAAACCCACTCAGTCTCCACCTCAAGATGGACTGTACCCCAACAGGAGGCGCAATTAAGTAAATGTAAAAATAGCACGACAACCAAATGCAAGCTTCGATTGCCTATGTTCGCTGTGGAGCCAGAATCAGCAGATAATAAAATTTTACTTGGCCAAGGGAGAAGCACCGGTCTGCGGCCGAGGAACCAACGAAGATCTCCGCCCGCTGGTGTCGTGAAGCAGCGTCCACTACTCTCCTCAGATTGCCTTAAACCGCCAAATGCTGCCTCATACCCCGGTGCACAGGGACCCTGCAAGGAGCGGCTGCGAAGAAACGCCGCCCACTGGAAGGCGTGAGGCGGAGTCGGCCTCGTCTGCGTCCGGAGAACCAGGAAATTACAAGGCGGAGACAGCATAGAAGACAACCGATGAAGGGCCTCGCTGGACAAGGTAAGAGCCGCGGAAACAGGTAACTGCACAGGAACCGGCACCAGAGCACACACAGTCCACAGCCCTTACAGAGCAGGACCACCCCTGAGCGCAGAACCACCCCAGCTTCCCTCGGACTCGTGAGAAAGAGCGTGACGGCAGCGCACCTCACGGGGGTTTGGCCCACAGGTTTCAGTTCTAATTTCACCACGGACAGTCGCTGACTCCTGGCACTCCGCAATTTCCACAGATGAAGCCCCCACACAGCCTGTGGTGGTTTGATGAAAGAACACTCAGCAACAGTTCTATACGGAGAATTGGGATGGAGGAGAGGGCACTTATGGAGCACAATTTCTCCAGTGCCACACTAGCGGCCACCTGAA
The DNA here is from genome assembly GCF_964204655.1 of Triturus cristatus. Lineage (NCBI taxonomy): Eukaryota > Metazoa > Chordata > Amphibia > Caudata > Salamandridae > Triturus > Triturus cristatus. The sequence continues at coordinate 617,813,815 of NC_140587.1, forward strand.
CCACTCTTCACTTAATGGCTCTTCCTGACGTGATGTCTCGCACACCCACAGTGAATGGGACTGGATACCTCAGAGCGCATCTCCTCGTTTTAAGTTCCAACTGGATGTTCCCCGCATAGCTTCATCAACGTCACGCGACCGCCATATAGGTCTTGTAAACAGGAACAAAACACACCGACACCCTGGAGGTACCTCGTAGCAGGTTCCTAGGATACACGATGGTCTGGAGTCATTCAAGAAGTTCCTTGTACTTCGTAACGGAGCAGGAAGTTGCCCCAACTATGCCTCCTCACAGGCAGTGTCCTGATGGAATTTCAATCCGGTGCAGAAAGGAGAGAGCACTGAAAGGGGAGATGACAGGAGTGGCCCCCTTCGCCAAATCGTCGCCAGTGTTATAATGAAGAAAACACTTAAGCAGGTAAGTTCAAGTGTCTTTATTCTGTCATCCACTCTCCACAACTGACAGCTTGACAACATTCCAATGTGAACTCTGGCGGAACGTTCCAAGAGGGAGGAGGGGCGGGGGAGAAGGGGAAGCTACCACTGGGGGAGGAAAAGGGAAGAACACCACGGAGGAGAGAAACAGGAGAAGAAAAAGAGAGATTACAACAGGAATGTTTTTGAGAGGTTTAAATATAAGTGAGGGAAGAGTATGGTTAAAAGGCAGAACATGAATGATGTGGTAAATATTTAAATTACCTGTACTATTTTTTATGCGGAAAAGTCTAGTAAGAATAACTCAGTCAAAATAAGAGGCAGAATCCGTGGTATTAGAGGTTCTGAAAAGGGCTTTATTCCTTACAAAGGAATTATGGTTCGAACCAGGCAATCTTATTCCATCACCCCGAAGGTTCAGGAAGGGATAGGCAATACATTATTGACAAGTAACAATATATATATGAAAAGCATTGCATTACGACAGATGCAGGAGGCGTAACAGCTGATAATACAGATAAGAATACACATACGTAATGAAAATGGGCGTAATAACAGGCGTATACTAGAAACGTCATTTAAAATGATGTCACAAGTGGGTGGATTCATAAGAGAATCCTGCAGTGTCAGCAGAAATGTTTGGCAGAGATGCGCGCGCAGCCGCATGACGTGTAATTGACGTGCAACTAGAGGGTGAAGGGGAATTGACATTTAGCTCTACATGTGGAGACAATAAGTCTGGGGGGTCAGGTCAACCTAATCCCAAATCGTATCTAATATCTTTGTTTAAGGAACTGTGTTATCCAAAAGGAAAGGTCTCTCGGACGGAATCTATTCTATACTGACTGTTAGTGCATGTACAAGCGTCTATGTGTCTACATGAGATGCGAGGGGGCAGGAATCTTCCATGGTAACAGGGGCTATGAATTACTTGCATAAAGACAGCGAGGCCAAGCTCTTTGCTCGGTAGCTGGAAGGATGTTTACCTAAACTACTAGACAGGAATGCATTGGATGAGGAGCGGAGCAGATAACTTGAAGGCTGAATACAGTTTTTGGCAGGCAACAGGCCGCGTCAGGCACCGTTAGCCGTGCAGGGAGTAGGACAAAGTTCATGGATACGGATGCAGGTCCAAGCTGGGGCATTTCAGAGGCAGAAGTAGGAAAAGGCTTGATGGCAGAATTCAGGGCCTGCTCGCCTGAACTGTAAAACGTGAAAAGTGAACCATATAAAGTCGGTGGCCAATCATACTTAGGAATGGAATATTCGACCCATTCATGGCGGAGCTGAAAGAGAACATGTTGGCGTTGGACGCACATGTATTTGCGTCTTCATAGCTGGAACTGGAGGGAACATACATGTACTTGTAGCATGTACATGGAGCCGTTGGGGTCTAAGATAGGGGACACAATTGACCATAAAAATTCATATTTCCTCATTCCCTCCTTGTCCCCTACGGACCCTTATGAAATATCCATCTTCATCAATCCATCAATCTGTTCATATAGCATCAGTTGTTCTTCTTTCTTCTTCCGGGATCTTGAATGAAAATTCGAAGGCGGGATACACGATGTGGCACACAGACCACAAATCGCTGGCCCACATTGTAGACACAAGCAGCAACTGAATAGAATGAGAAAGCCAATACCTAGGAAGGATACGATCCTCCATCCCCAGGCTGACAACACGCTCCAGAACCAACCGGACCAAGTCCAGGTGCCTGGATTCTGGTGTATCTGGCTTACAATCTTATGAAGTCGAGTTATGGCTTTATATACTGACGGCGCGTTTTCTGGTATGAAAACACAGCAACTTGATCCGATGACCCTACAAGCTCCGCCCCTATCGGCCAGGATGACGTCAAGGACAAGACGATTTTGAAGAACAACAATCCGCATCGCAGACTGCTCCTCTGTTAAGTTGCCTAAGGCGGAAGTAGTTTCATTCACTGCTGCTTCAAGGGTTCTAGTTAATCTACGTATCAACTTACTATTAGTGACTGTACCTATGTAGGGAAAGAAACCTTTATTGAAATCTGTGTATTGCTCCCATGCTGTTTCGGTGTAGTCGACAATCGGGAGATCTCTCTGCTGTCTATTGTGTACTAAATGGGTATTCCTATGGTAATCAGGCGGGGCTAGGAAAACAGGTGGCAGAAGGAATGCAATGTAACAGGTACCATCCCAATCTTGGGGTAGGCGTATGTATGCGGTGTGACCATAGATGAAGTAGGAGTGACGAGAAGCTCTAAATGTAGATTTGCCTTTATCACTGAATTCTATTACAGTGGTACATTTACTATGGCCCATGTGTATTGAACCATTCTTTCTTACACATAATTCGCCTCTAACTGGAAATACTGACATAGCGGGCAAGATTGGTGTAGCTTCAGATTCAACATTCAGGATCATGAGATTAAGTGTAAAGTTACCTAATCCATATACTTCATTTTCTAGATCAGTTCCTGTTCTTTTGGGAAGTCCCTCCTTGTTAGGGTAGCAGACTTTAAGTAAAACTAGGTTCAGGTTTCCCCAAACCCAGTTGTCTTGGTAAACTACTGAATTTGAATCTAGGGAATTAATCAAGCTAAACCATGCTCCACAGGAGCCATTGTGGGTGAATGGATACGGAAAGAGAGGCAGAACTCCCTTGTATTTCTGATAGGGAGGGAGTCGGCCACATATCCAACAATTTGTAGCATTGCTGGTCTGATGAGAATGATGTAACATACTAATGAATGTATTGTTGCGCAGCGCAAATCTATAGGACAACTCATGCGGGGGTAATTCGCTAAAAGAATGTTCGGCAGTAACATTGAAAGCACGCTTGGAAATAGGGTAATACATGTGTAATAATATACTGGCAATGATAATCAGAAGACTTAGAAAAAACATAATTAACAATGTCACTATGCAGTGACTACGAAGTGATTTACAGTACGCATATTTCTTGAGCTGTTTCTGTCTATTTCTCTCTCTATTTCGGTCTAGAGGATACATGTCAGAGACAAATTCAACCGATTCACCTTGGAGAGGACTTAAACAATCAAATTGTCTGACTTGCTAGACCTTAGTTTCAGTTTATAGTTTTCCTTTTCTGTCTTGTCAACCAGGGGGAGTTTTGAGTCAGTCTGTGAGGGAATGCAGGGCTGATAATTCAAGTCGGATGATAGTCCATGAAATTTTTTGATATGGCTCGAGTGCAACCACCCTTTACGTCCCTCAATCTTCACAGCTGTCCTTGTGGTCAATAAGACGAGTTTAGGCGACTGCCAGCGAGGCTCCAGCGGGTTCCTTCTGTCGAAGTTCCTTATAAGCACAAGATCTCCCGGAACTACGTCATGGAGCTTCACCTCAGTGTTATCGGGAAAAGCTGCAGCTACCTGTGAACGACAAGATTGTAGTGCAGACATCAAGGAAGCCAGGTAATCTGTCAGCATATTACAATCAACATCAGGTATTTTACGGGGTATAGGCGTCCCCCACATATTTGGTGGTCTACCGAAGATCACCTCATACGGGGATAGCCCCGTTCGAGAGTGTGCTACCATTCTCATGTAAAAGAGCGTAACTGGTAAAGCTACTATCCAGTCGACACCTTTTTCTCTACATACTTTGGACAGTCTAATTTTCAAAGTTTGATTATGCCGCTCCACGAGACCTGCTGCCTCGGGATGTCGGACACAGTGGAATTTCCATTGATAGCCTAACAAAAGTGAAACATGTTTCATTAGCTCGGATGAGAATGGCTGGCCATTATCTGAGTACACAACACGGGGCAAACCATACCGTGGGAAGAATTCTCGAACTAACTGTTTGGCAGTAGTCGGGGCAGTGTAATCTGAGACGGGATACGCCTCTGTCCACCGGGAAAGAGCGCATACAACTACGAGGACATATTTGAATCCTCGACATCGTTCCATCTGGATATAATCCATCTGGAGGACTTCAAAAGGGTGATCGGGGGGTTGAAATCCACCCTGCTCTACAGGTACGCCTTTTCCTGGATTGAACTGACAACAAATCATGCAGGTACGTACTTTCTGTTTAGCTGCTGCTCGCAAGTGTTTATTGAACCAAATGTGTTGAATACTGTCTAGCATAGCTTTCTCTCCTAGGTGCGCTGGACTATGGATTGTGTTAATGATGACTTGAACCATTGAGTCGGGGAGAAACCATATAGATTTTCCCTTCGTCATCCATCCTTGATCCGTTTGGATCCCTCCTAATTCAGTCCATCTCTTTATTTCTTCTGGTGTAGCATGTGTTTGTATGTCAATTACATCAAGGGCGGGATCCTTAACTGTCATGCAGTGTGTTGGTGTCGGAACTATTGTCTTTGTCGTGTCAGTTGTATGAGTCTGATTCTGAGCAGTCTGTTTAGCTGTTCTGTCAGCTAGGTCGTTACCCTGAGAAATAATGTCAGTCACTTTTGTATGGGCTTTACACTTCATAATCGATATTGCAGTCGGCAGATGTATTGCATCTAACAGAGCTTGAATAAGGGGACCGTGCTGGATGTGGGCACCGTGAGAAGTTAAATAACCTCTCTCTCGCCAAAGCACGCCGAAGTCATGGACGACTCCAAATGCGTAACGTGAATCTGTGTATATGTTGACTTTCTTATTTTTGGCTTGAATACAGGCTTGTGTCAGAGCGATGAGCTCTGCTGCTTGAGCTGACAAGGTATCTATGCAATTTGTTTCAATAACTTCAGTGTCTGTTGTGACTGCATAAGCGGCCACTAACTCTCCTGTACTTGTTCTCATGCATGAACCATCTACATACAATGTCAGGTCTGGATCTGATAATGGAATATCTGTCAAGTCTTGTCTGGGTTTCGTCGTAATAGTGATAACTTCAATACAATCATGTGCCAATGGGTCTGTTCCACTTAATGGCAAAAGTGTGGCAGGATTTAATGTACTACAACGTCTGATTTCTATGTGTGGCTGGAACAATGTCAATTCATAACCCGTCAGTCTTGCTATAGTCAAGTGTTGTGTTTGGGTCCGGTTCACGAGAACCTCTACTGCGTGTGGTACTTGTACTGTCAATTGATGTCCTAACACTATGGCATCACTTTGTCTGATTGCTAAAGCTGTTGCTGCGACTGATTTCAGGCACGCAGGAAGAGCCTGAGCTACGGGATCTAATGTACTGGAAAAATAAGCACATGGCTTATGTGATCCTGCTTGTTCCTGCGTGAGTACTGACAAAGCAGTACCTTCTCGTTCTGTAACAAAAAGTGTAAAACGTTTGCTGTAACATGGTGTTGCTAAAACAGGTGCTTGACATAAAGCTTTCTTTAAGCTTTCGAAAGCTTGTGTATGTTCCTGAGCCCAAGGGAGGACAGTCGATGTCGCTGCCTCCTGTGTTGTCAACTGAATGAGTGGTTTTGCTAGAAATGCATATTGAGGGATCCACTGCCTACAGTACGAAGTGAGGCCTATGAATGCCCGTACCTCCTTTTGTGTCTTGGGTGGCGGCATGTTAACAATTAACTGGATACGGTCGGGTGTAAGCTGTCTTCCCCCCTTGGACAGCAAGTGCCCAAGGTACACAACTTGCGGGACACAGAATTGTAGCTTTGAAGGAGACACTTTGTGCCCCTTGTCGGCTAAGAAATGTAAAACCGTCAGTGATGCTTTTTCACATTCAGGTTCGCTTCGGGCGGTGATCAGCAGATCATCGACGTATTGAAGCAGGGCAGTGTTAGCGGGCATATGGATACTGTCAAGTTCTCTTTTCAGTGCTTGGCTATAGATGCTGGGGCTTTCTGTGAATCCTTGAGGTGCGCGTGCGAATTTAAAACTTCGTCCATTTAAACTGAATCCGAACAAATATTGGCTTTCCATATCGATTGGGACGCTAAAGAAAGCGTTCTTGAGATCAATTACAGTAAAGAACGTTGCTTCTGAATCTATGGCTGTTAGCAATGAAGAGATATCTGGGACCACGGGGTATTGTGGTACAATGCATTTATTTAATTCTCGCAGATCAATAACTAATCGATATACTGGTGGTGCTTTTGGATCAGTTCGTTTAAGAATCGGAATTATCGGGGAATTACATATATTGGATTCCGTTTCTACAACCACTCCTTGTGCAATGAGCTCATCAATGATTTGCAGTAAAGCCACAACAGCATCTGGGGGTAACTTGTATTGTCGTATTCGTGGTAATACCACTCCTGTTTTGAGTGTGACTCGATATGGTGTAATGTGCATACAACCTACATCAGTGGGGCCTTGCGCCCATAAATGTGTGGGTAGATTCTGTAACCGGTGATCCATGTCTCTGGACACATAGTGACCTTTAAAGTCACGCAAAAATAGTCGTACTCCTTCCGGAGAACAACATATTACAGCTCCTAGAGCCTTCAATGTTTTTATACCTAACAAGTTTTCTGGGCATGATTTCGTAAGCAATAGATCTGTAGTCCGTGTTAATGGACCGACTGTGAATGCAAGTGGTTGCGATACTTCGTTAATAGTGGGCTTTCCTGAAAAACCAAGGGAAATATTTTGTGAGCCTGAGAGGGGTGCCCCTGGGACTTCGCTGTGACGGATAGTGGTTCTGCTTGCCCCTGTATCGAGTAGAAACTTTCTGTCTTTCCCTAATACTTGACTCTGTACGTAAGGACCTTCTTGATCTACGGGAACCTCAATAAGGGGTAGGCCAACTTCCCTCTCTAAGCTATTTCATGTGTAGCGCTGATACTCTGGATAGTCATTTTGTGCATACTGGTACATCTGTTGTGTCGTGTTTTGTGTTGCAGCAATAGGCTGTGGCTGTTGTTGTGGTTGTTGTTGTGGTTGTGGTGCGGTCTGTTGTGGAACTGGCATAGGCTGTATATTCTGAGGTACTTGTTGTTGGATCTGATCCTGTCTAGGCGGACGTGGTCTCTCTTTCGTTATACCCGTAGAGATATTATGTTTTAGAACTGCGCAATCGTGTATATAATGACCTGGCTGTTTACAATAGTTGCATGTCCCTCTAACAGGACCTACTGAATCATTGGACTGTGTCGTACCCTTTTTATGACCGTCAGCTGGAACTGACTGAGCAACAAGCATTTTCATTTTCGTGTCTTTCATACGTCTTTGTTCATGTTCTTGTTCTTCTCTAATTCTATTGTGATGATATTGTAACATTTGTAACATCTGTGACGGTGTGTTACCTTGCCAAGTACTCTCGAATTTTAATACTCTACTCTTAACTTGGGGCAGGGAATTCTCAACTAATTTTGTCACAAACAGATGCGGATACGACTCACTACTTGCTTTTATGCCACTATTAATACCAAAACATTTTTCAAATCGGGAATAGAAATCACTAGTGTCTTCATCTTGTTTTTGTTTACAGGCTGAAATTGCACCCCAGTCTTCCTTTTTCGTAGTTAATAAACGTGGTAGTACCTGCACTAATAATCCTGGTAATGCTGTAGTCTTTTCCCCAAGCCCTGAACCTGCAGCTCGGGCTTTTTCTTCGTTTTCTAATGCTGTCCACTCTATCTTTTGGTCTCCCACCTCCCATTCCTTTTCTTTGAGTTTCTCGTAAATACCGGCAGGCAATAAAACTTTTAATATTTTCATAATGTCCGGATAAGTATACTCTCCCATGAGTAACATGTCTTTTATCTCACGGTGGAAACCTGCTGGGTCTTTGTCATGGCTAGGTACTACTTTCTTCATTTCTAATAATTCAAATTTAGTTATGGGCGTGTACACAAACACGCGTTTAAATGTGTTGTCTTCACCTCTGATTGGGTGTACTTCGCGTAAGGGATTCTGTCTGTCTATGTGAAACGTTTTTCTCTCCATTTTGGGGGGAACTGAAACATGTTCTGGGCATACGAAGACAATGTACTGGTGTCGATATTCTAGAATTTCTTTAATTAAATCAGTACCTGAACCTCTCCATTTATTCATGAGTAATTCTATCAATATATCAGGGAGGGGACCAGGATCGGAACGTTGGCTTCTATACAATATAACGAGGTGTTGTATCATGTATATACCAGCTAAACGCTGTTCGTCTGGGGTAAGATTCAAAAACGTGTGTGCTAACGCATCATCACTGTATTTTTCAGAACTGTCAGCCCATTGTACTGCTGACCTGGCTAATTCTTGTTCATCCATAGAGTCGAGCATATGATACCCCCTTCGGTCTCGGAGTAATTTATCAGCAGCCTGGAATAAGTGTTCAGGGGACTTCGCATTTAGCATAGGGGCTTGAAAATGTCTGTTACATTCTGGACGTATCGGACGTATCGGGTCATTAAAGTATCTGGTATTGTTACAAGGTCTTCCCCTACCTACATAAGCAATCGTTTCTAATTGTCCTGTGGGCATTTCTGATTCTTCCTCCTCCTCTCCCTCTGATTCAGTTTTGTCTGCCTCCGATCTGGCTTTATGTGTTCGTTCTACTTCCTTGCGGATCTTTCGGCACATAGCTACTATACATGTCTGTTTATCGTGTTTTCCCTCTGATATATTCTGACCCCATCTGGTAAGGACTTGCATTTCATCCTGATCTACCTCGGACCTATCTCTGTCTCTGATCAAGCAGTTTATGAAGAAGCATAACAGTAGTCTCTGTACATCCACTTTCTGGTATTCCATGGCTTCGTCAATACTTTCAGGGCCTTGCCCTGTTTGGACAAAGCGATATATATTGTCTAAATGTTTAATCATTCCTGGTAATGTCGTTAAATACGTTGAAGCTCGTCGTATACGTAGTGATGATAGCAGCATTCTGTCATTTTTACCGGGCACTGGATCATATCTACAATCTACAAGATGTTCCTTAAACATGTCGGACGTTGCTATTTGTGGTGTACGTTGGTTTGCTAAATCTCTAAGAGACGATTTGCTTCGTAATGGTGGCGTGGCGAAAATTGCTGCCGCACCTCCTGTCGCACCTTCTGAGGTGCTAGGCATGAAACGATTTGTGGGATGTAAGGTAGAAACTGTGGATGCAGGAAAAGTTGGATTGTGCGGAGGAGTTTGTGGTTGCGGAGTTGGGGGCGGATGATCTCGAGGTTCAGCACCATCAATAGGTGGCGTGTGTGGTGGAGCATTAACATATTCGGGAGCTACATCGTCTAAATAGGAGGAAAGGAAAATATCTTTTGCGGTCTTGGGGTGTGCTTTAATCGGGAGTAATGGGGGTGGCAAATCTTTCGGTATTTCCGGGGTGGCCTTAGGTAAACCTTCGGCCAAGAGAGGATACATACCATTCATAAGAGTGTTTCGTTGTCTGTCTACTTGTTCTGTTTTTACTCGGATACCTTCCTCAACTAATACGTTTTCTCGGGCTTTATTTGAGTTCTCCCTATTTTTCTCTTCCAGTCTGAGCGCTTTCTCTGTGCGCCTATGCGATTCTTTACGCCATAGTTCAATGGCATCTTTCTGTGACTGTCTGGCTTTCTTTTTCCATAATTCTTCTTCTACTCTCATGATGCAATCTGCGTCCCATGTCCCAGCTGCGGGCCACCTCTGACTTTCTGCTAGATCCTTGGTGTAATCCACCCATAAATCAAGATATAATACGGCATCTAGGCCATGTTTATGATACATAAAATACCCTGGAGTGTCCCTAGGTGGAATGGGAACAGCTTCTTCGAGTACTCCTTTTCTAGTTTTGATCTGTCTTAATTTTGAAAAGAACGGCATCTTTGAACCTTGCTACTTGATTCTTACTTGAACTGGACTTGAACACAATTAATACAATAAACACAATAATGAACACTCATTCATACCACAATTTTTAAACACATTAAAACATTTAACATTTAATATGTAACATTTAACGAACAATGATAATTAGAAGAAAACTAGTTACTGACATAATACTAATACTAGATAATACTGAATTATATACATGGACATACTCGATATACTGCTAAACAGTACAGATACACTGCTAAAACAGTGCAGACCGGATCTGTGTACCCAAACCCGTCAGGACCGGCACAAACCAATGTGCACGTCTAAATGCCTCCCCAGCAATGGTACTCACCGGGTAGCACGGAACGGAAGGCCTCGGAACTGAACTGAACTGGACCGGACTGGACTCGACTCGACTCGGAAACTTCGGAACCTGGTGGGCCTCTGTATACCTCGGATCTTGCTCTCTCAGCTAGGCTCTGGTCGGGATACTTCGCACTTCTCACTGCCTCGTCTGGGTGTTGATCGCAGCCTCAGTCACCCCCGCTTGGCCGGAGGGAGATACAGGAAATCCTGTGGGTACGCGTTTTTGTCCGTTCAGCTGTGGCAGGGGACCGGGCCTGCAACGCACCTCCGGCGCGTGAGATGAGAAAGTGTCCCTGTTCGGGCGCCAATTTATGTGGTAAATATTTAAATTACCTGTACTATTTTTTATGCGGAAAAGTCTAGTAAGAATAACTCAGTCAAAATAAGAGGCAGAATCCGTGGTATTAGAGGTTCTGAAAAGGGCTTTATTCCTTACAAAGGAATTATGGTTCGAACCAGGCAATCTTATTCCATCACCCCGAAGGTTCAGGAAGGGATAGGCAATACATTATTGACAAGTAACAATATATATATGAAAAGCATTGCATTACGACAGATGCAGGAGGCGTAACAGCTGATAATACAGATAAGAATACACATACGTAATGAAAATGGGCGTAATAACAGGCGTATACTAGAAACGTCATTTAAAATGATGTCACAAGTGGGTGGATTCATAAGAGAATCCTGCAGTGTCAGCAGAAATGTTTGGCAGAGATGCGCGCGCAGCCGCATGACGTGTAATTGACGTGCAACTAGAGGGTGAAGGGGAATTGACATTTAGCTCTACATGTGGAGACAATAAGTCTGGGGGGTCAGATCAACCTAATCCCAAATCGTATCTAATATCTTTGTTTAAGGAACTGTGTTATCCAAAAGGAAAGGTCTCTCGGACGGAATCTATTCTATACTGACTGTTAGTGCATGTACAAGCGTCTATGTGTCTACATGAGATGCGAGGGGGCAGGAATCTTCCATGGTAACAGGGGCTATGAATTACTTGCATAAAGACAGCGAGGCCAAGCTCTTTGCTCGGTAGCTGGAAGGATGTTTACCTAAACTACTAGACAGGAATGCATTGGATGAGGAGCGGAGCAGATAACTTGAAGGCTGAATACAGTTTTTGGCAGGCAACAGGCCGCGTCAGGCACCGTTAGCCGTGCAGGGAGTAGGACAAAGTTCATGGATACGGATGGAGGTCCAAGCTGGGGCATTTCAGAGGCAGAAGTAGGAAAAGGCTTGATGGCAGAATTCAGGGCCTGCTCGCCTGAACTGTAAAACGTGAAAAGTGAACCATATAAAGTCGGTGGCCAATCATACTTAGGAATGGAATATTCGACCCATTCATGGCGGAGCTGAAAGAGAACATGTTGGCGTTGGACGCACATGTATTTGCGTCTTCATAGCTGGAACTGGAGGGAACATACATGTACTTGTAGCATGTACATGGAGCCGTTGGGGTCTAAGATAGGGGACACAATTGACCATAAAAATTCATATTTCCTCAATGAGAGGCAGGTCTTCAATGAAAGCAAGAGAAATACTGTAAGTGGTGCAAATGTATGAGCAATGCATAGACATGAAATGCTGATGGAGAAAGGAAAAGAGCTTGAGGGGTATAGAAATGAGTCTGGTGATAGAGGAAAACAAATGATAGAGGTAGTCATGGAACTGAATTTGATGAGAAAGTTTGTTGAGCCATAGGAGGAGCAGGCATTTTGAAATTTGACAAAGAGAACACCTGGGGCAGATCTGTATTTGAATGATGGAGAGGACATGGTGATGTAGTTGGTGACCTTCACAGGTAGAGATCTCTCACAAGTAACTAGTGTGAAAAATAAGTTGGACAACTCCTTTTATGGAAAGTGATATTGGGATGAAGTGCCATTGACAGAGGTTGATGTGGATCAGGATGCCAGGAGGGAATGTAGTGTGGGTATTGGTAGATAATGACATGCTCACTGAAGGTTTTGAGTTTGGTGTTTGATGTAGTCAGCAGAAGGGAGCAACGGACCTGTGTTATGATATCGGGCAAGGTAAATCTATTTAAAAACAATACACAAAAACTTCATAAAAGCAAACAACAAGGAGATCAAAATAAAATAAGATTTTACAGAGTTGATTTTGTTAACAGTGATGAGGAAATATATTTAGACATTAGGACTGTTAAGAATGAGACACACTTATTTTCGGCAACTGCAGCAACAGAGTCTGCAATGACTGAGGTTTTTAAAAAGCAGTTGAAGTCAATAGGAAGATGGAGCTCAGAATGTGATACAAGTTGAATGCACTTTCAATGGATTGTTTAGGAGGCATAATGGATCTTTAGATTGCTTCCTACCTCGTGTGAAAATGCAGATTCAGGAAATCCAGCAAAGGATCATGCAATTTGGTTCTCTGCCCTGGAAATTATTAAATGGGTGTAGAAGGCTGACTCAGTATATGGTGTACACCTATTGGTGATACACCCTGCACTGAGGTCAGGATACCCTTAGTGATAGTGTAAGTGGTCCCTGATAGCCAAAGCTCTCAAGGGGTATTTGTGGGCAGCAGCCAAGTCTTGTCAAGGAGGGTGTAATGCGGATGCAGCTGCCACATATGTCTGGCAGTGATGTCTACAGAGGAAAGAACCACACCAGTGTTAGAAAAATAGTAATATTTATTACATCAACCGCTAGACTACTTTGATATATCACCTACCTGGAGGTATAAATACACATCAGATATACTGGAATAACAGGTAAGTAAGTACATAAAACATATGGGCCCCTACAGGGGGCCAAACCATATACTAAGAAAATCGAATGCGAAAGGGGTGTCTAGTCGAAACTACCACTCAAAGATCTATAGGCCAGGGGAAGCACGGAACCACCCAAGGTAAGTTGCTAGGATTCCGTAGGCGCCCGTGTGCAGAGATGATTCCCTGGGTCAGTGTTCATAAAATAACATGGGAAGTCACGGTTAGGTTTTTAAAGGTTCAGGACCCTTCACAGAGGACCCCAAGGAAACCAGTTGGACCCAGGGAAACTTAATATTACCCCCACCCATGGATACCCAGAAAACCTGGATTCCTACACTAGGGGGGCCAGGGGCATAAGTGCACAGTGGTGTCAGAACCGCCTGTTGGAGTCAGTGGGGGACCTCGGCTGTCCAGCTGCTTAAGTGAGCAATGGAACCCAAGCATGGATACTGGATGAGGAGTACCTAAGGAGAGAGGAGACAGAGTCCAAGCCACCCGGAGTCGTCCAGGAGGAGCAGAGGCACAATGCCAGCCCTTCTCAGGGGTACTTCACAGTAGGACTGAGCCCTTGAAAATGCAGTTGTGGAGTCCAGGTGATATTTCAGGAACTCGGGAGCCATCCACAAGTGGTGACATGCCATTTGACGAATGGAAGCAGGGTCAGTGGCCAGCAGGACCACCAACCAGCCATTGGCAAGCCAACAGACATGTTGCTGGATAAAATACAAAAATGGAGACCAACACGGTCCTTGGAACTCACCCACTACAGGTAAGTTAGGGCCAAACGTCAGCAAGCATGGGAGCCAGTAGGAACGAAGAAGCCCCGGGAGGAACCCTCTGGCAGCAGTCGCAGGGTGTCCTCAACAGCACACTGAAGATGGAGGGCCACATCACAGGAGACGCAGGGAGGGTTTTGTTTTCATAGCCATGTGATGCTTGAGGATGGGGCTTCTTGGACCTTAAAGACCTCCGGACTGAAGAGTCAACAAGCCTTGGCAATGGCAACCAGATGCAGTGCTCAGCGGCTTGGTTCCAGGAGCTCCAACGAGGAATTGTAGTCTTTCAACTTGCAGAGAAGACAGGTCCCCTCTGGAGAGCCACAGAACTACCACCTGTGTTTCTGAGCCTTGGAGTGTCTGTGGTACAGCAGGATCCGTAGCAAGTCCTCAGAGTCGAGGAGCCTGCAGATGCAGGGGATTGACTCCGTCACCCCAAGGGGATTCCTTCTTAATGTCCTTAATGCACACAGAGTCCTTGTGACCATGAGGAATGCATGACCCTGGAAGTTGCAGGAACTTGGAAGAGTACAGGGTCAAAGTTGCAGTAGGAGCCCTCCCACCAGATGCAGGCTTGTCTTGGGTCCCGACCAGCCTAGCAGCAGAGACCAGTGTCCAGCAGCAGAAGAGTCTTGTGTAAAAGTTTTGCAGATGAATTGTGCAGATGAATCTTGGTCCAGAAAAATCTAGGGCCCCACCCTTAGAGGTGCCCTTAAGTAACCTAGGAAGGGGGTTGGACAGCTTCTGCAGTGACCCACCTATCAAGGGCGGTCAGAGATGCTACTCTGGTGGACTGACCAGTCAGATGCTCCCAGGGGCCTCTGCTTATCTTAGATTCAGGATGACAGAATCAAGTGGCCATCTGGTAGAGTTCTGGGGCACCTCCCTAGGAAGGCACTGGAAAGGGGTGGTCACTCCCTGTCCTTTGTGTGCTTTTGAGCTAGAGTGAGAGTCGAGGGCTCCTGCACTGAAGTAAACTGGTTTATGCAAGGAGGGCATCAAATGTGCCCTTCAAAGCAGTCTAGAGGGGCTCGGAAGTACCACCACACTTTCCTAGAGACACCTAATTCTAAAGGAAAGGGGGCAACGCCTTTACCCTACAGGAAACCCTTTGTTAGGCTCAACATCAGGAGGGCAGAACAGTGTCTGGGGTCGGCAGCAGCACTGGCTTGCATGCAGACTCTGCAAGACTACACGGGTAGATATGGGGAGGTCCTCTAAGGAGCCCCCTGAGTACACAGTATCATGCAACTAACACTGGAATTGGTGTTGTTGCATGATTTCAACATGTTTGATACCAAACATCTTGTGTTGACCAGTGTCCACTACATACCTTAAAATGGCTTCCCCGCACATACATAGGCCAGAGAACAGAACCTTGGGGTTTGTAGGGGTGCCTCTACTCATGCCCTCTCACACTTAGGGCCATGCACCCTGTCCTTCAGCTGAAGAGCCTACCTTAGGGGTGACTGATAGGGTCTGATTGCAGCGACCAGGATATAAGTTAAACCTTATATCTGAGGTGAAAGGTGCATTCACCATTTAACACAGGCTGCAATGGCAGGCCTGTAGTCACAGTTTGCTTGGGCTCCCATGGGTGGCATAATACATGCTGCAGCCCATGAGATACACCTGGTATACCAATGCCCTGTGTACCTTAGTAGCATCTACCAGGGACGTACAGGGGTACACCAGTATGCCAATTGTGGGGTGTACAAAATACTTACCAATCAATTTAGAGGAGAGAGCACCAACACTGGGGTCCTGGTTAGCAGGATCCCAGTGTACTACAGTCTAAACACACTGACACCAGGCAAAAAAAGTGGGGGTAACCATGCCAGAAAGATCCTGCTTTCCTACAATGGAATTGAAAGGACGTTGAGAAGAAGGCATTTGGAGGTCTGCTGAAAAGAGGTTTTACTGATAGACCAGTGAACTGTGCAGGGCCACAGGCATTTCCTGGGGTCAGCTTGTACCAACCTTATTTTGAGATGAAGAAAGAAAAGGGGCCCTACTTGTTACTACATATATGGATGAGATTGGCATGGTGCAGAGTCTGCAGATATCTGATCTGATGCATATTAAACAAGACTCACAATTAATAAAATCAAGGTGTCCACAGTCACATATTGTATGGCCAGAGCAGATACCAGGTAAAGCATATAGTAGGGAGGTGCATGTAATCCATTATCAAACCCTATTACTCTGAGAAATGTCAGCAGAGGAATGAGGGAGACGTGGAAACAAGGAGAGAATAATAAAGATGAAGATATCTGGTTGAGGCATTTGTTTAGACAGGATAGGATATATTTCTCATTTCAGATTGTGCTTAACAGGATTTTGAGAGCTAGGAGAATAACAATGGGACAGTAGAAGGAATCTATCAGGAGATTTGTTTTTGTGAGCACAGAGGTTAGTAGTCTGGTTGTTTCACAAACTTGTTTAATTTTTATATTAGGGATGGCCCAAAGGTATTGTCCATACTACAGAAAAGACAGACCAGCCCAAAAGGCTAGGACTCTCAGTGATTGTAGAAGACCAGTAGAACCACGGGAAATTAAGAAGACCAGCAGTTTCCAAGATGAAAACCGAAGACTAGCAAGTCCAAGGAGTGAAGGAGAAAAACTAGTAAATCAAGGAGAGGGACGGTAACACCAGTCGGCCCAGCATAGATCAGATTGATAGGTGCAGGATGTCAGGGTGAGAAATTCGAGCTTGTCATCTCGATATTGGGGTTGGACTAGTAGATCCAAAAGTGGTAGTGGCATTAGGCTTTAGTGGGTGATGAATTTAGGGGATGAGTAGAGATGGGATTCTTTAGGGATTTATGTTAAGGGCTGCTCTGTTGTCATGTCTAATTGCAGCATTGTAAGTGCAAGCCTTATGTGGTAAAACAGCTTTTACATAATATGGGCCATATTATCAAGGAACGGCGATAACATTATCGCCGATTTAGCGGCAGGAAACTGCCGCTAAAGTGGCGATAATGGGCTTGATAATATGTCCTTGTGAATTCCCATAGAAGCCCACGTTCACACCAGAATGTTTTTCAGGATTACACCCTCTTAGCCAAGGGCCATCCAGGGAGGCAGACTCGACTCCCTCTGGGACATTTAAGGGAGTTGGTGTAGTCTGTAGCTAAGAAAATGGGGATCTGAAGGTTGGATGTTGGCTTTCTGAGTTGCAGGCTTTCTGCTAACTAAACATTACTGATTAGATCTACTGAGGGTAACAGAGTGATTGAATAATGTGGAGGGAAAGACAGAGTACTGGAAGAGAGGCCAGAGTCCTATTATAAAGAGGGGCCAATGTTAATAGCGATAGCATTACATGGATATTGCCAACTTGCTTATTTAAAGTAGACATCAATTATTTGTACTTGTCTGCTTTAACCCTGCTCCACCTGCTGTTACCCCATAGACACCATTCTAAGATTGACACAGCCTGTGTGATCTCCCCTATCCTCTATTGAAGTAGTATTTTCTGAGTTATGCCTGACCCTTCACCTCGAAAACTGCAGCCGATCCAAATCTTTTTGGCTAGGAAGGAACAAAACAAAATGTTTGGCCATGTATCTATAGCATGGAGAGAACATCATTGGCACCTTGTGAAGAAGAGGGCCATTTGTAAGATCACACATTTAATTATTCATTATGGGCTTGACCATTCCTAAAATGTGCATTTTGTAAAGGACCCAAAGCCCACTGTGCTCCAGCTCATGTCTTCAAATAGAAATTCATCACATCTACTGATCTGCACTTGTAGAGGTTCATTAAGATATTTAGGCCCAGGAGCAGAGTTAAAGGCTGAGCATAGCTAAGACCGCACACCTTTTCCTACAGTTAGCTAGGGATCTTGCAGAATACCCCCTTGCATGGAGAAATTGCCCACACTGTCTTCCAGGGGGCTGGGATTTGCAACTGATATAGGGAATGCTGATACTGGAGTGAGGTAGGGGGCTTAGAAATACCATCTATGATTTGCTCCAACTATACATTTTTGTGCCTTAGGAACTACATACCTTTTGCTACCCAATTTTCAGCCTGACAGCTTTTGTTCTCAAAGGCAATGGGGTACCTACAGATTACAGCAGAAAGCGAGACATCGAAGCCATCAGGCTTTGCAATGGATACAATTCTAAAATAAAAACCGGCCACCGGTGCTGTGCTGTCCATTATGAACTCTACGGGCCAGATGTAGGTGGTCAAATAGCGATCGGTAACGCTGAAATTAGCAGAATTCCAGCGTTACCGATCGCTATTTGGCTGTGAGCAATGTAGGTGAGTTTAAACCTACTAGCAAAATAAGGAATCGCAAAATTGCCATTCCTTATTTTGCTCTTGCATTTAAGGAATCGCAAAATTGCGATTCCTTATTTTGCTCTTGCATTTAAGGAATCGGGAATTGCGATTAATTAAATGCAATGTAAGTAGCACAAAAGTAAGTGCACTTTAGCCTTAAGGAATCGATAATTACCACCAACTTCAAGTTGGTGGTAATTAGCGATTTCCTTTAAAAAAGCACTTTTTTTAAAGTGCCATGTGGCACACATTCATGCCCTTAGGCCACATGTGCACATTTCAGGGGTGCAACAGGGTGTCTTTTGACACCCTGGCAACCTTGAAATAGTGCCTGCTATTTGCCATTCTTTTATACCGAATCGCTAATAGTGAATATCTTCCCATTCATTCCTATGGGCCTCTTAGCCCATAGGAATGAATGGGTAGGTATTCCTTATTAGCTAATCTCAATTTGGGATTCGGTATTAAGGAATGTTAAGGAATCGCTAATATTTTAGCGATTCCTACCTACATTCAATTTTGCGAGTCCTTAATAGCGAATCGGTAAAATTCGCTATTAAGGACTCGGTATTTCGGTTTTACCTACATCGGGCCCTAAATGTCTAACTGGCACATGCATCAACAATGCCATTTTCGATTCCTTATTAGCGAAAAATAAGGATTCGCTAGACATTGAGGGGCAGATTTATGAGCCCCTTGCGCCACTTTTGCGTCACTTTTCTCATGTTAAAAGTGACGCAAAAGTGGCGCAAGGGGCTCATAAATCTGCCGCTGAGTACCTTCGACACAAGGTCACTGATATAGATGACAGAAGTCAGATGGCAGGACCAGACCATAGCGAGCGCGAAGGTAAGTTAAATGTTTTAAAATGTATTTAAAATTAAACCCCTCCGCGCGACTCCCTACTCGTGCGACTCCCCCGTTCCCCCACCCACGAGTCATTGCGGCCTCGACTGGTTCTGATTCAAAGAGCTCTCTACATTTCCAGTACATTTTTCACACACACATGCCCCAAGGGCATGTGTGTGTGTAAAATGGAACTTTGAAAAACGCACTTTAGTGCATTTTTCAAAGTTTTTGCAAATTACCATGAAGTTCAACTTCATGGTAATTTGCTCTCCCTAGAAGCGAAATCGCTAGTATTTTTACTTGTCCATGTCCATTATAAATGGCATCTTGTCTTCCGCTTTAGCAGCTTCCAGTACACTCAGCAAATGCAAGACAATTTCTGCATTTGCTGAGTGTACTGGAAGCTGCTAAAGCGGTAGACAAGATGCCCTTTCTAATGGACATGATCCCACAGCTCCTTCAATTATGACTTAAGCAGCCCCTGGAAATTTAGAGAGCTCATTGAATCAGAACCAATCGAGGCCGGCATGACTCGTGGGTGGGGGGACGGGGGGGTCGCACATGAAGGGAGTCGCGCGAAGGGGTTTAATTTTAAATACATTTTAAAACATTTAACTTACCTTCGTGCTCACTCTGATTTGGTCCTGCATTTTCCCGTGTCTTCTCATCCACACAGGAAGCAGCCAAGCAGGCAGCCTCCCTCCCTTCCCCTCCCCTAAACCAATCACAATGTTGCAATGGCAGCGCTGTGATTGGCTGGGACGCCGACCGCACAGGCATCTATGAGGAGGCCGTTTTCTCCATGCAGGCTGCATGCAGCCTACATGGAGAAAACGGAGAGTGTGCATGAACTATTTGGTCGGCCCTGGAGTAAACAGTCAGCGTCCACAACAGTGGTCAAGCCACTCCTCCCCTGCCTGGAGCAGGACTGCCCACCTGCCTGCCACCAACCAAACCCTTCAGCTTTCTCGCAGTGCGAGAAGCAGAAACATAAAATGGTATTCATAATACCATTTTATGTTTCTGCTTCGAAAGCAGTGGAGCGACACTCCTCCGCCCACATGGAAGAGCCGCCCCTGATCAGAACATGTGTGAAGACTCAAGGATAGAAGCCACGTCTAATTATAGTACGTGTTTTGTGCCATCAGCACATGAGTGCCATCCTCTATGCGGCGAAACAGAATAAGGGATTGTCACAGCCCTTTTCAAAATGCCATGGTGGAAGCAGGAGCTACTGGGCCCAATCTTGCGAATTGATGCCATTTACTCCTGATGTCCAGTGGCTTGACTTTCTGTGGGATCCTAAGCAACTAGGTAAGTACCCCTTCAGCCCTGGACTCTCAGTAGTAGCATGGTTCAAGCAGCCCTATGCTTTTCGTGGGGAGGTAGATGGATGGAGGTGAATACAGGCTCACAAATCAAAATACATTCAATAGCCACAATAATTGATTATCCATTCAAATACTTACTTTTATGAGAAAAAGAGTATTTATGGATGAATGCGAAGTAAAATATGGCATACACAAACAGTACACAGTCTGCCGAGGTCAGGGCTCTAGTATTTGATTTGATGGAGCAAAAGAACGATAGATTGAACCCAGATCTTTGTGACTGGGGGTGAATGTTTGCATTGTTCAGCATTCTTTCCATCTTTTGTTCCTTTTGCTTTTTTATTTGATAGGCAGATCTCTGTTCCCTCTTCCCACTCACTAATGGAAGTAGTTAATCCCCATTCAAAATAGGTGACATTCAGCTAAAGCCCCAGTAGTAGTCCAAGTCTAAGGCATCCGACTCTGATTCCTCCAAAGTCAAAAGTGCTCCAACACCCGAAATGCTATGTATTATAACAAGTTCCCCTGTGGCCTTCTAACCATGTAATAAGTCTTACCCGCTCATGCAGGTGTTGTGTTACTGGAGTCCCTGGGAGCATTTCACTCTCTGACATCATGGAGGGCTGCAATGGTTGCTGACAGTGAGTAGAACTCGCAGCTCTGCAGAGGCAGCAGCTGGGCACCCATGCCACTTCCTCTAGTTAGACTGTAAGGGGCAGATTTATGATAACTGGCGCATCCCTGCATATCAGCAGGGATGCGCCAGTTATTATGCGCCACAGCTGCGCCACCATGGATGCGCCGCATTTATAATGCGGCGCACCATGGGGCAAAAACGGCACAGATGCGTGACGCATCTGTGCCGTAAAAGTGGCGCATTGCTGGAGTTGCGTCGCAAGCGCGACGCAGCTCCAGCAATGTTCTGGGGGGCCCTATCTGTACAATGCTGCGTCAATCCTTACGCCTGCTTCAAGCAGGCGCAGGGTTTTGATGCAGCATGGGCCTAAAAGTGACTGAGTGAAATCTTGTAGATTTCACTCAGCCACTTTTAGGAGGCGTTCCTGCGCCGGAACGCCCCCACCTGCCCTGGAACGCCTACATGTGGCGCAGGGCTTTACAACGTGACGCATCTCCCAGATGCGTCACGTTGTAAATACCCCGCACCATGGCGCAGGATTTGCGCCGCTGCTGCGTCACAAAAGTGACGCAACGGCGGCGCAAAAGTGGCGCAAGTGCAACATAAATCTGCCCCAAAGTTCCTCTGATACTTTCCAAGGTGGGGTGGGGGGCGATTGCTCAAGATCCATTCCTCAGTCGGGGTTTAGGCATGCACAAGTCACAACAGCATCCTCCCCTCTCGACAACGGTGGAACCACGCAACCCTCCTTGTTCGTCACAGTGGTCCCCTCTGGCTGATAGGGTCACCAGCATTACTGAACACACGGGCGATGGCCCGGTGGCCATGGGAGTGACTTCCTCATCATAGAAGCTTCCTCTGGTGATGGAAGTGACCCGATTAGGGCTACCCGGCTGACTTGTGACCACCTTTCAGCCTTCCATACAAATGAATAGTCAGTCAGACAGCAGAGAATACAAACCAATTATATTTATTCACGTACACTTGTGCGGAGCCCAGTCTGCCCAGTCTCTGTGGATTGCTGCAGAGGGACTGACATCAGAAAACATGGTGATACATTATGTACGATTCAGAACCAATAAAGACATGCCCAGACTGGAAATTTCCAGATGGAGGCAGCTACACAAAGGAGGTACAGAAAGATAAGTTTTGATCCTGAGACCGGGCACACACTATCTGTACGCCAAGGTCGTTCTGCCCGTGCCCATCGCTGGACTAGTGAGAAAGGTATGCGCTAATAAGAACAGTGTATTCATTAGTGCAGCAAGGCCCAACCTTGGAGAAAATGAAAATTACCGAAGCTGTGTCTAGCAGAGACAGAGAGAGATTAGTTTCGATCATGGCTCAAAATGCCGGCCAAACATAATATGGTTCCGCAAGTGCTAACTTAAGCAAAACAATATATAAACAGCACAGCTAAGACATTTTTATTCTAACAGACCCTCCTTTTAGCAGAAGCTAACAAATTTATGTTACTATGAAGAAACGTATAACATGTTGCAAGGACAGGAAACATCACTATAAACTGGCTGACATAATCAGTATTCAAAAACACCCTCATCGATCTGCATCATGTCTTCAATGTCTTTCTTCCACATAATAGCAGCACTAGTATCATGAACTGATATTTTCTGCTTAGGGGTGAGAGCAGTGACACAATAGGTGCAACAGGCTGGAAGACAGTGTATACAGAGGCAACATGTAAAAATTATAATTGCAACCACCTAAAAAAGATGAGGATCTTCCAACTTCATGTTGTTAACGTATTCCAGAACCACCCCAATAGGGTCCAAGTACATGTCTCTTGGTATATGTCAGATGAAAGTCTGTGCAATGTTTGTATAGCTGCATACACACTGGGAGCGTGATCAGGTATGTAAACACAACAGCTGCTGCTAGTGACGCGACAAGCCCCACCCCAATCTGCAAGTATGACATCTAACACCACCCTGTTCTGCAAAGTGATTAATCTCGTAGCCTAGAGCTCAGCAGTAATGTTTGTCATTATCCCAGCAGTTGTATTAATAACCCCCTCCATAACTCTAGTTAGCCGACGAAGTTGGAGACTATTAGCCATGGGGCCCCAAAAAGGTTGAATACCCTTTATGGCATCCCCAAATTGTTGTGCAGTTGTATCTGTCTGCTCTATATCCTTTGTGTCGACAACCCTTCTGACTCGGGACAAGTAGGTATTCCTACGCTGCAGCTGATGATCTTTATGATAATTGGACGGGGCAATGTACACAAGGGGAAAGAGGAAAGAGAGATACCATGTGCCTCGGGAGCCAGACATGAGCTTGGGACCCACAGATAAAATAAACAATATGGGGTAGGATCAAAGGCAGAATCCTAGTCCTATTGAGCTTGTAGGTGAAATTACATTTACTCTTCATCTCCCCAGTCCCCTGGACACAAAAACCAACTGTTGTGTTGACCACGGACACCGGTATCAGTTTGTCCTTGGAAATATTGCGAGCTTGGAAAGATTGAAAATACTCAGAGGTGTTGAACCTTTGAAAATCAGCCATTTCCATTCGAAACCAGGTATCATGCTTCACTTTACGATATGTATTCATACAGGACTTTGAGGACAATGCACCGAGGGTCCCTGCTCCTGCCGGTCATATGGGAGTAAACCCTTGACAAAAACTTAAATACTCTACCGCAGTGTGAGAATCAGAAGGTGTCATACCCAGAGTAGAGAGTTGGAATTGGTAGTACACCAGTAGAAACAATTCGAACCAACTTTCACAGCTGCCAATATACGAAAGTGGCATGGACAACAAATTGTCGTTCTTATGAGTGACTGAAGGGAGCAACCCACAAACCCAACAATTAGTTGTATTGGAGACACTATGAGCTTGATGTAACATTTGTAGGAAAACATTATCGGTGTAGTACAACCTATGCGCTGCTTTGTGTGGAGCCAAAGTGACAAAAACGTGATCAGGGGTGTGGGCTTTGTACCAATCAAGGAATGTACAGGATATTTCTACTCTAGAAACCAGGATATTTCAAGTATTGTTGCTAGTGTAATCACAACAATTAATATGCAAACTATTTTACTCCTTGTTGACCAACCCTGGGCTACACGTGGTGGTGCAAATGGTTGTTCCTCCTCATCAATAGGGCGACCAAACGGGTGCATTATGAAGCAAGAAAAGGAATGCAATAATAATACTGATAGTAAAGGTAAGTGTTACCAGTGTCCGTCAGAGCCTCACTGGCTCCTATTGTTAATCAACGTTGGCGCTCTTGAGCACCGGTGGTGGAGCTTGTTCAGTCCTAAGCTCACAATGGATCCCACGTCACACAGGATAATGTACCCCCCTCCTAGGGAGCACTTTTGGTCTATTCTGTCCAATTTCAGAACAGTGCACCAATCTCACGACACCCTGAACTAACACCATTGGTACTAGAGTAAAGTACACCCTACCTTGCACAGTCCATCCCTGGCTAATCTGACTTCTCCTTTGGGGCACTATTCCTCAGCTGAGGATGCAAATTGTATCTAGTAACTTCAGGCATAGAGGGGTCAACAAACCGCAGCTTGTTAATGGCTCAAATTTCTGAAGTGACTGCTGCATTTAACACTTCATTGTTCTCAGCATCCGTTTGGGTCCACATTAACTTTGCATTGCTGAAGGTGACAAACTGAGGTACCTTCTCACACTCAGTGTCCCCAATGCCGTCCCTCACTCATTGATCATAGGGCAAGGGTAAGGGTATCCTGTGGCAGTGGCTGGCGTGAATCCAGTTCTTTCGCCCAGAGACTTTCATGGTGCTTTGAGTGGCCAGGAGGACCTGTTCAGGTCCCTTCCAACGGGGCTCCAAGCTCTTCTTCCGCTGAAAGTTCCTCACTAATATATTGTCCCCAGGCCAAATATCATGTCCTCTGGTGTGGGTGGAAGGGACTCGCGGACCTGTTGGTGAATAGAACGCAAATTTTCAGTTAACTGGCAAAGATAATCTGTCAACAATTGATACTCAATATCGGAGAACTTACGAGGGCGCGAGACGCCCCAGACATTTTCCGGGCGTCCAAACACAACCTTATAAGGTGACAATCCTGTTCTAGAATGTGTTGTTGTTCTTGTCGATAAAAGGGCTAATGGTAAAGCATATGGCCACTGTAACCCTGTTGTCTCCTGAATCTTTGCCAATTTCAGTTTGAGAGTACCGTTGTATTTCTCAACCAAACCTGCTGACTGCGGGTGGTTTGTAGCATGAAACTTCTGTTTTATGTGCAAACCATCACAAATTAACTGAATGACATTGGCATTACAGTGACTTCCGTTATCACTCAAGATCAAACGGGGCAAGCCGAAACGAGGAAAGAACTCCTTCAGTAGTACCTTTGCAGTCACAATGGCTGTATTGTCTTTAGTGGGGTAAGCCTCAACCCATTTACTGAATGCACAAACAACCACCAACACATACTTATTTTTATTTGTTTTATTGAGAGAGTTTTATATAATGCGAACTTGACCCAAAGGTATTGGGTATCAGAGCGCTTTACATAGCACCAGTTGCTTTACACGAGGACACATTCATTTTTTTTGTTAGGCACGGGGAGATTAAGTGATCTGCCCAGAATCACAGGATGTTCAGCGTCGTTGCCGAGATTTGTCCCAGTTCCCCAGATTCGAGGTCGACCACCCTAGCCGTTAGGCCAACTCCTCTCTCTACTTCAAATTACTGACCCTATCCAATTTGATATAATCTAACTGAAGGACCACGAAAGGGAAAGTAGGTGGTGCAAAATTACCGGGTGGTGTAGGGGTACCCTTTCCAGGATTGTGCATCATGAATACGATACAGTACTTCACTAAATGTGCAGCAGTTTTGGAGATGTTATCATTCTGCCATATAGGATCTAACAGCTTGCAAATACTCTTAGCCCTGATATGGCTGGGCCATGGGCATTGTGACTACAGGAAGAACATATGCATCTGGCAACATCCATCTCTGCTTCCCTGACTTGTTAACTCAACATCCCTCATCATTCAATTGTGCTGTACTTTCTTGCCACACTGCTAATTCCTCCACTGTGGCCTCACTTTGTATCTCCTTCACGTTCTCAAGTGAATCCTCAAACATGGTGACCTCGGGAACCCACCTAACGAGACCTGCTACGAACATTATTTTCATCTTAGTCCGGGCTGTTTCCTTAGCTGTTTGATCTGCAAAAGTGTTCCCTTTACCTACATCATCAGTAACTTTCTTATGGGCGCTACACTTCACTATTGCCAATTTCTTAGGGAGTGTCAAAGCGGACAAAAGCTTACATATAAGGTGACCGTGCTGGATCTTTGTACCATGGGAAGTAAGAAACCCTCTCTCTGCCCAGAATCGCCCAAAATTATGGGCGACTCCAAAGGCGTACCGGCTGTCAGTATAAATATTTACAACCAGTCCCTCACTCAATTCGCAGGCTCGTATTAGGGCAACAAACTCTGCAGCTTGGGCCGACTGATAGGGAACTCGTGATGTCTCAACTACAATACGCATCGTAGTAATAGCACATGCAGCATTTGTAGTACCATCTGGTAATTTAAAGCAAGAGCCATCGAAATATAGCTCCCCTTGGGGGTCAGATAAGGGAACATCAGTCAGGTCTACCCTTCCTTTCGTCTCTTCTTCCATCTGGAAGATACAATCATGTATGTCCATCTCCTCATTCTCAGAAGAGAGGGGTAGTAACATGGCTGGATTCAGAGTGGCACATTATTTGATCATAATATGTTTGGAAAACAGCGTTAATTCATAACCTGTCAGATGTGCAATTGTGAGGTGCTGTGTCTTTGTCTTATTCAAAAGTGTATCCATGGCATGGGGTATCATGACTGTGAGGTCAGTATCAAGTACGAGTCCAGCCGATTGTCTCATCGAGATAGCCAAGGCCGTGACCACTCTTAGACAGCTCAGAAGGGCTCGTGTGACTGGACCAAGCACAGCAGAGAAGTAGGCAAACGGCCGTTGCTTGTCTCCAACTTCTTGTGTTAAAACAGAAAGCCCGCAACCGGCCATCTCATGGACATACAACACAAAATGTTTAGTATAGTCAGGGGTGCCGAATACTGGAGCCGAACAAAGTGCAGTTTTCAATTGCCCAAAACACTGCTGACATTCAGGCGTCCAGGGCAGGGGTTCATGCACATCTTTTAATGTTAGAGCAAGCAAGGGATTGATTAGCAGTGAATAGCTAAGTGATACCTATAATGGCGCGCACATCTGTCTGAGTTTGTGACACAGGCATTTTAACAATGGTACTGATGCGCTCAGGGGTCAATCTCCTACCCTCCTTCGATAGCAGGTGACCTAAGTAGGTGACCTCCTGTCGACAATACTGAGATTTGGAAAGGGATACTTTATGGCCATGCTGAGCTAAATGCAACAAAAATTTAACTGTGCTGTCTTTGCAACCTTGTTCAGTATATGAGGCAACGAGCAAGTCATCAATATACTGAAGCAATACATTACCTTCAGGGAGCGACAAGGAATCCAGCTGACCTTTCAATGTCTGACTATAGATACTCGGACTCTCTGTATAGCCTTGAGGAGCGCAACAGAATTGAAAGCTTCTACCAGCCAGGGTGAACCCAAACAGATACTTGCTGTCAGGATGAATGGGAATGAAGAACGCATTTTTCAAATCAATGACAGAAAAGAATGTAGCAGAAGAAGAAATCATTGTCAAAAGCGTAGTAATGACAGGAACCAACGGAAATTGTGGAATCACTATTCTATTAGCTTCATGCAAGTCAATCACAAAGCGATAAACGTCTGGCTGATCTTCAGAGGAACCCCAAGGTGTCCTTTTGAGACTGGGAAGAATAGGGATATTACAAACATTAGCAGTCGTCTCCTCAACCACACCTTTCTCAATCAAGTTCTGTACAATTTGCAATAAAGCTCGCTCACCTGCCTGCGGTATTTTATACTGAGCGATACAAGGTAAAATAGCATTATTTTTTATTTGAATCGAAACTGGAGGTATCTGTAACAGTCCCACCTCTGTGTCACCTGTCGCCCAGAGAGTGAGCGGCACATCTTTAACCCCTTCGATGCTGCGCAGATTCCGCCGCTGTGCTGGCGGAATCTTGCGCGGGCGTGGTCATGACGGAATGGTTCCGTCATGAGCACAGCTCAACCGTGGGTCGGCACCGAAGGGGTTAAACACTGCAAGAAGAGGCGCATCCTTGGACATACACTGCGCAGAGCGCACTACATCCAGACCCATTGTCATGTAAACACCTGCCAGGGAACAATAAATCATTGCATGCAATTTCTTCAACAAATCCAAACTCATCAAATTCTCTCCACAATTAGACGTCAACAAGAATGGCAAATCCACAATGAAAGGATCAATAGTCAAGGCAATAGGTTTTGAAATGGGGCTCACAACCGGTACACCAGAAAAATCTACCGAAACAGTATTGTGGCCAGACAGAGCCGACACATGGAACAAGGAACGAGAAATAGAACTGTTCGTTGCACCTGTATCCACCAAAATTTCCTTAGTCGAGCCATGCACATCCGCACTAAGATATGGACAGGGTTGATCTACAGGTATCGAAAATGGTCCCTCACTCTGTCCCTGCCTGTCCTAGCTGTAGGACATACCTGTCTCCTCATCGTGTCATAATCATCATGATAATACTGTCCTCCCCGAGGGTCATCAAAATACTTTTGGTCAGAACAACCCTTCGAGGCTGCAGCTTTCTGAGCCCTGTCCTGACCACTAGCTCCACGACCGCATCCACGAGAACTTCTCCTCTCTGGACTGCCACCTTCTGCAAAAGCACAGGACACTCGCTACGACAGTGTCCCTCCTCTTTACAATACGCACACTGATTCAGCCCTAAAAGCGCTGTATTTGTAGGCCTGCTAGTGCGTGGAAGCTGTCGGGCCGAACCACCACGTCCTCTCCCATTCCCCCTAGAAGCCTGCTGCAACAACACCTTCGTCTTGAAATCCTTGTGCTTCTTCTCCGTCCTCTCCTTATCCTCATTTTCAATGTGTTCATAATACTGTGCCAGATTCAAAATAACAGAAGGGGAAGATGTGGACCAGGTGCTCTCGGAAGCCTGCAATCGGGTCGCAATCTCAGGAAGCAAATTGGAAACAAATCTATTAACAAACAATCGAACACCACCTTCTATCGACAAATCCTGCCACTATAGTCTAGAAACACACCTTCAAATCAAGGGAAAAAATCAGACACACTCTCATCTTTCTGCTGACTACAAGCCGATAACTTGTCCCAATCAACCTTCCTAGGAGGAATAAGAGAATGCATATACGAAATGATACGGCCGGGCAAAGCGAGTACCTCTGTCCTAGGCTTATCACAGGGCTTCCTTTCCTGATCCCATACTTTAATTTGGTCCCAGGTACCACCCAATTCCGCAGCATGATCTTGTGTGTGTACTTGTCTCCAAATATCAACCTGAACTAGTAAGACCAAAAATATTTCAATATCAGCAAGCGTCATGACTGTTAAAGAGGCAGCTTCAGTCAATTCTTTATAATAAGCAGTTGGATTCTTCCTAGGATCAGGTACCTGAGTCTTAAGAGACAAGCCTTCACTCCTTTTCCAATTGCATATAAACCCATTGCTCTTGGAATCGAGCCGCTGCCCCTGGTCTAGTAACAACACTATGCTGATCTCTCAGCTCTGGTATTTCAGGGTGATAAATAGCTGCATGGGTTTTAGCTTCCCATTATGGGCGGGACATTCTTGGTTAAAAAATTTACAAAATGTATGTCTATGTTTGCTGAAGTCAGTCCCTCTGCAGCAATCCTAGGAGGCTGGTCAGACTGGTCTCCGCTGGAGTGTACCTGAAAAAAATATACTTGGTTTGTATTATCTACTGTCAGACCGACTCTTCATTTGTATGGAAGGCTGGGAGGTGGTCGTGAGTGACGCGGGTAGCCCTAATCGGGCCACTTCCTTCACCTGCATGAAAGACTCTACACTTAACCTTGTGATAGCAAAAGAGGGTTCCCTTTCTACGGATTTCACGCAATTAGTGGACCGATCTGACCACCACATCATCCTTTTCTACCTCACAACCAAAAGGCTGGTAACAAAAGGTCACACCCTCAGGCCTAAACAATGGATCAGGAACAATAAATCAATTACCACCAGCAAGCCATCTGCAAAAATCATGTTGCACCTCCAAAACTCGAATGATCTATGCACTGCCACCAATCTGACTTCACCCTACATTGTAACCACGACCAATATTAAGGATGAAGGCACCCCTTATAATTCAAGGGGAATAAAAACAAGATTTCATGCTTATAATACAATGAGGATTTTAATGAAAAGAGGAGATGGCGCTGACTGTTTGATAGAAGATGGAGATAGGGATTGAATCTACCTCAACTTTGGATAGAAGCTATTACAAGAACCACATTTTCGAAGCAAAAGCCTCCTTTAGATCTCAACTAGAAAAGGCAAGAAACCAGACAAACTCTTCACCATCATTAGGAAACAAATATGTCATCAAAACAGTCATTGATTCCTCACAAGATGCATGTGAGTTCTCTAACTTCTTCACCAAAACAATTGCGGAGATAGAGCACTCACTGGCTTTTGAAACAGTTGGCAAACATCCCATACTTTCTAACTCAAAGGACTGTTCTTACAGGAACAAACTCTGGGAATCAGTTGGCAAACACCCCATACCGCCTAACCCAAATAACAATGCTTCTTGGAATGAATTCAGGGCAGTGAGCTACAAAAGTAGCCACAAACGTTGTTAATCCAATCCCCTCCTCCTTGATCAAAGATATATACTACCTCATCTCCCTCCTCTGGAAACAAGTGATCAATTCTTCACTGACTCAAGGTTCCGTCCCCAACTTCCTGAAGATAGGAGAAGTCACCCCTCTTGTGAAGAAATAAGGAGCCGATACTGAAGACCTGAACATTTTCCATTCAGTGCCCAACATCCCTTTTGTGGCGAAACTACTAGGAAGATGCATCCCGACTGAAATCAGGCAATTTATTGATCATTTTGACTTCCTAAACAAATTCAATGCATGTTTCAGGGCTGGCACAGAAACAGCTATCCTTCAGATCATGAATATTGCATTTTGGGCAAAGGAGACTCCTGCGTTCTCATACTCCATGACCTTTCTGCAGCAATCGACACAGTCAGTCATGACGTCCTTCTAAACACTCAGAAAGAATGAATGGGGATAGATGGCACAGCTCTAGGCTGGTTCTCCTCCTACCTTAACAACCGATCCCAAAAGTGAAACTATATGGAACCCTTTTGAATCTGGCTCCTGTTAAACAAGGGATACTTCAGAGCTCGATATTAGCCCCTACTGTATTTAATCTCTGGCTTCATTCTTGCATCACTAAAATCTTACATACCAGACCATAATTGCAGTAGCTGAACCTGTTTCAGAAGCAAGGCGTTTTGACCAGATTTCTCCTTCACTCTTCACTCTCAAATTACTCCAGATCAAAGCCAGGAGCATCCTCAAGATAGCCTTCACTACGCTGAAAGATCAGCACTATCGCACCCCAAAATTCCGGACTCAGAAACGTATCCTATCTGGAGGAAGCTGCTCTCTGCGCAGTGTTAACTCTCCTTCTGGAACTGCCTAGGCTCAAGAAAGAAAAAACTACTCCTGGTCCTTCTCTGGAAACGGTCCCAGAATATGGAAGTCATTACCATCGGAGATACGCACCAACCCCTCCTCTGTTGCCTTCAAAACAAATGTTACAATTAGACTTATTGTAGGATACCTAATGATCTGATCCACCCTATAGTTTGTGCATTACAAATAGATCCTGTTTTCTCCCTTGTGGCCAGTGAGCTGCTTCCTCCTGAAGAACCAGAACCTTTTGGGCCTGGCGGCGCAGGGTACGCCCAATGTCTCCGGAGTTCACCTGCTTCGCTACACAGAGACACGGGACACTCTGTCGGCGTTAGAAGTTCAGATTTATTTAGCTGCAGCTAGTACAGTTATCCTAGAAGTACACAAAGTAGGTTCGCAGGAGACTGCCACTTCACTCTGTGGCGCATCAAGTTAAATACCATACAATGATACAATTATTAATAAAATGCCCTCCCAGAGCATACAAGAAAGAGCCAATAAGGAAAGTTGGAAAACAAGGTGGAACCAATAAGAAAGGTTCGGAAACAGAAGTGTCAGATAACTCGAAGAAACCTCTCCTCCAACTGTGTTTGTCATCCCACCCTCAAGCTAATATATTAACAGATTCATAACTAACTTGCAGGTGGCGAGATACGTTTGTGTGTGTTGGAGGACAGTCGTGAAACAAGAGAATGCCAGAAGGAGACAGTGAAGGCCAGTCGCTAAGATAAGGTCAGGAAAGAATAGTGTGAGCCAACAGATAGTTGAGACAGGGATTAGAAAAGCCAGACAGGGATTAGTGTACTCGGCTAGTTCTGACACCAGCTTTGCAAATAGAGGCCGAGGGCGTATTTCGACACCAGGCTACAGAAAAAGCAGAATAGACTTTGTTCGCCGCGCTGCCTGAGTGATGGCAACACAAAATGGCGGCGGGCTACAAAATGGCGGGTCGATACGATCGTGATCGAAAATCGAAGTTCCTCAGACCCTCCTTTTGCCAGAACTCAGGCAAGACGGACTCATGTTAATCTGAGTCCACGTCAATAGCCATGAGGTCATCGAGCTGTTGCTGTAACATCATTCTTATGTTTTCTGTTACTTGTGGTTTGGGTTTTGGGATGCACATAGTAGCACAGAGATTACAGATAGCGGGACCACAGTGCATACAAAGGCAACAGGAAAATATAATGGTCAGAATTATTCCAAGAAATGTCAATGCTTTCCAACCCCATTTGGACAGTAGTCCCCAAAACCATTCCGTTAAAGACCAATCTCCTTCGTCCTGATGAATAGACTCGGAGATTATGTGCAACTTGGAGATAGCTTGGTATACTGTCGGAGCGTCATTAGGTATGAAAATACAGCAACTTCACCCGATCAATTTGCATACTCCACCACGATCAGCAAGAACAAAGTCTAGGGCAATTCGATTCTGCAAGGTCATAAGACGATCCGCCTGTAGTTCTGCCGTGATGTTACTTAAGGCTCCTACAGTGACGTCTATTGTAGTCTCTACGACACGGACCAATTGCCTTATATTTCTGCTGTTAGCCATTGGACCCCAGAAGGGAAGAAAACCTTTAAGGAAATCTCCTCCCTCTTGTCCTGCGGTGTCCTTTGAATCAATAATCCCTCTGCCGTATTGAGTCTGGTGATGATTTGCGGAAGCAGTGTAAGTAGGGGGAAGAAGAAAGGCTATATAACAAGTACCAGAGAAACCCGTTGGTAACCAAGTATAAGCTCTGTTATAGCAGATGAAATAAGTGCCTTGAGACGGCACTAGAGGAGGCGAGTTCTGAGAGGAATAAACGTACGTGTAGGAGCAGTTATTCTTTTGTGAAGTGTCAGAAGAGCGATCATTTATCTGTGAGCAGAAGTTACCCTGATGTGGTACAGTCCAAATCGGTGAGGACTGTCCCTTTCCAACCTTAGTACTGAGACTAGACATATATTGGGTGACGTTCCAATTAGTGTATGCTTATCTTTCGTCAATGGGGATTTTACTGTTTTCCATGATTTTAGCCATAACTACCATACCCTTAATCAAAGAACTATGACTAAAATCCGGATAATTAATTTGTGAACTAACAGATCGTCTGAATTTGCTTTGATAAGCATTGGAGAAAATGACGAAGTAAGCCCAAGCAGAACCTTTATAAGAAAAAGGAAGAACTAGATATGGCATTCCTTTCTCTGTGGTATGTGGCATAAGACCACATACCCAACAATTAGTTGTATTAACCACTAATTGGTGCTGATGTAATAGTTGGATGAAGGAATTGTTATAGTATTCAGTTCTTCTGTCGAGATCATGTGAAGGAAGAGTATGGAAGAAGTGTGGAGAGATAGTAGAAGAAGGTAAGGAAGAAGAAGAAGGGGAGGCATCTTTTAGCTGCAAAGCATAAATTATCCAACTAATAATCGCCAAAACAATACATAATGATGTAATGACACATAAAGTTATGCTGAAACGACTATACATTATTTTACAAGATGCTTTTTTCATTTCATTTTTTCTTTCTTTATTACCTAGTGTAGTTTCCATCTTACTAATGGATGCTCACGGCAATCTTCCTCAATCACTGAAATCACGATACTCTACCGTCCTATGACACTGAAGATCCTGCATACCTATTGCCACTACTCAGGTCGTGACCTAGACTCCTACCGTGACCCTACAACCGGGACAGAAAAACTACACAAGAGAGTAAAAGAGTCTTAAATGTTCTTTGTTCTAGGTCTTAAGTAATATCGATCCTTCCCTGGAGTATTTTGATCTTGGAACAATGTTCGTGGTTCAGTCGTATCCAAGCGATGATGCAATGGAATTTCTTCCTGTAAAATGTCGTCGTCCTCTTTCTCAGACAGTGTCCCACTCAGGTGTGCATCGCTGAAGGGTACAAATCGTGGAACTGTTTCGCCTTCACAGTCACCAACACCTCTGCGAACCCACTGATCGTAAGGCAAAGGCACTTTCTTACAATGCACACCGTGAATCCAATTTTTCTTTCCTTCGACTTTAACTGCTGTTCTCGTCGCTAGGAGGACCATTCGAGGCTCCCGCCACCTGGGCTCTAAATTGCTGGACCTCTGAAAGTTCTTCACACATACCCAGTCACCTGGTCGGATGGAGTGACCTGGGTCTGTGGAGGCCTCCGGCAGAGCACTCTGAACCTGTTGATGGAGAACACGCAATTTAGTCGTAAGGTCATGCAAATAATCAATCAACATTGGATATGGCAAGTCTGAGTATTTCTTAGGACGAGGGATTCCCCATACGTTGGCCGGATGGCCAAACACCACTTCGTATGGGCTAAGTCCCAAACGAGAGTGTACTGCAGTTCTGGTGGATAGCAGAGCTAGCGGCAAAGCATCGGGCCAATTGAGTCCTGTACTTGCTTGAACCTTTGCTAACTTTAACTTCAAGGTTCCGTTGTAACATTCTACTAAACCCGCTGACTGTGGGTGATTTGCCGCATGGAACTTTTGCTTGATACCAAGACCTGCACAAACTTTCTGCATGACTTGGCCAACAAATTCGCTCCCATTGTCACTCCAGACAATGCGCGGCAAACCAAACCTAGGGAAGAATTCTTTTAGTAGAATTTTAGCTGTGGATAAAGCTGTGTTATCTTTTAGAGGATATGCTTCTATCCATCTCGAAAAAACGCATACTACCACCAGAACATATTTGAGGTTGTTGCATCGCTCCATATGAATGTAATCGATTTGCAACACCTCAAATGGATATGTCGGAGGAGAAAAGTGACCTGCCGGAGTTGGGGTTCCCTTTCCCGGGTTGTACATTAAACAAACAATACAGTGCTTTACTACATTGTCTGCACATTTTGGGATACCCTCATTCTGCCACACTGGAGCCAGAAGTTTACAAATGCCTTTTGCACTTAAGTGGGCTGGACCATGTGCCATAG
The DNA here is from genome assembly GCF_964204655.1 of Triturus cristatus. Lineage (NCBI taxonomy): Eukaryota > Metazoa > Chordata > Amphibia > Caudata > Salamandridae > Triturus > Triturus cristatus. The sequence continues at coordinate 617,849,478 of NC_140587.1, forward strand.
TAACCACTGGGAGAACATAAGCATCTGGTCACAGCCAACGTTGATGTTTAGATAATTCCACCCAACAACCCATCCTATCTAACATTCCCGTACTTTCTTTCCACTTCCTCATCTCACTCTCTGAAGCCTCTTTCTGAATCGCTTTTACACTTTCCTCTGTATTCTCATACATTCCTCTCTCTCTGACCCAATTCACAGGACCTGCCACATACATTCGACTCATTGAGTCTCTCGCTGTCTTCTTTGCTATTTCATCTGCAAACGCATTTCCTCGACCAACATCATCTGTAATCTTTTTGTGTGCGCTACATTTCACAATCGCTATTTGGGTGGGTAAGGCAAGTGATTCGAGGAGATCAGTCACCAATTGACCATGTTGTATTTTAGTGCCATGTGAAGTGAGGAAACCCCTTTCCTTCCAGAGACGCCCGAAATTGAACGCTACACCAAAAGCGTATTGGCTGTCAGTGAATACGTTCACTCTTTTCCCTTTTGATAATACACAAGCTCTCGTTAATACTATCAATTCTGCTGCTTGCGCTGAATTGTGTCTAATGCGTGCAGTTTCCACAATCGTATGTAAAGTAGTTACAGCATAAGCTGAAACTGTATCTCCATTAGGCATTTTAAAACAAGAACCATCTACCCATAGAGTTCCATCCGGATTCTCTAGCGGTGTGTCTCTCAGGTCAATTCTTCCTTTTGTCTCTTCCTCAGTACGGAAGAAACAATCATGCTGATCCTCAACACTCTCCTCATTCAGAAGGGGCAACAAAGTAGCTGGATTCAGGGTATTACATCGTTTGATGTGTATGTGACTAGCCAACAGCGTCAGCTCGTAACCAGTTAAACGAGCGCTCGTAAGATGCTGTGTTTTCGTTCTGTTTAGCAAAGTATCCACTGCATGCGGCACCATGACAATGAGAGTGTTATCCAACACCACTCCAGCAGACTGTCGGATAGAAATTGCTGCTGCTGCTGCTGCTTTGAGACAACTGGGCAATGCTTTAGCTACGGGATCCAACGTAGCCGAAAAATAAGCACATGGCCGCTGTTTGTCTCCAAATTGTTGCGCTAAAACTGACAATGCACAACCTTCTCTCTCATGCACATAAAGTGTAAAAGGCTTAGTGTAATCTGGGGTGCCTAGTACAGGAGCAGAACACAGAGCAGTACGTAAGTCAGTGAAACTCTTTTGGCACTCATCAGTCCATGGAAGGGGGTGACGCGTATCTTTTAACGTGAGTGCCAGCAAAGGTAAGGCAATTAGAGAGAAGTTAGGGATCCACTGCCTACAATACGAAGTAATACCCAAAAAGGCACGTATTTCCCTTTGTGTGGATGGTACAGACATTCGCGCAACCGCCTGAATTCCTTCTGGTGTTAATCGCCTTCCCTCCTTTGATAGGAGATGACCCAAGTAGGTAACCTCTCGACAAACATATTGTAATTTGGAAGGTGAAACCTTGTGATTCAGTTTAAACAAGTGGCGTAACAAGGCAATAGTGACATCTTTGCAGATATCTTTTGAATCAGCAGCGACTAATAAGTCATCCATGTATTGGATAAGAGCAGCACCAGACGGCAAATGAAAAGTATCAAGATGGCATTTTAAAGCTTGGCTGTAAATAGAGGGACTTTCACAATAGCCTTGGGGTGCGCGCTTAAACCGGAAGCTTCGACCTCCAAGAGAGAAACCAAAAATGTCCCTACTCTCTTCTGCAATGGGAATACTAAAGAAAGCATTCTTTAGATCGATAACGGAAAACTAAGTCGCTGTGGAAGGCATCATTGTCAACAAAGCAGTGATATCTGGAACAACAGGAAATTGTGGAATCACAATTTTGTTTACTTCTCGCAGATCAATTACAAAACGGTACACAGGAGGCTGAGAAGGACCGGTGCGTTTAAGAACAGGAAGAATAGGACTATTGCATGTATTACCTCTTGTTTCTTCAACCACACCCTTCTGAATTAAGTCATAAATGATTCCCAAAAGCGCTTTCTCACCTTCAGCAGAAATTCTATAATGTGGGATGCGTGGTAGTTCAACATTAGGGTTGAGAGTGACAACATAAGGTGGAATCTCAAGACAACCCACATCGTTCGGACCCGTGGCCCAAAGTGCTGTTGGAAGAGAAAGCAATTCAGGTGGAAACTGATCTTTAGACAAATACATTGGGGAGACCAATTTCTGTCCTAAAGTAAGATGTACACCAGAAGGAGAACAATATATAGTAGCATGCATTCTTTTCAATAGGTCTAGACCCAACAGATTCTCACCGCAACCATTCGTCAACAGAAGTGGAGCTTCCAAATCATAAGGACCAACTGAAATAGGCAAAGGGCAAGAAACTGGATTGCGAACAGGGGCGCCAGAAAATCCTACGGAAACATTTGTTAAGCCAGACAAAGGTGCCCCAGGGAGTTTAGAATGAATGATAGAACTTCTCATTGCTCCAGTATACAAAAGAAATGGCTCTGAAACACCCATTGTAGTGACGTTAACATAAGGTCCATTTTGATCTACTGGGATTGGCACAACTCCCTTACTTTGTCCATGGCTGTCCTAGTTAGCATGAAGACTCTCATTCTCGCCTTCGACATAATGGTCTTCATTGTAATACTGTGTGGATCTCACAGTTTGCTGATCAAAGTAGTTCGTGGAATTGGGAGAAGGAAGGGCACGCTGTTCTTGAGTCAACACACCTCGACCTCTACCTCTGTTTACTGACTGGAGGCCAGCACGACCTCGTGGAGCAGATAACGCTCCATTGCGCTGCAATAAAACCGGACAACTATTCTTAAAATGACCTTCCTCTCTACAATAGGCACATTGATTAGGACCTAACAAAGGTCGCGGATTGTATGGCTCAGGTTTTTGATACAACCTCTGAAACTGCGGGGGCTGCTGAATTTGAGGCTGAGCATAATGTGGAGGATAGGCTTGTTGCAAGAGAACCTTCGTCTTTAAATCTTTCGTCTTTTTCTCTTGCTTTCCTTTTTCTTCCTTATCTCTATTCTCATAATATTGCGCAGTAGCCAATATCTGGGCAGAAGAAGAAACAGCCCATGAACTTTCTGAATCTTTTAGTTTGTGTGACAGCTTGGGAAGCAAATTGAATACAAATTTGTCCACGAATAATCGCTGTCCACCCTCTGTAGCCATATCTTGACCACTGTGGTCGATAAATGTCTCCTCGAAACGAGTAAAGAAGTCAGAGACACTTTCATCTTTCTTTTGCTTGCATGCTGCTAATTTATCCCAGTTAACTCTCAGTGCAGGCATCATAGTTTTCATTAACATAATGATTCTACCAGGGAGTTCCGAGATCAGAGCGTCGGGCTTTGCACCACCCACTTGGTCTCTATCTGTATTAGTTATAACATCCCAAGTAGCACCTAGTTCCTGTGTGTGATCCTCTCTACGAATTTTAGCCCATATTGTCTGTGGGACTACATTTCCCATTAGCATATCAATATCTGCTAGGTTCATAATGCAGGCGTCAATTGTCTGCGATAATTCTTTGTAATAACCTGCAGGGTTCTTGCGAGGATCTGGTAGAGTCTGCTTAAGGGCCAAAACTTCAGATCTCTTCCAAGGGACATGTACCCATATACGTTGGAAATGAGCAGGAATAGGTGCATTAGCACCCACTGCCGCAACTGCCTCTTTCCATACTGGGGGAACCTCTCTCATAGGGTAATTTTTCGCCGTCAGTCTAACCGACGGATCGGAATCAAGGAAAATCTGAGAAAACAATAAGGATCTATAAGAGATAAGCGTCCTTACAGCTTCCTCAACTTTAGAACCCACAATAAGACCTTTTTCAAAATCAGTCTGTACATTTAACAGATCTTGTGAGATCGGACTCGAACTCACATCTTCCCATTCTTTAATGAGAATGTCGCACATTATATTGAAAACATATCTTTGCGTAGGCGCATTCCATTGCAAAAAGGTAGGCATAATATCAAGCACACTGTATTGTGGACCCTTCTTGATCCATTTTCGTGCCAGAGAGTCTAACTTCTCTCGTTCCTCAAAATCTGGGAACTGACTACGAGATTGTCTTCGAACGAAAGCCGGAGACATATTTAAAGCGCCAAAGAAAGGAGATAGAATACTAGTGACAGAGTCCGTGAGACGCTTACGCACAGATGGAGAATTAGACATAAGAATTGGAGACAGAGTATTAGGAGAACTGGCAGGAGAAGAATGAATATCTGCAGGAGGAGCAGAAGGCAAAGAAGAGCTAAGATCAGGAGATGAAGGCAAAGAGGTTAAGACTAACGGAAAAACCGGCAAGGGCGGTGATACTGTAGGTGGCAAATGCGGAGGAGCCGGAACAGGCGGAAGTACCACTAGCGGCTGAACAGGCTGTAACGGCTGAGGTACATTGGCATTTTGCGCATGAGGCGGAGGCAACCTTAATAAATGGGACATTAGGGGATCTTCTTCTATATCTTTCTTATTCTCAGAAGGAGAAACAGGTAACACCGGATAGCATTTATTGTTTCAAATTTCAGTCGCATTATCAATTTCATCGTCTTTGAACTGTTGGGCAGCCTGTGTAATTGTCATACCCTGTGCTTTCCTATCTCGTTTTGCTTGTTTAATTTCTTTCTGTTTGGCTTCCTTACGCCAAAGGCGGAAAGAGTCAAACATTGCCGGCCGGGCTTTTCTTTTGAATAAAACTGCTTCCAAATTATCTAGCATATCAGGATCAAAACTACCATTTTCTGGCCATTTGAGAACACCATCTTTCTTCGTGTATCGGGTCCATGTCTCGTTAAAGGCAATGGGGCCGATACCATGTTTCGAGTAGAGCTCATATGTGGGAGTTCCAACCGAAGGAATCGGACAAGAGTCCTCAAGTCGGGAATCCCTATTACAACCAAGACAACAAATTCTTCCAAACTTAGTCAGACCAGGCATCTCGAGATGTCTCCGGACTGTTTACAAACTTCAAGGGAGTAAAACTCAGTTTACGCAGTACAAATGCACTTACCCTCGGCTTTATCTTTTGCAAAAGTTAAATCTAAGACACCAAAGAAATTATTCAAAACAAATTTGTGGGCGCGACCCACGAAGATACTTAACTAAGGACGTCTTCTTCCACCAACAGAGGCCCGTCTATCGTCTCGCCTTACCATACATCATCAAAGGAAGGTCCAAAGCAGGGTGGCAGTCAGGGCAGCGGTTGTCAGTAGCCGTCAGGAAGGAGTAGCCGCGCTGCAAAAGACCTTCGGACCACTTTCGACATACAGGGGTCGCTTAGTGTGGCTCGCGAACCCTCCGGAATTTTCTTGCGGGGTTCCTCACGACCTTCGAGCGGAACCGGTACCACTGAAGCTGCCCCACGTTGGGCGCCAGTTGAAGAAACAGAACCTTTTGGGCCTGGCGGCGCAGGGTACACCCAATGTCTCCGGAGTTCACCTGCTTCGCTACACAGAGACACGGGACACTCTGTCGGCGTTAGAAGTTCAGATTTATTTAGCTGCAGCTAGTACAGTTATCCTAGAAGCACACAAAGTAGGTTCTCAGGAGACTGCCACTTCACTCTGTGGCGCATCAAGTTAAATACCATACAATGATACAATTATTAATAAAATGCCCTCCCAGAGCATACAAGAAAGAGCCAATAAGGAAAATTGGAAAACAAGGTGGAACCAATAAGAAAGGTTCGAAAACAGAAGTGTCAGATAACTCGAAGAGACCTCTCCTCCAACTGTGTTTGTCATCCCACCCTCAAGCTAATATATTAACAGATTCATAACTAACTTGCAGGTGGCGAGATACGTTTGTGTGTGTTGGAGGACAGTCGTGAAACAAGAGAATGCTAGCAGGAGACAGTGAAGGCCAGTCGATAAGATAAGGTCAGGAAAGAATAGTGTGAGCCAACAGATAGTTGAGACAGGAATTAGAAAAGCCAGACAGGGATTAGTGTACTCAGCTAGTTCTAACACCAACTTTGCAAATAGAGGCCGAGGGTGTATTTCGACACCAGGCTACAGAGAAAGCAGCATAGACTTTGTTCGCCGTGCTGCCTGAGTAATGGCAACACAAAATGGCGGCGGGCTACAAAATGGCGGGTCGATAAGATCGTGAACGAAAATCGAAGTTCCTCACTCCCCAGTGATAACTTTGTATATAAGCTCTATCTGATAAATTAAAGATAGGACTGTTTCTGTTAGAATTCTGTCTCTGATCCTTAGTGTGTGGTGCAATGCGTGAGCACATAGTCCCGCTCATGCAGGTCACCTGCCCCCTTGCTGAGAACTTTGTATATAGCCTATGAATATTCACCCTGCACTGACATGGGTTATTTTCTTTGTAACCTCTTGTTTTATATGTATTGTACAGTGCTATGATATTCCTGGCTCTTGTAAGCATTTTTATAAAACCTCTAATAAATGACTAAACAAACAAATAAATACCATGGGGGAGATCATGTGCATGAGGATCCTTCACATGCTCATGTACATTCTTTAACCTCTGTTTTACATGCCAACAATGCAGGACCATAAAACAATAAAAGTAGTGGAAGTGTTCAAAATGTGTGCTGCATTTGTGAAATAGCCACAGTAGGAAGTTGTGATGCGTGTGCCACAGGGTGATGACATGATTCAATGAGCTCTTTTCATCTGGGAGTTATTGCCAGACTCTTGTGCTGGAGCAGACTCAGCCATGTACAAATAGTTAGTGTGGGAGTAGTATTCAACTATGAGTATGTCAGTACCTGGTACGAGGGATGGGTTTGAAGAAAAACACAGGCTGGTTTTATTGCTCCTACTACTGATGATTGTCCTCAACTTCTATCCGATTCTTTATGGCCTATCTATTGCAGATGTTGTTTTGGCCAAATAATCAAGATGTATGGCCAAACCTTGGATGTTGATAGACCCCTTTGTCTCCTGTGGATACATATTAGCAAGATGGTTGATTTTAGCTGTGGGAGTGGCTACCCCTGCATGAGTGCCACTTTAGCATTCTCAAAATGCAAATGTGTGCGCAGTCATAGACAGGCAATGTGGTACATTAATGCAATACACTTTGTGTGATTTCAGAGTGGGATTGGGCTCCATCAAAAGAGTTCTCTTGTCATCAGTGATTCAATAATGATGGGATGGCTTGGTTTTACCAGTCTGGTGTATGTGGTTGGACCTAACTAGTTGCTCAACATTTTGATTGCCAGCTTCATTGTGTCTGATGAACAGTGCAAGAATATAAATCTGTGAAGGTGTGCAGACTAACTTATTTAAAACCAAAAAAGGAACACTACTTCAGCTTTGCCATTAAAAGATTACCCCAACTAAGTTTAAAAACAAGTAGGTAATTAACCAAAAAACCTTGCTTATTATCAAATTCACTCATACAGTATGTGACTAAAGGTCTAAAACATATGTTTAAATATTGTAATTGCATTTATATAGTGCGTACTACCACTGACAAGGGGTTGAAACACTTTACGGGGAGAACACACTACTGCGGAACCCAAGTTTTGTCGTTATGGCAGTGGTTATTGTTGGTTATTGGGATTGGTTGTGCTCTCACGAAAAAAGATTTTCCATGCAGTCACTGCAATTTCTTTAGGTACATTAAAATTAATACCAGTTAGGTTTGATCATTAGTGGGGGCTATATGATGGTTGGTGAGAAAGATAAATAGGATGGCAGATTAGGTAGGGTTATGTAGCAGGAATAGGGTTTTAAAGAAAGAGAGGTTGTGATCTGTTAAATGAGTGTGAGCTATTTACAGAGTTACAACTAGAGATATTAAGGCAGACAGGCATGAGACTGAGAGGAGGCAATACCCGGAAATAGAAGGCATGTAGAAAATGAAAGATAAGGAGAGGGTCGCTCTAAAGAAAGGACGGGAATCAAGCAGAAGTAACTCAGGATTGTAGTGGAGACAGGGTTTTATGTATACACATTGCTATGTTAGCATAAGCGTTTTAGAAGCTAAACGCCATCTTGCCGCTTTACTGCTTTTGCACACGACACTACAGGTAGCTGTTATTACAAGTAAAACTGCTTGTTTGTTTTTTCTTCACATGAGAACGGTCTGTTGTTCACATCCCAAGACGTGCCCCGCGACCTTAGTCTGAACACTGTGTGCAGAAGCCGTCAAGGTCAAATAACAATTTATGCTGTTGAATTCAGGTTGATCGGCCCATGCTCTAGACACAACACACACACAGCTGCAAATATCTGAAACTCGGGTGCCTTTAATATTGCATTTGCATGCATGATTGAGACACTTGGAGAAAATCCTTTCAAGACACAGAGAGCAGAGCTGATCCTGTGATGTGATTCACCTAAGCTGATCTTTGAGGTATGGGGTTCCCCATTCAAACCTAGAGACCTTCTATTAGTTTATAAAACTAGTTTACTAGCCAAGGGAGGGTGGTTCACAAAGTATTATAGGACTTGTTTTCCACTATCATTTTTAATATGATTTCTCCCTTCATTTTCTATGATATTGTAACAATGCTGATGGTTTTATTTTTAATCATTTGCCTGCTTATATTAGCCAAAGTACTGCACCTTAGAGTACGTAGTTAAAAATAAACATTTTAAACTTTTCCGTGTCTCTGATTACTCTTGTTGTGGACTGATATGAGAATAATAACGAAAAGGTGTTTCTGATTCCCACCATTCCTGAGAGTACTCTAAGTCGCTTGTTCTGGGTTGTCTAATCATTGGTAGCTTCGAAATGATATGGAGAACGAATGAGACACTGATGCTAGTCGGATAAGTGTTCTGGGTATTGAGGTGAGTTTTTGGTACACCACAATTCACTGAGGTCCTGGTTTCCTGTGCATAGTTCTGTGCATGAGCAGAATCCCCGCAACATGGTGCCCAATGTTGGGCTAGTGGGGATTCCGTACATTGTAACTGTCTCACGAGTAGTCTGTTGTAAGAATGTCCTTTTCCCACCCCCGCATGGGAGACTAGATGTATCCATCTGGCCTTCCATACAAACCTTCCTTGAAAGCAGAGTTCAACAAGATGAGCAGAATAAGGGCTCTATTGTCTTAAAAAGAAGTCGCCCTGACTTTCTCCCATGAAACATTTGTCCTTCACGTAGCAAACACCCGCACCGATGTGCATGCACTTTTAAATACTGATCTCCCCCTTCCATTCGGTGCTCTGATTCATACAATATTCAATGCCTGGTCAACAACTGGCTTGTTGCATTTTTTTAAAGTTGTGGGCTCCGGCCTAGTGACCTCCTTCCATACAATCTTTGGTGTGATACCGGCATTTTTTCATTCTATTTTTTGCAGCGTCTTCGGCGGGCTTCCGTTGATTCTCTTCTTGACTGCTGGTGTGCTTCTGTTGGTTTGCTTGCTCCGCAATGGCTGCACGATCTGTATCACACGACAGCCTGCCCCGGCTGCTTCAACTGCGCAACCGGATGCTTGAATACTATGGCACATTACCACTGGCCACTTTGAGCGTAGCCTATGGATTATCCTTCCGATTCTCCTTCTTTACTTGCGTGCAACCTGTTTTCCATTGCCTAGATTGTCCATTCGAATGGGCTCTGGATTTGTGCCTGTCGAACACGGCGTCTCCTGCCCCGGTTTATGATCGACTAATGAGTCTCTTAGTGGCTCATGAGTTGGACTGTTCTGGTATCGGGATTATGGCTTCCTGGCGCAAAGTTATCTTGAAGAACACGCAAGTTGTCCTCTGATGGTGCTAGAGGCTCCGATTATCGAAGGACATGTATGTTCCTTTACTTTACTTGACTGGATGGCTGACTCTTTTACTGAACATTACAATGACTTCCTCTTGGAGGCAGTTGCAACATATTGTGCCTACACGTTGATGAATTAAACTGGCAGTTATCCATCTTCCGCTCGTCATATTCCGGATTTTTTAAATCTTTCTTTTTTACTCCACATTGGGCTGTATACCGCCCCTGCGAGAGGTTTTAAGTTTTTTTACTTTTCCCGACAAATTTTTCGAACTTTCACTAAGGCTTGACAATTTATGAACTTGGTTCTGTCTCACTCGAGCTTGAACTCTGCATTCCTACATTGCTTCCCTGTTCTGTTCGTGGTCCGATCAAGGGAGGGTGTAGGGGAGACAGGGTTTTATGTACACACATTGCTATGTTAGCATAAGCGTTTTAGAAGCTAAACGCCATCTTGCCGCTTTGCTGCTTTTGCACACAACACTACAGGTAGCAGTTATTACAAGTAAAACTGCTTGCTTGCTTTTTCTTCACATAAGAACGGTCTGTTGTTCACATCCCTAGACGTGCCCCATGACCTTCGTCTGAACACTGTGTGCAGAAGCCGTCAAGGTCAAATAACAATGTATGCTGTTGAATTCAGGTTGATCGGCCCACGCTCTAGACACAACACACACAGCTGCAAATATCTGAAACTCAGGTGCCTTTAATATTGCATTTGCATGCATGATTCAGACACTTGGAGAAAAACCTTTCCAGACACAGAGAGCAGAGCTGATCCTGTGATGTGATTCTCCTAAGCTGATATTTGAAGTATGGGGTTTCCCATTCAAACCTAGAGACCTTCTATTAGTTTATATAGCTAGTTTACTAGCCAAGGGAGGGTGGTTCACAAAGTATTATAGGACTTGTTTACCACTATCATTTTTTTTTTTTTTTTTTTTTTTTAAACCGTTTATTGCATTTTGAAAAAGTTACAGGTATGGGCCTACAACCACCCGGCCGGCCGCTAGAGTGACAAAAGCATATGACATACATACAGTAAGAGTCTCTTGGTGGTGCAGATTGGTAAAGCAGGAGACATCAATAGCGCAGGCCGGATAACTCCAAGCCCACAATACGGTTTCCTTTTATCAAAACAGAACAACACAAAAAACCACACCCGCAAGGCAACCCGCAATCCAAAGTGACGGCACGTGCTCCGTAAGTGGGGGATCCCAACCAGCAACAAAACTCTGAAGAGGGGAATGGGAGTAGATCAGGGACTGGGGAACCACGTGCCCACGGCTGAGGGAGGGGGGTCAGCTAGGGGGACGGAGCTGGCGAGGCAGCCGGTAGCAGTGGCGGCTCACAAATACCCCCGCGGTAGGCGTTCCAGGGGCCCCAGATTTTCACCCACGCCCCAGGCTTACCCCTCGCCACATACACCACCTTTTCACGAAACATACACGAAACATACACCAATCCATATGTTCTTTCCAGGCCAACACCGCCGGGGGCCTCTGGGATCCCCACAATTGAGCAATGTCACGCTTAGCTATCATGTATCCCAGAGTCACCCACCGCGTCTGCGGGACCGAATAGTCATTTGGTTCCCACACATTCAGCAAGCATCTCCTCGCTTCAGGCAACAGCGCGACACGCGTAACCACACGCAGAACCTCATGCACACCACGCCAGAATCGCTCCACCTTTGGGCACTCCCACAGTATATGCATGAAAGTTGCCAAAGCACCACAGCCACGCTTACACAATCCGTCACCAGCAAAGCCCATACGTAGAAGCCTTGGCCTCGTCACGTAAACCCGGTGAAGGATCTTAAGCTGGACGAAGCGAAGGCGAGCCGGGATGGCCACCTCCTTCGGAGAGGCCACCGCGGAAATCCAATCCTCGTCGTCCAGTTCCAGCCCGTCGGCAACCCAGGCCTCGCGGAGACTAGTCAGCAGGCACGATCTGTCGTTGATCAGTTTTTTATATATAAGGGAGATTGTGCTGTCTGGAACATGGCCATCCAGCACTCTGTCCTCCAGGGGGGAAGACTCCGGGATGGACGCGACATCCGGAAAGACGGAGCCCAGCGCGTGGCGGACTTGTAGGTACCGAAAGTACTCACTGCCTTGCAGCTGAAACTCCGTCTGCAGCGTCTCAAAAGTTTTGAATCCCCCCCTCGTCCAGAGATCTCCCACCGTGCTGATTCCGATCGTGTCCCACTTCTCGAAGCCCTTCGATGTCCACAGGGAGCCCAACCTCTCAGACGCATATAGCGGTGACGCCCGGGTCAAACGGTCCTTCCACCCCATAGCTGCATTAGCCGCGTGCCAGACACGCACCATGACACGCGTCGGTCCCGTCAGACGGGAGTCGGGCGCGCCAGAGTAGAGCGCTCGATTGTAATTGCCACCGGGCAGGAGCATCTTGTCCATTTCAAATGCCGGGTTCAAGGCGGGCCCGTAAAGGCCATGATTAATTGCAGCTAGTTGGGAGGCCCAGTAATACCGTTTAATGTCCGGGAGGGCGACCCCCCCATCGTACCACGGGAGCGTCAATTTAGCCAGAGCAATGCGCGGCCTCCCGTCCCAGAACAGGCGCCGCTGGAGGCTCTCCACCTCACGGAAGTAGCGCGCCGGAACCAAGTCCATAGTGTTCTGGAGGGCGTACAGAAAGCGCGGCAAGGACATCATCTTAAACAAGGCCGCTCGGCCAAGCGGCGAAAGCGGAAGACGCCGCCAACGCGCAACGTCCTCCTTCAAGCGCTGGAGGGGGGGTAGCAAGTTCCGCTCATAGCGGGCCTCCGGGTCTAGAGTAATATATATACCCAGGTACCGGAACCCCTGGGAGGCAATCTGGATCGGGCAGTCCCGTGGTAGGGCCGGAGCCTCCCCGGAAAGCACATATACACAGGATTTCGCCCAGTTGATGACGAGGCCTGAGTTACGACCGAAGGAGCGCAAAACATCAACCAGGACAATCAGCGATTTACACGGGGAGGCGAGATACAAAAGGATATCATCGGCGTAGAGGGACACGCGGTCCTCATGCTCGGGGGTCCAGCGGAGACCACGGATAGAAGGGTGCCACCGTAGCCACTCCGCCAAGGGCTCCAAGGCCAGTGCAAACAGGAGCGGCGACAAGGGGCAACCCTGACGCGTGCCCCGCCCCAGCGCGAATGGGGCCGAGACTCGCCCATTCACCACCACCTGCGCCAATGGGCCCGAATACAACAACTTGACCCAGCTAATGAATCCCGGTCCAAATCCAAATTTCGCCAGCATCGCCCAGATGTATGGCCATTCAAGCGTGTCAAACGCCATGGTGGCGTCTAAGGACGCCAAGATGGCCGGCTCCCGCACAAATGGGACACGCGCGAGCACCCCGTGCAAGCGTCGCAGATTAAGAGCCGTGTTGCGGTGGGGTATAAAGCCAGATTGGTCTTGGTGGACCAAATCGCCCACCACGCCGACCAACCGGTTGGCCAACACCTTGGCGAGGATTTTGGGCTCCGCGTTCAAGAGCGAGATCGGCCTATAGGATGTGACCCGCTCACGGGGTCTCCCCTCCTTGTGGATCACCACGATTGTGGCCAGACGCTGGTCCGGCGGGAGGGAACCCTGCGAGTGGGCCGCCAGGAACATCGCGCGCAGGTGGGGCGCTAGTACATCCGGGCGTAGCTTGTAAAGCTCGATGGGGATACCATTGGGGCCCATGGCCTTGCCGGATGCAACCGAGCGAATAGCCAGGGCAATTTCGTCTGAGGTGGGAGGAGCGTCCAGCAAATCCCTGTCCTCCGCCGTAAGGGAGGGCAGCGCGATGTCCCGAAGCAGGGCATGGGAATCTTCCTCCGAGCAGGGGGAAACCGGGGAGTACACCTCGCGGAAGTAATCCGCGAAGCAGGAGACAATGGCTTCCGGCTCGGTGACACACGCACCATCCATCCTCTCAATCAAAGGAACCACACGACTCGCTCTCTCCCTCTTATCCAACCACGCAATCAATTTGCCAGCCTTATCACCCACATCATACAATCGCCCCTGCTGCTCTCTACTGAGGCCCCTGGCCGCCTCCGTGATGAGGGCCCTATAGGCCGCCTGCTTGAGGTGTAGAACATGCAGCTTGGCATCCGTTACCCCGCTCCCCAGGTCACCCTCCAGTTCCGCAATCTCGGCCTCCACCCGGGTCACCTCCTCCCGCTCGCGCCTCCGGGCATGGGAGATAAAGGAGAGGGCCTCCCCTCTGAGAACTACCTTAAAAGCCTCCCACAGGGAGATGGCCGAAGGGACAGACCCCACATTCTCGTCAAAATATCGCTGTAAGGATTTGATCAAGTCGGCACGAATGGTGGGGTCGCGCAAATACCATGCATTGATTGGAGCCACCCTGCCCTCCCCCCTCGGGAAGACATCGAAATGTAACAGCAATGGGGAGTGATCTGAAATACCCCGCGCCAGATGGCACACCTCCCCCACCCTCCCAGCATAGGCCGCCGGGACAAGGATGTAATCAAGCCGCGAGAGGCTACCATGGGCACCCGAGTGGAAGGTGTATTGCAGCTGTGCGGGATGCTTTAGTCGCCAGCAATCCACTAGGCCCAGTGTGTCTAAAAGGCCGGACAGCCACGCCTGTGCCCGGGGGAGGTCCCTAGGGGGATGACGATCCATAGACCCAGAAGCTACCGCATTAAAGTCCCCCCCAACCACCAGCAGGCCACCCGGAAGGTCCAGGAGGAGGCGCCCCAGGTCCGCAAATGTAGTAGCTTGTAACCCAGGCGGGACGTACACTGATATAAAAATAAACACTCTACCCTCCATTCTACCCACCAGGACAGTGTAGCGTCCCCTCTCATCATGGCGCACCTCATCAATCTCCAACGGGAGCGAGTTCTTGATCATGATACCCACCCCCCGCGAGCCCGAAGTGAAGCCCGAATGGGCCACCAAACGATAGCCCCGCCGATTCATAGCATGAAAGGAGTTACCTATAAGGTGTGTCTCCTGCAGGAAGACAACATCTGGTGAAATACGTTTCAAGTACTGCAGGACCACAGACCGCTTAATCCTATCCCCCAGGCCGTTAACATTCCATGACAACACCGTCAAATCCCTACCCCCCATCGTACGTAGAAACAATCAGTCGTCCCCCACAGAGCATCTTGAGAGCAACAATACAGTAGCGGGTTTGCCTTGCGGTGCAAACAAACAACACACCCCCCCCACCCCCCCATCCCAACAGAACTCCCCCCTCCCTGCACCCCTGCATGAGCCCAGACAGCCCCACCAAAGTGCAGTGTGCCTGTCGCCCCATAGATGAAAACTAACTAGTCCCCCAGAGGAGGAGGGAAGCCCCCAACAGACCCCGAACGACCTCCATAGGAGGGGAAAATATACGATCAATAAATGGTAAAGGAATGTTGTCCAGAGCAAGGCCTATTATTCACCCCTCAATTCTGATCCGGCGGGCCCTCCCCGCTGACCGCACCCCCCCCACCCCCTCGGCCCCGATCTCCAGGCAGAGTGTCCAACCAGTCCCCAGCCGCCTCGGGCCGGTCAAAGAAGTGCGTGCGACCATCCACCTCCACCCTCAGCTTAGCTGGAAAAAGCATTGAGTACTTAAGGTTCAGGTCCCGTAAGCGACGTTTAACACCGAGAAAACTCAGTCTCTGCTTTTGGACCGCCGGAGTAAAGTCTGGGTAGAAATGCACCTCCATGTTATCAAGCTTGACCGGTCCCTGTTGCCTGGAGGTCTGCAGGATAGCGTCTCTGTCCCGAAAGTTAAAAATCCGGGCAATGAGAGGCCGTGGCGGGGCACCGGCCTTAGGTCTGCCCCCAGGGACCCGGTGAGCACGTTCCACCGCAAAAAGCTTACTCAGCCCCCGGGGCTGGAGATGGGTAAGGATCAATTCTTCCACAAAAAGATCTGCCGCCTCCGCCTCTCGTCCCTCCGGCACCCCCACAATACGAACATTATTCCTCCGGGCCCGACCCTCGGAATCCTCCAGTCGCCGGTCCATCAGGGCGCTCGCCTGGCCGAGCCGGCGCACCTCCTTCTGGAGGGCCACCACATCCGTCGTGAGGCTCGTTGTAGTGTGGGCCAGGGAATCGACCCGGTCGTTCGTTTTGGACAAGTCAGCCCTCACGAGGCTCACATCCACAAGGACCGAGTCTATTTTTTGCGCTAGGGTGTCGAAGCGCTGGTCCACTGAGGCCTTCATCTCTGCGATGGCGCCCATGACGTCCCGGAGGGTCAGATCCACCGGCTGAGCAGATGCCTCCGTCGGGCCCGCCGGGGATGTGCGCGATGTCTCCGGAGATCCCTTCTGGAGAGTGTAGCGGTCCATACTGTTGGATTGGTGCGCCGGGCCACGGCGGGTCATCTTCACCTTCGCCCGGTCGCCATCTTGTTTGGTGGACATGCTTGCTCTCCCACCGTCGTGCCAATCTCCTCGAACGGGCCGATAAACCAGTTCACGGGTTCCGGGGGGGGGGGAGGGCGACCACTGGACCGCAGGACGACCCACAGCCGGCGGGCCAGCCGGGCACCTGGACAAGGCCACACCACCGCACCCCGCTCCGCAGCCCTACCTCGCTTGAGGGCAAGGAGGGCGCAAAAGCGAAAGTGAAAGCGCGGGGTACGCGAGTCGCCCAGCCTTGCCCGCCGCTGTTATTCACTTTGTCCCCGGATCGCCCCACTACTCCAATCCGGGGGGCCGGCGCGGAGAAGGCCGCAACCTTCGATCGGTGCTCCCACCGGTGTCCGGGGTCCGATTCGAACCCGAAAAACGGGTGGCGCCTCAGCTCGGGTTCACCGACACAGTCCCCTCAACAAGGACAGGATATCGCCAGGATTAATTCAGGAGGTCGCGGAGGTCCTCGGGAGCCTCGCACCTACGCGGCCATCTTGGTTGCGCGCTAGGCTCCTCCCCACCACTATCATTTTTAATATGATTTCTCCCTTCATTTTCTATGGTATTGTAACAATGCTGATGGTTTTATTTGTAATCATTTGCCTGCTTATATTAGCCACAGTACTGCACCTTAGAGCACGTAGTTAAAAATAAACATTTTAAACTTTTCCGTGTCTCTGATTACTCTTGATGTGGACTGATATGAGAAAAATAACGAAAAGGTGTTTTTGATTCCCACCATTCCTGAGAGTACTCTAAGTCGCGTGTTCTGGGTTGTCTAATCATTGGTAGCTTCGAAATGATATGGAGAATGAATGAGACACTGATGCTAGTCGGATAGGGGTTCTGGGTACTGAGGTGAGTTTTTTGGTACACCACAATTCACTCAGGTCCTGGTTTCCTGTGCATAGTTCTGTGCATGAGCAGAATCCCCGCAACAGGATCAATTCTTCATGCAGATTTTTAGGAGTATAGAGGGTTAAGGCTTTCTGAGCTAGCACACAATTTGAAGATATAAGCTGTAGAAAGAAATAACCTTATATATAGTACTTCATGTAAGATAGCCTAAAAATGCAAGTCCAAGTGCACAGATCGTTTAAACATCATGAACCCGAATCTGCTGTGTGCCAAGCCCAAGGCAGCCCTTATAAACATAGTCTGGAGTATACCAAGTTTGGTACAGGGTCTATACACTGTACAAGGGGGGTTGGAGCAGGCATCTTCTTTAGTAAAAGTCTCGTTTAACCCCTTCGACGCTCATGACGGAACGGTTCCGTCATGAGCGTCGGTTGAGCTGTGCTCATGACGGAACCGTTCCGTCATGAGCCCGCCCGCGCAAGCAGCAGTCAGCACCGCAGGGGAATCCGCCCCGCATGGAAGGGGTTAATATATAGTACAAGCACAATATATACCAATCTCAGATCAGGATTCATAAGTGACCGTCTAAAGCCTGTTATCGACACTCCACTCCTCACAAAAACTACACTCAGACTCAACATCCCAGCTAATTACAGAACTTTTTTTTTATTATTAATTTATTTATTGAGTAGAGCTTTCAGAGAAAATATTGCATATTGTCGTATTACAAAAATCAGAATTGGAGTATCCCTTTTCTCAGCCAGTTATACAACATAAAATTCAAAGAATTATCTATGACCTTAATACATAATCAAGAAACTGTACACCCTTATAATCAGCTTCAGTTAAACATTATACAAGAAATTTCCAAATACAAGCAAAATTTTTGGTTGCCCCTATTCGTTTAGCATATGCTTCTTTGAATTTTTTTGTACTGATCATTTTATTTAACCATTTCTCAAACACCGGTGCTTCCTGTGTTCTCCAATTTTGTAAAATCAGCGATCGGGCAACCAACATTGAAGAAGCAAGAAAAAGCCTTTCAGCTTTAGACAATGAAACCTCCCTGCTGTTTACACCAAACAAGGCTGCTTCTGCTGTTGGATCAAGGTGCTTTTGAATCGCCTGACTAACATACCCAAATATTTTCTCCCATCACCCTTCCAACTTAGGACATGAGAAAAATATATGCCTCCAGCCCCCCTCCGATCTAGCACAACAACGAAAACATCTATTTTCGACCTCTGGGTACATTTTATTTAAAGCCTTAGGAGTATAATACGGTATCCAATGTGCAAGAAAAGCCATTCTTTTATCATTGGCAGCTCTAAGAGTCTTTATTTGCTATAGTTGATATTTTCTGCCATTATTGTTGGGAAAAGCGACACTGGGTTTCTGAAGCGACTTTTTCCAAGAATTTGGAAACCAGAGGAGATTCGTCTTGTGTCCGAATTAGACGATACCAGTTGCCTATCCCACTCATATTAGAAGTAAACAAAGCAATTACTACCTTCGAAGGGGAGCTATTAGATAAAAAATTATATTTCTTGAATACATAAACTATTTGGATACATTAAAAAAATGCAGGTTTATTCGGACCATAGCATCTTCTTCCCAAGTAATCATTCTTCCCTGAATAATAAACTGATTAACTGCCCCAAGACCGGCATCGTGCCAATTTTTCAACTGAGCTGAATGCAAATGGAGGCCCAGTTCTCTGCATTCACTTAGTTTTAAGGAGAAAACCCCGGGATATGAACTCTGTTTAAAAACATTACGAAGTCTGATTGAAAAGTCCAAAAGTGTTTTGTACCTTGTTTTTTTGGTGAGTTTAGATGTTTTAAGAAATGTAGGGATTTGAGTTCCGGCTTCTTGAATCATTTTAGATATAAAAAAATTGTCAATCCTTTTAGATTCAGATATTAAACTGGCTGTAAAGTCCAACAATGCAGAATCATAATATAAGTGGATATTCGGCAGAGCTAAACCACCCAATTGAGTATCTAACTGTAAAACCGGGAATTTCACTCTAGCGGCCTTTTTATTCCAAATGAAAGATCTAATCATAGAATCAATTCCTTTGAAATAACTGAGATTCATCTTAATAGGAATATTAGAAAAAAGAAATAAAAATAGAGGTAGTTTAGACATCTTGATAAGCGCGACTCGGCCTATTAGGGTTAACGGGAGGCAAGTCCATTTTTCAAATAGTTTCTGGATTTTAAAGCTAGTAGTCTCATAATACAGTTTTGCCAGCTGGCCATGTTGTGCTGTCACTAAAATCCCCAAATAGCGTATGGGATCAGTTTTTAAAGCCTGCGGTTTCAAATTCTCAGGCAAAAACTCAGCCCCCGGGGTTTAAAATTATAATTTCGGTTTTGATGGGGTTGATTTTATATCCCCCTATTGATTCATATGTTTTAAATTCCTTCAAGATCAACTCCATATTAGATTTTTCTGGAGATAAATACTAGATGGCATCGTCAGCAAAAAGTTTTAATTTTGCCATGCCGACGATTGGAGGTTTAATACCACAATTTGCACGTATTTTGTTAGCTAATGGTTCTATAAAAAAAGTGAATAAAAGGGGTGAAAAAGGGCAGCCTTGCCTGGTCCCTCGATTAATCTCAACAGACCCTATTTGATCGCCATTAACTACTTACTGCGCCTGGGCCCCTTGATAGATGTTTTGAAGCATTGAAATTACTGGAACCGGGATTCCAAACCTTAAAAGCCCCAAAAATAAAGCGTCCCAATTAACTAAATCAAAAGCTTTTTCCGCATCAACCATCATAATGCAGGCTGGTGTATTGTTAACATTAAAATGATCTAGAGCCTGTATCAAATAACCTGTATTGAAGGACATAGTGCGCCCGGCTATGAATCCTGTTTGATCAGTATGAATTACTTTGTTTGCCAAAGGAGTAAAGCGCTGTGCCCAGATCTTCATCAAGATTTTGTAATCGGCATTCAGGAGGCTAATTGGTCTGAAGGAAGTCACATTATTTGGTGGTTTCCCCTTTTGACTACAATCGCCGTTTTAAACTCTGAAGGAACCGCCCCATCAGCTTTAATATAATTAAAAAGTTTTAGAAGAAAAGGGGTCAACTCTTTTAGAAATATTTTATAGAATTCGATAGGAATTCCATCTTCCCACAGGCCATTGATTTTACTACCGCCATAATCTCTGATCCAGTTATTTCATTTCGTAACTGAGTAGCTGTATTCTGCGAAATTTTGGGTAAATGGACTTTGGAAAAATATTTGTGGATCTCATCTATGCAGGTTGGTTATTTTGTAGTATATAATTGAAAATAATGCTCAACAAAAACCTGGACAGTGTCCTCCCTCTCAGTTACTCTAAGATTAGGTTTTGGACCTATTATTTCAGAAATACACGCTGATTCCTGACGAGCCTTAATAGACAAGGCCAGCATTTTCCCCACCATTTGGCTTTCTTCGTAGACCTTTTGTAAATATGTCTGGGAACGATTAATTTCTTCTAAAATGAAGAAATCTCTCAATGCCTTTTTGTCCTCTTCCCACTGACCCCATGATGAGGAGGATGGCAATCTGGAAGAACTTTCAAGAGAGAGCTGGAGGTCTATAATTTTTCCTAGTCATTCCCTAGCTTTGCCATCATCTGACCTCAGGCCGCGGTCTTAAAAGCACCCCAAACTGAGAAAATATCCACAGTTGCTTCATTTACGTTGAAGAATTCTAGTATCCATTTCCTAAACTGTTCAAGCCACAGGGGTTCCTGAGGAAGAAGACGGCCCATCTGCCACCTAGGCCAACTCCTCTTCTGGACCTCTATTTCTATATCGACCTGAACATAAGAGTGATCATAAGAGTGATCAGAAAAAGCATTAGCGCCTATTGCAGCAGTTCTGAGGACCAAGGAGCGTGAAACCAAAAAGAAGTCTATTCGTGAGGCTGTCTGATATTGGCGAGAACGGCAAGTGTATTCCCGCCCGTTCGTATTTAATACTCACCAAGGATCAATAACCTGAAGATCCTCTATCACAGCATCTAACATTTTTTTTGTCTTAGGTTTTAATTGTTTCTTGTTCCTATTTGATGTATCAATTTTTAAATCTTGTATAACATTAAAATCGCCCCCTATCACAATTTGACCAGGGGCTCCTATCAGAAGCTTAAAGATAGACTGTAGTGTAAATACCTCATCTGTTATGGGCCTATAATAGTTGATAAAAATGAAATACCCGGTTATTAATCTTAGCCTGGACCCAAATCCAACTCCCCTGAGGGTCCCATTGTATTTGTAAGAATTCCCAGTGTAGTTCACGTGAAAAATACATTGCAACCCCTCTTACTGCCAGCCCCGCCGAGGCGAAAAAAGTTTTGGAAAACATGCCCGGTATAAATAATTTTGGTAAGTTTGTTTTTAAATGGGTTTCTTGGATGATGGGCCATCTAATTAATCCACCATATTTCTGTCTGTTTAATATCCCGTTAACATTTAAAGAGATTATCCGACATATTCGATTTACGCTCAGTCTGCCGATATAAAAGCATAATTTTAAACTCAAAATTTCTACTCCTCTGTTCGCTACTACTCATTTTTATTTGCACCCTACCCCAACTTCCCCCTCCTCTGAGAAACCCACCCAAATACCATACCCACCCCCCAAAAATGTGGCCTTCCCCGCTAGCCTCATTTTACCCCCTTTCTGAACTACTGGTGCCCTGGTATTGCACCATAGATGAACTACCCCTCTCCCCCTTTAGGATCAAACAAAACCAAATAGAAGAATAACCATAAGAGGCACAGTATTCCCGTAAATACAGAAAAAAAGACACTTTGATCAAATTACTTCGCAGCTGAAATTGCTTTAAGCAGCTCCTGAGCCTCTTCAATTCTCGTAAACAAATGAAACTTCCCCTGCACAAGAACTTTAAGTTTCAACTGTTGCGCAATGGAAGCTTGCGCCCCTTGTGCTTTAAAAAGGTGCAAGAGTTTTACGAACTCCTTTCGTCTTCTTGCAGCCGCTACGGACATATCAGAGAAAATTCTACATTTAACTCCTTCATTAATGTCGAATTGTCTCAGCTGAATTGCCTTTGACAGAATTTTTTACTTTATACGATAGTCCGCAAAGTTGACTAAAATAGTGCTGGGGAACTTAATGTTAGGTGGAAGATGAGCTGGAACCCGACGAGCCCTAGTCAATGCTAATCAGGAATCACCACTTTTTAAAAAAAAGACTCCGCCCATTGCAATGTGTTTGTCCCCTCGGACCTCTCCAGAACCCCCACTATCCGCAAATTCGAACGTCATGAGAAATTTTCAAGTTCTTCAATTTTATCTTCCATAGTTGTTTTGTCCTGAGACATTATATTTACTTGTTGGAGAATGTCATTCATTTGATCCTCCACTTGAGAAATCCTTTGTTTGGCCTCTTGAATATGAATAGGAAAACTTGCAACTGCCTCTTCTATTTTTCCCAATCAAAGATGTAGTGCCGCTGTTTCAATTTGCTGTGATTTCTTCATATCCTGAATTTCTTCGAGTATTAAATTCAGCATTGTTTTGATATCAATCTGGTGCGTGGTAGCCGTCTCATTTTGATTTACGTAATCAATTCCAGCAGCGCTTGACAAGGACTCAAAGTTATCTTTTGATATTGAAGACTCAAATATCTTAGTGCAAACCTGTACTCTGGATTGGGCCCTAGACAGTGCTGATGATGTTTGCTGCACTTGCTCACTAGTGTCACGCTGATGTGGTAATTCCTTCTCGCTGGTAGGAGAATGGGGAAGCAGAATTTCCAGGAGGTGGCGGCTATGACGAGTCCCGCTGACGCATAGCCGCAGGTGCTGCCCCCTCCCCCTGAGATGGAGTCGGACTTGGCGTGCTGAACGCCTAGAGCATACCTGATCGGAGCAGAACCGCGGCCGAATGCAATGCGGTTTTTTTGGGCTTTCTCCGGCAAGGCAGAGTTCTGTCCTGTTTTCAGTCACGGAGACATTTGAAGCAAAGGTGCTTGGGATTTCAGGCCGGCCGGTAGTGGAAATTACCTGACTGAGGCCAAACTTATTTTTACCAGCTGGTTGGACCCTGCTCAGTTGCAAGTGCCGGTCCTTGTACAGAGCAGATTCAAGCCGCGTCGAGCTGAGACAGCTGCAGCTTCCAAAAATCAAAGCAAAAGAGGTGGGGCCGCTTTTACTCTTCTGGAAACAAGGTGAGAGGAGGGGAAGTTGTGACAACGAGGTGAGAGCTACATGGGGGCAGTGGCTAAGTTATTTCAATGAGTGGCTGAAAAGGACTAGTCACAAACATCACAAGGGTTTTTTTTTTCCTTCGTGTTTTTGAGACTTGAGCTTGTGGAGAGTCAGTTTTTGCTCGCCCCTTAACTCTGTAAAAACAGAGGGAAATATATAGGCATTCTGGGCTTGTCTATATAGGCACTAGCTAAATCTCAGCTTCAGCTCTGTAATAATAAAAGGAATTCGATAAAAATGAGGAGACAGTTAAAGCTTACAGCATATGCTGCTGCTGCAAAAACGGATGCCGCAAGTACAGTAAAAGCCATTTAACACACATCCAAAGTAAAATTGAACCAGGCCTCAGCAAGAGCTGCCAGCAAATCGAACCATGATGCGTCCTCTAGCACTCTAAGTTCAGAGATTGATGACTCAATATTGAATGAGATCAACCTGAGGGAGGCCGTGGAGGCCGTGGAACTCAGTGGGAAGGACAGATTCATGGCTACATCACCTGGGACTTTGGCAGCTCGGAAAAAGCAAGAGCTGAAGAGTTCTAGAGATTTTTCCCTCTTTGTTAAGAAGAATCTACTTCCTTTAACTACGCCAGTGCTTGATATGCCAAGACAAGACTCGGCAGAGCATTCTATAGTTATGCCAACAGGAGATATGACTGAGCCTCCTACCACCCAATTTTTATCTTCTGCAATGTCACTACCTCCTGCGACAGCACTTCCCCTCCTCATGGAAATTTCTACTTCGGCGGTCCCAGTAGAAGAGTTGATGCCAGCTTTGGCGGTGTAAACAGAAGAGCCATCTGCTTCTGTTCATCTTCAAACAGCTGCTATGGCTAATTACAGACCTGTCTTCAACTTTCCCTGCCTCAGTAGGATCAAGGAAAACGAGGGGATGAGGCAACTTCAAGAGTATGAGGAACTAAACCATTCCAAGCTCCACAAGTCTAGGTTTAGACCCACGAGATGCACCATAATAAGTGATAAAAGGCTCACCACCCAAAGGATGAAGATAAGAAATCAGCTGTCAGACTCCATGACCTAGCAGGGCCGGATGGCATTGTTGACCACACAACAGTGATGGATAGGTTTGAAAGAATGAAAAAGTCCCAATCTTCTCTCTCCAACTATAGTTTCAAACAAGCATTGGCATAGCCAATAGGTCTCGCCTTTGGGACCTTATAAGTGGTTAGCTATGCAACAGTTGATGTTGTTGCGCCAAGGATATTATGCTGCATAACTAAATACTTTTAAGATCCCAAAAGCGAGACCTATTGGCTATGCCAATGCTTGTTTACTTAGGTTTTACTTAAGTGTATTTACTATGTACCCCATTCCGAGCAGTTTCTTTTACCTCGTACTTACCCTGCTTACTTTACCCCTTATACAGCTGTCACTTTCAACTACACAGGGCTGTCTTTTTTGCCGGTTGGCTAGCCGCCAACTCTTTCTTTAGTCTTAAACACTCATTCTCTGCACGCAAAGCCCTGCGGCCCGGTGGAGTACAGGGTACCACTGTCTCAGCCGCCCCGTGCCTCTGACAGTGGGTCGTGACAGACGATCACACGCCTTGTCCTCGCCCCCACGAAAGAGTAACGTTGTCTGTCAGGGGTGCCTGGAATAAAGGATGGACAGAGCCGACATCAGCACAGGGGGCGAGCGCTGAAGACCTACCCAGAGCATCTTAAGTGAGGAAAGGAGAGGGGGGGATCACCAAGGCGAGGTCACCCAGGGCTCCGCCTGACGTCACGGAGCTGCCAGGGAATACCCCGAAGCGCGACACTCCGACAAGACATAGGCCAGTCTGCCCAAACAAACCCGCCTGAGGCCCGGGTACTCTTCTTTACACACCAGTGGCAAGTCACCTTCCATTGCGTGTGTTGCGAGAATATGACTACACACAGACACACATTCAGGCACATAGAAAACAGCCTGTAACTATTCCTGGGTGGGTGTTCCATCCTAACACTCTACGGGTGCCGTCGGGGCCACATACACTGCTGTGAAAATGAAGTCAATTTCTAATAATAAAATGAGTTGAAAAAAGGGTTTTTCTCAATTGAAATATTCAGCAACTTGATTTAAAGAAGTAAAGATTTGGGCGGAAGCGTATGGAATATTTCTTTGCTACCACCCAAGGATCTTACTTCCAGTTACCTTCTGCTGAGAATGTAATTCACATTTTTGAATTATGCCTGAAGACTGTTTCTGCAGAAAAAAGCTGTTTTTGTAGGAGTCTGAATAAAATAAATGTTTACACTCAACATGCATCTCTTTGAGACAGCAAAGGAGCAAATGGATTCAGTGAGTGACCATAACCATGGGTATTGGGATGGCACGAAGTTGGGTTGACCTCTTCCTGTTCCACCTTGAACTGATGATCTGAAACACTGATCATTATCATATCACATCATGTATATATCAGAATAAGACATTGGAGTATAGGAATTCTTTTACTTATATTTGTCCCACTGGAGGTATCTAAAGCGACAAAATATATAGTGTATGCCACCGTGTGTGACCCTCATCCCTTCCAGCAGTAGTACCGTTCTGTTTTTGAAGTCTGACGCCCGCTCTGTGTCTGCAGCTTCTGCTAGCCCATCCCTTCAAAAGCCGCCTAACGTTGTAATGGTGACTTTTGAAAGGAGCCAAACTGTGGGTAGTGATAACCCGACCTGATTTCCTGTGCTCATCCTTCTTTCTGCTGGGAAGCTGTGGCTCCTTCGTTTAGTGTTTTCATTTTTATGATTAGGTTAGGAGTTATGCTTACAAACATCAAGGGCCAGGCTCAGAAAAACCGACAAAACCGTCTAAAATTATGTTTATTAAAAATATCTAAAAATGCGCTGTATACGTAATAGCAAGTATTTATCTACATTCTGACATTTGTATCCCGCACTCTGGGGCCTTAAGCGGCTCAAGGGGGATGAGCCACCGTCGGTGTCGCCTTTGTCTGTCAAATGATGGATGTTTCGAATGATTATTTATTGGCCAAAGAGGACGGCATTTGGGCCTTTTCTGAGGGTGATAATGAGATATGAGTTGTAGCTCACACTTGCGCTATGGTGCCCTAAAAAGGTGCACAAGCTCGTGTGAACACTTGCAGTGACTGTCTCATTCCCATACAATTTGACTGACGAGACAGGTTCCAGACCCGGAGTGTGCTGTCTCTCTCAGTCCCGTGGCTGCCAGGTTCAACCCCAGAGTTGCAGCAAGTTCCCGAGACAGTTGTTCTTGTGCCTCACCTCCTCCCCACCGGCGCTATCTCATATGGCAGAGCAACCCCATGACACCACCACAGCTGAGCCTGAAGCCCAGAGACAGCACTCCGCTAACGGCAAAGCCGCGTATCCTAGCAACTTTAAAAACAAGCGCTCGCCATGACGTATTTGCTCTGCTTTTTCTGCCGTCTCACTTGTACGGCCTCGCCTGCTAAAAGGTTTCTTGTCTTTATGGGGCCATGTGTTTAAACACATGGCCCCATAAAGAAAAGAAACCCTTTGCGATGCAAGGAAGGCAGACGAGCCCGTCCAGATGGGACGGCTCAGAAAGCCGAGCAAAAACGTCACAAACACCTCTTTTCCAATGGCTGGCCACCGTTTAGCATAAACGGTGACGCCGGCCAATGCAAAAGAGGGGCGGGGCTTAATGCCCCTTACAGAAAATAACCAATGTCATTAAATCGTGCCAGCGAGACTGCGCATGTGTGCAGCCTACGCTAGAGAGACCTAAAAAGGAGAACCAGTATAGCTGCATTATACACACAACTAATATAACTGACAATATCTTACATCAATGTACGCTCCCTGGCACAGAGTCTCGAACAGTATTGTTGCAAAGGGACCCCTTTTTGAGAGGTCACCCTCAGTTTTTCATTTTTGGGGGGAACTCACCTGTTGTTTATCTTGAACTCTAACACTGAGGCACTGCTATCCAGTGCCCAGTGTATGTGCTCTAACCCCTAAAACATGTTAAACTGTGCTTAAAACCTGATGGCAAGGTAAACATCCATTAGTACGCGGCTGTTACACCGCGTACCATTAGTTCGCAAGCGTTACAACGCATGTGATGTTACAACGCATAGCCTTTTCTACGCAAGTTGTTACATCGCATGCGTTGTAACGCATGTGAAGTCAAGGCTATCCACATCGTTCTGTGTAAACGGACGCGCGTCTGCTTCGACGCGCTTCCGTTTCATCACAACGATGTAGAAGTATTGTCTCTGTTCAATCAGTGCAGTACTGCGGTGAGAATATCGAAAGTGGAACTCTGAGTACAGCTAAAGTGTAAAAAGGTGTCCATGACACAGATTAAAAGCTAAGTGTAGAACAGTAACTTGCTCACTCGGAGTAGAGTGCAAGTGACAGTTCGAACAAGCATAGGTCTGACTTACGAAAAGACATATATTCAATACTCGCGTCTCAGTTCATCGCCATTCCAGTCAACGGTGTGATCTGCCTACGATTATAGGAATGCTAAGACGGCAAAAAAGGACTGTCTTGTCCATCGTAACATGAAGAGGCCATGTTTGAAAGGTACAAAATCACAATACCAGAATGTGTCACTGGGGATACAATACAGAGAATTGGTTTAAGGAGGAGTGGAATTACAACGATGTAGAGGCATTGTCCCTCTCAAGGAACAGTGAATGCGGGGTTAATTTGACTCTGATTGGCGTGTCATCATTTCGGGGCTACAAGAAGTAGAGACTGTGCCCTAGTTTTCAAAAAAAGAGGTAATGCAGGAGGCACATGCATCCATACCCACTATGCGCGTGTACTGCGACATAATTTGTGATTATTCAACAGGTGACTGCGGACTTTAAGCCGGAGAAGGCAGGAACCGAGGAGAGAGAGGTAAGAGGGGCTGTGAAGTATTTAAGGGTTTAGGGTAGGGGAGGGTCATGAAGGGGGTAGTCTTTTTGGTTTAAGGGTAGTGTCGTTGTGTTTGTGTAGTGTAGAGTAGTGTATTTGGGTTTAGGGTAGTGTCTGGGGTCTTGAAGGGTAGTGTTTGGGAGTAGGGACAGGAAAGGGGGTAGGGGCAGTGTTGTGCTGGGGGTAGTGTTTTAGGGTTTAGGGTGGTGTTGTGTTGTTAGTGTAGTGTAGGGTTGTGTTGTAGGGTTTAGGGTAGTGTTGGGAGTCGTGCAGGGTAGTTTTTCAGTGTAGGGACCGTCTTGGGGGTAGGGGCAGTGTCGTGCTGGGGGTAATGTTTTAGGGTTTAGGGTAGTGTTGTGGTGTTTGTGTAGTTTAGGGTAGTGTTTTAGGGTTTAGGGCAGTGTCGGGGTGCGTACAGGGTAGTGTTTGGATGTAGGGACAGGAATGGGGGTAGGGGCAGAGTCGTGCTGGGGGTAGTGGTTTAGGGTTTAGGGTAGTGTTGTGGTGTTAGTGTAGTGTAGGGTAGTGTTTTAGGGTTTAGGGTAGTGTCGGGGGGTCGTGCAGGGAAGTGTTTCAGTGTAGGGACCGTCTTGGGGGTAGGGGCAGAGTCGTGCTGGGGGTAGTGATTTAGGGTTTAGGGTAGTGTTGTGGTTTTTGTGTAGTGTAGGGTAGTGTTTTAGGGTTTAGGGTAGTGTCGGAGTGCGTGCAGGGTGGTGTTTGGGAGTAGGGACAGGAATGGGGTGGGGGCAAAGTCGTGCTGGCGGTAGTGATTTAGGGTTTAGGGTAGTGTTGTGGTGTTTGTGTAGTGTAGGGTAGTGCTTTAGGGTTTAGGGTAGTGTCAGGGGTGCGTGCAGGGTAGTGTTTGGGAGTAGGGACAGGAATGGGGGTAGGGGCAGAGTCATGTTTGGGTAGTGATTTAGGGTTTAGGATAGTGTTGTGGTTTTTGTGTACTGTAGGGTAGTGTTTTAGGGTTAAGGGTAGTGTCTGGGGTGCGTGCAGGGTAGTGGTTGGGAGTAGGGACAGGACTGGGGTAGGGGCAGAGTTGTGCTGGGGGTAGTGATTTAGGGTTTAGGGTAGTGTTGTGGAGTTTGGGTAGTGTAGGGTAGTGTGTTAGGGTTGAGGGTAGTGACAGGGGTGCGTGCAGGGTAGTGTTTGAGTATAGGGAGTGGGCTGGGGGAAGGGGGAGGGTCGTCCAGGGGGTAATGATTTAGGGTTTAGGGTAGTGTAGTGGTGTTTGAGTAGTGTAGGGCAGTGCAGTGTTTGAGGGTTTGGGTAGTGTTTTAGAGTTTTTGATGTGTAGAATAGTGTATTTGTATTTAGTATTTAGTGTAGTGTTGGGTTTTTATTACTAGGCAAGTTTTTAGTTTGCATACATTAACAATTGCAATGTAAAGGTATGCAAACTAAAAACTTGCATAGTAACGATATTTGCTAAGTAAAAACATTGTAGTAAAAAGCTGTGAAGTAATGGTATGCGAAACACCGAGTCATATTCTGATGGCAAGTTTAACTTTTCTATATAGCCATAGCATATAGTGCAAACATACACCCATGGTATTGAAAGTTAAATGTCACTTGCAGTGCTTAATTTGAGCCAATGGTTTCAGGTGCTCAGCGCTTAATTGTCAGCACCGGGGCCTGTGACAGTCTGCCACGAGGTGGTGCTATCTGGTTAATTTATAGATGACCAACACAACAGTTAATTAACACCTTAATATACATTAAAAAGGAATATTACCTGTCACTCAAGCCATTCTTATAGCTTTATGGGCCTGAAATAGTCCGAATTGTCAAACTTGTAGAAGTGTGAATGTTAGTACTTGTGATTTTACTATCATTGGCAACGCTGGCAGTAGCAATGTGTGGTACAAGGGGAAGTGGTCTCCTGACGAGAGCCTAGGCACTTTTTGTGTGCAAATTAAGCACTGGTCGCTTGAGGACTGCAACACCTAGTGTGCCAACCACTAATAATATTTGAACCTTTTAATAATTTTTTTCTTTAAAAAGAAATATAGATATAATGAGTAAAGCATTTGTTCAATATGTTCCACGATAGTAAATCCTTATTGCTGATTATAAGGAAGGCTGGTCTCATAACATTAATGCCCATAACAAAAACAAAATGAAACGAAGTTTTCAAGACCCATCAAGTTATACTTCAGTGTCCAGAAATATCTTATTTCAAACTCGGTAACATGTCCAGAGTGTGCCACTCTTTACACAAATATGGACTTGGGTTTAAATCCAGGGACACTGTAATTCATTTGTTATTTTGTGCTGTTGATGCCGGCTCACTGATGGTATGTTGCTGAGAAACAGAAGATAGATAATAACTAGTATGTTGTTTTTGCTGCAGGTAATTAGCACTTGCATTGCATACAATCTGCAATTAGTATGGCATTGCAAAATCTTTGAGTTATGACTTCACAAAGGTTTCCATCAGACCAGAGTTGGATTCGGTTTTGTGAGAGTGTACAATCACTAGCGTGAGTGTGTCAGTTTTAATGAGTTTTGGTGGAGGAAATTGGAATACCTTTCCAGATTGCTTACTTGATTGCTCTGGTACACAGTTGCTTATTGCCCAGCAAATGTATATGTTTGGTAAGTAGGTGGCATTATCAAGGGTTGTTGGATGCCTTTAAAAAAGTTATTTGCATATTTGGGCAGTGTTCGGTTATGGTAAAGAATGGAAAGTTTTACATAAATGTGTACTACTTTAAGGTGGTGTGCGGAACTGTTGTGAGTATGTTGTCATCCAACTACATAGTATGCCTTCCTGGTTGTTGGTACATAGTTCGCTCTAAATTATTCTGGAGGATGGGTTATTTTTGAGTGCTCTTGGTGCCCTATGGCAGCCATTTGAAACATATCTGAGCTGTGGTGAGTGTGTGTAATATGTTCTATTCTAAGTGTGCCCTTAGACTAGCCTGTGGAGAATATAAAGGTAAGAGAGCCTTCAGTCGAATCAACTATGTACTGTTGCTTGTGTTTGCACAGTTGGGCACAATTCACAATCTAAATATACATGTGTATATTTACTTATGTGTAGAACTACTCCTACACCTATGTTGAACACTGCGTTTCTGCTCTTCACCAGCTGCCGGGAGGGAAGAGGGGTGGGCGGGAAATGTTCATGTTCTAATATGTTTACAGGGGCTCATCCTGCAGCTCAATAAATCGAAAAGGCTTTGCAAATATGCTGTATATAGATAGGTCATGAATAAGGATGCAGGTTGTTTTATAATATGATACTGTAAGGAAATGTAGGACATATTTTGTGATGTGTTATGAAGCAGCGCTATCAATAAAAACAGTTGACAAAAAACACTTGGTTAAAAGCAGTATTTTTAATAAATGTAAATGTTTTAATTTTTAATTGTTTATTATTACAGTGAAAAAAACAATAGTTATACATGATTTCTACATAAATGTTAAACTAATTTAATCAATTTAACGTTAATTCCCATGGAATGTTATTTTAATTCCCTGCATCCACTGTTTTGAATGGACTGTGGTGCAGTACCAGTGGTTGGCGTGTGTAGTGGTAGACTTACTTGATTGGAGTACATTTACATCTGTTTTAAAAACCTTTTGGCAGTAATGACTTAAGAAGTTTATTTTGTGAATTGGACTGATCTGACTCTTTTGTGGATGTGTGTGTTTTGCATCAACATGTGCCTCCCTAACTCCTCCTTAATGTTCCCTTAATACCACTCTTTTCTGAGTAACTCTAACATTTACTATAAAGTAATAAACTTACGTTGTGTAGATCTCCGACACCGTGGCGGAGATCTCCATACAGACACAATAGGAGAGGCGGAAGCGGTAGTCTTCAACTGTAGGTTCATGGATTACATTTTCTGGTATAAGGCAGGGCCACTGTATTTAATCGACAAAGGAGGACCAAACTGTGCTGCACGAAAGGACTAAACAATGCGGTAAGAAAGGGCAAATATGTGGCGTAATGCGTCACATTTGTGAGAGTATTGCTTTATTCATGCTGTGCAAAACCCTATAAAACTGGTACTTAAAAAAGGGCTGAAGATTATACTGCAGATGAGGAATTTAGTGGCAAATGCGGCAAAATTATAAATATGTGAAAACACTGCAGAATTGCATAACCAGTGGCCCTGCTAAAAGGATAGTAACTCTGTAGTACTTTTTTTATGCATTACACAACGCAGTTGTGAATTAGGCCCAATGAGTCGAACATGTATTATTGGTGCAGGTGTGCGTATGATTTCATAACAACATAACATGTATTTGTAAAGTGCATGTTCACCCATAGGCATCTTGGTGCTGAATAACAGATGTTTATTGTTACCCAACTCAATGATACTCATTTTATCAACCTCAGATGGATGAAAGACTGAGCGGACCTGCCAGAATTTGAACCTGTGACTATGAAGTCAAACACAGACTCCTACAGTGCTCACATTAGTCCACTGAGTCACCAGACCCGGTTTCATGGTGGCAAGTATTTGGATTTCTCCTGTTGGGTTTATCTACAAAGCACAAACTTTCTGGTTGTTAGCTTACCTATTTTTATCTGCTGAGCATGAGTGCATTTTATCAACGCTGAGGGATAGCTTCCTCTTTAGGAAGCTGGCAAGGGAGGCTTGCTAGAAGACAGCCTCCCTTTGGGAAACTGACTGGCACCCTTGATGTATGCTAAAACATGTTTTTAAAGCAGAATCTGACTCTTTAAGGAATGGTTGGATGTATGCTGTCCCTTGCAGGCCTCCATCCCTGCATTTGGAGCCATTCACAGGGGGTCAAACACTGCGATCTACCTACCTAATATTCATTAGGCAAGTTGTTTTGCAACCCTCTTAGAAACGGCAATTTGCAGTGCAACTTACTAATACAAAGGTTGCAGCAAAATTGCACAACCATTTGCAAACCAGTCAGTGTGCCAAGTCAATTGTACATCCAAGTCTGCAAATACACCAACCCCCTTTGTTTACCACTCTCAGCAGTGGCTAGATACACAGTCCCTTATGTTCCCAATGCCGGAGTTGATACAATGTTGTAGAGGGTCATGCTTCTCTTAACTTTGGGCAATGGTTTCTGGAACATGTGCTGTGTGTTGTTCATCTCCTGGCTGATCACGAGACTGGACGGGTATATCTCAGTGCAGCTGCCGGAGGTGGCTGCAGGCTTGAGGGTGTCTACATATTCTTCGCTCTTCTACTCCGGGGGACTCCTTGGAGGTTTTTGAGTGGCACACGCCGTACTGCTATGGATTAAGGCAAATTATGAACCATAACTTCATATATTGCCTTAAATGCAAATTTATGAAAGACCTTATTCACTTGTAATTTGCATTTCATTTCCTTTCTGTGTTA
Organism: Triturus cristatus; assembly: GCF_964204655.1. NCBI lineage: Eukaryota > Metazoa > Chordata > Amphibia > Caudata > Salamandridae > Triturus > Triturus cristatus. The sequence continues at coordinate 617,882,906 of NC_140587.1, forward strand.
GAGCATAGCTAATACAACATCAAAAACATTTATTTTCATTCAACAATTAAATAGAATGGTTGCTAATCTTGTGGGAAAGGATGTTGCATAACGGCCAGAGCTGCCGACCAGGTTCGAGTCTCAAGGCTCAACAACTTGTGATTCTGGGCAAATCACTTAATCTCAGTGTGCCTAAAAAAAGAAATTGTGACTTTGTGCAATGTCACTGGTGCTCAAGTAACGTGTTCCAATATCTTCTAGTCAAGGGCGCTCTATATAAAACTGCAAAAATAAATATGAAGATGATATATTTTACTAGCGGGATCACAATTTTAGAATGTAACAAAATACAAATGGAAGGATTTATGAAAAAAGGCAAATCGTTCTTTCCTTTGCAGATATTGCGTTGTATTCATTTTCATGTCAAAGCGTGCCCACTCTATATAATACCACAGGGCTCCCAGCAAACTCTTTAAAACAGGATGCTGTCGCCGGTACCACTCTGGCGTTCCACGGCGAGGAAGGCGCGCCCGTCTCGAGCGTCAGCGCACGCGAGCAGCGCGCGATCTTGTAACAGGAACGGAACACAGTCCAATCAGAGGCAGAAACAACTCTATCGGCACTCAGCCTTTTCTGTTTACCATTCCCCGAACAGTTTATGGTTTTCCATTTCCACTTTAAATTAAGTGTTTCTAATAAGCCCTAAAGTGGCATTTAACAAGTGAGTTATTGCAAGGTAATTGCGTAACTGCGCCTTGATTAACACCATATCATCGTTCTTGCGTGCTCTGCCTCGAATCGTTGTCATGCTCGCTCTTGCCGCTGTATTTCCTGCTGCGGATTACACGGATTTGTTCAGCTTTGGTGGGTTCTCTAATTTTTGTATACATCAGTATGGCGTCAGAGCCTGCAGGCATGGCTTCCTGTCCGCGTGGTTCTCAGACAGCAGTGTACCACACCAATAAATTACTGTGTGCGGGCGCATATGTAACGCAAGGAAGTGCTACATGATGGAAGGCGTTGCAAAATCAACGTTCCCCTACAAAATGTACTTAGAGACGAACAGTTTATGCAGGCGCCGCGCCACATCGTGCCTTACCGCGCCATGCTGCTTTGAGTCATGTCATGTGTACCGGAGGCGTAGCTTAGTCAGTGAGATTCATGGGCTGTGAATCTCAAATTTCCCAAATACAAGGTAATGGATAACCAAGGTTCGAGATGTCCAAAGCTCGAATCGAGATGGAATGTTCAAATGAGCAACAGGGTCAGTACTTATTTGCATTAAGTAGACGCTGTCTAAAGTGGCATAGGGGCATATTAACAAGGGCTTTATCTCTGCTTTTTTGGCTTTAAAAGCCAAAAAAGCATCGATAAAACTAGCACCCTATCAACAACAGGGTGCTAACATGCAAATTTGCATGTTAGCACCCTTTTACTCTACGCTTCCCCTTGCATCTCTAATGAGATGCAAAGGGGGCGTTCCAGAGTAGAATAATAGGAGAAATGTCGCTAAGCGACATTTCTCCTATTATCAAGAATATCGCTAACCCTGTTAGAGACAAAAAAAGCAGCGCTAACCGTGGTTAACGCTGCTTTTTTACGTCTGGTATTTTTCTGACTTAGCCATGGTATCCTATGGAAGGAGGATATCATGGCTAAGTTTGTCTGTCCCTATCAACAAGCTAACGTGAGATTATCGCTGGGTTTCCAGCGATAATCTCACGTTAGCCACTTAGCGTGAGGATTTTTATCGCTATTGAGATAAGCGTTGCTAATAGCACGCTATCTCAGCGATAAAAATCAACGCTAGCTGGCGATAATTATCCTAGCGCTAAGTGTGCATAGCGATAATTATCACCGGTTGTTGTTGATATGCCCCATAGTTGGTGAAAAGAAATAATGGGTTGGTATGAGAAATGTCCAAAATTCGAGTAATTTGCTTTTGCGTAATTATGAGATAATAACAGCGAAATTACTCGTAATTACACCAAATTTATCGTTTTGTTCTCAATTTTAACGTAAAATGCATCCTCACGTCAATTTTTGGTGCCACGATGCATTTAAAGAAGAGCACCGCAAACAACAGCCATGTGTTCTGTTGTTTCTGTGGCACATTTTTGCTGGAAATTGCACCATTGGCTGCAAATTATACTGCAAATGGGGCATAATCACGCAAAGTGGAGTAATAGCATCATTTCTGGGATTTCGTGTAAAATGTAACACAAAATGTCAGAAATTACGCTGGTGTCATTAAATTCTCACCCTGGCCTAGTTGGAATACTACCCGAAACAATTTACAGTTGTTAGTCAATTTCCAAGCATTTGACCCATCATCTTTTGGGCGTCTGATTGTCAGTAGTGTGCCTAAGAACCTGAGAACGGTGCACCTTTCCATGTGTACTATTGCAAACGTTTGTTTTGTAAACTCCATAAAGTAGCACATTTGCATCCATTCAATAAATACTTCTATGGGTGCAGATGTACTACTTTTTTGGTAAACCACTCATAATAAACATTTAAGTTCCCAATCCAAAAAATAAGGAAATTAAAACCTCCCATTAAAATTAGAAGAAGAAAAACTAACAAAGACATTGCAGGCCCGACTCCGGGACCCCAGACCTAACAACCAAGCCAAGATTACAATTATTTGGGGGGTGTCACACCCCAAACACCCCATCTGAAGTAATGCCCCTGCGTAGCACCAGACCTCTGATAATGAATGGAAAAGGGGGATGTAACAGAATGGGAACAGCGCAAATATCTGCAATATATGAGGCACGCACAGTTCGACTAAAGAAGAATGACCTGGATTTGCATGGCATTAAAGTGTCAAATGAAACCTGCCGCAACCAATGGGCAAGTGGAATATTGCCTAACATTCCCAATTCTATCATATAATTTCTGTGAAAATGTTACGCAGCTGATCCTTGGACAGTTGTTACTGCAGAGAAATTTGTACCGAAATGTGTACTGCTCTTAGAAATGTCACAGAAGAGATCTCTATTTCGCCTTTGCACTGTGGCGCAACCCTTAGCTTTGGGGTAATTGGGGCCGATGACACGACCATGCAACTTGCTTCAAGTATGAATCTGCTCATTTTTTCTATTTTCAAGCAATACAGCACTACAGATTTTCAAGCTATGTTACTCAATTTTTAAAGGCGGGCCAATGTGTTCCTCAGACACTGAAAATAGCATGTTTACAGAAAGCAGTTTTTTGCTGCTGTTTTCAACTTGGAACTGAAATCAGTGGCTAAGCAGTTACAAAGGATGAAAAATGAAAAGACTGGTGCACAGTCGGTTATAAAGCAGTCATTCAGTCTGTGATAGGCATAAAGTTCAGGACACAAATTCCGATTTATTTTCCTTCCCCACTGGTGGCCACATGTGGAGTTGTTAAGGATGAGCAGCTAGTTACATGGGGCAGCTGACACGTGTTTCGTCCTTTCAGACTTCATTAAGGCTGGTAGAATGAATATCAAGTAAAGTTGTAATCATGGGTAGCTAATTATATATGTATTCCAATATAAAGACCAAAGATCACTGTGTCATGACACGGATTGAGACAGTGAAAGTATGTCTGGCCTATCCAATTCTGAAAGCATAAGTCCAGTAAGATACAGGAATTCAGTATAAATCCAGGCCATGATAAGCCATCCAGAAATGAAATACTGGTGGTTCACAAGCACACCATTTTTGCGTGTGGCCTTTATATTGGATGACATGAATAATTAGCCACCCATGGTTACAACTTTAATTGATATTCTTTCTATCAGTTCTCCTCAGCCTTGATAAAGGTCCAAAGGAAGAAACACGTGTCAGCTGCCCTGACTGACCTATGTACCAACCTGGAATGAAAGAAAATAAATACAAATGTATATGCTGAACTTTATGCTTATCATAAAGTGTATGACTAATTTGTAACAGACCCCAATGTGCTCCAACCTTTCCTTTTTTCATGCTTCGTTGGCCCCCAATTCTTGGGGAACCCACACATGACAACTTGGGTAGCCTGGTGTTTTGGTTTGTTCAAAGCACTGCATTGGTATCACTCCAGCAGACATTGAAAACTGTGCAAAGCTGTCATTTTCAGGGCAATAGAAAACGACTTTCCACTGCTGCATCTCCTAATTGAATTTAAGTTATTTTTTTTCTAAGAACATTTGTATTGCTTCCCAATACAACAATTATGCCTCTCACAAAACAAGCACATTATAAACAGAATATGATACTAATGCCCACCTTCCCATTCAATATCACAGGTATGAAATGCACTGCGTCATCCACAACCCAGTTCTGCCGGTCCCCTCCAAACCGTAAAAAGCCCACCACTTGTCCCAGACCTTGCCATGCTTGTGGGGACATCCGTGTGCAGTATATATATTTTCCAGTTTTGCACGCCAATCCTTTCCTCTCTTCCAGGCTATAGTGGACGGAGCGCTGGAGGAGTTCCAATGTTAGGCTACGTCCCTCTCAGCCAGAAACATGGCCAGTCCAACCAGGGTCCTGTCCCAAGGCCCCCCCATGTTCTCCAAAATATCTAACAGAGCAGTTCTAGGCCTGACCTCCACGTGGGATCCCACCACTTTGGAGAGTTTGGAGAGTATACGTGACCAGTACTGCAGTATAACAAGGCAGGCCCAAAGTGAGTGAATGAGTGAAAAAAAGTCCCCTTTCTGCTCTAGGCAACAAAGGCATGTAGGCTATGGAGACACCTGAGCCCTCCAGGTAAGGCGGTGGTGGCTCGCACAGGTAATGCTGTGCGGCTGTGCGGGGCTGTGTGGGGGCGGTAGTGGAGTGTGACATACAACAGGAAAGTGGAGAGTAAGGAAATACAAAGCACTTACTTTGCGTTTGCAGCATCGCCGACTCGGTGATGCTGCCAGCGCAAAGGAAGTGCTTTTATTTATTTTATTTCATTACTCTCCACTTTCCCTTTGTATGTCACACTCAACTACCCCCCACCTAGCCCCGCCCTCGCCCCACCACCCCACAGCGTTACCTGTGCAAGCCGCCACGGAGAGAAGGTGTAAGGTATGCTTGGTGAAGATATATGAAACCGAAGAGCCTGAGCTGCACGGAGATCATCAATACAAGGGGCACCACACAGGCATCCCACCAGTGTGTCTCCTCTAGAGGGGCCTCCCATTCTTCCCATCATGTTCTCAAGTGACCCATCAGGTCTGGGGAGTGTACAACCAAGGCTTCGTAAATTTGTGAGATCCCCCCTTTTTCCAGAGGACCCATAAGTACTCATACCTCCAGTGGGCTGTATTCCGGGACCTCCCCAAGGTCATCACAAGAGTTGGAGAGAGCTTGCTGTAGGTACCGAAAGAACAGTGATTTAGGCAAGTGGAATTCGGACTGGACCTCCTGAAAAGAGTGAATATAACTCTTGTCCCATATATCTCCCAGGAGTGAAATACCATGATGGCCCCAGCCCCGAATCCCTCGAGGTTTGCCACACTTGTCAACCACCAGCCCGTCCACAAAAGAGTGTCCAGTGTAAGTCATTGATACCAGCATGTCAAGCGCAATGCCACCCTCTGGACCCGAAACTCTTTTTTGTGGGGCCCAGGATCAGGTATGGGACCTGTACCCCATACTATATGTGTGTTATGTTCTCCAGGCCCATCGTCGCTATTTCTACCCGATATGCTGGATCTTCCCACCCCCATGCAACTAGTCATTTACTACAAGAATGTGAGCAGACAAATAATCAAGATGGACATCTTCCACGGCGAGTTCTCCATCATAGGTGGCATGGACGCATTTACCAAATGCTACTGTGGTTTTGTTTTTGGCACACAGGAACCTCCGTACCAGCAGGGCCACGGTGTTAAACCAGGTCTGCGGAATGTGAAGGGAGAATTTTGAATGGCGTACATCAGTCGAGGGAGTATCATCATTCTGAACAAAGCAATCCTGCCCATAAGGTTAAGGGGCAGCTTATCCCACCTGGTTTTGTCTTAACCGGCCCTACATAGCAATGAATGGAGATTCAGACTCCATGTGAGCTCCGATTCCCACGATAAGTAGCACTGGGTACAGTATGCAGAGTGACACTCCACGGAGATCCACAGAATAAAAAAAAACTCAGTGGAACTCCGCTCCGCACCAGCCCCACAATTTTTTTTAAAAAGGGTAAAAAAAACACTTACCCTGTCTTCTCTGTCATCTGCGGGCTGCCCTCCTCCTCACCGGTGTGTCTCCTCTCTCCTGGCTCTCCTACTTGCCATCCTCCTCCTCCCCCTATGTTTTACGTCTTAAGCAAGACATAAAATGTAGGGGGAGGAGGAGGACGGCAAGGAGGAGAGCCAGGAGACACCACAGCGAGGAGAAGGGCGGCCCGAAGACGACAGAGAAGACAAGGTAAGTGGTTTTTTTTTAACCCTTTTTTGGGCCGTGGCACAGGGGGCTGAGGGGTGCACACCATTCCCCCACAGAGTCGGAGTTTTTGCCTCAACTTCTCATTCGAGGAGAGCGCGGAGTTGGTAAAACTCAGCTAACTCCGCTGACGGAGCGGAGTACGCTGCCTGGGCTTAACGATAAGTGCACTCCCTGGTAGATAAAACTAAGACAACGTATGTGAACCCCCATGGTGGCTGGCCTCTTCCTGATAAACCCCCCTGCAGGAGGTCCGAGAGTGACTTATCCCAAATAAACCTCATTCCAGAAGCCATGCCAAAGGTGTTAAGGATGTGGATTAATCTAGGCCACGTCTCCATGGGCTAGGAGAGAAATAGAAGGACATAGTCTGTATATAGGGCAATCCGGTCCTCTGTCGCCAGACCCCAGTCAAACCCCCCACAACTGCGTGTCACAACACACCCAGGCCACCAGAGGCTCAAGCGCAAAGAGGAAGGGAGATAAGGGAGAACCCTGCCTTGTGCCCAATCGAATATGGACCGTGGAGGACTTCACACCATTTATTATGACCTGTGTGTGCAAACAGCACTTTAATGTAGGCCCGACATTGTGGGCCGAAGCCCATCTTAACAAGATTCTCCTCCAGGAATGACTAGTGCAGAGTGTCAAAAGCTTTCTCGAAATCAATAAGCATAAACGCCGCTGACCCGCCAACTGAACGAATACCTGCCAGCGCTAGTTGGACCCTCCTAATGCAGTGTCTGGTGCTGCGCTGTAGAATAAACCCACATTGGTCCAGGTGGACCAATTGGGTCAGGACTTTCAGTAGGCAATTAGTCAACACTTTAGCATAGAGTTTGACCTCTGCACTAATGAGGGTGATGAGGTGGTATGATGTGTACCATTCTGGGAGTGGCCAGGCTTGGGCAAAAAAACATCAGTATCGCTAGATCTATCTCCAAGGGAAATTGCCCCTTAGACACCGCTTCTGTGAACATATCTATGCTAAGGGGAAGGAGGATCATCCAGAGCTTATGATAATGCTCCACCAGGAAGCCATCTGGCCTCAGGGTTTTACCCGAATTGAGATCAGATAGCACCTCGCCCACTTCCTCGAGCATGAGTGACTGATCCAGGTCATCCCTGTCGGTCTTTGACAGGCCGTGCAATGGTATGTCCACAACAAGGGGAGCACTGCCTACACAAGGCAAGCGGATATGTTCAGTGCACAAAGTCTCGTGATAATGAGTGAAGGCTGATGCTATCTCAGTGGCCTTCTCCACATTCACCCCAGTCCTGCCTAACACTTTAGGAATCATTCTGGTCTTGATGTCTTTAGTGGCCAACCAATACAGAAGTTTACTAGATTTGTTCCCACATTCATAGACCTGCCTGGTGTAAGCCATCCAACATCTAAGGCCTCCTCCAGGCATAATTGAATGTTAATGTTAATGTTATATGATATTTGTTAAGCGCTCGTACGCCCGGAGGCTTCATGGCGCTGTAGGAAGGAACAGGCGTGGCCATCGGTTGGTGGAGAAAAGGCAGCTTAGTGATGCGCCTGGGAGAAGAGCCAGGTCTTCAGAGAGTGTCTGAAGCTGAGGATGTTGTCACTAAGTTTCAGATGAAGAGGGAGAGAGTTCCAGAAGGCAGCTGCAAGATGGTCAAAGCAGCTGCCTCCGAGACGCTTCTTCTTATACGAGGGGATAGTCAGAAGGGCTTTATGAGCAGACCGGAGGTTGCGGGAGGGGCTGTATTTTTTAAATAGGTCTCTGATGAAAATGGGGCCAATGTCGTGTAAAGACTTGAAGAGGATACACCCAGCTTTGAAGGCCACGCGTTGCTCAACCGGGAGCCAATGCAGCTGTTTCAAGCCAGATCTGACTGATTGCCTTCTAGGGATGTTCAAGAGAAGTCTGGCTGCCTGGTTTTGAACCAGCTGGAGGCGTTTTAGCTCTCCAGTTTGGAGCCCGAGGTAAAGACTGTTGGAAAAGTCCAATCTGGACAAAACCAGGGAGATGACGATCTGAGTGAGGGCAGCTTGGGAGAAGAAGCGGGCGATTTGTTTTATTTTCTTCAGCTGAAAAAAACTGGAGGAAACAACAGCTCCGACTTGTTTTTTCAGGGAGAGATCCTCACTAATGAAAATGCCAAGGCTCTTAACCGAGGATGATTTAGATGGGGGGGCACCCATGCAGGAGGGCCAGAAACTGGGGTTCCAGCTGAGGGTGCTCTGTCCAGGCAAGACCAGTTCGGTCTTGCCTGGGTTAAGTTTCAGGTGATTGCAGCTCATCCAACTCAAAATGTGGGACATGGTGTTTTGGAATTCTACCACAGAGTCCTTGGTGTTCAGAGGAAAGATGAGCTGCAAATCATCGGCGTAGTTGAAAATGGTGACCTTAGCGTGCCTGAGGGAGTACAAAAGAGGGCGTAGATACAAATTAAAAAGCAGGGGAGACAACGAGGAGCCTTGAGGTACTCCACAGATGGTGGGTATGGTGGGAGCTGTGAAGGAGCCCAATCTGACCAATTGAGTTCGGTCAGTGATAAATGAACGGATCCAGCTCAGCGCAGGGCCCCTGAGGCCTGCCTGTTCGACACGGTCGACTAGGATGGTATAGTCGACCGTGTCGAAGGCAGCAGAAAGATCTAAAAGTACCAGAGCTTGATGGATCCCTTCATCCGCATTCCGCCTCAGGGTATTCTGCACCGAGAGGATGACCGCCTCAGTGGAATGGCAAGGGCGGAAACCGGCCTGATTAGGTGCTAGATATTCCGAATTTTCGAGGAATGTGGAGATGCTGTCGCATACATGAGATTCCAAAAGTTTAGCGCAGTATGGCAGCAAAGATATAGGCCTGTAATTGAGTGGGTCTAATGGATTGGCTCCTGCCTTTTTTATGAGGGGAATAAGGAGGGCTTTCTTAAAGTTGTTAGGAACTTTACCCTGAGCAAGTGAGCCATTCAGCATGGGAAGTAGGCCCCCAGGGATGCTGGTACCCACTTCTTTCAGGATGTAAGGGGGGCAGATGTCATCAGGGGAGCCGGATTTAATTTTAGAAAGAAGTTTAGATAGGTTAACGTTTTCAATGGGGGGGTAGGAGTCCAGAGTAGCAGGGTTGTAAAAGGTGTCTGCAAATAAAAGGGGAGACTGAGTGGTAGGAATGTTTTGTTTAATGGTGCAGATTTTGTCAAAGAAAAAGGAGTTTAATGAATTACAAAGTTCCTGAGTGGGAACTGTCGGGAGGGAGGTTCTGTCACTGGTGCTAAGATCTTCCACAATGTTAAACAGTTCCTTGGATTGATTATGAGCCTTAAGAATTTTTTCTGAGAAATAGTCGGTTTTGTGTTTTAGGATAAGCTTTTGGTAATTTTTGCGAGCCTTGCAGGGAGGGAGGCCCTGTCCAGCACCAAGCAACATTAATCCCCGCACCCTACTCTTCTGGTACAATATGGGCACCTTGTGATCCGTTATCTTTGCCAGCCATTCAAGGTCCTTACCCTGAAGATAGGAGGGGGAAATTCCCTGCATGGAGGCCTTACAGGCTCCCCACAGTTTATTAGGGGAGTATAAATTGTCCCTATTGATATCCAGAAATGGCTTCCATTCCACAGCCAAGTGGGAGGTATAGTGGTCAGGAACCAAGATTTCGATGCAACATGGACCTATCTCACTCAGGAGGGGCTCCGAAGTGTACTGCTACTGGGGCGTGGTCAGATATCCCCGTGGCAGTATTTCTCTGAGACCCAGAAAGTAACACTGGGCAAATCACCACCTGGATAATGGCAGTAAATTCAGCCATGGGACTCTTGTGTACATTTCAGTCGTTTTCCCTTTTTCCGTCAGTGAGACTGAGGTGTAGGCCACTTATTTTATGTTTTGTGATGAGTGAAGTAAGTGAGGGTGGCAAGAGACACTAGCGGGCCTACTTATGAGCCCCTTGCACTGTCGGTGCATCACGTTGTGTGACGCACCGGTGGTACAACCTGCTGCTTGAAATTTACAAGCACACGTAAGGCCACCCTGCGTGGCTTCATGTGTGCTCATAAATATCGCCCCATATCACGCAACACCTTGCTTGTTAGGGTCATGATATGGGTGTTGCTGTAGGTGTTCCCACACAAATCCCATGCCCACTGATGCATTTCCAGATTTACAAGCAAGTGAAACCTGGAAATGCGTCAAAATGATACGCCACCCCCTGGGGTGGCGTAGCGAGGCGCAACGAGGAAAGATGTTTTCATTTTTCATAATATTTTCCACTTTCAATGCATGCTGCATTCTACAGCATGCATTGGTATATAAGTACAAATACATTTACATTGGAAGAGGAAATCACCTCAAGTGATTGTTTTTCCTTCCTGCACAAAAACAATCTCCCCATGACGCAGGCATCCCTGCGCCAGGGAGCAGCACAGAGATGCAACATGTTGCTGTAAATATGTCGCATCCCTGTGCCTCGAAACTAACGTAGCTTGGCACAGCAAATTAACTAGCGGAACCGTGCTGCGTTTGCTTCTCGTAAATAAGCCCCAAGGTTTTTAGTTTTGGCATAGTGGCACTTTAACATACAAGGGTAAACAAGCATTGAGGCATGGGGCCTAAAACAACATTAGCTTTAACATTTTCGCCTCAGCAAAAGAGTGTGCTCATTGATGTAAATCATGCTGTAGTGCATATTGGAATAGATACGGAAACCGGACCCTGCTTTATGCGATGAAACGCCTAACAAAAAATATAAATCTTTCACCTTGTGTTTTATAGAATACATAATCATTGAGGACTGGTCAAATGTCTTACATTTCTCATGCTATCCAAGCATGCAAAAGTGTACCCATGAACTCTGTTTGAGAATACAAAATTATGAAGCATACACATAAAAGTAAGCTCTTATTCCGTATGGAGCCATCCAGAAGTCTAGAAGTTCCTTCTTCTCTCTGCATCATTCTTTCAGCTTGGGCTGTAGTGAGAGGAGATATATTTTTGGTCTACTGGTATGAAATTCAGTCCCTTAAATATTTCCCAGTGTTCCTGTTCTTCACTTTTTTGTTGCTTTGTAGACTCATTATTGTAACTGTGTGCAGTGGATCCAGATATGTGTTTGTATGTATTTTCTGATTGATGCACGAGTAGCCCAGAAATAGCACAGGTGAGTTTTTGTGTATATGGCAGAATCTGTATAAGATATGATCATTAACAGTGAAGACATTAATATATTTTTATTTCAAATGGAACATAAATATGCCATACAGAAAACTGAAAGTGATATTGTTTACCCCAATAAGGGTTTTCATTTCAGAATACCTACACACGTAAACTAAACAATGTGTCTAGCACAGCATCTGTTCCTATGAGAAATGAGGACGGTTTTCATTCATAAATCTTGCATCAGCTCAATCCCTAGTGAAGCAATCTTCACAATTATTTGTTGAAATGTATGTTTTCGTTTTTTCAACACAGAACAATATAGTCTATCAATTTTGCATTAGGTCAACACAATATAGTCCAATTTCTGTACACACTGATCCCCTGATACCTTGACACACGGCAGAGTTCCCTTCCAGTGCTCAGTACCCACAAACACTGAATTCAGGCACATCCATACTAGACAATAGTTTGCACAGTTTCATGCTTATTCGTCATTCTGCCCCTCTGTTTGGCGCTGTTCCCAGTGAATCCTTCGGCCCCATGGTTTATTTCACAGTGAGCTCTACTTCTACTCCATATCTTATCAAATTTCTTTGGGCATTCTCTTCCCTCATACACCACTCTCTCCACTCCCATGCATAGGTCCATGTCTACTAGCCACCACTGTTAGGTCGGGATATGTTTGTTACCTCATTCCCTTGTGATAATTCTCTTATCTATTATTAACCTCAACATCCACAACATCAGGTTGGTTCTGGGTAGATGAACACTATTAGGAATACCCAGTATAATAAAATGGGGGTTGCATGGCACACCCTCGTCTAGGATTGCACTTAATGTTATTTATTCCCAGAATATATGTGTTTTAGGACATCCCCAGATTGTCTTGAAAACATACCCTCTTCTTTGTGTCATCTGCTACATGTGGGAATCGGTACTTTTCTCACTTTATAGAGTTTACTTCTATTATAGTAAGCCCTGTGCAGACTTTGTAGTTGCATTAATCTCAATCTTGCCTTTCTAGTTACCTCCCTCGATGCATGAGTGCAGCTTCCCAATCAATGTCTTCCTTTGGGTCCCTGTCCCTCTCACAAGTCGCCTTTAGTTTCTCTGAATTGTCGGGTCTTTTAATGTGGGATCATTAAATGAGCTTTGTTGTTGATCTCCCCAAGGAGATATCTATTTTCCAGGGGGATGCTATCAGTTGAACCCTTCCGGTTCACCAGCTCCGCCTCTAGTACAAAGTCTGAACGCTATAGATTTATAAATTTGAGTGTGTGCCATCTCCTATTCCTCTTGCAGTGTATCAAACTCTTTCAGTCCTTCTCCATCCATCACATCTCCTACTTTAGATATTCCTATGCGATAGCGAGGCAGAAAGCCCATCTGTTTGTCCACTTCTATTAGTGTTTCTCCATTCCACAGTGAGGTTTCTCTCCTTCCCAGCAAACCCAAGTTTCTTGTGGCTTTATCCCCAGTATTAAGAGCCACCTGGTTAGGCACCAGAAGATCCTTCCTTTTCCAGTCTTCACAATTATTATCAATGTGTGAACTAGTGTGTAGTGTAATGTCATACCACTTCTAACAGGTAAGTAAGGGAAATAGTACTGCATGGTTCTCTTAACTCCTGCATTTCATGTCTGCATGTCTAAACAATCAGCCAGTTTTATTTGCCGGCCTGCATTCTGTGGCATTTGCCCTAATGTTGATTTACGTGGGCTGTTGATTTCAAAGAAGGGATGGCATTGATTGCACATGAGGTTTTCACAGCTTCTTCTTATGAGCGCTGAAGGCGAATTCCTGACCCTGCCTGATGAACAGAGCCCTGTCGTTGGCTTTGATGCACAAATTAATTGCCAGGGTGACATTTGTTCCGCTTAGCCCTGAAGAGGCCTTCAATTGTAAAGCCGAAACGCATCGACCCATACCTCCTAGAATCTACTCCAAGCAAGAAGAAACAACAGATAATCTAATATTTTTGTAGACCAGCATTTGAGTTATAGCTGTACGCAATTGATATGCGCACTATTTGTGCAGGTCTATTATTATTTGGTGTATTTACCTAGAGACAGCAACATTTTTTGTCACCTGTTAATAATGGTGTTTTGTCTGTCATCGCAGTCCTAATGTTCACCTGTGTTAAAGCACTTTCTTTGACATTTCCTACCCTTGACGTATAGCAGTAATACATTTTGAAGGTTTTTGGGAAGTATGCAAGTTATATTGAACAAGTAAATATGCTTATGTGAATGCAAGTTTGGTGTTTTTGCCTCTCTTCTATGTAGCACAACAATGCCTCTCATAATGATTACACTTTGCAATTTAACATATGAGATTCATTCTTAAAAGGTGATTTCAGCCATAGCGAGGCTACAAATACCAGGTCTGCCTCTTTTTGAAAGGTAATATATCTATCCTGCTAGAGCATTTATTTATTTTTTCCCTTGCTTAGTGGTGTAGCCCAGGCTCAAGATGCCACCCCCATCCCTCTTTTTGTTTCACAATATCACAAGGACTGCAGAGGAGGACTAGAGGGTAGGGATTTGAAGATCGTTGGTGTTTCTGCATCCTGAGACAAAGGGTTACACTTCCTAATCACAGGTGCCTAGAGCATACTCAAGTATCAACTATATCTTTATTACACAAGGGTTGTTGCATTCACTTCATAAAACTGGCTTTGCCGATATATGTGTCTCTGGCCATGTTCATGTTGAGATTGAAAGGGAAACACACTAAAGGCAGGGGGTTACCTAAGTGGGTAGTGGAGGATAAATGGGAAAATATTTAGGGACTCTGTGCACAAGAATGCAATGACGAGTGAAATAGAGCAATTCTTTTGAGTCAGTTTCGATTTGGGCACTTCCCTTCCAGTTAACTGGGATACATTTAAAGCCATAATATGGATGTAGCCTTAGCAATTTCACCTAAGACAGCGAGAAAAGAAACTGAGATAACATTAATAACTGAGGTATAAGAACTTGAGAGGTCAAATAATTAAAGTAATACTCAGGTAAATGACCATAAGATCGCAATAATCAAAGGGCAGGTATATATTTGTGACTAAACAGAGCTGAACCAACCCTCCTAAATCTAGGGTAGAGAGTGTACGATAAAGGAGAAAAAGTGGATACAAGGCTGGGGAGTAGATTATGGTTAGGCAGAGCCAAAGTGCATTTTGTAAGAGTAAGACTGCCATTTGCTGTGGGCTAAAACGTCAATCAAGTATTTGGGCATATAGTTGACTGGGTACACTGAACAGGTGGTTTAGAGCCAACTAGTTGAAACTCCATAAGCAAAAACAAGACCCTTTAGGGAGATGGCGTTTGTTGCATGTTTCATGGCTAAGCTATGTAAACGTCAAGCACAGGACTATTCTCTCTAGGTATCTATATCTCTTCCACATACTTCTTCTAACACTCCTGGAGCAGAGCTGTAGTTTCTACAAGACGAACTGATAGCCTTCATATGGGCAGGCGGAAGGGTACAGGTTAACAAAAAACTACTTGTGACCCTGACACAGAGGGGGCGAGTGTTGGTGTGCCTTGATATAGTGACGTCCTATCATACAGCTCGCTTTCGGCTTGTAATAGAGTGGATTGTGAATGAGTTGTAAATTACATTCCTCCCAATGGAACATATGGTGGTGAGCCAACCACTGTAGGATCTAGAGTGGTTAGCAAAACCCCAGCAACCCCAAATTACGTATTTGGCTACCTCTGTCAAACCAGCAATGGAGGTGTAGAATTGGGCAGCATGTGAGGTTAAATTAACATCATTTCCAAATGCATAATTGTATTCCAATATTAATTTTCACACCAGCTCACTCAGGAGACAATTTTAGATCCTGCACATAAGCAGAACGTAGGACCCTCTCAGATATGTTCAAGCAAGGATGGGTGAAAACACTTTAGGAATGTAAGATGGAGTTTGGGGTGAAAGAATTTGATAGGCTACAGTACGTACAGCTTCAGCACTAGGTACTTCATACATTGAATGAGGAGGCCCCCACAATAGAATTGAAACCCCAGAAAAGTTTTACCACGAAACACATAGAATCCTATGTGAAAGTACATGTGGTGAAAAATTAGGCTACCAAACTGAGTGGGCTAAAGCCCTGATTAAGGAAAGAACATACAGATGTTGAATGATAGCTACTGTGGTTTGACATTCCTAAAACATATAGAAGCCAGTGGCGGCCGCCACTATCAAAGGATGGTGGCCGGGTGGAAGGAGCGAGTGCGGGGGGGAGGTTAACAATAATTTAAAAAACGTTCCTGACGCCGCCGGCCGCCTCTCATGTCACTCCTGCTGACCTCTTCCTGGTTCCCAGCAGCCCCTTGGACAGTCTCCCAGCCAGTTCCTGTGCTGTAGAGCAGCACGGGGATTGGCTCGAGCAGGCAGGAAAGACACTCCGCTCAGATAATTGAGTCTGTGGGGTTTCTCCAGCCCGGCCGCTGAATGCAGCCGGGCTGGAGAAACCTAAGCCCGCATGTGTGTTTTGGTTGGCCAGAGACAGCCAGCCAAACACACATGAGCACTTAGGGAGTGAACAAGCACTCCTCCGCCACCCTCCCATGCCCCGCTCCTCCATGCACAAAATGGCTCATGAGTCAGCAAACGAAAAATAAAGCAATGCTAGAGCATCGTTTTCTTTTTTGTTGCTGGCTCTGCGCCAGCAGTGGGGCGACATTCCTCCGCCATTGCGGAGGAGCCGCCACTGATAGAAGCACCCTTTACAGAGAGTCAGCATCCAAGATATTGTATCAATGGTACTTGACCCTGAAGTGATTGCACAAAATACACCCCACAATGCCGTACGTATGTTGGAGATTCAAAAATGCTACACATGTTGTGCTACTGTTCTGGACTCAAATTGTTCTGGAATATGGTTGTGAGCCACATCAAAGGAGTCTTGGGTACGCTATTCCTGAAGACTCTGATCTTGCACTGGTGGAGTTAGCAGACATGGCCTTGTATTATATGTGTGCTACTGAAAGGTCAAAGCTAAGTCAGATGGGAGGGGCTGCAATGATGCTAACTGTCTTTCACTGGAAAAGAAAGCCCCCCCAGCATTGTGCAGTGGTTTTATAAATTGTGTCAGTTGCTGTCAAATGCGAAAGCTACTCGCAACTTGACGCATATCAAAAGAAAGTTCTCCAAGTTGTGGGGACCTTGGAATCCTTACTTCTTACATCCTAGGTTAAGAGCATTACTCCTATTTGACAGAGATTTGGTACTCCTGGGGAGGTTGTCTTTGTTTTCTGTCTGATATTAATGATAGGGGAGAAGGATTGTGACACATTAGTTAAGTCCTTGCTTAACAGATATATGTGACATGCATTAGGATGAGATGAGGGAGAAAGAGATGGGGATTGTTAAATGTGACTATGTCTTAAACAACTATATTTTGTGATGCTCTGCAAATGTTTATAAAAGAAGTTTCTCAAAAAATGAACCAGGTTTACGCAAAAAACGCTTCCTTAATAAATATTCATCCAACTAGGACAATGCATTTTAATGGAATGTGTGAAGAGTACCAGTATTTCATTTAGAAGTTACCAGCACAATCTTAAGAGGTAGAGGGGTATATCCTGACGACCCTGGCTGTAAGGTTGTCTATACCCAAAGTAAGCCGTCTGCATCATCGCGACAGTTTACTATATTAAAACAGCTATCTTTGCCAGGACCTGTTTATTTGTGTCATAGGTATGGGGAGAACACTCCCACAGAGCAGCAGCGGCCCCTCTTTAAAGGCAGAGGTGCTTCGCCCCCTGCTGCCAGCGCCGCAAATGTGAAACATAAAATGGTAATAAATTGAACTTACTGTCATTGTATTTTTCCCTTTACCCAGTCCGGGACGGTGTTTGGGGACAGGGCCACTGCTGCTGACTGGCAGCAAGGGAGTGGTGCTCGCTTCAACAGTTTACACTGAGCATGTCACTTTGACCAGCTTTCTGCTCGTTTCTTTCCTGACTCTCTGAAGGAGTTGCCGCCGCAGCGCCTGGATACCTCTATGGGTGACAGTGCTGCGCTCTACAAATGCTCATTGATTGATTGACCACGCGTGATGGCACCTACCCAGTACCCACCACCCATTTGCCTGCCCACCACTCTCCGGGGTTACCAGTCACCGCAGCCACACAG
This sequence comes from Triturus cristatus, assembly GCF_964204655.1. Lineage (NCBI taxonomy): Eukaryota > Metazoa > Chordata > Amphibia > Caudata > Salamandridae > Triturus > Triturus cristatus. The sequence goes on from NC_140587.1 coordinate 617,900,546, forward strand.
AGAGGGACGGAAGAAAACGAAAAGTGATTGTTTTGGCTCGCTACAGATACGGTAATTGCTGCTTCCATTCCTGACCTCTGCATCACAGCTGACTTTGACACTGACAATACTTTGATTTAGATATGTCTTTCAGTTTCATTTGACACACTCGAGCTCAATATTGTTCTGTCCAATCGCAGAAAATGGGGGATTGCAGGCTCTGTACGCAATTTGTTCTCTTTCGTTATGGATAACACTAGCAGAGAGTGACATTAGGTTCTTTTCATTCTGCATCTTCCACAACTAGAAGTGGAGTCCCTCAGAGATCCGCACTCTCTACCTATCTTTTCAATCTTCATGTCATGCTAATGTCTTCCCTCATCCACTCAAATGGCTTCCAACTTTACACGTATGCAGACCACACTCGAATTTGGTTTCATTTGAATGGTTAACCTAACAATGGCCACGCTCTGAGTAGCCATATAAGAGATGTCAAGAGACAAACGGACGGACAAGCACTAGCTGACGTTAAACCCCAACAAGGCGGAGGTGCTTGTCCGTGGCGGGAGAGTCTGTAGCGCTCTGTAGTTTGGCCCTTTTAAATGGATCCCTCTACGTGTGTCAAGAGCCGAAAAAACAATATTGATGCCAATCTCTAGCTAACAAATTGGGTTCCATCAGTTGTTTGTTCGAGCCCTTCCTCTTACCAAGCGTTTGTTGCATTCTCCTCTAAGCGGCCTTTGACGGTCATTGAGCAGTTATCACTGCCTTAATAAGATACAAACTTGACTACTCTAACCCCATTTCCCTTAGCATTAAATCCACTGTTCTTCATTGGCTGTAAATAATCCAGAATCGTGCAGCCTAAAGCCTGTGCTTTCCATCTGCTCCCCACATATGCCAGAGTATCTTTTAAAGTCCTTTGTCTAGTCCAGAGATCCATCCACGGATCTGTGCCATGTTTCTTTTCCCAGCGGCTGAGGACATATTACCTCTCTCGCACGCTTCGATCTCCTCATCACTTTGTACTTTACATCCCCTGCTTCAGACTATCCAGAACAGGTGGAAACTCTTTTCCAGTTCTTGTACCTTTGCCCTGGAATGCTCAGCGCTGGAGCTTGCATTACTAAAACTATCTTCTTTTCAGAAAAGGCCACGTTTACAGCTTTGCCTGACTTCCTCTTACACCTGATGTAGCCATGTGCTTTCTGCTCCAAGAGGCATCCAGATGTTTGTGCATTGTACAAATGCACCATAACAAAACACATCCTGACTGTGCAGTCTCTGCAGTCCTTTGATAGCACGTTTCTGTGTTCTTGAGTGGCAATCGTAGAGTTTCCGGAACCGTTCTTCCCTACTAGGCCTGCTGTGCATCTAGTCTGTACCTGTGGCGGCTCCTCTGCTATGGCGGAGGAGCGTCGCCCCACTGAACAGAAGGAAAACTAAAATGATAATAACTAGTGTTCTTATCATTTTACTTTTCCTTTGCAATCAGTGCCTCTCGGGGCGGGGCTGGGCACAGCAGGAGAGGGGAGTGATTTGCACTCCTTAAGTGAGCATGACTGCTTGACCAGCTCTCTCTGGCCGGCCAAACAGTCATGCACACTTTGCATCTTCCCCACCTAGCTGCATTATGCAGCCTGGTGAGGAACATTCAAAGCCTCCCATTCCCCATCCGAGAGCCATGCTCAGACCCATCACAATGCTGCATTGCAGCATTGTGATTGGCTCAGGGGAACCTGGGATCTGGGTGCTTCCTGCTGCTGGGTGTGACAGGAAGAAGGAAGAGGACGGAAAACGGAGGAGAGGCGGATGCCGAACGTTTCAGGTACGTGGGTTATTTTTTATTCTTCGTCCTTGTCCCCAGTCTCCCCTCTCCCCCCACCCCACCACCCGAAACTGTTAGCAGCCGCTACTGCTCTGTCCCCATCTTATCGCTGAGAAGTCCTCAACGTTACATAATAGAAGCATCCAGCACAACATTAAGCAATACAACACAGCATCACATTTCACAACATAACATTACAAACTTCTATCCCAGCACAAAATAAGAAAATACTATAATAACACAAATATTACAACATTAGATTTTGCAGGAGTGCCCATTCACTGCTGACATCTGCTGTAAGCTGCAGGCTACGTGTCTGAATTCTGGCATGGGTGGCTGAGCCTTATATAATTCTGAGATGAATGCTTTTATTACCATTAATAGAGTAATAATAACACCTGCTATTTGCAACGCTTAGAAATACCAGCAGAGGTACAAAGAGTTACATAAAAACACATGTAATTGATATTTATGGACAGCACCATGTAACACAAATACTATGAGTTTTAAAAGCACCAATAGCACTAAACTCTGTGCTCCCCTGTCAATGATTAGCCAAGGTAACCTTTTTCATATAGATCACACTGCACAGGAAACGCTTCCTTCTAGCCCCCCTTCTCTCTGCGACCAAGGGCCTGATGCACAAAACACTTTGATTTTGCAAAGTCAGTGTAAAAGACAAAAACAAATCCAAAATCTTATCTTGCAATGTGCAAATTCAGAAAAGGAACCATAATGCAAAGTTCACAAATGTTTGCAGTGTAACTCCTTTTTGGAAAAAGTGCAAAGTCAATTGTGAAGGCATGGCCACTCTGTGAATGGCTAATGAAATGTACAAAAACTATAACATGAGTAAAAAGTGCTAACCACAGCAAACATTGGACCAGGACAACCTGGTGCAACCAAACTGCAAACTATGAACGAAGGGACCTTTACTGTTTGCATATCACAAAAAGGCTGGCCACAGTGCAATGTTTGCATCTCTCTGCGACCAGACTCATTCTTTATCGTATGAGGGATTTTCAAATGTTCGCAGAAGTCACAAACTATGCTCATGGAGCAGGAATTGGCTTGCAGCTTATTGCAAAAGATTGTAAATGCTTGGAGGGAGGCTTGCATGGGGCAGCAGGCATGATACCGGTATTCACATTTGGAAGATTCTCACCCAATTAACATTAATGAGGTGAGCAGTTTGTGACTTCTTGGGAGCAGCCCTTTTGCATTAGAAGGAGCCCGGTCACAGTCCAATGGAAAACACTGCACTGCAACTAGTCTCCCTTGAGCATCAGGCCTAATTGATAGAGTGCTTCATACAGCGTTTGTGTAATTTCTAAGCCTTTAGACAAGTGTTACTGTAACTCAATTTAATGGTGCTGAATTAACTGACTTCGTAAGGATGGAAGCCTGAGTTGACCTTGCCAAGAGGCAAGCCTAGGGCCTGCAGATCATGTTTTACAGTGGCAACCCTTTAGCTCGCTGACTGTATCATATAGCTATGTTGGGGAACATTATAAAGGCACCAAGAACGAAATCATTCATCTATAGAATTCTACACGAATGTAAATGGTGGCAGCCAATGGCTTTCTAACCCATGAGAAATACATGGTTATTATATAACTATTCGTTAAAACAAAATACATTAATTCCTTTGAAGAAATGATGATCAATAAATGGAACAGGATATAATATTTAACCCTTTCTCTTAGATTTCCGATCCCCTACCCAACTTGATAGATAAAATATTTCTGAATTCTGTTCTACCATTGTTTTCGCAATTGTAACTTCTCTCATGGAAAACATGCAATGCAGTTCCTCTTGAAAGGACACATTCCACATAACTGTATTTGTTGCCAAACTCTTTCAACAACTCAGATAGATGGGTGAGCTGTTTCAACATATTTGTTCCTACTATTATCACAAAACTCTCAACCACCCTTTACATACAGTTGTGTTTTTTAAAATATATTTTTCTGGTAAACAGCACTATTCTGCTGATAAATCAGTCAGTTCTAGCTGAAAAAACAGAGCTGCTTTAAAAATAGGCAAAAAAATCAGTGGCAGGTTCAAAAATAGACATTTTTCTCAGGGCAATTTGAAATTGGACATTGAAAATAGCAAATCTTGAACCGTCCAAAACTGTAATCCCAAAATAAATGTTATCTATTTTAAATCATTTTTTTTTATAAAACAAGCATTCAACCAGTCTAATAGGGATAAAATGTGTGTCGTTCAGAGGAACACAAGCTACTTGCATAAAATTAAGAGCAACATGCTTGTGGAAAAGCAGATTAAGTTGGGGTCGGGTTGAGTTTTTATAGCTCATCATTACAAATGCTCTAACATGGCTGTCCGCGGTGGTGGAGAAACTTTGGCTTCATTTATGTAGGCCCAAGCCAACTGATGGGCTTGCTCTCATGTGACAACTTCGTATCGTCTCAGATGATCACCACATGGCCTTTGAAAATGAAGCATCCTCTGGTTTACAGCTGATGTGAAGTGTTGGGAGAACAGCGTGTCCCAGCCCTGTTATAAGGCATTAAGCACAGCTGGGTTTTTCCAACTTACTCAGGAGTGATCTTGTATTACCAGAATAGGCTAGCCAAAGACAAAAGAAATGCATGGGAATTTGCTGAAACATTCAGGGCCTCATTTACGTGGCCTCTTGCACCACCGGAAAGTCACTTTTTGTGACGTTCCGTGGCGCAGGAGCGTGCTCTATATTTACGAGGCAGCATTAAGCCACCTTTTTTGGCTTAATGCTGCCTCGTAAATATCGTTCCCTTTAACGCAGTTTTCTGCGTTAAAGGGGCATGCAATGGGTTTCGCTGGGAGGGTTCCCGGCAACACCCATGGCTTTTTGACACTGCCCCAGATTAACGAGAAATCAAATCGTAAATCTGAGGCAGCGCCAAAAACCTACGCCTCCCCATGGGAAGCATAAGAGAGGCACAAAGCGGAGAAATATCTTTATTTCTCCCCGTTTTTTCTTTTTCTATGTGTGCTGCATTCTTCAGCACAGATAGAAAGAGGAAAAAGCTTCCCTTCATGCACAAAAATATTAATCCCTGCAACACAGGCACCCTTGCACCATGGTGCAAAGGTGCCTGCGTAGGCGCACTACAGCCCATTGTGCATCTGTGCCGTATGTGATAGATACAGCAAGACCTGCAGCGCTGACCCTCAGTTTTTTAGGCAATAAGGCCGAATTGCTAAATTACACCATGTCTGTACCAAAGGCAATTTATTTGAAATTCAGAAAAGATTTCCATGTTAGCAAATCTGCAAACTTCTTGGCACATCATACCCAAAGTCACTGCTCAAAATGACAGAAAAAATGCATTTGCTCTTTTAATTTTTTCAGTTGGCAGCCTACATTAATGTTTTTGGTAATGCAAATATTGGTATGCTAACAAATCGCATTTCAGTCTGAGGCAGGAAATTCCAATAATGGTTGCCATAACCTTAATAGAGTAGGTCAATTGTCTCTATGCCCTGGCAGTCCAGGGGCAAAGGGGCACGGGCCACCAGATCCAGTGTTTCCAATGGTGTAACCAGCTGAGGTTCCTTTGGCGGAAATCCTGCATTTTCACCACCTCTACAAGGAATCCGCAGGATTGGTGGGGTAGGTAAAATTGCCAATTTATGGTGTTTGACTCACTCAGGCAAACACTATGGGGTCCATTACGATGGCGGGCGGTCTTTGTACGCCCGCCACCGTAACGGTACACGGGACCGGACGCCAGAGGTTAGGATGCAATTAGGATGCCACCGCCCGCATATATTACATTGTGGCGGGCGGTGCTGTAAGCAGCACCCGCTACAATGCAATATATGCATGTTGTGCATTGGCATGCACAACGTGACAGGCACCACGCCGTGCCTGCCACCTTGTGCATGCCAATGTTGGGGAGTATCATGGGTACCCCCCAAGTGCAGCCCCCCACCCCCCTGAACTCTGCATGCCTTTCCATGGTGGAGTCTCCGCCATGGAAAGGCATTGAAAATACCACATACTAATATGAATGGCGGTGCCTGAGGGGCACCGCCACCATATTATGGGCCTTTTCTGGGACAATTGCCTACAGGCGGAAACGCAGTGGACGGTCTTCCCATCCGCCGCGGTACCCCCCGGCAACGCTAATGTGGCGGGGGGTAAAAGGCCGTCTGGCGGGGTGTGTTGGCGGGCGGATCGCTACCGCCCGGCGGGCGGTGGTGATCCACCCGCCATGCTAATAGGCCCCTAAATGAGGGTCTAAAGCATTAAAAATGTTGCTATTGACAAATTCAGAAGACTGGATTAAACGGATTATACCCGCTCCTACTCGCTGTTGTTTCTAATCCTGTGAAGGCAGACATGAATCTACTTTAGTCCACCCCAACACATTTTTATCACTTTAGCCTGGCCACTTAGGTTTAAATACTTCTCCTAATACCATATTCTTTTCCAAACTTGTGGAGTTGAAACACCAGCAGCTAAAAGAGGCATAACACAAATTTTAGTCCTGCACTTGCTACAGCTCATATTTATTTATGAGTTTGTGTTGCCACACTTCAAAATGTATAACATTAACTGCGATTTTTGCTTTCAGCCAGTGATTCTGGTACCTCTATGTAGTTTCACTGCACCCCCCACATAACCCTTAAGCGATTTTTGTAAACCCTTCCAAAAACATACTAAGCGCCACATAACACTGATAGCAATTGCCCTTTTTTGGAGCAATGTCTGGAGCCTGGACACAGTCAGTTGGAGTCCATCCCATGCATTAGCTGTTGGCAAATTACAGAAGATTCTGCTTCCTGTACACCAGAATCTCCATGCTAAGGCTCAAGGTGATTCAAGGCCCTATATCTTTGAAACTGCCACTCTCAGTTTCAAGGGCATGATCATTGGACTCAGGTGGATCGTGGACTCAACTACCCCCAGAATCTTGCAAACTAGAAGGATATGGTAAAAGGTTCCAAACTCAGGGCAACCTCCTCTAGCTACTACCACCAGACGATGAACTGAAATTAAATAAATTCACACTGTTTCCAGCAGCAAATAGAAGGCACAAGCAGGCTTTCTTCTCACAGACTAGGTTGGGACGAAGGATGGTCACCAAGATATGAAGCAGGTGACAACTCTTCCCCCTGGGCCACAGGCGATGTAGATGATGGAACAAGAAAGTTCTCAAGTATTTGGGTGGAGGGGTCCTGGAGCTGGTGCAGTTCATGGGCGGCTCTTACAGGGTTCTTAGTTAAGATGTACTCTGGACCTATTGGCAAGTGTGGATGTTTTTGAAATGTGCAATCCAGTGTCTTCTCTTCAGGCAGCAATCTCTCAGCTACACTTGTAGATCAACTGTGCAAGATACCTTCGGCCAGCTGAATCAGGAACTTCCACTACACTTGAGAAACTACCAGCCTCTTAAGGACATGACTACAGGGCCCTGAAGGGAACTGTTTCAATGTCCATTGCTTGTATCCTTAATAAACGTAAGCAGTATGGTTTAAAAAGACCACATCCATAAACAGAGCCATGGTACACATTTTGTTTTCCAATCCACCCATCAACCAGGTATTGCTGTACCTCCAGGAATGGTGCACTTCCCCACCTGGGGACAACAATGCTGTTCAAAGAAAGGCGAGAAAACAAAAGTAGCGCTTCACTGCAAAGTCTGTAAAGTGAGGCTGATGTGTTTGGATGTGAATAAAACCAACCTGGCCACTTTGCAACCACTCTGTCTTGCTTTATTTAGTTATGTATTTATTTTTCATATTTAAAACCTTCTATTTCTCTCCATCCCGCTGCACTTTGGAATAGAAAAATGTCAGAAAAAGGGCATTTTCTGCAAGAGTGTTTTTCTGTTTTTGGATCCATTTTACAGGGAAGCAACTAAATGAATGAAGGAAAGAGAGGTTGTGAACCGTTTCTTCAAGTCACGGTTTTCAGTAAGTAAGGAGCAAGACAGAAAGAGAGGGAATAATAGGAAGAGAGGGGAGGGGAGGGGACAGCTTCTAGCACAAAAAAGAAGAGGACATTGCCCGACTCCTATTCCTTCTCTGCCCGTCCCCGAACGTCCACGAAAGCAAGCCGAGCCTTATCTGAATGCCTTTGTCCACCCCCAAAATAGTGCCGCCTGGGGCGGACCGCCCCCACCGCCCCCCCCCCACCCAGCTACGCCACTGCTCCTGATGTCCTGGTGCCCAAAATACAATCCGTCCAGAGTAAATGGGCCAAGTCCTGCGCCTTCAGCACTCGGCTCTGAGTGGTAGCGTGGGTCGAGCAGTCAAAGGCTCCTCCAGGAGAGGTAGCTGCAAGGCATGCAAGGGCTCGTAACTCAAAATAACCACAGTGACCTCCAATAAGATGATTATCCAGTCCAATGCTGATCTTTAGTGTAAAAAGCAGTATTTAATTTACATGCTAAACACAGCACAATAAATAATCCATACAAGTCGTCTGTCAAGACTAGCGCACCCATGCTTGTCAGGGCACTAGTCCCCTTGCAGGTCCTCTCGTTTCTCTCCTCGTCTCCTCCACGCTATACTTGCCATTCATGGTGGTTTTTAGAAGGTGACCTCACATGCTGCTCGAACTAGCAATTTACATTGATGTCTGGCTTTTGCCTTGAATGTTTTGATAAGAAAAATGTATAGGGTAAGTACAGTAATACATTTAGGAAATGGTCATTATTAGTCCTTAGAACAGTTATAATACATGAAGTTTTTCTAGTTTGTGTGAGCTCTTGCTTTATTCAATCATTCATTAATGCAATTTTCAGTTAGTTCGTTTCATAGTATAGGTTAAAACATATCAAAAAAATAATAGAGTGGAACAAAATGAACTGCAGAGAGAAAACATAGAAAAGGTTATCAAAATTATGTAATCTAATATTGCAGATGTGACAAAAGCATGTGGGCACTGCAAACGTGTGCCAAACAGTGAAAAACACATCCTGTGTGCAAAACTTCCAAAGTGATTGAGTCAGAGTTCTGGCAAATACCATACTATCATAGCATTTTGCTAGTGTTAGTGTGGGTGAAGAAAGAGGTGCTAGGCTAGAGGATTCTGACAGGATATATAGAAATAATATATACATTCAGGTTAATAGAACAATAAAATGGGTGGTTTTTCTGTGATCAGGATTCTGTAGGGGTAAGGAGACCAAAGGTTGAGTTATGTCATTGGGGTAAGTGTTGTTTAGTGGAAGAAACCCAGTCCTGTATGTTACACACTGGAGATGTAACAAGTTGGGTGATTCAGGCTGAAATATGATCAGTAAGTCATAACGGGTGAGCTTGTCGCCTTTGAGTAAAAGAAGATCATATCACATTTGGCAATTGGTATTGTCAGGTGAAGGGATGGTAGCGTGGATCTTATATAATTATCTGGTTCTTGGTGAGGCCATCTTAAACGGTATGGGGAAACTGTCATGGGTAGGCGTCCTGTGGCTAGAGTATATAGACCGTAATGGGAATCGAAGGAGATGGCATACCTCAACTACCATATTCAGTATGGTCAGGATCGCCCTCAGTTGTCAGTAAATCGGAAAAGGTGTAGAGTGAAAGCCTCTATAGGTGCGCACAGGTCATAGGCAAGAGTAGGCATTGGCATAGCGGTCTGTGGTGGCAGGAGATGAGCGTAGTAAACTGTAATTTAGAAAAAAGCTGATAAATATATACTGCTCGATTCGAGCAAGGTGGTGTCTCATGGTCCAGAATAAAGAAGCACATACCTCCTTATTCTTTGTAGTTACAGTTATTTGAGCCTACTGTAAGGGGACTCAAAGGGACCCGTGGTGGTCACGGGTAGTATGCTTACGCTGAGCTGAGGCTTATCTCAATAGGTAAAGGAGGTCAAAGTTACGATCTCTGTGTTCAGGGACAATTCGCATTAGTGCTGCTGGTGATTGAGTGTAGGTCAGGAATGTCCAGATGGTGTATCGGAAGATATAGCTAGGTCTTATGACGTGTATAGGTTCCAGGTTGAGGGTTGCAAGAGGAGAGCCTCGAGTGTGTGAAAGGGGCAGCCATTTGAAATGGCTAACTTGGTATGTGTAAGGGTATAGGTGTATAGGTGGGATGGGTAAATGCGATAATATTAGAAGGCAAGTAGTTTGTCTAATGATGAGTGAAAATGTGCATATTGCAATGTTTGTCAGATGGATGTGTCAGAGGCTTTTGAGTTTTGGCTGGGTAATTAGACTGTAAGTGTGTGCACTAGATGTTTAAGCATATATTTACAAAAGGTATACAGACAATATTGTGATAACATGTATTATTTCAAAGGTAAGATGAGCACAACTAGTCATAATCTGGTTTGTTACAAAAGGGTCTGGTTAGGAGATGCAAGTCAAATAGTTAGAAAGTCACGTTTGAAACAATTTTTCATATTTTCAACAAAAAGGGCCGGTGAGGATATGTAAGACAAATAGTTATAAAATCATGTTTGACACAATTTGTAATACTAGTTGATCAGTACATTTTCATACATAAGATAGGTATCAAAAGATTAGTTAGTGTATTCTTGGATCAGTGGTGTATCATAATGTATTGAGAAGATTCAAGACAGCATCGTAGGTTTATCTATCAGAGGGTATGAGTGTTTACGATTCACAGAGGGTTGGTGGGTTACTTAAGAAACAATACCTATTATATGGTCACATATCAGACAGTATGGGACATGGTTCTGTAGAACACCATAGCCGGACACTGATGTAATACCTGTTCCGGGTGGCCTGTTGTTTGCAAAGACATCAACAGTCACTCTTGGGCCACTTGGAGATAAAGGCCCCCCTCAGAGAAGTAAACTGTTGCATGTAGTTTACACAGCACGTCCCTTTCCATAGAATTGAGAGAACTATTAGGGGAAATAAGATAATTGGTGCGTGAAAGTGTGACGTGAAGTCACTACAGTCAGTCGTACAGTCAATTCAACCTCCATAGGAACCTTATTAACCCCAACCTTAGTGATTATAACTGCTGCCTGAAGCCACCTTAGAATCTCTAAGGGGTAAAGATCGTGGCCCTCCGTCAATCAAAAAAAAAAAAGTCTTATTTCTTACTGCTAGTGAGCATGTTGGGTTCTCCTCTGATAAACTACATGACAGGGTCTTGTACCAATTATTCATATTGATGTCCCTCTCCACCTCATCCTACAGGTTGCTGCTTCGGATTCTGAAAGCGTCTTCCATGGAGAATGGTGCCTGCTGGATGTTCGTCAGCATGGGCTGGTCGTCAGTTGAGATCCACTCGGTAGAACTGTCTGATGAGTCAATTGGGAAACCATGGAGTCTGCTTGTTGTTGCTGACCTGCTCAACACTCTCGCACCTGATGACCAAGCCTGCCACACCTAATGCATTTGTCCCTACTCTTGTCTATTCTCTGAGTGCCATGGTGCAGGGGCAGTTGTTTCCCCCTGAATAGTCCTCCTGATAATACATTCCCACAAGTGGTGCCACAGACATTATTTTTTTTTTTTTATTTATTTATTTTTTTTTGAAACCGTTTATTGCAATCTCAAATATATACAAGTATGGGCCTACAACCTTCCGGCCGGCCGCTAAAGTGACAAAAGCAAATGACATACATACAATAAGGCACTTGGCTTTGCATAGACGATAGAGCAGGAGGTATCAACAACGTGGGCCACATAACTCTGAACCCACAATACGGTTTCGTTTTATACAACACAACAACATAAAACCACACCCGCAAGGCAACCCACAATCGAAAATGACGACACGTGCTCCTCAAGTGGGGAACCCCAACCATCCAAAGAAATCCAGAGAGGGGGAGGGAAACTAATCCGGGACTGGGAGAACAGTGTGCCCAGGGCTGAGGGAGGGGGTCAACTATGGGGATGGAGCTGGTGAAGCGGGAGGCAACAACGGCGGCTCGCAAATACCCCCGCGGTAAGCGTTCCAGGGGCCCCATATCTTCACCCATGCCCCAGGCTTACCCCGCGCCACATATACCACCTTTTCTCGGAACATGCACCAATCCATATGTTCTTTCCAAGCCGACACCGCCGGGGGTCTCTGAGATCCCCACCGCTGAGCAATGTCACGTTTAGCTATCATATATCCCAGAGTCACCCATCGCGTCTGCGGAACCGAGTAATCAGTCGGTTCCCACACATTCAGCAGGCATCTCCTCGCTTCAGGCAACAGCGCGACATGTGTAACCGCTCGCAGGACCTCATGCACACCACGCCAGAATCGCTCCACCCTCGGACATTCCCACAGAATGTGTAAAAAAGTCGCCAAAGCACCACACCCACGCTTACACAATCCATCCTCGGCATAGCCCATACGCTGAAGCCTTGGCCCCGTCATATACACCCGGTGGAGTATCTTAAGCTGGACGAAGCGAAGGCGAGCCGGGATGGCCACCTCCTTCGGAGAGGCCACCGCGGAAATCCAGTCCTCGTCGTCCAACTCCAGCCCATCGGCAACCCAAGCCTCGCGGAGGCCAGTCAGTAAGCCCGAGCGGTCATTTATCAATTTCTTATAAATGAGGGAGATCGTGCTGTCCGGAACGTGGCCATCTAGCACTCTATCCTCCAGGGGGGAGGACTCCGGGATGGAGGCCACGTCTGGGAAGACGGAACCCAGTGCGTGGCGGACCTGCAGGTAGCGAAAGTATTCACTGCCCTGCAGCTGAAACTCCGCCTGCAGCATCTCGAATGTCTTGAATCCTCCCCTCGTCCAGAGATCTCCCACTGTACTGATGCCTATCATGTCCCACCTCTCGAAGCCCTTCGAGGTCCACAAAGAGCCAAGCCTCTCCGACGCATACAACGGTGACGCCCGGGTCAAACGGTCCTTCCATCCCATAGCTGCATTAGCCGCGTGCCATACTCGCACCATGACACGCGTGGGTCCCGTCAAGCGGGAATCGGGCACGCTAGTGTAGAGCGCTCGATTGTAGTCGCCACCGGGCAGGAGCATTTTGTCCATTTCAAATGCCGGGTTTAGGGCGGGCCCATAGAAGCCGTGATTAATTGCAGCTAACTGGGAGGCCCAGTAATACCGCTTAATATCCGGGAGGGCAATCCCTCCGTCGTACCACGGGAGCGTCAATTTTGCCAGGGCTATACGCGGCCTCCCGTCCCAAAACAGACGGCGCTGTAAGCTTTCCACCTCACGGAAGTAGCGCGCCGGGACCAAGTCCATAGTGTTCTGGAGAGCGTACAAAAAGCGCGGCAATGACATCATCTTGAACAATGCCGCCCGGCCGAGCGGCGAAAGCGGCAAGCGCCGCCAGCGCGCGACATCTTCCTTCAAGCGCTGGAGGGGGGGAAGCAAGTTTCGCTCGTAGCGGGCCACTGGGTCCAGCGTAATATAGACCCCCAGGTATCGAAATCCCTGCGAGGCAATCTGGATCGGACAGCCCCGAGGGAGGACAGGAGCCTCCCCGGAAAGCACATAGACACAGGATTTAGCCCAGTTAATGACAAGGCCTGAATTACGGCCAAAGGAGCGCAGAACATCGACCAGGACAATCAGTGATTTGCGCGGGGAGGCTAAGTACAAAAGGATATCGTCAGCGTATAGGGACACGCGGTCCTCATACTCGGGGGTCCAACGGAGACCTCGGATGGATGGGTGCCACCTCAGCCACTCCGCCAGGGGTTCCAGGGCCAATGCAAAAAGGAGCGGCGACAGGGGACAACACTGCCGCGTGCCCCGTCCCAGCATGAATGGGGCCGAGACTCGACCATTCACCACCACCTGTGCCAATGGGTCCGAGTACAACAATTTGACCCAACTGATGAATCCCGGGCCAAATCCAAATTTCGCCAACATCGCCCAGATGTAGGGCCATTCGAGCGTGTCGAACGCCATGGTGGCGTCCAGGGACGCCAAGATGGCCGGCTCCCGCACGAACGGAACACGCGCGAGCACCCCGTGCAAGCGCCGCAGATTAAGGGCCGTATTGCGATGGGGAATGAAGCCGGACTGGTCTTGGTGGACCAAATCGCCCACCACGCCGACCAGCCGGTTAGCGAGCACCTTGGCGAGGATTTTAGGCTCCGCGTTCAAGAGCGAGATAGGCCGGTAGGATGTAACCCGGTCTCGCGGTCTGCCCTCCTTGTGGATAACCACGATGGTAGCCAGACGCTGGTCCGGCGGGAGGGAGCCCCGCGAGTGAGCCGCAAGGAACATAGCGCGGAGGTGGGGTGCCAGTACGTCCGGTCGCAATTTATACAACTCGATAGGAATGCCGTTCGGGCCCATGGCCTTGCCAGAAGTGACCGAGCGGATGGCGAGGGCAATTTCGTCCGAGGTGGGGGCGGCATCCATTAACTCCCTGTCCTCCATTGAGAGGGAGGGCAGCGCGATGTCACGCAGCAGGGCATGGGAATCCTCCTCCGGGCAGGGAGAAACCGGGGAATATACCTCGCGGAAATAATCCGCGAAGCAAGAGACAATGCCTTCCGGCTCAGTGACACGTACACCATCCATTCTTTCAATCAGCGGGACCACACGATTAGCTCTCTCCTTCCTATCCAACCACGCAATCAACTTACCAGCCTTATCACCCACATCATACAATCGCCCCTGTTGCTCTCTGCTGAGGCCCCTGGCCGCCTCCGTGACGAGGGACCTATAGGCCGCCTGCTTGAGGTGTAGAACGTGTAGCGCAGCGTCAGTCACTCCACTCCCCAGATCACCCTCCAGTTCAGTGATTTCGGCCTCCACCCGGGTCACCTCCTCCTGTGCGCGCCTCCGGGCATGGGAAATAAAGGAGAGGGCCTCCCCTCTAAGCACAGTCTTGAAAGCCTCCCACAGGGAAATGGCAGACGGGACAGACCCCACATTCTCCTCAAAATACCGTTGCAAGGATTTAATCAAGTCAGCACGAATAGTGGGGTCGCGCAGGTACCAGGCATTGATTGGAGCTACCCTGCCCTCCCCCCTCGGGAAGACATCAAAGTGCAACAGGAGTGGGGAATGATCTGAGATACCCCGCGCCAGATGGCGCACCTCCCCCACTCTCCCGGCATAGGCCGCAGGGACAAGGACATAATCAAGCCGCGAAAGGCTACCATGGGCCCCCGAATGGAAGGTGTACTGCAGCTGAGTGGGATGCTTCAGACGCCAACAGTCCACCAATCCCAGCGTGTCCAAGAGGCCAGACAGCCACGCTTGTGCCCGGGGGAGGTCCCTAGGGGGATAGCGATCCAGAGTCCCAGAAGCCACCGCATTGAAGTCCCCCCCAACCACCAGAAGCCCCCCCGGAAGGTCAAGCAGGAGGCGTCCCAGGTCCGCAAAGGTAGTGGACTGTAACCCCGGTGGGACGTACACTGAGACAAAGACAACTACCTTGCCCTCCATTCTCCCCACCAAGACAGTGTAGCGTCCCCTCTCATCATGGCGCACCTCGTCTATTTCTAGCGGGAGCGAGGTCTTGACCATAATGCCCACCCCTCGTGAGCCTGATGTGAAGCCCGAGTGGGCCACCAAACGATAACCACGTCGGTTCATGGCACAATAGGAGTTACCAATGAGGTGTGTCTCCTGCAAAAAGACCACATCAGGCGAAATCCGTTTCAGATATTGCAGGACCACACCCCGCTTAATCCTATCACCCAGTCCGTTGACGTTCCAGGACAACAACGTCAGGTCCCTACCCCCCATCACATACAGAAGCCATCATTTGTCCCCCCGAGAGCATCTCAAAAAAACCAATACAATAAAGGGTTTGCCTTGCGGTAGAAACGAACCACACCCCACCCCAACCCACCCATCCCAACAGAACTCCCCCCACCCTGCACCCCTGCATGAGCCCGAACAGCCCCCCCAAAGTGCAGTGTGCCTGTCGCCCCATGGAAGAAAACTAACTAGTCCCCTAGAGGAGGAGGGAGATCCCCCAAGAGACCCCACACGACCTCCGCAGGAGGGGAACTTACCCTAACAGTCAATGGTGACAATAACACAGTCCAGAGCAAGGCCTACCATTAGTCCCTCAGTCCTGATCCGGCGGGCCCTCCCCACCAACCGCTCCCCCCCACCCCCCCGGCCCCGATCTCCGGGCAGAGTGTCCAGCCAGTCCCCGGCCGCCTCGGGACGATCAAAAAAGTGCGTGCGGCCATCCACCTCCACCCTAAGCTTAGCCGGAAAAAGCATCGCATATTTGAGATTCAGGTCCCGTAGGCGACGTTTGACACCGAGAAAACTCAGTCGCTGCTTTTGGACCGCCGGAGTAAAGTCAGGATAGAAATTGATATCCATATTGTCAAGTCTGACCGGCCCTTGTAGCCTGGAGGTCTGCAGGATAGCGTCCCTGTCCCGAAAATTGAAAATCCGGGCGATGAGAGGCCTCGGAGGGGCTCCGATCTTAGGCCTACCCCCGGGGACCCTATGGGCACGTTCCACTGCAAAGAATTTACTCAGCCCCCGAGGCTGGAGATGGGTGAGGACCAAGTCCTCCACAAACAGATCCGCTGCCTCTGCCTCGCGTCCCTCCGGCACCCCGATAATGCGGACGTTATTCCTCCGGGCCCGACCCTCGGAATCCTCCAGTCGACGATGCATCAGGGCGCTCGCCTGGCCGAGCCTGCGCACCTCCTGTTGGAGGGCCGCCACGTCGGACGTGAGGCCCGAGGTAGAGTGGGCCAAAGAATCGACCCGGTCATTTGTTTTTGAGAGATCGGCTCTCACAAGGCCCACGTCCACGAGGACCGAGTCGATCTTCTGCGCCAGAGTGTCAAAGCGCTGGTCCACCGAGGCCTTCATCTCGGCGATGGCGCCCATGACGTCTCGGAGGGTCAGGTCCGTGGGCAGAGCAGGAGCGTCAGTCGGGCCCGTGGGGGATCTATGCAGCGCCTCTGGAGATCCCTTCTGGAGGGTGTAGCGGTCCATATTGTTGGATTGATGGGCCGCGCCACGACGGGTCGACTTCACCTTAGCCCGGTCGCCATCTTGTTTTGTGGCCATGGTCGCGGTCCCAAATCGAGCCAATCTCCTCAAAAAGGGGGTAGACAATCCCGTTCAAGGGCTCCGGGGGGGGGCGACCACCGCTCCGCAGGACGGACCGCAGCCGGCGGGCCGGCAGGGCACCCCAACGAGGCCACACCACCGCACACCGCTTCGCGACCCTACCTCGCCTGGCAGCAAGGAGGGCGCAAAAGCGAAAGTGAAAGTGCGGGGTGCGCGAGTCGCCCAGCCTTGCCCGCCGCTGTTATTCACTTTGTCGCCGGATCGCCCCACAACTCCAGTACGGGGGGCCGGCGTGGAGAAGGCCGCAAACCTTAATCGGTGCTCCCGCCGGTGTCCGAGGTCCGAATTGAAAACGGAAAACGGGCGTCACCTCAACTCTGGTTCACAAACACAGTCCCCTCATCTAGGACAGGATTCGGTCAGGATTTATGCAGGATGTCGCGGAGGTCCTCGGGAGCCTCGCACCTACGCGGCCATCTTGGGTGCGCGCTAGGCTCCTCCCCCCACAGACATTATTTATTCTATGAAAACACACTTTTTCCCTTTTGCATGATCTTTCCTGTTCAAGGGGAGGAAAGCCATCCCTATCCATGTTTATCAGGACAATAGTAATTGAACCATTGGTGGTGATTCATCTTACAGGTTATAGCCTCGCAAGGCAATAAGGCATTCCTCTGCGTCTGCACTACCAAAGGCTGATATTCCTCTATTGTACATTCAATTTATGCACTCTAGTACCATGCGTCATTGAAATGCATTAGGAAACCAGACACCAGTCCCCCCTGTCTCTGTATGGTCTCTGTTACTTGGGAGATGTCCCCATGTTTCACTGCTAGACCCTTTACAGTCTCTTCAATGGATGCTATCCACTAACATTTTAGCTTCTGATCTCTTTACACCCTCTCAACCTACTACCCGATCCCTATTGGTGGGCACCTTGAAACTATCTTTCACCAGTGCCCACTCGCTACAATAGGCTATCTTAAGCAAGTGAGCTATGACCCCGGCAAGTGGTGGAAAATCACAGCTTGTCAATATAACAAGTCAAAAATATTTTGGCACATTGCAGTGGGGTCTGGGACATCCTTAGCCATTGCTAAGGCCTCTGAAGGTGTCCGGGATTTAAACATAACCATGCAACCCATCACTGTTTAGTTGCCTGTTGCTTAGTGTGCTAAGGCTCAGCTGTGGGCCCAAGCCCACCTAAGTTTGAACAGCCCTTGGTCAGAGGTGATAATGTGTGCCCTGTGTCATGGCAAATCAGGATATTAGTGGGCATGGCAGAGCCCTTAATGCATTGCCTATGGTTTCTGATAGGCCCCCGTCTCACCCTGAGTTGCTTAAAATGTCTTCATCGTCCTCTATCACTATAGTGACACCACCTCGCTAAGTGGCCTATAAGGACAGCATTACCTGTAATACCCTGTTTACTGTTGTTACAATCTTTGCTACTGCTTCATCCTCTCTTAGCAGTGTAGTGTTTCTATATTACACCTCGTCTCTGCTTGCATCTGGTGTGGTAGAAGGTGAATAGGATCGGGTGTGAGATACTGGAAAACTACTCACTTCGCTCTAGAACTCTCTTCCTCTCTTCCTTCCTTAAGGTGCAGTCTCTGGCCTTCTTATTTGCTCTGCGCCACTTGGGGATGAATGTGGTGTGGTATCCTTTCATCTGTTCCCTTCCTGAGCCCTGTCAGCCTAGCGTGTGGTTATACAGGTCTCCAAGTCATCCCATTCTGTATGGGGCCTGAAGTTACTGTAATTGAGGGTAAATGCCCACTGCTTGTGAAGACATGCCTAATATTCTCAGTTTTGGTAAAGTCTATCTGCACCTGTCTGTTAGTCGAAAAATGTTAGTCCAAATACACAATACTACCACTGCTGTGTGAGGGTAAATCCTGTTTGGTATCCCCTTTAGTCGATCCACCCCTGCTTGGTCAATCCGTCCATACAGCACAAAGTGAAAAGGATCTTTTGTCCTTCACATAATTTGCTATTGCTATTAGTCTGAAATCGTATGGGTAAGGCCTTGTCTTTTGTAATTGTTGCTCTTTACTAGTGCATTTCCTAGTGACGGGGGTTAATGCGCTTTATCACCCTGATCATTCTGATCCGGCATCAGTGTTTGTTTGTCTTTGTTCATTTCCTTCATCACATTACAGCGCCCGTGTGTCTTTTCGCTACCTTCTTCCAAGCTTCCAGGCATGGAGATATAGATGCATGATCTTATGGAGGGTTGGTGCGCATGGTCACTGTCTAGGTCAGGAACTGTATATCTTGGGAAGTCCCAAGACCCACCAGTGGACCATTTGCCTTCCGTTCATCATGTACCAGCTGGACGAAGGGCAAAGCTACCTTGATTGTGCCTCCTTCCTTAATCATTTACAGGCAATCATACAACTCCTATCTCCTTGCAGCTTCTAACATTGGAGGTTCACCTTCCCCAAACCCCAATTATACTCACATCCTCAAAACTTTCCTGTACTCTACTGATCTCCCTACAAAATACAGCACAATTAGAAATACCTGCAGGACAAACGCGTTAGCAACAATAAAATGACAGTTACAATAATAGTTAAGGGTGCAGTTAGACATGCAATCAAAGTCCATTAAAGAGCGGTCAAAAATGCAATAATTGAATACAAGTCCAACAATCAAATCATTCAAAACAAATTACATTCAGAACATATCGAAAGCCAGCAAACAGTTAAGAGACAATTAAAACAACAATTTTGATTTTGAGTGTTCAATTTGCCCTGGACCAGTAGCCCGACCCCTCCTCGGTCTACTTCCTTTTGTTCTTACTCATCACTGTCCTCCCCCCTGCTCAGAGTTAGGTCCCTCCATAAGGAACAGCCACCGTTGGGCAACTTCCCAACACAGATTCTTCTAAGCGTACTCGTCAGTCACCTGCCTTACTGCAATTGGGAGTGCAGGGGAAGTTAAGTGGGAGATTTGCCAAAGGGCAGTCATGGCCGGCATGACTTACGGGGGGGAGGGAGAAGCGGGGGTTCATGCGGGGAGCGGGGGGGGTTAATATATATTTTTTTAATGTAAACACGCCATCTCCTCCGGTCCCGCGTCGCATCTCCTCTCTCCTCTCCATACAGGAAGCAGGCAGCCTTCCTCCCCTCCCCTAAGCCAATCACAACGCTGCAATGGCAGCCTTGTGATTGGCTAGGACGCCGACTCCACAGGCGTCAATGGGGAGGCCATATGCAGCCGACATAGAGAAAATGCAGAGTGTGTATGACTGGTTTGGTCGGCCCTGGGGCTGACCAAACAGTTAGCGCCCACAACAGTGGGCTAGACACTCCTCCCCTGCCTGGAGCAGGACCGCTCACCCGCCTTCCCCCCCCGACCAAACCCTGCCTTCTGCTTTCTCGCAGTGCGAGAAGCAGAAACATAATATTGTATTTTAAATACCATTTTATGTTTCTGCTTCTCGCACTGAGAGAAAGCAGTGGGGAGACGCTCCTCCACCCACGTGGAGGAGCCGCTCCTGCCGGAGGGAAAGGAGAGGAGCCACGGACAAATGTCTGCTCAACCCTCTCGGCCTTTCCGAGAATCCTGTTTGTGACACCAATCTGTCAGAGAAACGACAGAGGCAGTGGTCAGCTAAAATCAAGTTTATTGGCATGATCATGGGAAGACGAGTTTCTAGCAAAATAGATTTACCACTTCTTCGGAGAAACTTGTTCACTAAGCAAGATATATGCATGAATACACTACAGTGGAAAAGTACAAGCACAGCACATTAGACAAGGCTGTTGATATGGAATATGTTGGTGGGACAAAGGCAGATAAGAGGCACAGCTGCAAGTTCTCAGGAAAGGCAGCTGTCCGCCAAGGACATGGGAGACAGGACAGTAGTGAACAATGCTGATTGCAGCACAGGGCCTGTCAGTTTCACATGGCCCAACCAGAGACCCAAAGTCTAACAAGCAAGAGGAGAAAGGTGGAGGGGCGTGGCCAAGCATCATTCCATGATGGCCGCATAGAGTAAAGCTCTGTCGCCCTATTTTTCCCCACGTCTATCTGGATCCCTTATCCGACCCATCCGAAGGTGGCTCCGTACATCGGAGAGGTAGCGGTAACTATCCCGCCCATCCAGGCTCACATCCGGCGTCTGGGGTCGAAGATACGGTGATCGGTGCAGTGAGGCCTGCTCGCCGAACCGAAGCCAGGACCCACAGTGCCGCGGGAGGCCGGGGGAGTGGCTCGGCCGTGCTGACGACTGCTCGCGGCGACGCAGGACACTGGACGCATCGCCGCTGGAGGAGGAGTGCTGATCGTGGTGTGAGGATCGTGGCCCGCCGAGACCCACAGCCAGAAGGGGTCCGTTGAGGGGGCTCCGTGGGGCAGGAGGGGCCCATATAACAGCACCATCCTCACGCACTGGGCCGACAATCGGCGGATGGCAGTGCTGCGCCATTGAGGCCTGTG
The DNA here is from genome assembly GCF_964204655.1 of Triturus cristatus. Lineage (NCBI taxonomy): Eukaryota > Metazoa > Chordata > Amphibia > Caudata > Salamandridae > Triturus > Triturus cristatus. The sequence continues at coordinate 617,921,730 of NC_140587.1, forward strand.
GCGCATCGCTCTGCCCCCCCCCCCACCCACAGCTGCGGTCAAGGGCCATGATTGCTGGGCCCTAAGTATCAGGGTCCACCCATCGTGTTGGAGCAGTGGCCTGCGGTTCCAGCTGGGACCCAGGTAGTACTGACGCCGGACAGTTTGCATCCCGAGTTGCGGCGGAGAGGACCGTACAGTACCGTCGCCTCTGAGAGAGGCAGGTGAGAACCTCCCCGGACAGACTGTGAGGACGTATGGCTAGGCACTAGTGTCAACCCATAAAAGAGGACCCATCTAGATTAGGGAGGCTTGATTTTAAGCCCCAGCACCATATTTATCGACGGCGGCTGTGCTGTGCAGAGGGGAACATCCCCTGGGGGAGACAGAATCCGTGATGGTTCCCCCTTCATCCGGACATTGGGGTTTGCGCTACCACAGACTCACCGACCGGGGGAGTGCAGTGAGGGTTTGTGCCGCCTCCTGCCCTGTGTGATCTTAGTAAGGGTCCGAGTGGTTGATTAGCGGTGTAATGAGTCGCAGTAAAGGCTGAGGGGCCCGGGGGCTAAAGGCGGCGCAATCCATCAAACTGGACCGCTAATCTGTTCCTAAGGACATGCAACAGAACCGACTTTCCGGAGATGCCTCCCAAGGTGGCTTGGGTGAAGAAGAGCAGGAATTATCACTAAAGGATGTAATGGACGCTATCACCGGAGTCAAAGACTCCCTAGAACACAAAATGGACACTATGGCAATTGACGTGAATCTCATCAGGGCGGATCTGGCGAAACTGAACGAGAAAGTCAAACAGGTGAAGATCATTGCCAGCAGTCTCGTCGGGGATGTCACGCAGCTTCAAGGAGAAGTACGTCAGCTACAAGATTTCCGCAAACTCACAGCCTTAAAACTAGATGACTATGAAGGCCGTCTGCGGCGCAACAACCTCCGAATTTTGGGTGTTCCAGCATTCCCCCGACCTCTTTGTTGAAGACCTCATCCTAAAGCATCTGCAGCCTGAAGGCCTCAGCAAATTATTTGTCATCGAGCGAGCTCATAGGGTCCCGTACAGCCGTCCCAAGCAGGGCGCTCCCCCGTGGCAGATGTTGGCCAGAGTCCTGAACTTTCGAGACAGGGATATCATCCTCCAGAACCTTTTTCCCGGACTTCACGCAGAGGGTAAAGAGGCAGAAGAGGTCGTTCCTCTCAGTGAAACGAGACCTTAGAGAAAGAGGACTGAAATACTCGATGTTGTTCCCAGCACGTCTCCAGGTCGAGGGGAGAGCTTGGTCCTTTGAGCATCCGGAAGCAGTGGTAGATTGGATCGAGCACCGAGGAGTGAGGAGCCCAAACGATCGCAACGGAAGGGAGTGTGACAATAATCGACCTGCTTGAGCAGGAGATCGGGCCGGCAGTGAATCTGGACTGAGTAAATGGGGCCTGGGGTGGGCTTGGGAGGGGGGTTCCCCCTTTTTCTGATTCTTTGTAGCGGTTGACTGTTTTGGAATTGACACATATACTTATTTGAGGATGTACATTTGACTTGGTTGGGGACAGGGTAGCGGAGCGCTCAATTCCCCCGTTTTTCTTCTACTTTTAGTTCCTTACGAGGGCAACAGGCACTCTGCAAGTTTCTGATTGGGCAGTTCTAGGCCCAGAGTGCAGGGCAGCGGGGTGGGGGGTTGTTGGGAGGGGGTGTGTTGTTTGGCTTTAGTTGTAATCATTGCATCAGCGACTTCTATTGAAATTCCCATAGAGGAAGTAGTAACACATGCCGCAATTTCCGTAGCGGAAGTAGAGATATTCTTTAATTTGTCATGGCTACAATGTGGGACGGAGGGACTAAACTGCTAATCTGGAATGTCAATGGGCTGGGGGATAAAATCAAGCGCAGTGTCGTCCTCCAATAAATCAGGCGTCAGGCCCCTGATTTTGTATTGCTTCAAGAAACACATCTCATTGGAAATGCATGCAAAGCATTACACAGAGGGGGTTACACCATGTTGGCTCATGCAGGATTCACCTCTAGCTCACGAGGAGTGGGTATTATGATGAGAAAATCATTTTCTCTGGTGGTACAGGCAACCTGGACGGACGACCGGTGTAGATACATTGGGGTCTCGGGTACTTCTATCGGTCTATGTACCACCTGGCTTACAAACCACCACCTTTAGGGACCTAGGGACTATCTTGCTAGCTATTCCGGAGGGCCTGTTGATACTAGGAGGGGACTTAAATTCTCTAGTCTTGGGCGAGCTTGATCGTCATCCCCCCCGAGAGGTGGGCCCCACGGCATGTTGGCTTCCTGAATTCCTTGAGACAATGGGGCTGGTGAATGGCTGGCAGACCTATCACCCAAACACAGTGCAGCACACCTTCCATTCCAGGGCACACAGGAGCCTCTCTCGCATAGATTATTTTTTAATTCCTGCATCTCAGGTTGCGCACATCCACGAGATTAAACACCTGGCCAGCAGTATTTCTGACCATTCGCCAGTTTGGCTTCACGTAGTTCTTAAATATAAACAGGTGGGACGGGTGGCCCCCATCAACCCATGGTATTTCGGGAATCCCAAAATTCGTAAGGAACTTCTCACAGCAATAGATAATTATTTTATTGAAAATGAGGGAACAGTGTACTACCCACAGATGCTAGGGGAGGCCTTCAAGACGGTGATTCAGGGTCAGGCCCTATCTTTAATCTCTGGAAAGAAGAAAGACCACCAGAGAGAGATAGTTGCCATTGAGGAGGAGATTCGCCAATTAGAAACTGACCTTGAATCAGAGGTTACACCGGACAAACTCCATTATCTCAAGCTCCAACAGCAGGAGTATAGGGCGTTGGCGACGGAGCAGGCCAAAACCTTGGGGAGAGCCATGCAGGGACGGTTATATGATGTGGGAGACAAAGCGGGGAAACTACTAGCGTGGTTGGACAAAAAAGAGTGGGCAAGCCGGCTGATGCCGGAACTTCATGGGGAGGAGGGCAGCCCCCTCAAAGATCCCCAAGGCATTGCTGATAAGTTTGCAGACCATTTCGGCATTGTCTATTCTTCAGTTGCTCCCTATTCCATAGAGGACTCCCGTCAACTGTTAGCTGACATAACGCTGCCCAAGCTCCCAGTGGACGAGTGTAACTTTCTGGATAGCGACTTATCCAACAATGAAATAGCGAAAGCAATCAGGTCCCTTAACTCAGGAAAGGCCTCCGGTCCTAACGGACTTCCTATCGAACTATATAAACTTCGACCGGACAGACTGGCCCCATATCTCCGGTCCATGTTTGAAGACTCTAGAGACAAGGGGTTCCTACCAATAGACCAGAGGACGGCCACCATAATCACTATCCATAAGGAAGGGAAGCCTAAAACTGAGTGTGGGTCCTACAGACCGATTTCCCTTTTGAATGCAGAGCCCAAGATTCTGGCTAAGCTCCTGGCCAACCGTCTGGTCACTGTTATCGAGACTCTGGACCATCCAGATCAATCTGGTTTCATTCCACATCGTAACACAGCGCTTAACTTGCGTAGGGCACCTGGAGTATTAGGCAGAGCAGCCTCCATCCTAGAACCAGCTATAATAAGTCTCCCTTGATGATACCATGGCCTTCGACACCATTGAATGGCCATATCTCTGGGCAGTTTTGGAGAGAATGGGGTTTGGCCCGAAATACATCCAATGGGTTCAGCTCCTGTATACCAAACCTCTAGCACAAGTGGTGGTCAATAATAAAAAGTCGGCCACTTTTGAGCTGGGTCGGGGGACCCGGCAAGGATGTCCGCTGTCCCCCCTCCTGTTTGCTCTAGCATTGGAACCATTGGCAGCCTGGATACGCAGAGACCCGATGATACGGGGCATGCGCTGGTTCCCGGAGTGGGAAGACACCATCTCACTCTATGCGGAAGATATCCTGCTCTATCTGACAACCCCGAGACGGTCCCTGATTGTTGTCTTGGATAGCCTTGCCATATTTGGTAGATTTTCCGGATACTCTATTAACTGGAGTAAATCCCTGCTATTTGTTTTGGCAGGAGAGCCGCCTATCCCACCGAAGGGGTGCCCGATACAAATACTTACGGAGGGCTTCAAGTATCTCGGAATTTTTCTCTCCTTAGATCTATCACTTCGGTACACCCAGAACCTGCTCCCGCCTTTAATCAGGCTGAGGAAAGACATAAACAACTTGAAATCACTCCCCCTTTCACTACTAGGAAAAGAAGCTCTTTGTAAAATTATGTCTTTACCTCGGTTTTTATATGCCCTGCAAAATTCCTTAGACCCTGTCCCATCGTCCTATTTCAGGGAGATAGAAGGCCTTCAGCGGGACTTGTTATGGGATGGAAAGCCACGCATCGCCCTCAGTAAAGCCTCCCTGACATTAAAAAGTATTACTGGGCAGCTCACCTAACCGCCATCAATCATGGCACCTACACCCATCCCGGGGATCCAGACTATAGCATGGATAGATGGCTTCTCTCTGGTGGGAACTAGAATAGAGCCCTTTACTCCAAACCTCAACACTTAACTCACGGGCCCCACCAAACATTCGGTGCATGTTTTGCATACTGCCACTAAATGCCTTGGTTGGGATCGCAGGCTTACCCTTGCGACCCTGTTATGGGACTCCGAACAGCTGGGTAGTCTATGAAAATGCAAGGGGTTTGACAAGTGGGACCTTAAAGGTATCTCGCGTATAGGGGACTTGTGGGACAAGGCAGATGTTAAACCATTCGCCGCCTTGCAACAGCAATTCAATCTAGGTGACTTGGAATTCTTCCGTTACACACAGATACGATAGCTTTGCGCTCCCACTTGCAGAGTGGTACCACCCTTTCCGAATCTTGCCCATTGGAGGATAGGATACTAGATGGCCACGTCCCTGACAAAACGATTTCACTGATATATAAAAAAATTGATAAATAATATGCCAGACCCTCTCCAATCACTTCGGGAGAGATGGTCAGGAGATGGAATCGAGATAGACGACGAGGAATGGCAGGAGGCCGTTTCCTCGCCTAGAGTTGTGGCAATATCAGTGCGACTCCGACTAGTCCAACTTAAAATCCTCCATAGGGTTTATGTGACGGGACCCCAGTTGGTGCGGATGGGGAAAATAGATGGGGGGATTGTAGATGGGGATGTGGCCAGGTGGGTACTTTTATGCACATAATTTGGGAATGCAACAGTAGTCAAACCTACTGGCGTAAGATACATGACATCATTAACACGGTTCTATCCACCCAACTCAGCCTTGAAGCTCGTAGATGCTTAATGAATATCTGAGAGCCGACGGATTTGAATGATTACACTACGCAATGGGTCACTCTGGGGCTTATGCTCGCTAAGAGAAACATCGCGCAGCTTTGGGGCGCGTCACATCCTCCCACAGTGGGAAACTGGGAGAAAGATCTGGATTGGACCATGTTCAGAGGGAAGATAGTATATGTGGCCCGGGGTTGCCCTAAGAAGTGGAGTCGCATATGGGGCTTGTGGAATTCCTATCGTGGGGATATATGTCAGTCGCCCCTCTCGATTATTTGTGAAGACCCCCCCCTCACCCTAGATCTTCCAAGTGACATTTTGCATTAACTGATTTTACCTATTGTCTCCATGTCGCCTGAATTATCACTTCCTCTGTAATGTAATCAATAAGCTGATGTCTGTTAATAAAAAGTTTTATTTAAAAAAAAGAGGGGAAAGGTGCACCTGCTCAGCAGAGTGAGTGTGAGGCAAATGTGACTCAGTATGCATTCATTCACAGCTCCCAACCCAAGCTAATCAATGACTTAAGCTGGATTCTTAGTGGAGCTTATTTGGCCCCAATTCTGCATGCCAACTGCATGCCAAATACCAGTCACCGAAGAATAGAGCTGCTTCATAATATTAAAATAGAGGTCTACAAGGTAGACAAAGAAGACATGATGGGAGACGTTTTTGTGACTGCTGTATAGGATTGTATAGTGTTGGGAAGTTGTCTCTTTTTCATGTTGGTATTGCTTTATGTGTATTTGCAGGGAGGCAGCACCTCATTACACACGAGGACAGGAACGGTGAAGAGAAATGAAGAAGTAATGCTGTTCTGACAGTCAGTCCTGTATGCACAAGCCAGGACCAGCTCTAAAACCCTGCTCGCTGGTGACATTGACTGGCATTTGACGTGAAGCCTTGAACTGGACCAGGCCATGGAGGCAAGAGCCATGAAAACAATACAGGGTTATAGGAATGACGGTGGGAATTGGAAAACCAAGCACAGCCCTGCCAGAAAGTCATGAGGGATGGCCCACCAATGCATCTAAACGATCACCAGCATTATCACGGCCCCTGAAACGACAACAAGCTACACGTGAAAACAAAATTTGAGTTAGGACCACAGCAAAAGCAGATCCAATCTGGAAAGCATAAATTCTCGGGCAGTGGTATTGTGTTAGGCAAATGGTGCTACAAAGGAGAGTGACACAGAGATTACTAAGGGAAATTTCTATCTTAGCTTTGGTGCTGCAGGGAGAGGAGAACCACTAAACTCCCCAAAAGGATGGTAGCCTAAGCCAACACCCCAGCACACAAAATGTTGTTACAGGAATTATTTAAACGTGCTGAATATTGGCACAAATTCGAATACAAAAGTAAGTAGTTGTTCTTTTCTTTTTAATCCTTGAGTCTTCAAAGAGAGCCTTTCACAACAGCCGACACGTGTTTCGTCGCTTAACAAGGGAAATCGTCCCGCAACTTTATCAAGGCTATGGTCCTTTCTTATGTTTTCCTCAAATTGTGCTGATATTTCCGACCCACAACGCACAATCCATAGACGCACAACTCGTGTGGACGCCGCAAAGAAACAGAACCCCTTGTGGGTCGGAAATATCACCACAATTTGAGGAAAACATAAGAAAGGACCATAGCCTTGATAAAGTCGCGGGACGATTTCCCTTGTTAAGCGACGAAACACATGTCGGCTGTTGTGAAAGGCTCTCTTTGAAAACTCAAGGATTAAAAAGAAAATAACAACTACTTACTTTTGTATTCGAATTTTTGCCAATATTCAGCATGTTTAAATAATTCCTGTAAAAACATTTTGTGTGCTGGGGTGTTCTCACTAACAATCTGGAAAGCAGGACACAAGGAGCACACAGGTGCCTCTGGACTAATTTATAAGAGAAGGTCAGAATAATTTTGATCTGCACAGAAAACTGTGACCAATCATATCAGAAGCAGACATGTCACAAAGGAAGCCATCAGCAAACTAGTGAACAAACAGCAACACACTGCCAGCAGGAACAGGCGAGCACACAGACCAAGATGGAACAACTAGCTGGGCTAACTGGGATCATGACAAAGGACCCTCTAGGCAGTGTGGGTGCAGATGGGCTGGGGTGGGGGCCATTGTAGAACCCTCCAGGCAGTGTGGGCTCAGAGGGGGGCAACGTTATAGAACCGGAAGAATGACTACATCCACCTGGTGAAAAAGGAAAGCAATTCAATGGTGTAGTTCCTCTTGTGGGGTTTGTTCAACTTTGTGTAGCATCAAATCACTGGTCTGATCATCAGAGTCATAAAGGACCTGAATGGTCAGATCAGGGAGCCCTCACACACCCAATAGGGTGTCATGCTTCATCATAGGGTGTTCCTCGTCAACCCGGCACTGCAATGCCAGACAGGCCTGGGCCCGGGCCTGTATAGAGTGGTGAGAAGGAAATGTGCTTAAAATAGTCTAAGGGAACCTAAAAAATATTTTAATTATTAAAGTGATGGTCCCTTGACACAGCAAAAACAAGGTGCTATCTTATGTCACAATGGCCCTTAATAGCTAGTAAGTGGGAAATGTAATATGGTCTACATGAGTCCTGCCCTGTTTGCCTGGAGGGTCAATTGGCATTTCATCAGGACCTAGGAATAAAGCCTACCCTATTTGCAAAAATGTGTAGGCCCTAACTGTGGTCATGGGTGCCTGCTCAAGTAACTAATTCTGCACCTGTGTTGATGCAGTGGGGTAGAAGGGAGAATCCACATTGTTTACGTTCTGCATTTGCAACCCTCAAAATGCTTTTTCAGATGCAAATCCCAATGTGGGAGTGTGAAAAGTGTTTCTGGTACCTAAAATGGTATTGCGAATAGATACCGATTCGCTATCTAGAAGGGGCGGGTTGTAGGTGTTTCTTCCAAACACTGAATTCTGTATGCGATGTATTAGTGTTTTGACAACGAAATCCAGTCGCAAATCATTTAAATGTTGCTAAGAGTTCAAAGGAGGTAGTAACCCTTCCACTAAAACGAAGATGTCTTCTTAGAACCCTTACCTCTTTGTGGATAAAAAAAAAAAGTTTATTGGGTTATAGGCAGTGAGGCACAGGGCCACGGCCAGTTCTAAAAAAAAAAGAGCTTATCTTTTTGAATGCAGCCGTACTTCCTTTAAAGAAAATGGAGTGCATTTAAAGAAAATAGTTTGCTTTATTTAAAAGTGATCGCAGACACCATGGTCTGCTGACCCCAGCAGGCCACCATCCCTGTGGTTGACTCCAAAACGTAGTGAGTTGCAATATGCGACCTACGTTATTAAAATTCATGAGGTGGAATGAACTGCAACCTACTACCAGTTTGAATTTTACAAATTGACCTATTAATACACACCTCGGTTCACAAAATTATTTACAGGTCACAATTTGCAATCAGTATTGCGCGACCAGTTATTTGTACGTCTGGCCCTGATATTCCGAAGTTCAAGCAAGCTCCTATTGGAGATGATGTCTTGTCAATACACAATCTGATATAGAGCTCTCTCCCTCCCTTTCAAATCGCCTAGCTTTTAGAAAAGAGAAGAAAACATGTGTGTTTCACCGACTGTTCCAGTTCACCTCTACTCTTTTTGGTCCTAGCGCACCAAGAAGCCCAAGTGCACACGTGCACTTAATAAATTGTATCAAATCAAATATAATTCTCAGTCTCTAACTCACTGTACGCCCAGAACACCTGTGGTTACTCCCTCACTATCCCCAGCCTTGGATAACAAGGCTCGCCTACAAGCAGGCCCCCCTCCCCAGTTATACACATCCTCTGAGTGCAAGGCTGGGTTTGGCATTATGAAAACATGTTAATCGTACATTTAATTCACTTGTGATCCAAAACCTCTCACATTTCAATTAAAGGCTTATTTGAGTAACGCATTTTAGCAATTGCACGCCCATTAACCGCGGAGAGGCGGCCCAGCGCTGCTTAACATTCTATTAACAATCAGATGTTACCTAATTGACTTGCAACAGGTATTTTCTTTTTGGTAAATGCCAATTAAACTGTTATTTGAACCCGTGACTCTGAAACGATGCTGCAATTTTATTTTAATTAAGTTTTGAATGAAATCTGCCTCATACATTCGCAACTAAAACTGAAAAGATCCGCATTTGGGCAGCATTTTTTACAGCTTTGAAATGATAGTCCACTGCGCGAGAGCTGGTGTCCGTGGAATATGTTGCTATTTTTATGCAATTAAAGCAAAGTGATGGGGTGCAGGCGGTAATTAAAGCAGCGTGCATCCCTACTGCTGCCGTCATCTCTCCAGCCAGAGCTGCTAACCTGACATAAATATATTGCATATTGTAACCCGCTTCTACTGATTATTAACCTTGAGCCTGGCAACCTATACATCATTGCCAAAACAGCTGGCGCTCAGCTGTGCCCTAAAGGTGCCTGATTACGATCGTTTTATATATATCTTGGTATGCAGACATGAAAAATTCATCGAAGTGCTTGGCATTGTAGGGCTCCTTGTAATGAATTTTCTCAAAAACATAGATCATGCTTAAAGCAGGTGTCTGCTTACTATAATACAACCATTTATTTCTTCCCGAATTACCTTGTCCATCTCGCAGCCGTCTCGTCTTTGAGTCACGCGGCAGGACAGCCGAGATTTACTATGTGGTCAGTGGGCTGCCCTGGGGACGCGGGTATTGCCACATCTCAGGGCCTCGGTTATATTCGTGCACAGCCTTGGTGTTACCGTTTCCATCCAGAGGCAAACGAGACTGGGGAAAGGGGCCACACATTTCTGAAGTGCCATTAATCATTTTCAAGGCTTGTTTAGTTCCCCCCTCCCCTACTGAATTTCTTCATATCAGTAAACAAAAAAGTCAGTCATCGGAACGCCGCGCGCACGGCGGTTTGCGTGTGGCATTCGGCACGCACAGCGTGCAGTGCGCAGGCCCTCGGAATGGGGGTGGTTGAGACGGAAAAGCCCCTGAGGCCTCCACCCTCCCCCAGCCTGGGAGCTGCAGTGCACCGAGAGGTTTCCAAGCACGCGCGGAAGCAGGGACGGGAGCGGAGCCTTTCTTTGCCGCGCGCCCGGCTGCGTCATCTCTCTCCTGTCATCCCAGCGGGCCCGGCAGACAGCCACCTGCGCTGCTAAGTGGAAGCAGGTTGCTTGCTTCGAAGAGTCGGGTGAAGCGCATTCCTCGTGGGACACGGGCTTCCTGGAGCCTTCTTACATTTCAGATTACAGTGAACAGCAGTATAGGAGACAGACAGACCAATTCAATGTCCGGACAGTAGATGGTATTCGTGAAAGAAGTTTGAATGTACATAAGAGATCCTTATTTCAAAGCATGACAAGCACTGAGTGCTATGCATTTCAGTGAGTGTGATGGGTGACAGCTTAAAACAAGCTAGCCAGAAAAGTGGTTAGTATAGGTGTAGACCAGTGGTGGGTCGCAACGCTCAGAAAGTCTCTTGGCTTAATTCACGAAGGCACAAATGAAAATGTTTAGGATTAAGTTTCCGAATTGACTTACTATTCTGAATTATTTACCAAAATGACATTCATAATATTCAGTGGCATAGACTTAATATTGCGGTGATCAAAGCATATGCTGTGCAATATTCCAAAAGGTGGGGAATATGTAACTAGGCGCAGATTACCTAAATGACGTAGACACAGTTAACAATCAGAGTAAAAAAAACCTAAATAGCAGCTCCTTCTCAAACACTCTCTTGGCTTTCTACTAAACATCAATCCGGATCCACGCTCACGAGATGGGGCCAATACCACTGAAGAGGAAAAGGAACTTTACTGAGGAGGAGTCAGACATTGTGGTGAAGTTTGTAGTTCCCCCACTGTAGTGAACTTTACAGACGCCTCCGCACATCCTCAGTGAGACTGATAAGCAGGAAGCGTGGCAGGAAGTCAGCGATAAGGTGAATGTCGTGGGTTGAGATATGCACTGTTGGGGACATCAACAAGAAATGGTAGGATGAGAAGAGGCTAGTGAAGTATGAGTTCACCAGAATACGGGTGGCAGCTCCACTTCCTGGAGACACATTGAGCATGTATCTGACTCACACTCACAGGTCAGTATATTCTTAACATCCTGCACTCCTTCTATGCTACGTGGCCTGTCTGTTCCAGATACTACATTTGTCAGGCCACAGAAGGAATATTGTTCAAAGCAAATACCCACACATGGTTCGCTTTCAACAAAATGCGTTTCTGTTAATCAGGCACAGAGGGTCAGTTGCAACCGAAAGAGTTACCCAAAAGCTATACACTGCCTGTATACCAATTCACAGTTTGAAAGACATGAATAGTTTAAAGAACTCTACAATAGTGGCATTTTGTTTTCCATACCATTTGGAAACCATAAAACAGCCAACTTCATATGTGGGAAAAGGGCTCAACCTGAAATGGATAAACAGCCCATCTTATCCAGGTATTTGTTCATCTCCCATGTTCCTTAGTCATATATCACAATTATGTAACACAAGTAGAATCTGTCACGTGCCCTTGCTGTCTAACGTTTTGATCCTTACTCAGGTCTGTGTACATCAAATAGCACATGTTGACTTCGATCATCACACAAAAGCATGCCTTTTCCCATGCACATATTAGTGTGTCCACCTAGCGTGCAGTACTTGTATTGCCCCTACCTTTGTCATCTGCCACCACCTCTATTGGTTGTGTTGCTGCCGTGCCAACAGGACCAGATACACAGATTGCCCAAATGACAGCATGGAAGGGGTTGCCCATCATATCTGATACAGCTTAATGTTTCTGTCAGAGCTATACACTACCATTCACCAACATGTCGGCCAGACCAGTCATCAACATACTATTAGGTGTACTGCATGTTTCACAGAGCCATTCAGCCATTTGTGTCACAGGTGATACATTTACATTGTCCTCAAACCCCTTGTGCCCCTTTATAGACACTCTCGTACTCAAGCAGAAGTTCTATATCAAAGCAGCCCATGGATGTGTGCATCTTCAAGATGCATTGTTTAACAAAGGGGTAGTCCTGTTAGCCCACCTTGCCACCAGTCACATAACTGTCATTGATCTGGATGCTTCTGTGTCTACTATAGTGCATGCAGGGCTGTGCAGTAATATGCTAAAAAATAATCGGCAGCCAGCACAAGCACAGTGAGGCAAAAAAATCACAAAGCGAGAAACCATAGTGCAGCCTGTTTCCTGCATCACATTTTGATGTGATGTTGTAGTATGAATCTATCAGCAAGGTACACACAAGCATGCAGTAAAAGGGGTAAAGTTGGGAGTGTGTGTATTTTATGTGAGAAGAAGAGGTCTTCTTGTTCATGAGTCTGTGCCTGATACAGCAGTACTGTTATTTGATTCCTTAGTACTACACACACTTCTATGCCACCAGGGGACACATTGCTCCATATAAGTGCTTTACAATTCATTTTTTAAATATTCATCTTTAATGCCTCTTGCCGTTCCAATTTCTAATTGATTTTTATAACTTTCTTCCCCCTTTTGTTTAGCCATTATAAGTGCTCAGACTGCTTTTATGTCCTGATGAAGACGTTATATCCATAATGAGGTCGTGGCAATGTCGACTTGTTAAACTAGAGTCTTTTAAATGTTCCCCCATAGATAACTTTGAGGCTAGTCATTTTTTTTGTATACACATATATCACTGTTGCACGTTTACCACACTGTGATTGCTTCTTGATCACTTCATTCTTCTTTGAGATAGACGCACCTCTTAAATTAAAAAGTAATATTGCTATAAGTTAAATTGTAGGAGAGTATGTTTCCTTACTGTGGGATTAATCACAATTTCCATCTAAAGTACAGTCAGTCAGTCAGTCAGAAAAACTTTATTTCGGCTGTCAGCCATAAAAGTTCATAACCACACAAAAAACATAAAACTTATACAATAAATACAAAGGAACTAGTACATAATTGAAAATGTATGTCTAAAAACATACAAACTTGGTCTAAAAAGGCACTAAGTTTAGGATGGATAATATCACAAGGTTTACCTTAATGTAATAGTAAACGTCTCCTGGTTAACCACATTGAAAATAGGAATTTAGCAATCACCGTGACAAATAGAGGAGAAGAGTCATACTTCAGCAGCCTGAACAAATCTCTATAGTTCCTGACCCCCATGTTCTTTGCCAACTGGATAATCCATTTTCGACGGGGGGTTTTGTAGGCTGCACAGAAGAATATAACATGAACCTCTGATTCTTCTTGATCACCACACCCAGGGCAGGTTTGGCTACTAGAACCAACCCACTTATTCGTTCTTGCAAATAGCGGGAGGGAGCCATGCCTGAATTGTATGTATAATTTCTTGGCAATGACCGGGTGGATCAGATCTAATGCAGGCTCAAAGCTATAGCCATTTTTAACTTCGAGGAATACCGAGGTCAAGTTGGGACTATGCACTGATCTGAAAATCTGGATCAGATTATGATCCTCCAAGGTTTTTGCCAGAGATTTTTTGGAGGATAAGGGGCATGACTCCTCGGGTGTGAGCCAAAGGTCTTCTCTCCCTATTGCCCTCAGAGATTTTTTTACAAATGCTAACCAGGGAATGGCGCCTGATTTTGGAGTAATCAAGATAGATCTCAGTTCCTCCCGAAATACAGCAAGTACGGGAGTGCTCCATAGTCGGCGCCAATACATAACTGGTCTTGAAGCGACCATATCAACGATGGATTGTATACCCAAGTCCATCCTAAGCGGCTGCATAGGAGTGCTCATAGGGAGTGCAAATAATTATCTAAAAAAAGGTTTTTTGACTTGGTTAAAATGTCGACTTTATTGTGGCCCCATAGTTCCGCACCAGAGGCCACCATCCCCCTTGCTTGGGCTTTGTATACCTCTACCAAAGGGCCAATCAACTTTAATGGGCTATTTTTGTACATCTTTATAATTCCCCCAGTTATCTGTGCAAATTTAAGGTTTACCTTTGAAATCTGGGGGCCCCAGTTCATTTTATTATTAAGAGTCAAGCCCAAATAGTCGAAGATGTCCACCCGTTCTAAATGCAGGCCGGCTAATTTTGGTGTAGGGCGGTTTGTGGTGTCTGCATGGAGGACCATATATTTGGTCTTACTCACATTGATGACTAAATTCCTTTTCCTGCAGAATGAAGCAAATCCGTCCAGGACTCTTTCCATCCCCATGGGCGTCCTGGACAGGAGCAGGGTGTCATCTGCAAACATTAGTGCAGGTATTTTCCTGCCCGCCAACCTAGGTGCATCTATGTCTTTTATGGTCAGTATATCCTCAACCAACCCATTTAAAAAGAGAGAAAAGAGGGTGGGGGCTAGTACACAGCCCTACCTCACTCCCTTCTCTACTCCAAATGGGTGCGTAAGTTCACCATTTAGTCCGAACCTTACTCTAGCAAAAGTATCTTTGTGTAATCTCTCCAGTAGGTCGCAAAGATAAAGGGGGACTCCCATCCCCTTTAGCAGCTCCCACAGCTGGCGACGATCCACCATGTCGAAGGCAGACTTTAGATCCACAAACGTGAGATAAAGGCTGCCCCCTTCTTAAATAATAGATTTCCAGTGGATCATCTGTAGCCTAAAGAGTTGGTCCATAGTTGACATTTTGGCTCTAAAGCCGGCCTGGAAAGGGGTTAAGATGTTGGAATCGTCCATCCATGTTTGCAATCTTGCTAGGAGGACACGCGCAAAGATCTTTTGGGCGACATCAATTAAGCTAATCGGCCTATAATTTTCCGGATCAAGGGGGGGAACCCTTTTTATGAATTGGTATGATCTCGGCACCAGCCCAAGTAGAAGGTAGCGGCATTCCAGCTAAAATTGCGTTAAAAAGGCCATATAGATAAGGAACCCAGATGTCTGGCTCACTCTTATAAAGGTCACCAGGGATCCTATCTAGGCCTGGGGCTTTATTTGGGAGGACTTTGCTAAGAGCCACTTGACGTTGAGAGTGCACTTTTGGAGCATTCCCTGGGTATGAGATATAGAAACATTGGGGAGAGGGGGAGTATGGTTTGCTAAAAGTGGCTTGAAGGCGTATAGGTCTTCAAAATAGCCACGCCAGATTTGTTCCCCAATGTTGGGTTGGAGTGCTTGTTGGGAGCATGACGATCCGGTCTTAACCAGATTCCAAAACGACTTTGAATCCCTATTCCTCAGTGTAATGGAGATCTCACCCCATCTATTTGTTTCCCAGTCTTTTTTTGCTTCTTTGGTGATTTTCCTGTAATGAGCCCTCGCTTCCTTAATTAGTGTGTTGTTGGCGTTCTTAAGATTTGTCAATAACAGAGACTTGGCTTCCCTACAGGATTTGTTATACCAGGTGTTATTCCCCCTCGCGGGAGCCTTGCTTCTCCTTTTTTTCCGACAAAAGTGGGACTCTAGAGTACGACAGAGTTCTGTGTGGGTTGCTCCTATCATATCCAGATCTGAGTGACCCTCTATCGAGTTGGGTTCACTCAAAATCTTCTCAAGAAGGGGGTAGATCTCAGTATACATAGCACTAAGGTCCCTTTGAGATTGAGCGATCTTCTCCCATCTGACTCTACGAGCACCACTGGCTTTAACCAGGGGGGCTAAGGTGGAGAGATCATTAACAGGATGGGGGCAAATAGTAAAACCTTCCAAAATTGCTACAGTAGGATTGTGGTCACTTTCACATCGTTTCTTAACTTGAAAGTCCAGAATCCTGGGCCACAGTCCCATACTGAGCATTATATAGTCAATGATGGAGGATTGGCCATTTCTTTCAAAGGTGGGGTTGCCTGGGTTATCTGCGGGAAACCTACCATTGCATGCCCTTAACGAGAAAGTCAATGTTATTGAAATAAGTTGAAGGACCAAGGGTGTCCAGGCCTTCGTGGGGTAGGTATTGGACAGGGGGATGTCCCACACTTGGTCCTCTTCCTGGGAAACTGGGCAGATTAACCCATTCAGGGGTTCATAATGACAGTTAAAATCACCGCCAATTATAATATGATTGGTGTTGGTGAATGAAGTCAGAAGTGTCTCAAGGTTAGTGAGTATACAAGACACTTGGCCATAATTCACTGGGCGGGAGTAGATGTTAATCAGGGTTAGATCCTGATTACCCCGGAAAGACATGACTAGACACATAATATCGGGTGAATCAGTGATGATTTTCCTGATTGCACATCCCAAATGTGTTCGCACCCAGATAGTCAACCCACCCGATGGCCTCCCCCTTTTGGACCTCACTGCAGCTTCCCAGTAAGTGGCATACCCTATACGATGGTGGGCCTTCAATGCCCAGGTTTCCTGGAAAAGACAAAGATCATGTTTATCAATAAATTCCCCCCAGTCAGGGGAATCTAGCAAGCGGGATAATCCCGCCACATTCCATGATAGAATTTTTAGCCCCTCAACCTGATTAATAGGGTGGTTAGCGAGGTCAGTCCGGTGGGGGATAGAAATGTTCTCCAAGGGGATACCTGGGTTAGCCCTAGTATGATCAGAAAGCCCTAGTTCATTAGGAAGCCCTATGGAAGTCAAGTTGGTGTGAGTAATAGCAGGGTGGAGCACGCTTGGCTTTGGAAGAGATGGCTCCACTATATTCAGCATTCTTTGGTGATTTGTCCCTTTTGTACAGCTTTCGCCCGGGTTAGTGATCGGTGTCAATACAAGACAGCTTCCACAGCCCCCTTCAATGCTCAAGGCAGTCTCAACTTCCCGGGCTTTTTGACATTCATGTTCAAGGGAAGCATGAGAATGAAAAAAAGCGACTCCATTCTCCCTAGTGTTCATCAACGTTTGCATTGGGACAATGGGCCCGGAATCTGAGTCGTGGATGAGTCAATCGACTGAGTCCAACAGGCTAAACCTGTTATGGCAAGGTATATTAAAATATGAGGCATGTCGATCTGCCTCTGGAATTCCACTATGGCCATAGCCCAACCCCGCTCTTTCCCCATATAAGTTTGCTGTGACCCTCCTATGATTGAGTACTCCCAATGGATAAAAGTGTGATAAAAAAGAAGTTTGAATACCATCAGCCAATTTGGGCCAACCCCCCTCCCCCACGTATTTTACCACCCTTTTGTCTCTAAAGTTTACTAGAATACAGTCTCCCCTTCTAGATTTCTCGCCCCGGCCTACCCAAGATATTCTACGTACCATCATAATTTCCCCATTTAAATTAGGTGGCAGAGGTCTATGTTCATTCAGCCAATGGATTACCTTGTGCTTCAAGGACAGGTATGGTTCGGGTTTGTGTGGTGGGAGTTCAGGAACTCCTGTAAGAACCACAACGTATGGGCTGCAATCTGGGGGGAGGTCTATTCTTTGTGAATTCCCAGAGTTAAGAGAGGTATTTGGGGAAGGATTTACAGGGGGAGAGAGTGTAGGCTGGTGAGTGGGGCAGGCCAAACGGCCGGTGTCACTTGTGGCTTCAACCTGTTGTGGGGGAAGGGGAAGAACAGACCTACCATCGTTGATAGGGGGTATATCCCTTTCAGTTAGGGGTGGGTTGCGATTAAGAGAATAATTAGTACCCTGCTCACTTGATCTAGTGTTAAGTGAGGTGGGAGGTTGATGACAAGGTGCCTTTTTAACTGAATCAGCAATCGCCTCCATGTTGGGCTGGATAGTATCAGTTATCAATGCAATTTTGCCTTCTAGGATAGTTAAACGCTTGGTTAGTGGGGACAGGCTCCTATCAATTAAAGATGTCATTTTAAGCCAAAAAGCATCCTGGGTTAAGCCCCACAAGTCTTCCTTGCCGGTGGTTATAGTGATAGGGGTCGCTACGGGGTCCCGGGTAGGAGTTCTAGGTGGATCGATTTCCTTCAAAGAAAGGTTAAGATCTAAATTAGGTTCTACCATGCTTTTTAGTTTTTTCCTGTTAGGGCATCTCATAGAGACCCCTTCGCGTTTCTTCCCTTTCGTAGCAGTACAGTCAATAATGAGAGTTAATTAAAGTTTCAAGGGTTTTATTATTCAGAGTTTAGAAAATCACCTTTATTCAAAATTATACGTTTTATTTGTTTTAGTATCAATAATCAATCATTTACAGAAATTGATAAAAAGCAATGGTTCATTTTGGTTATGATAAAATGCATGAGGCATGTTCCATAAAGGAAGAAATACTTATTCTAAGAATGAGGCAGAAAGGTGACAGAAGGAACCCATAAAGAGTTCTAGTTCGAAAGAGAGCAAGATCAAACATAAAGCTAAAATGATATTAAAAAAGTCAACAATCCATCAAAGCAGAACTTACCGTAAAGTGAGGTTCACGAAACTCAGTAGAGTCTCAAAGCAATATGGACTAAGGCAAGGGAAATATGTAGTAGCAGTAGCAACCGCTAGCAGTGATAAAGTCTGGGAAGTGGAAGGTGGTGGGGCAAGAGCATAAGTGAATCTGTGTGATGCCTGAATGAGTGTTAACCTACTCTAGAAATACGTATTATTATAAACAGTTTAAAATTATGTTGCAGTTCATGTTGCATCTTCTCCTCCTCTCATCCAATCATCTTTCAAGATTCTTTCTGGAAACAGGATCACTCCTGTGCTTCTCACACAAATACAGTGGTTCACAGACAGTAATCTCCAAGTGTGCAACTTTGTTGTATTAGTCTAAACTCCACATGAGGCCTTTATAAATTCAGGAGTTATTTTCCCACGAATGAGACTACATCTGTAACCTTCTAATAAAACAAATTATATGTTAGCTAACAAGTGTTTGAATTACATTTTAAACTCTGGCTGTAACAAGAGAAAATTATTTGCACAACATCATCACTTTGAATTCAAACAAGTATGTTAAAAGAGGTCAAGTTCAGTTTATGTGCTTCATTCTATGTGTGGTTATTCTTCATAATTCTACTAAACCATACATTCTAAACAAGAATTTCAACCCTTCTTTGTATAAGTATAAATATTTTGCAGAATTATGTGAAACATTCATTTAATAAAACCATGATCATTGAAATATCTATGAAACTTTTCTTGACCTCCCGATCCAGCAAATAGCAAATCTTTATATCTAAAATTTCGCAATGATACACTGGAGCTGGGGTCATTTACTTCCCTATGGAATTCGAATAGTAGTGTTGTTCACTCATCCATATGCACTATGTGCTCGCTAGCTGCAAATGTATCCATACATCATCTATTATTCTTCTGCCCAGCATATGCAAAGCCTAGAGGGAAATGGATACGCCCACTCTGTTTGTACTATGGCTTCTAGAGAGAGATACTAGGAGTCAATGGCAATCTTGAAGGGCAGCACAAGAATTTACATTATCTTTGCTCTAAGCACATTTTTATTTATGGCTGGATTAATAAGGAAAGCTAAAGGTCTTAAACTCTAGCTCAGGCCAAAATGGGCTGCTTATACAGTTTGCCTCCTTTGCGCATGTCTGAGGTGGGGTTATTGGACCGGCTCCACTTTTTATTTCTTTTTAAAGAGAGCCATCTTGTGATTTTATTGTTTTTAAATAGAGTTATGCTATGTTAGGTCTGAAAGTGATTACAATTAGTCTGAACAATTTTGTAACATTGCATTTAAATTGTGTGTAAGTTTTATGGAATTCATCTTCCAAAATAAACTTTTACTTACTGAGAAAGATCAAGAAGTAACCATTTTATGTGTGCTTCAGCACATTTTAGTCGAACTACTTGCTAAGCAATGCTGCTTGAAACAATTTGAGGCCTAATAGGAGTCAGTATAGCTACCTACTACAATTGTGCACGTTTAAACACATTTTTATTAATTTAAGTCTGCACGAACACCTCTTCAATCCTCTATTCAGTATAAAAAGAATTGTTTTAATGAGTCCACAGTGAACCAATGTTATTTTTCTATTTGATACAGCAAGTGATCACAAATCCTTCGCTGCTGCACCTGTAATTACACATTGCTCATAAAAGTTCAGAGGCAATGCATGTGGTTGTTGTGATCTGAAATTCATGTCACTAAGAACTACTTTGACCAAGGTTTTTCTGCTGAGTGTCTGATAGTATGGATTTGGAGGCAATTCACCACTTTTTCCTAAAGCCCGATTCAGTACAAGGACTCATCAAATGCTCAAACAATAAGCATTGTAAATGCATAATCAAATATTTCCATTTACTGCAGCGTCATTGCTTTATACATACATACATATCTGTATGACGCATTCTGTAACAATATATTTTTATGAATATAGATGTAAAAAATGTATTCATAATGTCTTTTAGCCTCAATTATGCTTGCCAAACTTCATGGCTCTAATAGGCCCAGAAGCCATTTTATTCAAGGCAGTATGTTCACACATTTCTGCAAAGCATAACATCATTTCCAGTGTTGCCAACTGGAAGCGAGATTGTGGGAGAATAATGAGCACAGTTATTGTATTCATGAATGATATCTTCTCCTCAGACATGTTCTTGCGCTTCCTCCAGGAGAAGATCCTGCTTCCTGCTCATTAGATATGTTTGTGCTGAAAGTATCAAGTTGCTGTCACATGAATAGATTCCATAGACTTGTATTGAGAGAAAACATATATAAACGGTATTTAATTTGATGTATTTTAGCATTGGGCTCCATCTGACCCTTTTCTAGCAAGATCTGTGGTCAGTTGACATGACAATTCTCTTTTGATTATTTGTTGGGCTGCTTGCTATTTTGAATTGTGCTTCCTGATGAATTGTGTTTTATTTTTAACAGATTGTGCATGTGGCATTCGGAATCACCTCAACAGACAGAAGACAGTAAAGTGCTGGATGGAGCTTCACACGCCGACCCTAGGTGTCTGAGGGATGGGAGAAGTTTCAACAGGGGAACTGCAGTGGAAAAAGGCCCAAGCTGGACCAGGTGACTTTGTAAAAGTATGAGCGCAAATTGAACCAAAACATTATGTAATCTCTAACTGTGCTTACCATCTGTTTCGTTTACTTGCTTGCATGGCTTATATTGTCTTGTGAATAATGTGCTTTCAAAAAAGGGTGCACACAGAAGTTGTCTGGGTAGAAGACAACAGAGACTATAGAATTGGTTGGGTTTTAGGACTGGGAGGAGCCCAGAGAATAGAAAATGAGTACAAATGTATACCTATGGTATAGAGCGAGCAGGCTGTAGAAATAGTGGGGCAACGGGGAAGAAAGGCAAAAGGGCCAGGACTCGAAGCACAGATCCTTAAAGAATGATTATGTGAGAGGAGGAGACCCTTCAATCTGGTGGCCTGACCCCTTCACAAGCCCCTCCGGGTGTTGACTGAAGGTCAGTCAAACGCAAGGAGATGTTTGAATGTGAAATCTCAATACCTTCTTCCAAAACATCAATTAGAAGAAACATAACAAAAATAATCCTATCTCATTTTCAGTTTCTTTCACTACCTCCCCCTATGGGATGAGCTGTGGACATAAGGCCTGCAGACCCTTTACCCTGTTACCAAGGTATTATTGAACTGTAAGGACCAGCGATGGGGGCCAGACAAACATAGCGAGCCCTCACTGAAATGGGCTCCTGTCCATACCATGTACCAATAATATTGTAAATGCATGGGTAAATATTTAGGAGAGTAGAATGGACTCACAGATGAGGACCGCAAGAAGTCACTTCCTGAAAATTCTACCTTCAATATAGAAAGATGATCTAATATACAGAAGAAACAGAAGGAACATAAAATTAAAATAGATGCTGAACAATCGCCTCTCTTCATACAATGGAATGAGAAGGCACAGAAATTAAAGTATGAATCCTAAGTCTGAGGTAGGAGAGATACCCAGGAAAAACTGTAATACCAAATCAGTCACCTTAGGGACTGAGTTTTGGCTTGGGCTCCAGCTGCTCCGCCTCCTCTGTATCTATTTCTCCAGATCAGTGAACCACAAGGGAAGGCGAAAGTGAGCGAAGACACAAAGGAGGAGGATCTGTAGGACGTGTTCCCATGC
The DNA here is from genome assembly GCF_964204655.1 of Triturus cristatus. Taxonomy (NCBI): domain Eukaryota; kingdom Metazoa; phylum Chordata; class Amphibia; order Caudata; family Salamandridae; genus Triturus; species Triturus cristatus. The sequence goes on from NC_140587.1 coordinate 617,943,846, forward strand.
CAGCCATTGAGGCTGGGAGTGCAATTGTTGATCCACCTGGAAATGAAGTAGCATCTGTTTGTGTATGAATGCTCGTGATCAGTAGATTGGCAATTCCCAGTAGGTATAAAAAAGCCTTACGAAAATGGAAGGTTAGCTAGGTACCGCACTGAGATACTATTCTGGTAGGACAGGATGACCATGCAGATGGACCACAATATTAAGAAGTAGTGTGGAGACATTTCCATGAATTTCAACAAGTAATTACTATCTCTTTGTGAGTATACTTTACTTTTCACATGTAAAAAAGTGTCCCAAAAGTCCCTATTAAATTGTCCCCATGGTCCAGAGGGGCTCATTACGATGGCGGGCGGACCAGAGTCCGCCTGCCATCTTTGCGGTGTTCGGGACTGCCTGCCAGACATGCGGCGGTCCCACCACTTCAATTAGGATGCGCCCACCATACTGGCGGGCGCATCCAGGGCAGTTAACATTGCGGACGCTGCTGGCTGCAGCACCATACGCAATGTTATAATGGCATGCACTGCATTTCCCCACTAAGCGGTGCCTGCCACTTAGTGCATGGAAATGCAGGGGGGTACCCTGGATACCCCCCCAGTGCACCCCCACACACACACAGGGGGCCCGCAGCAGGCCCCCGAATCCAGCCTCCGCCAGCCTTTCCATGGTGGTTCCACCGCCATGGAAAGGCTGTCTGACGCCAGCATTGTAATCTGGCTGGCGGTGCCTACTAGGCACCGCCGCCATTTCATGCCCCCTTGTCCATCCGCCAAGCAATCAGACTGATTGCTTCTGGCGGACCGGTGGCAGACGGACTTTCTGTCCGCCGTGGACAGATTGTGATTCCCGCTGCCATCCTAATTCGGCGGTGGAAATATCGCTGTGTGATGGCGGAAGGATTGCCACTGGCGACCTGGCAGTGGAGGTCCTTCCGCCATCATAATCGGCCCCATAGTTCCCACTGTAAAGATTGGAGGGGTTATGTAACATCATGAACAGAGCCACAATATGGAGTCATATTTTACCTAATCTTACACAACAATACAGGTGCAATGACCCAGTATCCCTCCTCGTCAGTCACCGGGAATAAATAATTGGCATCAAATCCGTTAGTTAGAATGACAGCAATCCCCCTATGCAAGGCTGTAGCAGAGGGGAAAAAACATTCCTTGGCCACTCATATTTCAATGTATTCCCTTCTTTCCCCTTTCTCAAGTGGGATTTTGCAAAAAAATGATAGAGAGACATCATCTCTTTTCCATCTATTATTCAGACCATTCACAATATGACAGACTATAACTAACTCCATTAATGCTCATCTTTCACAGTGGGAACTACGCAATATGCCGGGGATTCCGATTGTGGGTGGAGATTTTAATGTTTTACCATCTCCTTTCTTTCATTCCAAATTGCATTCAACATAAGGGGTGAATGGAACAGATATTTGCTGATTTTTGTAACAGGCTAGGCGTTTATGATGTTTGGCGAGCACATAATCCTATCGATAGAGCCTCTCAGATAGATTTATTTCTCTCCCCAGTCACACTCCCTGAAAATTTCCCAGCAGTATTGTTTAGAGGCTCTGTGCTGATTCTGAATTTTTAGGAGAGTGGCCCGAAAAAAAAGGAGACGGTATTTTGACAGAGCTTTGTTAAACCGTAATGATTGCTTACAGACACTGTCGATGGAAATATATATATTTTTTAAAACGAATGAGAATTCTACTGATTTTGCATTGTGTGGGAAACCTTCAAGTCTACTATTCAGGGCCATGCGATCTCTGAATCTGCTTATCAGGAAAAAAGGAGAGGGCGCAATAGGAAAACTTACAAAAGGCTGGTGATACAGCATATTACAAAACTAGTCAGAACTAGTCATTTCGTGTATGGCAGGAAAAGGAAGAGGCTTTAAAGGATTTTTTACAAAAAGGGTGCTTCTAAATTGTACTTTTTATAATCAAGTTTATGAGGAAGGTGAAAAAATAGGATGTTTTTTGACGTAGACGGCAGAAAAAAAATTGAATCGTAATTTAATTACTGGGATTAGGGATCTTGTCATGGGGTTGTTAGCTCATGAGAGCCAGGAGATAGGAGACATTTTTCTCAGTATTATTCCTTCCTCTATAAAGGCGAAGTGTTGTACTTAGGCCTCTAAAGACCAGTTTATGCAGGAAGTGCAATTACTGGCGTTGGGGCGAGAGGCAGAGAACTGGCTGGCCCGTTTAATTGATGGGGGTGAAGTAAGAAAAGGGATACAGTACCTTACAGGGTTTAAAACCCAAGAGTTCAATGGCTTTGGGGCAGAATTACATAAAATATTTTGCTTCTTGTAAGTTTACCCTATGACAATTCTATTTAACTCTATCTTAGCTGGAGGATGTATTCCTCCCTCTTTAAAAAAAGGGTTGTTAATTAACTTTTTAAAGAAGGGGAAAGGCGAGTTGGTTCCATCTTCATATCATCCCATTACACTTCTTAATACAGATCACAACACTTTTTCAAATGTTTTAGCTAATTGTTTTGATACTATTATTAATAGTCTAATCCACACAGATCAGAATGTTTTTATTCAAGGACGCAACAGAAGGCTACTACGTTTTATTTAGAAGACTTGATTGATCTGGCTGTGGTAAATAAAATCCAGAAGGCTATTGTTCTGCTGTATGCAGAGAAAGCTTTTGACCTCACGAGCTGGGATTTTCTATTTAAGTTCTTGGAGAAATGTAAGTTTTCTATAAAGTTCATCAGGTCAATCTTTCGACTTTATAAGAACACCTCGGTCCAAGTTATGCTAAATAACAGATGCACAATTACAGTATATCCAACTCGAGGTATGCGACAAGGTTGTCCCCTCTTCCCAATTTTATTTGCTTTACTTATTGAACCATTAGCTCAATTTATTCACTCCCAAAAGAGAATTTCACCACCCCAAAGCTGGTGGGGCTCAACTAAAACTATATGCTGATGACACAGTTTTCTTTTTACTTCCAGAGAGAATTAATATTGAGACCACACTACCGGCTATACAGAGGTATACTCAGCTGGGGGGGTGGGCGGCTATAAAATTAATTAATCTAAAAGGAGACTCTTTTGTTTAACACCAATCCAGAAGTTTTACCATGCAAGCTTCGGTCTAATTATGATCAGAATCCAAAGACTTATAGAGGTGTGTTTTATTCATATTTAATGCACGATCTTTACTATTTAATTAAGATCCCTCTTTTAAGCAAAATTCAGTCCTGTTTTGAAATTTGGAAATCCATCCCCCTTTCTATAATAGGTTACATCTCGCTTATTATAATGTCAATTTTGCTTCTTGTGCTATTTTTATTTTTAAATGTCCTTTGTAATGTAGAGATTAATTTTTGTACCACATTGGAATGTATGATGACTTCATTTGTTGGCGGGAATAAGATCCCTCACTTGCGCTAATATGATAATTTTACAACTGCCTAAATTTGCATGCAGCCTGGCTCATCCTAATCTTAAACAGTACTATTGGGCATCTTTTGAATTACAGATTAGAAGATTTTCAGGGCAATCTTCCAGATATGACAATTTTTTTATATTATACATGCTGAAGAATTATGGGTTCAGCAGTCTTCCCGAGGTCATTAAAAAGCCCAAAGTGCTGAAAAAGGTGAGATACAAGACCCCATGGTGTTTTGGTATACTCTGGATCAACAGTTTAGAAAGTACAACATTCTTGCAATCCATGCTGAAACTCCCCTGACCAGTTGCAAAAATGTATCTCCTTGTTGCTCTGGGGATGTTACTATTTGTTGTCAGGCTACCCAGATTAGAAAAGTAGGTGATTTTATTATAGGTACTAGAATTAAGTCCTATGTAGTAATCTCCTTGCCTGCTCTTCGGTACAGTGCATTTGACATGTTTTCGAATAATCAATTTGTCCAGTTTTTAAAAGTTTTCTCTCTGGTCAATGTTAATGCATCCGAAGCCCTAGTTAGGAAACCATTTGCAGCAGGCATGGCTGGAGATTCCCTTAGCTCATTGTTTAAGGAACTTGGCCTCGACCGTGCTAAAGTCATTGAGGGGATCTGTGCTAAATGGAAGTGCTGCACAGGTGTTGATATGGACATGAAAAGATGGCATAAGAAATTTAGTTTTGTGCTCCCTGTTGAGAAGGGCCAACTTTCGTAGGATGGTGTTTTACAATGACTGGAGGCTGTATTATACCCCTGCTAGACTCAATAAAATGTTCCAGGTGGTTAGTGGGAAATGCCTCAGGTGTGACCAACAAGGGGACTGGGAACATGTTTTATGGTCACGTGCGGTTTTGAAAAATTATTGGACTCTGATATTGGCTCAGATTTCAGTTCAAGTAGGTCAACAGGTTGAACCATTATCTTTTGGGACTCTGTGGCATTGCTACAGACTCCCTGAATGGGGAAGAAGGTGCACAATTAATTTGTGTATCAATGGTGTTTGCCGTTCCATTATTACCAAACACTGGAACTCTCCTAGTGGTCCTTCATTTTTTTAATGGTCTAATAGGTTAAATATTGTGAAAAAGAGCTTTGGTACCATATTCGGTCCAATGAAATTACATGCTACAATAAAATATGGGGTATTTTTGCCTCAGAGTGAGAAAGTGGTAACAATTTCACACATGGCTATCTGGGAGATAATGGGTTGGAAGTCCACTTAGCACAGGTGTATGATAATATTCTGGTGTGTCAAGCTCTGGCAAGCATCATTGACACTTTATTATATCAGGCCGCAGGGTACTTGAGTAGGTTGCTGCTGTTTCTGGGACGCATAAACTAAGCACTTTAGATAATGTTTGCACTTTAAAGGAGTTTTCTAGGGAAACTGCTGGTTGGACATCCAGATGGTACATGGGCATGGCAGCATTCCAGTTTCTTATGCATTAATAAGCACTATTTTCACTTTATCATACCAGGCCGCAGGTTTTCTTTAAAAAAAAAACAAATTATGCCACAGTGGTTATGGCATTGTTCAATCATGCACTTTAGGCGACACTTGCACTTTATCTTAGCTTTTTAATGGAATATTGTAAGACGAATTAGTTGAATGGTTTATATTCATTCATATGAAATGTATAAAACTGTATTCCCTGCTTAATTAAAAAATAAAGATGGTACAGAAAGGTTCTTAATGAGGCCGTGGGGTCTACGTGAGTGCTACTTAAAGGTGATGAGAGAAGGGGCAGGTAAACTGATAATGTTCAGGTGAGTGACACCAGTAAGGAAAGGAGCTTTCCCAGCTTCAGAAATGATCAGTGAAAGAGCAGAAAAACAGCAAAAGCATAAGGGACGGAAAAAAAGAGAAGACTGAAAATGAGGAGGTAATATTTCACCTACATGGTGAAAATCACTGTTTCAGCAGAGGTATGCTCCTCATACTGAGTTATTTATCAGGGATGAGGAGGTGTATGACTTTAGAGATGAATTAAGAGGTAGGGTGTTAAATCAAACTGAGGAGGCAATATATGAACTTATGACCATTGAATTCTCATCAGGATGCCCGCAATTGATCATCTCTAGGGCCTATTCACAAACTGTATTTTGTAGTACATTTAGTAGTATCACAATAGTACTACTAATATACTACAAAATTCTATCTGGATCTCCCTCCGTCTCATCTATCTTTTTCTGTGCAGAAATCTCCAGCCTAACTGCGGAGTGTCCCCACATGTAAGTATGCATTTTAGTAGTGAATGTAGGAGGGACAGGAAGGAGTAGCTGGAAAATGGGTAAAAATACTAAAGGGGGAAGGGTCAAGGGGTATTAATGGAGGGTTAGGGAGTGGTTTAGGGAGGGACATGCGCCCTGCCACAAAAGAGTCAGTTGATTCCTATTCACAAATTGCCATTTAAAGTTACTACTGCTAAAAAAAGACCCAAAACAGTTGTAAATGTACTCCTGCTCAGAGCCGGAGTAAGTCCAGCACCACACATGGCAAACCACTGGTTATGCACCCCCACCCCCTTCCAAATAAAATATTAGTGGTAGGCAATATAAATAGAACTCAATAGGGAGTAATGTTAAAGTAAATTATTTACAATTTAAAAATGTGAATACATTTTATTTAATATTTACAAAATAATCTAAAAATAAAATATGTTTTATTTAATTTAAACATAATAACCTTTTTTTAATTTAAAAATTAATCTACAGCACTGGATCGCCATATTAATTAAAAACACTGTATCAAGAATTTGTATATACCTACGTTATGTCATAACATGGGTACATTTCAGCACTTAATAATTACTGGGCTTGACATTGTTCTTCCATTAAGAGTAGTATACAGGCAAGAGGCACCATCAAGAACCATTGGTTCAGACATTTACAATGGGTTTTCAAAAGCAGGTCCAAATTCATACAAGAGATGATGTTATAAGTCAGTTGCTTGGGCGTTTGGAGAATTGAGCAACAAGGTGAAGGGGCATCAGTAATTAACTTACAGGAAAACATGCAACGCCATTAGAATAGCAAAGTAATTGACCAAAAGAAATTAATACCCAAAGCATCATGATCTATTTTCCGAGACCTAACAACTTCCTTATATCAGTACGTTAAAAAGTATATTTGTAACTATTGGTTTCATAGTATTCTCAACCCTTTTCTCTTGTTGTGACAGACAAAGGTGGGTTTAGTTTGGGGTTACTATTGTATAATATCAGTGAGCTCATACAGTATTTTTGTGTTCTGGCATGGGAATGGAATACGAAATGTCAAGAGAGTTGATTAGACCAGAGTTAGCCCCATGGATTAATAGATTATGTACAAATGGGTATTTAATAAAGCTGGGCTTCAAGTCTAAGGGCAGAGAGCACAAGGGCAATTGCCTGTTTGGGCCAGTACCAAGTGCCGCCCACCTCTTTAATCCCCCTCAACTGGATCTACCCTGTGGCATTCAAGACCACCCCCTCAGTTTCAGCCAGCAGTCCCTTGAGACACATTTGTGGGTAAGAGTAGCATCTTTACCCATTATCTTAATTTGGCCTTTTACCCAGGTCTAACTGTTTCTAAAATATATTATTTGGTAATACCTATTACTTTGTGATTACTGATTATAATAATAATCTGTGGTCCACCTGGACTCCGATCCTGTTAGCTCCACAATCTCTTGTTCCACAAAGAAAAAACGTGATTGTGCTGGCTAAACTCTTTAAAGCCCATTCCTCTCCTTCTTTACAGCCCCTGTTTCCCTCTCTTCATCATTCACTCTGCACCCTGTTTTTCTCTCACTTACTCTCTCACTCTGCACTCTTCCCCAGTGTGATCTCAAACATCCCCCCTCAGCCCCAATATACATCCCATTTACTGGCTCTGCTCCTCTTTTTTGCTGTGCTTATCCTATTTACAGCCTCTGGTTCTCTTTCTTTAGCCTCCACTCTGCACCTCGTTTTTCCTTCCTTTTCTCAATGTGGTACATGCATGATGCAAACCTCTAAGTCAGATATTTGAAGCCACGCAAAGACACTTTGTGTGGCACTGAGTGGCTTCAGAAATCTGGAGTAATGCAATGCAGTGCAAATTGCTGAATTGTGTTACTCTGCCCTGGGGGTGTAGTGTAGTTCCTATTTCCCTAATAGGCTCTGCGCATTGGAATAATATACCCTATAGGTTTGGCATAGGACTGAGGTCAGTATGCCCCTATCGAGTATTTTAAACTTAATTACTTTGTGCCAGCTAACTCAGAGGCCACTAGAAACTCCTTGTAAACAAGAAGGGAGTAGTTTCTGGCAACCGCATAAACATGACAACTTTGTTTCACTTTAGAATCGGAACACTCTCAGAATCGTGGAAACAACAGATAACAATTTCACTCAGCTAATCGTGCATGCTTAGTTTCTTCAGAGTTACACAGAAAGAATAGACGGGCATTTCAATAAAAGGATTTATTGAACAGTCTTGTTTCTCGTGTAAGAGATATGAGCTGTTACAATCGCAAGACAGTATGCAAGATATATTATGTACAGCGTAAGCAGTAGAAAGAAATAATGCTGCGCTAGCATTATCTTTTAGTTATGACACATATGTTCATATACATAAATAACATAAGCTAAAAATGCGAGTACTCATAAGATGCTTCTCTAACTAGTTCTTTCCCAGCGTACCTAACCTAAGTGTAGTACAAGGTAAGAAGGTGATGTATTCTATATTATGGTATGCTATAGTCTGGTATGCCAAGAGTCCCTCTAGGTTCTAGTCAGCTCCATACCTTGAGAATGAGAGAGGTGGGAATCTCTTTCCGGGTCTTGAATTCTAACACCCCACGAAGGGAGTCAGAACACTGGAAGCTGGATTCTCTGCGAGCAGGGATGACAGCTTCTCTTGTCAGTGCGTCAGGCCGGGACACAGGCTCCTCTAAAGTCGAGGTCTCCTCCTACTTGCTTGGGCAAGGGAAGGTATATTTATACCTGGTAGGTGCCTTGGAATGTTAGCATTGATGTAAAGTCAGGCAGAGGAAGACGTCAGGAATGAACCCTTAAGGAATAGTGGTTCATGCATAATAAATGAGTTCTTGGAGAAATCAATAATCCTGTGCTAGGGGACCTCCCAAGAGCTTAAGGGTCTGGTTTCTAAGAACTCGTTGTGACGTTGAGGTGGACGGATGTAGGTGACCATGCCTGTATTTGGATAGCATGGCTAATGCCTAAATAAGGACTGGGATCTTATGCCTAAATAAGGGCAATGCGAATTGTGCCTATATAAGGACATGTTTCAGGAAAACCTATATACAGACACCTAAAGCGGAAGACACCAGGGGGGCGTTCCATGGGCATTGTGTGGGTGTTCCCACGCAACTCCCCTAGGATTTTGGTGCATCCCCAGATTTAAAAGAACTTGTAAACTTGGGAATGCACCAAGATCTTACACCTTCTCAGGGAGGCAAAATGAGGAGAAATATCTCTATTTTGCCTTGTTTCTTTCTCTCATTCTGCAGCACACATAAAAAGAGGAATAAGCCTCCCAGGATTTCTTTTGTGCAGGAAAGTGCCCCTTGCTGCACACAAACAATCCTGCTTGCAACACAGGCACCCTTGCATTATGGTGCAAGGGTGCCTGCATTGGTGCTAGGCTTCCAAAAGGGTGCAAGGGAACAGACAGGAATGCCTTAAATACAGCACATTACTGCCCTTTCTCTGTTACGCAGTGCTGTGCAGCAAGGTAACTTGGTGATCTGCACTGCGTCACAAGCTCATAAATAAGCCCCTCATTTGTTGTCTCTTTTTTCTCAATTTTCGATCGACTACGGTATTCAGTGGGACTTTTCAGGTTCATCTTGACTCTTGCTCGATGCGGCTGTAGGTGACAATGCCCTCCTCAGAGTCATTGTGCATCCATCTTTAAGCAGTTTCTCAGCAATAGTGATAACATTTACCAGGTAGACTATTACCTGGGCACTCGAGCCTTGCAGACAGAAAAGAAGGGCATGACGACATGTCCTTATTCCGTGAGTGTTGAAGATGCTACGTAGAAACTTTCTGCGTTCAGATTGCAAGGCATGGCATATGCACAATATGTGCAAGCGAGTTTCTTCTGGCCCCAAGAACAGCCTGCGTGGCAACGAGCTAGATTTTATGGCTCACATTGGCAGTGCGTCACTTGTTGGTGGTAGGCCAATCCTCAGCACTATAACCCTGGATTTATGGATGTCTTTGATTCTGTGAGTTCGGCGATTTGTATGTATTTATACATGACCAAGAGTGCTTACACTTTTTCAAACGTTCCTGGTCTTTCGCCCAAAGCAGTAATTTTACTTGTTTGTTCCTTGAGTTTAAAAGCAATGTGGGGTATATTTGCTTCCAAAGATGATGTGCGCCCAGCATCTCTAAAGCCTTAATTCGGACAAGGGTCCAACCATGAACATCATTGCAGTTGCGACCCCAGGCTTGCCCCTTGCTATCCCGGGACTGCCTTTGCAACTCCTGGCCTCAGAGGTGGCAAAATGAGTGCCAAGAACACAATGGTATCTCACATTATAAGAGTCAGACACTAACCTTGTTTTCTGCTCATTTGTATTACATTAATTGTGAATAATAGTTTATTATAAACTATTAGTGTAATATAAAGTGGAGCAGCAAGATCTAGACTATCACTGGCATCTTAGGTAAGAAAAATAAAATGGCTTTAAATGTATGTTGTGTGTGTGCATGTGGTTGAGAGTGAGTTTGTGTGAGAGAGTGTGTATATGTGTGAGCATGTTTGTATGCAAGATTGTGGGTGTGTGTGTGTGTCAAAATGAGTAAGTATAAGTCAGTCAAAGTAAGAGTAAGTAAGAGTGGGAATGTGTGATTAAGGGTGAGAATGAGTGCAAATGACTAGGTAAAAATGAATGCGAGAAATTGAGTGCTAATGAGAGAATGAATGTAAGTGAATGTAGGTGTGCCGGTGTTGTTATGCATGCAAATCCACTGTTGCACCTGGCATGCTTCTTGGCTCATTGAAGCACCCTTGGCAAAATGTTGGCCCTGGAATACTGGAGACAATATTTGCATATGGGATACCCACAGCAAGTTGCTAATATTGGCAAACTGGATACATTTTGGCATGGGGCACCCCTGAAAAAATGCCAGCATGACCTACTGGAGGAAGCTCTTGACATAGATTGTAATTGTATTGTAATTGCATTTGTATAGCACTTACTGCCCCTGACGAAGCGTCGAAGCGCTTTTCGGCGATTAGCACGCTACTCCGGGACCCATAGAGGATTAGTGTTGAATTAGTGTAGTGAAACATGCAAGTACATTTTAAGTGGTGGATATGTTAGTAAGTTATTTGGATTCGGAAGGATAGCAGAAGGATAGAAGAGGGAAAAAAAGGTTTGTATTTATATAGCGCTTCTTACCCCTGAGGGGTGTTGAAGCGCTTTTTTTGGCGAGTAGCACGCTACTCAGGAAGCTCATAAAGGATTAGTGGTGAATTAGTATGGTGAAATATGAAAGTAATTTGAGTGGTGGATATTAGTCAGTTATTTGGAGTGAGAAGGATAGCGGAGGGATAGAAGGGAGAGAAAGGCTTGCATTCATATAGCGCCTGTTACCCCTGATGGGGTGTTGAAGCACTTTTCTGGTGAGTAGCAGGCTACTCCGGAACCCATAAAGGATTAGTGTTGAAAATTAGTATAGTGAAATATGAAGTTATTTGAGTGGTGGATATGTTAGTCAGTTATTTGGATTGAGAAGGGTTGGGGAGGGTTAAAAAAGGGAGAAAGGTTTGCATTTATATAGCGCTTGTAACACTGATGAGGTGTTGAAATGCTTTGTTGGCGAGTAGCACGCTACTCTGGAACCCATAAAGGATTAGTGGTGAATTAGTATAGTGGAATATGAAATTAGAGAAGTGAACATGTTAGTCTGTTATTTTGATTGAAAAGGATAGTGGAGGGATAGAAGAGTGAAGGATTTCTGTTTTAGGTCATAGCAGTAGGAGGAGGCTTTTGGATGAGTAAAACGGGTTTTTGGAGGGGAGGATTCAGAGGGAAGAGTTTAGAAAGGTTTGTTGTGGGGGATCGGTATAGTAAAAGAAGTGTCAGATGATGCACGGAGGGGTAGAGTAGGAGAGAGTCAAGAAAGGATTATTTTGGGGGACATAGTAGTGGTATGGGGTTTGGGATAAATGAGAGAGTGGGTGTAGAGGATGTAATGATAGATGTATAGGGTGAGAGATAGGGTAGTGCATTGGAAAGAGTAGTAGAAAGAAGTTTGAGATGAGTCAGAAAGTTGGGCTAGAAGATATATTGAGAGAAGTATAGGCTGAGAAATAGGGTAGTGCATAGGAAATGTTAAATTAGAAGAAAATGATAAACATTTAGATCCACAACTACATTGAGACTATATATATGCATAAAGGAGGTAAGTATATGCAGATTAAAGATATTGATAGAGGTACAGGATGAGGAATAAGGCAGTGCGTTGGATATGCTTTTTCAGGAGAAAAGTAACAGACACACAGATCCAAGTACATGGATGTACATAGATGCACCATGGAAGCAAGTACATGTAGACCAAAGATGATTTTTTGTTTGTTTTTGTTTTCATAACAACATAATTATTCTACATGTTTATACAAAGCAATACACAAAGATAGGTACATATCTATAGTGAAATTAATGCTTATATACAGAGGGACACATACATAGGGTGGGTATTAATGATTGGGAAAGTGGGCAGCATTTCTGGCCCAGGTCCCGACCAGTCTCGAACAGGCTCAAACAAGCACTCACCCTTGTCCTCTCCACTCTTGGCCTCGACGCCCGGGCTGAGTCGCCCTAAGCCTTGGCCGTTTATAGCCCTAATAGTCAGGTGACCCCTTCAGCCAATGGGAACCCGAGCCCTAACACTATCCAATCACAACACTAGCCCTAAAATCTAGAAACAATAGGAGACCAGGACCTTACAGCCAATCTTAGCCCTAGTTCAAGCATCCAATCAGTTTAAAAAACCCTGATCTCTGTGTCCAATAATGGCCCTAGCCCTACCAGTAGTCCCAACCCTAGTCCAAGCAACCAATTGCACAGGAAGCCCTAGCCCCTACTTCCAATAGAAAGCCTAACCCTACTCTTAGTCCCACACCTAGTCCAGCAACCAATAACACCAGAAGCCCTAATCGCTACTTCCAATTAAAGGCCTAACCCTAGCCCTAGTCCCACCCTGGTCCCAACAACCAATAATACAGGAAGCCCATTTCCCTACTTCCAATAGAAATCCTAACCCTAGCCCTAGTCTCAACAGTACATTGATTGAATCACAGACCCAGAAACCAATCAGAAGCCTCAAATACCCAACCAATGAGGACACTAACCCTAACCCAATAGAAACATCGGTTACAACCACCAATCAGTGTACACATGTACCAAACAATATTAGACTATATAAGGTCCCAGCTACCTCAGACAAGGTTTTCTAGCCAGGGAGTTGGAAGTTGCTCCTCTATTCAGAAATCTCCTAGGAGACAGACAGGCTCAATCCACACTTTGGACTTCTGCAGGTAAGTACCTGTGGTAAATTGCTGGTGATAGTGTTGTGTGTTGCGCACATCCGTTTTAAATAAATTTATGTCTACCGCAAAATGACTCACTCATCTGGTTGATAATGGGTTTATGTATATTTGGCGTGCTGGTCAGGAATGAGGCTGCCTACCTCATGTAGCAATACTGTCTATAACAAGTCTATAGTGTCACTTGATTCCTGGCCGCGCAGCTTTGAAATTAATCTAAGTGTCTTTAACTAGTTATACTTCCTTGTACATACAATCAAAACATATTCAAGTCAATTACACTTTTGTTTATTGTTTTAGGTGACATTCCACAACTATTAAAAATGCTTTCAAATGGACAATATTTGATAAATCATACAATGATATTTATGACTCCATAATAGACACTGTGAAAAGAACAATGACAAATATCCTTTTTCATTTGAAAGAACGTTTTGATCGGTGTGGAAAGTCACCTAAAACAGTAAACAAAAGTGTAATTGACTTGAATATGTTTTGATTGTATATACAAGGAAGTATATCTAGTTAGAGACTGCTAGATTAATTACAAATTGCTGGTGATGGCACATTGGAGAAAAATGTTGGCTTATGGGAAGACAACTGTGGCAATGTCATGGGGTCGTCCATGACAAAATGTGGTCCACAACTTAGTAGACATAACCTTTGACATAAAGGACATCCATTGTGCAAGAGAAGCAGTATTAGGACAATTCTGGCTCTGGCATATTGTATGTCATGTTTAGGCAAGAGGGTTCACAATGGAGGTAATCTTTGACATAAGGCAGCACCCATAGGACATTTTAAAAACATAATTGGGTGAACTCGTGGGGACTGTAAGGTTTCATTAGCTTGGCATGCCATTAAATGACTTGAATATTTAGTGAGTGTCTTTTCAGAGCCTGGGGCTTTTTAGCAAATTTATGTGAAAATTGTTCATTAAAATGCACTAGTAAAGCTCATTTTTTACTCCTCCCACCCTCTGTTCTCCCCTAGGAGAATATAGAATATTAAATGTGCAATTATTATGTAACTTTAGCAATGTTAATTATTGTGCTGGCACCAGGATTAGGGTCATGTGACATCACTTCTTGGGATAATTCAGGGTCAAAGGTCATATGATGTCACTTCCTATGACATCATTAAGGTCAAAGAGTCTTTAATGTCACTTCCGCTACTCCAGCATTTTGGTGAATCGACGTCCATGGGTCCAACGATTCATTTTACTGCCATCTTGAATCTTTTCCAGATAAATGTGTCCGGCATGCCCTCTCTTAATGATATGTACTTTAGAAGGACACCTTGTAGCACTTGCTCTTGTAGTCTGAACTCTAAACAAATCTGTGTGGATGAGGTATACTGTGGAAGGTGGAATATGAGGTGGCAAACCTTGCACTGAGAGTTGCTCAAAAATAAGTATAGCTTCCCCGGGTAGGCTACTGACCCATAAGCTAACATTGAGATCAGCTTTGCTTTGATTGCCACCAAAATCGGTTTCCAGGCGTGAGCTGCCTTCATGGTACCATTTCCATTTTTCTAAAGACCACCTCCAGAGATTTCTAATTTGTTTTTCTAGATTCCCTGTGATGCAGCTTCATGTACAGTAGAGGGCCAGCGCTAATTGGGGTTACATTCATGAGAACTATATCATCTGCATATTGTAGTGACATCAGCCATTGTTGTCCCAATTTTGGGGAATGTGAGTTCGCCTCATCAAACATTTTGCTCAGATCAGAAATGAAGACATTGAACAAAAATTGTGGCGAATACACACAATTATCGAAGACTTTGGCCAGTTCTTATTGCTGAGGATAGGCCATTGCTCATCTTTGCCCAGGTTTCGGAAAACAAGAGCTGTACCACTCGTATAAGAACTGCTGGGATGTTCCATGATGCAAGTTTATGTCACAGCAAATGACTATCCAGGTCAATGAAGCTTTTGTAGAACAGTTGCTTTTTCATGGTGTAATTCAATATATGCATTGAAAGATCCACAAGATTATCAGTCGTGCTTGTCTTGGGCCAAAAGCCTGTTTGATTTGGTGGAATCACTCCTGCTTCTTCCGTCCAGCATTCCAGTTCTTGTAACAAGAAGCTGGAAAAATTATTTGAGTCGGTGTCCAACAATGAAATAATTCAATAGCTGTCTGGGTCCGAGTAGGGGCTTTTTTGTAGATAGGATGGAGAATAGACTCATGCCAAGACTTTGGTATGGAGTTTTCTTGGAGGTAGAAGTTGTACAGCTGGAGAAAGTTGTTTACTCCAGAAACCCAGGTCGTGCTTGTAAATTGATGCTGGAAGTCCATTTGGGCCCGGGACCCATTTCCAATGATTTTCTTTATTTGTGCTTCAATTGTAATTAGGGAAAAGAAGAGAGTTGGAGAGTGGCTCTCATCTTTGTACAATGTTGTTAATTTTCCAGAGTGATACACGGAACTGATATTGATTAGCCAGGTTTGTTGTGGTACGTGGTTGCCAGCTGATAAGGTGGAACCATACTGTAGCTGGTTAATCAGGGCCCACAACAGTGTGTTATTCCTTGATTTGCAGACTTGTAAGACTTCGATCCAGTCCTGCTTGCTCTTTGTGTGCTTTGCCTCTCAAATTGTTTTTTGTACTCTTTCATTCGCTCTATGAATGCAAGTGATTGAGGTCCAGATACATATGCAAGTTGCTTTACCTTCACTGCGTTTAATGCACATTTCTGATGTTTAAGTGTGCTTTTGAACCACTTGTTTTGGGTCAGACGCTGCCATTTATTTCCTCCTAGGAGAATTCTGAGTTTTTCTTTCATATCTTCCCAGGCAGCTAGTGAATTCAGCGGTTCCCATCTTCTTTGTGGGTCAGGCTGTTTCCAGAGTTCATATTTTTCCTGGGCAAGTTCTACCATCTTACGTGACTCCAAGTTGTTCCTGAGTCCTGGAGACCTATGTTATTCCTCTAGGCAACATGTTTGTTGTTTATGATCTCTACCACCAAGGGCTGGTGATCACTTTTGCGGCAATCTTCTACTGTGGATGTTTTGATCCTTTAGAACACGTAAAAGGAGTTGAACACATACTCCAGCACTGACTCTAAATACAGTAATGTCACCTTCATTCGAGGTTCTTCTGCCAGCTTGCAGTATTGCATTCATTCACAATGGTTTACTGATGTTTTGTAACTAGTTTGTTCTGAAATCTCTCGATAACATTAGCATAGAGGGAGCTAAATTTATATTCACGTAGTAGGATAGTTTTTAAGTGGTAAGGCTTTATGACACTCTTTCAATTCTGTGATTTGCAGAATTTGCAATTCTTTTGCTCACATCTTGATGAATCTGCACATTCAAAGTTAGTCTACGAGAAAATTTCTTATATAATCTTTCGATCTTGGTGGTGAGCCAGATGATGTTTAATTGCCACTAGGGATGTGGTCTGGTTCCTTGCTGATTTTGCTGCTCATTTTGGACTTCAAATGTTTTTGATTTTGCCTATAATTCGGTATTGCTCTTGTACTGAGAGCCTTTATTGCAATGGCTTTATGCATCGACACTTTACATTCATTATGTTGTACCATTAGAAGTTTTGTAATAAAACTTTCTAATTGTTTAAATTCACCCTGGAACTCACTTATGGAGTCTGTCCTTGTTTATTTGACTGGAACTTTGTCATGCTGATCTGCATCATATCTTGTTATGCATTGCCTCAAGAAAATGAGATGAAACACTGTCCACGGTCCACCCACCTGGGGGAGTGTTATGGAGGTGGCTTTATGGGTGTAAGATTTCAGGGGTACCGCGGGCCCATTAAACGCACCAAAGCAACTTTAGTGACTGGTCTGCATTGTTATCAGTGTTAAATTACATTATCACAATCATTAGATTAAATAGGGGCTCTTAAAAGTAAGTAACTGCTTTAAGGTCTGCTTGAACACCTAGAAATTGTATTCCTTGCCTTAAGAAAACATATTACATGAAAAGCATTTCCTGCTGAGAAATAGGTGCAAAGCCCAATTATATTTGCACCACAGGCAAAATCATAGTTACCTAAAACAAGCACTGACAAAGCCAATAGACCTGAATTTGTTGTAGGTGAAAACATTTGCTCATTGGTGAAATTATGTTTGTTGCTGTGTAAATCAGTGAATTGATGAATGTGAGACAATTAAACGAGTGGATGAAGGGATAGATGATAGTGCATGGATAGATACATGGGTGAGTAAATAAGTGCACAGATTATTTGACGAGTTAGTGTCTGGATAAATGAGTGAGTGATACCAGTTACATTGAGGAGTGAGGGGAAACATTAATGAGACCTCTCTGGCACCCTACATATTTACCTTATCTCTCCAAAAAAGCCTAACAGGTCTAAGTTACTGTGCATGGCGTTGGTATGCTAACTGAGCACTGATTAAATAACTTTGTTTCTAATAAGGTTGTTGGGTCTGATTTGAGCATTTCAAATTTAGAAGGATGCAAAACCCTCAGTGGCATGCTTCATCATTGGGCTTTTACTCCTCACCCCAGGGAGCTGGTATTTACGTTGGTGAGCTCCACCCAGTCAGGCATTGTTTTTCCTTTGTTTCTTTCATGGAAATAGTTTTCAAGTATTTGTGATTTCAAGATATACGGGGCCTCATTGAGTTTGAGGCTGGTGAGGACCTGCACAGTTAAAACTGCTTGATGTTGAGAAGTGTTGAGGTGTCTCTCTACTGCAGAGGTCTTCAAACTTTGTTATACTGAGCCATGCTGCGCATAATGTTTGGGAGTCAGGCCCCCACAAACTTTCGAATGGGGCAAATGGAGTCAGTGGTAAGGATTACTAAATCGTCCGCATATTGAGAATTCCAATGGGACAAAGGTCATATTTGAGTCCTACTCAAAGGCAAATCTAGACCTCCTTTGAAAAGTGTCATCCTGACCTTTCTCTGAAGTTGTATCCTGAGCACTGAAAATTCCAATCCAAACTCAGTTTACAAAGCTTTCACCTAGGCTAAGCCCTAGACCGACTTACTCTGCAAAGCCCTGCCCAGTTCACATCCTACAGAGCAGCATCAGACGCTACTCTACAAGATACAGTTTAGGGCCCATCTTCAAAATGTAGATCCTCGTCTCCCATGAAAATCTCCAACTAAAACTTGCCACTGAGGTGTCTTCATTGGAGCCATATTCAGTTCCAATCTTCTGACTACCAGGTTGTGACTGGCTGGACTTCTTGAATTTGAATGGGAATGTACAAGCACTTTCGAAAAGTGGTGCAATACTTTTAACAGTGGAGTACCAGCACTTCACAGTAGTGAACAGTTACTCTGGTGTAGTGCATACCTGCACTTTTATATTTCCATTTCAATCTCTGGTAGTCCTGAAATCCCATTTTTGGAATTCGGACACAGCAGCCTTCCCCTTTAAGTCCTATGCAGTCCCCTCCCAGAACTCTGTGGTGGGTGCTTCTCTTCAAGGCTACCCAAAACCCCAGTAAAAATGCGATGATCAAGGGCTTGTCACTTGAACTTTTTTATACCGGCATGGCCAGTATTTTGATGTCCCAGCTGGTACAAACAATGGAAAATCTCCAAAAACCAGTATATTTCACCCTTATAAGCACATATTTTAAACACTAAATGTAAGAAGAAAACACATTAAAATGTGTTCTAGAGCTCCCTTAGCGATCTCTGACTGATAAAGTAAATAAAGCAGAAAAGCTATGTTGCAAATGAATAAATGTGGCTTCATGTAAAGTTATTTTAAGTATCAATTCCAGGCCTTTTCAGAATCTTAAAACATGACCATATGGCGGTATTATACCTTGGGATAGGTGGCAACCCAACCCACATCAAAGCCCTACTTCCCTTCAAGCCCCATCCAGACTTCAGCTCTCTGAACACACGCTGCCATGATGCCACTAATATCACACTGCTTTCTATATTTTCAGTAGTTGTTTTTTTTAATTAACTTTATTTATTTGTTTTGAATAACACTTAATACAGGTATGCAATTTGAAGCAAGTATTCATGGATAGCAGATAGATAAACACAGTAGTTGGAATCCCGGCCATTGGACAATTAATAAACAATCCCCTGAATGTCCCTCTTGTTCGTACTGGCCATCTAATCCCTTTCCCCTTTGGAGCTCGTGTAGTTACTCCCCTCAGATGCACTTTGTGGGCTCGCCTTCGATTCCTTGACCAGTAGGCCGTGGCAGAGTTTCCTCCAGATCCTTTGGTCGTCCTCTAGTTTCTCTTCTCAGCGACACCTTTTCATGTGCACCTGCTCAGCTAATATCCCCTCACGCACATCTCTCATCCATGCTGTGACCTCGGGTGCCCGCACTCCAAACAATCGCAATTCTGCGCTGTGCTAGTACCAATGGTAGTTGCTAAAGCTTATACGCCACATTACTTTGTTTTTTGGGTTTGCGTATCAACCCCAGCAAACAGTGAAATGGCGTTGGCCCGATAGGACATATTGGACATCGCCCTCCTGACTGGCTCGAGGTCCCACATCGACAGTTCCCGGTGTAACGAAGCGCGCTTCAGGAACCGCTCCTCAAAGGTTTGCTAGGTGCGTGCAGTCTGTCTAATCACGTATTGCACTGTGTCAGAGGTGCCCGCTCCCCCAGTAACAGCGACGGCAGGTTGGCAAACGGCACTCTATCATGGAGCAACCTTTTCTCCCAATTGTCCTCCTTGTTGGACCATCGAGCTGCATCCTGCAGCTGAGCTGGATAATAATAACCGTCCAGTCTCGGTGCCTCAAGACCACTGCCCTGATACGTGTGATTCAGTGTGTCAAGTGCCACTCTGCTTCGACGGCCTGCCCAGTATAGGTCTATTAGTATGGAATCCAGCATCCTAAATATCCGCCTTCGTATGGGACATAGTACGTTCTGTAACATATACATGCAGTGGGGCAGCACCTCCATTTTGGCTATAGCCAACCTGCCCATTTAGGAGAGTGGAAGAGTGTTCCAGAAGCCCACTGATCGTTTTAATGCATCAATCGCCTTGTAGACGTTAAGCTGCAGTATCTGTGCATCTTCCACTGCCACCTGAATGCCCAAGTACCAAAAATGCTCCATCTCCCACCGCAAGCCGAGCCAGAGGGAGAATCAATGATTTGAGCTTATTTAGCCGCAATCCTGAGCAACCGTCAAACTCTTCTAACACCTGAAGGAGCTTCGGGACTGCCTCCTGGGATAAACAGACGTAAAATAAAGCGCCGTCTGCATATAAAGATATGACATGCAAGGTCCCACCTGTGCTGATTCCCCAGTGTCCAAGATCCCTGTGCACCCAGATCACCAGCGGCGCTATTGCCAAAGCGAACAATAGTGGGGAGAGTGGACATCCCTGGCGTGTCCCCCTCCCTTAGCGCCACTCGCCCGACCTGTTGTGTTCCACCTGGACTCTACTGTTTTCTATGTTTACTGTAAATCAGATTTTGTCAGCAGACACCAGAGAAAGAATTAGAAAGTGGTTTTGCAACACAATGATTCTACCCACCTCCCTTTTGTTCATACAATGGGCACTGTACACATCGAGAATGAGCGAAATGCAGTACAACTTTACTGCATTTAAAAAATAATACCAAACGTGATACGTTACTCAAAACCCACAAAAATCCGTGGCTGAGTTTTATTGTTGACTTGCGAGTTTTGGGGGTGTGATGTCTTGCCCACCTTCTGATGACTCCACGCCCTCCGCCCTCTCTTATTGGAGAGAGTGATGCCCTGCTACCTAGATCTCCCACACAATCTCCCATTCATAGTCTGGGGAGGCAGGCATGGTCTTAATCAGAAGAACGTCATTGTCTTGCATTCGCCTGCATCTAGGAAGTGATGTTTTTCAAAGATGGTTGCCATGTTGTCATGGACCGAAGCATATTGTTTGATTTTGTGCATAATTAATGACAAGGTGTTAAATGAGTGAAAGCACGAATGAATGAGCGATTTGGTCCGCAAATAGATTGATGAAGGATTGTACTGATGACTGAATGATTACACTGACACTTGATTTCTTGGATAAGTGCTAGGATCCTGAGTGGGTGTATGTATAGATGAAGGAGTGAGTGCATCGATGGATGAATGAGTGAGTAGAAGAGTGAGGTAGTGAGTGAATGAATCGGTTAGTACATGGATAGATTCATGAGCACATGAGTAAATGCTCTTGTGATTTCCTTCAAAACACACAAGATGATGGACGGAATGTTGCACATTGGCAAAACATTCACCCCCAGTTACAGATCTGGGTTTAATCCATCGTTATTTTGCTCACCACACCACCCCAGTTCAGACATGACCATATGCAAATCAGTCTTGACCCTGTGCCTCATGTGACCAGTCCCGTCCGAACTGCCAAGCCATGTCTTCCCTGGTCCGGAATCAAGCATCCTAGGACCGGTTTCGGGGTTTCACCCCTCTTCAGCCAGGATAGCTTGACTCCAGTGGCATAGTTTGCACGGGACCCACGTCTGGGCATACCCTTCCCACATAGAGCGAACAACAAAACACACAAGATGATGGACGTAATGTTGCACATTGGCAAAACATTCACCCCCAGTCACAGATCTGGGTTTAATCCATCATTATTTTGTTCCCCACGCCACCCCAGTTCAGACATGGCCATATGCAAATCAGTCTTGACCCTGTGCCTCATGGGAACAGTCCCGTCCAAACTGCCAAGCCATGTCTTCCCTGCACTTGTGATTTCCTTCACCTGCAACAGTCCACAGTGTGCTTTTCACTAACTATCAATCAGTAACTGTCAGTGCATGTCAACTTTCCAAATCACTCATTAATGCTAAATGTATGTTCAGATTTTTATCATAACTCAGTAAGCCTTAGTCCATGTTAACATTTTCAAAATCACCCATTAATTCTAAATGCATGTTCAGATTTGGACCATCACATATTAATTCTAAATGCATGTTCAGATTTGTACCTTCACCCATTAATTCTAAATGCATGTTCAGATTTGCACCATCACTCATTAATTCTAAATCCATGTTGCAGGGTTATCCCTCAACGTTTTTTGCCTTCCTCCTGTATTTTGTCTGACCTGTTTCTTTTGTTTTTACTCTGGGCCCTTTACCGCTGCTGATCAGTGCTAAAGTGCATGTGCACTCTCCTGTAAACCTGGTAAGATTTGCCTACCCCTGTTTGGCATATTTAATTTACCTGCAAGTCCCTTGTACGGGGTATCCATATAACTAGGGCCTGTAAATTAAATGCGACTGCAGCGCTTCTTGCACCACCCCCAGAAGTAGCCTTTCAAACATGTCTCAGGTCTCTGACACTGCAGGGCCAGCGTGTGCAGTTTACTGCCACAGTGACTTGGCGTTTAAAGTGATTGCCAAGTATGAAACTCACGTTTTACTACACATAGGTCACCCCTAAGGTAGGCCCTAGGTAGCCCTATGGGCAGGGTGATGTGTAGGTAATAGCTCCAGTCTTTCCTGGTCAGCTGCAGTTGCTCCGCATACTCGCAGCAGCTCCCTTTGCATTACCTTACACGCAGGAGAGCCAGCGAGGTCTCTCTGCAGGATTCAGCATTGTGCACACCCACCTCATGTAGGTGCATATCTTGTGGGGGAGCCTAGCTGCCAGAATAGTAGAGGCACGGGGTAAACCTCAACGGAGGCCCCCTCTTCCCTTGTGAAAAACCCTTCAATTACCGTAATGACTGGCATAGGTGTGTAGAGTTCCTATGCCTTGCGTTTGGGGTTTTCGATACCGTGTTGTCACTGGTAGGTGCGCAGGTGTCCCTGTGGCCTACAGTTTATCTCTGCATTACTGGCATTTGTGATGATATCTGGTGATTTATGTGGTCTAGCTCAGATCCAACGGCTGCATTATAAGCCCTAATGTACTAATGTATGTTGTTTCTGCATTGGCAGTGTGAATAGTATAATCTCAGTATTTGCATAATATGCACAGTGATGGCGTTGTTTCAAGACATGTGCAATCTATAAGTATTTACTTTATTGCACTAACTGTGATGTTATGACAATTGCCTAGTTGGCATAGTGATTTATGAGATTGTGGTCTAAGTGTTATATACAATATATGAGATATTTTTATATGATCCTGTGTGGAGTCTCTTTCGTTGTGTATTTATTGTTTCACTGGTGTGTGTGTGTGTGTTGCGCAAACACTTTACACATTGCCTCTGGGATACTCCTGACTGCTCTACCAAGCTACCAAGGGGATAAATAGGGGTTATCTTGGGTTTGCAACTCCCTTGCTCTGACTAGAGTGGTGGGTTCTGCCTGGCTTAGGTGCATACCCTAGCCAACCAGAAACCCAATTTCTAACACTCATTAAATCGAAATGCATGTTCAGATTTGTACCATTACCCATGTCATTAATGTCAAACAAATGTTCAGATTTGTACCATCACTGTCTAAACCTAAATGCATGTTTAGATTTGTACCATCACCCATTAATTCTAAACGCATGTTCAGATTTGCACCATCACTCACTAACTCTAAATGCATTATTAGATTTGTTGTATCACTCGGTAACCACTCTCTGTCCACCTTGTGCTGCCTGATTCTATTCTCATTATTGTGGAGTAACTGTACCTGCGCACTCGATGGCACCCTACTATTATTTCGTAATATCGAACATCGTAGACATACCAGTACATAGTGTATGAAACACTACTACAGGAGCTCACCAAACTTTCTTCATTTTACAACTCAGTACTGCCACAGATACTCCCATATAATCTGGATAATTTTTGTTGACCACGTGTTTACTTCAGACCAGTTTTGGGACTAAGCTGGAAGTCCCACAGCCGTTTCAAGTTCTTCTTAGGGATACCATCATGCATTGAGTTCTGAACAACAACCCACATACTGCTACTGGAGGCTTGAG
The DNA here is from genome assembly GCF_964204655.1 of Triturus cristatus. Taxonomy (NCBI): domain Eukaryota; kingdom Metazoa; phylum Chordata; class Amphibia; order Caudata; family Salamandridae; genus Triturus; species Triturus cristatus. Next base: position 617,967,692 of record NC_140587.1, read on the forward strand.
AAGGTCCAAAGGATGAAACACGTAGCAGCTGCTGTTGGATGTCTCGGTTACAGAGATGTAGTTACATTCTTGATCATGAACAAGGTTTCAGTAACTTCATATAATCTTGTAAGAATTTGGCTTACCTTATTCAACCTTTAAATTTGATAAGTGTGTGCTACCCTTTCTCAAATTATGTTTATCAACTTTTAATAGAAATATTATATGCTTAAATGGAATGCTGTAGCCGTTATTAATTATTAGGGTTGTTTACGCATATGAAAGGGTTTGCTTTTGTGTTATTACAGCTTCGATTGTAATTACATGAATGGTTAGTTGTTAAGAGATTTTATGGAGAGAACAGGGTGTGAAGTGAATCGAAAGGTCTGAAAAAAAAGAATAGGTGTCACTCAGTGATAAATGAAAGCAGTTCCTACGAAACAAATGCCCTATTTTAAAGGAGTTAGCCGTTAATGTTTAATATTAAATTGCAAATTCTCATTTTATATATTTTTTTTTACATTGTATGCAAAACATGAATTTACATTTGTGGGTTGAGTCATTCATTTTTTGCATACAAAAATAGTTAAATATGTAATGTGTGAGGGCCTCATTTCCGAGGTTTTGGTGCAGGGCAGTGCTGCTAGGAATCTTGCTGCGCTGCCCTGCATTAAAAGAAAACGGTAGGACTGCGCCGTATCTACGAGGTACGGTGCATTCCTGTCCTTTTCCAGTGCGCTGGCCACAATAGGCTGCCATGTGCCAACATAGGCACCCTTGGGTCATGCTGCAAGGGTGTCTGCATTGTAGGGGTGATTGTTTTTGTGCAGAAAAGGACACCTTCCTGCACAAAAACAATGACAAGTGGTGTTTTCCTCTTTCTATGTGTACCACAGTATGCAGCACACATAGAAAGAGGAAAAAGCAATATTTCTCCTTGTTGTGCCTCCCTAATTTCACCCCTGGTGTGGTGTTAGATTCTGACGCATTCCCAGGTTTACGATTACTCGTAAATCTGGGAATGCTTCAGATTCCATGGGTGTTGCGTGGGAACACCCAGAGTGCTTCGGTATGATGCGATTGGTGAGAAACATTTTCCCTTGGATTCCCCTTTCGGCCAGAAAAGCCCTTATACAGGCGCTTCTAGTCATTAGACTAGATTATGGAAATTCGCTACTGGTAGGGATTAGGGAAGATTTATTATCAAGGTTGTAAGTTGTCCAAAATAGAGCAGCGCGTCTAGCCCTCAACAAACCCGCACAAACTCCGACACTACCCCTTTTGCAACAACTACACTGGCTCCCGATCAGGAAAAGAGCAGTCTTTAAGCTCTTGTGTCTAGTGTTTAAGTCACTTCAGGGGATGGGTCCTGCCTATCTAATGAAGAAATTAGAATCGTACATTCCCGTGCGCCAACTGCGATCGAGCAGCCAAAATCTGCTGTGCACTTGGAGAATCAGGAAAGCCAAAATGGGCGGTCATGCCTTTTCTCACCTAGCCCCTGCCCACTGGAACAGACTGCCAGATGACATTCGAGCCTACTCCAATCTGGCACAGTTCAAGAAACTGCTTAAAAACCTTTTGGTTTTAATGCTCACTTCTTAATATGTTGTCTGCTACCAGGCGCCTTACAAATTTTAATAATAATAATACCCATGGACAGCCATGGTGCATGCAGGTAACAGCGGTGGCGCTGTGTAAGGGGGGATTCCGAGGAAAAATTAATTATTTATTTAATGTTCCCTCTGCATCGTCCCTCGGAATCACCCTTACACGGCCCCACCGCCCCACCGCTGTTACCTGCACGGACCGCTGCTGCCCATGGACCACCCCTTTCACGCAGTGTTTTGCGTGGGAGGGGCACATATTTACAAGGCTAGGAAAACCCATGCAAAGTGGCATTGCATGGACTTGTAAATATGCTGCTGCACATTACACCACTGGCGGCACAAAAGTGCTGCTTGGGGCCTCGTAAATTAGGCCCTACATTTTCGTATTCAGAGAACTGCATAATCCCTCAGTTTGGCCTAGGCTATTTGAACCCCTGAAGGAAACATCCTAGGCTAAATTGCTGAAGAAGCGGAAATTGTAGCTAACAGAAAGATGTCTTCTCAGGAAAGACAATGGCTCTGCCGTGAAATAAACTGCCTGTCTCCTATTTCCCAAAAATGGATGGGATCAGGCGGGTTGTCTTGCGTTGTCTCTCTGGCGATTGAGGAGTCACTGGCGTTGCAGATACAGGTATGCAAATTCTTTATATGAACAACTATAGGTGTGAACCGGAAATATATTAATCAGCTAGATTACCGACTAAGCATGGGCCTTGGATAAAAATAATATCGCCAGGAATGGCCCCTATGTGTAACTCTGAACTCACTCCGGCCTCAGAAAAGATTGACTGCGCCTTGGTCCTAAAACAGTGCCCTCTTCTCACCTTTTCCTGGATTACAGGTGTCCCTGGAATTGACTTTCACACTAAGGGGCTCATTCCATCTCCTTATCTCCATTGGCTTTTTGGTGCTGTAATACCACATGCAGGAAACACCTTGTCCAGAGCGTACAGAGCTTTCTAAGCGCAGTGTTGCTGCATCTTCCTGAGTTTTGCACATCATAATGAGGGTTGACGTGGTAATACTATGTGTTTTTCCTATTGCAAGGTGTGAAACATTGGAATGTTGCACTTTTTCCTGGCATGATTCTGTCAGGATTTAAGAATAATAGTGCAATTTCTCAAAAGGAATATTGCCAACAATCTCAAATCACCCACTTGTTCCAACCAAGGAGCTGAATAATAATACATCAGCTAGGAACCTGGGAAAAAATGGGTGAAGCGAAAAGACACCGTCAACACTGGTTAAAAATGGTGCCGACATCAGCCTAAGATTATCACAGAATCACTTCTCAGATAACTTCATGAGAGAAAGAGATTAAGTAACAGCATTAGACTTCGTAAATAAATACAGAATACACTGAATAGATCACACCAGTGGCATTTATCGCTTACCTCTCACTCAGTGAGGATATAAGATGACTAGCCCCAGTTCTAACAAAGATCAGGTTGGAGCCAAATGGCCAAGTAGAGAATCTGGAACTGCCAGAATGGAGCATGGAAGCACACTGGAACAAAAGGATGACTGCAGACGTTACCACAGGACCTAATACTGATTATGCTGGATATGAAGCACACAGAAGAAAGGGATAAAAAAAAAACACAAAAGGATAGAAGGAAAACAACGGTTAGAAGCCAAGGGATCCAGAGGACAAGCAGAGGTGGGACACCAAGAAGGATACAAAATAACAAACAGTGAGGAGAAGCAAATGATGAATTACAAATTGACAGAAGGGAAGTAAGCCGAAACAACTGGTCGATGCTGCCCTTAACTGACCTGGTGCCTGCGCTGGCCTTTTATAGTCAACACGTAAGGCCTCACAAGTCCCACACACAACCCGGAAGTGAGAACTAACCTATCTTCCATGTGCTCAACTACAATGTTCCCCAAGCCTAAGCTCTGCTTAACTCAAAAGAAGGTTTTAAGCCTGCAGGCCTTGGCAAAGGTACTGTGTTGGCACACTCTTTCCTGATATTCCTGATAGAATCATGCAGGAAGAAAAACTGATGAACTCGAAATTTGGGCGCAAGTATTAGTTTGTGCTCTAGTCAGAATTCCAAGATATGTGGGATTTACTTCACACAGCAGGTTTTTGTTTGCATAACTTCTGCCAATTAAAACTTTCAAAATCTGTTGGGGGAAAAACTCATCCTTATGAGTTTCACTCCTCAGAACTCTATCACTGCTTGTTATCCAAAACTAAGATCGAATCCCAGTGTTGGCTCAACATCCTTTGCTTCTCAGCGCTTCACTTAATCTCCTGTACCTATAATTAAACGGACCTGACCTTGTGTAACAATGCTCATGTAAAGTGCTCCAATACCCTTGTGCCATGTTCACGCTATATAAAATTGCAAAATATATATTGAGTCCATAAAGCACCACTAGGTCTTGGCTTAACACAAAAATTGATATGAGGCCTTATCATATACTGTGCTACAGAAGGGGGTTCTCAGTTTTGCTAAAATCACTGGTATTAACAGCAAGACCTTTCAGAAGTCTTGTGATTTTAGTGAATGGATGCAACTGGCCACCAACCCACTCTGAAAAGTGTTCCCGCTCCAGACACCAGTGCAGATCACCATCTGCCATTTTTATGGGCAGATCATTATCTTGCCCACAGTGTGATATTCGAGGTTGTTAAGTTTACAAACATTTGCTGTTTTCACATTAAAGAATCACTCAGGTCTCATGTTCATTAAAGTTAGTTGGGCCGAAAACATCTGCAGTCCTATAAAAAGTTTGAGAAGTACTAATATGTGGGATTCAACATCATTAACAATTTCTTCAGTCAAAGTTAGTATAACGCAGTCATAACATAGGTTTAGCCCTGGTTAGCAGTCGCAGCCAGCATGGCTCGCAGGTGGGGGGAGGGGGCGGAGCAGGGGGGCCGTGGGGAGGATCGCGCAGGAGGCAGATTCAAATACAAAAAAGTTCTTACCACGAGCCGGGTCCCGTGTCTTCTCTGCTCCTGCTCTCTTGTCTCAGACAGGAACAGGAAGTAGGCAGCCTGGCTCTATCCCCTGACCAATCACAACGTTGCAGTGCAGCGTGGTGATTGGTCTCAGCGCTGTGACGCGGTACTCAGCCGGGGGCTGGAGGGGTGGGCATGTTCTCCATGCAGGCTGCAATGGAGCTTGCATGGAGAAGGGGAAAGTGCACGTGACTGGTTTCGGCGGCCCGAGAGGGCTGACCAAACTGTCATTCCGCATTCAGGAGTGGGCAAACCACTCCTGCCCTGCTCAGAGAGCAGAGCAGACCCACCCACCGCATAGCATCAGGATATGAAACAAAAAAAATGACAATAACTCTAAGTTAATGTCATTTTATGTTTCTCACTGCTTAAATGCAGTGGGGCGACACTCCTCCGCCATAACGGAGGAGCCGCCCCTGCTGTTTAAATGTGCAAAAACTCCGGTATACTTCCAACCATCCCACCACACCGCCCACCATTTCCCAGACAAATTTGGCCAGGGTTCCTGTGGTGGAAATTGGGCAGGAAAATGCTGCAACTGCGGTAATTACCGAAAAGCACGTAAAACCGACTTTGGCTCGAATTCCTGTTTGCACTCAAATCAGAATGCCTGCAGGAGTTCTATTGTCCCCCTGCCTACCCCCTCCCCCCAATAGGCCTTTTAAAAAATACTCCGAACAGATATGGAAATATGTGAATTATGTTTCCTCTCACGATTTGCACAGGTTTCCACATTTATTTAGGTGATTTACAAAAATACAAGAATCCCTAGGAGTGTTCTTAGTGGAAATTCTAGATATGCATGCAACCTCGTATTGTCCTGTACCTACTCCCGTAGGTTGTGCACAGGAGCAACTATTGCAGGCAAACACATTTTTATATGTAATTATTTTCCCTTTTTTCTCAACCTGATAACTCCTGATTCTGTCAAACATGATCAAACATTTTCTCTGCTGACGGCACTTTTTGTGCGCCTAAGTGCCACTTAGGTGGGCAAAAAACGCAGTGAATCAGGTCCTCTATATACGGTAGAGGAAACCAGTCGGTCTTGATGTAGTTATCTTCCTAAACAAAGTCTCTGGAGAGGCAAGCTTCTTGTTATTTTATTCACCTTGGCACACTCCGTATAGAGTTGTAACTGCAATATCCGGCAATTACACGGAAAGAAGTACTTAGACTGTCACACTGTACTTACAGGCACTCGAGGAAAGATTACACAGTTTACCATGCTTTACAATTGAAAGCAATTGAGGTATTTGCAAAGGCTGCTTTTTCTAAGGCGCTGAAAATGTTCTTTTTTAGTACAAGAATGCTCCTTGCCTAGTTGGAAATTCCTCCCCATACCACTTTAAACTTAGAGCTGTGGCAAACACTTGAACGGTCTTGTACCAGCATGAATATAAGTACGTTTTTATGCATGAAATTCTAGCTCATTGTATTGTAAAAGCGTCGAGATTTACGTATTACAATTCTAAGCCTTGTTATCAAAGGTGTCTAGATTAAAAGCACATACATTCACACGCATTTGCACTTCATTAGCGCTTTATAGAATTTCTATAGTGTGGCTTCCTTAGTTTCTATGTAACTGGTAGCGTCAACAATGCAATTATCATATTGATTTGTAGTATAGAGGTCCAGCAAATTTAATGCCACTTGAAATGCCTTCAATAATTCCTTGAAATAGAATATATGTGGTGAAATATTGCACTTGCCTTAAGTGGCTGGAGCCACCATGGGGTAAATCTGGAAATAGGAGTTCATTGACCTGTAATTTGTATTGCTTTTGCGTTTGTGTTAGATTGTTGTTGCGCAATTACCTAGATAAACTAGTATATCAAATGACGTATATTTCACATATTTACACGTAAACATATTTAATGCTCGTGCTGAGGTTTGCTTCTTGCTCCATTAGGAAGACAGCCTTGTTAGTTTCTTCTTTTATTTTTCTCGAACAGCCAACACGTTTCACCCCCTACTGGCGTGCAGGCCTGGGGCTTTTTCAAGGCTTTGGGTAGCTGTCTCAGGTGAATCACCTCTCAATGCCATGCAGCTCACAATCCTCTGTACTTCTCAGGATTCTAAAGGTGTTGTGGCTGGATGTCACAGCTTTGTCAAGTGGTGCATTGTATTGAGGTCAACGTCGGAACCGTCACTGCAGCCATCTACCAAGTCCTCTCATGCGGACTTGGCCTCTCCCGGACCACATTTGAGGACCATAATCAATACCACCACTACCCGACAAAGCTGTGATAACCAGCCATGCCGACCTTTAGACCATGAGACATACAGATGATTGCAGGGCACATGTCATCAAGAGATGATTTACCTGAAACATGTGATCAAATCTTTGAAAACCCCCAGGCCCATGCACCATTAGGTTGCGAAAGATGTGTTGACTGCTCACCTGTATTAAAAAAAAAAAGAAAACCAACAAGGCTGTCTTCTAATGGAGCAAGAAGCAATCCTCAGCACAAGCATGAAATATGATAGATTGTTCTTGCGCATAGTACATCAAATGTCACAATCAAACGCACATGAGTAAGTAATACAAATTACAGGTGAATGCAGTCCTATTTTCACAATTTCCACATTGTAGTCCCTTCTTCACATTGACCGTGGCACCCACCATCTTGTGAAGTGGGAACACAATACATATATTTGACACTAACATATATAGAGAAGACTAACATGGCTGAGTTCGGAGAACAGTTCAGTCACAATTGAGAGACCGGGGGAGTATACACGCTTGGTGCCCCCCCTAAAACTAATAGAGGGGAACTCCAGTGGCTCTCTACCTGGCTCTCTAATCCAGGAACTTATCTTAGAAACGGTTCATACTGAGATTGCTGGCTGGCAAGGCCAAGCCCTGTTGGCCAACTCTGTAGTGCACATAAAGTTTCTGATTTAGATGCATATATTAAAAGAACGCAAATGATAGCACTCCAAAGTTAATGGTTTGTACCTGCTAGTGTTATCTGCTGAAGTTGTCCTCCTAGGATGATTCCCCAGCCTGGAGTCACATAGAAACTCGTGAAAGCCCACCACAACGAAGCCATGCATCTCCCACTGCACTGCCTACCTGTTGGAAAGACCTCCTAAATCTATTTATAACCCAAAGAATTCCTTTATTCAAAATGTTCCAAGAAATTGCACATCTCCCTCATATTGCAGTGATTAAAGTCAAGAGAGTGCTGGTTTAAAAAGCTTTTAGCGACCTTCAACCGCAAAGATGGTGACGGTATCAGGAGTCCCTGAGGAAATGTGTTTCCCAGTAGTTCAAGCCAGGCTAATTCTGTTATGTTCCACCTTAGTGTCCCCAAGAGTCATTTTTAGTACTGGTGTGACAGGGCAGCTGTTGTCAGATCTTAAGTTATTTACAGTAAAAGAGCTTTCAGGAGTACTAATTGGAGAGGGTTCTCATACTCATGTTTGTTGCCTTGAGTACAGCATTTGATTAGGCAGTTGTGTGCTTCCTCTGAATAAGAGTGATTGTCTTGCACCTGCTCAGTGAAGCAGGAATGGAGTTGTAACGGGCAAGGCCACTGGAATTATGTGGCAGGGGAGGACCACATTTAGTTGTTTGGGGGAGACCAAATTATGTGGCGGGGGCCAAATTATGTGGCAAGAAAAGCCAAATTATTCCGCACATTTAGTTATTTTTTACATGGGGAAATTGTCTGGGCTAAGATTTCACCTCATTAGTACCAGTATAACCACCAAATGCAGCAATAAGCAACTGAAAGATGACCAGTCAATCTTTGCAATGGTCCTTTCAAGGTCCGAGAACATGTCACTTCGTTTTTAGTAGCCTTGACCCATTTGAGCGAAAAAATATTTTTGGGGATAAATTATGCCGATTATGTAGCAGATGAGGGTTTATGTGGCAGATTTGGCAAACCCACAGTTATGCAGAAAACCTCGCAGCCACAGAATCACATAATTCCCGAGGCCCTGCCTAATGGAAGAAAGCCAATGATCAAAGCTAAAGGCCTGATCTGTTTTGATATGAAAAGTTATGATAAAGGCTGTAGGCCTGACATATTTCCTGTGATATGCATATGTTAAATTCAATAGTCTTTAAGGGTGGATTTTTATTACTAGTTATTAAAGCTTTCAGAGAGCTATATTGTTACATAGTATCTCACAGTTTACTGTACTGTGGTAGGCATTTTGTGTTGGGAAAGAAACAAACCATTACATGTAGATTTTCACTGTGATAATCCTGTTAGGTAGGCCCTTTTAAGTGAGACAGTATTTTGCTTTCTGTACTGTAATTCCGTATACATGTGGAATTGTATGACTGTATGCCTGATGGCTATTTTATGATAACGCTTTCACTCAATAATTTAACCCTGAGCAGCTTGTGGTAACAAGACAATGATAAAGGCTGTAGGCCTGATTGTTTTACTGGGAGAGTTATGCCTGATGGCATAGAGCTGATATATTTATTGTGAAAAGTTATGAAAATGCAATAGGCATTGCATACTCATTAAGAAAAACACTTGCTAAAGCCAATAGGCCTCTAACAGTGGATTGTATTCGCACCGTGTTACAGGTTATAGACATGTATATTGTAAAATGAAGTCTCACAGATTACAGGAGTAGACAAAGATTTTGGTGTTGGTCACCCCCCTCTTACTAACCCTGGGGAGTAGAATATGTTTACTGTGGTAATTCTTGTCAAGCCCATTTGTGAGGGATTGTATACTGTTTTGCCAACTGTAATTGTTTACATATATGTAATTTTATAACTGTAAATTTATACCTAAAACAGTCCTGTGTTAGGTATGGTGTAAAATCAATGGTAAATGCTATTGGCATTTTTGGTTCATGGGAAAACGTATGTCACATTTCATAATTTTGATTTGTTTATTGTCAAAAGTTAGAACATAGCCAGTAGGCCTGATTTACATATTGTGTAAAGAAGGTACTGGGGGCAATAGGCTTTAAGAGTATATTGTTATTACATTGTGCTAAACCCGGCAGACATGTTTTTTTGTTAAATGGAATCTAAGGATTACCATTATAGGCAAGGGTTTTGACGTTGGTGACTCTCTCAAACAAACCATGGCATAAACAGTGGGGTAACAAAGGCCCCTGCAGCCCCCGTGCAGGGGCTCTAAGCTCCATGGGGGGCCCTCAGCACAGCACCCTGGCCTGAGCGCTCCTGATCGAGTCCATGTACTTTGCAGGGGGCCCTCCTCAAGTTTCGTTACATCACTGGGCATTGAACATGTGCACTATGATAATTCTCACAAGGCACTCTAAGAAGGGAGTTTATATTATTTTTACAACTGTTATTTTGAAAATATATTTCATTTTATTACTGTAATCCAATTGAATGTCATTTGGGAAGTTCTGGGTTGTTTATGATGACAAGCAAATTATAAATTCTATAGGCCTGAATGGTTCATTGGGAAAAGTTACTCCAAATGCAATAGAACTGATTTGTTTAATATGACATTTTACCACAAAGGCAGAAGGCATGATTTAATAATAATGAAATGCATATGTGAAAGTCAATAGGCAGTTCGTGGTGCATTTGACTATGTGAACGCCTGCAGACTTGTATCTTGATATGTCAACTCTCACATATCACCTTTGTAGTCAAGAAGTTTGGTGCAGATTACCCCCTTTAGCAAACCTTAAGAGTGGAAGATATGCACTGTAATAATTCTTGCTAGAATCTCTTCAGAAAGACTGGAAGGTTTAGTTGTCTACCGGGATTTGTTATAAAAAGTTAAATAAAAAATACAAACACAAAAATATATATAGATATGGATGCATATTGGGGCTTGGGGGTAGCCCTCTTCTGCCATTTGTCTGCATGTCAGGATGCAAAATGGGACAATGGGTCAGCCCACTTCAGGCTTTGGCTCTCGTGACCTGTGATTCAGGACATTTGTCTGATTGATCTCAATATTTACCTGAGAAAGAGTGTGCTCCAGTGCCAGGAATTCTAAGCAAGGACTTTCGTTTTCAATTTTCTCCCTTTATAAGTCCCTTTTCATTTCTTCACTTACTCTTTTCTTTTAAATTTTTTTAGAGCACACTGTAGTTCCCCAGACAGTGTTAACACGCTGCTTGTTTCATCTGCAGTGTGCCTCATCCCGCTTGGCAACTGCCTCTAAATCAGGTGAAGGTACTAGAATGGTATTTGCCATAGAATGCCATTGTGTTACTATTTCAAAATGGGCAACATGTAGGTTGTAAACATTTTGCTCAAGCTGAAACTTTAAAACAATACACTATGTACAGTACAATTGCAAGATGGACACCTGCTGCTTTGCTTTATTTTTTAATTCAGAGATATACAGCATGTCTTCTTTTCCTACTTTTGTTTTATCTTGCATGTGTTGATGAGTTTGAGTGTGCTTGTTATTGCATTTGTGTAAGCTGTTGAATGTAAGAATGAGTTAGTGGATGAATGAATGGGTGCATGAATGCAAGGATCAGTTACAGAGTGCATGTATTGTAACTTATTGAGTTGCTAAAGCCATCAATGATTTAAGAGGCACTTTTATTTATAAGCTAGACATATTGGCATTGCCAATGCTTATTTACATAGGAAAAAGTAATTTTCCAATCAAAGGACCGCCTGTAAAATTTCACAACCACAAGGCCTGTTTTCCTTCGGGGCGCTGGGACAGTCCTGCTTGGTTTCCTTTCAATCAACAACACACACAGATGTCTCTCAGCTGATCCAGAATATTCTGGAAAACACACAGCCAGTCCCCTGAAAGGGCTCAGTTGAATTGATCATGTTTCCACAGGCATTGTCAGGACCATGAACTATTTATTTTCTCTTTTTGCTCACCGCATCAACTTTGGTACTTCTAGAAAACCTTCTGGTTACTCTGCACTAACACAAACATTCACATGCAGAGTAATCTGAGGACTTCTGTTTAATCAGGGCTGGTGTGCGCATGATAACCAGTGGGGGGGGGGGGGGGCTGCGTTTGGACCTCTTGCTGGAGGAGCTGTATACCTGCTCTTGAGAACCTAGAAGCTTACTTGCCTGCTGAGAGATGGGAGCCTGCAACCCTGCAGGAGAAGCGTTTGCCCAGGAAGAGCAAAGTGCAGCATGTCCCAGCTGTCTGTGAGGCGTCCAGAAGAGAGGGACTAAGGATGTCGATATGAGGGCCCCCAGTGTCAGCAGTCCTTTCACATCGGTTCCTGGCAGGCACCCGGCTCATTGTTGACCACAGTTGTTGAGGCCCCGTCAGGGATGTGTCAGAAGTATATCCCTATGAACAGACATAAGGGGTCTTTTCTCTTCACTGATTCTCCGTCCAATTCAGTGGACATAGAAATTTGGTTAAAGGACTTGTAATGAGGTAGACATCTGGTAATATAGCTGTAGTGTGGAGTGCCTTTGCTACTTTACCATATTCTATATTTGGACTTCAACGTCCAGAATTCCTCTTGATGTAGCAATCTTGGGTGGCTTCTTGAATAAAATGGAAAAGGGAGCCACCTAAAGATGCATGTGTTTTGTATGCATCTTTTACCTGGCAGCACATGTGAAGGGTTTCAAGTGCTCTACAGCTAGTGTCTCCGTTTTGAAAGTCAGAAGATGTTTTCTGACAGTTTCAGCAGCTTTTCGGATCCAGAGCAAGATGTTAAGTGTGTTTCTCCTCATTGTGGTACGAGCATAAGTGCGAATTCTGGTTTCCTTTCTACAAGTTTTAGTTGGCAGTGAAAAGATAAATGCGCATTTAAGTAAAATATTATTAGAAGGTGCAGCATTCAGAGCAGGGATTTTCTGTCATTGACATGAGAAGTTCGAGGTCTTTCATGAGAAGTCTTTTCTGAGAGCATTTGAGGGACTGTCATTTGAATATTAAGGGTGCCGAAAATTCCAAAAACATTGCTTCTTGGTAAAAGGACTCATTGAACGGTTTGGGTGAGGATATCTCTGGGGTTCACATATGAATGCCATTATTGTAACTGTAAACAATTAGGAGATATTTTGTATTAATCCACAGATTAATCTTTGGTACTCATAGAAAGGGAATAAGGACCCAGATTCCTAGCGTTGTGTGAGAAAACATTGGGCTGCGTTTTTGCCCCATGAAGGCGCCATATTTACAATGCTTCGCACCAAGATGCAGTGACAACGCAAAATTGTCGTTGTGGTGCAACTCACCTTCTTGCTTGATGTAAATCTGAGTTGCATGCCGCAACTCAAATTTGTGTCATGGAAGACTGATTTGTATCATGTTTAAGCATAAACAGTTTCATGCATCATTTTCCCACTTTCAACATGGTGAACCATGAGAATGCTACCATCAGGAGGGTCCTATCAATGATGGAGGTGCTGTCCTGGAATGTAGCACAAAAAGAAAACTTAACTTTACAGGCGAAGAAACCCAGATTGAGATTTCAGATGTGAAAAATTTCTCTTTGTCACCTCCAAATCACCCTAATCTAGGAAAGATGTTTTATGGTTTATGGCAAGCAATTGTGGACACAATTAATGCATACACACTCCAATCAGCATGGAGGCAATCTGCGTATAATTGATTGTTCCATACTGACACCATATTCTCGCTGGAGTCAATCTCCCTGTGCAGTTGAATTAAGTAGATAAGTTTGCTGCGGACTCCAAAAGTGTTTTGGCCTGCTGAGCACCGGAACTATAGTATAATAGAGTTCTAATTGGACATTACAATACACCATTCCATTCAGCCACCCCCTTTCCTGTGGAATCTTATCTCTGCCCCACACGCCGGCTACTTGAGATTTTGCTGATAATGGTGCAGTGGATGCAAGGTGCCCCTGTTCACCCTCTATGTCCATTATGCATCCCAGTAGGGCCAATTTAGGGCCAGAGGCCGGTTGGACATCTATCATCTGACATAGTAGGGTAAATACTCTCGATCAGTATTCCCAGAAGTGGGGTCAGTGCCACGCCATGTGGAGAAAGTCCGTCACTGGGTGTCTACATCTATGACAGGACGAGTCCACTTCTCTCCCACATTTCACCAGGCCCAAGGGGGTGTAGTCCACTTAATGTAAATATTTAAAATGGATGAGGTGCAAATGGCAGTTAGGGGAGAGGTTAGCAGTTTGCTCACAGCAGTATGTCCATTCTCTATCTGTGAGCTTTATCCCCAGATCTGTCTCTCTTTCCAGTCGAGCTCTGGGTCGGGTCACTGGGGCTTCTGGTTGCACGGTGTTGTAGAGGGGTGTAATCATATGCTTGACTGATGTGTGGGTGATAAGCATGCCCAGGGCTTTGCAGCTTGGGGGATCCTGAGGGTAAGAGGGGTAGTAATATTTACACATTGCCCACAGCCTAATATTTGTGAAACTGTCCATTGGCAACCCATGGCCATCACCCTCAAGTCCCAGGCGGTTCGCAGAATGACCTACGAAAAAGATATCTTCCACCATCTGCACCCCAATGTCAGTCATTGACAGAAAACCATCACATCGGCTGATAGTATTGCGAATGGGTTAGGGGTTGTTATGGAGAATATAACATTTGGTGTGCCTAGTGCCTACGATTCCTATCCCAGGCCCACTGTGTGCTAATTACCATGTTGATGTCAGTGTGGCTAATCTTGCTAGTTTGGTAAGGTCAGCACATCCCACCGGATGATGGTCTGCCCAATAGCCCAGGCTAAGGAGATCATTAGTGTTCTGAGCATTTTAAAAATGGCTAGCACAATGGGCATGGTATACAATAGTTACAGCAGTCTTCGTAGTATCACCATTTTCATCAAGGTAAGTCTCCCTACCAGTGATAGGCATAGTTTTTCCATTTACTTGTCAGGTCTTCTATCTTTCACAGCGTCACCCCATAATTCTCCGAGGTCATGTTATCCTTCCCTCTACTAAACCAATCTCCAAGGTATTTAACCGATGTCGAGCATCATAGAAGGGGGTACTCCAAGGTAGTATCCGTAATGCTTGGGAAAAGCAGGAACACTGTCTAGTTGTTCCAGTTTATGTTGATGCCAAAGAGCCCTAAAGAGAGTGAAATCTCTAATCACAGGGCATGGATGTCTGGATGGGTCATGGAGATTTAGCGTAATATCGTCCACGCAGAGAGAGATGATCAGGTTCCCCAAGGTACAATATACGCATCTGGCAGCATGCAACTGTCTAATGGCTCTTACCAGGGGTTCCAAAGCTAGGAAATATAGTATGGGCAATAGCGGACTTCCCTGTTGTGTGCCCCTTCTAATTTGTGGAGAAGATGATAGGAGAAGAAATATGCAAAAGAAACAATTGATGGACGGAATACTGGACAATGCAAACCTTCCCCCCCAGTCACGAAAATCTGGGTTTAATACATCATTCTTTTGCTCACCACACCACCCCAGTTTGGACCCAGCTATATGCAAATCAGTCTTGACCCTGTTCCTTGTGGGAACAGTCCATCCCGAACTTCCAAGCCAGGTCCTCCCTGGATTGGAAACAAGCATCCTGGGACCGGTTTCAGGGCATCACCCTTCGTCAGCCAGGCTAGCTTGAATCCAGTGGTGTAATGAGTACGGGACCCACGTCTGGGCATACCCTTCCCACATAGGGCAACATATGCAAAAGAAACAATTGATGGACTGAATGCTGGACAATGCAAACATTCACCCCCAGTCACAAGGATCTGGGTTTAATCCATCATTCTTTTGCTCACTACACCACTCCAGTTTGAACACAGCCATATGCAAATCAGTCATGACCCTGTTCCTTGCGGGAACAGTCCAGTCCGAACTGCCAAACCAGGTCCTCCCTGGACTGGAAACAAGCATCCTGGGACCGGTTTCAGGGCATCACCATTCATCAGCCAGGCTAGCTTGAATCCAGTGGTATAGTGAGCACAGGACCCATGTCTGGGCATACCCTTCCCACTTAGGGCAACATATGCAAAAGAAACAATTGATGGACGGAATGCTGGACAATGCAAACATTCACCCCCAGTCACAAGGATCTGAATTTAATCCATCATTCTTTTGCTCACCACATCACTCTAGTTTGGACCCAGCCATATGCAAATGAGTCTTTACCCTGATCCTTGTGGGAACAGTCCAGCCCGAACTGCCAAGCCAGGTCCTCCCTGGGCCACAAGCAAGCATCCTAGGACCGGTTTCAGGGCATCACTCTTCATCAGCCAAGCTAGCTTGAATCCAGTGGTGTAGTGAGCATGGGATCCACGTCTGAGCTTACCCTTCCCACTTAGGGCGACATATGCAAAAGAAACAATTGATGGATGGAATGCTGGACAATGCAAACATTCACCCCCAGTCACAAGGATCTGGCTTTAATCCATCATTCTTTTACTCACAACACCACCCCAATTTGGACCCAGCCATATGCAAATCAGTCTTGACCCTGTTCCTTGTGGGAACAGTCCAGCCCGAACTGCCAAGCCAGGGTCAAGACTGATTTGTATATGGCTGGGTCCAAACTGGAATGGCACGGTGAGGAAAAAATCGATGGATTTAGGCCCAGATCTCTGTACTGGGGTAAATGAATGACATTGTTCTGCATTCTGTCCATCAATTGTTCTTTTGCATTTGTCACCCCGAGTGGGACTGGCATGCCCAGACGTGGGTCCCATGCTCTCCATGCCACTGGAGTCAAGCTATCGTGGCTGATGAGAGCTTGAGAAAATTCGATTATCGATCGTGATCGAATAGACCCGCCATTTTGTGCTCCGCCGCCATTTTGTGTTGCCCTCACTCAGGCAGCACGACGATCGAAGTCTGTTCTGCTTTTCCTGCAATATTGTGTCGAAATAGCCTTGTGCCTCTGTTTACAAAGCTGGTGTTAGAGACTGGCCGAATACACTAATCCCTGTCTGGTTTTCCTAATCCCTGTCTCAACTATCTGTTGGTTCACACTATTCTCTTCTGATTTTATCTTATTGTCTGGCCTTCGCTGTCCTCTGTTCGTATTCTCTTGTTTCACAACTGTCCTCCAAAACACACGAACGTATCTCGCCACCTGCAAGTCAGTTACAGACCTGGTTAATACCTTAACCTGTGGGAGGGGTGGCAAACACAAATGGAGGAGAGGCTTCTTCGAGTTACTCGACACTTTGTTTTCCAACTTTTCCTATTGGCTCCATCCTATTTTCAAACTATTCTTATTGGCTCCTTTTATATGTTTTAGGTGTGTTCTTAGTTAATGTATATGTCACCTATGTACCATATAAGATTGTGCGCCACGGATTGAAGCGGCAGTCTCCTGAGAACATACCGTGTGTACTTCTGGGACAACTGTACTAGCTGCAGCTAATAAATCTGATCTTTTACGCCGACAGAGTGTCCCCGTGTCTCTGTGTAGCTAAGCAGGAGAACCCAGGAGATTAAGGCGTACCCTGCGCCGCCAGGTCCAAAAGGTTCTGGTTCTTCAGGCTGAAACCCAAAACCAGTCCTAGGATGCTTGTTTCCAGTCCAGGGAGGACCTGGCCTGGCAGTTCAGGCTGGACTGTTCCCATTGGGCGCAGGGTCAAGACTGATTTGCATATGGCTGGGTCCAAACTGGAATGGCATGGTGAGCAAAAAAACGATGGATTTAGGCCCAGGTCTCTGTACTGGGGTGAATGTATGACATTGTTCTGCATTCTGTCCATAAATTGTTCTTTTTGAAGACAATAGGAAGCCATTTAATCGGATCTGAGCTGATGGGCTATGGTACAATAGTTTGACCCATGTGGTGAAACTAAAAGGCAGCACCATCCTGGTCAGCAATGGCAAATAGATAAACCCATTCCAGTGAATCTAAAATAGTTGGTAGCACCAAGGAAAACCACTGCCGTGTTTAAGTCAGGGTTCAATTGATGCAATACCGAAATGTAAAAAAAAGTTTTTGTTGACTTTTAATCATGGTTTTTGTAGCTGTAGTGACTTGGAGCTTTTGACTGTCACCATAATGCTGAATTTTATTTCTGCTTGAACAGAGGGTGGGGGGGGGCAGGGAGCTGGATGTAGGTCCAGTGGCTCATGCTCCCGAAAAATAGATAGTTTACTAAGGAGAGTCACTGTTCCTTAGAAAGTGAATGTGGGCGAAGTCGTTTTAGAGAAAGGCGGGAAAAAGTCGAAGAGACTTTTGCTTGATGCCCTCACACGCCCTGAAGGATGTCATGTTTCATCATTTGGCGATGCTCCTCATCGGGCCGGTGCTGCAATGCCCTACGGATCATCCGAAGGGTCGCTTTATCTGAGGTCTTTCGTTGATCAAGCCGGATGGTGTGTGCCGCTCAGTGATCTATGAGTAGTGAACGGTGGGTTAAAAATGGCTAGAGGGCATCAAGGGTGAGTCAATTTTAATAGGTGAGATCCCTCTATCATGATTAAAAAAACAAACGGTTAGGCGCTGCTCAATGGTAGTTATGCCCCATAGTAGCTGAAAGGATCTAGTGCTTATTAATGAAAGTGAAGGGCATGCCAATATGTTTCGCGCTTTGATATGGTTTCAGGAGGAGATCCCTAGTGCTTCTCCATGACCAAGAAGGAGTGATAACGGTATTGGAAAAAATAAATAAATGTGAATGGTGGCCTTGTTTATTGTAGTAGTGCCACTGAGGGGATCTAAAGGTTGATCCAATCTGAAACGACAAAAAGGGGGTGGGGGGAGAGATAATGGAAATTAAAATAGTAAGCTTGTTGGTCGTATCCGTGGTGTGTTTTGACTATATACACCAAAAGAGGGTCTCTGGAGAGTGGCTGCTATCGTGTCTCTGGGTACAGAAACCCTGGTTGGTTCTTACCAATCTAGAGTTACGGTGATATAACATATCGAAAACAGACATTAGTGTAACGTATGAGGCAATTAGTCCACTGGTGCTGAGTAATGAAAAATTGACATATTGCCGTGAGACCCCCAAGTCTGATCGTAAATGAAAAAGGAGGTTAATGTTATACTTTGTTAAGTGGCCATCTTGTTTTGTTATGTACCCAACAATAAATTCCAAGTACTCAATATACATTGTGGTTGTGGTTTCCACTAATGGCAAATCCTTTTGTTCAACAGACGGTAGCATTCTGTAATGATGGAGGGAGTGGGGGTGGTAGGACAGGGGGAAGGAGGGTAACCAAGGGTGTTTAGCAGAGCCGCTTATCTATTATGTATAGGTAGAGAATATCATAAGTCAAGCAATAGCGTGCTAATCGCCACAATCTGTAAGGGAGACAAGCATAATGATTGTATGCTCCTGGTTACTCTTGGCACTTGTACATTGGCATATTGTAGCGGTAGTACTCACGGTTGTGCCGCCAGGCACAGGCACCCGCACCTACCCGACCTCTCCTCGCTCGAAGGGTGTGTGGCGAGATTCCTTCCATACTTCAAGTTCTGTAAGGGGGGGTGGCAGTGGGCGTGTGGAGAGTGACATAATTGCCATGTGGTGTGCGACCACTGACAGTGGAGGTAGTGTACATTAGTTCCTGAAGCGGTCACTATGGTCGCCATCTTGGTGTGGACTCTGAGGTCATTAGGGCAATTGTGAAATTGACAACTAATGTTAGTTATCAGCATTAAAGGACTGAGTTGTGGGAGTTGAGGGGGCCTTAAAGTGCTGCCCTCAGCTGATATGTTCTAGTCTATTGAACCAGTAGTTAGTGGATATGGTCGCCATTTTAAAGAGGGAGTAATGATAAGTCGTGGCAGTTTATCGATATTGGAATTCCGTAACGATTCGTCATGATGCTAACATGATATTAAATCAGATTAGGATCTGTCATTTGTGAAATGTAATAAAGATATTGGAATCATGTAACGATTCTTCATGATATTAACATGAAATTAAACCAGAATAGGATCTGCAATTCATGAAAAGTAATAAGGTATAAGACAATGTCATGTTAAGTAGAAAGGCGTGCTCTCCAGTGTTTCACATGAGATGGTACGTGCGATGGGTGGCACAAGAAACTAAGAACCTTTTTGATTGTGGAGAGACACGTGAAGGAGCAATGTCAGAGTCGTAGGGACAAGTGATTTTTGGTGCTGGTGCCTATAAAGGGGATAAATTGGTACAGGTGATGCAAAGCACCTAAGAGACAATGTCTCAGTGTTGACTAGAGTGTCACTACACAGGGGAAGAGAAGCCACAATGAGCAGAGGATCACCTCAGATGATACATCTGGGTGTTAAATTGACCTTGTAATTCAACCCAGGCTATCTCATCGTTTAGACCATTGATATGTCTGTGCAGATGGAATACCCAGCATTGTTCTCTTTGAAGCAGAGTGGTGGCATTCCAAGTGGGTCTGGCATCTAGGATTGTCCATGTCAATTGGTCAACGGTGTGGTGTTTCTCAATGTAGTGGTTGCACATTTTCGTTGTGCTGCAGCCACAACGGATCTTGCTCTTATGTTCACTAATTTTAGTTTATTTTTGTACATTTAAAACTACTTTAGTTCACTATGTAATTTGTTATATGTAGGTACATATTTACTACAGTATGTTGTCATTCCAAACAACAATGCATTGTTCTCTGTGATGCTCAAATATTTTCAAGAATATGCTTTTTAATATCATATTGGAAACTAACAACATGTGTGCTTAGTCAAAGAGTCATCAAACACACAAAAGGTGATGGGAAAATGCTTGCAATAAGTCTCACCACTGGCAATCGCTCGGGGTATCATTCCAACCCATCATTCTTTTGCCCACCATGCCACCTCAAATTAGGGCCAGCCATATGCAAATCAGTCTTGACCCTGCTCTAATAGGAACAGTCCAGCCCAAACTGTCAAGCCAGGTCCTCTCTGAGCCAGAACACAAGCAACCCAAGACTGTTTTTGCCCAGATTGGGATTCTTCATTCGGGTGTAGCTTGTTCCAGTGGCACAGTGAGCAAGGGAGCCACGTCTTGGAATACCCTTGCCACTTTAGGCAGTACATCAAGCTCACAAAAGGTGATGGGAGGACACTTGCAATAAGTCTAACCACTTGCAATCGCTCGGTGTATCATTCTAACCCATCGTACTATTGCCACCATGCCACCTCAGATTAGACCCAACCGTATGCAAATCAGTCTTGACTCTGCTTCAATAAAATCAGTCCAGCCTGAACTGCCAGGCCAAGTCCTCTCTGAACTGGAACACAAGCAACCCAAGACCAGTAGCTAAGATTAAGTCAAGTATTCCTTCCAACATTTGTTTTGTATAATTTAGTTAAAAGATAAATCATAGCTTTACAATTCTTTAATTTTATTATGTTATCATTGTCTGTTTTTCAGGCTGAGATGTATTTCACTTAGCATGCACAATTCCCTACACTGTATTAACTTTTGTATTTATAACTTTGTAATCATAATGAAACCTGCTCTTATGAGGCCAATGAATTTTTAGAAACAAGGGAACCCAATTAAATGGTCAGGGACCTTGGGTATCAGTACGTTAAAAACACAGTGGTCCCTAACAAGGAGAATGGAAGCAGGAAAATGAATATAGACTGTCAATCAGATCTATATTATACAGTCCAGCCAGCTCTTTGACACTTTAATGCAATTGTACTATTATTGTTCATGTGTAATGCTGTCCCTCTATATTTTTGCTTGCCAAATTTAATTTATCATGTCCAAGCATTAAGTTTTCCCTGAGACCTTTCGTTCTGCTTTGTTTGTGTTCATATCCTGTTGGATGCAGTATTGTGTCCACACTTTATTGGTTGCTACGCATCTGAAATATTAAATTGATCCTGTCCAGATGGACAGTATAATATAGATTTGACTGTAAGTCTATATTCAATTCCCTGCTTCCATTGTCCTTGTTAGGGACCACTGTGTTTCTAACACGCGTATGAAGCCAATGAGCACATCTAAAAAGGTGTACATGTTCAATATTGAGAGTGTATGTATTTATTTCGTTTTGGAGCAAGTAGAAGTAAGGCCACATCATGCAAATCATTCTGCTCCCTTGGTCCTTGTATAGTGATTAGATGCTTTATTAAAATACATTCTATCTGTGCATTTCAAATTATGCATTGTCTCTTTACTTTGTGTGTTACAACTAATATGCGTATGCGCATTCCTTCAGCTAAGACATATATTGTCCTTATATGAATATGTCTGTGTGAAAATTGTTAACTCGTTTCAATAAGTATACAACATACATATAACAAGTCTAGTTAGTTATAATTGGTAATGCTCTCATTTGTTTGGACAGCATCATGTCAGGTGAGGTTTCGTTAAAATGTTTCCTTGTAAACATTTGTTTGTAATGTATATAGTACTTGTTCTCCTAAACCACAACATATAGACACTTGTGAATTTTGGTTATCGAATCACTTTATTTGCTTTTTCTTTTTACATTACATTGTTCACCTGCAGTGTGTGAGTAAATAAAACATGGTATCCTTGTGTTACATTGCACCGCCATCCATTTTTTAGGTAATAACTTAGCAGGTTCAACACTGCTATCTCAACACACATCCAGCCACTCACATCATCCTCACAGTGTCCTATGGTCTAGGCAGGCTGACAGATGCTGGTGCTCCAGGCCTTTGGCCATTTTGTACAATACAATAAAGTGTGCTGTTCCATTACACTGCAGTGAGTAGAATACACCTTGGTATGTCCTGCTGACAACACCATGAAGTTACCATATTTGCAACGTTTATGAACGGCCACGGTTTCTCAGTTTGTATTTCACAAACCTAGGAACAATAAAGCAGCAATTTTTACAAAAGATTAAAACAAAACAAAGTATATTAC
Source organism: Triturus cristatus (assembly GCF_964204655.1). Classification (NCBI taxonomy): domain Eukaryota; kingdom Metazoa; phylum Chordata; class Amphibia; order Caudata; family Salamandridae; genus Triturus; species Triturus cristatus. The sequence continues at coordinate 617,989,926 of NC_140587.1, forward strand.
ATGTCTCACTCATACCTTTGTGGTCTGACGGTTAATGCTCATTTAAGGTGTGCACTCCCCTGTGCTGATATTACTTTAGAGAGTACTCTGTGGAATGAAGAGCAATTATCACCTTGCTAGACACCCAACACAGGCCAATGGTGTGATTAGACCATCATATATCAATGTGCTATAAAATATATAATTCACAAATTATATTTTACATAGTACCAAGCCCTACTGTTTACAATGTTAAGGATCAGCAGTCTTTATCAAAGCTGGACCATATTGTTAATAAAAATGTGGTCATGACCCACTGAGCTTTCTGTATTAAAGTAGCCCTTTTTAATTCATAAAATAATTCCGCCCTTCCCTTCCTGAAGTGAGTGTCCTACCTTGCTTTCAAGACTGCAGATGATTTGCTACTCTGTATGAGATGGCACATCCACCACCTCCCATGCCTTAACAAGGGTCAGTGTTCATATATGGAACACCATGCCTACAATTACTGTACTACGAGCAGAAACACATACATCCCAGCACACCCATGATCAACAGCACTAAATAACAACATGATGTTGTTGTAGTGGAAGTTATGCACACGTCAGCAGAGCAAAACGTATGTGCAAAACTTACAAGCCCACAATCAATGACACAGGTGTAGCTCATTGAGCGCATTAAAGGTCAGTATGTGTCCATGTTCACAAATTGGTAACAATTGTAAACAATCTAAGCAAATATGGCTGTGCACATCGAGTACCATCACTAAATCTTATGTAAACAGTGGTGCAGTATACAATATATCAAAGTGTTGTAAATAAAGCATGTATTTCGCTTGCATAGTTTTATTCATGTTAAAGTAACAAAGGCATTTATCTGAGAAACCCATTATGTAAAAACTTATTAGTAAATCGAACCATTTCATAATGTTGGATTGTGAAAGATAACAAGTATTTTAATTCCGAGTTTATGTTTTTGGACACAGTATTCCTATAAACAGTATGCAATGTTGTGTGTCTTGGTGGATGCTGTATCCACTTGTCAGGACATGGGTAGTTTAAACATAATAACATATGTTGTCAGAGAATTGATCACTATTCCATTGTAGAGAGATTTTTTTAAAATTCTGAGCATGTACATAACCCTACACACATGGAATAGAGTGGTGTAGGTAATCATTTTATATATGCATAGTAGTTATATATAAATATGAAACTTTATGCTTTCAATATTAATTTTAGCCAAAATATAATTTTAATGTACGTAGTTTTGTACAACACACATGCAATTTGTGAAAAAGAAGCATATTGACCATGTACCACAGAATATGTTACTTATTTTGACAATATTTTTTGGATTGCATATAGGTCATGTGTGTGTATGTGTGTGTATAGTCAGGTAGATTTCTTAATGTACACTCCAGCTATGTTTAACTGTAATAGATGTGGCAGAATATTTTAATATTGAATAATATATTTCTATACAAATTTGCTCCAATGTATAATGAAATGAAAAATGCATTTGTATAGCGCATGGCTACCCTGAGGCATCCCAGCACTGGTAACAGCAGATATATGCAGTTCAGACAGTTAGGGGAACAACCAGGTTTTTAACAGTTTGCGGAAAGCAAGATGATTGGTTTCCTTTCGTAGATGAGGTGGGAGGGAATTCCACAACTTGGCTGCATTATATGAGAATAGCCGACCCCCACTTCTGGCTTTCTTGATCCTGGTGACAGTGACAAAATTCATGGCCTCTGAACGAAGATGTCTGTTAGGCCTGTAGGGCTGAATGAAGGAGTGAAGAATGGTGGGACCCTTTCCCACTAATGAATTGTGAACAATGCACAGGGCCTTGAAATTGACTCTCTCCCGAACGGGGAGCCAGTGGAAGGATTTCAAAGCAGGTTTAGCTGAGTGATGTTTAGGAGTACCGAGGAGAAGTCTTGCTGCCCAGTTTTGTATAGTCTGGAGTTTGGAAAGTGTTGTGGTAGGAGCGCCCAAATACAGTGCATTTCCGTAGTCCAACCGAGTCAAGATGAGGGCCTGGACCAAGATTTTCCTTGCCTGGAATAGAAGAAGGGGGAGGACCTCTCAAATCATTTTCAGGATGCCACAGCACGTGCCCGCCATCTTTCGTGCTTGTGTCTTAAAGGTAAGGTCTTGGTCCACCCAAATCCCCAGACATTTTAGTTGAGTCTTTGGGGCAGGGGCAGGGCCAAGGGTGGTCGGCCATATTGTATTTAGATCAACATAATAGACATATTGGGAAGTTAACAGTAATGTCCACATTGATTTTAGGCATGTACTAAAACTAATACAAATATAAACATTGTTTTTGGTCATAATTCTTAAATATTTCATTCAAAATAAATTACGAATTAACTACTGTGTACTCATTTTGGTTTGGGTAACAATCTCTGGGAGTACGATATATTTTTGTATCTTGAAGGCGTAGTGAGTGTGAGTCCACTGATGCTCAAATCTTAATGATTGTGCACCATTTTTACGATTTGTATATTTGAGTTTAACTCTTAGAGATTATATTTTTTTCATGTTATAGTAAGGTATTTATATTAGTGCTTCTAATGAGGAATATATTTGACTCTGTATTTTAATGTGCTGATCAAATACATGAACAATAAAAGAAGCAATTTGCACTGAGGATGCTCGGTTCATGACACTTCAATTTACTGCCCGAGGAATCAAAAACATTTATGCAGCGCTGCATTACTCTGGATTTATCAAGTCACTCAGGGCCATGCAAGGTGGACCTGAGTTGTATGGCTTGATAAGTCGCATTTTAGGGTTGCGTCGCCCATGTTTTTTACATTATGAATATACACGTACATTTCAAACAATATGATGAAAATATCATTGAAATTTATAGGGAAATCATTTAATTATACGTCTACAAACAAAAAAGGCTTGATTAATGTAGTTAAGCCAAACATATACACGTTGAACATTTCCTAGTTTAAATGCCACAACCATTTATTAGGGTAATTAATACATTACTATAGGCCAAAAAATAACATCAATATTTTAAAACATAGATACTTGCAAACATTTTGTTCAGGGGCAAAAAGGTTTGGTTTATGGTGTGACCAGGGAATGCTATGCACTGTTTATGACTTCATGTGTTAAATCACTCATGACATATTCTATGACATCATTGATAATATAATTAATGACATCTGAAATGTTATCATTAATGACAACACTGTGCATGATGGGGGCGCAAATTGGAGTTACTTCAATTAACTATAGCTGGTGAATTTCAATGTTTTTTCAATTTAAAATGTTACGTTTCAGTTTTATACAAAGAAACAACCACAGAAATTCACCAGTTATCTCAATTAACTATATCACATGCAGTAAAGTAATTATAACTCGCGTCCCTACCATGCCCAGTGTTGTTATCAATGATGCCATTTCAGATGTTACAGTGATGTTATCAATGATGCCATAGAACATTGTGAGTAATGTAATATGGGTAGTAATTAGCAGTGCATGGCGAGGGCATGAGTCATAGTTAATTACTGTATGAGTTATAGTTATTTGAACTGACTAAGACAGGTCAGTTTCAGTGTATTTTTAGTTTAAAACGGTATGTTTGAACTGCCATTTTCACTTACCTATAATGTCCCTTTAACCTTTGTTTTTTTCAGTGAGTTTTTAAGGATTTTGTTTTTAAATGTAAAGTAAGATATAATAACAATTCATAACTATAACATTACTTTAACGTTTCAGTGAAGTTCTAGTTTTTTTTCAAGCAGAAAGTAATATGTTTTTTAAGATACGTAAAGCCAACCCCATGCCGCGCATGGTGTGAATTTGACTGTAGGGCCTGGCCTATTCCCCTACCTCGCATGTCCTTTTAAAAAATGTATTGTATTAGTCCCGCGGATGTCCCGTGAGAGAAGCACCCATGGGATTACTGCAAAAGTCCAGGGACCTCACAGGAACCAATGGGACACTCAACGGTTTGCAAAAACACCCAATTTCTTTTTATTTTTTTATGTTTGGACCCGCTCACATGATCCAAGGGGTCACATATTTGAACCTTAAATTTTCAACAACCATTGAATGGATTTACACCAAATTCCAAAAAGAATATTTTCTGGACTAAGATCTAGCTTTCTGTCAAATTTGGTGTAATTCCTTTTGGCCGTTTTTGCTGCAGACCTTTTTAAAAAAAGTCTAGGGAAAATGCATGGCAATTTTGCATTTTGGGACCTTCTCTTTTTCTCAGGTCTCGCTTCACGGATCACCTGAAATTTTTCCACTAAGCAAACAAAAGCACAGTTTTTGGAACATTTCATGAAGATTCGTCAAACGGTGCCAAACCAAACAAGCATTGGCAAAGCCAATATGTTTCGCCTATACAAGATCTATTGGCTTTGTCAATGTTGTGTTTTTCTACATGTTGCACAGCCGTATGAGCTGCTGTGCAGCATGGCTTTAAGTAAAAAAAAAAGTGCTATGACGGGGTCAATGCTGGCCCTGTCATACCATTTTTATTTGGTTTAAGCCCTGTTGGCTGTTGTGCTGGGTAACTTTTGGCAGATTAGCTGGGACCCAATTACTGGAATCTCAGCAACTTCCAATGGGGGCACAAGCAATGCCACATTAACAATCCTGTGATGTCATCGGGTGACTCCCCCCAGACAGACCTCATTCTCGACGGAGGTGGGGGTCAGGCTATAACTCTAAACATAAAAAGCAAACTCAGTAGACAATAAATGACAATGAAGTCGATTTTAACATGAACTGAGCTAGAGTATAAAGCATATTTGCAATTAAGAACAACACTCAGTCGCGGCCAGCATGACTCGTGGGTAGGGGTGCAGACGGGCACGCGGGGAGGTAGTCGCACGTAGGGGGTTATTTTAAAATAAATTTATTAAAAAAATGTAACTTACCTTCGCGGTCAGCTCCGGTCTGGTCCCACGTCATCCCGCCTCCTCTCTTCCACACAGGAAGCAGCCAAGCAGGCAGCCTCCTGCCCCTCCCCTAAGCCAATCACAGTGCTTTAATGGCAGCGCTGTGATTGGCTGGGACGCCAACCGCACAGGAGTCTATGGTGTGGCCGTTCTCTCCATGCAGGCTGCATGCAGCCTACATGGAGAAAGCGGAGAGTGTGCATGACTGGTTTGGTCGGCCCTGGGGCCGACCAAACAGTCAGCACCCACAACAGTCGGCAAGCCACTCCTCCCCTGCCTGGAGCAGGACCACCCACCCACACGCCCGCACCCAACCAAACCCTTCTGCTTTCTCGCAGTGCGAGAAGCAGAAACATAAAATGGTAGGCTAGTGGCTCCCACTGCCATGGTCCACTCCCTATGTCAGTATGGCCCCAGCCCTACTGGGCTGGCATAAACAAAGAGTTCTGTTCTCTGCTCGAGGTCAAAGTAGACCATTGTCGACTTACTGAGGAGTGTGATCTTGATGCATCAAAACGGCGCATCCTTCATGGGCTCCCAGGCCCACCAGACATGGGCCTTCATTAGTGCTCTGAGAGGTTTGGCAATAGTTGCCAGGTTGGGGATGAAACACCCGCAATAAGTGGCCATCCCTAGAAAACTGTGAACTTCTGTTGCAGGGTGCCTGCACGATCGCTTGTGATTTCTGGGGGTTAACCTGGATGCCGCTCGTCATTAAGACATAGCAAAGATCTCAATGCTTGTCTCAAAGAAGGAATATTTCTTCCTATTAAGGATGATGCAGTGATTGCACAGCCGCTACAATGTGTCCTGAGTCAGCAGTGATGTTCTTCTGCTACTTTGGAATATATCAATATGTCATCGCTGATGTTCATCATCCCTGGAGGCCAAAGAGTTCCTATATTCGAACATCTCGGCTACAGACAAAATCCCAAGTTCAGGCGCTTGTGCTGCCACAGGTCTAGGTGCGTGGAGAAAGCTGTAATGTATCTGCTGCTTTCATCAAGTTGTAGTTGGTTGTTTGAAAAACACTGGGCCCTGTTGAGATTGGTGATAAAATCGCCCATCGTGTGTGTGATGTGCTTCTCATGTCTGATGGTATTGTATGGGAGGCGCATATCTATGCACAGGGGGTTCTTAGACTGAGGAATTGGTAAAAAAATTCATATATTTGGAATGCCTGCACGTTCTGGGTGAGGTACACACAGCCACGGTCTTCCGTCGTGTGGCACCCTAGGAGGGACTCAGCCTCCCTTTCAATGATGGGGAACTTCGCTGGGATCTCGTTGCCATTAGACTGATCCAGTGCAGTCATTGTCCATTTGAGCAGCAGGAACGAGTGTCTCTTGTAGGTGTAAATCCTGGTTGTGGACAGAGAGATCATTGGCCTGGGGCGCTATTGGTGGAAGCACATGACGTTGACAGACGCCCCTGTGTTGATGAGGCAGTATAATCATGCAGGCTGCAGGCCTGGGAGGAGACGTCGATGGAGCCAGTTGCTGGCAATCAGCCCCTCCCTGGGCTGGCCTGACGTGCCACTGGAGTTGCATGTGTAGGGGCAGGAGCCACGGGCGTTGGCGCCTGATAAAAACCACTGACCAAGGTGCATGGAACTGCTGCATGGGCAAGACTGCAGGATGTTGCTGCCAATATGCAAGCGCCGGTCAGGCACTCACAGGGGCAGGTTCTGCGGGTGGGGGTGGAGCTGCCACATTAGAGGCAGTGGCAGCAGTGAATGCAAGGGCCCCCTTCATCGCCAATGTGATGTCAGGGTTGTGGTGAACAGCAGCCACCAATGCTGACAAAGAATGACACTTGCACACAGTGTACTGTGTGTGTTCGTAAGGCGCCCGGCCATGAGGGGTGAGGTGCTACATATCCGAGAAATTGGGGCAGTCCATATTGGCTGGGTGCCTCACTGCATGACCCAAGGCAAAAAAAAACAAGAACTGCAGTGGGGCTCCTGTGCCGAGATGAGGGGACATGACAGCACAAAAAGAATAGTCTGAGCATAGTGTACAGGGTGGGAGGGAGGTGGATGGGGGACAGGACAAGTTCCAACGAATGTGGGTGGTGTAGGAGGGGCGGGTAGAGACAGTCTGCAAAACAATGCACTCTGATGGAGTGCTACACCACATCATTTTTTTTAAAGTACCTAAGCAGGCGCACAGGCACAGACAGGAAGCAGTGCTTGGTCCAGGCCCTACGGAAGGGACACTCATGAAGCCCTAGGAGGAGAAGATGCTGTCCAATAAGAAGCAAGCAAGCAAACAAACAAAAGTGATGGGTGAGCCAACCAATGGTGAGTAAAGGTAAGTAATAGGCAGGTTCTAAGCCCCTTTCTCTTCATTACAAGAGATTTCTCAAGCACAGCGCAAGGACTGTGCAGGCGAAACCTAACCAGGCATTTCTTATGGAAACACCATCCTAATTATAACTACAGAGTGCCGAAAAAATATATAAATATTGCACATCAGCCTCGATACTCTCAAGGAAGGACGACGCCATGTGGTGATTTAATCCGCTTTATTTGTCGCTTACTCCACGTGTTTTGCCTTTACCATCAGGCTTGTTCACGAATAAAGTTTTCAACACAATCCACCATTTTAAATCTTTAAATCTTGTGCATGTGACGTCACATGCACCAGATTCAAGATTTAGGATTTTATCCTTGTCACATGCCCATGGGGATTTAAGGCACTGAGCCATTAACAATTCAATTATGCTCACCTGTGAACAAGGCTGTTTAGCCGAAACGCATAAGGAATATGCTGCCAGTGCACTGAAATTAATGCCAAGTTTTTGGCTTCAGTATTCTTTACTTTGGTGTGAAATATATATACACTTTACTCCATTCTATGACTCTCCACTCTACAACACTCAATTCAATGACATTCCACTTTACAACACTCCACTCTACGAACCTCCACGCCACTGTACAACACTCTACTACATTCCACTCCACGCCTCTCTAAACCACTCTACACCACCCTACTCTACTCCACACCAATTTACTCCACTTTACACAACTCCACTCTACACGACTCTAATCCACTCTTTTGTACTCTACTCCATGCCACCCTACTCTACTTCTCTCCACACCACCACGCTCTATGCCACTCCACTCTATGACACTTCACTATACGACTCTCTCCTCGATATTATATGCCACTCCACAGTAGAACACTCTACTCCACTCAATGCCACTCCAGTTCCTGTGTGCCACAGTGCTCCTTTCTGCCTAACTACAAGATGGTGAAACCATTCTCCCCTTGTGCAGAGCCTGTGTGCCCACCCCAAGGTGTAACCAGGGAAAGGAGCAATATTTCCTCTGTTGTCACTTCCATCAGTTCTAGAAGCAACCCCTTCCCCACTATCACTGGAGTCTGCTTGACTGGGGGGCAAAGTAAGGGGCTTACCCAGTGTTGGCTAACATTTGCCTGCGACAGGGGAGGCTTCTTTGAATATAATCAAAATCCTGGGGACTGGCCAAATGGCCATTCTGCCAGAGGAACAGAAACACATCCCCACACTTTATCTCCTGCTCTGGGAGCAATTACCACACCTCATTCAGGGCTTAAACACTCAGAGGGCTGCAGCTGGAGGCTAATGTAAATTAGCCTCCAGAGGCTCGAGGCAGGGAACAAGTAACTTTCTAAAAGTCGTTTTTCCTTAACATTTACTAAAAATCCAACTTCGGCAGTGAACTGGGTTTTTAATAAATATTAAACTCAAGAATGAAATTTCTAGTTATTTCCTAAACGTAGATAGCATTATTAAATGCAATAATGTAATATTACCTCCCAGTGTTTTCCAGCCATGCTGCATTGAAAATAGCTTTTGTAGGGTTTTCACTGTAAGGACATGAATAACATTACATTTCTACATGTCCTACATTTAAATACCATGCTTTGTGCCTTATGGACAGGTAAGGCCTACTTAGGAGTGACTTATTAATATTCAAAGGTAAGGTTAATGCCTGCCAAAAGGGTTTATTTTTACAGGTCGAATTGCAGATTTTAAACTTCCACAGTCAGGCTATAATGGTAAGCCTAAAGCTATGTTTACAAGGTAACTGTAGTGAAGGTCACATTTGTTTTGTTAACTTACAGGGCCCAGGTAGACTTTTGTACCATATAGTAGGGTCTTACAGGCAAGTAGTTAAATGGGTCAATTAGGAGTATAGCCAATTTCAACATGTTTTAGGGGTGAGACCACATGCACAGGGCCACAGAGTCAAAAGACAAGCAGCATCAGTCCAGAAAAGCTGGGGGTGAACATGCAAAAAGAGGTATTTTCCTATTCTATACGACCTTGTAATAAAAAGGTCTCTTTTGTATGGTCATCACAGGTTTTTGGACGGATGCTGCTGTTTTTTTGGCTCCAAGAGTGCACTGAGGCCTACTAAGCAGACCTCAGTGCCTGTGCCTGCATCTTAAAATGTGTCTGTTGAATTGGCTTATACCCAATTGGCATGTGCTAACTTACAAATCGTTAATAAATGGTACCCAGAGGGGAGGAGCCAAGATGGCGATCGGGATGGCAGCGTAGGCTCCCGGCTCCGTGAACCTCCGCATCCCGCACAGATATCCTGCATGAGATCCTTAGCCTGCGCTATATGCCCGTGTTGGTGGTTGAGAGCGGCAACCGATCGCGTGATTCTGAAGTTTCTGGCGGCGGTACCGCCGGAGAAATGTTCCTCTGAAGTTTGCGGCCTGTGCAACCCTGGAACCGGGACCTCGGGTGGACAACATGGCCGGGCGGCAGTTCAACAACAGCGGCCATTGGTGACTGGGTGGAGTCGGAATACCGGAGCGGTGCGGATATTGGCCTGAATTTCGCCGTGGTCATTCCTACCACTGGGCGTAGCGGAACGAGTGCATGCCCGAGGTGGCAACTCCAAGATTCTTCGGTAATTGCCTGAGCCCTCGCCAGTGAGCTGCTCGGACGCTGCCTGTAACTCGTCCCGATTTTCGCGGGCTGCTCCCGGATTTTCGCGGGCGCTGGTCCAGGGTGAGGATGACTGTTACCTGTGACCACACACTGGATACATATTTTGCCTGCCCCCGGAACCCTGTTTGCAGTGACATGGAACTTGATGCGCTTGTGCCTGAGTCCCGGTCCCAATCTGGGGTGGAACTACCCTGCGGCCATCTTGATAGGATGGATTCTATCATCCTGTACACTGGGTCTCAGCAAGATTGGGAGTGTGTGGCCAAGAGGAGCGTAGCGGAGCGGGCGCGGGGAGCTGTGCTGGGGTACGGTGACCTTATCGAAGCTCTCGGTGCCCTTCGTTCCACCCTGGTTCACGGCGCCTGGGTATTGGGGAGAAAGCTTGATGGTATTGCGTCAGCGTCGGAACAGTTGCGATCTGCCTGTCCCCAGGTACACAAGGACTTGTTTCACTTCACACAGGAGGACAGTGTCGTGGCCGCCCCTGTGAATAGGGGAAAGCTGGAAACTCCGGACAATGTGCCAACGTGTGGTCGGCTGGCTGTAGGTCTGGTCTGTTCCGGAGGTTTTAGATTTGAGCAGAAGGTGGTGGCTTTGTCCCACGCACGGCCTCCGGCGACCCAGGCAATATTCAAGCAACGGTCGCCTGCTTTGGCTGATTCATCCATCCTGGACCTTGTGTGCAGTGCATGTCCTGGGGCGGTACTGGGAAAGATGATCCTCCATAATGATGACTGTGTTGGTATTCAGGGACGTCCACCCTACATGTGTGTGTCGCTTCCTGGTCTTTTTTGGACGCTCCTCTTCCTCGTAACATCGGACATGGCACTGGGTCGATGGGTATGCATTGGTGGATTCGCAAAGAGAGGCCAAGGATAAGACTGATCCTTCAGAGGTTGTCATCTAATAGGCGGGCGGGCACAGGGGTTGCGTGCTCTCACGGCATAACTAATAGTGTAATAGGTGCATAACGCTCCCCATTTTTCTTTGACATGGTGGATTTTTGTTGATTACTGTTTGCTTTGGGGAGGAACACATTGTGCGGGAGGGAGAAGCCGGGGGCATGTTTGAAGGCCCTCCTCCAGTTTATTAATACTCTCTCCACTCCCCCGTTAGGTGGGGTTTCCTTTCTTTCTCCTTTTTCTCTGTTTCTTCTATATTTCGGGTCTGGTTCTGGGGCGACAGGCACACTGCTGGGGGGGGGGGCCGTAGTCATCTGCAGAGGTGCAGGGTGGGGGGCTGGGGGAGGGGATTTTTTAGTTTTTTACTTTGTTTCTATGGCCTCCTTTTTCTTCTCTTCTCTTTCTTTGTCTTTCTTTTCTGGGGTCAGTACGGTAGGTTTCCTTCGCCGTCAATCATTGCTTTTTCATTTGTGCCTCAATTTCCGTGGTGTTTTCTGGGTCTTAGGGCAGGGGACTGCAGGCGCAAATGGCTCGTGATATTCCTCCACATCCTGAACCTCCTGTTTCAGCGCCATTGACTTGATAGATTGCTGTTTATTGTTGACGTTTACTATTCTGCCTGCCATTTTTCGCTGCTGGGAAATTGTTTGGCACCTGATCCTTCCATCCTCTATTATAAAATGAAAACCTTTTATATCCTGGTTTCCTACTTGGGCTGTTCAGTGGCCAAGAGTATACTAGCATGGAGACTCTGCTCCCCGAGGTGCTGCCTGTGATTAAAATTTGCTTTCTGTTACTCTAACTGCTTAGCGGCCGGCCCCGGGGGTTGTAGGCCCGTACTTGTCTTTGGTTGAAATGTCAATAAAGGTTTTTAAAAAATAAAAATAAAATAAAAAAAAATGGTACCCAGGAACTGTAAGTTAGAGATTCACCCCAGGGATTGCAGCACTGGTTGTTCCACCCTGGGTGTGGAAAGGTAAAACATGTCTCACAGTCTGCTACTACAGACTGGAAGAGCAATGTGTCGTTGTAGGAAAGTAGGATCTGCTTTTGTGGTCACCCCCACTTTTTGCTAGTGTCATCATGTTTTACTGACTAGTCTGGCATCTTGCTAATCAGCACCCCAGTCTCTGTGCTTCTTCCCTAAATTGGACATGGTGAGCACTTAGCTACACTCCAGATTGGCTACTGGTGTGCCCTTGTAAGTCCCTGGTATAGGGTACTAGGGTACCCAGGCCATAGGTACACCAGGGATCCCCATGGGCTGAAGCATGTATTATGACACCCATGGCAGACCACTCAAATTGTGACTACAGGCCTGCCATTGCAGCCTGCGTAAGCTGGTGCTAGCACCACTTACGACAGATAAAAGTTTAATTATATCTTAGGTCTCTGGACTTAAAACCAATAAGTCACCCCTAAGGCAGGCCTTTCAATCCTGAAGGCAAGATGCCTGGTTATAAGTGTGAGGGTGACCCTGCATGAGCAGGACACCCCTACGACCCTCAGAGTCTATTCTCCCGGGTTGTAAGCAATGTTCCATCTAATCATTTTTTTTGCTGTGCGGCAAAGGAGTGTCTATGTGCACACTTTTCTGAGCTATGTGCACAACTGAGTTGTAACAGGAGTGAGCATGCTACCTCTAAAAAGGGTGAAAGGCAATACCTCTCTTTCAATTCATTTTTGGATAAAATGGGAGGAGGGGTGTAATTTGAAATAGGTGCTATGATGAATCCATCGTTGGCAGCATCACCTCTCTCACTTTTTTTGTTATGGCAGGTGCGGGGCAACATGGACAGCAAGAGGAGAGAGGGAGGGAGCAAGCAAGAATACGGACAGCGGTAAGGGGCAGGCAAGAACATGGACACCATTTCGGGACAAGCCAGTAACAGCATGGAGAGTGGGAGGTAGCAAGCAACAGCACAGACAGCTGGAGGAACGAGGGAAAGGGCAACACGGATAATGGGGGGGCGGAGAAAGCAACTAAACAGACAGCAGGAGGGGAGAAGTCAATGAGGGAGCCAGATGTAAAAGACCCACTCTGGTAGAGTGCTTAAACCTATAAAAAAAAGTAGCACCTAATAAAATGAGCAGTGGAAGGATGCAAGTTTTGCCTCAATACTCCATGGGAGAAACAAACAAACGCAGAAAAAGGAAATTTATGGCAGCTGACCAATAAGATGCAAGCAAAGGTTATTGACAATAAAGCCAACCAGTGGTAAGTAATAGGTGGCCTTCCAAGCCAACTGTATATAAAACAAATGATATTGCATGTGTTGTCCTAGACAAAACCTAAATAATGGGTAACATTTTCCGGTGCTTATATAAAGCCCTCCAAGGTCCTTAGACCAGGGTTGCACATTTTAAATTGTTTCCTGGTGCGTTAGCTAAAATGGAGCAACCAATATAAACCAAGAGCACACCTCCTAGACTGCACATGGTTGTTAAATGAAAATCCAACTTTCAGTATATTAATGGAATTGAAAATGGTGGACATTGAAGAAAGGGCTAAGAAGAACAAAGGCCAGATATGCAAAGGCATTTTGTGTTCACAAAAGGTCGATTTGCAATATCGGACTGTTTTCGACCTTCAAAAATACCTTTTGGTATGTAGCAAATCCAAATTTCAATACAGTAACACGTTATCAAATCGCAATTTGGGTTAGCGACTTAATGGCAAATCAGTATTTGTAAGTGGTATGTTTAGGGTGTCCCTTCTAAATACCATTTTCGAATGGGATGAAATAATTTTCTGCAGTAAAAATCAGGTTCAAAACATTAATATTATACTGACTACACAAATGTCACGGTAACCCTTCGTGAATGTTGACAAAAACATTTCTTAGAGTACGCGGTGGTCCCCTCCTTGAAAACATTTTATTTGAACTTTTCTTTTAGTATGTGTTTTTTAAATGCATACCATTTTCCCATTAGGAAAATGGGCTGCATATAAAAAAATATATATATTGCTTTATTTAAAAGCAATCACAGTCATGGTGATCTGCTGACCGGCCACGTTCCCTGTGATGGCTGAGAATCATAGTTGGTCGCATTTTGTGACCTACCTTATTAGTATTCATGAGGTAGGTTGAATTGTGACGATTGCAATTTGGCATTTTAGGAACCAACCTATTAATATGTAGGTCGGTTCGCCAAATATCACAATAGTTGCAAAAATACTAGTTGCGAAGTGCGATCAGTAATTTGTGACCAGTGCTTAATACATTTGAACCAAGATATTTAGTAAAAGTAAATTTTGGGTATACTTTAACTGCCATCACTTGTGCTTAGTGCAGTGCTTCCCAAACTATTTAGAACCACAACCCACGTTTTAGTACAACAAACTTTCATAGCTCACCTAGATTTGTTATTTACCGAGAGCACATTTCCACAGAAATAGTCACAACATTTACACAGACATACAGTTTTAAACTGTTTTGCACATAAATTATAATGTGTGGAAATCAGGGTTCAGTGAATATTTATTATTTGGGGGTCTTGATTTGTTCAGATCCTATTAAAATCTCTGTTTCAATCACACTTCGGAATTATACATAAATGTGCTCTATTTTTGCTTCCATAACTGCTGAATTTATACAGTTTATTTACAGGTAATCACAAGCTTGTTTTGTGCTGCGAAAAAATGCCTTTCCATTTTTCATACCTCATGTACCCCAGCATGATTTGCACATAATTCACTTTGCTATTCTTTCTCCGACTGCCAAGTGAGAGGAGTTTGAAAACACCTGTTCTGTGTTAAAAAAAAATAAGCAGAAAAGAACATAACCTGACTTTTGACCTATGTGTTTGAAGTGTGCAGCAAACTTGGGAAGATAAACACAGAATTAAAAGCCATCTTAATTTACAGCTTGGACATATCACCATTAATCAAGATTCGGGAAACACTGGGCTAGAGCTAAAATTAAAAGTGTCTGTTAACTGTATATAGAAAGGTAGAAACAGAGTATGGTCTGCTGAAATAGGTAACTCTTTGTAATGTGTGAATACCTTTGATTTATTGCGTTGTGCTTAATTCAATTCTAGTATTTTCTGTAGCACAACAGACAAATGCCACAACATTTGAAGGCAGCCCAAAGTAATTGAACTCCAAAAGGGTCAAATATGGTCTATTCTGCTGTGCTGTAACTAAAGCCAGCCAGTCACCCCTGCCCTGAGTTATCCTTTTTTATTGCGGGCGGCCATATCTTTGTTGCTTTTCAGATGCCCATAAAGAGCGCTCCTGTTGATCAGCAGAAGGACCCTGTGTAATGCACACTCTAGAAGGCCCACTGCGTGGCAAAAAATTACAATTTGTCCAGGCGCGCACTCTAGAGGGAACAGTGGTTGAGAGTGCATCAGCCATTACCATACATAGAGTGGCAGAGCGTCATTACCTGATGGCTATCTCTAAGCTGGCTGTAACGAACCCTGTTGTGTTTGGTCTGAAACGTAAACGGTGTGGGAGTATGATTCCATGCTCCATAAAGCTCCTCTGGGAGGCCCTCAGTACTCCAGGTACCTGACTGTGCCATTTAAGAGAATGGCAAAGCCCAAATCTCCCTTTTTAATATGTGTTAGTCAGCTGTTTTAAATCAGATTCTGCCTTCAACGAGCTAATGTGGAACACTTGGGAGAGGGACTGCCCACTTCTTTAGGTAGACAGGCTGTCACTTTGACAGGAGAGGGGAAACCTGTTGCCAAACCCCCTATTCCAGGGCTGTGTAGCCCTCTTGGTAGCCACACCTCTGGGTTGGGCAAGGGAGCTCTGCATGCCAAGAGAAGGGTTCTGCCATATTGGAAGTGGGCAGAATGACGCATCCTGGGATAGCCAGATGCCACATTTTGCAGGAAGTGGTTATCTGGAGGGAGGGAACCCTGAGGCTCATTGACTACCAACTGCATCCATCCGGAGAGCATTTTCTGAGCATAAGAAGAGCACCACTCCCACCCAGAATTCAGATCTTGTTGGACTGGAGAAAAGGACAAAAGAAGGACTGCCCTTCTGCACTAAGGACCTGGTGAAGAGAGGCAGCAAAAACATGGACCACACCTATTGAACCTAGTGGCTAGGAAAAGTGAAGGGACTGTCCTGCTATGTCCTGCTTGTGAATTAATCATTTCTCGAGCTCAGCTGAAGCAAGAGACCCCAAGGGTCAGTTAGCCGACCCCCTGTTCACTGAAGAAGCCTGCTGGGGCAAGCTGACAGCCCAGATCTTCAGATCACTACCACTTGCCTCCGTGAAGCACCAGAGACCTGGACCTAACGCTCAAAGTTGCATGCAAGCCTGTTGACCTGAGAGAGTCATCAGAGTGCAGCTTGGTCACCCAGAAGACAAGTTATCATCCAGGAAAGGATTTGGCTGTAACCGCTATACCAGTTACAGCAAACAAATGATGGACGGAATGCTGACAATACAAACATTCTCCCCCAGTCAAAAGATCTGGGTTAAATCCATTTTTATTTTTCCCACTACGCCACCCCAGTTTGGACCCAGCCATATGCAAATGTATACCAGCCATCTGGTAGCTCAGTGGCGACTGGACTTCTACCAGGACCGAAAGGACTTCGAGGGGCATCGACTGCTGTGGCCACGATTGCCTCAACCCATTCATGGACTGAGGAGTAGCCGCAGAAAGATCCCTATCGACCTCATCACGTCCACAGCATCCATGAGCATCTTCAGCATCCTGTATTCCTTGCATCAGGACCACTTCCATAGGATCATATATCAAAGGGATTAAAGTGCCTGGAATTGACTGAATACTGCTTCTCTTGCTGAGGTAACTGTTTCTGGGGACCATGCTGGTCGCTTTGACTGGCTTTTTTGGCAGAGTTGGTTACCTAAAGTAACAGGAAGTAACCGCATTGAAACTTGCCTACGTTTTCTTTGAGAAAGTTTGTGTCAAATGTATTACATTTATCAATGCTTGTTTGTGGTTAAGTGAAAGAGTGCATATTTACTACCTCTTGTAAAATCTGTATCTCCAGAACCCTCCAGTGGATCATTTTCATTTTGGTGAATAAAAATGCATAAAATACAGTCTATTTTTATAAATTGGTATCAGAGGTCTTGAGTTCCTTGTGTATTTCTTCTTCAATTGCTTTGGTTCTGTTTAAATGCTTAACACTTGTTCCTTTGTTTAAGCTTGACTGCTCAGAGCCACCGCTATCCAGGGTTGAGTTAAAGGTTTCACAAATTAAACCTACTAGTCCTAAAGTGGGTGGTAAGTGAATTACATTACTAGGTTGCACAACCACACCATAAATTACACCCGATTTCCTCACAAAACCGTTCAAGATGAAAAGTGAGGACCAACTCAGAGATTCCTTTGGAAGTTGAAGGGGTCAGTTCTGTGTTCCACTGTAAAGTCCATATCCTGTTGGTGAAATAGACCACCTTAACAGTTTGGGTTTCTTTCCTCTCATCTGCAGAAGCCAATTAAGAGGCCTAAGGTCAATTTGCACCCAGAAGTGAATACCAATCAAGTAGTGTCTAAGCTTGCTCTTCATGGCACTGCAACACTGCTCTCTAGGAAGTAGTCTCCTTGTGATAATGGCAACTGGTGGATCCAGACCCTCGTTGATTTAGCTGTGATAAGACTGCCTCACTACCATGCTCCAATGCATCTGTTTGGACTACAAACTACTTACTGACATCAGGTGCCTTGAGCATAGGTGTTTACAAAGAACCTCCTTCAGGGTGTCGCAGATCTTCTGACACTCCTCAGTCCGTATGGCCTTTTTAAACTGCTTTTTAGAAGTCAGCTCTGTCTGGTTGGTACAATGGTGCCATATCCCTTGAGGTATCTTCTGTAATAACCTGTCAGACCCAGGAAAACTCTAACCTGAGTCTTGGTTTTGGGAGGCTCTTAAGACATGATTGTGTGGATATTGGGCAGGAGAGGATGCACATATCTCCTGTCAACAAGGTGGCTCAAGTACCCCACAGACCCCTGCCCTATCTGGTACTTGCTGGCCTTGATAGTCAGTCGTGTCTGTTGCAGGACCTGAAGCTCTTCCCTGAGTGGGGTCAGATGTTTCTGCTAAGTGGAGCTAATGACGGCAATATCATCAAGATATGCTGCACTAATGATCTCCAAACCAGACAGTACACTGTTCACGAGCCAGGAAGTTGACAGGGGCATTCTTAAATCCAATCAGTATTATTTTAAATTTGAAGTGGCCCTCAGAATCAGAATGCTGATCTTTCCTTTGCTCCCTCCCTCAGTCATGGCAATATGCCAGTATCTGGAAGCCAGATCAAATGTGCTGAGATATTTGGTAGCTCCCAACTGGTCGATGAGCTCATCAGCTCTCGTAATAGGGTATGCATCAGTCTTGGTGATGACTTTCAGTCCTCTGTAGTCTGCGAAGAACCTTTTTCCCCCCTTTCAAGTTGGACTTGGGCACCAGTACCACTGGGTTGGCTCAGGGACTACTACAGGGCTCAGTCATCCCCCACAAACTACATTTTGATAGCGTCCTCCCGAATGCTATCCCTTACTTTATCCAACAACCTGTAGATTTTGTTTTTGACAGGTAAGATGTCACCTATGTCACCTATGTCATGTACATACCTCTGGGTCAGTCCAGGTGTCAGTGAAAACAGTATAGCAAACTACTTCAGCAACAGGTGACAGTCTCTCCGGAGCTGCTCTGTCATCATAGGGTAGAGCACTACTACCTCCACTAAACCATCCTTGGCATTGTGAGACAAGACATCTGGGAGAGTAACACTCTTCTCTTCCTCACCTCCATCTTTGACCATTAGCGTGGTAATGCCTGCACTGTCAAAGTGTGGCTTCAGACGGTTGACACAGTGTCTGGAGCTACCAAGATCAAATAGGAAGGAGACCACCCATATTCTCCTGCACAGTGTAGGGCCCAGTCCATTTGTCCTGGGAGCCACAGGCTACACAATGCACACTTTTTGACATGGCTGGTATTACACCAAGGTTGCTTGTTGGTCATACCAGTGCCACATCACCTCCTAGCTGGCTTCCAAGTGTTTGTTAGCCCTTTCCATGTACTCAGCCAGGTGAGAACTCAGGCCCAGCATATAGTCAACAAGGTATGTTTTGGTTCATTGAGAGCCCTTGAGACTGTAGACAAATAAAAGGCATGGAAGTAGGATATCCTACTTCTTATGGGATTTCTCAGACAACCCCATAATTGTATGTCTTCAGGGTACCTAGTGGCATGGTCCACCAGGATCATGAGAGCCTTGGGGTTCCCTCCTGACTTGCCACTGGCTCGGCTGGTGGGGCATGAGCGACGGAACTCCTTCACCCTTTCAGACATTGTGAACCAGTAAAACAGATTGACCAACCTGTCCTAGGTCTTGACCATCCCCAAATGCCAGCCAAGGGCATATCATAGACTATGTTTAAGAAGAATGCCCTGAATTGCTGAGGGCCCATCAATTTCCTGGTTGCTCCAGGTTTTGGGTCCCTAGCTGCACTGTGAGGAACACTCTCTCCTCAGCAGATCTGTTGTATTTCTGCCTGTCACCAAAGGTCTTTAAGAGCAAGGAGTACTCTCTGTGCCTGGCACAATTTTTCCTGCCCCATTCAACTCATACTTCCAGCTCTTTCTTAGGGTAGGCTCTTCTTCCCCTTTAAGGTCCAGCTCCTCCTCCTGGAATTCAGATTCGTTCTGGGCTGTGGGATGTTTTGAGGCTGGTTTTCCACATCTCTTGCCCTTCCTCTTGGTTGTGGGAATATGGGCCATTGTTTCAGATTCCGGGTTCCTTGACTGCCCAGATGGGCTGTCTAGGCCCTTGTGGCCACACACACACACACCCGCTAAGGCAGATCCAACATTTCAGCACAGGTCCTCCTTTGCACTTCTGCCTAAGCAGAGGTTTCTAGGTTATTTCCCAAAAAAATACTCCACTGCAAAGTCAGGGCTCTCAGCTACCTTCTTAGAGCCCCTCCATCTCAAAGGTGACCATTGCTGTGGGATGAAATTTCACCTTGTCAGTGTTGAATACCTCAAAGAAAACATCTAGAATAATCTTCTCTCTGCACACTAGCTGGTCCACCACTGTGGTCATGCTGGCTCCTGTACCCCTCAGAGCCTCTACCTTGGTCCCATTGATGATTGGCCATTGCCTGTACTTCACCACACTAGGAGGTAAGGCTGTCAGGTCTTCAACATCAACCCCGACCCATGGAGACAAAAGTGGCTTCAGTCCAACCCCTGGTTTCCTCTGGACAAACTTCCACCCCAATTCCTACACTTGCAATCTGCTGGGCTGCCCACCTGTATGGAGCTTCTTGTAACAGGTTGAGTCTCTCTTTTTGCGTCCTGGCCTATAATGGTCCAGGCATATCCCAGCCTTCACGGGGTAACAAGGTTCCTTCCACTTGTATCCTCCTCACTTGGAATTGGAAAAGACACAGGACTTCCCCTCATGAGCGAGCATTTGAGACCCTGTGAAAACTCCTTTTGATCCATTTTGCTCCCTTCTCTCTGGGGGTGGGGGGTGAGGGGGCAACCTCCTTCTTGGGATCACCCCCATGAGATTCGCACAAATCGGATGCCTTACGAAGCTGAGGCCTGGGGTCACACAACTTGGAATCCACTAGATGCTGGTGTAACTCTGAATGACAATTACGCAAATGTGGTACTTCATGATTAGATTATACGAGACATCTTCAAAGTCAACTCAGGATTGTTGTGTGTCTGTGTGTGTGTGTGTGTCTGAATTTCTTCTGATTCTTCTCAGGTAAAAGACCAAATGTCTACACAAGGGTATCCTTCTTGTTAGTGTTGGACTCAGCTACCCACTCTTCTAGGATCAGGAGTGTATCCCTCCCCAGTGTTGGTACTAACTCGCACAGTAAGGCTCCCCTGTGCTGTTTACCCAACCTACGCATTTTCAATGGTCTTTTCATAGGAGGCAAACCATTTATCAATGCCGTCCAACACCACAAAGCTAGGCCCTAATCCCTTGGGCAAGTAAAAGGTGTGTGGCCTCCCTGTAAACACTCCACCATTGCTGCCACGATTGTCTTCAGACCTCAAGAGTCCCAAGCTGGCCTTCTTCTCCTCCAAAAGCTATTCACTTTACTTCCAGTGCCAGTTTCTTCTCCTCAAATGCTTTGGCTGCCAGTTTGGCCTGCACCACCCTTGCTGACTTCTTGCAGCTGAGCTCCATCTTGCTGGTAGCTAGTTCCAAAGGGCTTATGCTGGCAGAGCCTGTTTCACTCACAGCCCTGGATGGTACACCAGAAAATCCATCTTGGAGCAGGTGGTCCCATGACCTTCCATCTTTTGGGGTTGCCTCCATCTCTTCCTCCTCAGATGAAATCTGTGCTTGGGGGACTTTCTCCCAGCTCTGAGGGCAGTTTCAAAGTTGGCCCTCCTGTCATTTTGGGGCAACTTCAATTGATTTTCTCTGCACAGGGCCTTCATCTCCACTACTCTGAGAGTTGTAAGGGTAGCCATATCCAAATCCAATTTCACTTAAATGTTTAAAGGTGCAAAAAATGGAATCAAAAATAATTTGGAAAAAACAAATATGACACAATCAGAGATCTGATGGCAATTAAAAACAAAAAAGCATGTTTCTTTTTGTTGAATTTAGGGCTTTTTAATTTCCAACGTAATAGGTGATTGGTACTGCTAAACACGTTCTGGATCACTCAGCTGCTACCAATATGAAAAAGTTAATTAATAGTTGGGTGAATGGTAATCCACCTGAAATTGTAAGGTCACTATTCTTCCTAGGTCCAGGAAGATCTTCAGTAATTTTAAGCTGTGCTCAACCTCTGGCAGCTATGGCAGAGAGGAAACAGGCTTATCTTAAGGAAATGTGTAAAGCATTTAGAAGTTACAAAAACATTTTAAAAACGTAAAAAACAATTCAATAAAACTCCACTCCAATCTATAAAACTAGAGAATAATTTAAAGAACAAAGTGACAAAAATCCAATACTCTCAGATATTAATTTTTAATGTTTTAAATGAATATAGTGACAAAAAGTGCCAACCATGGTCGACTGGTCATAGTAGACAGATACCAGGCACAATTTAATGCCCACCGCATTGGAGTGTGGGTCAGATACGCCAATTCGACTCGGTTGGTGGTTCTAGCTTGGGACTTAGGGCCAGATCTACTATTATATATTTTACTGAATCATGATTTGCGATTCTCAAGCAACTGCATTTTATGATTCAGTAATTGAAATCTACTATTGTGTATATACTCCTAATAGCAATTTCTTAGGATTCGCTTCCTAAAAATACAGAATAGTTTAAAGCGATTCATAATTGTATGTGCATTGGGAAAGGTGTCTGGACGCATACCGATGACATCACAATCAGGAAATACATTGTTGAACTGCCACTCTGAACCACATGAGCTTGCAGTAATGACCTTTTTAATCTCCCAGATAAATCCTGGGGCCAACGTGACAACTCACAAAGGGCAGGCTGAGGACTCTTCAAGAAAGTACAAGCAAAATGTTTTGTGATGATCAGATTGCTACACTGGTGGAGGAGTGTGAAGCAAACAATGGCCAGCTCATTGGTAAAGCCCTAACTGTCCCTGAAGCCACCAAAAAGAGGACATGGAACCATATTCAAGAAAGGAAAAATGTTGTAGGGGGTAACAGCATGCAGTATTCCTTAAATGTGTAAGAGGTGGTATGACCTTTGCTCAAGCACGATGGAAAAGCTAGCCAGCAGGAGGACCTTCCATTCAGCCACTTACAACAGCAATGGATGAGGCCATTGAGAGCACCCTCACTAGGGAGGCTATATCTGACTTAACTAAAATTGCCACCTAAGAACCTCCTCAGCAGCACACAGGTTATTGTTGTTTTTAAATTTTTTATTAAGACAATACAAATATTGGATCTAAAACGATTTCATCATAACTGTAATTTAATTCGGCGTAAGCAGGTAAACAGATAGAATTTGATTTGGGCACATTTTACAGGTCAATTCCGTAACATTTCCTATGTTCAAGAAATGTCATTATGGGATTTGCAGTCCAGTCAAAGTCTTTGAGGTTTTAGGAGTGAAAAAGAGTGCACAGTTTACTATTATGTCATAAGGGAATTACTTTACTAAATGACTCCTAGAAAGAAAAAAGGAAAATCAATGCATCATCGATTTAAGAGGCTTTCGCTTCAACAGAGGCTGTTATGTGTCATACTAAAGAAAAGACATATTATTTAAACTTCTATTACATTTTATATATAGAGATAAAAGACAACATTACAGAGGAACATGATGCTTACATTGTCGTTATAGTAGATCACGAGTCTTACAACAATGATATGCTTCAAGCAATGGACATAACACCAGTACTATCGCAAACAACTTTGCCTACAAGAAGCCACACACCTAGATCTATTAGAAATATCCAGGCTAATACACAACAAAGAAAAAAACATTTATATCCAGAGATTGCGGAGTTAAAGATTCTTATCATACCAATCAATCAAGCTTTATTTCGACATGTAATGTCATAAAAGCACAGTACTATAAAAAACACAATTACATAAAAACGATACATTTAAAGACATGTCGTAAAAAGGATCTGAATACACAATAAATAATTAAAAAAGAATTAAACTTAGCAGCTTTGATGAGAAAAACAGGAAAAGAAAAAAAAAAAAAAAGAAAGATTAACTGGAACAAATCAACCTCTGCCTGATCAGCCATGCCCATCCCAAAAATTTGGCCACTCCGCAGATTATGGTAGTGTTTGTAGTTGAATTAAGGATTCTCAGGGCAGTAAAACTGTCCCTTGTCCCAAGCTGCAGGCAAGCAGGCCTGAGCCATTTCATTCTTGGGGACGCATAGGCTGGGCAGACAAAAAGAAAGTGGGAAATATTTTCGGCAACGCCTAAACAGGTAGGGCAATCAGGGAGGGTCTTATGCGGGGGATTCCACTTACTGGTGCTGTCGCGGAGGGGAAGAGTCCCGAACCTAAACTGTATGAAAAGCGTTCTGTCTCTGGGCTTAGAAATAAAGTCCAGATATGGTTCTAAAAAAGGGACAAGCTTGTGTTGGTGAAATGCCTCTGTGAGCCTACCATGGTTGGGATCGCTATGGGTCCGGGCATCAACCCATGCCCAATATGCTCTTTTAATTGCATCCTTGGACAACGGTGTCCCCAGAACCCGGTCAAATGCGAGACCTGTTGCGACCAAGAGCTTTTTAATTTTTGTCAACCACTCGATCTTGTGAGCTCCAGGTAAATTCATGACCTCCCTGAGGCCATCAGCATAATTAGAGAGCTCAGGGGTGCGCCACAGCCGCGCCCAGTGTAACAAAGGACGAAGAGTGACTAGGTCTCTAATAGAGCGCCTACCAAGGTCGCTCAATAGAGGACTAGTCGGTGTGCCCCTCGGGAGTGATAGAAGGTCTCTAAAAAAACTTGTTCTCATTGGTTACTAGGGTGTCTACGCAGCAGAAGCCCCATAATTCTGCGCCATATAGGGCGCTGCCTACCGCCTTTGCAGCATAGATATCCAAGGCTGGGGCGATAGGTTTAGTAATGGAGGCGCGAAATTCCTTTCCCAGGCTACCTATAGCCCGCCTATAGTTAAGTGTCATTTTGTCAATATGGGGCTGCCACTTGAGCCTATCAGTGACTCTAATCCCCAAATAGTCAAACTCCTTGACACGCTCAAGTGGTTTTCCATCTAGGATCAGGGTGGACCGGAAGGATCTAGTGGGGTTGAAGTAAAGGAGTTTAGTTTTGGAGGTGTTGATGACAAGGCCTCTCAGCGCACAGAACAAAAAGAAGCGATCTAGAAGCTTCTGTAGTCCTGCTGGTGTTTTTGAAATTAGAAGGGTGTCGTCCGCAAAAAGAAGGGCAGGGACTTTGTCACCCGCCAATGTGGGGACGTCAGCTTCGATTTCAAGCAAGTAAGATACTACACCATTCACAAAAAGAGTGAAGAGTGTAGGTGCCAACACACAACCTTGGCGAACCCCTCTATTAACCGGGATTTTATCGTTTTTATGATCCTGGGTTCCCCATCTGATGCGAGCAAAGTTGTTAGTATGCATCCGGATGAGAAGATTCAGGATGTAAGGGGGGATCCCCAGCTCCTCCAAGATCAACCACAGGCGATCACGAGGAACCAGGTCAAAGGCGGTTTTAAGATCGATGAACGCCAAATATAATGCGCCCTTGCCAATAATGACCACCTTCCAATAGAGTAGCACCAGCCTAAATGCTTGATCGATTGTGCTAGTGCAAGCCCTGAATCCTGCCTGGAACTTTGTCATGATGCCTTTTTCGTCTACCCAGGAGTGAATTCTCTCCAGGAGGACCCTGCCTACCAGCTTCTGACCAGCGTCTATTAGACTAATTGGGCGATAGTTCGCTGGGTCACCCCTTGCACCCTTTTTAAAGATGGGAATTACTTCTGCTCCCCTCCAAGAATCAGGCACCGGGGCGCCATCCAGGAGATTATTAATAAAAAATGCAAAATACGTTGCCCAACCGTCAACATTTGCTTTATAAAGGTCACCCGGGATGCCATCTGGCCCCGGGGCCTTTCCAGAAACAATTTTATTGATGGCAATCTCTACCTCTTTCTTCTCGATCTTATCAAATAAGGATTGTTCAGTGGGAGTGACTATGGACCTCAAATAGGTACCATGATCCTCCTCGGGCCCCACCCCTACATAAAGGTTCCTAAAGTGGTCAAACCATTCCCTGTCCGTAATATGGTTGGGGATTTTGTCCTGGTCATACATAGAAGATTTTCTCAAGATAGACCAGAAGAGCTCGCCATTTTTAGAATGGCTTGCGGATTTTAAAGCGTCCCAACGCTGCTCGTCCCAGTCTTTCCTTGCAGTAGCAAGTGCCTGTCTATAAGACTGCCTCGCTTCCCTGACCGCACCTGGGATATTAGATTTAATTGCAAGGATCAGGGTATTTTTTTTTAGTCTACAATCCTTGTTAAACCATTTGTTTTCTGATCTGAATTTTGGTGTTGTCTTCTTCCTATGGTCAAGAAACAGGGTACCAATCGAGGCCATGGTCTCCTCGAAGGTTTTGGTGTAGCCAGGCATATCATTCGGTGCCATGGAAAGCCTGGCGGTATATTCTACAAGGATTCTTCCAAGGGCAGCAAGTTTTGTATTAGACAGGACAAATTTAGACCACCTGAGGAATCTGTTGCAGTTAGAGGGGTGGAGTATCTTGGTGAGCATCTGCAATCCATGTGAAGAAGTTTGATCATGGCTTAGGCAAAGCTCTCTCATGCTAAGTGATAACGGGTTATGGTCGCTGCTGGTTGAGGGGGTTATTATCATATCAGCAACAAATTTCCAGCCTCTCCTGTCAATCAGAATATAATCGATTCTGCTTTGACAGGCGACCCTATTGAAGGTGTTAGCACCCCCCAGGTCGGAGGCTGTACGCCCGTTCGCAGCTCTTAGACCAAATTCTAATGCTAGTGCGTTTACTTGGATCACGACCGGGGACCATCTCTTTACAGGGTTGAGCGATAATAAGGGAATGCCTCATCTAGTGTCCTCGTCGTGAGTTCCCAAGATATCATCTATAGCAAGTGGTTCAAAGGAGCAGTTGAGATCGCCAGCCACTAGTAGGAGAGAATCAGGAGGGCAAGTAGAAAGCATACCTAAAAGAGATGTAATAACGGGGGACTTAACACCCCCAGGTGTTCCACGAGCATAGAAATTGAAAACTTCCCAAGAATGGCCATTCTTTGGACCCTTAATGGAGAGTCTCATTATGTCTGACGTGGAGCAACTGTTATGTATGATCCTGAGATTGAGGTGTGCCCTGACCCAAACCGTGAGTCCGCCAGAGGGACGGCCACGCCCAATTGTGATTGCTGGCTCAAAAAAGCAACAGTACCCTGACTTATACAGTGGCTCTACGCTCCAGGTTTCCTGAAACATGCATATGTCATGTTCCTCAATTAGTTCACTCCAATCTGGAAGAGTGAGCTTGTTGCGTAAACCTGCCACGTTCCAGGAAAGAAACTTGATATGTCCAAGGGGTTTTTCCTGAATGATAGGGGTACTTGGCAGGGGGTCTTCGTGACTGGGGACGGTCCTCCTCGGTAAGTCCATTGGAGTAGATGGGTCCGTACCTATGAGTACTAATGGGATGGTGGGGCCTAGTGTGGAGGAACCTGGGCGAGTCGGGAGAGTAAATGAGATGTCTCCATTGCCCAGTAGTCAGTCAACAGCCTCTAAACAGCCATACCGATTTTCCGTGGGGACAGGATCTAACATCGGTGGGCATGAAAGCCTACTCATCTGTGAGATACCTCTCCTGTTCCGATGGACATGTGTCCAAACGTCCATGAAGTGACCAGGGGGATAAAAATAAGCCAGAGGTAAAGCTTTAATGAGCGATCCTGTACTAGGGTATCTCCAGTTACAGATATGGTCAACAGTTTGGGGATCGTTAAAATTGATTAAAATGCAGTCCCCCTTTATATTCTTTGCCAAGTGGCCCACCCATGGGACCCTTCTTACTGTAAGTATTCTACTGCTTTTGTACATTGGCAAAGGTCTATTTTTGTTAAGCCAGTGTATCACCCTATTCCTGAGGGTTATGGGAGACTCTGATTCATTTTCGCCCAGTTCTGGAACCCCAGCCAAAATAACGACATATGGGGCAGTTTCAGGTGGTAGGTTGGGGATATTCGCCCTGCTTGGAGACATGTGTTGTGGGGTCCTAGGAACCTCTTTTAGCTGGGTAGTGCTAGGGTGTCTAGAATTCCTATGGGCAATGGCCGAAGTAGACTCTTTGGTTGCAAGTACTAATTGACATTGTTCGGAGACTAGAGGGTGAATTTGGGGGGCCACCGTATCTTTATCTGCTCTAGTATTAACCGGGACATTCGATGCCCCTGATCTGAGACTATTGTTTTGAATATTGGACAGGGACCCAAGGCTGCATTCAATCCTGGAGAGCTGCTGTTCGATTTTAAGTATTCTATTCTCCACAGGATGAAGCAGGAGCCTGATAGCCTCAACAATTTCATGTGTATTTAGTAAACCAAGGGGCCCTCTCTTGTCTGTTTCGCTTGGCCCCCCCATAACATCCTGACACGATGGTATAATAAGTGAGGAGTATGGTTGAGGAATAGACTTGTCCAACGAAGCCAACTGTGAGGGCGGGTCAGAAACGAATAATGTCTTTTTCGATGGGCCATGATGGTTTAATGTTTTTTGGGTATTTTTTGTAAACTTGCCCTTCCCACCCTTAGAGGATGTACACCCAGGTTTAGTTTTGGGAATTGCCCCAGGATTTCGTGTACGCAACTGTCTAATACTGGGCTCTGGGACAATACTAGTAGGAGACGGTAACAGTCGGGGAGAAGCCAACAAAGAGTCAAGGGGCAAGGACTGTTCCTCCATGGAAGCGGTGGCAACTGATCCGCTAGGTGGCAAGCCCTGGGTGATAGAATCCACATCGGATCGAGTAGTGGAAGCAAGGTCAGGATTGAGCTGAACAGGAGAGCGGACATTGGCAAGATAGCCCATGGAGGACCTCCTAGCCGCTGCGAGGTCCTGCGAGACGCGGCGTTCCAAGAGCATAATTGCTTTATCAATGACACAATTGACCTTGGTGACAAATTGGTCCATCGTTCCCGAGAAATGTTCATTGGCCGCTCTGCTATTACGATCTTTAGGTGGCATAGCGAGAGTCAGGAGGGCAATTAACAAAGGAAGGCCAGACACCACAGTAGTCAACAAATAGTCAATAGGGGAGACTGGGTTAATAAACAAAAATAGTGCAATTAGCCCGTTAGGAAGCAAAGACCACAGTACCTTGGGATGAACGATGATGGAAATGCGGATTTAAGGGGGGTTGCCCCGCCCCGTCAGCTCCGGTCAGTGACGGGCAAGGACGGGCCTGCCCTTGGCCCGGGCTTCGCCCGGGCGCTGCCCGCGCGCGTCCCGTGCTGCGGAGCCCCAGACCCGGCTTTATGCTCCCCCGGCGCTGCCTGCTGACGTCGATGGCAGGCGCCTGGGGTGAGCACTGGCCGCTGGGAAGGGTAGTTTTTGCTGGCCGTTCCCCTCACGGCAGGATGGAAAGTGACGAGGGGGCTGCAGGGACTCTCGTTGGCCGTTCCCCTCACGGCAATGGTAGACTGGACAAACCGGTAAGTAAACTGCCAAGAATCAAGCTGTAGGCGCGTCTTATCACTTAGACCAAGGTTTTCAAACACACCTGCTGAAACAGGTGCCCCACCATCTAGAAAACAATTTGTGCACATGAAAAAATCTATGTTAGACATTCAAACAAAACAACTGGATGCTATTAATATGCTTGCAAGAAACATGGACAAAGGCATGGCTGCTATCAACAACACTACTGACAATTTAAATAAAACAATGAATTCATCACGTGAGTCTACTGTTGAGCAGACACAGCAACAAAATAAAAGACATTGACACGTAGTTAAAATGCAATATTTTGGGAAAAGTATAGAAAAATTGGCTAGTGCAATAAGGATACTCAGTCGTTGCACCATACATATCTTGCAAGAAATCTCCCACTGCTGCAAAGATGGTAGCAAAAGGTTTAGGGCAGATTACATCATGTCTTGGATTTTTATAAACTACGCAAACGTGTTTTAGTGGTCTGGCTACTCCTGCTCTAGAGAGTGAAGAGACTTCTAGCCACAGTAGCATGTCTATGTCTGATGTTACAAGATTTAGGTGTACATGCAGTCAGGCCGCTGATTTAGAGGTGGATATATTGGCAACTGATCTAGATAGGCAGACAACCAGCAAACAAAGAAAAAGCTATTGAAGCATATGTATGTGAAAGCCACACAGCGCAGCAAGTTACCTTGATAATCTGTGCGTTTAAAAGTATTATTTTAAAGTATTTAAAAGAATACGCGCATTCCTGCTTTTGTCCCTGCGCTGGTGCTGTTTTTACTTCCTAGTACAAATGCAGGCACGCTTGCGCTATGGTGCAAGGGTGCCTGTGTTGCATGCAGGATTTCTTTTTTCAGGAAGGGGCACCTTCCTGCAGAAAAACAATCCTGAGAAACATATTCATCTTTCTATGAGTGTTGCAGAATGCAGAACACATAGAAAGAGTAAATAACAAGGAAATAATATTTCTCCTATGTCTCCCCTGAGAAGGCGTATCTTTTTGGCGCATTCTCAGGTCTACCACTTTGGTAAATCTGAGGACACCCACGCAACTCTCATGGGACGCTTTCCCAGGGCAGAGTAATGTAATGCAGAGATTTGCGCTGCATTAGGTTACTCCAGATTTATGAAGCCACTCAGGGCCAAGCAAGGCAGCCTTGCGTGGCTTCATAAATCGCATTTTGGGATTGCGTCGCGCTTGCACCATATTGCATGGTGCAAGTGCGACACAACTCCCCCATAAATATGCCCCTGAATATATGTTTTGTGAAATACAAAAGAGAAATATATTTTGTAATATTAATGGACATTCCAAAATGTTGAGACAAAAAAATATATAGATTACGCAGTCCCTGTTTTGGAGTTTCATATTTCTCATTAATAAACAAGGAAATAAAAAGTACTTTTCTGCATTTTGAATGTTACTACCTCATTATACATTGCATAGTTTATTTTTAATACACTTACCCTAAAAATAATTGTTGATAATGTAACCCTGTGTATCACTTCCATCTGCTGCTTTGGTGGGATCTTGGGATGTGTTTGATGAGTGGGTGGTCTTCCTTCGCATCAGAGCTATCCTGCTCAAACTGTGTTGGACGTCACTTCCTTGTAGTTATATTGTACACTATCTTGCATGCCTTAGGAGGTGAATATTGTACTCTTGTGAAGACATCGAAACTTCACCTTAAGCAGCCCGAAAGTACACTCTATTGCACAACCTGTTTACCTATGGGATATATTGTACCAACATCCTCTCCTTGTAGTTGGACTGAAGTATGGGGTCATCATCCATGTTCGTATTGCATTCACACTGTCACCTAACACAAATGAAACATAAATTTAAAGCCACCTGCAATGAAAGCGCAGACTCTTGTGATGGTCAAGCAGGGGAAGGAAAGGTAGGGAACTGCAGGGAATGAGATCTGCAAATGAAGAGATAGACACTAGTAATAAGCTTAAGGTGTATCGAGAACAAACAACGTGCAGAATAAAGAGGTCAGACTTTACCATGAAACGTCTATATATATATTCCTGTAAAGGAAAATAACCAATCCAATTACCAGTAAGGTGGAAGGATGTATTGAGGTTTCCAAGACTCACCTACTGTAAAAGGGGAAAGGGGAGAGAGAGATGATGATCAACTCCTATACAGACATAACAGGACGTATGCAGAAAATAAGGACTCTTCTCTCCTCACCTACCCTTATGATTGAATTGCAGAAAATAAGGAGGATTCTTCTCTCCACACCTACCCTTATGATTGAATTGCAGTGATTCACAGGGGACAGGAGAACCAATACTTCATGTACTCTCTACTGACCCCCTGTTGAGAATTAGAGACACATGCCCATACTTAGTACTTGGTGGAACAAGGCAATATTCAAGGCTATTAAATAATCCAGCAGAAAACCAGGCGGCTTGAATTCCGTGGTGGTAATTTCCCTATCCGCCATACAATACAGTTTCTTATGTCACTTACAGGGATGTAGAAATGAAAATATGATAGCTGCCAGTTACCCCACAAAACAGCATTGAATTAGGAGTTTCTTCACTCCCACTTCCTCCAAAAAGGAATGCTCTCACTTTGTGTGAGCCGAAAAGAGTGTGTGAAACCTTTTAGTCTCCTCCACATGGGTCGCAGAGTGCTACTTGCCAACGGTGGAGACACAAAAGGAAATCCTTCCTGTGTTAACTGGGGAAGTGTTGGTGTCTAAATTAAGTACTGGATTCATTAATGCACGAAACGCATCTCCCTCGCATGAGCCTGTGAGGTACAGGTCTCGCCAACAAGGGGAGAGGTAACATATTACCTATACCAAACAATAACTCAGAAAGCTGTTCCGACTTGGAATCACTCCCTACACAATCAAAGGCAGTATATTCAACACCCTTACTGGATCGCATCTATTGCCGCTCCAGTCTTTCGGCGTTTGTAGACTAACCCTGGGCGTAGTTCGCGTAGTCGCGCTACGCTACGCTACGCAACGCTAAGTGCACTTTCCACTATGTCGCGCTACACATAGCTACGCAAACTGCGTAGTGCGGTAGGGAAATGCTGTTCGCAATGATTGCACAGTGCCGGATGCTTGTCCGCACTGTGCAATCATTGCGAACGGCATCATGCACAATGCAAGCAGTCGTTTTCTGCTGCTCGAGTAGATTTGTACTCGAGCCGCAGCTTTCTCAACGCGGACTGGTAATTTCTCATCGCGAGCGGTCACGAGCATACGTGACCACTCGCAATGAGAAACCTGACCTCCCTGCGTTGAGAATCTCGCCGGGAGGTTTATTTTCCATGCTCGCCATCGGCAACTTGATGTTGCCGATCGTGAACGAGGAAATAGTCTCGCCGGGATGTTGATTTTGCTCGCTCGCGGTCGCCAACGTTGAGGGCCGCGAGCGAGCAAAAAACTTCCTGCTACGTGTTTTTGCACTGTGCTACGTGCGATTCACGTAGCGCGTAGTTGCGCTCGCTACGCACACTCCACAAGGGTAGCGTAGGTTTCCGCCCAGGGTTACTGTAGACGTCCTTTAATGACACAAACAAATCGGCAGTTGTTGCATGGACTTCTTCCTACTTTACTGGGTTTCCTGATGGCTCACGCAACGCTGCTTGCAATGTCAGAAATGCGAGTCATCCGGGGAAATGGAGTTCTCGACTCTAACGATGACGTTCATCATGCGCGTTGCTCGTTTACGTGCCTGTCAGAGTTCACGTAGATGATGTAACCTGACACATGTGTGCCACCTGCTTCCACTTGATGGTCATTTGCAAGTTCTACAAGCTGTTTTTGCTACTATTCGCAATTTGCAAACTGATGTTACATTCCAAAATAAGAAATGCAATTACAGAATCGGTAAATGGTAATCAGTTCAGTTCGCTTAACTATTTTTTTGATTGGAATCAAAAATATGTTGACACATACAAAACTTACCATTTCTCAGTCACTAACCTAATTGTGACGGGTTTACAAGCTGTTAGTTCATCTGGCCTTTAGTCTTTTTTGTGGAAGTCAAAGTCTTTTAGCGGGGTAAAGCAGCACGCTGTATCCGACAAGGGCTCTGTGACATCAGATAGGCATTGGGCAAGGTCCCAGCAAACCCATTGGTTTAGTCGAGAAAAGATCCAAGTGGAATAAATTCATAATTGTTATCAAAGGAAGGTCCCTCGCTTGGTGAAAAATGTGGTGCCTTCCCCCAGTGAAGATTTCTACTTTCAGACTTAGTTATGTTTTGGAGCTCAGACTACTCCAATGGGGCAAGGCTGCAAGCTGTAGCCAAACAGGGCTCCACAAGGTCATATACCCTCTCTGTGACTTTCTGCTGAAACAGATTTGCTGCTGCAGAGAGGCACATAGTTGGAGCAACCTGAATCATTGGCCCAGCAACAATGCACCTTGGTCATATAGGCTTGGCAGGTTTCTACCAGTCCTCTGGAGGTCTTTGAAGCCAAAAAGTCCCAGATCTTTCTGGATTTTAGGAGGAGTGCACTTTGACACAGTCACCGGTCCCAGGAACTCAAGAACATCATTCGGGGGTCAGAAATCACTCCAGCAGAAGCCACCAGCAGGGTCGATGGCAGGTCCAGTTGGAACAGATCAGATGGACTCTTCAGGAAACGGGCTTCATGCAACATGTTTTGCCCCTGTAAATTCACAGCACAGCAAGCCAATGACCCATGGAGTTCACTTCTTTTTTTTCCGGGTGCAAGTGGGAGCAGGCCCAGCCTTTGAGGTCTTCTCACAGGTCTCAAACAACAGGTGCAGTCCTTCTTCTGTGCTTCCACATCCAGAGTGTTCTGAAGAGAGTGTCTAGTGGTGCTACATTTATTGATCGCATTAGCCTGTGAGTGGCGGTGACTCCTGACCCATCCCTAACCAATAAGGAAACTGTTCCCATGGGTAACCCTACCCAGGTTTTCAGCAGTTCCTGTGTGCCTAACAGAGAATGGCCCCACAGTGCCCCTCTCTGCCTAAATCTAAGATGGTGAATCTCTTTTCCCCTTGTGCCCACCTCAGAGGTGTGGCCTGGAAAATGAGAAACCTCTCCTCTGTGGTAACTTCAAACCAGTTTTGGGGGTAGCTCTCTCCCATTGTGACTGGAGCCTGTCTATGGGGGAACAAAGAAAGGACTTGCCCAGGTGTCAGCTAACATTTACCTGTGGCAGGGGAAGCCTCTTTGAACATAATCAAGTTGCTGGGCTCTGCCCACATTGGTATTCTGCCAAAACAACTGAAGCACGTCCCCACACCTAAGCCTTTGTTTCCTGCTGTAGGAGCAGTTATCACACCTAATTCAGGGCTTAGGCACTCAAGTATGTTGGGAATTTTAAGATATTACAGTTAAGCATCTCATCTATATCATTCAGTGCTCTTTCCCAGTACCTTTTAAGTTTGGGTCAGTGCCATAACAGGTGTAGGAGAGAGTCACTGGCCCCACATCCGCACCAGCAGTCTTTAGCTCTCACTACATGCCCTACTTTTAAATACCATGCACCGTGCCTTATTAGCAGTAAGGTCTACTTAGTGTAGCTTATTATTATTTAAAAGGAAGGTTTATGCCTGTCAAAAAAAGGTTTATTTTACATGTCAAATTGCAGTTTTTAAACTACTACAGTCAGGTAACTGTGGTAGGCCTGAAGC
Source organism: Triturus cristatus (assembly GCF_964204655.1). NCBI lineage: Eukaryota > Metazoa > Chordata > Amphibia > Caudata > Salamandridae > Triturus > Triturus cristatus. The sequence goes on from NC_140587.1 coordinate 618,024,479, forward strand.
CATGTTTACACTGTTGCTGTAGTGGAGGGTACAATAGGTACTGCAGTCCCCTACTGATATTACAATTACAGGCCCTGGGTAAACCTTTGAATCATATACTAGGGACTTATAGGTAAGTTAAATAACGACAGTTGAGAGATTAGCCAGTTTCAACATTTTGTAGGGGTCAGAGGACATGCACTGGAGCCTAGTTCCAGTGCACAGAGTCAAAACGCTAGTAGCATCAGTCCACAAAAATGGGGCTGACCACCCAAAAAAGAGGCATTTTCTTAAATCCTTGATTTTTTTTTTCCTGAAATTTCTTCCTCTAGACACATCTACTGTCATCGTTCAGTGGTAAAATGAAAGTTCCCTCCCCGTCCCTACCCCCTTCCATCCCTTCTCCTCCTCTCTCCAGAAGAAACTGGGCCTCCATAAGGAGACTGTCCATCTGCTCAAAGTCATAAAGGTGCTTGAAAACAGAAAGGGCTGTTGCAGTTTAAAAGGGAAGGGCCTTGTCAGTGCCTTATACAGCTGGATCGTGGATTACGCCTCTGACATAGCTGTGGTGCAGCCAGCCTTCTCACCTTGCTCAATTTGGGACTATTTTAAGCAGGACAGTGTATATTCTGTATGCCGGAAGTGAAAATGTTCAAACATCTTTTTCTTTCATAAATTTAGTAGCATTGGGTTTGAATTTCTTTATACATTCGTGGTTTGTTATTGCATCCAAGTGAACCTGTTTAGAGGAGCATGTCCACCTAACCTAGCAGAGTCACTCATCAGACCTTGAATCGAGGACTTCTCAGCGGCACAAAATGTCTTTGCAGAATGTAGTTTCCATTAAAAAACATACCTCTTGCTGTCCCTCAAAGAGGTTTTGTAAATTGGACGTCTATATCAAAAGATATTCATCCTCCACCTTTTTGAGATACAGCTATATCTGTTCTTGATCAGCTAGACCTTTTTCAGTAAAGAAGCACCTAAATGCATCTGGGAGTACAACGGTGAAGATAAGAAAATAATAATCAATGAGCCGTGGGCAAAAGATACAAAAATATAATCCCTGTCTCCAAGATGGGCGAGACACCAGGGGCCAGATTTATCAATGTTTTGCGTCACACTTGCGCCACGAAAGGAGGAGCAATGGCAACGCAAAACCTAAGTTAGATTTATCATGCCATGCAAGGCCACCTTGTGTGACCCTGCATAGCTTCATAAATCAGGAGTAACGGAAGGCAGCGGAAACCTATGGCTTGCATTACTCTGCCCCAAGGAGGTGTTCCATGGGTGGAGTGAGGGTGTACCCACGCATCCACCTATAGATTGTGGCCCATTCCCAGATTTACCATTATTGGGAATGCATAACCAGGAGAAATAGCTTTTATTCTCCTCATTTTAATCTCTTTTTACGTAAAGAGGAAAATGCCACTGAGCATTATCCATGTGCAAGAAGGTGTCCCTTCATGCACAAAAACAATCCTGCCTACAACGCAGTCATCCTTGCACCTGGACGCAAGGGTGCCTGCGTTGGCGCCAAGTAGTCAAAAGTACGCCAGTTCGAGGAAAGGGCAGGAAGCCATATATGTTAAGTATGGCACATTATCTGCCCTTTCATTTTCGCGCAGCGCAGCACAGCAAGGTGGCTTGCTGCTTTGTGCTGCGTAAAAAAAGTTAAATATGGGCCCAGGGATCTAGGAGAACCTTTGTCTTCTATCGCATCAGGCAGCTGAGTGCTATCATTTGCACTGACCTTATCAAGGTTATGGTCCAGTGCAAGGTTCAATCACCAGAGTAATGACCCTGGTTTAGCCAAATGCTGAAAAAACGTCTGGATAGCTTGGAGACGAAGGCCGTCTTGGAAGATTTGGAAAGGTAGATTGAGCCTATTGTTAGCTTGCATACAGCAGAGTCTGTTTTTGCAAAGATGGGTCTCAGTTAATCATCGGTCCGTGACCTCGTAATTCTGCAAAGGAACGAATTTCATATGGCCGCTCCGGTTTTGGAGCCTGAGATGGAAAAGATGCTATAGGAAGCAAGTCGGCTTCTGCTGTCCAAGCTGTCAACCCAGCCCCTTCTGAGTGTTTTAATCTCATGTGACAAGTAGCTCTCCTGGAGGAGTGCAATATTCAATTGCAACATCCAGGTTTTTTTGGTTGCTAAATATCCTAAGATTATCTTCCTCTTGATAAAAAGAGTGGAGACTTTGCACATTCATGAAGATTATATTCATTGGTTTCGATTTTGGATGTGTGTCCATTGTGTATTAATAAAGTTTCGGTTATAGCAATAAATATGTCAGAGATAGGACAAAAGTAAATGAAAAAAATATGAAGAAAAGGTAAGAATGCGGGATATAGGTATTTCGCTCTTCTACTCAGAGGACAATGGGCAGCATATACTGAGACCGCAATCTGGTTCCCGATGCCAGTGGCTGACACTTGGAGGGTCCCAAGAAGGAAAGGGAATGGTGCGGTGATGGAGAATTAGCAGGAAGAAGCCATACACTTGCAAGAGTATTATTGTAAGAGTATAGAACAGAATTCGGGGAAAGGGGGAATTGAGGAGCAACCCCCTGCTACAAACCCCTGCCTTTTAGCAGCAGTTAATAATCCAGACCTAAAGGCCCACGGTGCCCAGAAATCTGCTCATAACCATGTGCTCTAACACTGTTGGAATGATGAGAGGAATATCATTCACCCATCCCATTAACTGTACAGTGACATGCAAGAAAGAAAGGTCAGAGCCAGGCCTTCAAGGTGAAATATAAAATACAAAATAGAACGCGAGAAAGTGAACTGATGCCCTAGGCCTGGAAAACAAAGGTGAAAAAAGGTGACAAAAAAACAATATGAGGGAACACCACATGTAGGGGCATATCATCAAGGACCGGTGATAATTATTGCTAAGCGCACTTAGTGCTAGGATAATTATCGCCGGGTAACGTGGAATTTTATTACTGAGATAGCGTGCTATTAGCAACGCTTATCTCAAAAGTGATAAAATTACAAGCGCTAACTGCCAAATGTGAGATTATCGCCGGAAATCCAGCGATAATCTCATAAAGTTTGGCGATAAGCTTGTTGATAGGGCAGGGCAGACTTAGCCATGATATCCACCTTACATAGGATATCATGGCTAAGTCTGTTTTGAAGCAGGCGTAAGGAAAGTAGCGATAACAGAGGTTATCGCTACTTTGCTTGTCGCTCTGCAGGTTAGCGTGCCCATTGATAATTGGAGAAATGTCACTTAGCGACATTTCTCCAGTTATGTCAGGGCAGGAACGCCCACTTTGCATCTCATTAGAGATGCAAAGATGGGCGTTGGGGGAAAGGGCGATAATGCAAGGATTCACGCGATAGCGTGACCTTGCTGATTAGGCAATAAAATTATCGTCGCTTTTGGTCCGAAAACGGACGCAAAAGCGGCGATAATTTTATATCGCCTCCTTGATGATATGCCCCGTAGAGAGGTATAAATAACAAGGATTCAGGGTATTGTGAAAAAGAACAAGTTTCTCACCTTCAGTAAAGCTCTTTCTGGTGGTTACTCTAACCGCAGATTCCTCATTCTGTGAATATCCCTATGTGCCAAACTGTATATGGAAAAGTTTTCAGCATAGTCAGTTTCTTTCTGAATATTGCTTGTGCCTTCAGATGTGGAGTTCAGTAATAATCAATTACGTCAGTGTGCAGATCTCTAACATTGGGACCTTTTTAGATGGAAAAAAAGTCCATTCGACAAAACGGAGAGGAAGGAGGGTGCTGAGGAATCTGCGATTTAATCATGTCCATCAGAGGAACGATTGTCAAAGATAAGTAACTTGTTCTTTTAATGGATACTTCCAACTTCAAATGCCTCACATAGTGAAAAACTACCAAAGCTGTACGTCCCAAGGTGGTGAGTTAGTGGAATGGTTCAGACTAAAAAGTCTTGCCGGACCGAAGAGCCAAAATACACTTCCCATCAGACCTGGCTGTTGAGGCATTAGTGCTGGGTGAAGGTGTACACTGATGCCTGAGAGATGTCCAGGACAGGGAACTTGTGTGGTGGTAGCAGCTTTGTTGGAATGGGCCCTCAACCCCTCCGGAGGCTGTTTCCTTGGGAACGTGTAGCAGATATTAATACAGAGAACTATCTATTAAACTATAGTCCACTTCTGCACTGCTTTGCCTTTCTTTGCCTTGGAAAAAGCCTCAGAGGTCTGACCGTCCACTCTGTGATCTTTTGTATGATCTACATGGAAGCTGTTACAACAAACAATTGATGGACGGAATGCTGACAATGCAGACATTCTCCCCCAGTCAAGAGATCTGGGTTAAATCCATCGTTCTTTTGCCCACTACACCACCCCAGTTTAGACATGGCCATATGCAAATCAGTCTTGACCCTGTGCCTCATGGGAACAGTCCAGCCCGAACTGCCAAGCCATGTCTTCCCTGGACCGGAATCGAGCATCCTAGGACCGGTTTCTGGCTATCAGCCGTCATCAGCCAGGATAGCTTGACTCCAGTGGCGTAGTGAGCACGGGTCCCACGTCTGGGAATACCCATCCCACTTAGGGCGAAAAGCGTTACAACAAACAATTGATGGACGGAATGCTGACAATGCAGACATTCTCCCCCAGTCAAGAGATCTGGGTTAAATCCATCGTTCTTTTGCCCACTACACCACCCCAGTTTAGACATGGCCATATGCAAATCAGTCTTGACCCTGTGCCTCATGGGAACAGTCCAGCCCGAACTGCCAAGCCATGTCTTCCCTGGACCGGAATCAAGCATCCTAGGACCGGTTTCTGGCTATCAGCCGTCATCAGCCAGGATAGCTTGACTCCAGTGGCGTAGTGAGCACGGGTCCCACGTCTGGGAATACCCATCCCACTTAGGGCGAAAAGCGTTACAACAAACAATTGATGGACGGAATGCTGACAATGCAGACATTCTCCCCCAGTCAAGAGATCTGGGTTAAATCCATCGTTCTTTTGCCCACTACACCACCCCAGTTTAGACATGGCCATATGCAAATCAGTCTTGACCCTGTGCCTCATGGGAACAGTCCAGCCCGAACTGCCAAGCCATGTCTTCCCTGGACCGGAATCAAGCATCCTAGGACCGGTTTCTGGCTATCAGCCGTCATCAGCCAGGATAGCTTGACTCCAGTGGCGTAGTGAGCACGGGTCCCACGTCTGGGAATACCCATCCCACTTAGGGCGAAAAGCGTTACAACAAACAATTGATGGACGGAATGCTGACAATGCAGACATTCTCCCCCAGTCAAGAGATCTGGGTTAAATCCATCGTTCTTTTGCCCACTACACCACCCCAGTTTAGACATGGCCATATGCAAATCAGTCTTGACCCTGTGCCTCATGGGAACAGTCCAGCCCGAACTGCCAAGCCATGTCTTCCCTGGACCGGAATCAAGCATCCTAGGACCGGTTTCTGGCTATCAGCCGTCATCAGCCAGGATAGCTTGACTCCAGTGGCGTAGTGAGCACGGGTCCCACGTCTGGGAATACCCATCCCACTTAGGGCGAAAAGCGTTACAACAAACAATTGATGGACGGAATGCTGACAATGCAGACATTCTCCCCCAGTCAAGAGATCTGGGTTAAATCCATCGTTCTTTTGCCCACTACACCACCCCAGTTTAGACATGGCCATATGCAAATCAGTCTTGACCCTGTGCCTCATGGGAACAGTCCAGCCCGAACTGCCAAGCCATGTCTTCCCTGGACCGGAATCAAGCATCCTAGGACCGGTTTCTGGCTATCAGCCGTCATCAGCCAGGATAGCTTGACTCCAGTGGCGTAGTGAGCACGGGTCCCACGTCTGGGAATACCCATCCCACTTAGGGCGAAAAGCGTTACAACAAACAATTGATGGACGGAATGCTGACAATGCAGACATTCTCCCCCAGTCAAGAGATCTGGGTTAAATCCATCGTTCTTTTGCCCACTACACCACCCCAGTTTAGACATGGCCATATGCAAATCAGTCTTGACCCTGTGCCTCATGGGAACAGTCCAGCCCGAACTGCCAAGCCATGTCTTCCCTGGACCGGAATCAAGCATCCTAGGACCGGTTTCTGGCTATCAGCCGTCATCAGCCAGGATAGCTTGACTCCAGTGGCGTAGTGAGCACGGGTCCCACGTCTGGGAATACCCATCCCACTTAGGGCGAAAAGCGTTACAACAAACAATTGATGGACGGAATGCTGACAATGCAGACATTCTCCCCCAGTCAAGAGATCTGGGTTAAATCCATCGTTCTTTTGCCCACTACACCACCCCAGTTTAGACATGTTGTAACGCTACATGGAAGCTGAGCACTCCCTTGGGGACAACTGTGTAGCGGTTCAAAAGGGGTGCACATCAGGAATGTAAGGATCAAATTAAGGTCCCACTGTGGCATCAAAAAAGGATTTGGGAGAAACAAATGAACCACACCGTTAAGGAGATAAATCAATCAAATGTGTGATTTGAAGAAGGGTGGTTGGTCCGACAACCACAAGAAAGTCTTCAGGGCTGACAAATAGCCTTTAAAAGTGCCCACTTCAAATCGTTGAGGGGACCAAAGACAAAATAAAGTAGCACATCCGGCAGGCTGTCTTGTAATAGGTGTAAAATGGACTGAGAGCGACCCCTCGTACAATAAAGGGAAAGGGGTACCAAATATCAGGTATCAACAAGGCAATCCCAAAATTACCACCCAATGGTACAGTACTATTAAAATATCACACTAATATAACACAAGTTCCGGAATTATATCACATTTATTAAAAGAAGAATTTTAACAATAAAAAATCCTAAATCCATCCATACAGTACATATTAAAAACAATCAATTTATATCAACATACATTTTGTACATTTTTAAAATTACAAAACACAAACTGTTATGAGCCCGCATAACAGAAAAACAGACAGTAGACTTTGTCATCTACAACACATCTAAAATGACCGATATTTTTACACCGTGATTTGGGATATATTTGAAACTGCTATCTCCAGTCCTCTACGGCGGTCCCTTAGATTGTGTATAGCTTTGGCGTCGACGCGTTTCGATGGTTTGATTTTTATAGGACCATCTTTAACAAGACAAATTTATAGGCTTAAATTACTTCTGGCTTGATTTCAAACCTTTGGAAATTCAGCCTACTGCTATGTGCTCGCTTCCTGAAATAATTGAAGGCGGAAGGCTAGCGTTCTGGTTTCCGTAATAGAACTTCGATTCCCAGAAGTACACAGACTTCAGTTGCGGTATCTGTAGATGCGCTTGTATAATATACCGCAGCGTATTTCTTGGTAGCGTATTTCTTGATAAAAAATCGATTTGCTTTTATCAGAGACTGGGGTCCAACTATCTCACCCTTTTAGCACGTCTCGTATTGGTTCCTTACGGCTCTCAACTAGTTACGCCGGTATGGAGACTTCTTGCTCCGTGACGGAGCAAGAAGTCTCCATACCGGCGTAACTAGTTGAGAGCCGTAAGGAACCAATACGAGACGTGCTAAAAGGGTGAGATAGTTGGACCCCAGTCTCTGATAAAAGCAAATCGATTTTTTATCAAGAAATACGCTACCAAGAAATACGCTGCGGTATATTATACAAGCGCATCTACAGATACCGCAACTGAAGTCTGTGTACTTCTGGGAATCGAAGTTCTATTACGGAAACCAGAACGCTAGCCTTCCGCCTTCAATTATTTCAGGAAGCGAGCACATAGCAGTAGGCTGAATTTCCAAAGGTTTGAAATCAAGCCAGAAGTAATTTAAGCCTATAAATTTGTCTTGTTAAAGATGGTCCTATAAAAATCAAACCATCGAAACGCGTCGACGCCAAAGCTATACACAATCTAAGGGACCGCCGTAGAGGACTGGAGATAGCAGTTTCAAATATATCCCAAATCACGGTGTAAAAATATCGGTCATTTTAGATGTGTTGTAGATGACAAAGTCTACTGTCTGTTTTTCTGTTATGCGGGCTCATAACAGTTTGTGTTTTGTAATTTTAAAAATGTACAAAATGTATGTTGATATAAATTGATTGTTTTTAATATGTACTGTATGGATGGATTTAGGATTTTTTATTGTTAAAATTCTTCTTTTAATAAATGTGATATAATTCCGGAACTTGTGTTATATTAGTGTGATATTTTAATAGTACTGTACCATTGGGTGGTAATTTTGGGATTGCCTTGTTGATACCTGTCTTGTAATAGGACCATATTCCAGACACTACACCAAACCACAAACTTGTCCTAGCGTCCTGTGTAAACTGATTTTGTGTAAGGATGCTTGGCTGCCAGGATACCATCCACTATCTCAGAAAGAAGATCACAAGCAGTCACCTGCCACCACTCAGTCTCCACACGTGGGGCAGATTGTGTAAGCCTGGGTGTAAGACCTTTGCTATTTGGCAGAATATACTCCCAAAGTGCGTGCCCAGAAGATCGAGGTAGCGCATTCTCTTGCCCCAGTGAGGAGCCACTACTGATGAGATGGGCCCGGTCGTTCCTGATCTTAAGAGGCAGGAAGGCGTACAAAAGTCCCCTGCTGAACTCTAGGCAGAATGCATTTCCGATTGAGAGCATTCTCAAGAATTCCATCATGCAAAAGATTTGACACTGTACATTCTTGGTGGTGGCAAAGAGATCTAGCCAGGGTTCTCCTCAGTGAAGGAAGGCATTGTGTGCCACCTCTGAATGTAGTTGCCATTAGTGTTCCACAAGGAGTTGCAGGTTGCGTTCATCCAGTATGGCATTTAAAGATCCCTCCATGTGGTTCATGATCAGGGAAATGCCCTAATAATTGAGCCTGATGATTCCAGATGTGAAGAGCCTCCTGGCATAGGACCCAGGATCACTTTACCACCCTGCTTGATGGAATACCACACAGCAGTAGTATAGTCCATGAGAATCTGAACCAGTGTCCCCTTGATGGATGGCAGGAAGTCCTTCAACCCCAAGCAGTTGTCCTGAAACTCTGGCAGGTTAATGTTGAGGTGGGCTCTACCCGAGACCAGAATCCTTTCATTTCTACCTTTCCCAGATGACCTCCCCAACCCAGTAGTGATGCATCTGCAACCCCCTACCATTTGGGTGGGATCAGGAAGGAGGTCTGCTGCTGGTACAATTGTGGTTGAGCAGCCACCACTGCAGATCTGTTGCAGTCTCTGCTGACACCCACATGTAATCTGAAAGGTCCCCTGGTCCTGAACCCACTAAGACTTCATAACCCACGGAACATCTTGCATATACCATCTTGCATGGCCGACCAGCAGGATTTAGGAAGCCAATAGGCGAAGAAGCCTCAGAGCCATGCTTACTGAGATCCAGGCCTTAGGCCGAAAAATCTGATTTGATTAAAAATGTATAGAGCGCACGCATGCCCATGGGCGTCATGGCGCTGTACAGAGACAAGGAACTACCGTAGAAATGTCACGGCTGGGTCTAAATGGAGGTAAACAGCCAGGTTTTTTACCTCTTTCCTGAATGACAGGATAGAGGGAATGTTTTTGATTGTGATTGGGAGGAGATTCCAGGCCCTTGCTGCGTGTAGCAGAATGCTTCTCCCCCCCACCTGACCTGTTTGAATCTTGGGATCTGGATTAGTTTTGCTTGGCTAGAGCGGAGATTCCGGGAAGGCTCATATAGTTGTAAATGAGTTTTTAGAAAATGAGATCCACTCCCATGCAAGGCCTTATAGGCCAGGCAAACGGATTTAAACTTTATTCTTTTGTCAATTGGAAGCCAGTGTAGAGATCTTAGTTTGTGTGTAATCGGCTCAGACCTGAGAATGTCAAGAATCAGTCTTGCTGCGTTTTGCAGGCGTTGTAGTTTAGCTAGGTGCTGAGCCTGCATCCCTACATACAGAGCATTTTCGTAGTCAAGCCTGGGCTGTTACCACCGTTTTATGAGAATCTAAGGGGATGAAAGGCAGGAGCTTCCTTATTACTTTCAAAATGTACCACATGGTTGATGCCAGTTTGTTGTACTGGGCTTCAAAAGTCAGTTTGTTGTCTAGTATAAAACCCAGATTTTTCAGTTTATTTACTGGTAGTGGGCAGTGGCCTAAATTGAGCGGCCACCACTCCGGGGACCAGGTTTCCATATCAGTACCTAGCAACATAACTTCACTTTTGTCTCCATTTAACTTTAGACAATTACTCTGCATCCATTGATTGACTTGTCTCATGCAGTTTTGAAATTTTTCTGCTGTTTCACTGACATTAATTTTAATCGACACCACTATTTGGGTGTCGTCAGCATACGAGACAGGTAGAAACCCACAGTTCCTAATGATTGCAGCTAGGGGCTCAACATACAGATTAAAAAGAGTGGGGCTTAGAGATGACCCCTGAGGTACACCACATGGCGAGCTGAAAGGTTGTGATTTTGCTTCCCCAAGCACTACTGTAAACGTTCTGTTGGACATATAGGAGGCAAACAGTGATCGGGCCGACGAATGCACTCCGGCTTCGTCTAGACGGGTAAGAAGTGTATCATGGTTGACCGTGTCGAAGGCTGCCGAGAGATCTAATAGAATCAAGGCGGCCTTCCCTCCGGCGTCTAGGATATTCCTAAGTTCCTCGACTGCCGTGATCAATGCTGTTTCTGTCCCATGTCCCTCTCGGAAGCCAAATTGCGAGTGGTCTATGGCGTGCGTGTCAGAGAGGAACAAGGACAGTTGCTTATTCAGTAGTTTCTCAAGAACCTTAGCGGCGAAAGGAATTCTTGCAATGGGTCTGTAGTTCGCCGGAATCTGTGGATCCAGATTTGTTTTTTTTAAGAGTGGCAGTACAGAGGTGGTTTTCCATGTATCCGGGAAGTGGCCGTTGTTTACTATATGAGAGAAAAGAATGCATAGTTGTTCACTCACTAGCTCAGGAAAAAGATGCATAACCTTCGGGGGGCAAGGGTCCGTTAGACTCCCAGACTTGGTCATCTTAATTGTTTGGAGAATTTGTTCCACTGAAGGTGGAACAAATTGGAAACATGGGTTCTGCTCTAGTGGATGTAAAACGTCTTTGGGAACTGTGTGAGATCTAGGCCTTTGGCCGAAACATCTGAGTCATAGACTGATTGTCCTGGGCTTATTGGCCCCGAGGAAAAGCTTGAAAATGCACAATACCCAGAATGGCTCTGGTGAAGTGGAGTCAAGAGTGACTTTGGCAAATCGATTGTTAACCCAAAATATGTATGGAGTTTCACCGTTGTTTGGATGTGGTCTCTGACTGATGGGCGAGTCCGCCTTCAGTAGTCAGTCGTCGAGTTAGGGGAAATACTGGTATTCCTGACCTATGAAGGTACGCTGCTAACACCACCATTAAAGTTGTGAATACCCACGAGCAGTGATGAGGCTAAAAAAGAGTATGAGTATGAGATGCTGAAAGTACTCATGGCCCATCCCTGAGAGGCCGGGTCCAGTGGCTTAGTGGACTAATGCGCCCACTGTAGGGACCTGTGTTTGACCTCATGGTCACAGGTTCAAATCCTGGCAGGTCCACTCAGCCGTTCATCCTTTTGAGGTCGATAAAATGAGTAGCGTTGGGTATCAATAAACATCTGTTATTCAGCGCTATGATACCCTTCTGGGTGAATGTGCACTTTACAAGTACACGTTATCTTATGTTCTGATCTGTAATTCGCCTCTGTGGGCTTGCAGGACAGGAACATGGAAAAAAGAATCTTGCAGGTCCAACACCATCCTGTAGTTGCCTGGGATCAAGGCAGAGAGAACTAGGGCTAAGATAAATATCTACATTTTGACCTTCCAGAGAAAGAGGTTGAGAGGGTGAATATATAAGTTGGGGTAAAGGCCTCCACCCTTCTGCACTAGGGAATAGCAGGAATAACACACACTGCTTCTTTACTAGGCCGGAACCATATCTGCGGCTCATTTGGCCATAGCAAGATGGACAAATGGTCCTCTCAAGGCAGCTCTTATGTAGGGGGATTAGGCAGCAGGATGGAAACGGAATGGCAAGGCATATCCTTGCTGAACTATCTGTAGGACACGCCTGTTAAAAGTTATTGCTTGCCATCCGTGGAGAAAATAGGGATCCTGCCTCCCAGAGGCTGGTTATGCGCCACTATGGGCAAACTAAAGTGGCTTTGAGGCAGCTACCAATGCTGCTGGGAACTCTGAAGGTTTTTGCGTCTGCTGGCCTGGATGTTGTCGGCAGGAACCCTTTGTCATGGCCCCAAAAGGACTGGGGTATCTGCAGTTGCTATGGGGTACCTAGGCATTGTCTGAATGCTTAACCCTTAGCAAAGTCTGAAAAGGGGCAAAATTGTTGGGGTTATTGACTTGAAGGCGTAGAAAGGCGGGGGGAACGCACAGTTGCTCATGCTCCAAGATAATGTCAGACTTTTCACCAAAGAGACGAGACCCATTGAATGGCATATCCATAAGTGATGCTTGGACATCACCTGGAAATCCTGTGGATCTCATGCATGCATGGCGTGGCAGCATCATGCTAGTGCTCACTGCCATGCTTAGGCAATCAGTTGTGTTTAGTCCTGTGCAGATGACGTACTTGGGTACATTCTGGCCATCCTAAATGGTCTATTCTAAATTTGCCTGGAATTCTTCTGGGACTCCCAGCAAAAGTTTTGCCACTGTGTGCCATAAGGCTTGGGAGAAGAGACCCAACAAATAGATGGCGTTGACGGATCTGAGGGCAAGTCTGTCTGAAGAAAACATTCTCTTCCCAAAGGCCTCCATTTTCTTCGAATCCCTATCTGGCTGGGGCTTAGGAAAGTAATTGGGGTTTGCCCTGCTGATAGAGGCCTGTACCACCAGGATTTCTGTAGTAGGATGCTGGGTCAGAGAGGGAAAGTTTTCAGGAGCTGGACTGTGACTATGTGCTACATATATGTCCTTGTAAAAGTTGTCATCATATTGTGAGGAAAAAGTATCCCCACCATCAGCACCAAATGTAGGTTGACACTAGTCAGAATCTAATGAGAAAAGTTGTTGAAGTGGGCAACTTCTACATAAAGTCATTTTCTGTATGACTAATGCCGGCGCCTAAGCACTGAACTCTCACAGCTTTGAACAATGTTTGGATGGATTAAGTTCAGAGTCAGACAGCACTATGGGCTCGGCGTCGATGCCAGTGCCAATACAGCATAATCTGTCTTGGATTGCAGCACTGGGTCTGGCATCTCCCATCTCCCATCTCCTCCATATTTGGAGCTGAACCCAAGGTGGGTTCAGATGGCATAGCTGGCGCCAAGGGTGAACCTGCCAGCAGTAAGCCAGCTGGAGGCCTTCCGGGATCCTTGGGGCCCAATAGCAGCACAAAGAGAACCGGCAAGGTGAAACCTCGAAACCGGTCCTAGGATGCTTGTTTCCAATCCAGGGAGGACCTGGCCTGGCAGTTCGAGCTGGACTGTTCCCATTGGGCGCAGGGTCATGACTGATTTGCATATGGCTGGGTTCAAACTGGAAGGGCATGGGGAGCAAAAAAACGATAGATTTAGGCCCAGATCTCTGTACTGGGGTGAGTGTATGACATTGTTCTGCATTCTGTCCTTTAATTGTTGTGAAGCATGGCATCTTTAAATGCAGCAATCGGTTATGGCGCAGCACAGAATACATCGGAATCCATTGCAGAATCGATTCCTCGGTAAGAGACTGGGAATGTGCCCAAAGAGTACCTTGACCTCCTTGCGACTTCTCTGAGGGACAGTGGCAAAGCTGGGATGAGGTACACTTGGATTTTTTGCGCTTCTTCAACTTGAACTTATCTGAAAATGTGAAGCGTGATAAAGATTTGAAGTGGGTCCGGGTCCTAGACTTTGAACAGGAGCACCCTTCAGGTGATTTCCAGTGAGGTTTGGTGATGTACAGCTAGGCTTTGCAGTCCCAGATTGCCTTCACATACATCAGGGCACACTCCTTGCACAACATGGAGTCGTGGCCCAACCCTATACACCTGAGGCATACCTCGTGGGGATCTGTCTTAAACATATGTTTGAAGCCTGTGGCCCTAGGTGCTCTCATACTGGAAAAGCTTTTTGAAAAGTGAGTCACTAGCTCTGAGTCTGCATACAAAAGTGTACCTAAAAAGGAAATGAAGTCAGTGCGCATGGATGGTGCCTAGGTATGGCTCCAGTCACTTTGAGGCGGAGCCGTACTTCGACACCCACCACCGCACAGAGGATATGCTGAAAAATCTTCTGGATACAGCCTGGTGCCTGGAACTATTCACAAGGTGAGGAATCTGTGCTTACAAGGCTTCATAAGAAAAGCTTATGTCGTTATGTCTCTCTCCTTTAATAGAAACCCATCTTTGCAGAGTGTTCTGCAGTTCCTCAAATGTGTCTATTCCAGGACAGCAATCAACACTTAGAAGTTAGAAGGGTGTAGATTATTAGTCTTAGAGGTTGAACCATCGTCAGGACACCTTTGGATGTGATAGGATGAAGGCAATTTCTCCCTTTCTTTCACCGCAGCTTGATTCAAGCTATCATTGTTAGAGTGGCGCCTAAATGAACAATCCCAACCTTTCAGCAAGTGATCCTGGCACTGTGGAATCCATTTGATTCGGGTTCCATTTTGTGACAATCAGTGGGAGCAAGCATGCAGAAGGTGCATAGCCCCGTTGGCCTCTAAGTGAACTTGAACCTGTCTGTACATTTGTTGTAATCGCAAGACCTTGAGAAATGATAATGTCACAAGAGTGTGTGCCGAAATGTTGATTTGCTGATTTCATAAATCAATATCCATGTATAGCCAAAGGTTTTATGCTGATTAATTATTGGGTAAATAATTCGGAAAATCAGTATACATATATTTTTTTAAAATTTATTTTTATTTTCCAACCTAGCAATTAGCACAATACAGTCATTGCATGATATATCTACAATGATTGAATGTCTACGATAAGAAACAATTTATTCGATAATAGAGTCACGTTTCCTTTCCTCTTCTGATACATATATGATTACAAGCACCACCGTTGTTCCCATTTGACCGTCATGTGGGTGCATATGAGATCCGAAAACTACCTTTTATGGCCATTCATGATATTGACTACATCAGGCCTCAGCTTGACCCAGCTATGGGAGTCCCTTGTGTTGTAGTCGATACGGACTGTTGTGTGTCATCCCCATTGTCCAACCCAAAGTATCTTCTCCATGGGTCCCAGATCCTGTGAAATGTTTTGGGACATCCCCTGCTTTGGCATGTGGTACGTTCGGCCGCCATACATACGTCTATTCCCCTTGTCCATTCCTGCATAGTGGGTCGATCTGTCACCCCCATCTCCACTCTATATCCCTTTTTGCGACTACCAATCCCAGTGAGGTGAAAGTTAGCTGTGCTCTATTGACATCTACGTCGCTTGGTATCCCCAGTATCACAAAATGGGGCTCTACAGGTAGCGTCACCCCCAGGACATCACCCAGTAATTTAAGTATCTGCGTCCAGTGCAGTTGTATCTCGGGGCAGGCCCAGACCGTGTGGAAAAAGTCACTGTTAGCCCTGGAGCAAGTCAGACAGGATGGTGAGTCAGCCCGTCCCATTCTGTGAAGCCGGGCTCGATCATAATATGTGTGGTGTAGTATCTTAAATTGGATCAGACGAAGCCTCGCCTTTATGGTTACTTCTCTGGGGTGCTTTAATGCCACTTCCCAGTCGATATCCTCCAGGGATCCCACCTCTCCCTCCCAATGTGCTCCAAGCCCCACCAGTCCGTCCAGAATATTATTGTTGATAGTTTTATATGTAAAGGAGACCGCCTTGTAAGTTAGTTCCTCCTGCAGAAGCCTACCCTTCAAAGGAGCGAATTCCGGAAGTTGGTCACCCAGAATAGTCTCTTTCTGCCATGCATGTCGCAGTTGCACGTTTTTAAGGAATTGGGAGTTGTTCAGCTAATAATCCTGTTTGAGCTTTGTCCATGTTTTGAGCTCACCATTTTCCATGATGTCTCCTATTGTGGAGATCCCAAGGAGATCCCACATGCCAAACCCCCTGAGCTTTCCGATCTCTTTGAACCATGCCCCCTCCCAGGGCGGTGTACTCTTGTGACCTGAGCCGTCCAGCCCACAGTTTTAGTCGCCCTTACCCATGCCGACAAAGTCACTCGAGTTGCGGGTAACAGTCGAGAGCTCCCTTTTCCTCCATAAAGATAGTGTAGGTGGGTGTGTGGCATCATCTCCGTCTGCTCGAGGGAGTATGTGGGGTGAAGTCTACTCTTATGTATCCATTTATTTATTGGTATCAAGTGAGAGGCCCAATAATAGGCTTTTATATCTGGGAGTGCTATCTATTCATTATATGGATTGCGCTGTAGTGTCTTAAGGGTATTCTAGGGTGACCCCCTGCCAAAATAGGGTGCGGGTTCTCCAAATTCTCCCTCCTGCACTTGTCAGGATGCGGCGTAACAAAGATACCCAAGTATTGGAAACCTTGTTGGACAACTCACATTTCCCCGGGCAGGGGCCAGTCCGTCTGGGAGTCGCTCAGGCAATAGAACGTTGACTTATTCCAGTAGATTTTGTAGCCCGAGTAGTGGCCGTATTAAACTATTGTTTCAAACAGGGCCAGTAGAGTCATGGATGGGTGAGAAATGTATAGTAAAATGTCATCGGCGTATAGAGAATTTTTTTCCTCTTCAACGTCCGTGGGAGTACCGCGGAATCCCCTTATGGATGGATGGGATCTAGTTGTGCAGGCCAAGAATTCAAGGGTCAGCGCGAAAAGTAAGGGCGAGAGGGGGCAACCCCGTCTCGTCCCCCTCTTGATAGAGAAAGGCACTGTGGCTACCGGTCGGTTGTAAAGGTATGTCACCCAACTCCGAAATTTCGGTCTGAACCCAAATTTAGCCAAAGCGGCATCTAGAAACTTCCAGTCTACGGCGTGAAACGCCTTTTCAGCGTCCAGAGACAAGAACGTCTGTGGACTTGTTTGGGTCCTCACCTTCATCAGCCAGTTGTGGGCCCTCCTAAGATTAAGGAGAGTAGAGCGACCTGGCATGAATCCCGACTGGTCTTCATGAACCAGAGCTGTAACGACCCCAAGGAGTCGGGTCGCCAAGACAGAAGCCAATATTTTAACTTCCGAGTTAAAAAGCGAGATGGGCCTATAAGAGCCACAGTGATTACGGGGCATACCCTCTTTATAAATAACGACAATAGTGGCCAACCTAAGATCTGGTGGCAAAATATCTTCTTTGTGAGCGTCGACAAAAAGCCTAAGCAGGTGGGGATTCAGGATGCTGGTGTACCTCTTAAAGAAGTCTGCCGGCAGTCCGTTGTTTTTCCACTGCATACTGGATTTCTGCCAAAGACAGGTCGCCCTCCAAGTCTCGAGCATCCTCCTCTCCTAAGACTGGACTGGGAATTGCCACCAGATAATCCCTAATCTCGTCGAAGGACTTAGTTGTCCGGGCTCAGTACAAGTCTCTATAATATTCAGCAAACGTGTTTGCTACTCCCTCGTCTGTGGATTGGGTGATCCCCTGGAGATCAACCACCTCTCTTACCAATCTGTATTGGACCTCCCATTTACTAATCCAGGCCAGGAGTTTACCCGCCTTATCCCCCACTTCATAGAGCCGGTGTAGGGTCCCCAGATATTGCTTTTTGGTGCTATACGTGGCCAACTCCTTATATTAAAGCCTGAGGGCATTCAACCTACGTGTGGATTCTGGATCCTTGTCCTGGGTGATGCGAATTTCGAGTCCCTTTATTTTATGTTCGATCGCCACCAAGTTTCTGTCCTTCTCCTTTTTTTCCCAGGCTATACGACTTATCTCGCAGCACAGTCTTGTATGCCTCCCAGATCAGCACTCCAGAGGAGACCGAGTCCTTGGTTTCCTTAAAATACACCTCAGTGTCTGCCCTTATCCCTTTTGCTACTTTGGCATTGCGCAGGTGCCAGGGACTCAGTCTCCAATTGCAGGCATTATCTTGTGTCCTCAAACCCATTTCTACCAAGAGTGGGGAATGGTCGGAGAGGCCTCGAGCAGTGTATTCCGCTCGTACCACAGCGTGCAGTTCCCCCTTTGGAACGAAGATATAGTCTAATCTGGAGTGTGAGTCGTGTGCTCCGGAGTAAATAGAAAACTGTCTATTCTGGGGGTGTTTCTCTCTCCACGCATCTATTAGACCCATTGACATGGTGAACCGTTTCAGAGAAGTGATCAGTGTGGACCTGCCTCCCCCAGTATTACGGTCAATTACCAGATCAATGACATTGTTGAAATTCCCTCCCACTAGGTGCAATGCTGTGGGCGTTTCAGTCAATATATCTATAATCTTGGTCATTGTGGGTGCTTGTAACCTGGGTGGCGCATAAGCACAGATCAATGTGGTCTCGATCCTTCGCCACAGTCCAGAAACCCCCACGTATCTTCACAAGGGATCCTGCCATGTGTGCGTAATTTGGAAATGGATGGTCTTCCTGATCGCAATCGCCACGCCTCGTACCTTTGACGAGAAACCCGAGTGTGCCAGGACCTTGTAGGCCCCGTGTCCAATAAACTCACACTGTGTAGCTTTGAGGTGTGTTTCTTAGAGCATTACAACGTCCGGGTGGAGTCTTCTAATGTGCTGTGTCACCAGCCCCCTTAATCTTGTCTCCCAACCCGTTAACGTTCCAGGTCAGGACTGTTAAGTTAGGTCTGTGGGTCATCTGTCAATAAGCGGTGGTGTCATGTGGCCCCAGAGACTAAGGGGAGGAAAGATTAACACTCTGCCAGCACCCCTCATTTTAAGGGAAAGTCTTCTCGTGGCATCCAGAATGAACAATAACTCTGCGTGCAACCAATCAAACTCAAACTGTGTGAACACCCAACCATACCCCCACCCCACCTCCCTCCACCCCCCCTAGCCGTGAGTCCCCCCATCCCTGGAAGTGACCTTCAGCAGGAGAGAGTTGGTCAGTCTGTCGTCCTCCCCCCTCCCAATCAAATACCCCAAAACCCCAACTCTTACAGTTTGTTCCTCAGATGTCCAGTATGTTCAAAGTCGTATACCAAACAATTCACATGTGCCAAACAGGGGATGGGGGGGGGGGTTGGCGTCCGATGTTGATACTCCATACTTCCCTGCCGGAATTCAATATGCTGTATCCTGTTCATTTAAGTCGATAGCCACAGGCAGAGTTCCATCGGTGGCTTTCTCAGCTTCCCCGCTCTGTTCAAGGGCCCGGATCGCGTCCACCAGTGGATGTCGTGCTTCTGATCCGGAAGAGCCGTCATTTTTTCGGAGTCTGTCTGGCGATTGGAGGAGTCAGCTCTCCGCCAGAAGAAGAGAGAAATGAGAAAGGTGAGGCAAGATAGTGGGACGAGGGGGAAACAAAGGATTAAAGTATGGTATATATCCAGCCCTTGCATTCAACCATGATATTTTATCATCCATTGGTGCTGCTGCCAAGCATGCCGTTAGAAAATCTGAGTCCATTCTAGTAGCGATAGGCATGTGCAGAGAATAGTGGACCTCTTTTCACACACAGATAACCTACTTCCTGTCCCTGGACTGGTGCTCAATCTTACCCGAGCATCACCTCCACAAAATCAAGAATGCACAAAATCAACCCATCACAAAATCGATAACTGTAAAATTAAGAATAGATTGGGTCTTATTCAGGTTAAGTTTATATCCAGAAAAGGACCCAAAGCGCTGCGCCTCTTGAGTTATCGCTGTGATAGCTGCCACTGGGTTTATAGAAAAAACAGCGATGTCATCTGCATAAGCAGTGACTTTCAAAAGAGTGTCGTTAAAAAAGACCGGTATAATAGACGAGTTGTGAAGCAAGTGTTTGATAAAAGGCTCTATATATAATGCAAATAATAGGGGGGAGAGCGGACATCCCTGCCGCGTACCGCGAAAGATACTAAAAGCGGATGAGGCAAAACCGTTATACTTGACTATGGCAGTGAGTGTACAATAAAGTTTCTGAACAGCCGAGATGAACCCTCGACCGAGGCCAAAAAAGCCCATTGTGCACCACAAGGAGTCCCAGGCCACCCGGTCGAAGGCCTTCTCGGCATCTAACATAATCATTCCTATATGCTGCTCCATGTGCTTGGCGATATCAAATGCTACTATAGCGGTGTTAATATGTGCGGTCGTGTCCCTGCCGGGAATAAAACCATGTTGTTCCTCAGATACCATCAGATGCATCAGGGGAGCTAAACGCGATGCCAAAAGTTTGGAGAACATTTTGGCATCTGAGTTAATTAAAGATATCAGTCTATAGGAACTGAGATTATCCGGTGGCTTATCTTTTTTTGGGAAGACAATGATGTTGGTTTTGTTCCAGGAGGGAGGGGAGTCACCTCCCCTAAGTATCTCATTGATCAGCTCAAGAAGAATTGGAGTTATTAAGTCCCTGAATGTTTTATAAAATTCGAGTGGTAGGGTATCTTCCCCCACTGCCTTGCCTACAGGGAGGGCATCCATTGCAAGATCAAGCTCTGCTAGATCGGCCTCCCTTTCCAAGCTCAGGATCTGAAGCGGGTTTAATATGGGAAGCCCGCTCTCTTGTATATACGCAATAGCCTGTTGAATGTAACCATTACTCACTTCATTGTACAGGTCCATATAGAAAAGCCTAAACTGCTCCAAGATATCTCGCGGTTTCGAAAAGACGTCACCATTTACCCCCTTAATTTTTTTAATATAAACCCCGGCCCTTTGATCGGCAATCTGATGAGCCAATATACGTCCAATCTGTTCCCCGTACTCATATTGCTGAGTTTTAAATTTAAAAAAATTACTAGCTACTTTATCTTTAAGCCTTCTACCTAACTTTGCTCTGATGTCAACGATCTGTAGATATATTGAGTGTTCCTCAGTGTCTTTTAGAACAATGGATTGGGCATGTTGCTGTTCTAACTCCATATATTTCGCATGGTCCTTTTCCAGCGATCTAAAGTAGGTCCGATTTTGTTTGACGATAAATTGAAGGGTGACCCCCCTTATATATGCCTTTAGACAGTCCCAGACTATTGCGAGCGATGTGGAATTTAGGTTATTTGCTAAAAATTCCTTAAGAACTTCACGCATATGTGAAATGTAATCTGCGTTGCTAAGAAGGTGCTTTGGAAACGAAAATTCCCTACTTTGTTTACCTTTATTAGAGCCAATAATCAGAGTGAGCATAACCGGATTGTGATCCGAGGTGATCTTGGGGCACACCGCCATATTAGAATTCTCCAACAGATTGTTTTTAACAAAAATCATATCTAAGCGGGAGTAGTGTTTATGCGGGTGTGAAAAGAAAGTAAACCCTGGAAGTGAGGGATGTAGGATTCTCCAGGCATCTTCCAATTGATGAAGATATAACATTTCTTGGATCGCTACCCTCACCTGAGCCATTCTGCTCCTTGCTTTTAGATTTGTGGTGTCAATTACCTTATCTAATATGCAATTCATGTCACCCATCACTATGAGATCACCTGACCAGTCTAGTAGTTCTGAGCTGAGTTGAGAAAAAATATCAGGACAATCATTATTCGGGCCATAAATCGTACAGATTGTCGAATTGTGATTATGTATAGAGAGCTGAGCTATCACCCATCTTCCCTTAGAATCAGCCAAGGTACGTATAGTTTTAACCCTAAGCTGTTTAGCCTTCAACAATGCCACCCCCCTAATAGAGACCGACTGTGAAGTACAAATAATTAGCTCATAGCCTAGCTGTTTCAGATAACTGCTATCTTTAAAAGCCACGTGCGTTTCCACAAGGCCAACAATGTCTGGCTTAAAAACCTTCAGCTCTTCCGTGACGAGGCATCTTTTGTTGGCTTGGTTCAGCCCACACACATTCCAAGACATAATTTTAATGCTTGACATAATGTAAGTTCAGTTTAAATCTAGGTGTACCATATCCATCTATACCTAAAATGACATATAAAATTTGCAATCGAAATTTCATAAAATAAATACTAAACTTCGAAGATAGTGGTAGAGTATCACAATATTTAACAAAGAGAGAGTCACACTATCATAGAATAGCCACAGAGAAGTTAAGGATCAGGCTTTGCTGCATGTTGCCATTTAAAGAGAGCATTTCTTGCTTCCAGCTCGTTGAAAAAAAAATAAGTATGGCCATCTTTGACAATTTTCAAGCGGGCGGGCTCCTGTAGCATAACCTGCGAGCAGACTAACTTAAAAGGGTCAATAAGTTGCCGGAGGAGCCACCGCCTTTCCATAGTAGACTTTGAAAAATCAGAACGCACGAAAATTGAGATAGAGCCCACTTTTACAGGGGTTGAGGGA
Source organism: Triturus cristatus (assembly GCF_964204655.1). NCBI lineage: Eukaryota > Metazoa > Chordata > Amphibia > Caudata > Salamandridae > Triturus > Triturus cristatus. Next base: position 618,046,698 of record NC_140587.1, read on the forward strand.
CGTGCCTTAAAAAAGATAGCCTGTCGTAGCAAAAAGTTGCCCAAAAAAACCAGTATAGGCCTAGCAAAGTTTCTTTTAGCTTGGGCATCTCGTGAAAGAAAAGGAGGCAACCTATGCGCTCTTTGAATTTGAGTGTCCATGTCTCAGTCATCCAGGTCTGGAAAGGCCTTCCGAAAGAGATCAACAATAAATGCCCAAGGATCAGAACCTTCATTGCCCTCCGGAACACCAAAGACTCTCAGATTTGGGCGCCTCTGCCGATTTTCCAAATCTGCTATTTTAGATTGGGCGTCGGCAAGCTGTGACTCATTGATGCTAACTTGTTTCATAGTTGATATATTATCCTCTTCTACCGCGGCCACTCTGTTTTGAAGTTCGGAGACCTCAGACATTAGATGAGAAACCTTAGAAGTGACTTCGGCCAACGATTTTTTGATTTCGATGCTATCGGCCCTGGCCTGATTATAGTATTGTTGTGCCTCAGCTCTTTGAATTTTGAGTGCCTGCATAATTCCAAACATAGAGGGCTCGTCCTCCTGACTTTTATCCTGACGATGATCAGAGTACTTCTCCATCCCTGTGGCCTCTACAGCCCCTCTGCACAGTAATTCCTTATGTGACATTGATTGGCTGATCCCTGCTTTTGGAGCCATTGAGGCCTCAAGGGCGGGTTCTGATCCCGACAAATTCAGCGGGCTATTCTGGATATCGTCCAAAGTAATCGCCCTCCTAGAAGGTGCGTTAGCTTAGAAACATCGACTGGCAAATACACCACGTCTGAGTGATCCTTCAGGGATGATGTAGGAGTGGCAGTTGAGGCTGTGAGGGGACCTGATAAACCTGAGTTAGATAATCTAGAAACAATTGATCTAACCTCTCCCTTTGTAGAAACCCATTTCCGCAAGGGGCTCGGCTCTAAACTCTGTTTTGTGGTATTTGTACCTCCTTTCAGCCGTTCCATTGCTTCTGATAAATGAGCCTTGGTGTTGGCGCCGCCTGAACCCCCTCGACCTCTGCCGCCTTTCCCAGACCTAGGTTGCTTGTGGTTTTTTCCCTTCTGAAATTCCCATTTCTCCAAGGTAGCTTTATTATTGTTATGAAGTGTCTCCTGTTTATCTAGATGTTGAGGAGAATTCAAGGACATTTGGGTCTGGGCAGAGCTGTGTGAAGCAAGTCCCGGCTCCTCAATGCAACTTCCAATGGCCGCCCCCTTTCCATGGGCGGAATTATCACTCAAAAGGTTTCAACAGTTCGAGGCGCTACTTTGACAAGCTCCATTATGAGGTAACACATGGTTATCGCACTCAGCGCCGAGCAATAGCTGTGACGGTAATTGAGCCGATTCAGTGCTAAGTTGCGTAGGTGGCATTAATATGTTTCCACTAGCTTCTATAGAGGGAGATAATACTGTGCGCTCTTGAGGGCAGGCTGTGCTATTTGAGGTCTGCAAACCCATACCTGCCGATGAGGAGTTTTCCGGATTTGCCGAAAAATTACCGCCACCAGTACTAACATTAGATTCCCCTGGACAGGGAGTGCCATTTGTTGACAGATCTTTGACCGCGGTGTTTAGAACATTGACCATTTGGTCGGTGGGTACTTCCATATCTACGCTGCGGGGGCGAAGTAGAGCTGTCACCCTTCCAGATCGTAATAGCTTCAGCAGGGGCTTGCTCACCTGGGGGTTGGAGGGCACGATATCTCGCTTCTTTGAACGATTTACCCCGAGAATAACCCCACAGTCAGCCCCCAAACATATAGATTGCTCATCTGACCTGAATGTATTTGATCCAGCTGTTGGAGAAAGAGCGTGAGTTGCAGTCTTTACCGGAGCCCCGCCTTTCCTCGGCGGGTCGTTCTTGGCGGCGCCACTGCTTTGAAGTGTGGGCCCTCTCCTCCAAGGAATACAGGCAGACACCCGGATTGGCAGCTGCCTTCTGCGCAGCTGCATACACAGCCCCTGAACACGCTGAAGGAGTGTCGGGGGGGCGATACAGGTGAGGCCGCAGGAAGAACTCTAAGCGTGAACCACCTCGCTGCGCGGACTCCAAACACCGCGCAGCTGATCTCAGCAACACGGCACATCAACTAGGATAGCGGGGACAGCTGTAAGCAGGAGCGGAATTCGAGTGAGTAAGCATGTAAGCAGCCGCGCATTGCTTTATCTCCTCTGGTAGCTTTTTTTTTTCCTTCTTTCGTTACGTCCTGTAATTTCGCTTCGCTACTCCACCTCGGTTAAATCTGTAGACTTCATCTCCATCTCCATTCCCAGGGCATTCAGCAGCCCGAGATCGAGCGTCCAGAGGGACAGCGGGAGCGGCCGGTGCGGGCTCTCAGGGAGAAGTGGGAGGGGGAATCCTCAGCAGCGGAAGCAGTCCGCTCACTTCCCTTCCACCTCCCTACCAGTGCAGCTCCATCCTCGCTAGGTATTACAGTCTCGGCCAAGTATCTGGGGGTGTGTTTGTGTGCCAATACTAACGATATATTTGACCTAAACTACACACCGTTGCTGAAAAAGGTTACTAGTGACTTTCGTAGATGGCATAAGCTCCCACTGACCATTATCGGTAGATGTAATATAGTGAAAATGAGCATACTTCCTAAACTTTTTATATCTTTTTCGTGCCATCCCTCTAAAAATTCCAATGACCTTTTTTAAACGCTTGGATGGTGTTGTTGGAAGTTTTATTTGGAGTTTTCGGAGAGCAAGAAGGGCGATTAGATATATTAAGCTGTCTTTTAGGCAAGGCGGTTTCAAGCTTCCAGATTTTAGAACCTACTTTTGGGCTGCCTTCCTCAGTCGGATTCAATCTCTTATTATGGGACCTGACGCTAGGAAACCCTGGCTCTCGTTTCAGCTAGCATGTGGCTCAAACACTGGATTCTTATTACAACATATGTTCGACCCAAATTACTACAAAAGAGTCCGATTTAAGACTATTCGGCATATTTTTCACATCTGGCAAGATATATGTAAAAAACTCAATCTTCCAAAGTGGCATGAATTTATCTATCTTTGGGGCAACCCAAGGCTCCCTGATATTTTCTCGGATACAGTTGCACGTGCATGGCAACAACAGGGAATTACACTTTTGGGGCACTTATACGATAAACACGGCTTTAAACCATTTCAATCACTTATAGTAGAGTATGAGGTTACATATAATTCATTTTTTAAATATCTACAAATTAGGGATTTTTTTATGCGGGGAGAAGGTTTAATGGCACTGTCCCCTTCAACTGAGGTTCTTCGAGCGATATTTAAGAATAGCAATCGCGGTCTTATAGGGAGAGCTTATCGCTGTTTTATTGAGACAGTTGACGGGGATATTATACAGGTTACAGACAAATTAAACACTATGTTTGCAATAGAGGTGACTCCCGAAGAGGTCTCAGACTCCCTGGTCAGAATCAATTCTTCTGTAACCTCAATCAATTTAAAGCTACAACACCATCGCATCTTTTTTATGTTATACTATACCCCTGAAGTTATTTCTAAATGGGCCGTGTCACATAATACAATTAAATTTTACTGTCCTAAGTGCAATGATTTTGCCGTAGACTTACGACATATGTTTGTTACTTGTCCTAAGCTTGCCGATTTTTGGCATAAGCTTGCACATGAGCTAAGTAAGTTAATCGGCAAAGTAACTGTATTATCGGAGAAAGAAATTGTATTAGGTTCAGTATTCGACACAGGTAACATTTCAAATTCTTTAGTGTCAGTTTTTATTGCATGTGCTCGTCTGACTATTGCTAGGGTATGGATTGAAAAATCCAGTCCTACCATTATTGAATTTTGGATACTATTAAGGGGGGTTTATGAGATGGAACTGGCACTGGCAAAAGCAAGGGGATTGAGATCTTTGGTTAAATTTGGAAGGCTTTGGTCCAGCCTCGAGTGGGGCTAATAATTTTTATACTGAAATTCTATACTATTTGTTAGGATATTTGTTTTGTGTATGTGCTTATATCCATCTGTATCCACTGTTAGGTTTTTTTTTTTTTTTCTATTTGTGTTTGTGACCATTAAAGTAAAATATGAAATAAAAAAAAATAATAAAAAATCGATAACTGTATAACAGTCAAGATTTCACGTATGTACAACCACATTCCTTTGTTGGCCAATCTGACGTCTTAAAATCCTGTTATGCCAAAAACCTAGGTGTGTCCAAATTAAACCATATTTATACTGCGGTACCCTTTACACATAATCCTTCGACACTGCTCGAAAAACACATCTATCTACACCTGGGTACATTGGAAGTCACCGGAGCACCTCTTGCCCTGCATTGTTCATAAGAAATATTTCTACTTCATAAAAGTCTGATTAAATTGTAAGTGACTGTATAAGAGAAGGGTGAGTTAGTTGCTGCTCGATTAATATGGTCTCTCAAGACAGAGGAACGCTGAGATGAAGAGTGGACCGGCATCGCTCAAAGGTTCGCCTGCATATCAAATGGTTATGAAATTGGATATGTGGTTATGGTGAAATAACGGATTAACAGCTGTTCCTCTTGCATGGTACCTTTCAATTGTAGTGACTGGACTATTTAAAATAAATGTTGAAACAAGGGATATATCAGTAAAGAAATACGTGGATGCATTTTGACTATGATTTAGTTGCTAGGGGTCGGTACAGGATTACTGATAATAAAAGGCATGGTATTAAGAATCATTTTCCTTAAAACATTGCACACTGGTCATATGATTAATCGAGAATTTTAAAACTGTAAAGAAACGTGGCAAAAAGAGGAAATTGCTACACCAATCTGTTCTTCTCTCTTAGCTTTCATGCACAGACTCTGAGAGACAAGGATAGAGGTGATTTTATGGGGCGATTTTATAGGGCTGTGCATTTCCCATGGCCATTTAAATAGACCACCACCCTGTGCTAAGATGGCAAAATTAAATTCAGCAAATGTGTTCTCTGAATTAGTACATAAAGAGCCTGCAGACAGTGACGTCCAGATTATAGTGAATAAAGATACGTTGCTCAGCATATTTCAGGGTAATAAAAATGAATTCACAAATGCTCATCAAGCTCTCTACAATACTATTCATCAATGTTACCAAGAAAGTGTAGAGCTTCCCTCCCATGTGAGGCATGGTCTCATCTGGTAGTAGAAATATGATGATCCTTATCTCCAAACCACTCTGTGACCATCTCTGCAATTAATTGTCTTATTTTAGATATGACTGCTCAAATGCGGGAGTGGCATAACCACCACTATAATTTATTTCAAGAGTTGAAAGGGGCTCACCATAATAAACTGGTCAAAAACAAGATCGAAAAATGTCTTTCCATACGGACATTTACCAGTAAAGCCACAAATGAATGTGCAGAACTGCTAGATAAATTAATAGATCCTCAATGTGAAATTTCACAATGGCCTCCCATGTGTTTCCAAGACCAGCTAGCTGAAATGTTGCTTATCGCGAGGGACTGGGTGGACAGAGACTCTTCTATTGTCCATGATCTCTATGATCATTACATTAAGAATCTCTAGCATGTTGCTCGAAGGTCACTTTAGTGACCAGAACAAGCTGATAAGTATCACTGGGCTTCTAGGTGTTCCATTTTACTGCAGGCCAGTTGCATACATGGGAGGACTTACCTAAATTATTATCTCACCTTCAACAAGGTGTAGCTCAAATACGGATGCTCAGGAAAGCCATTCAAGACCTTAACGGCCAAGTACTTTGATTACAAATAAAACAATTAATACCTCCTGACACACAAACACCTGATTTGAAAGATGGAAAAAGGTGCACACATGCCTGAAGTGTTTTCCTTATGTGACCTCTTGATGAAAAAGAGTGCTGTTTTCAGCTCAAGGACAATGAAGCATTTAAGTCACGCATAATGCGTTTTGCACTCATGTTACACTTACAGCTTCTAAAGTTGAACTATTGGAAAGTGTTTATTTGCATATGACCAATGTTTCAGCTGCTTTTGCTATACTTGTACTATTTTGTTTATTTCTTCCTGCTGAGCCTTGAAACATTGTAGGGAGAATGGAATGATGTGGTTAATTGGTGAACAGATAAGTGCTGGGGCTCTCGTCAGGAGGAAGCTTGCACCAGCCCATTGCTCCTATTTGTGCCACCTATAAAAGAACTAACTACTAACCATGTAACCTTACAAGTGAGGAAAGGATGTGGTGTAACATCCAGAGCTGCCAACTTTGGAGATGGGGAACTAGGTTAGAGTCTCGACGGAAGCTCAATATCTTGTGATTCTGGGCAAATCACTTAATCTCCCCGTGCCTACAAAAATGAATGTGTCCTTAACTGGTGCTCATGAAAAGCACTCCTATACCTTCAGGTCGAGTTTGCGCTATGATCGCCAGTGTTGAGCACCAGAAACCACTGGCTCAAATTAAGCTCTGGATGTATACTACTTCTGATTCCTGGCACATTGTTCTATTACTATAAGTGATAGAATGTGTTTTAATTGTTCTCCAAGTGTGGTTCTGCAGCCAAGTGATAATTCACCCATTGGTGTGATACCCCTCCTTGATGGAAGATTGCCGACCTTCAAATAGACATGATAGTTTGAGTGACAAGAATGAGCTCCCAGTAAGCCTTCTGCTCTGTGTGTTCACAATACGCAAGAGCCTAACCACACAATGGCCACAGATTCTGGGAATACAGCCAAGACTGGTAGATCAGACCCACTGCCTCGCCTATGTCTCTCATAAGAGGACATCTGAGTTTGAAATCATCTTGAATGTAAAAGGCGGAACAGCGCACTGTAGTCTCCTGTTCTAGTGAGGACTATTGCGCCCCAGCCTTATTCCCACCATTCAGTCTTTTGGCACGGTTAGTGGTAGAAAGAAGTAAGCTACCAAGAGTGAACACAGTTATTCGAAGAGAGGGTGGTAGAGTAGTGATATAATCTCACAAAGTAAGCTAGATACAGATGGACATTCAATAATGTCCAATCCATGTGTTCCAACCATATTTGCAATATACACGTGTCCGATTTGTTTTCTTCTAGACTCCGGAGATACCATTTTTTTAATAGCGGTTTTTTAAGTGCTGAATGTTCACTAATGATGTATGCAATTGAGGTGCTCTGTCATTTCGATAGAAAATGTACCTTTAATGACGCTGTGCTTGGTTAGTTCAACATAATACACCAGAAAACATTTTCCTATTGCTTGCTACTCATCAAACAGGTGTGTGACACATTAAGTACTATTTAGGGAAAAGCACACTGTCTATCTAACCTTGTGCAGGATATGTTCCACAGTATTGTCTCTTAAGACCAACAGGCTGCATTTATAAGAGGGTGAGATTAAGGTAGGCGGTATTACGGACTCTTGGTCAATTCACTAACTTTTCCAAGTTATGGGATTAAAATGATTATACATGCTCATACGATGGCACTAGCCCATTTCACTAACTTATTAATGATGCTGACTCCCTTTAACATGGTTCTGCTCTGTGCTGTGAGCAAGGCTATCTAATTGCACCTTTTGTTATTACTTTCTTTCCGCAAGCAAAGCAACTGTTTGGACATGAATTTACGTCACACACATTATTATAGACATTGTTCACATCATGTCATGTGTTTTTGGGTAAAGCAACAGAAACAAATAGTTACACAGATTTGAAGTGGATTCCCAAAGTTGTTTCTGAATGTACACCATATGTTGCACACAACGATCAGAGGAGGGTTTGGTGATTGTTTCTGTTTTCTTAACGCCTTTGTCGCGTATGCCTCACTTCCTTCTCAACCTCATTAAGTTTAACAGGTTTCAGGTGTACTGCAAGTCTGGTTCAAAACAACGAAAAAGTGTGCACTTGATTCATATCCAGTTCTCAAACCGTTGTTTTGGTTTGTCTCTCTGTGCTTGTAAAAGGAAATATCAACTGGAATGCTGCTACATCTATCTCCATTGTTGAAATTAATTGATTATTCTGGAATCTATTTCATCATGCGAAGATATTACCCGATGCGCGCTAAATATCACAAGCCTAGCTACTATGTAACCTCCTATAGGCTCTATTGCCGTCATCTAAAACTATCCTAATGAAATGCTCAACTGATACAGTGTCTACACACTATGGAACAAATTGATCAAGGTTATGCATCACCCTTATGCCATGCAAGGTGACGTAGGGCGATGCAAAACCTAGAATGAGGTTTACCAAGCTATACAAGGCCACCTGTGTGACCCTGTGCGGCTTGGTATATCTGGAGTAACTCAAGGCAGCGCAAGTCACTGCCTAGCGTTATGTGCCCTGTGAAGGCTTTCCATGGGTGGAGAGTGGGTGCTCCCACGGATCCACCCACATATTTTGGCACATTCCCAGATTTACCAAGACAGGTAAACCTGTGAATGCATAAAAATGCTACGCCTTCCCAGGCGAGGCAGAAGGAGGAGAAATTTCTTTATTTCTCCTTGTTGCTTCCTCTTTATGAGTGTGCTGCATTCTGCAGCCCATTAAGGAAGAGGAAAATGCCTTCTGAGGATTGTTTGCGAACCTGCCTACAATCCAGGCACCCTTGCACATGGCGCAAGGGTGCCTGCATTGGTACAAGGTAGAACATTGTGTGCTAGCGCAAGGAGAGGACAGGCATGCACCATATAATGTTAAATATGGCGCATTCTCACCAGCTCCCTTTGACGCAGCGCAACTAGATGTCTTGCTGCGTTGTGTTGCGTGAATGTATGATAAATCTGGCACTATGTTCTGATGTGTAATGCATTTAATTATTAAGCAATTGATTTGTAGTTAGGGAAATAAAATTTCCATATTGTGAGTTTCAGGTTTGTTATTGTCTCACAGCCTCAGGATAAAGGATATAGGTAATGATTACATTAATACTGCAGAATATTTAGCGAAAGGTTGCACCATATGAGATACACTATAGATCCCAAGGTGGATGTGTGCAAACAGATGAGGGTTTTGAGTAGACTACCGTGAAATTATGTTCAACAATGACTCTGTTGCCATTAAGGACTTCTTTGTTCCATGACCCAGGCTCCTCTCAAACTGAGAGACTGTACAAAAGAGCTAAGATGCATAAGTGGTTAACAATGCCTCTGTAAATAATTGATTTAATTGAAGACAAAAAAGACTTACATTTGTTTCCCAAGTAATTCAAAGTACCTGCAGAGGGTTGGAGTGTGATGTAGAAGCTCCACTGTGCCTCTCGCCCACCTGTATTGAGCGCAGTGGAAAGGTGATGAAAAAGGAAGTGTTAAAAAAACAAACTGATTGTGCCTCTGATTAACTGGCTTGGGTTCTTGCACTTCCATTGACTTTGCTGGCAGTAAGACCCTGATTGAATTACTATTGTGAGACTCCACTACCATCACTGATGATCTGCTACCACAGTACTGCAAAAAACTAACAGAGTACTGCATTTTCGTCATTGGCAGGTGTTACAGGTCCTTACAGGCCTCTTGGGTGTATTATTCAACCAACCAGTTTCAAAGAAGAGCTGCCTGATTCTTTGACCACAAAATATGCTATAACATAAGGTATTGAAAGCCTACTCGTTTGCAACTAATGATCAGATAAGATCTCAAACAGAGTATACGTGCAGGAACTAGTGATCTTTGCCGTGCATGATGGATGAGACTTCAGAAATAAAATACCAGACAGTGACCCTGGACAGCGGCAGTCTTCTGCACTCCCTCGCCAGCAATAATAGATACAGTACTGCTCATTGTGTTCATGGAGTCCAAAGACTGAGGCCAGTGAAGGAGTGTTGAATGACTTTGAAATATCATAGAAAATGCCCCCTGTTGTTAGGACAATGAAGAAATGGGCTGTGTTGGGATTGAAATAAAAAGGAAATCGGTGTGTTGTATTGTTGAGAAAGTATTTTGCAGTCCTAAATATCTCTAAATGCTGTATCTGCACACATCTCTTGTTTAGCACTGAAGATGAGATGACTTATAGTGTAGTGCGTTTAACCAGAGCAGGTGTAGCATAGTATAACATATCAATGAAAACACACCAGATAGGTGCTAGAAGGGAGCCGCGTAAGCAACTAAATATCAAATCTTGTCTAACAAGGAACACCAAACCAGAAGAATTATCACTAACACAGTATCACAGAACTCCTAGGATAGGATTGAAGAGCAACAACCTGGGTGTGTTAGAGGAACTAGAGGACACTCATAAGATTCCTAGATTGAAACAGAACAGGAAGAAGTAGTGCCATTGTGCATCTGAGCCACCCCTTTTACCACCCATCTCCCTTGTGAGTTGTTCTCAAATTTATCAGAGGAAGAAGTGAAGAGATGAATGCAATTGTATTGATTACTTGATGCATCTGACAGGTTAGATACTAAATATATATATATATGGGAAGAAGCACCTGCCAACATTACATACATTTACTCGCTTTCCGTGTGAAGGAATGGAAAATTATGGGATTGTCTCCACATAGAAATGGGATAAGGGGATGCATTTTGTGTTTGAAAATTAGCTTACTTTGTTCTGCCCTGAGATTGGAATGGGAGTTGGTACCTATCCTTTATTATGCTTAGAATGTTCCATGTTTAAATTGGCTGGAAGTAAAACCTAGAACAAGTGAAGGGATGATGAGGCACAGGAGAATGGCCAATTGGAATAGTAACATGCTAATTGCCCTGGAGATAATAATACCACCACAGAGGTTGTCTCATAACAGTCATAGGATAAATGAATCAACAGCTGCCTAGGTAGTATTAGGGATGAAATGACAGCAAAATGGATGTCATCAGATATTTTGCAGACCAAAGAAGGTGGAGTGTGCAGGTGGTGGGCCAGAAGTGGTGTACCTTCCTACCAGACATCAGTGGCAACATTAGGCAGGCAATAAATATGATCTATCAGAGAAGTAAGAAAGCATGACATGTACAGAAAGGAGGAGGGTGGGATTCCTTGACTGCCTGGTTGGGTGGATGGGGAATATAGATAGTGGAGGCAGTTTGGATGGGACTTAGTATCTTGGTAAGTCTTTGCATAATAATTACAGTTGTGCCACAATGGATCCCAACTAAAATGTGCAGGCCCCAGTAGCATAGAGCAGAGTCTCCCAATGAGCAGGAAACAAGAAAATGATGGCCATTGAGCTTGATTAAATAACTTATTGTGTGTCAGAGAAGGGTAATGTGGAATGTATTTTGTGATATTCAATAGGAGCAAGCATACAGAAGTTGCACAGGCCTGTTGGCCTCTAAGTGAACTTGAACTGCCAATAGTTTTGCTGTAAAAATTATCATGTCACAAGAGTATCTGTCAAGATGTTGCTAAGCTTCATTTGCCTGTTTCATAAAGCAATGTTCATGTTTAGCCAAAGGTTTTATTCTGATTAATGATTAATAATTGGAAAACCTCTATTGTTTCACAGAGAAACTGGCTCTCATTGGCTGTGTATCATTTGTGCAATATGTACTGTAATCTATAAAAACCTCATGTTAACTTCTGTATTTTCACCAAGTCCACCCTGGTACTCTGCTCCTCGCATCACCTGTTGAATGTTAAAGCTACACTTCGAATTTTATTGCTTTGTGTCTTTATTAATTTTAGGCTCCCAAAGCACAAACCCTTCCATCCTCAGCTGTAGCCTTAGGTGTAGACAATGGCACAGTTGACTCCTCCATATCTGTGGATGGCAGTGCATCTAAAAAGGAATACAGTGCATTGCAGTTGGGATATTATTTTGACTTCCACCAAATGTGATCAAAAGTAATGGGCCGTGTCATCCTATTTCTTGAGTCTAGGTCTGAGTGCCAGGAATGTCTTATAGTTGGCAGATAAGTGGCTTTTGTGACAATCTACTGTGAAAGGGAGACCTTTTATGGAAGTCAGGATGACCTGTTGAGCTTGAGGTCACAGAAAAATTGTAAGAATAAGCCTTGGACAACATGATTTGGAGGAAGTTCCATATCTTGATTTTTGGGCTCACTGAAACTCCAACAGAGATGAGGTTTCAAGGTGCAGAAGGAGAGAAAAGAAATCAGCCAGGAAATATGCCATTTAGTCTCTCTCAATACCTTGTCCAGGTAAGAAACCAACTGCCTTACCGATGGGATCTCCCTTTGCTATAAACTATTGTGAGACTCCTGGCATATTGTCAGTGTTCATGGTGCCAGTGGTTTTCAAGGTCAGCTAAGATCTGTGAGGCAAGTTGCCACAGTGGCTTTTAAATGAGATATATGTGGCAAACCAGGTACAAATTCATCTATTATTTTGAATCCTGCAAGATGCCTCTACCAGATGATGTAGAGTTACTGTTGTGATATCTTTCAAATATGGCTGGCTAGAACACCACACAATGAAAGGCGGTAAGACACTCTGCAACAGTACAAACTGTTCTGGAGAGTTTTCTCAGCCATGCTTCAATGACAGATAACTGTACCACCATGGGAGAGGAGTTTCACATACATGCTACCTCTGTGCACCAACATCAGTTTATCTTTCTACTTCCACGCTCTCAGCACTATATAAAAGGTAGGTGACAGTGTGACAACATTTGATGTGATACTTTATTATGGTGAACAGGAACACAACCCATGGAATGATGAGGTGGGAGGGCTGTAAAGAATCTTCAGATCGATTATCCATCAGAAAGAACATTTTCAAAGGTAATTAGTTTGTTCTTCTGATGGATGCTTCGAACCGTTGATTACGCACCTTAGAATAGATACAATTGCAGTACCTCGCAGAAGAACATGGCAGGCAAAATGAACCTCATGCCAGACGCTGGCTGTCAGGGAGGTAGTGTTTTGTGACTATATGAACAAACACCAATGTCGCAGCAGATATCAAGAACTGACTTTCACCTTGTCAATGTCATCATAGCAGCTTTCTTGGTCCCGTGAACCTCACAAAGGAACTCCCAGCTTCCTTAGTGTGAAGCTGACAGAGCCTTTCCTCTACTTTCAAGAGTTGTGGCAGAGCAAACAACTTCAGTAGAGTAGTCAGCTGGCCAGCATGAATAACAAGTTACTTACCTTCATTAATGCTCTTTCTGGTAGAGAATCTATCCAGCTGCAAATTCCTTTTGTACATCCCGCAGGCAACAGACTTGATCAAAAATCTTTTCAGCAGCTCCTCTTTGCTCTGTCAGGAAGCGCTGTGCGGTTTCACACCAAATTCGTTCTGCTCCATAAATGACGTGTGGAGCCTATATGAATGTCACCGCTGCATGCTGACGTCAGTTGCTTTTGAGTATATCCATGCCCCCAGATGTACACCTCCAAGTGCACATTGATTGAGGCCACTGTGCAGAATCCTAAGCCTTGGGATCTTTTTAATGGATAGAATCTAACCACAGAACAGGGAGGAAGAGAGGGTCGGTGAGGAATCTGCTGCTAGATAGTCTCTACAAGAAAGAGCATTACCGAAGGTAAGTAACTTGTTCTTCTGCTAGAGACTTCTAGGCACAAATTATTCACCTCTTGAAAAGATTGCAAAGCAGTACTTATTTGGAGGCGGGTCTGTGAATGGACTCAAACCAGAAAATCTTGCAAGACCGAGAAATTTGTTTGCAACAGTCCTTACAGCACTTAAAAACATTTTTTTGGGGGGGGGGGGGGGGGGGGGAGGGTGACATCCCTTGCACACTGAAGAAAAATTCTGAGGTATATGTCTCAGAGATACCAAGGGTGCTCTGGATTTGTGTCTGGTGATGTGGAAAGGAAGGAACTGACATCAGCATGTAGAGTGGCACCTATATAGGCTCCGTACGTCATTTTCGAAGCAGAGTAGCGTCCATGATCAGCCACACCAAGTTACTGCAGAAAGGTTTTCGGATCCAGTTTAATGCATGGGGAATATATATTTTAAAAAGTCTCTATCAGAATGGGTGATACCACCTTCAAGAGGAAGCCACTTATTTGTCCAGGTAGAGAGTGGTGTAGGGAGGTTGCACAGAGAGTGCTTTCAATTCTCACACAGTAAGCATAGGTTGTGGTGTCAAGAATGACAGTCTTGAAAATCAGAATGCGTAACAAGCGGATGTGCATAGCGCCAAATGGAGTGCACATAAAGAATGTGAAGACTAACTTTAGGTCCCACTGGGGCATTGAAAAAGGCCTAGGACAGAAAATATGCATCAAGCCCTTCAGAAAATGCATCACAACCAACACTGTAAAAAGTTAGGGTTGACCAGGCAAACAAAAAGACGGAGGGGTTGACAAAGTTATCCTTAACATTGCCCATTGCAAGGCCATGCAGGCCCAACAACAAAACGAACTATAAAACACCAGAAAGTATGGTCTGCATCGGGTCAGCAGGGTGGTCCATACACCAGGTCAAAAACTTTTCACAGCACCCAATGTAAATGGATTGCATGGGAGAGCGTCTGGCTGCAAACATTATATCCACCACTTCAAGCATCAAGTCAAAAGGAGTCAATTGCTGCCACTCAATCTCCACAGATAGAGGTGAATTGGACCTCCTCCTTTACCGAGAAATAAGGTTCTCTCAATGTAGAATACAGATCAGAGGGAAAATGCTCAGGAGCACTGGGAACCACACTCACCTGGCCCGTGCAGGCCTATTAACATGACGTGGATCTGGTATGTCCTGAATTTTCTCAGAACTCAAAGTAGTGGTGGGAGCATGTACAGGAGACTCCTGTCCCATCACAGAATTAATGCATCTGCCAGTTACCATTTTGGAGGCAACACCAGCGTGCAGAAGCTTTCTACACATTTGACAGTGTCAAACAGATCTAGCCAGGACATGACCTACTGATAAAAAATGCTCTGTGCTACCAAGGGATGGAGATGTTATTTGTGGTCATCCAGCCAACTTGCTTAGTAGTTGGCTACCGAAACATCTTCTGCTGCTCCAGTCATCTCCAAAGATGCTGAGTCTCCAGGCACACGATCCAGGACGCCGTGCCACCCTGCTTGCTGCAGTACCACATGGTAGTTGAGTTGTCTTTTAGAATATTACCTTGATATTGGGTAGATAGACTTTCTGGGCTTCAAAATATTGATTGAGAGCTGGCATTCCATTGGCATCCATAGGCTCCTGATTTCTACCTCCATAATACCATAACAGCATATGCTACAACTGGGAAATCCAAGAAGGGTAGGGAGAGTGGCCTGCCAATTGTCCGACTGGAGGGGGTGCAAGTTATAGTTAGAGCTGTTAACTGTAAATGCTGAATTTCTTAGATTTTTTTTTATTCAAAACGTTAACATTCTCACTGAGAAATTCACCTATCATATTACTTTAACCTATTTTTTTTTCAGTGAAAGTCTAAGTTTCTTTTAAAACAAAAACAGATATTTTTATTATGCCCAACTATAGCCAGGGCTACTAGAATTATGCAATTTGGTGGCTGCTGTGATTTACGCATATTTATAGATTAGATAAAAATACATTAATAGTTTTGGGGAGTGTATGTATGGCAGATGACTTTATAATATATGTTGTATTCAGACATTATTTTAGTTTTTTTTTAATTATTGCAACAAAATGTGGTTCACAGTTTGCAAAATCTTTACAAAAATGTATGTGTATATTAAACAGATAAATAGAAACTGTTTATTTGCTCAGTGATTGTAAATCTGAGATCAAGACATGTCACGAGCAATGTTTTTTTGAGATGTTACTGCTCTCGCGAGCGTTAATGTTTTCAGTTATTATTTATTGCTAATCTGTAACAGAGGAGTGAATAAAATATGGTTGGATATTTATTTTTTTAATCCCGGATGCCCTGGGAGTTGCCTTTATAAGCTGCAACCTCCAACACAAAAGGGATGGGAGACTGGTTGGGCTAGCAGCGGGGGCTGGATGTTGGCAATATTGAAACTTCCTACCGTAAGTTCGAAAGGGGGTACATTTTTTGATGAAACTGTCTGGGTGAGGCAGACAGGCCCAAGGAACATGCTGTGACCCAGCTTTCTTTGAAACTATGCTGGGCAGTAAGTTTTCTAACCAAAAAGGCGAGAACCATCAAATGGCATGTCCATTAGGGATACTTGGAGATCCCTGGGAACCAAAGACCTCATCTGGGCATACGTGGTGCTGAAGCACCACACTCGTGCCAATTTTCCAACCCTAGCAGTTGGTTGTGTTCAAGACAGAGTGCATAACAAATGTGCCGCATCGCAGCCATCCTGGATAGCTTGGATCAAGGATGTCTGGAGGTCATCTGGAACAAATGGTGAAACTTGAGCTACCTTGTTCCATAGGGCATAAAAGTAGCAGCCTGTAAGTGAGGCGGCAGCAGGGAATGCCTACTTAGGTTTCAATAATGTGGAATAGGTGGACAAAAGGATACAGAAAATGTTTGAAACGGATGAGCCTCAATGCTGCAGTATGTTTGTATGCTCTCATCAAAATCTCATAAACACATTTTCTTTTAAAGAAGACTGCTGGCTTTTACTGAGCGCAGAGCAAGGCTATGTGGGAGAAACGATGCGGTTACCCAAATGTCTCTATTCATTTAGACTCCTAATCAAAGTTTTACTTTACAGGTGGGCACCTGCACCACCAAGCTCTATGGCGTCGGGTTCATGATTTCAACCAAGAGAGTATCCATGAGGAATTTATTAAATTGTAATAAAGGTTCTGAGCAGGCTGGAGTACCACTGTAAGAACATTCGTTTTGACCTCCATAGTAGGTAGTAGTAGGTCCAGTACCTCTACCGCCCAACATATAACAGTAACAAAGGAAGCACTTTGTTTTGTGGTACAAAAGGGGGTGGTGATGGACGGAGCATCAGAACCAAACAGTCGCACCCAGTCAACAGATCTGGGTTTGATCCATCACCGTTCTTTAGCCCAATCTGCCACCCCAGTTAAGACATGGCCATATGCAAATCAGTCTGATCCTGTGCCTCATGGGAACAGTCCAGCCTGAACTGCCAAGCCATGCCTTCCCTGGACTGGAAACAAGCTTCCTAGAACCGGTTTCTGGCATTTCAGCCGCCTTCAGCCAGGCTTGCTTGAATCCAGTGGCAAAGTGAGCAAGGGACTCACGTCTGAGCATACCCTGCCAACTTATGGCGAACAAAGCGGTACAAAAGGGGGTGGTGATGGACGGAGCATCAGAACCAATCAAACACTCACACCCAGTCAATAGATCTGGGTTAGATCCATCACCGTTCTTTAGCCCACTCTGCCACCCCAGTTCAGACATGGCCATATGCAAATCAGTCTGACCCTGTGCCTCATGGGAACAGTCCAGCCCGAACTGCCAAGCCATGCCTTCCCTGGACTGGAAACAAGCTTCCTAGGACCGGTTTCTGGCATTTCAGCCGTCTTCAGCCAGGCTTGCTTGAATCCAGTGGCAAAGTGAGCAAGGGACTCACGTCTGAGCATACCCTGCCAACTTATGGCGAACAAAGCGGTACAAAAGGGGGTGGTGATGGACGGAGCATCAGAACCAATCAAACACTCACACCCAGTCAACAGATCTGGGTTTGATCCATCACCGTTCTTTAGCCCACTCTGCCACCCCAGTTCAGACATGGCCATATGCAAATCAGTCTGACCCTGTGCCTCATGGGAACAGTCCAGCTCGAACTGCCAAGCCATGCCTTCCCTGGACCGGAAACAAGCTTCCTAGGACCGGTTTCTGGCATTTCAGCCGTCTTCAGCCAGCCTTACGTGAATCCAGTGGCAAAGTGAGCAAGGGACTCACGTCTGAGCATACCCTGCCAACTTATGGCGAACAAAGCGGTACAAAACGGGGTGGTGATGGACGGAGCATCAGAACCAATCAAACACTCACACCCAGTCAACAGATCTGGGTTTGATCCATCACCGTTCTTTGGCCCACTCTGCCACCCCAGTTCAGACATGGCTATATGCAAATCAGTCTGACCCTGTGCCTCATGGGAACAGTCCAGCCCGACCTGCCAAGCCATGCCTTCCCTGGACCGGAAACAAGCTTCCTAGGACCGGTTTCTGGCATTTCAGCCGTCTTCAGCCAGGCTTGCTTGAATCCAGTGGCAAAGTGAGCAAGGGACTCACGTCTGAGCATACCCTGCCAACTTATGGCGAACAAAGCGGTACAAAAGGGGGTGGTGAAAGAGCGGTGATGGATCAAACCCAGATCTGTTGACTGGGTGTGAGTGTTTGATTGGTTCTGATACTCCGTCCATCACCACCCCCTTTTGTAGCACTTTGTTTTGTGGCACGGCTGGGAGGAGAAACAAGGTCAATATCTGGAGAAGCATCCAGGTCACTGGATTCTAGTAGTTCCTCATATCATCAGAATAATCTTTAATCGGTTAATTAATTCCATAAAAGATACACACAGAACACCAGGGGCAAAGCTCATATAAAAAGATTAAAAGTCCAGAATGACAGCTAGAATACAAATAGAGTTAAAATTCGTTTAAAATCATACAGAAATACATAATACGGTATTACAATTTCAAACATTCATCATCATGGAATTACATGGGGCACACTTAATACATAGTATAGCTGTCAACCCATTTTTTCCTGATCCTAATTGCACATGTTAAAAACCTTGCAACATTAAAGCAAACATCATAATGTTACATTATTTGTAGTAAAATTAAAGCGGGTCTGGACTGCGTAAATTGCTTCCCTCTTAATAATTGATGATGGGGACTACTATTAGGTTCACAAAAGAATGCAAACTGCATCGCATCCTGGTCAGAAAAATTGTCACAGCGAGATGGAGCTAAATTCTCAGCCTTGTTCATCCTATTGGGTCTGCCAACAACTAGTGCAGTAAATTCAACATGAATCAAGTCAACAAGAACCGATGTTGAAGATTTGTAACAAAAGTGAGATAGGGTTCCGTAAGCCCACAGGTTGTGACAATATGAGCAAACTGAGGTATTGGCTAACTTTCTGCACTCCCATCAAGCCCGAGCTTTGGCACAAAAGTGTTTTTAACCCAAATCAGAACACCTCTTACAATTCTTTCGGGGTGATCGCATAAGTCTGGGAGCCACTATTCCCCAAAGGTTAGTCTGATGTAGTTCAACTATAGAATTTGTTTAGCTTTGTCCAGATGCAGACAATCTCTCAAAATTGCCCTGTTTAACTCCAAATCTGGGTAGGACCAGATTCAAATCCATCCTATTAGAGGGCAGATTGACTACAAATCTGAAATATAACCCACACCTAGCTCCTCGTGTACCACAAAAGAAGGTATAGATTGGGGCACCGCAAGTAGGCATCTCAGGAACGTGTTCTCAATTACCTGGATAGCAGGGGCCTCTTTAAAGCTCCAAAATATCACTGTTATATGAGACCAGAACAAGACATTTGGACTGGTAAATTTGAATCAGTGACTTGATGGGTTTTACCCCCAGCCGACTGGCAAAATCAAAAACTGAAGCCACTGCCCTGGCCATGCATTCCTTTTAGCCTTTAAGATAGGTGCCCATGTACCCTTGTAATCAAATAGAACCCCCAGGTAAGGAAAAGCATTAACACTAGAGATCTTGCCCCAGCCAAAGTATAGTCTCTCCGCCCCCTTAACACCTCTTCCCACCACCATGGTGTAGGACTTACTATAATTAGTACATAAATCCAACTTGTCCATAAAACTAACAAATGTATTAAGCATACTTTGGAGAGCGATTGCAGTCCCAGAAAATAGGACCGCATCGTCAGCATACAGAAGTGCGGGACACAGTGTGAACCAGTCCACGGAATATCTAAACAGGCTGAACAAAGTGTCTCCCCCAGGTTATTAATATAAAGAGTAAATACAAGTGGGGCAGTATACATCCCTGACTGACTCCACAATGAGCTTTAAAAGGTACAGTGGTATTTCCATTGTGATTATATCTTATAAGTGCCTCCAGATCCTTATGCAAATACTGCAGGAAGTACACAAAATCTTTGTAAGACCCATATTTAACAGTATAGACCATAATTTACTTCTAGTGACCATTTTCAAAAGCTGACGAAAGGTCAATAAATGGCAGGTGTAAATGGCTCTTATTAGCAACAGTATATTTGTCTATAATCATCTGTAAATTTAAACCTGTGTCCAGAGTACTTCTTCCTGCTCTAAAAGCACAAGTTACTTACTTGTGTAACAATATATCTGTAAGAGACATTAGTTAGTGATGGATTCCTTACCTTAGAATATCCCCAGGCGTCAGACTGGATCCGGAAAGTTTTCGTCAGCAGTGACCCTGTGCGTCAGTAGGCGTCATCATACGGCTCCGCATACGTCGCGGGCTTCGTAGCCGCCGATATGACATCGTCGGAGCTACTTAGACGCACCCTCGGCGCGGACGTCAGCGCCAGGAGCGCAGAGCCATGCCAGAGACCGACTACTGGGGCAATAATAATAATCCACATTTTGTAAAGCACGAACAATCACCCGTAAGGGTCTCTAGGCGCTGGGGGTCGTCGGGAAGATTAAGCAAGCTATTGCCCAGAGTCACATGGTGCTGGGCTAATCTGCTGCCGGCGCCGGGGATCGAACCGTGATCCCCAGATTCCGGGGTCGCCCTGGCCGCGGCGCCACACCTCTTCCTCCCAATAGAACTAGGGCCCTGAAAGGGATGACCTGAACCCTAGAGAACAGTTCGCAGAACAGGGAGGATGAGCGGGCGGTAAGAAATCTATCACTAACTAATGTCTCTTACAGATATATCGCTACACAAGTAAATAACTTGTGCATCTGAAAGAGACACGTTAGTGATAGATTCCTTACCTTAGAATACATACCCAAGCAATACCAACCCTGGATCTGCGAAGTGAGATTACACCAGAAAGTCACGGAGAACTGAACGGCCAAAGAAGCCGTCTCTCCGGACCTGACTGTCAAGGCAATAGTGCTTAGTGAAAGTATGCAACGAGGCCCAAGTGGCCGCCTGACAGATGTCTTGCAGGGGACACCGCGTCCCAATGCTGCAGTAGTTGCTGTCGCCCTGGTAGAATGCTCACGTAGCCCAACCGGAGGTTCCTTTTTAGCCAGAGAGCAACAGGCTTTAATGCATAAGACAACCCAACGGGAGATAGTTCGCTTGTGCACAGCCCGGCCTTTCTTGGCGCCCACGTAGCCAACAAAGAGCTGGTCATCCACCCGGAACGGTTGTGTGCGGTTGAGATAGAATGAAAGCGCACGTTTTGGGTCCAGACGGTGGAGCCTCTCTTCTTCTCTTGAAGGGTGCGGAGGCGGAAAGAAAGTGGGCAGAGTGACAATTTGCCCGAGATGAAAGGCAGAGACTACTTTTGGTAGAAAGGAGAGACGTGGCCGAAGCACAACCTTGTCTGGATGAATCGCAAGGAAAGGAGGTTTACAGGAAAGAGCCTGGAGCTCACTCACCCGCCGAGCGGAGGTGATGGCCACCAGGGAGATAGTTTTCAAGGTTAATAACCGCAAAGGACAGTTATGAAGAGGTTCAAAGGGAGCGCACATCAAGTATGTGAGAACCAGGTTCAAGTCCCATTGAGGCATTAAAAAAGGAATAGGAGGGAAAAGGTGAGTAAGGCCTTTGAGAAATCTATTGACAACCGGGGACTTGAAAAGAGAGGGCTGATCAGGCAGCCTAAGAAAGGCTGAAAGAGCAGAAAGGTAGCCCTTGATAGTGTCCTGAGCAGAGCCCTGCTGGGCCAAAGAAAGAAGGAACAATAGGACCTCAGAAAGAGGGGCAGCAAGAGGATCTACAGCTTTCGCCGTGCACCATGCCACAAATTCTTGCCACCGACAGGCATGTACCATTTTAGTGGAGGGACGCCTGGCTGCCAGAATTACATTACAGACTTCAGGAGGCAAGTCAAATGGAATCAGCTGTCGCCGCTCAATCTCCACGCAAGGAGGTGGAGGCTGGACAGGTTCGGGTGGAGGACCGTCCCCTGTTGCTGCGACAGGAGATCCTCCCGAAGAAGCAGTCGAATCGGGGGAACTACGCTCACACTGAGTAGCTCGGGATACCAAACTCTTCGAGCCCAGTCCGGCGCCACAAGAATGATTTGGGCCTGGTCGCGTCGGATCTTCTTTAACACTCTGGGCAGAAGTGGTATAGGTGGAAAGGCGTACAATAGACCGCAACTCCACTCGTGACGAAAAGCGTCTCAGAACGAGTGCCGCCTTGGAAACTCCAACGTGCAGAACTGCTGACATTGCGCATTCTCTTCGGTGGTGAATAGATCTAACCAAGGTTCTCCCCACTGCTGAAAGAGAACTTGCACCATCTCCGAGTGAAGATGCCATTTGTGATCCAACATGCACCTGGGGCTGAGTTCGTCCACCCTGGCGTTCAGTGTACCTGCCAGGTGTTGAACCACCAAGGAAATGCCTTGACGTTCCAGCCGCGTCCAGAGACGTAGAGCCTCCTGACATAGGGACCCCACTTCGCCCTGTTTGTTGCAGTACCACATGGAAGTGGTGTTGTCTGTGAACACCTGCACTACTCTCCCCTTGACAGAGGGAAGGAATGCTTTCAGTGCAAGTAGGATCGCGCTGAGCTCCAAAAGATTGATATGGAGCTTGAACTCTGATCTCCGCCGCTCCCATGTGTCCGTCACTACTGTGTGCTCCGGTTGGGGAAGGGAGAAGGATCTGCCGCTGACCCAACGCTGGTTCATGAGCCACCATTGCAAGTCCTGTGCAGTGCCCTCCGAGATCTGGACGTAGTCGGACAGGTTCCCCCGATGCTGCGTCCACTGGAACTTTAGGTCCCACTGCAGAGCCCACAAAAGCCATCTGGCATGATAGGTCACAGCAGGATGCAGGAGGCCATGAGGCCCAGCAGCCTCAGGGTCTTCCTGACCAAAACCCAGGACCAGGGCCGAAAGATCGGAATCATAGCCCGAATATCCCGGACTCGCTGTTTGGGAGGATAAACCCGAAACTGCGCCGTATCCAGAACCGCTCCGATGAAGAGGAGCTTCTGAGAGGGAATCAGTTGCAACTTTGGAACGTTGATGGAAAACCCCAGCAAATGCAGGAGGTCGGCCGTAGTCTGGAGGTGGGAGACGACTGCCTGGGGCGAGCCCGCCTTCAACAGTCAGTCGTCAAGATAGGAGAAGACTGAAATCCCTGATCAGCGCAGATGAGCTGCGACCACCGCTATCACTTTCGTGAACACCCGAGGGGTACTGGTAAGGCCGAAAGGGAGCACGGGGAATTGAAAGTGCTCGTGGCCTACCGTGAACCGTAGGTAACGCCGGTGGGCCAGCAGGATGGGGATATGAAAATAAGCATCCTGCAAGTCCAACGCTACTAGCCAGTCTTGCGGGTCTAGGGCAGACAAGACCTGAGCAAGCATGAGAATCTTGAACTTCTCCTTCCGGAGGAAGCACTTGACATTACCGGAGGTCTAAGATCGGATGTAGTCCCTTGTCCTTCTTTGAACCAGGAAGTAGTGGGAATAACAACCACGATCTACTTCTGGCATCGGAACGCGCTCGAAGGCCCCCTTGGCCAAGAGGGCCGCAACTTCCTGCTGGAGAAGTGCCAAGTGATCCCCCGACATGCGGTGGTACTGAGGTGGCATGGCTGGAGGGGTAGACTCGAAGGGAAGGGAGTAGCCCTTCGGACTATTTTCAGAACCCACCTGTCCGAGGTGATGGTGCGCCAGTGGGGAAGGTGATGGCGAATCCTGCCCCCCACTGGCATCTGGTGGGCCTGAAACACCGGACTAGGAAGGTTTTGAGGCAGCGGCGGTAGGGGCGGTGGTGGATTGACCTGCCTGCTGCCCTCTGGACCCACCACAGCGGGTCCCACGTCCGCGGCTGCGCTGACATTGCGGCTGCGCAGGCTTGCGGGACTGAAAGGAACGCGATTGGGCGCCCCGACTCTGACCCCGAGGGAGTACGCGAGGTGGCGAGACCCAAGGACTGCGCCGTAGCCCGAGAGTCCTTAAAGCGTTCCAGGGTGCTATCCGCCTTGTCACCAAAGAGGCGAGTGCCATCAAAGGGCATGCCCAACAAAGTGTTCTGGACATCCCCAGAGAAGCCAGTATTTCTGAGCCAAGCATAACGGCGAAGCCCCATTGTTGTGGAAAGTGCCCTGCTGAGGGAATCGGCTGTTTCAAGCCCACAACGGATAGTAAATTTAGCAGCATCCCTCCCTTCGGTAATGGCCTGGGAGAGAACCGCCCGTGCTTCCACAGGGCACTGAGGCAGCACCTGTGCCACGGTGTCCCACACAGAATGAGAATAGCGGCCCAACAGGCACGCAGTATTCACCCCTCGCAACCCAGAACTGGCAGAGGTGAAAATCTTTTTCCCAAACTGCTCCAGTTTCCTTGATTCCTTGTCCGGAGGAGCAGAAGGGAATGCGCTCGGCGAGGCAGAAGCCTGGACAACCAGACTCTCAGGCGTCGGGTGTTGTGTGAGAAAGCTGGGGTCGCCTGGTGCCGGGCGATGGCGGCGTGCCACACCCTTATCTACAGGGAACCCTGAATTAGGTTTGGTCCAGGTGCTCAACAGGATGTCAGTAAGCGCCTCCTTGAAGTGCAGCAGCGGCTCCGCGGAGGAGGACGGTGGCTGAAGCACCTCGGTCAGGAGATTGGTCCTGATAGGTATAGAGGGGAGGTTAAGAGCCTCAGCCGCCCTACGCAACACCACTGAAAAAGTCCCAACCTCCTCCGTAGCCACGGAAGAAGGGGAAAGTGTTACAGGGTGTGGAGAGAAATCCAGATCCACTGGACCCTTCTATGTCGCCTTCCCATTCAGGCTCATCCTCTCATTGAGCTGCAAGAGGGTCTTCAAACCCCTCCCAGTACTCCCCTTCATCCACCGGTTGTTGAGGAGGCTGGTGAGGATGAGGTGCCCGGGGAAATGGGACGAACTCCCCACCCAGAAATGGAATTGGGGGGTAAGATACCAGTCACAGTACGGCGCCGTCCGGCGACAGCGCCGGTGCCGAGGCTGGAGCCGGCAGCGCCGCAGGGCATGCTGCCAGCGGAGCCGAGGCCAAAGGTGGCAGCACGGGGGCAGACCCACCCAACGGGTCCGCGGGGCCCAAAGGCGCTCCGGAGGGACCCGATGAGGCAAACAAATGGCGCAACGCCGACACGAAGGCCTGTACCTCATCCGAAGTCGCGTGCGGTCACAGAAAGGGTGGGTAGGCCGAAGGCAACGACGGAGGCTCCAACGGAGCCAGGGAGGAGTGACCGCCCACCCCCTTCACTGCGTCCCGTGACCGGTGAGGGGTAGAGGAAGAGCGATGTCGCTTCTTTGACTTTTTCTGGCGCCTCGACTTACCTGTCCCTGATTCCGGTGAGCGATGCTGATAGCTCCGCAACCGGTCCCTCGACCTCCCGTGGGACCTTGATCGAGCATTTTTGATGGCTCCGCAACCGGTCCCTCGACCTCCTACGGGAGTGGGACCTTAATCTGTGTGGAACCGATTGCCGGACCTCTAACAACTTTCGGGAACGCTCCCGCAAAACTTTCGGCGCAATGGCCCGACAATCAGGGCATGCCTCGGGGTCATGGGCATGCCCCAAGCAGAAGAGACACACATCGTGCATGTCCGCTACCGACATGTTCCGACGGCAGGCCCTACAAGACTTAAACCCAGGCATCCCTACTGCACCAGGAGTCAAGTACTCAA
Source organism: Triturus cristatus (assembly GCF_964204655.1). Lineage (NCBI taxonomy): Eukaryota > Metazoa > Chordata > Amphibia > Caudata > Salamandridae > Triturus > Triturus cristatus. The sequence goes on from NC_140587.1 coordinate 618,072,187, forward strand.
CACAACAAGTTGTCAGAAACCAAGTTAAAACTTTTAACTAGGAGTACCGCTCTCTCTCGGAACTGACGTCAGCGCGCGTGGGCACGTCTAAGTAGCTCCGACGACATCATCTCGGTGGCTACGACGCCAGCGACGTACGCGGAGCTGTACAACGACGCCTACCGACGCGCAGGGGTACTGCTGATGAAAACTTTCCGGATCCAGTCCGACGCCTGGGGATATTCTAAGGTAAGGAATCTATCACTAACGTGTCTCTTTCAGATCTTACTTGCAGGTCGCTCAGGCTTTGTTTTTGGACAACCATACAGTTATCTAGGCGAGAATAGCCCACCCCATGATTTGAACTACTGAATCTATTAAAGAAATAGGTCTGTAGCAATGTGGATCATTTCTTTCGCCCTTTTTAAAGATTGGTACAATAATAGAACTGTACCATCTGTCAAGACAGCGTTCAGAACTTGTGTCAAGATTTTGGCTCATTTAACTGGATCAATTATAAAGAAATCGTCAGGTACTTCATCCAGGCCTGGGGCTTTATTTTTTGACATACCATAAATGGTCTCCTTAAGTTCCCCTTCCATAAAAGTCAAATTTGATTTACCCACCACTACCATGCTGTTAGACTCTAAATCATCAGCGGAATCAAACCCATAAATCCCCTAGAAGTGCTCCACCAAGTCTTCAGGGGAAGTATGTCAACCCAACCTGCCACTTACGTCCCCTGTATAAAAAAAGGGGTAAGTTACTATCTCCAATAATTGTGCACTATTCTTCAAGACACTGACCCTAAGAAGTTGATTCCCACACCACCTCACAGATGATTTTTTTTCTAGTGGCTACTGCAGTCTTATACATTTTTCTGCATAGAGCCACTTCCTTACTGTTACATGCGATTCTATATAAGGCTATGAGCGAATTTTTATAGGCTTTGGTGCAGGTGTGGTCAAACCACATAGATTCTGGAACAACAGACTTGCTCTTCCCTAAATGATGAGTCTCCCAGATGAACACTCATAGCCTAAAGAAATGACCCCCCTAGACAGGTGTATATATCCTGTCCACTAATCAGATGTAAATTATCCAGAATATTTTACAGGACCACCTTCGACAACCTCAGTCTACACCCCTGATCTACTGGCTTGAGGTCCCGCACCACAAAACCATTTTTGACCTTCACGCTCTTCCATTGACTGCAGTCAAGGGCCAGACACAAAGGATCATGGTAGCTGAATTGGCTCCATACTGCTCCAAGCTGTTTAACAAGGTACACTTAGCAGAGAGCCGAATATAATCAACCGAAGAGCTAGAATTTCACCCAACAAAGGTAAATAATTGTGACTTTTATTATAATTAAGGAGCATCAAGATATTACCTAAGAAATCGCATTGTCCTGTATGTTCAAAGTGGGGATTACCCTCAGGAAGCAGTTCCTCACCCCTTAAAAATTGCTGGGAGCATAATAGGGCATTAAAGTCCCCCAACAAGATCACCCCTGGTGGGACACGTTGCTTTTCCATAAACCAACCAAGAAACAAATATAACGTCCTTAAGTGGTCATATGGAGTGTCCTTTGAATGAGAATTATAAAAATTTTAAACTAAGTGACTGGGCGAATACTTAAACGACAAGGTAAATGCCAAAAGAAACTGAGAGCCCATGCATATCTGGGACATCTTACAAGGGATATCAAGGGCATCAATGTGATTAAACCACCCTTGGCTCTACCTCTGACCGAAGGGATGGCCGGCAAGAAAAAATAACTGTAATCATCTAAATAGAAAGTCGATCCAGTTTCACAGGTCTCCTGAAGCCCCAGGATATGATTTTCCTTTATTAGACTCTTCTCATCCAATTGCTTGCTGCCTAGAACCGCCACATTCCAGCTCATAATATCAAAATGGGTATTCATGGTAAGGTTACCAATGGGGATCAAGGTTGGCACTGAACTCTCAATCCTCCCCTGCGTCAAGGGTACAATATCAATGGGGGTAGGTAGTCAGTCCTTAAAATTGAGAGAACTTAGTAAACTAAATCTGTTCTTAAGCTGAATGGGCTCTGCCCCATCACTGTTTCCTACATGCCACCTCAGGGAGTTCTCAAAAAGTCTCTCAAAAACTGTGGGTGGGTAAAAGCAATCTAAAGGTAAAACTTGAATGCAGGGTGCTAGGAATTGATCTGCACAGCCTGAAGTAAAAACTGCCTGGACCAATAGGGCTGATCAAAGTAAACTATAAACAGTCCCATGTTTTTTCCCTCAACCCACCCCACTCAGTTCTTCTAACCATAATGATATATTTGGCTAAATGTCCCCCAAACCTCTGTTGATTGGTCCACCAATGTATTACTTTGCTCTTCAAATCATAAAAGGGTCCCTCTCATTCCTTCTCTTTAAGGTGGCACCATTTACAAAATTGCTACCAATCGGGTTGATTCAGATGGCAAGTTAGGTCTATGGCTGAAAATAGATGGCCTAATAAGAGGGACAGTTGGTCGTTAAAGGGCATCACAGGCCCTCACATTATCAACTTCAGTGACTCCTAGGAGCATGGCACCCTGTGCACTACGCCCTGTCTGTAACAATGACTGTTTACCTCTCTCATGGATTGGACAGCTAGGACTTAGATTCTTCGAGGGAGACTGTTGTTGTTGACTGGTTCCTATCTCTCATGGTCGGTCTCTGGTCTAGCGGAGGGGTATTTCCCTGCCACCCTGCTCTGATGCTCTATTAAGAGACTTGACTGTCCCTCATGGGGATGATTAGAGGTCCCGTTGGGAGCTATGTCAGCATGGCTCACAAGGTCAAACATTTCCTCAGTTAAAGAGCCTATGGCATCCTTCATAAGTGATTCAATTCTACAAAAGAAATTAATCAACAAAGGTTCAACACTTGATATTATGCCAGTCGTTATTATACATAAATCCTCTTTAATGATCTGAGACAGAACACCAGCCTTAGGTGACCTGCCTCTTCCATTGTATTCACTTTCACTCCACAGGGGCCTTTTTGTGCCCAAATCCCTTTTCTTCATTTTCATAGCTGGCGGGGGGAAGGGTGGGTTTTGTGTCTGTGTGTGTGTGTGTGTGTGTGTGTGTGTCTCTGGATGGATGTCCACTGCTATAACTCCCTTGTAGCCTTCTGCTCTTAATGGGGAAACCACCTGATCACCCTCAATCTCGCATACATAGTCACTTTTAGAGTCCTCCTTTGAGCGAGAAACGAGAGACATAGATGGGTTCCCACCTAGTCCTACCTCTTTTTCAGCAGACTGGATTTAGTCACTTATGGCTCCCACAGCTCAGGTTAGATAAGAAATAATAAAGCGACAATCCTCAGATGCTTGTGAGGCCGCTACCTCTGCAGGACACAGAGACTTACTTTTGCCCATGATAAAACAGATATGGGCTCAAGTCCCAGCCTGACGATGTCCTAAACAAAGTGTCGACACACGAACACCGTGCTAGTGAAAAGATCCACAGTTTAGCAGGGATTATATCCACCCCAAGAACGCCACAAATTTGCGGGGCAAAAATCACAATAAACAGTAGAGTCACATTGTGATTCCCAAAGGTGAATGGGGACTAGTTCCCACCCTAGATGTACTGCAATGAGTTAAGGATCAATGTTCTCAGGGTCCACACAAACCGGTCCAGCGCGACCTCCGGCAACATTCTGGCAATCGTGCAACAAAAAAGCAAGAAAGAAGAAAAAAAAAAGACAAGCTAAGGGGTGAGCCACGGATACCACAGGGACCTTCATGGTGGGGGGGGGGAGATGACAGAACTAAGGGGGGCGGCCCTGCCCTGGCATGGACGTGCCCACCCTTGGCTTTGCCTGGGTGTAGCCCACACATGACCTATGCTGCGGGAGATCTGACGGCACTTTCAAATGTGTGGGGTACCTCCCGGCGCTATCGTATGTGGGGCTTGAAGTTTCCAAAAGCAGGGTTTTGTCTGTCTCGCACTGTGGAAGATCTGGCAGCACTTTCAAGTGGGTGGGGGCTCCTCACCCAACCCCTCTGGTAGCGCGCCTCATGGCACTATGGTATTTGGGGCCTGGAGCCCCCAAAAGCAGTGTTTCGTCTGTCCCTCATATCCATTTCTCTCATCATATTGGGGGAAAAAATCACCACCTTTATCAAAATTGTCATCAAAAGAATCTGTTGTAAAGGTTGTGTGAAGTGTAAGCCCTACCGCATGGTAAGGGCAAGGTAGCAGAATCTGAAGGGTTACCGGTTGGCTGCATTATGTGGGATGAGGGAGTGGCCTTGGACTAGGTCAGGGTGAATTCTGCTCAGGGGCGGAGAGCAAAGTGTGTTGAAATCGTGCAGTCCCATATGGCTTTCAGATTCATTTGAGTACAGTTGTTGCGGTCCTGGAATTGTGTTACGACTCCAACCTCACAGGCATACTTCATGAGGGTCTCTCTTAGACATCTGTTTGCAACAGTCTCTGCTTAGTTTGAATCCTGTTGACATAGGTGGTGACAATTTTCCTTGCACACTGGGAAAAGCATGTGAAAAAGTCTTGAAAAGACTAAGAAGTAGCAATGGATCTGAAAGGAACCAACACTAGCGCACATAGGTGACTCTTTGATGCAGTTTTGCTGGTCACTTCTGAAGCAGAAAAATAGACCACATACTGGTATTGCTTTCAAGTTTCCAGATCCAGTCTGACGCCTGGGGAATATTCAAAAGGTGAGGAAGGAATGGTTTCTTACTTGTAATCCCAGTTCTCTCTTGGGGAAATCTCCATTGAAGTCATAAGCACGGAAAAGTCCCGCCCACGTGCTGGATCCCAGAACACTTCTTATAATATATCTTCTTAAGTGTAGATGTTCACCTTTCTTCGGGTAGGCCTGGAGAAACATCAAAGACATGTATATTTTGCAGCCTGTAAGAAAGGCTACAATGGCCAAATTCTTCAGATTGCATTATACAGGAAAGAGGAATTCTTAGACCTGGTCAGTCCACCGGCCGCAAGGAAACTTTACTGCCAATTGAGAATGGGTTGTCTTCCGCTTAGGTCATTTACATCTGGATGGGACGCCAATAAAACCACTGCTTGTCTGGCCTGTAGCTATATACTTGAGGATGAAAAACATGTCTTTTTCTTCTGCCCAATATATCTACACCAAAGGAAACGCTGGATCAAGCCCCTTTGCAATAATCTTGGCTTTAGAGAATGCGAAAAAGCAATGAGAATTTTAAAATATGACACAAAACCTCTGATAGTTTTCGCTGTTTCCCGGTTCCTCAACTCTGTCTGGTTATCACGTAGGAAATTTTTATAATCGATTATCTTGCCAAACATTTTTCTGCTCATCTTGAATGTAATGTGTTATTTCGAAAATGATTGGATTGGCTCTATTTTTTTTTTTTTTTTAAGATTTTTATTTGTATTATCTATTGTGATAATGATTGCCGCTTTTATGGTCATTGAACCGAAATAAAGCTTTTATTGATGATGGCATTATATGGGTAATACATATATATGTATGTGTATATATATATGTATATATATATTATCTACTGGCGGTCGCCAGTAGATAGTTATAGTTAGGACCGTGTTTCCATAGGAAATCTCAAAATTCTATTTTGAATAACTTTGGCACCGGTTGACGAATCTTCGCGAAATTTTCAAAACTAATGGGGCGCTCCGCTCAGCTCCTACCCTGAAAGTCTCGGGGGGATTCTTCAAGCGGGGGCCGAGAAAAAAGGGGGGTCCCAAAACGCGTTTTCCCCATGCATTTTCCCATAGGACCTTTAGTCGAAGGTACAGCCCGAACGGCTGAACAGAATTACTTGAAATTTGGCAGAGAGGTAGTCCTCAGGTCAGGGATGTGCCTTTTGCATATATGGAGTTAATCTGTTCAGTAGTTCCTGAGAAAATTGCATTTAAAAGCACATACATATCTATAGCCGCGCACCATAACGTGCGCGAGCGTAATTCTGATTGGTTGTTACATGTCAGTCAACGTTCGAATCGGTCGAAATCAGGAAGTGTCGGCCGCCATTTTGTTTGTTTTCAGTGCGAGAGTGGAAAAGGAAGATGGCGAACGTGAAAAGGGGGCAGGGTAGAGAGTTCCTGACCCCCTAGCCTTTGTCAGGGGGTCCCTGAAGGACCCCGAAGGCAGAAAAAAAAATAAAAAACTTTTTTTTTAAATCGCGGGGGTGCGCGCACCGTGAAAAACCATAAAAAATAAATAAATAAATAATATGTAGTTTATTGAAAAATAAATATATAAAAAAAATAATAATACATACATAACTTAGCATTTAAAAAAACGTACAAATTCACAGAAAAAACCATAGGTTTCACACACGTTATAGTTAGGAATTAGCATTTAAAAAACCTTGCAAATTTACTTAAAAAACCATAGGTTTCACACATGTTATAGTTAGGTGGATATTTCACTCGTAAAAAATCAATCAAATTCCACCGTTATAGTTAGTCCAGATAACTATAACTCGCGCACCCGCCACTCTATCACAAGGATGATGTCATCAGTGATGTCAAGAGTGATGCCACTGACCATGTCATGAGTGATGTAATATGTGACATCATGAGCAGAGGATTGCGGGCGCGCGAGTTATAGTTATCTGAACTAACTATAACGGTGGAATTTCATTGGTTTTTTACGAGTGAAATATCCACCTAACTATAACATGTGTGAAACCTATGGTTTTTTAAGTGAATATATATATATATATATATATATATATATATATATATATATATATATGTATGGCTGTTTAAATCTCTTTCACTAACCCTTTTTAAAATGTGAAAGATGAGGAATGAGAGGACAGGTTAGCCCAATAAGACTGCCTTTATGTAAATGTGAAAACAGCAGCTCCTCGCTTTTTTGAATTTCTATGTAGATGGACATGGAGCAGTTCTCCTGTTATATGCATAAACGTTACTCACAATTGCTTTGGCGCTTGTACCTTTTGATTTAAATTTGGAGCACACACCTCCCTTTCACCAGCCCCTTTCCCTTTCCCTTTACCAGTACCACGCGGTGCCATTATGATTCCATTATCGGCATACGCTATGAAGGGGGAGGTGTTGAGGAGGTTGCCAGAGGAACATTGCCTACAGCAGCTATATGCTAATTAGATTGTTTGCGCGCATGGACTGGGGAGCAGTTCTCCCATGTTATGCACATGCACACCCTGTTTCTGCTACAGCGCATGCGCTGTGTGTCAGAATTCCAGAGGCCAAGCCGGAAAAGGAAACCACCCAGACCCCTCCATGATAGTAATACCAGTACCGGCACCTCATTACCGGCGAACGCAATGAAGGGGTAGGTGTGGAGGAGGTAGCCCGCGTTTCAACTCGTAAGTAGAAGTACTATGTGATTAGCTTCTCTGAGCCATTTAGCTCAGCACCACTTGTGCTCGGGATCTGCATCCCTCATTTCTGTGTATTTTATTATTGTTTTTTCAGCCCGGCCATGTGCGGGCGTCCATTGCACTTGCCTATAGAGGGACAGTCTCAGCAGGGCTAGGTAAGCAAACTATGGGCACTATGAATCTTGTGTGTTACCAGCCTAGTATTCCTGGTGGGACCTTTATCAGGCAATATGTGATTGCTTTGGACGCCACATAGGGATGGGACTCTATTTCAATGATGGGTGTCTCGTGTGACTGTTAATTCTTTATTTCTTCTTCTTTTTGACTAGAACCATTGAGCACACAGCTGTGGCACATTATGAGGCATCAAGTTTTACTGAAGTCCATATGTTTGGTTTATTTTGTTTCTCTTTCCTAGGTATTAATCATGAGCGGTATCCATCATACAGCTGTTGCCATACCGAGGGTATACAAGTTGCTTTTCCGCCCCGATTGAGATAGAGGGTATTTTATCTCATTGACACTGTTCACGTGCACTTCACTTATTTGAATTATTATGGTCCTGAAGAAGCGCAAATGACACTGGTTGGGCGAGATAAGCGCGAAACATGTCGACCTATGACCTATGACACCCAGGCATAGTGAGCCTTTGGGGCAATGTTTTATTGAGCGGTTTTTGGACTGCGAAGGGTACAACAGTTACATTGTCGCTTCATGTTGTCCCCTTTTTTTACTCATTAACTATCTTGCACGCACATTCCCTTTTTTACTCTCATTGAACCCACTCCCCACACACCCTCATGCACCATCCGGCAGTCCTATAAAAGATCTCCGATAAAGTGACCCTTCGGGGGACCCGTAGGGAATTGCAGCGCCGGCCCTACGAGGAGCAACTGCCCGATGATGAAGCATGACACCCCTTGGGGTGTGTGAGGGCCTCAGAGGACGAAAAGTGTTTTTCCCCTCACTTGTGGGTACCCCTTACCTAAGGTTTCTCTTTCTTTGTTCACATTTTTCTTTCTTGTTAAATGCACGGGTGACTTTTTGCACCCTTAAGTATGGGTGACTTTTTGCATCCTGCTTTAGGAACAGTGACCTCTTGTTGGTTTAAAATGTATGCATCAGGAGCATGGACACTGGACCTTTAATAGCTCCTAGGTCCCCCCCCCCCTCTATTGTTTAACATATATTGTACGGCGGTTCAGCCGAGGGACTCTACTATCCTTGTCTGTCTTTCTTCTTCTTTTTCTCAGACACACGAGTACCCATTATATTGACACTGGGAGTAGTTGCCATACTCCTTCTTGACTCACTTGTGACTACAGAGATTTCGTCCCTCTATCTTTAAGTGAGATCAATAAGGCTAGGGGCCCTAGGGTATTATAGAGGCTGCGACCTAGGTCTGTCTCATGTATTAATTTTATTTAATATCATCGGTGTTATTGGGTATCTGGTACTTCCACCTTAATGCAGTAGTTTGGATACTGAGCGCTTGCCAGTCCATTTTTGCACTGCTATTACCTTTACAATGCGGGCTTATATGGCGATTTTTTACAGCAGCTCCTCGCTTTTTTGAATTTCTATGTAGATGGACATGGGAGCAGTTCTCCTGTTATATGCATAAACGTTACTCACAATTGCTTTAGCGCTTGTACCTTTTGATTGAAATTTGGAGCACACACCTCCCTTTCACCAGCCCCTTTCCGTTTACCAGTACCACGCGGAGCCATTATGATTCCATTATCGGCATACGCTATGAAGGGGGAGGTGTTGAGGAGGTTGCCAGAGGAACATTGCCTACAGCAGCTATATGCTAATTAGATTGGTTGCGCGCATGGACTGGGGAGCAGTTCTCCCGTGTTATGCACATGCGCACCCTGTTTCTGCTACAGCTCATGCGCTGTGTGTCAGAATTCCGGAGGCCAAGCCGGAAAAGGACACCACCCAGACCCCTCCTTTATATTAATACCAGTCCCGGCACCTCATTACCTGTTTTTGCTACAGCGCATGCGCTGTGTGTCAGAATTCCGGAGGCCAAGCCGGAAAAGGAAACCACCCAGACCCCTCCATTATATTAATACCAGTCCCGGCACCTCATTACCGGCAAACGCAATGAAGGGGTAGGTGTGGAGGAGGTAGCCCGCGTTTCAACTCGTAAGTAGAAGTACTATGTGATTAGCTTCTCTGAGCCATTTAGCTCAGCACCACTTGTGCTCGGGATCTGCATCCCTCATTTCTGTGTATTTTATTATTGTTTTTTCAGCCCGGCCATGTGCGGGCGTCCATTGCACTTGCCTATAGAGGGACTGTCTCAGCAGGGCTAGGTAAGCAAACTATGGGCACTATGAATCTTGTGTGTTACCAGCCTAGTATTCCTGGTGGGACCTTTATCAGGCAATATGTGATTGCTTTGGACGCCACATAGGGATGGGACTCTATTTCAATGATGGGTGTCTCGTGTGACTGTTAATTCTTTATTTCTTCTTCTTTTTGACTAGAACCAATGTGCACACAGCTGTGGCACATTATGAGGCATCAGGTTTTACTGAAGTCCATATGTTTGGTTTATTTTGTTTCTCTTTCCTAGGTATAAATCAGGAGCGGTATCCATCATACAGCTGTTGCCATACCGAGGGTAAACAAGTTGCTTTTCCGCCCTGATTGAGATAGAGGGTATTTTGATGGCGCGGATCCAAGATGGCGGAGTAAGGGTCCGCGCAGAGCAGCTCGCCCAGAGGCTCCGTCCTTCCCTCTGCTCGCGGTGAAAGAGATACGGACACAATGCTTTGAGCTAAACTGAACTACGGAGGATAGACCCCCCTCATACAGACGGAGAAAGTAGAGGATTATACTTCTCGAGCTGCAACCATAAGAAACGGCTAAGGGGTGGATTTACCCGATGCTAAATCCAACGGAAACGGTCCGGTTACTCCGACGCACGCTACAAGGTCTGCGTGGGAGCTCTGGGCTCGGCTGGTTTGGTCTTAGGTTTGGTCTTAGGTTTCGGACTTTTGCTTTCCCTCACCTTGCCTGGTGTTCAAAGAAGATGCCTCCGAAAAACCAGCCCCGCTTAAGAAGGAACAGTAAACAAACAACGGGAGCCGCGGCCCCTCTGGCTATAACGGGACGAGCGGCAATAACTGTGTTACCTTTGGTCACTCCGGCGGGAGCTGAAGGAAATGAGGGATTAAAGAACAAAGAGCCTCACGCTGAACTCGAGAAACCGGCTGAGAAAACGACTTTACCCCTGACGCTAACTGAGCTTGCCGAGCCACAATCGCAGGAGAAAGGAAACATGGATAAACAGGTACTGAGGCCACCCATATCATGTTCACATGTTAAGAGCTCTGCTCGAAATACAGCTAAGTTGATGGACCAATCTTCGGTTGGAGAGGGGGGGCTGGCCCAGGGTGAAATAGCTGGTCTCTTAAATGCAGAAACTATTCTGAAAGATTCCTCGGGTACTAAGGAGGTTCAATTAGACAAAGTGAATACTGCGAATACTGCTAATATACTGGGGGCTAAACATTTAAAGTTTACGGCCAGTGATACACGGACAGCATCTGATACAGTTGCCACTGGTTCAACAAGTCCATTAAAGGATTGCATGCCGGTCGGAGCGCAAATAACAGTTACAATGTCTCCTACAATCTCTGAAACAATTGAAGCCCTTTCCTCCGGCACAAAACCCGTTTTGCAGGCTTCTGGGGGGCCCCGCACCGAGATACTGGGTCTTACCTCGGTCGTTGAACCGGCTGGCAAACCTCAAACGGAGATACTGGAGGCTCGGACCTGTGAGGCAGATGCATGCACTCAAGGGGGGAAAGAGCTACCAGTGGAAATCGTGGAATCTCCGAGGGTAACGGACATTGTGGAGCATTCTGGCACTACAGACTCCACTGAGCAGGACTCTTTTGAGGAACTGGATGACGAAATAGAGGCAGAGGACGAGGTGGGGGAAAGGCGAGAGAGAGACTGCAAGGCCAAATCATATGGTGTTAGAGGTCGCAAACCTAAAGGCAAGCCTAAGTTTAAAAGAGGAGGAAAGACGGATGCCATATCAAACCGGCTCACTATAAATAATGCTCAAAGCCTTAAGAAAAAGCAGCCAGACAAGAGCCCTTTAAGAAAATGGATAGAAACTAAAGGTCTTGTTAAAAATATGACTTTGAGACTATCTGGAAATAGCTTTACTGAAACCTTAGAAAATGGTGAATCACTATCTTATTCTTCCGCTTGCCCTGCTACTGCTACTGCTTTGCCTAGCCCACCTCCTGTACATTCGGATGATTCTCAAGTGCAAGCAGTCATAAATCCGCAACTCAAAGCAATAATAGCTCATCCATCGACATGTGATGCCCTTACCCCACCCACTGAGAGATATACACCTGTAATAATACCTCTTCCACTCTCTCAAGCGAAACACTCTTGCACAACCGAAAAAGGATCAAGGCAAGAAGTGGCTGAACCTTCCTCAGTAGATATTATTCTTCAGATTTTAAACGAACAACGGGCCGAAGCCCAAGAACACTTTCTTCAACTGAGGGAGGACAACAGCAAAATGCAAGTATCACTACAAGAACTGACTTCTAAATTGGGGGGGGATCTCTCAGGATATTGCTTGACTCCAACAACGGGTGGTGGAGATTGAAGAGACCAGTACGAAAACGATATCTACAATCGACAAACATGATATACAATTGTCTGCGCTTGAACTAAAAATTGAAGATTTGGAAAACCGGCAGAGACGTTCCAACCTGAGACTTTTTGGGATACCTGAAGGGTCTGAGGGCTCTGACCCCAGGGCCTACTTAGTAGGGGTTCTCCAGAAAGCCTTCCCAGACTTGGCAGACTGGGACTGGGACTCACAAATTCAACGCGCTCATCGCCTTCCCCTGGTTCTGAGGAACAGGGGAAACCAGTTCCCACGTCCTTTTTTGATTTTTTTTGGCAATTTTTTACTCCGCCAAGCAGTCTGGCAGAAAGCACGTCCTAATTCCCCCATAGTTATTGGGGAACTTTCAATTTTTGTTCGCTCCGATCTCAGCAAGGAAACGATGGATAAACGCTGGAAGCTCCGTAAATTGATAGATCCTATCAAATCTAGCGGGGGCCAGGCGTTTTTACAAGAGCCGGCTCGTCTAAAAGTCATTAAAAACGGATATACTAATTTTTTTAATGATGTTAAAGCAGCTGAAGCATATGTATCTAGCGTCTATACAGACAAGAATTAGCTAGGGGGGAAAAAAAAAATTTTGTATCCCCAATCTCAATATAATTTACAAATGTATATTTATAACTGCAAGGTCTTCCTCCACAAACTTGCTGGCAGCTGATGGATCTCACTATCTAGCTTTACGAATAGGACGCTTGTAGGATATATAGGACCGCTCTTAAAGAAATAATGGTTAACCCTATTGGAATATCTCCAACTACTGATATTATGATATGTCTTCATTAAGGGGGGGTAAAATCCTCTTTTTTTTTCTTTATTTAGTTATCTATCTTTTTTTTCCCCAGCAAAGGGAGGGAAGTACGGGGTTCTCTTGGGTGTCCAGCTACTGCGGCTGCCCCTCCAGCGGCAGCTGTTACTCAAGGGCGGTTCTTCCCCGGCTGGGGTAGGAACCAGGGGGGGGAGGGAGGGAGGGGGGAGGGCGGGAGGGGGGGGTTGGGGGGTGGAGGAAACACAGTAAAAAAATGTATGCAGGCTGACGAAGATGGATTTTGTGAATTTATATCAGTTCTTTTTTCTTCTTCTCTATTTTTGCTTATATTACAAGTAATAGGAAATGTATTGGGGTATCTCGTGCCTGATCTTGTGCCTGAAGGTAGGCTTTGCTCCTTTCTTAACAAATGAATTAAATAAAGTGTTTAGCCTGGAATGTAGCTGGACTGAATAGTAGAAATAAGAGATCCCTAATCACAGAAGAATTAAAATTACACAACCCCCATATCGTTCTCCTTTCTGAGACACATATAGCCGGGAAAGATAAGAAACTACTTAATCAGTTGGGTTATGATACTGTGACCTGTTCGAGCTTGGGACATTCTACTAGAGGAGTGGCTATTCTAAAGGACAAACGCTTTAGAGCTGAGGTATTACAGACTCTTAGTGACAACGATGGTAGATGGGCGATTGCCCAGCTTTGTTTCGAGAATCTCAAATATGTCCTATGTGTGGTCTATGGCTCTAATACGGATGAACCAAGGGTCTTTGATCATTTGAATATCAAACTCTTGGACTGGGAGGGAGAACTTATTGTTATGGGGGATTTTAATTGCATAATGGATTATAAAATAGACACAACCAGGCCCGGCTCCTTTCAAAGGATGCGTAAAACTAGGTCATCTATTCTTGACCTATGTCGTATCCATAATATCAAAGATGCTTGGCGACACTTATATCCAAAATCACCAGGTTACACATATTACTCAGCACCCCATAAAATGTGCTCAAGATTGGACATGGCACTAATAAGTGATAATTTGTTAAAGATTAGCACTATGATTTTATGCCCCCGCATCTCCTCTGATCACAATGCGATAATTCTTATAATTACCAAACCACACAATAAGACTCTACCTAGACCGTTCTCTTTTCCCAGATATTTGATCTCAGACTCGCAATATCTGACACAGCTTAAACTACATCTCATAGAATTCATAGACATTAATATAGACTCTGCCTCGTGCAGTACGGTATGGGATGCTTGTAAAGCAAGCATTAGGGGCTTCACTCAAGCATATACATTTAGACAAAATTTGGAACGTAAAAAACGCAACGCCCAACTCATATTAAAAATAACTACCCAAGAAGAATTATTGGCTTCAGCGCTTCAATTAAACTCACCACTGACTACAGAAGTAGGACTTAAACTTGGAATTTTAAAAAACGAAGCTAAAACTAAGCTCATGCAAAAGAGCAGCATTAATATACATAAATTTAAAATAGCACAATATGAGGGAGGGGACAAAATCGGGAAAATTTTGGCTTATAAAGTTGCTGAGGACAGAGCCCGTACTCTGATTACAGGAATTCGAGGGGATGATAATAAAATTTATAATCAACCAACAGATATAATAAAACAATTTGCTGACTATTATAGAAAGTTATATACTTCAGAAAACACCCCCAACCCAGATGCAATTAGGGACTATTTGGACAAACATATAATTAACTTACAACCCATACCGGGGATTGACTCTCTGTCGGACAGCATTACAATGGCAGAACTACATCAGGCTATATCTTTGCTACCTGCAGGGAAGGCGACGGGGGAGGATTTAATACCTCTGGAAATATACAAAGTATGTTTAGCTGAACTGGAGTCTCTTTTTTTGAAGGTATTGCAATCAGTTGGGCTCAATGGGAAAACACCCAAGTCATGGAATAGGGCGAAAATAATTTTTTTTTTAAAGAAAGATAAACCAAAGGAGGAGAGGGGGTCATACCGACCCATATCCTTGATAAATTCTGATGCAAAAATATATGCTAAAATTCTGGCACTGAGACTGGCTCCTATTCTGCCCAAAATCATTAATCCACAACAACACGGATTTATAACTGGGAGAGACACTACCATACATGTTAATATGGCTATCACGGCATTTGATGTAGCAGAGCAGGAGTCCACCCCACTCGGCATGATCTTGCTAGACGCGGAGAAAGCTTTTGACCGAGTGGGGTGGGACTACTTATGGTCCGTCTTGTCTAAGATGGGGTTTAGGGGTCAATTTCTAAGGGGTGTACAGGCTCTTTATGACAACCCATCGGCCTGTATTGGTTACGGGGGCTTGACCTCCTCAGATTTTTTAATACTTCGTGGCACACGTCAGGGATGCCCTCTATCACCCCTGCTATTCGCCCTTTCATTAGAACCATTTTCTCTGCTCTTCAGTCCCAAACCCAAATTGTACCTTTTAATTCCGGCTTACAAACGCTTAAAATAACTGCATACGCTGATGATATCGCAGTTTACTCACAAGATATTGAGGAGGCATTAAAAGGTATTGTTTTCGAGGCTAATACATTTGGGGATATATCTGGGTATAAACTTAACTATCAAAAGACTCAGGTTATCGCTAATTATACCCCAGTCTCTTCAGTCCCCGAGATTTGCAAAAATGCTACATACCTAGGTGTTAAACTCACAGCTAAAATTCAAGAAATCAACAACTTGAATTATAATACACTAACAAAATCGACTATCTTATTACTAAAAAAATGGCACAGATTACCCTTGAATCTAATTGGGAGAATCAATTTGATAAAGATGAAAATATTACCTAAATATTTGTATTTATTTCGCTCTATTCCACTGACTTTAAATAATATGTTCTTTAAACAATTAGATGCTGCATTTAGTAGATTTATTTGGGGCTTTAAAAAAGCAAGAAGATCGCTGAATCTTCTGAAAAACAACATAAACATGGGAGGTCTTAACTTTCCTGATTTCAAGATGTATTTTTGGTCCGCTTTTGTGCTGCGTATTCGCTCTCTACTTAAAAAAGAAGGAACACTTTTTTTTCACACTTTTATGCTAAAACAGGATTCAAATATGTTTTTGCTACGAGCTAACGACCCTAATTACTACAAAAGAGTGAAATTTAAGAGTGCTAAAGCTTTAATAAAGATTTGGGGCAATATATCAAAACATTGTAAAATCACCTATTTTCATTCAAAGTTACCACTGTGGGGCAACCCGGGTCTGCCGGGAATATTCAACGATAACAGTGCTTATAGCTGGGCTAGGACGGGTATCAGTGTCTTAGGAGACCTTTACGGTACACATGGGTTTTTAGATTTTAATACCCTTAAGTTGCTATATGATATTCCTGAAACTATGAGATATAAACATTTACAGATACATGACTACTTGATTAATAAAAAACAACTTACGACGGTCTTAGATAGCGATATATTGAACTACCTATATTCAGCTAAAAATAAATCAGTAATAAGTGACACTTATCGTCTTCTAACCAGCTTGAAAGCAAATGATTGCTCTAAATTAGCTGATAAATGGGGAAAGCTAATAGGCATAAATATTACACCGAGGAAGATAGAGTGTTCTTTGTCAAATATTAATAAAAGGGTCCGTTCATCTAGTTTAAGACTTCAACAGTTCAGAACGAGCTGTATGTTATATTACACGCCCAAAATAATAGCTAAGTGGTCTCACAACAATTTATATAGCGATCGAACAAAATGCCCTAAATGCTCGGCCGAGGCCGTTGATCTGGTACATATGCTGTTCTCATGCCCTACTTTTGGGACCTTTTGGGGGGACATTCAAAGAGTTTTAAAAATTAAGACGGTTCAACTACCCTCATTCAACGCTGCCTCGGTCTTGTTGGATATATATCCCATCTCTTTTCCACAGGCAGGCCTGGCCTCAATCCTTATGTCTTGCGCTAAGCTAACATTGGCCAGAGCTTGGACCCGCCCTGATCCACCTACGGTATGGGACTGGTGGACACTGGTAACTGAGATTCACTTGATGGAGTTAGCATTAGCAAATTTAGGAGGGATACGCTCCTTGAGTAAATATGAAAAGAATTGGGGAACTTTTATGGAATGATCCGGCTATTGCGATTTGTTTAGTACTACGAAACATTCTTTCATATTTCTTTTTTGTTATATTCACAAATGTATGCATCAATGTATATTGTCTCTTTTGTCTTCTGTCAGCCTGTTTACAAATAAAAAATTAAAAAAAAAAAAAAAAAAAAAAAGAGATAGAGGGTATTTTATCTCATTGACACTGTTCACGTGCACTTCACTTATTTGAATTATTATGGTCCTGAAGAAGCGCAAATGACCCTGGTTGGGCGAGATAAGCGCGAAACATGTTGACCTATGACACCCAGGCATAGTGAGCCTTTGGGGCAATGTTTTATTGAGCGGTTTTTGGACTGCGAAGGGTACAACAGTTACATTGTCGCTGCATGTTGACCCCTTTTTTTACTCATTTACTATCTTGCACGCACATTCCCTTTTTTTACCCTCATTGAACCCACTCCCCACACACCCTCATGCACCATCCGGCAGTCCTATAAAAGATCTCCGAAAAAGTGACCCTTCGGGGGACCCGTAGGGAATTGCAGCGCCGGCCCTACGAGGAGCAACTGCCCGATGATGAAGCATGACACCCCTTGGGGTGTGGGAGGGCATCGGAGGACGAAAAGTGTTTTTTCCCCTCACTTGTGGGTACCCCTTACCTAAGGTTTCTCTTTCTTTGTTCACATTTTTCTTTCTTGTTAAATGCACGGGTGACTTTTTGAACCCTTAAGTATGGGTGACTTTTTGCATCCTGCTTTAGGAACAGTGTCCTCTTGTTGGTTTAAAATGTATGCATGAGGAGCATGGACACTGGACCTTTAATAGCTCCTAGGTCACCCCCCCTCTATTGTTTAACACAAAACAGCGTTTGAGCCTTTAAGGGCCCAGAGAATACCAGTATCCCATAAAGCACAGCAGGTGACAGTTGCTTCAGTTCTTTTTTTCAGAGAAGTGGCAGTACTAGATAGGGAAATCGGCCAAGAATTGCCTGTCACTTCCACCGAGAAGGGGGAAGGGGGTTGCTTATGGCTTCAATAGAGATTCCCCTGTGAGAGAACTGGGATTACAGTCAAGAAACCATTCCTTCTCTCTCAGGGGATCTCCATTGATAGTCATAAGCACTGAATGGAGTACAAACCCATCCCCACAGAATTGCAGTAGCCGCTTTCCCCCTTGTAGAATGAGCTTTAGGTCTACCGGATAGAACCTTATTTGCCTTCTGATGACGTGAGAGAATGCAAGCACCATCTATCAGGATACAGACTGATGCTAAACCTGAAAGGACTGGTCCAAAGTATACAAACAATTTGTCTGTTTTGCAGATACCTTATGTTTTGTTCGGTTAAAATGTTATGACTTGGCTGGCATCTAGAGAATGATCTGAATAATGGGAAAATCTGAAATAACTTCCGGTAGGAATTTTGTATGAGTCCTCATGTCCACCTTACTAGAATAGAACACAGTGTATGGTTTGTGAAAACATAACACCTGAATTTCACTAGCCCTACGTACTGACGTGACAGCTATGAGGAAAGCAACATTCAAAGAGATATTGCAACGAGGATTTATGAATGGGCTCAAAAGGGACATGCATGAGGCATGAAAGGACTATATTCAACTCCCAGAGAGGGGCTGGACGCCCTATTGTAGGGGAAAACTTTTGCAAACTCTCTAAGAAAGACTGATAATAGGAATTCTGGGGGAAAAAAAGATTTGTGAAGGACATTTTCTGTAGGTAATAATTGCTGCCAAATTATTTTTTATAGAAGAAAGCTGTAAGCCTGATTTGGCCAGATAAAACAAAAATGGAAGAATCACTTCTTGACTGCCCATTGGATTAAAGTTCTTGTCAAAACACCAGATACAAAATCTCTTCCATTTAAATGAATAAACCAAATATGTTGAAGGTCGTTTATATTCCTTGAGCATGTTCATGCTTTCTTGTGGAAAGTTCAAATGCCATATTGTACTAGCTCAGGGTCCATGCTGGCAAACTCGAAGAGAAGAGGTTGGCGATAAACTATCTGACCGCCCAACTTCCTGAGAAGGTTCGGTCTGCTTGGCAGCTTCACATGTGGATGCTCAGACATGTGAATAAAGACTGTGAACCTCGATTGCCAGGGACAATCTGGAACTATCAAGATCATTCTGACCCTCGAGTAAGACAGTTTGATGGAAACTGATGGAATCAGGGGATCGGAGGAAAAGTGTAAAGAAATTTGCCAGAGCAGTCGGTCCATAGGGCATTTCCCAGTGTCCCTGGTTGGAAGTACCTCGAAGCAAAGTCTGAGCATCTTTTTCTTTTTGCGGTGGCGAATAAATCTGTGTGGGGAGTGCCCCACGTGCTGAATTGCTTTGCACAACGTGTCGTGAAGGACCCACTCATGGTTTTCCTGTAGAACTCGGCTTAGCAAGTCTACCTGAACATTGAGCATGTGGAAGACGAGTTGTAGTGATTTGCAGGTCTCTAGCTTTCAATCAATTCCAAAGTGTCTGGGCTTCATGAGACAATAACCTGGACCTTGTTCCCCCTTGCTTGTTCAAATAGTACATGGTGGTCGTGTTGTCTGTCTGAATATATAACATACAACAATGTCTCAACAGGGAGTAGTCAGGGACAATTTTTGTCAATCATGCACATAAATTGCAAAAGGAGGGAGATATCAATTATTTGATTTAGTAGTGAGCAAAATCTAGGATAAAAAAAGGGGGGTACAGAAATCAATATCAACACTATATACATTGGATGAGGGTGTAACCCAAAGGATTTTGTGCACAACAGTGCTCATGCAATTGTGAGAATGGCACAAGTAAAATATGGAAACACAGCGAGAAAACAGTTCAGGAGAAAAAAATTAAACGGTTTTGATTTTACAAAAGGTCCAATATTCTTGTGGAGGACATTTATCATCATCAACAAATCCAATGATCAAAGATGCACCAAAAGTTGTGCTGGGTGGTCAACGAAGTTTTGACTGGTGATCAATTCAGGTCATCTTCAGGAGCTGATTACAACATTGGTCAGTGCTGTATGATTTTCAAAAGAGGAGACAAAGGGATAGAATAAATACAATGGAAATGGCTGATGCAATCCAAACGGTGTGTTTCAGGATTGGGCCAGTTACCTGTCACGGAAAGGGGGCCAACCTAGGTGGTGCAGAGTAAGCACCCACAGTCATGCAAGGAGTTGGTCCAGACTAACACCGCCCGAACCGTGTGTCATGAAGCGTGGATTAGGGGGTACTGAAAAAGGAAAAGGTACCTGACTACACAGGTGATACACGAAGGGCCTGTGTAAATGACCAGCTACAACATGGTCTGAGTAAAAAAAACAAGAGGTGGCTGCACGGTCAAACCACAAAGTTAGACATGATCCTGAAATTGCTAATCACAATTATGCATAGAGAGTGAGGATATAGCGTGCCGTGGTGGTGCAACATGGTAATCACTCCTCTTTAAATCAGTTTAGACAAAGCCCAGTTATGGTAATGTCTGGGACAATTAAAAGACCTTGTCACGAAAGCAGAAATAGTAAACAATGAGTGGCGGATAGAATTAATGTTCGCTGACGATTGTCTTATAATTTCTAAAACGCCGAGTGGCCTTCAGAAGTCTCTAGGTATTTTTGAGGACTTTTGTTTAGCCCGCGGCCTCGAAATCAATGTTTTAAAATCCAAATTTATGTCTTTTAACCAGTCAAAATCTTTTAAAAGTAAAATATATATGAACAACATGACATTGGACCAGGTCCAAGATTTTACTTATCTAGGTATTTGCATTCAACATGATTTGGGTTGGAAAAAGCAAGTAGATTTGGCATCCCTTAAACATTCCCAGCTCTCTGGCGCTTTAAGTAAAGAACACGCCAAATCCCTGACTAAACCGATTAACCCTGCTCTTCGGGTATATGATGGCAAAGTGGTTGGTGCTGCGCTCTACGGGGTCGAGTTGTGGGGTTTTGATAATGTACACAAACTATCTACCTCTGAAAATAGATTCTTAAGGAATCTCATTAAACTACCTCAGAGTACTCCCCTTTGTCCCTTGTCCTATGATCTAGGTATAAGGCCAATAGCACTAATTGCCCTGTTTCGCCCAGTTTTATATTGGAGACGCCTATGGGTGACTCCTGAACTCAGGCTTTTCGCTCTTGGCCTGATGGATATTATTAAATTGGATACTTTTCACAAGGTCAAGTGGCTCCGTAGAATGCGTGATTCGCTCCAAGACCTGGGCCTAAAAAACTTGTGGGAGGATCCTCTAAATGCTAGCTTCCCGCCTAAACAAGTATTGAAGGCTTTATATTGGGAAAAGGTAGCAACCCGAGTTTTTTGTTCCACAGTCCCGCTTTCATTGTCTGGTATCTTTCTTGATTTTAAGGATACTATTTCTCTGGCACCTTTTTGGGATGACATTACAAATCCTTTGGACAGGAAGCTGTACTTTCAATTTAGGGTTGGCAGTCTCCCAGTTAGAGAGTTTACTGCTAGATGGGCCGTGTCTAATGTGCTTAACTGTCCTGGCTGTACCGCACCTATTGAATCGGTCAATCATTTTCTGTTCCAATGTCCATCCTATGTAATTCCCCGCAAGTTCTGGTTAAAATCAATGTGCCGACTGCTAGGTACCAGAAATGCTAAGGTGGCAGTGCGTATTATGCGTTCTGCTGAAATCCCATTTGTTTACATATCTGTTGCCAAGTTTTTAGGCAGGGCATGGGTGATCAGGAATAAAATGCTGGCGGGATAACCATCCCGATATTCTGTAATGTCAATCTTTCTGCAAATGCCTTTATTTATTGTCTTAAATTATTTTTTAATATGTTATTTGTAAACTGTGTATATATATAAATTTTGTATGCTTTTATGACAATCGTCGAATAAAGCTTTCTTGACTTGACTTGAGTGGCGGATAGACTAGTAAATAAAGAAACAGCATGCCACATTTCCCATTTAGGAGGTGGTTTGGGCACTTCGTAAAAGGGAAAGGAAGCTAACTCACATGCAATCCAGTAGGAGCCGGTATCTACATCCTGCCTATCGAGTTGCGTAGAGTACAGATCGAGGGGGGGGGACACAGTTAAAAACAGGACCGGCATCCGGATGGAAACGTCTGGTTGGGAACTGGCAGCGAGAAAAAACAAATAGGGGTATAGAGTCAATAATATTCCAAAGGAATGGTGGAAAACAACTTTGCGATGGAATACGAGGGCTGGGGAGGGGATTACAGTAGCTCACCTCTGCAATGTCGGTAGCATCCAGGTTAAATCTGGGAGAAGACTATGCAGGGAGCGCGATCTGAGTTGGTTGCAGCAGCTTGGTATGACAACGTCGGGATGGGGCCAGAATTTAAGAGGGAAAATAGAAAGTAAAGCAGGACGGCGGGATCTAAGTGAAAGAATTCAGTAAAGGGTTTAAGGGGTTAGACAAGTACCCTGAGAGAACAGAGATATTCAACAATTATTGAAAGTTATAACAGCGTGTACAGTGATGAAGAAAGAAATTACCACATAGTTAGGTAATATGAGCATACATTATTCAGCATGGATATGTTTTTTTTGGACGATTCTTTTTCCTCAACGGACAAATCAATTATTAATCATCTGAAAACTCATGGAGGCTTTAAGAAAAGAGGAAAAAAAAGAGAAAATCATACATTCAAAATTCTTTTACAAAACAAAATTGTTGTTGTTAACAATGGGTTGTATCATGAGGTCACAGAAGTGATAGACAGAAGGGTAATGGAACAGGACATGAAGGTCTTTCAGAAAATGATAGTAC
Source organism: Triturus cristatus (assembly GCF_964204655.1). Classification (NCBI taxonomy): domain Eukaryota; kingdom Metazoa; phylum Chordata; class Amphibia; order Caudata; family Salamandridae; genus Triturus; species Triturus cristatus. The sequence continues at coordinate 618,094,884 of NC_140587.1, forward strand.
TGTTCCACTCATCAAGTGTGTTTAGTCCATTGTTCACAGAATCACAGTGTGTTATCCATCTGCATTTGCATTTATTCAAGAGGTGCTGTAGGTTTCCACCACGTCGGGGTAATGTGGGTTTGTCAATGACTTGCCACACCATGTCTGTTTCACAATGACTTTTTTCAATATAATGTTGGACAAGGGGGGCATTTTCTACTTTGCAACGAATGAGACTCGTGTTGGATAATGCGTTGTTTTATCATCTGCGTTGTCTGGTCTATATAGTATAGGTTGGATGGACAACATATCACATAGATGACATTCGTGGACCAAAAGTTTGTTAATTGATTCAACTGGTATGTATGAGTATTCATTTTAAAGCCTTTGGTGTTCAATGTTAGTGGACAGGCCACACAGTTTTGGCATCTAAAATGGCCAAGTATAGGTGGGAAACACAATGCTGTTGTGATTGATTTGGTGTTGTCACATTTGTTGGGCCATTTAATGGCATGTAACAAATGGTCAGCCAAATTGTTTCCTCTTTTAAAGGAGGACAAAGGTGGTTTCTGGAAAGATTTATGTGTGTGTAGGATAGTACAATTGGTCTTGAGGATTTTCTTAATTTTGTTTCTCAATTAGATGAAGGTGAACAGGAATGGGATACGCGTGTTTTCCCTTTTTTGATTTGGAGTCAACCGAAAGTCCCTGTAGCAGTACCACGCCCGCTTGCGAGCCCATGAGATCAGGTTTTGTGGATAGCCATGTGCGGTACGTTTTTCAGATAGTATGACCGCTTCTTGGAAGTAGTCATGTCTCCATTTGCAATTCCTCCGAAGGCAGAGGAACTATCCAAACGAGAAACCATCAAAAACGTGGTTCCAATTTGGTCATCCTCCACATGGAGGGTAAGGTTGAGGAAGGGAATATACTTTTTCTTAGGGTCAGATGTGAACTTGAGATGGGATTGGCAGTTGTTAAGCCATTATATGAAGGAGACAAGAGTATCATTGTTATCTTTCCAAATCAGTAGGATTTCACCGATATGCCAGAACCCTATTGAGTCAATAAAAGGGTTGAGAGGTGTAAGGATGCAGGTCTTTCCTAAATTGTGTACGTACAGGATGACAACATTAAGTGCAAAATATGTGCCCATGGACATTCCTTTTATTTTTTTTGTAAAACATTTTTTAATTAAAAAGAACAAACATCAGCATTACAGTGACATCACTGAGGGAGCAATACGATAAGCATCCGCGTTACAGTAGGTAGGTTACAGACTACAAGCATACATGGTGGAAGGTCTAGGGTGATGGGGGGTCATCCATTGCAGGAGCCAAGGGCGGCTGACATATCTCCACGATAGGAGTGCCACAGGCCCCACACACGAGACCATTTGCCGGGGCATCCACGAGCTACATATACAGTCTTTTCTCTGAACATTGCCCAGGCCAAGTCTTTTTCCCAGTCATGTACTGTAGGTGAGAGCGGAGCTCCCCATCGCTGGGCGATATTCCTCTTGGTAAGCATTAGCCCCAACGTAACCCACTGCGTCAAGCAAACATTTAAATCAGTTGGTTATCAGATATTTAAGAGACACCTATGGGCCTCCACTCGGAGCTGCACCGACAGAACGGTATTGATGATGTCATGAATTTCATGCCAATAGGGTTGGATCTGTGCACATTCCCAAACTATGTGGAAGAAGGTTCCCAGCTGGCCACATCCCTGCCTGCAGGCGCTCTCATCTGCCCTTCCCATTCGTACCAATTGGGGCCCCGTTACATAAATACGGTGGAGGAGTTTTAGTTGGACAAGTCGGAGACGAGCTGGTATTGCTACAACTCTGGGAGAGGAAACTGCCTCCTGCCACTCCTCGTCGTCCATTTCTATGCCATCCCCTGTCCACTTCTCTCGGAGGGCCCGGAGAGGGTCTGAGATGTTATTGACCAGTTTTTTATAAATCAGGGAAATGGTGCTGTCAGGGAGATGACTGTCTAGCACTCTAGCCTCCAGTGGAGGATGATTCCGGCAGTGTGGTCTTGGGCTGTAGGTGTGTACGGAGTGCGTGCCGAACTTGTGTGTTATGGAAGCGCTCTCATTCGGCCAGGTTATATTGCTGTTGCAGCGCTGCAAAAAACTTAATATCTGATTTGTCCCACAAGTCCCTTATGTATGCAATACCTATGAGATCCCATTTGTCGAATCCCTTACTCCTCCACAGATCACCCAGTTGCTCAGAGTCCCATAGCGGTGTTGCGAGCGTTAGCTTACGTCTCCAACCTAGGCGATTGGTGGCTGCATGCTAGATGTGTACTGCATGCTTGGTGGGGCCCATGAGTGGATGGGGCCTAGAGTAAAGGGCTCTACTGAAGGTTCCTCCAGAGAGGAGCCACCTATCCATGTTATATCCTGGGTCGTAAGGTTGGGCGTAGGTGCAGTGGTTAATGGAGGACAGATGGGACGCCCAGTAATACAGCTTGATGTCCGGGTGGCTGATGCCTCCGTCATACCAGTTCAGGGAAAGTTTGCTAAGAGCAATGCGAGGCCTGCCGTTCCACAGTAGGTCCCTCTGGAGGCCCTCAACCTCCCGGAAATATGACGCAGGTATTGGGTCTATGGAATTCTGAAGTGCATACAGGAATCGGGGCAGAGACATTTTAAAAAGGGCAGCCTTAGCTAACATGGAAAGGGGAAGGGACTTCCACCTGTTGGTATCTTTGCGCAACTGAATTAGCGGGGGCTGGAGATTGCGGGCAAAGCGAAGAGAGGGATCCAGAGAATGGAAGATGCCCAAAAGCCTTCGGAACAGGTTTGAAGTGGGCACCCACGCGGTGGAATCGGAGGCTCGCCCGCCACCACGAACAGGAGGGATTTGCTCCAGTTTATGGAATAACCGCAGTACCGCTCAAAGATATCCAAAACCACTATCAAAGATATCCTAGGGTAGAACAAATATAGAGCGATGTCGTCAGCGTAGAGGGAAATACAGTCCTCCCAGTCCGAAGACCAGCGCCTTCCCCGCATCATCCGATCCGGACGTATTCAAGCTGCCAGTGGCTCCAGCGTGAGGGCAAACCGCAATGGGGACAGGGGGCAACCCTTACGGCTCCCCCTGCCCAGCTCAAAGGTGGCTGACTTCTTGTTGTTAACCACCACCTGGGCCATAGGTTGGAATACAATAACCGCACCCATTGTGTGTACTTAGGACCTAACCCAAATTTCTCCAATACCGCCCACAGGTACGGCGATTCAATGGTGTCAAAGGCCATGGCCGCGTCTAGGGAGACTATAACTGCCGGTTCCAGTATCGAAGCCGCTCTGCCCAATACCCTGTGAACTCTGCGTAGATTCAGCTTAGTGTTGCGGTGCGGTATGAAACCTGACTGATCCGGTGGACCAAGGTCCCAATCACCGTCAAGAGGCGAGGAGCTTAGCCAGGATCTTGGGCTCCACATTCAACAGGGATATCGGTCGATAAGAGCCACATTCGGCCTTGGGCTTCCCTTCCTTGTGGATAGTAACTATGGTGGCAGTATGTTGGTCCAATGGCAAGAGTCCCGCTTGCCTCGAGTCCTCGTACATGGCCCTCAGGTATGGGGCCAATTTGTCTGGTTTGAGTTTGTACAGCTCAATTGGTAGCCTGTTAGGTCCAGTGGCTTTGCCCGGTTTGAGCGCCCGCACTGCCACCGCGATTTCATCGTTGGATAAGTCGCTGTCCATGAAGTCATGCTCGACCACCGACAGCTTGGGTAGAACAACATCAGCGAGCATCTGGTGGGAGTCATCTATAGGGTAGGGGGCAGCCGAAGTGTAGACCGCCTTAAAGTGGGCCACAAAGCGGTCCACAATAGCTTGCGGATCCGACAGGGAATCACCCTCTTGCCCTCGGAGTTCAGGTACTAGTCTACTTGCCCACTCTCTTTTATCCAACCAGGCCAAGAGTTTCCCGGCTTTGTCGCCCACCTCGTACAACCGACCCTGAACCGCCCTTCCCATGGGCCCTTGGACATTCCTTTGACTTGTAACTAAATGGGGTCCATGTATAGAAAATAGTTATTGCTGAGAGCACTTTGAAGTAAATCCATCACAGATTTAGTTGGATCGTGGCTAAGTTTAGGTTGAGTTTCCAAAAGATTGTGAATGACCATTAGGACTTCGTCATGTGGAATACTGGTGTACAGGGACTTGCTGTCAAGGCCAACCATCAGTTCAGTATTGCTGTTGCTTGTATGAGGTTGATTAAGTCAGAGCTGTTGTACTCCCACCCCCTGCTCTCGTATTCCATTGCAAAGTTTTTTTTTCACCATTCCTTTAGAATATTATTGACTCTATGCCCCTATTTGTTTCTTCTCGCTTCCAGTTCCCAACAGGACGTTACCATCTGGACGCCAGTCCTGTTTTTAACTACGCCCCCCCCCTAATCTGTACCCTGGCTAAGTACGCAACTCTGATGCCATGATGTATATACTGGCTCCGACTGGACCACTGGCGAGTTACCTTTCCTTCTCGGAGTGCCAGAACCACCTCCTAAATGGGAAATGCGGCACGCTGTTTCTCTATTTACTAGTCTATCTGCCACTCATCATTTACCGACTATTTCTGCTTTTGTGACAAGGTCTTTTACTTGTCTCGGACCATACCATAACTGGGCATTGTCCTAACTGTTGCAAAGAGGAGTAATTACCGCGTTACACGCCGTATCCTCCCTCTCTATGCATAATTGCGATTAGCAATCTCAGGATCATGTTTATTTTGTGGCTTGACCATGCAGCCACCTTGTTTTTTACCCAGACCATGTTGTAACTGGTCATTTACGCAGGCGTTTTGTGTATCACCTGTGTAACGAGGTACGGTTTCATTGTTTTTTAGAATCCAACGATACACGCTTCGTTACACGCTTCGGGCAGTGTCGGCATTGACCAACTCCTTGCATGACTGTGGGTGCTTACTCAGAACCACCTGGGTTGGCCCCCTTCCCCTGACAGGTAACTGGCCAACTCCTGACACATACCGTTTGGATTGCATCAGCCATTTCCAGTGTTCTTATTCTATCCCTTTGTCTTCTCTTTTGCAATCATACAGCACTGACCAATATTGTTGCAACCCAGTCTTGAAGATGACCTGAATTGCTCACAGGTAGAAACGTTGAACACCCAGCGCAACTTTTGGCCCTCCTCAAGTATATTGAACCTTTTGTAAAATCACAACCATAAAAGTGTCTGTAATTTTCTCCTCCTGCGCCGTTTTTTCACTGTTTCCTTATTTCACTTACGCAGTTCTCACAATTGCATGAGCACTGTTGTGCACAATATCCTTTGGGTTACAACCTCATTCAATGAATATAGTATTGATATTGATTTCTGTAGTCCCCTTTTTTTCCATCCTAAAAAGATTTTGCTCACTACTAAGTCAAATAATCGTTGATATCTCCCTCCTTTTGCGATTTATGTTCATGATTGACAAAAATTGTCCATGATTACTTCCTGTTGAGACATTGTTGGATGTTATATGTTCAGACAGACAACACGACCACCATGTACAATTTGAACAAGCAAGGGGGAACAAGGTCCAGGACATTGTCTCACGAAGCCCAGACACTTTGGAATTGATTGATAGCTAGAGACCTGCAAATCACTGCAACTCGTCTTCCACATGCTCAAAATGTTCAGGCAGACTCCCTAAGCCGAATTCTACAGGAAAACCAAGAGTGGCTCCTTCACAACCATGTCTTGCAAAGCATTTTCAGCATGCAGGGCACTCCCCACAGATTTATTCGACATCGCAGATAGCAAAAAATGCTCAGACTTCGCTTCAAGGTACTTCCAACCAATGATGGAGCACAATTTTTGTAAATAAAATCTGCTCACTGAAATCCTCCCAAATGCATGCTTTTTACAAAAATGCGCAGGATTATTAATAACATGAGTGTACAACGTGAAATGTGATTTTATAATGATAAATATGCTAACTGTAAGTTATTCTGTCTTCCTAACTGCAGAAAAATAAACGACAAAAGAATCTGTTTTTATTCTTCGTGAAAGTAGTGTAGGCTTTTAGAAATAATTCTCTATTTTGCTGAAATAAATGTAGGCCCTCAGAAATGTTAGGGGATGTGCTTCCGTGCTCCTGAAGTATCAAGTGTTTCCTTAGAGTTTTTGTCCTCCAAATGTATCAAATGCTTCCTTAGAGTGCAGATTTTTAGCCTATTTCTGAATAAAACTTTAGATTTCTTTCCTGTCTAGGCGAGGGTTGTAGATGATGAATTTAACTATTGCTAGATTTAGTAATACAAATGTATCTAGGTTCTTCCTTTTTCCTCTCCTGGAAGCTGTACAATTTTTAGACAAAGAGTGTTTAGAAATATTACTTAGGTCATAGTCAGAAGGCAGCCACACCATCGTGTTTAGCCAATGAAAATGTTTGTAGAGAATGCAGCATTTTAGCTGAAGCAAGGAAGTACCATACTATAAAGATTTCTGTGGGAAAATGCTCCTTGGCTCGTTCACAAGATCCGTGACCTGTCCTGCGTTCGAGGTATGCTGTATGTGGTGCGGATTCCTGATTCTCTGGCTGGCATATCCTGCTGTACCTAAGAGGGTTTCCTAAAGACTTTGCACACATCGGCTGGTGATGCTGCCTTTGCTATACTCGAACGGCCGAGGAGTTCACTTTTCAGCCTAATTGCACACTGTACATTAGTATTTCATCTTGTAAGTGAATCTTTGTTTCACTGATGTTTTCTCTCCTCCATACCTGAATTCTGATGTTTTTGTAAATCTTCTGTGGTAATTATTGTGAATCTATCCTGTATTTTGTAAACTGAATTATGACATTCTAACTTGTATTTGTGTTTGACCACTCATATTATGAAATAACATGAAAACTAAAGGAAAAGAATGGTGCTTGTCCTTATTACGGAGTTATTTAGAGATGTTTATCATGACCAATGTTTAGCGTATTTCTTCATTACAGGTGCTAGTGGAGAAATAGCGTTCTGTCTTTCATTATTTAGTCCCTTTTAGCTCTACCACAGATTTATCGGAGAACCTTTGATATCACGAATTGTGTGACAATGACTTATGGGACCGTCGTTACAGTTATGCTTCTGATAAGATATAGTGGTTGGTGTGGATAGGTAAACTGACACACAAAAAAACAACGCTTCCGCTGCATTACAGGGACACTGGGGAATGCCCTATGGATCGACTTCTCTAGCGAATTTCTCTTCACTTTTCCTCCAATCCCCTGATTCCATCAGTTCTCATCAAACTGTCTTGAGGGTCAGAATGATCTCTTTCCTTTTGCAATTTATGTGCATAATTAACAAAAATCGTCCATGATTATTACCTGTTGAGACGTTGTATGTTAGATTACTACACACCCAGGTCTCTATTGGTTTTATGGGTATCCTCATGTTGTGGTTTAATGTCAGACTGAACAAGCAGGGATTTCATTTTGATAGACGGGAGAAACGCCTTCAGTGCTAGGTGGTGACCATGGTACTATTGAGGGATTTGAACCCTCTGTAGGTAGAAACGTAGTTGATAAGGTATGTAGGTGTGTATGTGGTTCCTTTTGCTTCTCGACACCTACGGCCTACCACCTTCAAGGTCTCGATCTCAGACTTCATCCAAGCCATTTCATCATCAGTATGACTGTTGAATGTAAGACACTAGAAGGGAAGATTAAAAATACACAGTTGGGTTTCTTGTTTTAGGGCTGCAAGATAAAGCCAAGAGTGCTAAACCATGACAACACTTGTGGGCTGTCAGTAATGGAGTTGGCAGCAGCACTAATAACTTGGTTAGAGACCATGATGCCCTCATTTAGCACCTCAGGGAGCTCCTCACGTCCATCTCTTGGTAAGTATTCTGCAAACTATTTTAAGGAGTCCCATAAGGATCTGTAACATCTGTCCAACAGGGCCGATGCACTTCCTGCTTTCATGGTGGCAGCAGCTGTACCACAACCTTGCCCCCTACTGAATTTAACTTGCTACTCTAGCTGTAGGGAATGTAGACAAAAAAGTAGGGTAGCACAAGTTACTACTTGTGTAACGATATATCTGTAAGAGACATCAGTTAGTGATAGATTCCTTACCTTAGAATATCCCCAGGCGTCAGACTGGATCCGGAAAGTTTTCTGTAGCAGTACCCCTGCTCGTCAGAAGGTGGCATCATGCGGCTCCGCGTCCGTCACTGGCGTCGTAAGCACCGAGATGATGTCACGGAGACTACTTAGGCGCCACCCATGCGCGCTGACGTCAGTTCTGTACACGACTTTCCACGCCAGGAACGCAGAGCCATGCAAGAAACTGACCATTGGTGCATTGAAACTAGGGCCCTGAAAGGGATGACCTTAACCCTAGAAATCAGTTAGCAGATTGGGGAGGATGGGTGGGGTGGTAAGTATCTATCACTAACTAATGTCTCTTACAGATATATTGTTACACAAGTAGTAACTTGTGCATCTGAAAGAAACACGTTAGTGAAAGATTTCTTACCTTAGAATAGATACTCCAGCAATACCAACCCCGGTGGAAGGTCTGCGAACAGATTACACCAGAAAGTCACGGAGAACAGAACGGCCAAAGAAGCCGTCCCTCCGGACTAGACTGTCAAGGCAGTAATGCTTGGTAAACGTGTGCAGCAAGGCCCACGTAGCTGCTGACAAATGTCCTGCAAGGGAACGCCACATCTCAAGGCAGTAGTGGCTGCAGTTGCCCTGGTAGAATGGGCACGCAGCTCCACAGGTGGCTCTTTCTTAGCCAAGGAGTAAGACGCTTTGATGCACAGAACGACCCACGATGGTCCATTTGTGCACAGCCCGACCTTTTTTGGCACCCACGTAGCCAACAAAGAGCTGGTCATCCACCCTGAACTGCTGCGTAAGCTTCAGATAGAATGCGAACGCACGTTTTGGATCCAGACTTTGGAGCCTCTCCTCCTCCCTTGAAGGATGTGAAAAGAAGGTGGGCAAAGTGATGGTGTGACAACCTTTGGCAAGAAAGAAGGACGGGTCCGTAAAACCACCTTGTCCAGATGAACAGAAAGGAAAGGAGGCTTGAAAGAAAGAGCCTGGAGCTCACTCACTCGTCTGGCAGAGGTGATGGCTACCAGGAAAGCCGTCTTGAAAGTGAAGACTGAAAGGACAGTTATGAAGGGGCACGAAGGGAGCGCACATCAGAAATGTCAAGACAAGGTTTAAATCCCATTGAGGCATTATGAACGGCACGGGAGGAAACATGTGCGTAATGCCTTTCAGGATACGGTTAACAACCGGGGACTTAAAAAGAGAAGGCTGATCTGGAAGCCATAAAAAGGTGGAAATAGCCGAAAGATAACCTTTGATAGTGCCCACAGCAGAGCCCTGCTGGGTCTTAGAACGAAGGAACAGAAGGACTTCAGAAAGAGGGGCAGAAAGGGGATCCACAGCCTTCGCTGTGCACCATGCCACAAACTTGTTCCACCTGCAGGCGTATACCGTTTTAGTGGAGGGACGCCTAGCTGCCAGAATGACATCACAGACTTCAGGAGGAAGATCGAAAGCTGTCAACTGTCGCCGCTCAATCACCAAGCATGGAGGTGGAGGCCGGACAGGTTCAGGTGGAGGACTGTCCCCTGCTGCTGCGACAGAAGATACTCCAGAGGAGGCAGACGGATCGGGGGTTCGATCACCATGCTGAGCAGCTCAGGATACCAGCATCTTCATGCCCAATCCAGAGCCACAAGGATAACGGGGGCCCGGTCGCGCCAAATCTTCTTCAGCACTAGCATTAGTGGTATAGGCGGAAAGGCGTACAATAGACCGCAACTCCACTCGCGACGAAAGGCATCACCGAGCGTGTGCCGCCTTGGAAATTCCAACACACAGAACTGATGACATTGCGCGTTCTCTTCGGTGGCGAATAGATCTAACCAAGGCACTCCCCACTGCTGAAAGAGACCTTGCATCACGTCCGAGTGCAGATGCCATCCGTGATCCATCAAGCACCGGCGGCTGAGTTCGTCCGCCCTGGTGTTCAGAGAACCTGCCAGGTGTCGAACCACCAAGGTAATGCCTTGATGTTCCAGCCATGTCCAGAGGCGCAGAGCCTCCTGACAAAGGGTCCAGGACCCCACCCCGCCCTGCTTGTTGCAATACCACATGGCGGTGGTCTTGTCCATGAGCATCTGCACCACACTTCCCTAGACAGAGGGAAGGAATACCTTCAGTGCAAGTCGGATCGCCCCAAGCCTCTCCCAAGTGGCCTCCCCATCCCAGGAGGGATGCATCCATCACCACTGTGTGCTCTGGTTGGGGAAGGGAGAGGGATCTGCCATTGACCCAATTGCGATTCGTGAGCCAACACTGCAACTGCTCGGCATTGCCCTCCGAGATCTGGACATGATCGGACAGGTTGTCCTCACTGGAACTTCAGGTCCCACTGCAGAGCCTGCATATGCCATCTGGCATGTGTCACCAGCAGGATGCAGGAGGCCATCAGGCCCAGAAACCGGAGGGTCATCCTGACCGAAACCCAGGACAGAGGATGAAAGATCGGAAGCATAGCCTGAATATCCCAGACTCGCTGCTCGGGAGGATAAACCCGAAATAACGTCGAATCCAGAAACACTCCAATGAAGGAGAGCTTCTGAGAGGGACTCAGGTGCGACTTCTGCACGTTGCTGGAGAACCCCAGCAAACGCAGGAGGTCGGCCATAGTCTGGAGGTGGGTGATGACTGCCTGGGGCGAGCCCGCCTTCAACAACCAGTCGTCGAGGTAGGGGTAAGACTGACACTCCTGACCTGCGCAGATGAGCTGGGACCACTGCCATCACTTTCGTAAACACCCGAGGGGCGCTGGTAAGGCCGAAGGGGAGCACAGCAAGCTGAAAATGCTCCAGGCCTACCTTTAACCACAGGTAACGCCGGTGGGCCGGCAGGACGGGGATGTGAAAATATGCGTCCTGCAAGTACAACGCTACCATCCAGTCCGCAGGGTCGAGGGCAGCCAGGACCTGAGCCAGAGTCAGCATTTTGACTTTCTCCTTCCGGAGGAAGCGATTGACGTTCTGGAGGTCCAAGATTGGGCGCAAGTTCCCTTTGTCCTTCTTGGGGACCAGAAAGTAGTGGGAACAACCACTCCCTACTTCCGACCCAGGAACGCACTCGATGGTCCCCTTAGCAAAGAGGGCCGTGACTTCCTGCTGGAGAAGCACCAAGTGATCCCCCGACATGTGGTGGCACCGAGGTGGCATGGATGGAGGGGAGGATTGAAAGGGAAGGGAGTAACCCCTGCGGCTGATCTGCAACACACACTTGTCTGATGTGATATCGTGCCAGTGGGGGAGGTGGTGGCGGAGTCTGCCACCCACCGGCGTGGGGTGCTCCACAAAGCTCGGATTAGGAAGGTTTGGAGGTAGAAGCAGTGGGGGCGGAGGTGGACTGACCCCCACGCTGATTCCCAGAGCCGCCCCTGCGGAAACCGCGTACGCGCTGAGGCTGGTTCTGCATAGTCTTGCTGAAGTAACGTGCCCAGGCGCCCCTGCCTTGGCCACGAAAGAAACAAAAACCAGGAGCGGCTGGGCTCTTCATAGAAAGACCCAAGGACTTGGCCGTGGCTCGTGAGTCCTTAAAACGCTCCAGTGCACTGTCGGCCTTATCGTCAAACAGGCGAGTGCCATCAAAGGGCATATCCATGAGCGAGCTCTGGACATCGGGCGAGAACCCAGTAGATCGCAACCAGGCGTGACGACGCAGCGGTGGTCAGAGATCGCCCTGTCCAACGAGTCAGCGGTGTCCAAACCACACCGAATGGCGAACTTAGCCGCATCCTTACCCTCAGCAACTGCCTGGGAAAGGACAGCCTGGACCTCCTCAGGACACTGAGGCAACACCTGAGCAACGGTATCCCACACCGCGTGGGAATAGCGGCCCAATAAGCAGCGGTGTTCACGGACCGCAGCCCCAAGCTGGCCGAAGAGAGCAACCGCTTACCAAACTGTTCCAGCTTCTTAGAGTCCTTATCCGGCGGAGCCGTGGGAAAGGCACTCTGCGACGTCGAGGCTTGGATGGCCAGACTCTCAGGCATGGGACGAGTGGTCAGAAACACGGGGTCACCAGGTGCCGGGTGGTGACGCCTGCCGACATTCTTCTCCACAGGGACCCCGTGGCCGGCTGCGACCAAGTGCCTAACAGGACGTCGGTGAGGGCATCGTTGAAGGGAAGCAGTGGCTCCGATGAAGTAGACGCAGTTTGGAGCACCTCGGTGAGGAGGTTAGTTTTGAGGGCCACCTTAGGAAGATCGAGGTTGAGGACCTCAGCAGCCCGACGGAGCCCCATCGTGTAGGAAGCACCCTCCTCCATTGTAGGTGGGGGAGAGGAAAACCCCGGCGTCCTCCAGATTGTCCACCCAGTCCTGCTCGGAGTCACTCTGACAGGCAAGAGGGTCCTCGTGGCGCCAGGGTCGGAGCCAACAGCATAGGATCCTGTGGCGCCAGGGTCGGAGCCAACAGCATAGGATCCTGTGGCGCCGAAGCTGGATCCACCGGCGGTGCTGACGGGCCAACAGGATCTGGACACGGGACCGCGGGGCCTGAAGGCACGCCGGCGGGAGCCCGAGGCTTAAAAAGGCAATCCATGGTGTCAAGAAACTTCTGCACCTGTTCAGGAGTCGCCGACGGACCCGGGCCGTGGGACTCCCAGGTCCCGCAGGGGCAGATCCCCTGTCTCCCTCGCCCACATCCGAGGACCAACAGAGGGATGTCGGAGAGTGAACACGCTTCTTCGACTTCTTTTTATGTCGTCGCTTACCGGAATCCGAGGGCGAAGACTTGAAGCCCGAGGAGCGACGACTGTGGCCCCGCGAGCGGCCCCGGGAACGATCCCTGGACCTGGAGCGGTGTTGAGACGAGTGCCGGACCTCCAGCAGTTTCCAGCGCCGCTCACTCAAGGCCTTCGGGGCCATGGCCCGACAGTCCCGGGAGTCGTGGTCAGTCTCCAGGCAGTAGAGGCAAACATCATGGGGGTCCGCCACCAACATATTGCGACGGCAGGCCCCACAGGACTTAAATCCAGGTATCCCTATGTGCACAGGAGAAAAAAGGGGAGACAAAAGTCTCAAAAGAGTAGTCAAAAAGTGACTAAGGTACGTGCTCTATCCGAATCTGCGCTTGCTGGCGTGGAAAAAGAAAGAACTGACGTCAGCGCGCATGGGTGGCGCCTAAGTAGTCTCCGTGATGTCATCTCGGTGCTTACGATGCCAGTGACGGACGCAGAGCGCGCACGACACCACCCACTGATACGCAGGGGTACTACTACAGAAAACTTTCCGGATCCAGTCTGATGCCTGGGAATATTCTAAGGTAAGGAATCGATCACTAATGTGTCTCTTTCAGATATTCAGTTTATTTGCCGCAAGAAAGACCACAGAATCAGGGAGAAAGTCGGAGCAAAGATACAGCTGGTCCTGCTCTGGTGGTCTATACTTTTTTGTAGCATCGATGGAGATGATTAGGTTGCAGCCGGTGTAAGGAACAGCTCCATGGCTGGTTCCAACAGACCCGGAACCAGTGGTAGGAGGGGTCTGGACTCTGCCTGGTGGTGAAGCAGTTAAAAAAATCACTCATGCAGATGGAGTGGGAGCCGGCGTTGAAATGCTTTAATTTTGATACGCCCAACACAAGCACCTCTTGAAAGGTGTTGCTGTCATCTACTGGAGAGACCCTTGGTTGGGGATAATCAGACAGTGCTGATGAATATTTTCTAGCACTGGATGGCAAAGAATAGCTAGAACGTCTTTAGAACATTCTAAACGTGGATGCATGATGGCGATGTGCGCATTGAGAAGATGAGAAGATGGTCATGACGAGGAACGTCAGGACCGAATGCAATGTCTGGAATGTCTTGAACAATGAAGAGACCTGGAACGTGATGTTTGAGGATTAGGTAGAGGCTTCCACAGGTTGTGGTAGTGGCGCTGGAGAAAGAGGTGGAAGAGGTGCTGGTGGAGGAGGCAGAGTCGAAGGTGGCAGAGGAGTAGGAGAGTCTGGAAGCAGTATAGGCAACAATGGAGGATATGCCCTGGAGTATTCAGTCAGAAATGAAGAGAAGATGTCTTGGTTTTCTGACTTTTTCCACAGGCCTGGATTGTCTCAAAGTTGATAGGCTTCAACATCAATTTCCTCCAATGTCTCAATGTCAACAGACTCCTTGACAACAAACTGCTCCTGCGCCCCAATGTCGTGGTATCTTTCGATATCCACCACCTATGTCTTAACATCGAACATCTTCTCCAATGTCGACCCAGCCTTCGAAGGTACACATGTAGGGACTGTACCTTGTCTCTACATCTATGCCCTCGATGTCTACCTGCAACGATGTTGCTTTTAATGTGGGCTTCTCTTTTTGCACCTGCCACGCCTGGAGTCCCCAGAGGTATGTGGAAAAACCCTGGTAGAGGGCTGACCCTCTCCTCGCTCCTTTTGCGTCCCACCTTCGGATTGTACCCGCTTCCTGCATCGCTCCTCTGTACCATGGAGGTGAATCTTCTCCCTTTCCCTTAGGGTGTGCCAGGAAAACTTCCTCCAGTGTAGATTCTTATCAAGAATAAGACTCTCAGGAAGGCAGAGGATGCAGACATCACGAGGTTATGACTTGGCCTTCTTTCTTCCACAGGAAGGACACGTCAAATAATGCAAATAAAGATGGCTTTTTATTTGGTCAAGGGAAAAACAATTCTGTCAGAAAAACACTGGAACAGATGAAACAGTTGTCAAACCTTCCCTAGAGGGGGCATGGCTACGAGCGTCAAGATGGCGGCCGCACCTTAGGTGTGCACCGGACCCCTCCGTCATCTGCTCGACCATCCGTGTACATCGGGACTCCCTGCTATCTGGCATCTTGGGCATTGTTGCTAGGGGGCCACCGGAGCTCCGCTTTGGAAGTTGGTGGTGTCCTGGAGTGGTGTGTGCGGCCCTGGTCTCCCCGGCCCGCCGCACGGCATTTCCAAAATGGCGGCCACCGCTGCATAGACCTTGCGCCTGCAGCGACCCGCGGCCCTGGACTGTATGTGGCTGTGTTCTTCTGCGGTCTTTGGCTGGTCTAAAACCCCCCCCCCCGCCCGTAGGACCTGGGCACACTGTGGCTGGTGTCCGCCCGTCGTGAGAGGGTGGTGAATTTGGCCGTCAGTCGGGCGGCAAAACCAACGTACCTGTGGCGCCTGGCAGTCCACGGCGCTCGTGCCTGGGGCCGGCTGCTCCTCCATGGTGGACCCGGCTCTGCCTATTGTGGGTCGGCTCAATGGGGGCCCATGCACCTGCTGTCGGGGTCCGGGGGGAACCTGTGTGATGTGCCTGGGGACACCGGTGCTCTCCTGGTTGATCCTGTAGCCGGGGCCTGGCTTGGTGAACGCTGGAGATTGACACTTGCGGTGCCCCCTGCTGGGGGTGAAGATCACGGTTGCCGCATGGTGTTCGGCGCTGAGGGCCTCTGCCGACGGTTTGCTTGTGTGGCGACGCTGTCCCGGATGCGGGGCCCCAGCACAACGCAGCTGCTGGACTTGCCGGTGAGTTGGGCTTGAACCCCGGGGCCCGGACTGTAGGCCTGGATGCCGTGGGCCCCCATTGCCTCGCAGAGGTGAAATTGTTGGGCTGGTGTCTGCTGGGGTAGACTGATCACGCTTGGCACTGCGGGCCCCATTATGTCACGGGGACAGCCTGAGGCGGGCGGAGCCGAGTCTTGGCGGAGCGAAGTTGTGTGATCTGCTACGGAGGTGCTCCTTCGCTGCCCCGCCTCCTGGGCGGACTTCTCAAGCGTCGCAGGCCTCCGCCAGCGGTGGGACCCCTTGGGGTTGCGGTCTTCGCGGAGGGTCATCACTGGTGCCCTTGGGAGGCCTGCTGGGAGCGGACCTCCCTTCCTTGCCAGTCCCGGTGCCCAAGCAACGCTCCTGGAGGTGGAGAGTCAGCGGAGGCTGCATGGGGGAGAACTGTATGCTTTCTGATTGCCCCGGATGTGCCTGAGGCCTGTGCTGCTGTGGCGGGCTCTGCAGGCAGACGGTGGGAGGGCAGCGGCAGGCGACGAGCTCTTGCGCCTTGGACTGGAGGTAAGGAGTGGGGGTGCAGTGGCATCTGGGTTTAGGTGGAGGATTCGGCTGTCGGTCGGGTGGCAGGCGTGTGTGGGGGGTTCTGGTTAGCACGGCTTCCCTCCCTCCACCCATTCTCCTCCCCCACTCCGGGCGTGCCTCCCCTGCGACCTGCATCGGAGATGAACTGACCCGGCTGGGCCTCTCCGTCCCAGGCCCGGCGCTGCCAATTATTGGCGCGGTGCTGCTGCCATTCCTGCGGACGCCGTGTGCGGTCCAGAGTGGGCCCCGGCCGGGGGGCCCTTAAGATCCCGTTCCTCCCCGGGGACCAGAAATGGCTAGGTCGGACAGGTCAACGAAGGTCCCTGCCACCCAGACCAAAATGGATCACTTCACCACCCCGGAAGGGGGGGGGGGCTACCGGTGAGGTGGCGGGGCAGGAGGCTCCCCCATCCACTGAACTGGCCACTATCCTTCAAGCTATCCACACGTCCCAGATCTCGGTGGAGGGCAAAATCGCAGAAGTGCGAGTGGATGTGACTCTTATCAGGCAGGACCTTCACAACGCGAACGCCCGGATTAAAGAAGCTGAGTCCAAGATCTCATCTGTGGAAGACGATGTGCAGCAACTTAAGGGGCAGGTGGCCCGTCTTCAGTCCCATACTCAGGAGTTGCACTGCCGGGCGGAGGATGCGGAGAAAAGGTCCAGATGCACTAACCTTCGCCTGGTGGGCTTTCCGGAGGGAGCATAACAGGGTCGTACAGTGGAGTTCCTGGAGAGGTGGCTGAGGTTGTGGGTTCCCGAGGGATCCCTATCCCCTTGGTTTGCGATTGAGCGGGCACACTGGTCCCTGGCCCCCAAGCCAATGCCGGGCGCTCCTGCCCGCCCAATTATAATGCGGGTTCTTAACTTCAAGGACCGGGACATCATCCTGTCTGAAGCCCGCAAGCGTCAATGGCTCCTTCATGAAAACTCCGCCATTATGATCTTTCCAATTTACACCCGTGAGGTCCAGGGCCAACGTCGCTCCTTTGGAGAGGTCAAGCAGAAGTTGAGGGCACTTAACATCCAGTATTGGCTCCTCTTCCCAGCTCGCCTGTGGGTGGTATTTGAGAACAAGACACTGTTTTTTGACAGCCCGACGGAGGCATGGACCTGGACGACGGAGTAGCGCCCTCTGCAGGATGTGGGTTGTGCCCCGTGTGGGGGTGTTGTGGGGGGTGGGCTCAGCCACGCCGCTCCCCAGCCCCCACGTAATCGTTCCCGTAGGTGCCGTGACCGGAGGTGGGCCCGCTCGGACTACCCGCCGGGTCACACACAGCAGCCAACCCGGGTCTGGGGGGGTATGAGGGGGAAGGGTCGACCGAGAGTGCTCTGGTTCATCGGGCCGAATGAACGACAGTGGGGCTGCTCCCCAGCCCTCAGCGATTGACCTTCCGGATACAGACCGCTCCTGTAGCCCGATGCTATTGCGGGACCCTGCTTGAGCCGGTCTCTGCCCGCCAGGCCTTGCTCCGCGGCTGGAGACGGCGTGCTGTTTCAGAACTGTTCCTAACTTACCGATGGTCTTTGTAAACATGCATCCGCTCACGAGGAGGGGTCCTCCACGCTTCCCTATTCCCAGGCGTTTTAGTTTGGATGTTTGCCCTGTGCATTGGGTTTTAGTGGGGGCGGGGGGGGTCGACAGATGCCTCTGTTCCCGAAGTGTAGGAAGAGGGGGGGGGGGGGGGGGGTTGGAAGAGTTTTTCCCTGTATGTTGCCCTGTTTGTAGGTTTTTGTTTCAGCCACCACGGAATGTCACATGTTGCCAGTGGGAGGGATGGGTGTCCCCCCGTAAGCCATGATCGCACACACATCCACAGGATCCCAAGCGCGTTTGTAAACCCTAAGCCACGCGCTCTGCGTCGCCATAGAAACGCCTAGCATGATAGATAACGCTTTCCTTATGGCATTTCTCCACGTGTTGTCGTGGAATGTCAATGGTCTGCTGGACCGGCACAAACGCACAGCGGTCGTACGGTACACGCAGCGTCTCCACATTGATATCCTAATGCATCAACAAACGTACCTTTTGGGTAACTGCTGTCCCTTCTTAGCTCGCTATGGCTATGTTCGGGTATGGCACTCCGGCTTCTAAAGAGGCTCACGAGGGGTTGCCATCCTACTAAGGCGTACACTGCCCTTTGTCCTCTCTTAAGTGGTACATGACCCTCAAGGCTAGTCGGTGACAGTGTGCGGATCGTTGGCTGGTTCCCCCTTCGCGCTCATGTCGGCGTATGCCCCCCCCTCCTCCATGCTCGCGTCCACACTTGCGAACACCGCTGCCCTGCTACACAACGTGCCCGCCGGCAACATGGTCATTGCAGGAGACTTCAATGCGGTCTTAGCCCCGGCCCTGGATACAACTGCAAAACTGGTCTGAGTTTCTGGGGCTTTGTGATGCTTGGCGCATATGGCATCCATGCAGCATCCAATTCACGCATACCTCCGCGGTTCACCGCACCCAGGCGCGCATAGATGCGATTCTTTGTCCCCGCGACTGACTGTTCTCTGTTTGCGGACGTCTGCATCCTCCCTAGAGGCATTTCCGATCGCTCCCCGGTACTCCTTAGCTCAGGGCCCCCCCCCGCTCGCAGCCCACTAAACATGGAGGATGAACACCTGGTTTCTCCAGGATAAAGATTTCAGGCAGGCGGTGGGAAAGGAACTCCTACGAAACTTTGCCACCAACGAGGGCTCGGTAGCCTCTCCGGGTACCCTATGGGAGGCAGGAAAGGTGACCATACGGGGCTTCGCTAAATTGCAGTTTAGGGTTCAGAGGCAGTCGCAGCTGCAGGAGATATCCTCCAAGGAAGCGCAGGTGCTTCGCCTGGAACAGCTACTATCCACGACGGAGGACACCCAGGCCAGACACTTAGCACTCATCCGGGATGAGATTAAACAACTATCCATGGGTGCGGCCAAGCTCCTCTGGAGGTCTTCGGTCTCACGAGTCTACAGTTGGGGGGGGGGGGGGACATGAATGGGTTGGCCACATATCCCGGGGCGAATCGTATCATCCCAGAGATAGTGGACAAGGCGGGTGCGGTGCAGCGTGCTCCCGTGGCGATGGCGAACACCTTTGTGGCATATTATCGAAGGCAGTGTACAGCACACAACCCTGAGCTGACCGTTGCAGCCCTCCTTGACCGGGATGGGGTGCACCTCCCTAAGCTGGATCCAGCGGCTCAGAATGACCTGGAGCGTCCCATCTCCTTTAAAGAAATTGAGGCGGCGATCACCCTGGTCTCCCCGGGTAAAACCCCGGGTCCGGATGGCCTCCCGAAGGAGTATTATGCAGCATACCGAGGCACCCTAGCACCCCACCTAGCCAGCCTTTTTAAAGAAACTGTGGAAAGAGGTTCCTTTCCGCCGGAAACTGACATTGCCACCATTGTAGTTCTCTCAAAATCCCAGCCTCCCTCCCGACTATGTGCAGAGTACCGCCCCATATTCCTCCTCAACACCGAAATTAAACTTTACGCTACCATTTTGGCCCAACGGCTGAAACCCTATTTGGCACTACTGGTCCATCCGGATCAATGCGGGTTCATGCCTCAGCGTGGGACCCGTCACTGCCTCAGAAGGCACCAGCTGGCCCTGGCACATCGGCACCTGCTCACCCCGTATTTGGCGCTCCTGTCCATAGACTTCGAAACAGCTTTTGACTCGGGGGACTGGACGTACCTGTAGGGCGTGCTGATCGAGATGGGGTTCGGGCCCTACTTTTGTTCCCTGGTCCGGGTCCTGTACACTCATTCGAGAGCGCGAGTACTGGTCAACGGGGTGCTGTTGGAAGCCTTCTCCATCGCCAGGGGAACTAGGCAGGGATGTCCCCTCTCCCCATAGCTATTCGCCCTGGCGATGGAGCCCTTGGCATCCCTGGTGCGGGCACAGGAGCGTCTCCATGGATGGGAGTGGCCCCATATGGCCGCGGACAAGAACGCACTATACGCGGACGATGTCCTGGTCTTCCTGTCCGACCCAGCCTCTTCCAGGCCACACTGCCTCCAGATCTTGCAAGCATTCGAGCAGGCCTCTGGGCTGCGGCTAAACCCCGGGAAGTCAGTACTGGTCCCCCTACATCTCTCTAGAGAGTGCTTTGATTGGCAGTCTACCACACCATTACAGAGGCAGTCTTTTAAATATCTGGGTCGCCCTTCTTCCCGAACTGGGCTGGTCCCTTAATGTGGCCCGTTAGTCAAGAAGGCCAAGGAAGACCTTAAATGGAAGACGCTGCCTCTGAACCCCCTTGGGAGGGTTGCCCTGTTTAAAATGATTATCCTCCCCAGGTTCCTTTACGTCCTACAGAACACCCCCTTTTGTTTTTCCAGGGCATGGTTCAGGGAACTGGACAGTCTAATCACCAAGTTTCTCTGGAGCGGAGGACGGGCTTGTGTGGCTCTGTCGACTTGTCAGATTCTCTCTTACAATGGAGGCATGGGGATGACGCACTTATATCTGTATTTCCTGGCGGTGCGTCTATTGGTCATCCACGACTGGTTCAATGGGGGCTGGTCGGATCCAGCATACAGGCTTGAACTGAGCGAACTGGTGTTCGCGGACATCCAGGCCATGATGTATGGGGGGCCCATTCCGACCCGACTGCCGGATGTGACGCGCTCTGTGTTGTTGGCCTGGTGGGCAGCGCTCCGTCACACCAGATAGATGGGGAAGTTAACCCAATGTACTCCCCTCTGGCATGGGGCTTGGCTCCAGGAGGTTAGTGGATTGCGGGGGTTCAGAACCTGGGACCTTATTGGTATCTCCCAGCTAGGGGATGTCTGTGCAAGGGGCCATAAGTTGTCCTTCCAGGAGCTCCGAAATCGCTAATCCCTACACATATTACGGATTACATGAGGCTACCTGAATACAGCCCCAGGGAGGCCCAAACGATGTTGGGAGACTTGGGTAAGGGGGGGGGGGTGTCCTGCACTTATCGCACCCTCATTAACACTCCCAAATCCCTAGACAAGTTGAGGGATCAATGGGTGGGCCCCATTGACGAGGTGGACTGGCGTGATGCTCTCATGGCCCACAGAATAATCACTGTCTCCGCCAAACTCAAGCTAGTTCAGCTCTATTTACATGCTGCGTACCTCACTCCCCTGTGCTTGTATAGAGCGGGCTTGCACCCGGATGCGGCATGTGCGAGATGTAACCACGCCCCAGCCGACTTCCTCCATATGGTTTGGTTGTGCCCCCGCTTAGGCCAGTTCTGGGGATCCATTGAAGTGGAGCTAACGGAAGTATTGGGATGGGAGGTTCCTCACGGCCCACGTCACTCCTTGCTGAGGATCACTGATGGGCAGGATGGGTCCAGGAATGATAAGTTGTTTAACACAGCGCCAAGCGGGACATTGAGGCAGCCTGGATAAGCCCTGACCCACCCACCGTGGAGAGGTGGCGAAGAGGGGTGGACTGGTGCGCAACCCAAGAGAAAGCCCTTTATAAAGCTAAGGGGTGCGTTAAGAAATGCCGCCGAGTGTGGGTAAAGTGGTTGGGGAATGTGGAGGGTCCTGCTTAACCTGGTTTCAAATTCTGTCTATGTACTTTTACGGGGAACGTGATTGGGGGGTGCAATGAATGTGCGAATGAACTTATATTTGTGATTTCCGTATATTTGCTGAATTGTTCCTATGTTTTTAAAAGCAATAAAATGTGCTTATCAAAAAAAAAAACCTCCCCTAGTGAGATTGAGGAAAAATGCCAAAAAAAGCAGAGCTCAGTGCTCCAAATTCCTGTCACCAGGAGCCAGAAAAAAGAATGGAAGCAACTGCCTCCTACTGGACATGATGGGATACTGGTAGTCTCTGGGTGCTTAAAGACACAGACACTTTTCACATTTACATAACGGCAGCCCATAGGGCTACACTGACCTCTCTTTTTTCAACTTCGTCTTTTTAAAAAGGGTTTGTGAAAGATTTAAACAGCCAAATACTTGTTTCCCAGTTAATTTGTTTGAAATGTAAACATACATATATACATTTATTACCCTTTTTTAAACGCAATCTTAAGAAATTGGCCATTGTAGCCTTTCTTGTAGGCTGCAAAATATTCATGTCTTAACTGTTTCTCCAGGCCTTCCTGAAGAAAGGGGACATCTACACATCTACATACATTCTATCACCCCCCCGGGGGACAATCTCTCCTTCATCAAACAATTAATGGAAATCATCTCCGGTAATGTCGATTCCGTAGTGTCCCAAATCTTCCTCGGTGATTTCAATCTTCATTGGTCTAACCCGAATGACTAAGCTGTTATATGCCTTAAATCTTTCATAGATGATCACGAGCTGGTTCAATACTGTGACCGGCCAATGCATAATAAATGAGAAATCCTGGATCTCATCATCTCCAAAGGAAACACCATCTCACTGGATAACATCTACCCTTGTGACTGGTGTGACCACCACATCATCATCTTTTATATTAACTGGGAGGTGTACCCGAGGATGGCTCAACCGAAGAAGCTGAAGATATGGAAAAGGAACCTTAGACATATTAATACAGCTGAACTAGCAACCCAATGTAAATCTGCCCTTTCCTCTCAAGCTGACATGTCAGAGGTTCATGTACTCACGGACTTTTACAACTCTACGATCTCAAGTATCATGAATGCCATGGCACCACTCCAACAAAAAATTCTTCAAACCATGGTACAATGACAACCTAAATTCTGAAAGACGCAACCGAAGGGCAATTGAACGATCTTGGAAATCCAAACCTTCCTCGGATCAGCTAGAAGTCCTTAGAAAGGTAAGGAGCTCCTATAACAAACAAATCAAGAGCGCCAAGGTCGACTACTTCAGATCCCAACTTAACCAAGCCTCTATAAAATTTTTGAAATTGTTAAACAACAATCGGTTGTTGCACCCATTCGCTCTGACCCAGGCTTCAGCCCACCCTCAGGTGATGCTCTGGCTGCTTTCTTTACCGAGAAATCAAGACTCATCAATATCGAACTGGATGCTTAGAAAGCTTCTTTGCCATCCTATTCGTTTGCGCACCCTGCGTCCCGCTCAGAACAGCTCGAACCAGCTAATCTGAGCACCAAGAACAATGCCTCATGGGACACCTTTACTCCTTTCAGCGAAAGAGACATTAACAAGATCCTTCAGAGTATCAACTCATTCAATCAGTGGAGAGGTGTGGCTCACTGGTTAGAGGCGGCAGACCCGTAAGCAGAGGACGGCCCGGGACCAGGGTTCGATTCCCGACGCGGCAGGGTCGTGGACCAGGGTCAGCGGGCTCGATAATTCTCGCCTCGGTGCCTACTCCAGTCAGGGACCACACTCGGCAACTCTGGGCATTAGCTTGCCTCATCTTCACAACGGCCCCCCCCAGACCGCCGGGGATGCTTGGTCGCACCTTAGAGAGACCCATTAGGGACCATCTCTCAGGGTGAGCCAAGATGGGTTCCCCAGCGGTCGAAGCGTGGAGATACTCCTCCGGGAGTCGATTCTAGCGCTATATAAACCCACAATTAAATTAAATTTTAGCGATCTGTTACCACCCTCTGTCTTCAAAGAAATCAAGGAAGTCATCACCCCCCTTTTGACGAAAATTATCAATGCTTCAATGTCTCAAGGCACGATCCCAAAGAGCCTAAAAGCAGGTCAGGTTTCACATATTAAAAAAAAAAAAAAAAAAAACTAATGCTGGTAGTGCCGACCTTAACAACTTCTGCCCTATCTCCAACATCACTACTCTGGCCAAACTCCTTGAAAAATGCGTCCAATCTCAACTCTGCACTCACATTGAGAATTTCCAACTCCTTGACCAACACCAATCTGGCTTTCGGAGTGGACACAGCACTGAATCGGCTCTCATTCGATGACATTTTTAAAATGCTTGACCACAATGAATCTTGCCTCCTAATCCTCCTTGACCTGTTCTCTGCATTTGACACTGTAAATCACAACAACCTTTTATCTATTTTGGAGCACAGGATGGGCCTCTCCGGTCTGGTGTTGCAATGGTTCATGTCCTTCCTCCACCACAGATCCCAAAGAATAAAAGTGAACCACTCTCTATCCCAGCCCACGCCAGTATCCATGGGGGTTCCACAAGGGTCCACCTTATCCCCCATACTATTCAACTTATTCTTGGAACCACTGGCTAATGAACCAAACTCAATGAAGATTCTCTTCTATATGTACGCAGATTACACACAACTCTACCTGAAAATCTCCTCCCCGGAAAATCTTATGTCACTCAACACTACCCTTATGAATACTCAAAACTGGCTAACGGAGAACCACCTCCTACTCAGCACCTCCAAAAACAAATTTCTGCTAATTTCTCCTCCAAATCATACCCCCAAGTTAGACCTCTGGATGAACCATCTCACTGCCTTCAACTGCTCCCCCTCATTATCGATTCTGCGAAATCTCTCGGAATCACCCTGGACAAACATTTAGATATCAAGAATCATATTAGCAAGGTGTGCAAGGGAGCGAATCACCAGAGGAGATTACTCAGGAATCTCAAACCTTTCCTTCCACAAGCTGACTTCAAGCAGGTGGTCCAAACACTGGTTTTGCCGAGGCTAGACTATGGCAGTACTATGCTCTGTGGTCTCCCTAAATATACCTTGGCCCCACTTAGGGCTGCATTGAACACTGCGGCCAGACTGATCACGGGCACAAAAAGAAATGCACACATTTTCCCAGTCTTAAAATCTCTAAATTGGCTGCCTTTTGAAGCAAGAATACAGCTAAAGATTGCCTGCCTGTCTCACAAAGCTCTCCATTTCCAAACCCCCAAGGATCTTGTCCAAAAGTTAGAATTATTGGGATGTGGTAGACCCTCAAGAAGTGCTAACTCCTTCCTCCTGAAACCACAGATATTTTGCAAAAAGAGAACTTGTGAAAGAGCTTTCTCCGGCTCTGCCCCGAGGATCTGGAACTCTCTCCCTCCTGAAGTTCGCAGACTCACCTCCACGGTTGCTTTCAAATTGGAAGTAAAACAATTCCTTATGAGCAAGTTCTTACCTTAATTGGGTTTGGATCATCTGCTATAAGATACTGGACTTGTATATTCACGTCTTGTACTGATTTGCAATATTTCCTTATTTAATCTTTTCTTCCTCTTATAGTTTTCGGGGGTTGGATGTTTGAATGTTTCCGTATGGTCTTCTGGATATTTGATCTAAATGCCAATAAAAACGTTTTGCACCTAGTCATGTGGAACATTATCAAAGTTGTGTAAACAATTTGAGTCTGAGCTCAATAAGATCTCAAGGTGTCGAAGAGATTAGCGCAGAGACACTGCCAGAGAGTCCTCCAACACCACTAGGGTTGGCTTTGTAATCGCATAAACACAGTCAGCTCTCCTTGCGGTCACTGAGCAACTTTGCAGCACCCTAGATGAAGTGTACGGATTCTACTTGATCGAAGTGCTGCTTTCGACATTGTATGTCACAACCGCTGGCGACTCTCGTCCCTTGAGTCTCCTCCCTGTCCCAAGTCGGTGATCAAGAATCTAGGTGGATAGTGCCTCAACCTTTGAAGCACAGACAAAAGCTATGGTAGGCACCTGCTTTGGGTTTCTATGTGGGCTCAACCCTATCCTTGGCTTCTTTAATCCCACCATTCATCCAGTTACGTTCAGGCTACTTTCCTTTCTAGGCTGGATTATTGCAACATTCTATACCTGGGAGCTATTAAGGCTGTGATTAGAAGACGCCAGATGGTACAAAATGCTGCTGCAAGGCTGCTGTTTTCCCTTACGGAGTACTGCCCAGCTGCTGCCGCTATTCGCCAATTGCATTGGCTCCAGCTGGACAAAAGTGTACAGTTTAAGGCTTTGTGCACAGTCCATAAGATCTTTTTTTTCCCCAGGGGACCCCATTCTGTCCAATTTGCTGTTGCCATACCTCCCCTCACGGTGCCTGCGCTCAGCTGCTCTTAACTTGGCCTGCATGTAACGTGTTAGGAACGTAAGGGCAGGCAGCCAGTCCTTCCGTGCTAAAGCTCTTGCCCTCTGGAACGCTCTTCCTTTATCTTGGAGACGCATTCGGAACCATTCGTCGTTTAGGAAATCCCAGACCTGGTTGTTCTCCATCCAAGCACTCTCTGGATTTCTTTTTTTCTGGGTATTTCTTCACAGTTGGTTCTCCTCCGATTCTAGCACTGTGATGCTACCTTGCTGGGGCAGCCTTGCACTTTATAAATTCTACAACTTAACAACAATTTGGCTTAGATCTAGAAGAACTGTGGTCCAGTGGAGCTAGTTCCAGATCCAACACCGATATCTGAACCCAGTGTGGCCACCAGTGAAGGGCCAGGTGGAGATGTAACTGGGTCAGGCAGGGGTTTGGCTGGGGCTTCAGTGGATTGATGGTGCCCCAAAGGTGCTTCAAGATGCTAGGAATCACCCAGAAACAATATTGCTTTCATGAAGGCCTTTATCCACTACAGAATCAAGTACGGCCTAGGATATTAAGTGTAGGTGCGGAATGGGGATAGAGTTGGCCCTTTGGAATACAGAACGTGTGCTCTATTCCTGAAGCAGGAATAACTGGTGGACTTCTGCCACCTGGATTTCGAGTTTCCGATGAGAATTCTCCTTGGACTTACTTCTAAACTTACTCGAGGACAGAGACCAGGTCTTGGAGGACGGTTTCTTGCTCTTGGTGATGCAGAACTTCACCTCCTGCTCCCAGATGGCATTTTGGTGCACCAGAGAGCATTTGTTTCATGATCCAGAATGTTTGTTGCTTTCATCTGAGACTTCAAATACAGGTGTTGTTCAGCCTAGTAACAGACATCTGCTTCCTAGAGGTGCTGCACAGTTTGAAACCTGTGTTATCCCTAGAACAGTGACACTGAAAAACCTTTTTTGAAGTCTGCGATCGGTTTGGAAGTCGGTAAACCACTACGTTCAGGAGCAAAGGGCAAGGAAAACAAGCATTGGCATAGCAAATAGGTCTCGCCTTAGGGACCTTATAAGTGTTTAGCCATGCAACAGTTGCATAACTAAATACTTATAAGGTCCCAAAGGCGAGACCTATTGGCTATGCCAAGCGGCCGCGAAAGTGATCGCGATCAAACATCAAAGCATCCGTGAAAGTGAAAATAACCTCGGTCAAGCGCGGCGCGCGTGCCCGCGCACATGCACTGTATCTCTAGGCTGGCCTGGTAGCACTTTTTGGAGCCCTCACAAAATGTCTCGCCAGACCAGCGCATGGTCAGGCGAGACTTAAAAAGGAACCAACATCAGCAGGCTGGCGAGGGGATTAGATATGGCTCTACGCCACCACTTCCAGAGACTGGACAGGGCAGCAGCAGAGTCCGATGATATCACCTACGGGCATACAGGAGTAATTGCTGAAAAATCTCTAGATCCAGTTTGATGCCTGGTGAAATCAAAAGGTGAGAAATCGGCTACTGGACTTATCCATCTAAAATGTGTCCTTTCCCATCCATTAATCCATGTAGGAAGACAAGTATATTCTCCTCCTGAATCTTTGAAAATATCAGTGGTGCAGACTTCATTCCGAAGAGTAAAACTAAGAACTGATAGTGTTTTAAACCTACCATTAAATGAGAGGTACTTGTTTCTGATGAATGGGGGATGAATCTTTCAGATTGACGGAAGCATGATATGGTACGGTGGCCACCTGAAGACTGATGTAGCAACCAACTTGCAGAAGTTTCAGGTCCTAAACTGATCTGAGTGTTCCATATTTTTTGCTACAGCACAAATGGACTCGAGGAGTATTTCCTCTCTTGCTTCATTATGCATATTTTTTAATAGGACTTGAAGCTGCTCTAATGTAGGTTTTCTATTTGGGAACAATTTTCCACGGACTTTGTACAAGTAATACATCCTTGTTGTACCTAATTGTTTGAGATGACAATGCTCATAGGCCTAAGTGGAACTCGAGTCTTCCTCAAATTGTGGAGCTCAGATCGGGGAGGAGGTGAATTAAAAAAACATAAATGAGAATGGTTTTGAGATGGATGCACCTCTTGAAGGGTTATACCTCCCACAGCTTATTGGGGTTCCATTCTTGTTGGAACACCATGACTTGAGCTGTGGTTGTATTCCAAGGTTAATCTGCTGTTGCTAGCTCTTCAGCACGCTAGTAAGAAAGGGCTGCTGAGGTGCCTGTTTCTTGCAGAGGTTGTGCATTTGCTGTACTCTCTCATTCAAGCGAATCCACTTGGAGTATGTTGCTTTATTTATCTAAGAATTCATCCACTTATTCACCAAATATGGTAACACCTCGAAAAGGACTAATATGTATATGACCCTTAACTGGGTCCTAAAAAATAGAAACAATGCCAGTCTGTCTGGTAAAATAGCTGTGACAATTTGCCTACATATATTTTCTTTTAGACTTATCTAGGCATAATGGGAATACAGGCCACAGTCTGACCCTGTAACATACTGGAAAGTAAGGGAGATAGCCTATGGGTCTCAGCACTGGTAGGAATATTTTCAAAGAACAAGTTACTTACCTTCAGTAACGCTCTCTCGGGGGAAACAAACAGCAGATTCCTCACCTTAGCAATACCTCCTGGTGGCAGACTGGATCCAAAAAATGTTCTCAGCAATTCCCCGCTCATCAGTAGGTGGTGTATTGTGGCTCAGTGTCAGATTGTCCTGCCCCAGAAGTGACGTGTGAGGTCCTACATAGCCATCATTTTAGCATGCCAACGTAAGTTTCTGATATCTGTCCTTACAATCGGAAAATAAGCTTTAGGAATTAGATCGTGCCAATGTGTAGATCTCCAAGATTGAATCTTATGAGCATGGACCAGCAGAATGGGTAAGGGGGTAGGTGAAGAATCTGCTATTAGACAAGAGTATCTACTAGAAAGAGCGTCACCAAAAGGCAATTAACTTGCTCTTCTGAAGATACTTCTAACCACGGATTCCTCACCTTGTGAACAGACAGGAGGCTGCTTCATGGCCAGTCAATAGCACATTATATTGCACAGGACAATCCACCAGAGATAACCCTGCTTTTCCACAGCTTTTCCTTCTTTGCACCTGAGGACTCCACAAAGAGTTGATTAGAACGCTTGCAGGGCAACACATTGCTCTATGTGGAAATGTGCGACATCTTTCAGGAAGAATGCTGCTTTGGTTCTTATAACTAAATTCTCTGGGACGAGGGTGGAATATGGTTTCTGAACAAAGTGGGCTTGCAACTCATCGGACGAGCTGAAGTTATCACTATGAGAAAAAGGTCTTCAAGTAAGCAATTGAAGCAGACAGTGCGTTGGCTGAAATGAAGTGCGCATTAGGAACATAAAAGCTAGACTGAGGTTCTAAAGGGGCATCAGTGTTGGCAGGAACATATGAATTACCCCTTTGAGACAAAAGCATCAAAAGGCGATTTGAGGAAGAATGGCTGATCAGGAAACCATAAGAAGGTTGATCGTAATTGTCACCACTGCAAGGCTTTACTGGGTGAAGGATAAACAAAAGAGTATTAGAACGGACTACTGGGCTTCCAAAGATGGCTACTGCAGGAAGAAACTAAACAAACAACTTCTCCCAGTGTCCAGCATAAATTGTGCTAGTGGAAATGACACTAATTCAAAAGGGAGATCAAATTCCTCAAGTATCAAGCGCTGCTGTTCAATCTCCAAACAAGCACGTGTAAGTTGTGCAGGCTCAGATGCAGGACCCTGCCCTGCTGCTGTAAAATGATGTCCTGCTGAAAGGGCAGCAGGTTCAGAGGACAAATGAACAAGTTACTTACCTTCGGTAACGATGTATCTGTAAGAAACATTAGTTAGTTAGATTCCTCACCTTAGAATATCCCCAGGCGTCAGACTGGATCCGGAAGATTTTTCGTCAGCAATACCCCTTGCGCGTCGCTAGGCGTCGTCTGCGGCTCCGCGTCCGTCGTCGGCGTCGTGCGCCGGGATGACGTCGTCGGAGTACTTAGACGCCGCCCTCGCGCGCTGACGTCAGTTCTTGTACATAGCCTTCCGCGCCAGGAACGCAGAGCCATGCAAAGACCGACACTGGTGCCAAAAATAAAATCTAGGGCCCTGAAAGGGATAGCCTTAACCCTAGATGTCAGTTCGCAGAACGGGGAGGATGGGAGGGTCGGTGAGGAATCTAACTAACTAATGTTTCTTACAGATACATCGTTACCGAAGGTAAGTAACTTGTTCATCTGAAAGAAACACGTTAGTTAGAATCCTCACCTTAGAATAGATACCCAAGCAATACCATCCCCGGTGGTGGGTCTGCGAACCAAGATCACACCAGAAAGTCCTGGAGGACAGAACGGCCAAAGAAGCCATCCCTCCGGACTTGGCTGTCAAGGCAATAATGCCTGGCAAACGTGTGTAGCGAAGCCCACGTCGCCGCCTGACAGATGTCCTGCAAAGGGACTCCCCGTCCCAAGGCAGTAGTAGCCGCCGTGGCCCGAGTAGAATGGGCGCGCAGCCCAACAGGAGGGTCCTTTTTAGCCAAGGAATAGCAGATTTTGATACACAAAACGACCCACCGAGAGATGGTTCGTTTGTGCACAGCTTTCCCCTTCTTAGCGCCCACGTACCCAACAAAAAGCTGGTCGTCCACCCGGAACTGTTGTGTGCGGTCCAGATAAAAGGAGAGCGCACGTTTTGGGTCCAGACGGTGGAGCCTCTCTTCCTCTTTGGAAGGATGCGGAGGCGGAAAGAAGGTGGGCAAGGTGACAGACTGCCCAAGGTGAAATGGAGTCACCACTTTAGGAAGAAAGGAGGGACGAGGCCGAAGGACAACCTTGTCCGGATGAACAGACAGAAAAGGAGGCTTTGAAGATAAAGCCTGGAGCTCACTCACCCGTCTAGCCGAGGTGATGGCTACCAGAAAAGCAGTCTTTAGAGTTAGAAGACGAAGAGGACAATTGTGAAGCGGCTCGAAGGGAGCGCACATCAGGAATGTCAAAACCAGATTCAAGTCCCACTGAGGCATCACAAAAGGGACAGGAGGGAACGTGTGTGTAATGCCTTTGAGAAAGCGTGTAACCACAGGGGACTTGAAAAGAGAAGGCTGATCAGGAAGCCGCAAGAAGGCGGAGATGGCAGCAAGATAACCTTTCAGGGTGCCCAGGGCAGAGCCCTGCCGGGCCAGAGAAAGAAGGAAGAGGAGAACCTCAGAAAGAGGGGCGGAAAGGGGATCCACAGCCTTTGCTGTGCACCATGCCACAAATTTGTTCCACCGGCAGGCGTATACCGACTTTGTGGAGGGACGCCTGGCTGCCAGAATGATATCACAGACTTCAGGAGGCAAGTCAAATGGCATCAACTGCCGCCGCTCAATCTCCACGCATGGAGGTGGAGGCTGGACAGGTTCGGGTGGAGGACCGTCCCCTGCTGCTGCGACAGAAGATCCTCCCGAAGAGGCAGACGTATCGGGGGATCGGTCAACAGACTGAGTAGCTCGGGATACCAGTATCTTCGTGCCCAATCCGGAGCCACCAAGATGACTTGGGCCCGGTCGTGCCTGATCTTCTTCAGCACTCTGGGCAGAAGTGGTATAGGCGGAAAGGCGTACAACAGACCGCAACTCCACTCGTGACGAAAAGCGTCGCTGAGCGAGTGCCGCCTTGGAAATTCCAACGCGCAGAACTGCTGACATTGCGCGTTCTCTTCGGTGGCGAATAGATCTAACCAAGGCTCTCCCCACTGCTGAAAGAGGCCTTGCGCCACTTCGGAGTTCAGACGCCATTCGTGATCCATCATGCACCGGCGGCTGAGTTCGTCTGCTCTGGCGTTCAGAGAGCCCGCCAGATGTTGAACCACCAGGGTGACGCCCTGGTGTTCCAGCCATGTCCAGAGGCGCAGAGCCTCCTGACAAAGGGTCCACGACCCCACCCCGCCCTGTTTGTTGCAGTACCACATGGCGGTGGTGTTGTCCGTGAACACCTGCACGACACTTCCCCTGACAGAGGGAAGGAAGGCTTTCAGTGCAAGCCGGATCGCTCTCAACTCCAACAGGTTGATGTGGAGACGAGACTCTGCCGGAGACCAGAGGCCTCTGATCTCCGCCTCTCCCATATGGCCACCCCATCCCAGGAGGGACGCATCCGTCACTACGACATGCTCTGGTTGGGGAAGGGAGAGGCTCTTGCCCTTGACCCACTCGCGGTCCGTGAGCCACCACTGCAACTGTTGTGCAGTGCCCTCCGAGATCAAGACATGGTCGGACAGGTTGCCGTGATGCTGGGCCCACTGAAACTTCAGGTCCCACTGCAGAGCCCGCATGCGCCGCCTGGCGTGATGCACTAGTAGGATGCAGGAGGCCATCAGCCCCAGAAGCCGCAACACTAGCCTGACCAAAACCCGGGATAGAGGCCGAAAGATGGGAATCAGGGCCCGTATATCCCGGACCCGCTGTTCCGGTGGATGGACCCGGAACCGCGCCGAATCGAGAACCGCTCCGATGAAGAGGAGCTCCTGAGAGGGACTCAGGTGTGACTTCGGCACGTTGATGGAAAACCCCAGCAAATGCAGGAGATCCGCCGTAGTCTGGAGGTGGGAGACGACTGCCTGGGGCGAGCCCGCCTTCAACAACCAGTCGTCGAGATAGGGGAAGACTGGAACCCCTGATCTGCGCAGATGAGCTGCGACCACCGCCATCACTTTTGTGAACACCCGAGGGGCACTGGTGAGGCCGAAGGGGAGCACGGTAAACTGAAAGTGCTCTTGGCCCACCGTGAACCGCAGGTAACGCCGGTGGGCCGGCAGGACGGGGATGTGGAAATAAGCGTCCTGCAAGTCCAACGCTACCATCCAGTCTCCAGGGTCTAGGGCAGCTAAAACCTGAGCCAACGTTAGCATCTTGAACCTTTCCTTTCGGAGGAAGGCATTGACGTTCCGGAGGTCCAAGATAGGGCGTAGGCCCCCCTTGCCCTTCTTGGGAACCAGAAAGTAGTGGGAATAACAACCACGACCTACTTCTGGACTCGGAACGCGCTCGACGGCCCCCTTGGCCAAGAGAGCCGAAACTTCCTCGCGGAGAAGATCCAAATGATCCCCCGAGATACGGTGGTGCTGCGGTGGCATGGCTGGAGGGGTCGTCTCGAAGGGGAGGGAGTAGCCCCTTCGGACGATTTGCAGCACCCACCTGTCCGATGTTATGGACCGCCAGTGGAGCAGGTGATGGCGAACTCTGCCGCCCACTGGCGTGGTATGGGCCTGAAAGCTCGGACTAGGAAGGCTTTGAGGCGGATGCTGCCGGGGTGGATGTGGGCTGACCACGTCGGCCTCCATTTCCGCCACGGCGGAAGCCACGTCCGCGACCGCGCGCAGGTTGGTTCTGCGGCTGGTGGCTTTGCGGACGTGAGGAGGCGCCCCTTCCTTGGCCACGAAAGGGGCGAAAAGCGGAGGTGTGCGCCCGCGGAGCCGCGAGGCCCAAGGACTTGGCCGTAGCCCGGGAGTCCTTAAAGCGGTTCAGCGCACTGTCCGCCTTCTCACCAAACAGGCGAGTGCCATCAAAGGGCATGTCCATGAGGGTTGTCTGGACATCCCCGGAAAATGACGTGGACCGCATCCAGGCGTGGCGGCGGAGCGCCACCGTGGTGGAAATCGCCCGACCCAGCGAGTCCGTGGTGTCAAGCCCACATCGTATGGCGTGCCGTGCTGCATCCCTCCCATCGGCCAAAGCCTGGGTAAGACGCGTCCGGACCTCCTCCGGACACAGGGGCAGCACGTCCTCCACCGTATCCCACAGGGAATGGGAATAACGGTCCAAGAGACAGGCGGTATTTAAGGACCGCAGGCCCAAACTAAGGGACGAAAACAGTTTCTTGCCGAACTGCTCGAGTCTCTTGGAATCCCGATCCGGCGGAGCGGTCGGGAAGGAGGATTGGGAAGTAGAGGCCTGGATAACCAGACTCTCGGGGGTGGGGTGTTGGGACAGGAAACTGGGGTCGCCCGGAGCAGGGCGGTGGCGCCTGGCAACGTTCCTGTCCACAGGAGGAACTGTGGAGGGCTTGGACCAGGTGCCCTGCAGAACGTCAGTGAGGGCCTCGTTGAACGGCAGCAGAGGCTCAGTGGAGCTTGCTGAGGTTTGAAGCACCTCAGTGAGGATGTTAGTCCTCACAGCCACGGCAGGCAACTCGAGCCCAAGGGCCTCAGCCGCCTTGCGCAGCACCACAGAAAATGCTGCACCCTCCTCCGAAGCCACGGTCGGAGGAGAAGTGAATCCAGTGTCTGGCGAGGTGTCCAGCCCACTGGCCTCCCCCAGTTCATCTGCCCAGTCCTGAGAAAGCTGTGACTGAACAGCCAGAGGGTCCTCGAACCCCTCCCAGTCGCCCCCTTCTTCCGATTCCTGATAAACAGGAGGAATGATCGGAACCGGACTGTAGAGATGGTAGGACTCAAGCGGCGTCGGCGGACGCCGTGCCGGCGTCGGGTCCGGATGAGGGCTAAACCGGGGTGTCGGCGTCACAGGTGTCGGCGTCGGCGTCGGAGTGACTAGGTCAACCGGCGTCGACTGGGGCCCAGGCAAGGGCCCCGCGGGGACCTGCGGCGTCGAGACCGGAGTCGTCGACGGCGCCGGGGCCGGAGCCGCCGGCACGCGAGGTCGCCCAGTCGAGTCCGCGGGGCCCGAAGGCGCGCCAGCGGGCGTCGACGGCGGGGCCAGGCTCCTCATGGCCGAGAGGAAGGCACTGATCTCCGCCGGCGCCGCGTCAGCCCCAGGGACCGGAAGGTATGGGGGCGGACGCGGCACCTGCGGCTCCGCCGGAGCCGCGGGGGTGGAACCACCCTGACCCTCGGCCGAGTCGCGCGACCGGCGAGGGGAGTCCGAAGAGCGATGTCGCCTCTTGGACTTCTTGGAGCGTTTGGACTTACCCGACGACTTGGAGCCGGACGAGCGATGGCGTCGGCTAGGGCTCCGCGAGCGATCCTTGGACCTCCTCCTGGACCGGGATTGCGCACGACGCGGAGCCGAGTGGCGAAGCTCGAGAAGCTTGCGGGACCGCTCCCGCCTAGCCTTCGAAGTCAGGGCCTGACAGTCGTTGCACGACTCCGCGTCGTGGTCGGGGCCTAAGCAGTAGAGGCACCGGCGGTGGTGATCGGTCACCGACATCAGTCGATGACAATCCTCACAAGCCTTGAACCCAGGCATCCTACCGGCACCAGATGTCGACAGACAAGGATCAAAAATGATCAAAAAAGATTTAGTCAAAAAAGACTAAAAGGGGTAGCTCTCCCGGATCTGCGCTTACTGGCGCGGAAAAAAGAAGAACTGACGTCAGCGCGCGAGGGCGGCGTCTAAGTACTCCGACGACGTCATCCCGGCGCACGACGCCGACGACGGACGCGGAGCCGCAGACGACGCCTAGCGACGCGCAAGGGGTATTGCTGACGAAAAATCTTCCGGATCCAGTCTGACGCCTGGGGATATTCTAAGGTGAGGAATCTAACTAACGTGTTTCTTTCAGATGCTCATGACCAGAAGTTCAGGGCACCACACTCTCCTCACCTAATCCGGCCACTAGGATGGCCTGGGCTTGATCGTTCCCGAACTACTTCAGAACCTTGAGTGGTAGAGGAAGGAATATTAGAGGCCCTATCTCCAATCTAGGCCAAAGGTATCTCAGAAAGAGACAGCCATCTCTGAGCGAGAATTGCCTTGGGAACTCTAATGCGTAAAAGCTTGGATGCTGTGCATTCCCTGCAGTGGCAAAAAGATCGAGCCAGGTTTCTCCCCATTGCTGGAAGATGGACTGTGCCACCTCTGAATACTAGTGCCATTTGTGATCTGCTGGGTAGGGCATTATGGCACAGGCTCTGTCACTCCACTCCGCCTTGATTTTTGCAGCACCACATGGCAAGGGTGTTGGGTACGAAAACCTGCACTCTTTCCCCCTAGGTGGGGAGGAAGGCTGAGTGCCAAGTAGGCAGCCCGCAAATCCAACAGATTGATGTGGAGGTGGGCTTCTGCCAGACAAGAGTCCTCTTCACCTCTCCCAGATGACCTCCCCAACCCAGCACAGATGCATCTGTCATGACCACTGGCCCTGGGTGGGGTAGGATAAGGTGTCTGCCATAAGTCCACTGCAGATCTTTTGCAATCTCCTCCGACACCTCAGAGTACGAAATATTCCCTTGGCGCAGAGTTCACTGAAAATTCAGAACCATTGAATGTCCCCAACGGGGTCCACAAGCAAGATGTAGTGTGCCCAAAGGCCAAGAAGCTTCAGAGCCGCTCTCACTGAGCCCAAGGTCATGGGTTGAAACATCGGGATCATAGTCTGAAAGGTTCTAGACTTGTTGAGGTGGAGGAAAGATTATGAATAGCACAGTGTATGGGGTGGTTCTAATGAAAGAGCGTCTCTGTGAAGGAGTCTGGTATTACTTTGGCACACTGATGGAAATTCCCAGCCGTGTCAACAGATTGGTCGTTGTCTTGAGTTAATCCTCAACAGTCTGAGGCAGGCCTACCTTCAGCAACAAGTTGTCATGGTATGGGACGACTAGTATTCTCAACCTCTGAAGATGGGCAGCGACCACCACTATCACTTCCATGATTACCCGAGACGCAATAGTAAGGCTGAAGTGAAGCAGAGTACTGAAAGCGCTTGTGGCCTACCTCAAACTGGAGGTAGTGCGCCTGTGTGACTGTAGGATTGGGTTATGGAAATAAGTGCCCTGCAGATCCATTGCCACCATTCAGTCTCATGCATCCAGGGCAGAGAGAACTTGTCTGTCCTGAGGAAAATGTTCAGAGGATACAGATCGGGGATGGGACAGAGGCCTTCCCCCTTGTTCAGCACCAGAAAGTAAAAAGAGTAACAACCATTCCGGACCTATGATACTGGCATCCTCGCTATGCCTCCCCTACCGAAGAGAACCTAAACCTCACTTTGAAGGATGGACAAGTGATCCTCCGAAAGTCATGGTGGTGCAGGAGGCATGTTCAAAGGGGTGGACAGGGAGGGTATAGCCATATTTAACAATTTGGAGTACCCATCTGTCTGATGTGATACTCCTGGAGATAAACGGTGGTCTGACTGCCTACTGGGCGACTGTGCACTGTTGACAGCAACTTAAAGAAGTTTTATGGCAGCTGTGGAGAGAGGGGCAGGGGATTGGATAGATTTTTGCCCCTGGAAGCAGAGATTCAGATGGCAAATCTCTTGACTTCTGCCCTGAAAGGCCTGCGAGGTCTGCTTTTGTTGAAGTGAAGACTATAGTGGCCTCTAAAGAAACACTCTTCGGAAGACTCTAAATTGACAAAATTGTTAGGGGAACTGCTGCATAGGAGATGCCAGTCCAAGCGAGCCTGCTTTTGCTTGTTCTCATAATTGTTCCAGGCGTCATTGAATGGCATATCCATTAGGGTTTACGGTATATCTTTGGAAATCCCAAGTAGAGCAAATCCATGTTTACTGACAAAGTGACTGCCCTACCCAAGCAGCCAGTAGTGTCCAGGCCAGAATGTAGGACTTACTTTGCTGTATACTGACCATCCTGCATAATCTGTTGTAGGTTGGCCCGGAGGTTGTCTAGGACCACAGGCAAGATGTCAGCTACCATAGCCCCCAAAGTTGGAAATAGCACAACGGGTGGAAACTGGAGTTACCAGACCTGAGGGCACAGCTAGCTGAGGAGCGCAATTATCTGGCAAACACCCCCATGCATTTCGACTCTCTGGTGGGGTTGTCAGAAATGCATTATGGTGGAGTTGGCTGGTGGGAGTCCGAGACTACCAGGCTCTTCAGTGTTGGATGCTGAAGGAGAAAGGCTGGTTCACCTGGGGCAGGCCTATACTTCTTGGCTATTTGCCTGTTGACTGGTGAACAAAATCTTGGCTATGCCAGGTGCCCAGAAGTGTTTTAGGACTTTATTTCAAGGCAGGAGGGGTTCCTGTAAGGTCTGCTCTGGCTGCAGGAACTTGGTTAGGGTGTTCATCTTGACATCCATATGAAGTAGCAGAGTATAAAACCTCTGCTGACCTCCTTATGGTCACTGTA
The DNA here is from genome assembly GCF_964204655.1 of Triturus cristatus. Classification (NCBI taxonomy): domain Eukaryota; kingdom Metazoa; phylum Chordata; class Amphibia; order Caudata; family Salamandridae; genus Triturus; species Triturus cristatus. The sequence goes on from NC_140587.1 coordinate 618,132,912, forward strand.
AAGGAGACAGACTTTCCATTGAGGGGCAAGGAGTAGGAGAATAGAGACAAACATCTATCAAGTGTCAACATCACTCACCTACTGTGTGTTCAAAAAGGCTTTTTGACAGTATAGTTGGGAGGTGCTATCCATGTCATTTTCATCAGGGTGGAGGGGGCTGCGACTTTGATCGAGGTTGCTACAGATTCTCATCAGAGTTCAAACCGACCATCCATCGGCTCCTCCTTAGGCATCCGTGGTGTAGCTGTTGATACTTTAAGTCCAGGCATCAGACGTGAGGCTGTATGTGGGGTGGTATCAGCCCTGAAATAGGGACAGACCAAGGGATGGGTTCGAGAGTAACAAACATTTGCAGCACAATCTCATTCTTAAGGTTTTGACTTGCAGCAGCATCCCTAAGGGACCCAAGAAGGATCGAGAGTTCCGACATCGGAGACCGAGACTGTGACTTGGAGGTACCCTGTGGGCTGTGCGACTCCTCGTGATGACAGCGAAAGGACGAGGGGAGTTGTGCTTGGACTTCTTATGCGCCTTCTTTGACTTACCTAATAACTTTGATCTGGAAAAGCATTCTTGGAACCAACTTTTAGAGAATATGTCTGCAACCTCGACTTTAAGCAGGACTGGGATTTTTGGCGATATTCCACCGCTTACATCCTAACGGTCCTAGATGGCCCTTGGATTCGGATTCATCCGAGCACATTTGTCGGATAACAGAAATGTGAGGACTGTCATTGAAATTTGTTTGTAGCAATCGTTACAAGGTTTAAACCCTGTCATTTTAGGAGATGCATGTCCCTTGCACACAGGAAAATGCCAAAAACTTAGTTTTTTTAGGGCTAATAGAAATCAAGGCAGTGAGTTCTGGATCCACGTCGGAAGGCACATAATTAAAAACTGCAGTGGCTATGTAGTGGCCCCAATGTCATTTCCAGGACAGGACTGGCCCAAACACGGAGCAGCATGACACCCCAGCCGAGACACTGGAATTTACTGAGAAACATTTCTGGATCCACTCAGCTGCTTGGGATTATTCCCAAAGTGAAGAATCCGCAGTTAAAAGTATTAACAGAAATATGTAAAGGAAATAGAATCTGTTAAATGGTGGCAACCAATATGATGATGTGCAATATTAATTTGGCTGAACTTTGTAACATTGTCACACAGACTTCAAATGTACCTTCTTTTAAGGATGGTCGCTTCATACTTACCTACCTATTACAAAGCGAAATACCAGCTATGACCTTCATCCATATGAAGAAGTTACTTACCTTCGGTAATGCTTTTTCTGGTGGATACAGTATCTGCCTGTGGATTCCTCACCTTGTGAATATCCCCTGCGCCAGCATTCCACGGAACTTTTTTCCCCAGCTCTCTACGCAGACGACATCATAATGCATCGGCTCCGCTCGCGACTCCGTATGACGTCACCGGAGCCATAAGAGAGCCACGTCGGCGTGATGACGTCAGTTCCACCCATTTTTTCCGTGCCTCCGAGGTGCACAGGTGGACCAACGACAGATACAAAGTATACACAGTATACAAGCATATACACAAAGTATACAAGGAAAAGGAAAGCTAAATAAAACAAGCATTTCCTACCAATATACAAAAAAGTATAACATCTCAAGCAAGACAACTCTCAAGGTGTACAAAGGTGGACAACGGGGAGGCAGGTGGGCCAGTGAGCAATCCACAGGCAGATACTGTATCCACCAGAAAAAGCGTTACCGAAGGTAAGTAACTTGTTCTTCTAATGGATACATCTGCCAGTGGATTCCTCACCTTGTGAATAGATTCCCACAGCAGTCCCCACTCCCGGAGGAGGGTGTCCACCTTCCTATACCAAAAAGTCTTGCAAGACAGAGCGCCCGAAGTGGCCCTCCCTCCTCATCTCAGAGTCCAAGCAATAATGCTTTGCGAAAGTATGGAGGGAGGCCCAAGTCGCGGCTTTACAAATATCTGCCACAGGAACACCCCTGGCCAAAGCAGATGTAGACAATTTTGCTCTAGTTGAATGAGCCCTAATACCCTCAGGAGGAGTCTTACCAGCCAGGGCGTAGCAGATCTTGATGGCAAGGATAATCAATCTCTATAAAGTGCGCTTGTGCACCGCTCTTCCTTTTGAATGACCAACATAGCCCACGAAGAGCTAATCGTCCAGACGAAAGTCTTTCGTTCTGTCCAAATAAAAACTCACAGCCCTCTTTGGATCCAGGTGATGGAGTCTTTCCTCCTCTTTGGAGGGATGAGGAGGTGGATAAAAAACAGGGAGAGTAATAGACTGCCCCAAATGAAAAGGAGTAACTACTTCAGGTAGAAAAGCAGCCCTGGTCCTGAGCACCATCCTTTCAGCATGTAATGTCAAAAAAGGGGGGTTTGGAACTAAGAGCCTGAAGCTCACTCACCCTCCTTGCTGAGGTTATGGCCACAAGCAAGACCACCTTAAAGGACAAAAGCCTCAAAGGACAGCTATGAAGAGGCTCAAACGGGGACCCCATCAGAAAAGTCAAGACAAGATTAAGGTCCCACTGTGGCATTACAAAGGGAGTAGGAGGAAACATGTTTGGAAGACCCTTGATAAACCTTAGTACAACCAGAGATTTAAATAGTGACGGTTGATCAGGAAGACATAGAAAAGCCGATAAGGCAGATAGATAGCCCTTAACCGTGGCCACAGCACAGCCCTGCTGAGCCAAGGACAGAGCAAACTGAAGAACATTAGAAAGATGGGCTTTTAAAGGGTCAATGGATCAATCTCCACACCATTTAACAAATTTCGACCACCTGTAGGAGTAAATGGACTTGGTGGAGTGTCGCCTGGCCGATAAAATAACATCCACCACATCAGGCGGGAGAGAGAATGAACTCAGGTTGCCCGTTCAATCTCCAGGCATGAAGGTGTAAGCTCTGGAGGTGGGGGTGTAGAACCTGCCACTCAGACTGCGAGAGGAGGTCTGCCCTCAGAGGGAGACGGAGCGGAGGGCATGAGGAGAGCTGGAGAAGATCTGTGTACCACACCCTTCTTAACCAATCCGGGGCGATCAATATGACTTGGGCCCAGTCTTGGCGAATCTCCCTCAGAACCCGAGGAATCAAGGGTATGGGAGGAAACGCGTAAAGGAGTTGTGAGCTCCAACTCAACTGAAACGCGTCCCCCAATGCCTCCTGCATCGAAAACTGGAGACTGCAGAATGACAGGCAGTGCGCGTTCTCGCGGGTGACAAACGGGTCCACCCGAGGAGTTCCCCACGTCCGAAAGACGTGACAAACCACCTCCGGATGGAGCCTCCACTCGTGGTCGGCAGATAACGGCCGACAGACTGTCCGCACGTACGTTCAGCACCCCGGCCAGATGATTTGCCATCAGACAAATCCGATGGTCCTTAGCCCAGGACCATAGACATAAGGCCTCTCTGCAAAGACAAAGAGACCCCACTCCTCCCTGCTTGTTGACATACCACATTGCGGTAGTGTTGTCTGTCAGGACTTGAATCGACTGACCGGGAAGGGAGGAAGGCCTTGAGCGCCCAACGAATCGCCCGCAATTCCAGAAGGTTGATGTGAAGCAACCTTTCCTCTGGAGACCAAAGACCCTTGATCTCCAGATCCACCAGATGAGCACCCCACCCTAGGGTAGAGGCATCCGTTATCACTGTGGCCACCGATGGAGGAAGATGAAAGGGCTTTCCTTGAGACAGGTTGCCCTCCACTCTCCACCAATACAGATCCGCTGCAGCTTCTCTGGAGATCCTGATCGACTCCCTGAGATCTCCGTTGTGCTGATACCACTGCTTGCGGAGGCACCACTGGAGCGCCCTCATGTGCCAGTGTGCATGGCTGACCAACAGAATGCAGGAAGCGAACAGACCGAGCAGGCGAAGGCCCTTCAGAACTGGAACAACCGCTCCATTGTGGAATAAAGGGATCATCTCCTGAATGTCGAGAATTCTTTGAGGAGGAGGAAATGCTCAACACACAGTAGTGTCCAGTACCGCCCCTATAAACAGGTTGCGTTGAGAGGGCACCAGGTGAGATTTGGGCACATTGATCGAAACACCCAAGTCGAATAACAGCTGAGATGTTACCTGCAGGTGACGCTGCACCATCTCTGGGGACTCTGCCTTCAGAAGCCAGTCGTCCAGGTAGGGGAAAACTGGAATCCCCGACCTCCTGAGATGAGCAGCCACCACTGCCATCACCTTTGTGAAGACTCGAGGTGCGGTAGTAAGACCAAACGGGAGGACCGCAAACTGGTAGTGTTGCGACCCAACCGTAAAACTGAGATACTTCCTGTGCGACTTCAGGATCGGGACATGGAAGTACGCGTCCTGCAAGTCTAGCGACACCATCCAGTCTCCTTGCTGCAACGCCTGAAGAACCTGCGCAAGGGTCAGCATCTTGAATTTCTCCTGTTTCAGGTGAAAGTTCAAGATTCTGAGGTCCAGTATCGGACGCAATCTGCCGTCCTTTTTGGGAATCAGGAAATACCGGGAGTAGCATCCCTGACCCCTTTCCTGCTCTGGAACCACCTCTATCGCCCCTTTTTGAAGCAACGCCAGAACCTCCTTCTGCAGACGAAGCAGATGGTCCTCTGAGCAGTAACCTTGGTAAGGGGGAGGAAACTCCTGAAAGGGAAGGGCGTACCCAGTCTCCACGAGGTTCAAAACCCAAAGGTCTGTCGTAACAGATTTCCAACCCCGCAGAAAGTAGGAGACCCGACCCCCCACAGGTCTTACATGATCCAGGATGGGGGATCTAGGGCTGCTTCCCTGAAGCCTCATTGGGAGCAGAGGAGGAGGAAGAAGAGGGGTTGCGTCCAGAACCTCTCCGACCCCTTTGTCTCCCTCTATAGGACCTATAGAGGGGATTCTGCTGCTGCTGAGGCTGTCGGAAGGAGCGATATGAAGACCTTCCAAAACCCCTAAACTTTTTAAAACCAAATCCTTTAGCAGGAGCTTGCAGACCCAAAGATTTAGCTGTTACCCTGCTGTCCTTAAATCTTTGTAGGGCGGAGTCCGCCTTTTCTCCAAACAATTTCTGTCTTATCAAACGGCAAATCCACCAATGTGGCCTGAACGTCCGTGGAGAAGCCAGATGAACGGAGCCATGCCTGCCTTCTTGTGGCAATAGACGAGCCCATTATTCTCGCCACTGAATCTGTTGTATCAAGCCCTGATTGAATCACTTGTCTAGCAGCAGCTTGAGTATCTGCGACCACCTCCATGAAGGACGCCTTATCACCCTCAGGCAGCTTAGGGGCTAAAGACTTCATTGAGTCCATTAAGGCATGCACATAACGACCCAGCAAGCACGTGGCATTGGTAGACTTAAGTGCCATACTTCCTGAAGAAAAAGTTTTCTTAGCCGCCTGGTCAACCTTTTTGAACTCCCTGTCCGCAGGAGACTGAGGGAATGCTCCCGAAGCATGCTTAGAGCAGGACGCCTGCACAACCAGGCTCTCTGGAGACGGGTGCGTAGAAAGAAAATCTGGATACCCAGGTGCCACCCTGTATCTTCTCGCCACCTGCCTGGAAACCGCCGGAGAAGAAAGTGGTTTTCGCCATACCTCCAAAACAGGCTCCAAAATAGCCTCATTAAAAGGCAGTAAAGGCTCAGAAGTCGAAGCAGGTGAATGCAAGACCTCTGTCAGCAGATTAGATTTATACTCTGCAGAGGGCAACTGTAAATCCAACAACTCTGCCGCCTTTTTTATAACCACATGATAAGGAATCAATTCCTGAGGTGGAGATGATCTAGATGAAGTATGCTCCCACTCAGGAGTTGTATCCAGGCCACTAGCCTCTTGTATCCCTCCAAACTCATCAAAGGACGTGTCCACTTCACCTTCCTCTACCTCCACTCTATACCTCTCCTCATCCAAGGCTCTTTGGGCCTCCCTTCTCGACCGAATCCGTGGAGCCGGCGTTGTCGGCGGAACTAGAGGTGTAGGAGTCGCCAAAGACAGAGTTGGCGGTGCCGGACGCGGCGCCGATGGAGTCGGCAACGGCGTCTAGGAAGGCTCCGAAGCCCGACGATCCAGCCGGAGTCGCGATGGATCCCCAGACGGCGCCGGAAACTGCCACGCAGGCGCCATCGGCAGAAAAGGCATAAACGGGGCCTGTGCATACTGCTTCGGTACCCCTAGAGCATACGCCAAAGGACCCACGGGACCAGTCGGTGCACCGGCTGGGAAGGCAGCCCGATTGAAGATTCCATACATGGCATTTAAAAAATTTGAAGAATCAGTACCTGGAGCCGGAACTGCGGATAAGGAACCGATCCTGTATCCATCTGCGGAGAACCTGGCAACGGCGCCGCAGTGTCCTCTACCGGAGCCGAAGGTTCCTCAGACCCTGGAGAAGGCTCCTTCCTTTGTTCCTGCTCAACATCAGAAACAGACGACTCCACTGGAACCGGAGACGACGCCGGTGAAGGCGCCGGTGACTGTGCTGGAGTCCGCTTTGGCGAAGGAGATCCTTCCGGAGACTTAGGAGGAGGAGAAAAATCCTTACTTCGACGTCGTCGAGGCGAAACCGATCGACGCCTTGTTCTTAGAAGACGGCGCCGAGAGGAATGCTTACTTTTTTATGATGTTATGACTTCGATGACCTCGAAGTCGACGACTCCGGCCTCTACCTCTCCTTCTTTCTACCTCTCTTCTCCTTTCTGACCTTGGCCATAAAAAGCTTCGCCTTCCTCTCCTTCAACGCGTTCGGATTCATCCTCCTGCAGCTTGAACACTCCTCGACATCGTGGTCAGATGAGAGGCACCACAATGAATCGTCATGGGGGTCCGTCATAGACATGTGGCCCCCACATTCCCTACAGGGCTTAAAACACGACTTCCTCGTCGAAGACATTACAGATTTTCTCCAACAGTAACACCTAACAACTACAAAGTAGCAGGAGAGTACTGGAAAACCGTTGCGCGTTGACGGCGCGGAAAAAAGGGAACTGACGTCATCACGCCGACGTGGCTCTCTTATGGCTCCGGTGACGTCATACGGAGTCGCGAGCGGAGCCGATGCATTATGACGTCGTCCACGTCCGCGTAGAGAGCTGGGGAAAAAAATTCCGTGGAATGCTGGCGCAGGGGATATTCACAAGGTGAGGAATCCACTGGCAGATGTATCCATCAGAATATGGCAATTCTGCTTGGTGGTTTATTCTAAAGCATAGAAATCTGGCAAGATACTCAAGGAATAGAAAGAAAATGTACATGCAAGTATGGTTCTATGGCATGTATATGTTCGCCACAATTACACAAGAAAATCTGCGCTTAATTTAGGAGTCTTAAGCAAATATTGTGGTATGTATTGCATTTTGGAAATTCCTGGACCGGAGTGCATACTCCCCCTAAACTGGGCAGGGACAAACATTCCAAAATGGTTGGAAAAAGCATTCCAGAATCATACTTGTTCTGAAGGATACTATAAAAAAATCATTTCTTGATGTAACATTAAAACAAGTAAGAAATGTTCTTACCACTAGTTTGAAGATGACCAAAGACAGTCCCCAATTCTCACAATGCTCAAGGGTAATAATTAGCATGTCCAGCGATCGGAATGAAAATACCATCAACTGAACAAAATACAAACAATATCGTACCTCCTTTCAAGCGGTGAGAGTTATGGCTCTGACTAACCACTGTACACAACGGCTTAACGCACAACATAAGGCTTCCTCTGGAGAACCCAAACTTCGAAAACAACCTACAAAGAAGGCATTAAAGCCAGGTGGCCTTATAAATAATCTAGCCAAAGCGCACAAAAGTGAAAGGATATGAAAACTGATTCACTGCTGCGGATAGCTACCTAATCTACAAAGAACTTTATTGGGGGGGGGGGGGGGGGAAGGAGTATAAGCTATAACCTTGCTTCACCATGCTGCACACTGGCAACATTTAGTGTTCAGCAAGAGGCTTCTCATTAATTGCAATCTCACATACTGTTGGGAGAGTATTATAATGTTCAAAACATAGCTGGTACCCAAATGTTGTATGCTTAGTCACTAAGTTGATTCAATCTGATGCCCCCATATATAAAACATGAGAAAGTCTAAAAATCAGCAAATAAAAATACAAAAGTAAAAATCAAGAAAATAGTATGCAATGAAAAAACGTTTACTGAGCATTTGTAGAGACAAACTGGGAGGAGTTGGAGAAATACCATTTTGCAACTTCCCACTATGCACCAAAAGTTGGTAAAATGAACATACTAAGCAGATACTCTCTGTGGAGGATATTCCATACTTGGGACATATTGTTCTTTAGTTGCGGACAAGACACCATTAACTCTTACAAAACCGTGTTTTGTATAAGCGTTCTTCAGCAGTGGCTATTTTCATGCTGGCTTCAGTGCAAATCCTTGAGTGAATTACATAACTTGTTCCATGAGAAGTCATCAGCTGGCAACCTCTCAAAATGTTAAACACATATTGCATGCAAGGAAACCAGGAATGGTTAATGCAAATTATCTTGTATGTTTTAAAACAACACTCTTTATTAAACGTAACTGTATTTGTATTTAACTTTGGTAGCGGTCAGGCACACTACTTAAAGGGGAAAGTCATGGGCAAGAAAGGATGGGAAAATAATATATCTGTACCAAAATAAAGAGTTTTCTCAAAATCTACATACAGTAAACCCTCCCTACCTTTTAAATCTGTATTGCATTTTGCAAAGTTAAACAAAAAAACTTTATAAAAATATTCAAAAGGCGGAGAACAGACAATGGGAAAATAGTTATTCTGTAAAATTCAAAAACATTAGTATGTTACAATCTGATGCAATACAGTTCTTATGCATTTGGTGGTGGCAACTACCCCACTGTCAGTTTTATGTAATGCATTGCTCCAAAAGTAGAGTTCCACTTTAGGAGACGCTGAAAAATTCATTAACAGTCTTGGGGTTAAAAGGAACAAGACTATGCTAAAATTAGGACTTGGTTCCATAAAGAACTGTGTTCCGATCCAGTGTGGAGCCTGCCTATCTCCATTTTGTGTTTGCACCAATTCTTTATTTCGAACTGCTACAATAAGAATTTGGAAAATAGTTGTCTTTCAGCATTCCTGAAGGATGAAAGTATTTGAGACGAAAAGTTGAAGACCACTCGAAAGATGCAAAGTTGAAATATATAGACACAAGAAGGTTATCAGGACTCCGTGACATCCTTGATGAAGTATGTTCTACGTCTGGAAACTGAAATACTTCAGGATTTTTTTCCAAAGTGAGGCATATAGTCCATTCACTATTTTTTCAACTTCTTCTAGGCTTTATGTCTCTTTTCCCCCAATGAAGTTTTGAAATGTTCAATTGTGATGCTTATGCCAGTCAGTGAACATAAAAATATATATTTATATATAAATAACAGTTCATATTCTCAAGGTAAACAAATAATCGAACAACAGTAAAATCGGCACACTGTTTAAACTCTCGCACATGCCTTTCAGAACTTTGCAGCAGCATTTTTTTTCTGTCCAGATGATCCAGCACAGTAAACACCGTGCTCATGTGATACATGATCTTAACTATCGGATGTCATAGAAGGGCAAAAAACAGTAGCTCTGTACAAGACCCTTTGGTTTAAAAGGCTGGGCTAGGTGTTCAATCCATGCACAAGATGTTACTGGCATATGGAATTCCAGCATACAGGACAGGGCTAGAGTCCTTTCTTGACACCACTGCCTTCCTATTTTTATTCCATAACTGACCTAGAGAGTACTATAATTAAAACGTAATTTTATGTTTGCTTTTTTGCTCATCTAGGATACCAAAAGCTCTCAAATATAGCCTTTACTTATGATCTTTTATTGTCTAAGGTCTTTTAGAAGACAAATCGACTGATGCCTTTCTTGCTTCTGCAGTGATTTAGACTGGCATAACAAGGATAAATTTCAATGCTTTACCCCCCCACCCCCCACCCCCTTCGTGCTGGATGGTCCTTTGGGATCCAGTGCATAAAGTGGCAACTAGTCTTTTAGGAGTCTAAAACAGTATGATAAATGTATATGTATAACTATACACACACAAAACTTCAATACTGTACGTTCTTCTATAGTGAAAACAATCTGAACACCAGGCGTGATTTGGTTCCTCTAGACACTGCTACATTCGCCAATTATATCACTGCATATCATGGGTCACTTTTATTAAAAGCATCATTACTACAGTTGGCAGCAATTTACATCATATCTTACATGATAGCAGTTTCAAAAAGAAAGAGACAGACATCACAACAAAGAAAAACAATACATTTACAAAGTCATGTCTGTAAACTTCAAGGCTAGTTTAGAGTTGAGGTAATGCTGTTTAGCTTTGTTGCTAAAGTAACAAAGTCCTTTTATTAAAAAAAAAAAAAAAGGTACCTGATTATTTTGTCTATACCAGTGCATTACAAGATCATGAGACGATTAATCTGTAGTTTTATCCTGTAATAACCTTCTCAGTGGGTTGATTTCCAAAAGGTACACTTCACATTCAACAGCTGCCTTATTATTGCTGCGTCTCAGGATCGAGACATTCACACTATCATGGAGATTGTCAGAAAGTGTGTGTGTGTGAACTCCCATATACAGTCAAAACAGATGTGTACATATGATATGTATATTGTAAAATTCATTCTGACCTTCACAGCAAAAGAAAAAAAATAATTAAATATATAACTTCATACTTCCTTTGAGCAGCACTTCCTTCTATTTGCACCACTTGATTACAAACTGCTGCTTTTATTACAATACCAATGGTACCAAAAAAAAGCAGCGCATTAAGTAAATTTCCGTAAAAAAGACATGATCCGCTCTCAAATTTCATCTCTCCTAGGGATAATAAATAATGCACTGCACAATACTTAATGACCGAGATACCTTTTGACACATCTGTATAACATGACTTGGGATTTTTTTTTGCTACACTATGTTACAGAACAGCTTATAAAAACTAGGTATGGACATTTACTGTGAGTGTAAACAGTAGGACTACCACTTGTCAAAAGTTTAAAACACTTTAACTGTAACTGGTACTGGTTATTCACCATTTTCGTTGCTGTCCATTTCACCCCCTCCATCAAGTGAGTCTAAATCTTCACCCTGTGCTATTTCATCGTCCAAAACGGATGAATCTGCAGTTTTATCAAGGCTATCCTCAGCATCGCTGCCTTCCATGTTCTCCTCCTCTTTAAACGAGGTTTCCTCAACTTTGTCCGCAGCCTTCTCTTCGTGGGCACTCACTGCATTATGAAGTCCTGCAAGTGCCGAGAAACCAGGCAATGTCAATCCCCCCAGCCCTGGAGGTAGAAACATAGATGGGTAAAACAAGCCTGGGGCCATGGTGGATAGTAGGAAAGGATTGAAGGCGAGTGGGTTTGTGGGTAATCCAGTTGTGGCAGTAGCAGCACTGGCAGAGTCAGTAGCAGTATCTGTGCTTTTTTCTGAATCTTTTTCATCTTCATTCTCACTTGTTTTGTCCCCGCATTTTGAAGTGCCATCCCCCGTTTCTCCTCGACTTAAAGCTGTAGTGGTGTTTCCTGCAGCAACTGTGAGTGAACTATTCAACAATCCGCTTAGTCCAAACATGCCTGACAATCCTGCCATACCTGGCAGCATTAGAGGCAACATAGCAGTCGGATTTTTAGAATCGCCTCCAGCAGCAGCTGTTGCAAGTCCTGTAGGAAATCCCATGAGTCCTGCAAGCTGGAGAGATTGCAGATTCTGTAGATTCTGAAGGCTTGCAAGGTCCATGCCAGCAAATAGGCTGTTCATCAGCAATGGATTGATTCCAGACGTCGAAGCTACAGCGGCAGCTGCTGCAGCTGCTTTGGCAATTTCACTTTTTGGCCTTCTTCCTCTTCGACTTGATCCTTCCTCCCTTATAACAGGGCCTGTGAGAAGACGGTCAAACATAGACTCGGGAACAAAGCCCTGTGAAAAATTAAAAATAAACAAATGTCACACACTACGGAATAGAACACAGCTATTGAAAAGTACTATTGTTTGACGTTTAGGGACCTTGAAATTGTAAAATAAAATGCGTTCAAATGTCGAAAGGAATGTATGACTTGCTTTTTTGAAACAGCCTACATTATTTGAACATCCTCTAAGTTTATTACTATTGAGCTCTCTCAAATCCATTTGAGTGGCAAGTCTGCTTGCAGCCACGCATATCCTACCACCAACCTACAATAAACATATGTGCCTGCATGGATGTTCCCCTCACTTGACATACAGGCCGCCCAGTGGGAGATTCCACTAGTGCTATGATATTCATTAACTGTAACAAAAACAAGCCTACATAGTAAATGCCAACCTACTAATGAAGTATACACAATTATCAACGATTGGAACCACAGTCATTTCTATAGAGCAGGAGCTTAAAGTGTTTCCCAGTACCAGCACCTTCATGATCACCATCAGCCATCATCATTTGCCCCCAACTAACAGCAATGTGTGGAATTTGCGTAAGATAATGATTGAGTTTGGCAGCAGGATTACACGGTCACAAACGTGGCTGACATCACGTCCACCTTATTACAAGTGAAATATTTCCCATAACACTTATAAGGCGGACGGGAAATCTGCCATGTTTGTCACAGAGTAACCTGTTCATCAAACTCTGAATCAGACCGTATGTGTTTTAGCCACCTGCAGCCAGGATTTATGTACAACTGACTGACACCGATTTAAAGTACAGCAGGTTCACTCACCTTCATGCTGTGGGCAATCAAGAGTACCCCAGAGTTGGGATGTTTACAGTTAATTTCTGCTGCAAATACGTTCTAATATGTGGCTCCTAAAACGAAATGATGTACATGCACAATGTTTTTAATAAATGTTACCTCTTCAGTCAGAAGTAGCCTGTCTTATGAAAATGACATAAGAGTCTTATCCCAGCCTGAAGCAAGCATCTTCTGAGCTCGCTATGGTCCACTAGATAGCCTCCAAATGGAGGGCAGTGATCACTGGCCCTTACAGGCAACACTTAGAGTAGTGCAAGGGGAGCAAACCGATCGAGTCGCCCTGCTGCAGGTAGAGTATCCCCGAAGTTTATTTATTTTATTTTTATTTATTTAATGTGATTTTATATAGCGCGAACATTACCCGAAGGTGTCAGAGGGCTTTACAAAAGAACCAGTTGCGTTACATAAGGACTTTGGATTACATGAGTTACGCAAGAGATATAAACAGGAAGAAAAAAATTGCAAATGTACAAGTGGAGCGAAAGGAGGGAAGAATTACTTAGTGCATGTAAGGAAAGTCCTGAAGGACGGAACGAGCAAAGTGTCCGTCCCTCCTCACCTCAGTGTCTAAGCAATAATGTTTTGCGAAAGTGTGGAGGTAGGCCCAAGTTGCCGCCCTACAAATGTCCTCCACAGGAACACCCCTAGACAAAGCAGAAGTGGAAGACTTAGCTCTAGTGGAATGGGCCCTTAAACCCTCTGGAGGTTCCTTACCAGCCAAAGAGTAGCATATCTTGATGCACAAGACAATCCATCTGGAAAGGGTGCGCTTGTGCACCGCTCTGCCTTTCCTGAAGCCAACAAAGCCCACGAAGAGCTGGTCATTAACTCTAAAGTCTTTTGTCCTGTCCAGGTAGAAGCTCACTGCCCTCTTAGGGTCCAAACGGTGAAGTCTCTCCTCCTCCTTGGAAGGGTGAGGGGGAGGATAGAAGGTAGGAAGGGTAATGGACTGCCCAAGATGGAAGGGAGTTACCACCATAGGCAGAAATGCAGCCCTGGTCCTGAGTACCATTCTTTCAGCATGAATGGTCAAAAATGGGGGTTTTGAACTTGGAGCTTGAAGCTCACTTACCCTCCTTGACGAGGTGATTGCAATGAGAAAAACCGTCTTAAAAGACAACAATCTCAAGGGACACTTGTGTAAGGGCTTGAAAGGAGAACCCATAAGATAAGTCAAGACAAGGTTTAAGTCCCATTGAGGCACAATAAAGGGAGTAGGAGGAAACCTGTTTGTGAGGCCCTTGAGAAATCGTAGAACAATAGGTGATTTGAATAATGACGGCTGATCTGGCAAACAAAGGAAAGCCGACGAAGCCGATAAGTATCCCTTTACAGTAGCCACAGCAAAGCCTTGGTGAGCAAGAGAAAGGGCAAACTGCAGAATGTCAGATAAACGAGCCTTCAAAGGATCAATTGACTTCCCTCCACACCAGAGTACAAATTTAGACCACCTATAGGAATAGATAGATTTGGTGGAAGGACGTCTGGCAGACAAAATTACATCTACCACATCAGGTGGGAGAGAAAAAGAATTCAGGTTGCCCCGTTCAATCTCCAGGCATGAAGGTGTAAGCTATGGAGGTGGGGGTGTAGAACCTGCCCCTTCGATTGCGAGAGGAGGTCTGACCTGAGAGGGAGACGGAGCGGAGGGCACGAGGAGAGGCGGAGAAGATCTGTGTACCACACCCTTCTTGGCCAATCCGGGGCGCTCAATACAACTTGGGCCCGGTCTTGGCGAATCTTCCTCAGAACCCGAGGAATCAAGGGTATGGGAGGAAACGCGTAAAGGAGTCGTGAACCCCAACTCAACTGAAACGCGTCCCACAACGACCCCTGCATCGGAAACTGAAGTCTGCAGAATAACGGGCAGAGCGCGAACTTGCGGGTGGCGAACAGATCTATTCGAGGAGTCCCCCACGTCCGAAAAACGTGACGAACCACCTCCGGATGGAGCCTCCACGCGTGGTCGGCGGAGAACTGCCGACAGACTGTCCGCACGTACGTTCAGCACCCCAGCCAGATTTGCCATCAGACAAATGTGATGGTTCTGAGCCCAGGACCATAGACGCAGAGCCTCTCTGCAGAGACAAAGAGACCCCACCCCTCCCTGTTTGTTGACATAACACATCGCGGTCGTGTTGTCCGTCAGGACTTGAACAGACTGACCGCGAAGGGAAGGGAGGAAGGCCTTGAGTGCCAAAAGAATCGCCCGCAATTCCAGAAGGTTGATGTGAAGCAACCTTTCCTCTAGAGACCAAAGTCCTTTGATCTCCAGATCCCCCAGATGCGCACCCCACCCTAAAGTGGATGCATCCGTTATCACTGTGGCCACCGATGGAGGTAGATGGAAGGGCTTTCCTTGGGACAGATTGCCCTCCACGCTCCACCAAGACAGATCCGCCGCAGCTTCTCCGGAGATCCTCACAGACTCCCTGAGATCTCCTTTGTGCTGATACCACTGCCTGAGGAGGCACCACTGGAGCGCCCTCATGTGCCAGCGTGCATGGTTGACCAACAGAATGCAGGAAGCAAACAGACCGAGCAGGCGAAGGACCTTCAGGACTGGAACGACCGCTCCATTGCAAAATAAAGGAATCATTTCCTGTATGACGAGAATCCTTTGAGGAGGAGGGAATGCTCGACACACAGTAGTGTCCTGTGGAAATATGGATTTTTCTGGTCAGTTATGTCCCCTATCTTGGACCCCAACGGTTCCATGTGCATGTCACAAGTACATGTATGTTCCCTCCAGTTCCAGTTATGAAGACGCAAATACATGTGCGCCCACCGTCAACATGTCCTTTGTCAGATCCGCCATGAATAGGCCGGATATTCCCTTCCTAAGTACGAAAGGCCACCGGTTTTATATGGTTCACTTATGCCATTTTACAGTCCAGGCAAGTAGGCCCTGATTCTGTCATCAAACTCTTCTTGCCTTCTGCCTCTGAAAGCTCCAGCCTGAGCCTGCATCTGTGACCATGAACTTTGTCTCATTCTCTGCGCGGCTCACGAAGCCTGACATCAGCCTATTCTCTGCCAAGAACTGTATTTCACCTTCGAATTATCTGCTTCCCCCTCAGCCGATGCATTCCTGCCTAGTAGCTTAAGTAAACATTCTTCCAGTTACCGAGCAAAAGGCCGACTTCTCTGTCCTCATGCAAGTAATTCATAGCCCTGTTACCATGGAATATTCCTACCCCCTTGCATTCAGTGTAGACACTTAGACGCTTGTACACGCACGCACAGTCAGTATAGAATAGATTCTGTCCGAGAGTCCTTCTTTTATGGATAACATAGTTCTTTAAACATAGGATGTTAGATATGATTTGGGATTAGGTTGACTTGACCCCCCAGACTTCTCGTCTCCACATATAGAGCTAAATGTCAAGTCCCCGTCACCCCCCTAGTTACACGTCAATTACACGTCATACTGCTGCGCGCGCATCTATGCCAAGTATTATCTTATAGATCCACCTATGTATTACATCATAACCAATCATGTTCCTTTTTACTCATTATTACACCCATTTTCGGTTACACAGACCAAACGTCAATTTCCTTATCAATTGTTACGCCTACTGTATTCACTTCATTATAATGTATGTACTATAAAAGTTACTTCTTGTCAATAAAGTGTGTGCTTCACTTCCTGAACCTTCGTGGTGACGGAACATTGGGAGCAACCGATTATAATCGAATTAATGGAATAAAGCCCATTCCGAACCTCTAAATACCACGGATTCTGCCTCTCATTTTATTGAGCTATTTTACTATGTTCCTGTATCAAATTCAGTCCCGGTAAAGGAGAAATATTTACCACATGATGGCGCCCGAACAGGGACACTTTCTCATCTCACGCGCCGGCGGTGCGTTGCAGGCCCGGTCTCCTGCCACAGCTGGACGGACAATAACGCGTACCAGCAGGATTTCCTGTATCTCCCTCCGGTCAAGCGGGGGCGACTGAGACTGCGATCAACACCCAGACGAGGCGGTGAGAAGTGTGAAGTATCCCGACCAGAGCCTAGCTGAGAGAGCAAGATCCGAGGTATACAGAGACCCACCAGTCCGAAGTCAAGCCCAGTGTCCGACGAGTCGAGTCGAGTCCGGTCCGGTTCAAGTTCAAGTTACTGAGGCCTTCCGTTTCCGAAGCTACCCGGTGAGTACCATTGCTGGGGAGGCATTTCTGACGTGCACATAGGTTGTGCCGGTCAAGACGGGTTTGGGTACACAAATCCGGTCTGCACTGTTTTAGCAGTGTATCTGTACTGTTTAGCAGTATATCAAGTATTCCGAAGTATTCCGAAGAGTCTAGTTATTGTCTAGTTATTGTCGAGAATTAAGCTTGGTGATTAGTTATGCAGACGATCATCATTGTTGTTTCAGTTAAAGGTTTAATGTTAAATGTTTAAAGTGTTTAAGTATGTTCTGTATATCGTGGTATGAATGACTGTTCATTATCGTGTTTATTGTATTAAGTCTGTTCAAATTCAAGTATCAGGTCAAAAATCAAGTATAAGGTCAGCTCTCAATATGCCGCTCTTTTCGAAATTGAGACAGATCACTACCAGAAAAGGGGTTCTCGAAGAAGCCGTCCCTATTCCTCCTAGGGACACTCCAGGGCACTTTATGTATCACAAACATGGCTTAGACGCTATATTATTTTTTGATTTATGGGTAGACTATACCAAGGGATTACCAGAAAGTCAGAGGTGGCCCACAGCGGGGACCTGGGATGCAGAGTGCATCATGAAAGTCGAGGAAGAGTTATGGAAAAGGAAAGTCAGACAGTCACAGAAAGACGCCGTTGAATTATGGCGTAAAGAATCACAGACGAACAGAAAAAGCACGTAGACAGGAAGAGAAGAGTAAAGAGAATTCCAATAAAGTTCGAGAGAATCTATTAATTGAGGAAGGTATCCGAGTGAAATCAGAACAAGTAGACAGACAAAGAAATGCCCTTATGAATGGTATGTATCCCCTTCTGGCCGAAGGATTACCTAAGGCTACTCCAGAAACACCAAAAGACTTGCCAACCCCATTGTTCCCAATAAAGGTACATCCTAAGGGGCATCCTAGAACCGCAGAAGATGTTTTTCTTTCCTCATATTTAGATGACGCAGCTCCCGAGTATGCTAATTCCGCCCCACATAGACCGCATACCAGGGAGGTTCAACGCCAAGATCCAGTGCCCGTATCCCTACAGCAACAAATCGAGTCACAAGTTCCGGCAAGCACATCTGTTTCTGTATCCGCTCCTACAGCTACTTCTATGGCTGTGTCCACACCTGTAGTTGCTGTGTCACGTTCGACGAATCCTTTTACACCCGACGCCCCAGATGGGGCCGCGGGAGGAGCTACCAATATCTTTTCTACGCCACCCAGAATAAATAAACTTACTTTTCAAGAATCAGCGCATTCACGTACACCCAAACTCTTTAGTGCCCGTGCGCTTAAGGAACTTCTTATAGATTGTAGACATGACCCGGTGCCTGGAAAAGAGGACGAAATGACCCTAGCATCATTGCGTATCAGACGAGCCGCAGTGTATTTAGCGAAGTTACCAGGAATGACTGCGCATCTAGATAATATATATCATTTTGTCCAAACGGGGCGAGATCCAGAATGTATTTACAGAGCTATGGAATACCAGAAAGTAGAGATACAGGGGGAACTGTTACGTTTCCTCATAAACTGTGTGATCAGAAATCAAGACCGACCGGGGGTAGACCCGGAAGCAATGAAAATTCTTACAAGATGGAGCCAGAATATATCGGAAGGGAGACATGATAAACAAAATTGTATAATAGCCATGTGCCGAAAGATCCGTAAAGAAATAGAACGCCTACACGAAGAGCGATTAGAGGTAGACGAGTTCGAACAAAACGAGGAAGAAGGGTCAGGACTGCCCACAGGACAGTCGGACACCATAGCCTATGTAGGTAAAGGAAGATCTTGTAATAGGAATCAGACTAGATATCATACTGACTCAATACATCCGATATGTCCAGATAATAACAGGAATTTTCAAATACCTATAATTAATATAAGGTCTAACGAGCATTCGTTCCAAACCGCCGACAAACTACTCCGAGAACGAAGGGGTTATCATTTCCTCGATTCTATGGATGAACAAGATTTAGCCAGGGCAGCTGTCCATTGGGTGGACAGTCCCGGAAAATATAGTGATGATACAGTAGTACGCACATTTTTGAATCTTACCCCAGATGAACAAAGGTTAGCTGGGATTTATATGATTCAACAACTCATTATACTATATCGGAGTCAGCATTCGGACCCTGGTCCCTTGCCTGACATACTGACTGAATTACTTATGAATAAATGGAGAGGTCCAGGTACTGAATTAATTAAAGAAATTCTAGAATCAAGAAAGCAGTATATTCTTTTTGTATGTTCAGAACATGTTCCATTGTCCGTCAAGGAAAGAACTACGTATCACATAGATAGACAGAATCCCTTACGAGAAGTGCACCCAATAAAGGGTGAGGACAATCAGTTTAAACGCGTATTTGTATATACGCCCATATCGAAAATAGAATTGTTAGAAATGAAGAAAGTGGTACCCAGTCATGACAAAGACCCAGCGGGTTTTCACCGAGAAATTAAAGACATGTTACTCATGGGAGAGTATACCTACCCCGACATTATGACAATATTAAAGGTGTTGATGCCTGCTGGCATTTATGAGAAACTCAAGGAAAAAGAGTGGGAGGTAGGTGACCAAAAGATAGAATGGTCAGCATTAGAAGCAGAAGAAAGGGCCCGAGGTCCAGGTTCGGGGCTTGGGGACAAAACTAAAGCACTACCAGGTCTACTAGTACAGGTACTGCCACGTTTATTAACTACGAAAAAGGAAGATTGGGGTACAATTTCAGCCTGTAAGCAGAAGCAAGATGAAGACACTAGTGATTACTATGCCCGATTTGAAAAATGTTTTGGTATAAATAGTGGCATAAAAGCAAGTAGCGAATCATACCCACATCTGTTTGTAACAAAATTAGTAGAAAATGCTCTGCCCCCAGTAAAGAATAGAGTATTAAAATTCGAGAGTACCTGGCAAGGTAACACTCCATCACAAATGTTACAAATGTTACAGTACCATCACAATAGAATTAGAGAGGAACAAGAACATGAACACAGACGCATGAAAGACACGAAAATGAAAATGCTAGTTTCCCAGACAGTTCCAGCTGAAGGGCATAAAAGGGGTATGACACATTCCGATTCAGCAGGACCTGTAAAAGGGACATGCAATTATTGTAAAAAGCCAGGCCATTACGTACACGATTGTCCAGTTTTAAAACATAATATCGCCATAGGTAAAACACAAGAAAGATCACGGCCACTTAGACAAGATCAGAATGAACAAGGAGCTACGCAGCATGCCCAGGCCATGCCAGCCGCACAACAGCCAATACAGTTTGTGCCAGCTGCACCACCGTTGCCTGCTGCTGCCACACAGACAACAACACGACAAATGTATCAGACCGCACAGTATGAATATCCCGAGTATCAGCGTTACGCATGAACAAGCCTAGAGAGGGAAGTTGACTTACCCCTTATTGAAATCCCAGTAGACCAAGAAGGACCTTATGTACATAGTGAATTATTAGGCCAAGATAGAAAATTTCTACTCGATACAGGGGCAAGTCGAACGACCATAAAACGTAGTGAAGTTCCAGGGGCACCCCTCTCAGGCTCACAGAATATTTCCCTTGGTTTTTCAGGAAAACCTATTGTTAATGAAGTGTCACAACCTCTGCCACTTACGATAGGACCTTTGACCCGAACTACAGATTTATTGCTTACTAAATCATGTCCAGAAAATCTATTAGGAATAAAAACGTTAAAAGCTCTAGGAGCTATAATATGTTGTTCTCCGGAAGGAGTAAGATTGTTTTTACGTGATTTTAAAGGTCACTATGTGTCTAGAGACATGGATCCCCGATTACAGATTTTACCTACACGTCTATGGGCACAAGGCCCTACTGATGTTGGATGCATGAATATTACACCATATCAAGTCACATTAAAGGCAGGAGTGGTGCTACCACGAATGCGACAATACAAGTTACCACCAGATGCTGTAGCGGCTTTACTACAAATCATTGACGAGCTCATTGCCCAAGGAGTAGTTGTGGAAACAGACTCCAATATATGTAATTCACCGATAATACAGATTCTTAAACGAACAGATCCGAAGGCCCCGCCAGTATATCGATTGGTTATTGATCTGCGCGAGTTAAACAAATGCATTGTGCCACAATTCCCTGTGGTCCCAGATATCTCGTCATTACTGACAGCTATTGATTCCGAAGCGACATTCTTCACTGTAATCGATCTCAAGAATGCCTTTTTCAGCGTCCCAATAGATCCGGAAAGCCAATATTTGTTCGGATTTAGTTTAAATGGGCGTAGCTTTAAATTCACCCGCGCACCTCAAGGATTTACAGAAAGCCCCAGCATCTATAGCCAAGCACTGAAACGAGAACTTGACAGTATCCACATGCCAGTTAACACTGCTCTGCTTCAATACGTCGATGATCTGCTGATCACCGCCCGAAGCGAACCTGAATGTGAAAAAGCATCACTGACAGTTTTACAATTTCTAGCCGAAAAAGGGCACAAGGTGTCCCCTTCTAAGCTGCAATTCTGTGTCCAGCGAGTTATTTATCTTGGACACTCGCTGTCCAAGGAGGGAAGGCAGCTTACACCCGACCGCATTCAGTTAATAGCTAACATGCCAATACCCAAGACACAAAAGGAGGTGCGGGCTTTCATAGGCCTCACTTCATACTGTAGACAGTGGATCCCACAATATGCATTTCTAGCAAAACCACTCATTCAGTTGACAACCCAGGAGGCAGCCACATCGACTGTTCTCCCTTGGACTCAAGAACATACACAAGCTTTTGAAAGCCTAAAGAAAACTTTATGTCAAGCACCTGTTTTAGCAACACCATGTTACAGAAAACAGTTTACACTCTTTGTTACAGAACGCGAAGGTACTGCTTTGTCAGTACTCACACAGGATGAGGCCTCACTTCATACTGTAGACAGTGGATCCCACAATATGCATTTCTAGCAAAACCACTCATTCAGTTGACAACCCAGGAGGCAGCCACATCGACTGTTCTCCCTTGGACTCAAGAACATACACAAGCTTTTGAAAGCCTAAAGAAAACTTTATGTCAAGCACCTGTTTTAGCAACACCATGTTACAGAAAACAGTTTACACTCTTTGTTACAGAACGCGAAGGTACTGCTTTGTCAGTACTCACACAGGATCAAGCAGGAGCACACAAACCATGTGCTTATTTTTCTAGTACATTAGATCCCGTAGCTCAGGCTTTGCCTGCATGTCTGAAATCAGTGGCAGCGACAGCTTTAGCAATCAGACAAAGCGATGCCATAGTGTTAGGACATCCATTGACAGTTCAAGTACCACACGCAGTAGAGGTTCTTGTAAATAGAACACAAACACAACACTTGACCATAGCACGACTTACAGGGTATGAACTTACATTGTTTCAGCCACATATAGAAATCAGACGCTGTAACACATTGAATCCTGCCACACTTTTACCAGTAGTCGGAACAGACCCACTAGCCCATGACTGTATTGAAGTTATTAGAATAACAACAAAACCCAGACAAGACTTAACCGATGTCCCATTGTCAGACCCAGACCTGACCTTGTATGTAGATGGTTCATGCATGAGAACAAGTACAGGAGAGTTAGTAGCCGCCTACGCAGTCACAACAGATACTGAAGTCATTGAAACTAATCGTATAAATACTTTGTCAGCTCAAGCCGCAGAACTTATCGCTCTGACACAAGCCTGTATTCAAGCCATAAATAAAAAAGTCAACATATACACTGACTCGCGTTATGCATTCGGAGTTGTACATGACTTCGGCGTGCTGTGGCGAGAGAGAGGTTATTTAACTTCCCACGGTGCCCACATTCAGCACGGACCCCTCATTCATGCATTATTAGATGCAATACATCTACCCACTGAAATATCAATTATGAAATGTAAGGCCCATACAAAGGTTACTGATATCATTTCCCAAGGCAATGATCTAGCCGACAGAACAGCTAAACTGACTGCTCAAACTCAAACCCCCGATATGACAAAGACAATAGTCCCGACACCGACACATTGTATGACAGTTAAAGATCCTACTCTTGACGTAATTGACATACAGACACATGCTACACCAGACGAAATAAAGAAATGGACTGAATTAGGAGGGATCCAAACGGACCAAGGATGGATGATGAAGGAAAGGTCTGTATGGTTCCTTCCTGATTCAATGGTCCAAGTCATAATTAACACTATACATAGTCCAGCACATTTAGGAGAAAAAGCTATGCTAGACAGCATTCAACACATTTGGTTCAATAAACATTTACGAGCAGCAGCAAAACAAAAGGTCCGTACCTGTATGATCTGTTGTCAGTTCAACCCAGGAAAAAGCGTTCCCGTAGAACAGGGTGGATTTCATACCCCTAATCATCCTTTTGAAGTACTCCAGATGGATTATATCCAGATGGAACGATGTCGAGGATTCAAATATGTTCTCGTAGTTGTTTGTGCTCTGTCCCGTTGGACGGAGGCATACCCGGTTTCAGATTACACTGCCCCGACTACTGCCAAACAGTTGGTTCGAGAATTCTTCCCACGATACGGTTTACCACGTGCTGTTTACTCAGATAACGGCCAGCCGTTCTCATCCGAATTAATGAAACACGTTTCACTTCTGTTAGGTTATCAGTGGAAATTCCACTGTGTCCGACACCCCGAGGCAGCAGGTCTCGTAGAAAGACATAACCAGATACTGAAAATTAGAATGTCCAAAATATGCAGAGAGAAAGGTGTCGACTGGGTAGTAGCGTTACCAGTTGCACTCTTTTACATGAGAATGGTAGCACACTCTCGAACAGGGCTATCCCCGTATGAGGTGATCTTCGGTAGACCACCGAATATGTGGGGGACGCCTATACCACGCAAAATAACTGATATTGACTGTAATATGCTGACAGATTACTTGGCTTCCTTGATGTCTGCACTACAATCTTCTCGTTCACAGGTAGCTGCAGCTTTTCCCGACAACACTGAGGTGAAACCCCATGACGTTGTTCCGGGTAATCTCGTCTTTGTGAGGAATTTCGACCGAAAGACTCAGCTGTAGCCCAGGTGGAAAGCACCCAAGTTGGTCCTGTTAACCACAAGAACAGCCGTGAAGATCGAGGGCCGCAAGGGCTGGATTCATTCAAGCCACATCAAGAAATTTCATGGACTATCCTCGGATATAGACATTGTGCCCTGCACTCCCTCACAGACTGATACAAAACTCCCTTTTGTTGAACCTAACAAATCTGAAAATTACAAACTAAAGCTTAGGCCCAACCAGTCGAGCAATTTGATTGTTTAAGTCCTCTCCAAGGTGAAGCGGTTGAATTGTCTCTGACATGTATCCCTTGGACCGGAGTAGAGAAAATACCCGAAAAATGTTGAAACGACAGGCGTATTGTAAATCACTGCGTAGCCACTGCATAGTGACATTATTAATTTTGTTTTTATTGAGTCTTTTAATAATCATTACAAGTATGTTGTTGCACATATATTACCCTATTTCTAGACATGTTTATAATGTTGCTGCTGAACATTCTTTTAGTGATTTACCTCCGCATGAATTGTCTTATAGACTTGCGCTGCGCAATAACACTTTCATTAGTATGTTACATCATTCCCATCAGACTAGTAATGCCACCACTTGTTGGGTGTGTGGCCGACTCCCTCCCTATCAGAATTATGAAGGAGTCCTGCCTTTCTTTCCACATCCATTCACACATAATGGCTCCTGTGGAGCATGGTTCAGTTTAATCAATTCCATAGACTCAGACACAGCAGTTTACCAAGATCATTGGATATGGGGAAACCTGAACCTAGTTTTACTCAAAGTCTGCTACCCTGACAAGGAGGGTCGCCCCAAAAGAACAGGAACTGATCTAGAAAATGAAGTGTATGGATTAGGTAATTTTACACCTAATCTCATGATTCTAAATGTCGTATCCGAAGTTGAGCTAGTCTTACCCACCATGTCAGTATTCCCAGCAAAAGGTGAATTGTGTGTAAGAAAGGTTGGTTCCATACATATGGGCCATAGTCAATGCACTACTACAGTAGAATTCAGTGATCAAGGCAAATCTTCATTCAGAGCTTATCGCCACTCCTACTTTATATGTGGTCAGACTGCATATATGCGTCTACCTCTAGATTGGGATGGTACCTGCTACATAGCATTCCTTTTGCCACCTGTTTTCCTAGCTCCTCCCGATTATTATAGAAATATTCATTTAGTACACAATAGAGAGCGGAGAGATCTCCCAATTGTCGATTATACTGAGACGGCATGGGACAAGTATGTAGATTTCAATAAAGGCATCTTTCCCTATATAGGTACAGTTACCAATAGTAAGCTGATACGTAGATTAACTAGAACCCTTGAAGCAGTAGTGAATGAAACTATTTCCGCCTTAGGCAATTTAACAGAAGAGCAGTCTGCTATGCGGATTGTTGTGCTTCAAAATCGTCTTGTCCTTGACGTCATCCTGGCTGATAGGGGCGGAGCTTGTAGGGTCATCGGATCAAGCTGCTGCGTATTCATACCAGAAAATTTGCCATCTGTATATAAAGCCATCACTCGCCTTCATAAGATTGTAAGCCAGATACACCAGAACCCAGGCACTTGGACTTGGTCCAGTTGGTTTTGGAATGCGGTATCGGCCTGGGGATGGAGAGTTTTATCCTTCCTAGGTATTGGCCTTCTCATACTATTCAGTTGCTGTCTATGTCTACAATGTGGACCAGCGATTTGTGGTCTGTGTGCCACATCGTGCATTCCACATCAAGATTTTCATTCAAGATCCCGGAAGAAGAAAGAAGAACAAATGATGCTATATGAACAGATCAATGGATTGATGAAGATTGATATCTCTTGAAGGGCAAGTAGGGGACAAGGAGGGAATGTGGAAATATGGATTTTTCTGGTCAGTTATGTCCCCTATCTTGGACCCTAATGGTTCCATGTGCATGTCACAAGTACATGTATGTTCCCTCCAGTTCCAGTTATGAAGACGCAAATACATGTGCGTCCACCGTCAACATGTCCTTTGTCAGATCCGCCATGAATAGGCCGGATATTCCCTTCCTAAGTACGAAAGGCCACCGGTTTTATATGGTTCACTTATGCCATTTTACAGTCCAGGCAAGTAGGCCCTGATTCTGTCATCAAACTCTTCTTGCCTTCTGCCTCTGAAAGCTCCAGCCTGAGCCTGCATCTGTGACCATGAACTTTGTCTCATTCTCTGCGCGGCTCACGAAGCCTGACATCAGCCTATTCTCTGCCAAGAACTGTATTTCACCTTCGAATTATCTGCTTCCCCCTCAGCCGATGCATTCCTGCCTAGTAGCTTAAGTAAACATTCTTCCAGTTACCGAGCAAAAGGCCGACTTCTCTGTCCTCATGCAAGTAATTCATAGCCCTGTTACCATGGAATATTCCTACTCCCTTGCATTCAGTGTAGACACTTAGACGCTTGTACACGCACGCACAGTCAGTATAGAATAGATTCTGTCCGAGAGTCCTTCTTTTATGGATAACATAGTTCTTTAAACATAGGATGTTAGATATGATTTGGGATTAGGTTGACTTGACCCCCCAGACTTCTCGTCTCCACATATAGAGCTAAATGTCAAGTCCCCGTCACCCCCCTAGTTACACGTCAATTACACGTCATACTGCTGCGCGCGCATCTATGCCAAGTATTATCTTATAGATCCACCTATGTATTACATCATAACCAATCATGTTCCTTTTTACTCATTATTACACCCATTTTCGGTTACACAGACCAAACGTCAATTTCCTTATCAATTGTTACGCCTACTGTATTCACTTCATTATAATGTATGTACTATAAAAGTTACTTCTTGTCAATAAAGTGTGTGCTTCACTTCCTGAACCTTCGTGGTGACGGAACATTGGGAGCAACCGATTATAATCGAATTAATGGAATAAATCCCATTCCGAACCTCTAAATACCACGGATTCTGCCTCTCATTTTATTGAGCTATTTTACTATGTTCCTGTATCAAATTCAGTCCCGGTAAAGGAGAAATATTTACCACAGTCCAGTACCGCACCTTTGAACAGGTTGCGCTGAGAGGGCACCAGGTGAGATTTGGGCACGTTTATCGAGAAGCCTAATTTGAACAACAGCTGAGCTGTATCCTGCAGATGATGTAGCACCTTCTCTGGCGACTCCGCTTTGATCAGCCAGCCGTCCAGATAGGGGAAAACGGAAATCCCCGACCTTCTGAGATGGGCTGCCACCACTGCCATCACCTTTGTGAAGACTCGGGGTGCAGTAGTAAGACCAAACGGAAGGACCGCAAACTGATAATGCTGCGATCCTACCGTAAACCGGAGATACTTTCTGTGCAACTTCAGGACGGGGATGTGGAAATACACATCCTGCAAGTCGATCGACACCATCCAGTCCTCCTGATTCAGCGCTTGAAGAACCTGCGCAAGGGTGAGCATCTTGAACTTCTCTTGCTTCAGATAAAGATTCAAGATCCTGAGGTCCAATATCGGACGCAATCTGCCGTCCTTTTTCGGAATCTGGAAATACCGGGAGTAGCATCCCTGATCCCTCTCCTGCTCTCGAACCACCTCTATCGCACCTTTCTGTAGTAACTTCAGGACTTCCTCCTTTAGGAGAAGATGGTGGTTCTCTGAGCAAGCCCCTTGACAAGGAGGGTAATTTGGAGGGAATTCCCGAAAGGGAAGGGCGTACCCATATTCTATAAGATCTAGAACCCAAAGATCTGTAGTAACAGATTCCCAATGCTGTAGAAAATGGGTAAGCCGGCCCCCCACAGGACCAGCATGATCCAGAATGGCGGATCTAGGGCTGCTTTGCGGTGGTGGGAGGGGCTAAGGAAGAGGAGGAGGAGGAGGAGGAGGAGGAGAGCTGACGGCCACGTGTGCGACCCCTGATTCTGCCTCTGTATCCCTTATACAGAGAGCCTTGCTGCTGTTGCTGCTGTTGCTGTTGGGTCTGCCTGTAGGAACGAAAGGATGCCCTTCCGAAACCCCTGTATCTTTTAAATGATCCCCTTGACTGGGATTGAAGGCCCAAAGACTTAGCCGTAGCCTTGCTTTCCTTAAAACGTTCAAGAGCAGCATCCGCCTTTTTGCCATACAATCCAGAGCCATCAAATGGCAAGTCCAACAATGTTGACTATACATCCGGGGAAAACTCAGAAGACTTCAGCAACGCACCCCTCCTAGTGGCAACAGAAGACCGCATGACTCTTGCCACTGAATCCGCGGTGTCCAGACCACTCTATCACCTGGCGTGCTGCTGCCTGGGCATCCGTCAAGACCTCATTAAAGCCAACCATATCCTCCTCAGATAGTTTTGGCGCAGTTTCTTTGCAGAGTCCATGAGCGCATGAATATAGCGTCCCAAAAGTCAAGTGGCATTTGTTGATTTAAGGGCCATGCTGGCCGATGAAAAGACCTTTTTGGCCAAGTGATCTAACTTTTTAGCCTCTCTGTCACTTGGAACCGGAGGAAAAGCACCCTTAGATTTTCCTGAACAAGCCGCCTGAATCACCAGGCTCTCAGGCGATGGATGGGATGTTAAGAACTCAGGGTCCCCTGGAGCTGCCCTATACCTCCTAGCAACTGTCTTAGAAACTGCGGGAACAGAAAAAGGCTTACGCCACACCTCCATCACAGGATCTATAATGGCCTCATTAAAAGGCAATAATGGCTCTGAAACTATAGTAGGAGAATGCAGTACCTCCGTTAGAATATTGGATTTAAATTCAGTAGTAGGCAACTGAAGATCTAACAATTCAGCTGCCTTCCTGACTGCATGATAAGGAGCCACATCCTTCGAGGGTTCATCGGAAGGTGGAGTAATATCCCACTCAGGAGACAAATCCAATCCACTAGCCTCTTTAAGTTCTTCAAAACCTTCAGCAGACTCCACAAGCTCTCCCTCTTCTGCTTCTTCCAGAAGGTACCTTCGCTCATCAAGCACCCTTTGAGCTTCCCTTCTGGACCGGATTCGTACAAGCGGCGTCGCGGCGCCGTGTTCGAATCCGACGGCGCCGGAGCCGGCATCGAACGTGGATCCACAGGAGCAGCCGGCGTCGAACGAGGTCGAGCCGGCGAAGAAGGGAGCGGCGGCGATGTCCGCGGCGCCGGTAGATGCCAAGACGGCGTCGCCGGAAAAAATGGCATGAAGGGGGCCTGTGGCTAGGCTTGAGGCACCCCCAAACTGAAGGCCATGGGACCCATCGGACCCGAAGGTGCACCAGTGGAGTACATGGCTCTCGAAAACACCCCGTACATAGTATTTAAATAATGCGTGGGGTCCTGACCCGGTCCAGGGAACATAGGGTACTGATCTGGCATCACCGGACTCTGGCCAACCGGCGCCGACGGTGGAATTTGTGGTAACAAAGGCTCACCCGGTGCTTGAAACTCCTCAACCGGAGCCGGAGACGGAGACGAAGCCAGAGATGGAACCGGCGCCGGAGAATGAACCGGTGAAATCACTGGAGAAGAATGACCAGCAGGTGAATCCGGAACGGGTGAAGGAGACACAGAGTCCTTACGGCGTTGAGCAGGCGACTTCGACTTCGGAGCCGAACTCGTCAGAGTGACGTCGAGAAGAAGGTCTCCTCTTCTTTTTGTGCTTCTTGGATCTCGAAGCAAGCCCCGAAGTAGACTTCGACGGCAACCTCGACCTCGATCGTGACCTCGACCTCGTTCTAGACTTCCTCCTTCCTCTCTTCTCCTTTTTCATCCTTGCGATGAAAAGCCGCGCCTCCCTTTCCTTGAGAGCCTTGGAGCTCATCTTGCGACAGCAAGAGCATCCATTCACATCATGGTCAGATGATAAACACCATACACAGTCGTCATGTGGATCCGTGATCAACATATTTTTTCCACATTCACGACAGGGATTGAAGCCCGATTTCTTTGTCGACATTTTTTCGAAAAAGGAACAGAGAAATCCAGTAGAAACACAAAGTAACAGTGAAGCTACAGATAGAGATTCCCGAAATCCGTTGGCGTCGACGGCGCGGAAAAAAGGGAACTGACGTCATCACGCCGACGAGGTCTTCTTATGGAGCCGGTGAAGTCATCGGAGTCGCGAGCGGAGCCGTGTCTGTGACGTAGTCTTCGACCTCATCGGCGTGGACTGCTACAAAAGTTTCCGAATGTTGCTGGCGCAGGGGATATTCACAAGGTGAGGAATCCACTGGCAGATGTATCCATCAGAATAAACGTTACTCAGCATGTCTGAGGACCAGGTCAATGCATTAATATGGTATGACCAGCTGGGTGAGCAGGTGGTAAACTACTTGAGGGTAACACTCACAGTATGGCCTGTGACTAAGGAACGTGAAAATAACGTGTGTGGTGGGATGGGCAAGAGAAATGGATGGCTTAATAAATATTGTAGGAGCCTAAAATTAAGGGTATGAATAATGGAAAGACGATGCCACACAGCTCAAGAATTATCGCCTAATTAGTTTGCTGGATACGGGGGAGAAAGTATTCTCCAAAGTATTGTGAGAATTAATGTAGTCTTGGGTAGAGCAAAATAATGTAATTCTGATAGAGCAAGATGGCTTTAAGGAAGGCCATTCAACAATATATCACTGCCTTAGTTTATGGGCAATAGCAAAGGCGACAATCGAGTTGCGAGGCAGATTATTTTGCTGCTTTGTTGATTTCGGGGCCACCTTAGACTTGGGCAATCGCAAATTGTGGGATACGCTAAGGAGGCTCCGCATCAATAAGGCGTTGCTTTCACTTGTTCAGGAATTGCACAGCC
Organism: Triturus cristatus; assembly: GCF_964204655.1. Classification (NCBI taxonomy): domain Eukaryota; kingdom Metazoa; phylum Chordata; class Amphibia; order Caudata; family Salamandridae; genus Triturus; species Triturus cristatus. Next base: position 618,163,602 of record NC_140587.1, read on the forward strand.
AGAACTGGGCCTATGTGATCTTAGATACACGTGGGACCTTATCAAAGAGAATACAGACAAAGAATAGCCCACTATGGCAGGTCTGTGTTCTGCCCCCCCCCCCATTCTTCTCTTTATTCTTGTCTGACTTACCAAATACATTACACAAAGCTTTCGGCTTATGTTCCAAAAAGGGGTGGACCCATATTCCCTGCCTACAATTCTAAAGGAATATAAAATATATAATGAACTTTTTAAACTAGAAAACTAACATAGGATTAGGAACGCTACACTAAAAGAATGTGTCCAACTGTGATTGTAATGTAAGGCGCAATCCATGAAAGCATGCAAAAAGTAACTGTCAACAGTAAACTAACACATTTCTAGTGTAGCATCATATTTGTTGCTATGCCTGATTACCGTTTGAAAATCTAAACACAAAAATGTTCAAGCATTAAAAAAATGTAGTGCTCATCCAAATGCAGGTGATTTTTTAAATTAAGCTGGATAGGTCAAAAAACGTCCCTCAATTTCGCAGCAAATATATCACATTCTTTCTACTCACTCGTCTTTTAGCTACTAATGAGCGATTATGCTCTGCCATTTAAGTGGAGTGCGCAAACCAACCATGTCAGCTCAGCCAATCTTCACCAAATCTGCTGGTCATGCAGCCTGATAAATCGACCTATGACAAGTTGCAGCCTAACGAAAAGGTAATGTTTGGAATTATAATTACAAGCAGATATTATTAAGTGTCTTAATTCTGAAAATCAGGACACTTATCATGAGTCAGGGAAGATATCACCAGGGGCATGACAATATGTTTCTCTCATTACAGCCATGTACTGACAAGAACCAAGTACTAGTATTACAGACTGATATCCAAAATATACTCTATAAATGTTTTTGATAGAGGCTGTAAAGAACTTTTAATGTTGTCATTTTCGTAAAGCATTGGAATGTTTCAATATCAATCTCTAAATTAATGACTTAAGCTTACCGACTGCTTAACTATGTCAGTCCAATCAGGAGCAACAGCAAATTCAGGATTTTCTTCAAGCCACCTAGGGAGGTCTTTCATTGGAGGAGCCATTGCACCACCCATCTATTTAACAAAATAAAAAAACAAATATCAAATGCACGTGAAAAAATGAGTAATAAAAGGCATACAAATGGGCAATATACCAATCAATGAAGGCATCAATAGAGGAGGGATGAGGAAGGAGTTGTAGAGCAGTAAGAGTAAATATCTAGGTGTCATTTTGCATCGTGGATAGCTACCAAACACTGATGTGCTTTTGTGAATATTCCCCAGTGCGTATCTGGGAACTCTTAGATATTTTGTCTTCCATAAGTGAAACTGACGAGTAGCAGCGGCAATGTTTTAAATTCCAATGCAGCCCCCCCCCCCCACCAATCTATTTGGTTCTTTAGACACTCGAGTGAGCCCACCTTCCCTATAGAGGTTATTTGAGATGCTTTTTACGGAAGTGCTAGCCATAAAATTGGCTTCTCGAGGATCTACGATAAACATGAAAAATAGAGAACAATTACAGCTAAGCAACTATTTTTTTCTCAGCGATTTGGATCTTTCATGATTGTGAGGACGAACATCTATCGAGTGCAAGCATTAGTGGTATGTGAAAATCCCTCCAAACAGTTGCGTTGCATTTTTTTGTAATGGTAGGTTATTGAACAGTCCCTCTTGCAGCTGTGACAGAATGTGCTGCAACTCTTTCTGGCCGTATTTCTCGAAGTAAAGTTTATCTACCGTTCAGAAAGCAATGCCATGTCGGAGATGTGTTACCACCCCTTGTACATCTTTGTGAGAGACTGAAGCCTTGTTTCCCATCTTCATAGTAATGAATGCCCCCTTCTGGTATTTAGTGTGTGCAGTGCTCGTTTATCCACATAAACTGGATTCAGTACTCGAAAGGAGGTGTAGTTTAAAGAAGTCAGATATAATCCTGGGGTAAACTTGGTAGGAGTTCTAGATTTCACTTTACAAAAATTACACCAATGGCTGCTGGATGGAAGGGGTCTGCAGTTTATCTATTATGGTTACTATGAAGTTTATCTTTCCCGAAAGGTCCTTTCGGCCCTGAGACTGCACAGTTCACATGCCTTGTCTATTCATTTCAATAATCATACGTTTAATTGCCAACTCTTTTAGTGCTGGTTAGAACACACATGTATTCGTTAGACCTAGGATATAGTACCAGGACATCATTAATAACCGCATTGCTTGCTATTAACTAGTCCTCAAGATAAATATACCCATTTTCTCATTAAATGAGACAACTGGCCCTAGGTTCTCAGTAAAGAGTTGTGGACTCTACCTTTAACTTAAGGATAGTAAAATCAACTGGTATAGAACTCTTGTGAAGGATTAACTTGTCTTCAGTTACACCAGGATGAATTACCTGCACTGATTTCTCTATACCAGTACCCAATCTATGGGTTGTCTAGTAGAAGACGTACCCCTAAAGAAGAAGGGAGAGAAGGAAGTTGGACTTTAATCCTTAAGAATGAAGATCATTTGGGGTTTTTCTTATAATGAATACCAGAGTGTGCTAAATTACAAGCTCCCAAACATCTATTGGCTAAATGCTGTGTTAGCCTATGGTAACATAGGATCTTTAATTACCCCCTACCTAAATGCTGGGGGTAAAATAGGAAGCACTGCTGGCTGACGCCCCATTCTTGGTCACTTTGAAAGGCAAAATGAAGGCAGGCGTCCCTTAAAATGCTGTAAATTAGGGTATGGAGGCAGATGACAGATGGAAAAGTTTCACTGGCAGCAGTTAGGGTTAGATTTTGGAATTGGCCTGTAGTTGGTATAAAGGTACTTAAAGATTGAAATGCGTTTGTGCTATTTATATCGGAGAAGACTCAAGCACATCAGGGCACAAGTTTGCCAAGCAGGGCCAAAACAGCAAGTCCGCTCGTCAAGCTTGTGCCTTCTAGGCAACCAGCACCCGTGAGAATCTTATAAGCGCCATGGATTGGGCCTCTACTGACCTGGGGGTCGCCACCTGGGTATAAATGATTCTGCTAGTCTTCAGAAATGAACTGCAAGCTCATCTGTTTTGAAGTGTTAACTGACTTTCTTATTCAATCAAGAATAGTGTAACAATGAAGATTTCCTCGTTAATTCTCTCAATAAATTGACCTTGAAATGAGCAAGGTGCTATATAAAGACGACTGAGTTGTCATGTCAATAATATTTTACATTGCTCTTTAGGATCCAGTGATTCACTAGCATTTTTTCCAGCTAACGTTACTTATTTTGTATTAGAAGACAAGTTTAGGCGTCTGAAGTGTAGGAACCAGGCATTCAGGTTGAGAAAATAGAGGGAGTATTAAGGTATGTGTGAGCCCAGGAATCAAAGAAGAATAGAGGCCCTCTGCCATCCTCATCTATCTTGTTGATAGAGTCCCTTACTGCTCGGTCCACGTTTTCTTAATTGGCAATATTTATTGGAGACTTTTGCACACTCCATTACAAGAGGCATTCCCAAAAAAAAAAAAAAAAATCTGATAAATGTCTAGCTGAAATTTGGCTGGGAGAGATAGAGAAGTGATTTAATTATATGTCTGGTCTTAGCCCACGCTGGGAGCGATTGAAAAGTTATCAACAGAAATCTGAGTTCCCAAGCTCCAGAGTGCTGACAGTAGGCCGATAATCATTTCTGCTAAGGTCTCATATGTAGTCAAGAAACTGTTTGGGATTTGACAAGAAGGAATTAACATTTCCTCTGGGTGAAATAATTTGCAAGGTGGCCACCACCACCTGGATATCACACGTTTCTTTTTCCTTTGTACTTGATGTAGGACATCAGTTTAGATGTGGGGGGACAAGTTTGCCTAATCGCTCAGTTGGTAATACCATAATCATGTAGTCATAGAAAAACATTGGTGCAGATGTGAGGGTAAATGACTGGAAATGTTTCCTATGCATATTGAAGCATAGGTATTTTGTGTGCTTTCTGTGAATTGCAGGCAGAATTACACATCTTGAAGTTCAGTACACATCGGAGCTCCTAAAAATCGAAGACAGATTTGATAATATGCCAACAATCTTGATGTTTCTTTCTTCATCTACTTATTGTTATGCTTATATCCAAGATAGGTACAAATTCTTTCTTCGACCCTGGTTTTCTAACTAGGAAGCACCACTAATAACAAGTATTGGCATAGCCAATAGGTCTCGCCTTTGGGACCTTATAAGTATTTAGTTATGCAGCACAATATCATTGGTACAACAGCATCAACTGTTGCATGGCTAAACACTTATAAGGTCCCAAAGGCAAGACCTATTGGCTGTGCCAATGCTTGTTTTGTTATGGGTGGCATAAACAGGAGGGTGAAGGTCAGTCAGTCAGTGAGAGTGAGTGAGAGAGTCAGTCAGTGAGAGGGGAAACAGCCACTACAACGCGGCAGCTTCCACGCATAGCATTAACCACGCATGCATTACAACGGATGCGTTGTTACCACGAAAAGCCTTTACCACGCATTCCTTTACTACGAGATACGTAGTAAAGGTATGTGTGTTCAATTAAAAAAGGGGGCTGGGGGGGGTCGCCCCCCCAAAAAAACGCACCTGTTTTCATCGTTTTCTATTTGGGACAATTTCAGTTTATGTTCTTGAAAAATGAGGAGGCAATCGGCATCGTTAGAGGAACCGGAAAGACAATTTCGCTTCCTCTTTATGACGTGAAACGAAAAAAGGAAGAACTTGAAGAGGAGAGGTCGTGGAGAGAGAGGTAAGGGGGATTTTAGTAAAAAAAATAATTTAAGGGACGAGGGAGTGGTGTCGCGCAGGGGTAAAATTATAGCGTTAAAGGGAGGGGCATTTAATAGAAGGGTTTGTGGGTGGGGGACTCACGCAGAACAAGATTTATAGTGTTCAGGACAGGGCGCAGGGGAGCAATTAAAAAAATTGGGAAAGGGATCGGAGATAACCTTTACCATAAATATGCGATTATCATGCATGGTTTTACAACGAAAATCGTTGTAAAGGTATGCTTGATAAAGGCATTTTCGTGGTAAAGGCTATGCGTGGCAATGGCATTCATGTTGTAAAGCATGCGTGGTAAAGGCATGCGTTGCAACGGAACGCGTTGTAACGTCCTATAACCGTGAGAGAGTCAGTCAGTGAGAGAATCAGTCAGTGAGAGTGAGAGAATCAGTCAGTGAGTGAGTGAAAGAGTGAGTGAAAGAGTGAGTGAGTCAGTGAGTGAGTGAGTGAAAGAGTGAGTGAGTGAGTCAGTGAGTGAGTCAGTGAGTGAAAGAGTGAGTGAGTGAAAGAGTGAGTGAGTGAGTGAAAGAGTGAGTGAGAGAAAGAGTGAGTGAGTGAAAGAGTGAGTGAGTGAAAGAGTGAGTGAGTGAAAGAGTGAGTGAGTGAAAGAGTGAGTGAGTGAAAGAGTGAGTGAGTGAAAGAGTGAGTGAGTGAAAGAGTGAGTGAAAGAGTGAGTGAGTGAAAGAGTGAGTGAAAGAGTGAGTGAGTGAAAGAGTGAGTGAGTGAAAGAGTGAGTGAGTGAAAGAGTGAGTGAGTGAAAGAGTGAGTGAGTCAGTGAGTGAAAGAGTGAGTGAAAGAGTGAGTGAGTGAAAGAGTGAGTGAAAGAGTGAGTGAAAGAGTGAGTGAGTGAGTGAAAGAGTGAGTGAGTGAGTGAAAGAGTGAGTGAGTGAGTGAAAGAGTGAGTGAGTGAAAGAGTGAGTGAGTGAAAGAGTGAGTGAGTGAAAGAGTGAGTGAGTGAAAGAGTGAGTGAAAGAGTGAGTGAGTCAGTGAGTGAGTGAGTGAAAGAGTGAGTGAGTCAGTGAGTGAGTGAGTCAGTGAGTGAGTGAGTCAGTGAGTGAGTGAGTCAGTGAGTGAGTGAGTCAGTGAGTGAGTGAAAGAGTGAGTGAGTGAAAGAGTGAGTGAGTGAAAGAGTGAGTGAGTGAAAGAGTGAGTGAGTGAAAGAGTGAGTGAGTGAAAGAGTGAGTGAGTGAAAGAGTGAGTGAGTGAAAGAGTGAGTGAGTGAAAGAGTGAGTGAGTGAAAGAGTGAGTGAGTGAAAGAGAGTGAGTGAAAGAGTGAGTGAGTGAAAGAGAGTGAGTGAAAGAGTGAGTGAAAGAGTGAGTGAAAGAGTGAGTGAGTGAAAGAGTGAGTGAGTGAAAGAGTGAGTGAGTGAAAGAGTGAGTGAGTGAAAGAGTGAGTGAGTGAAAGAGTGAGTGAGTGAAAGAGTGAGTGAGTGAAAGAGTGAGTGAGTGAAAGTGTGAGTGAGTGAAAGAGTGAGTGAGTGAAAGAGTGAGTGAAATAGTGAGTGAAAGAGTGAGTGAGTGAAAGAGTGAATCAGTCTTTTAGCGAGAGAGTCAGTCTTTTAGCGAGAGAGTCAGTCTTTTAGCGAGAAAGAGAGAGTCAGTCTTTTAGCGAGAGAGAGAGAGTCAGTCTTTTAGCGAGAGAGAGAGAGTCAGTCTTTTAGCGAGAGAGAGAGAGTCAGTCTTTTAGCGAGAGAGAGAGTCAGTCTTTTAGCGAGAGAGAGAGAGTCCGTGAGAGAGAGAGAGAGAGAGAGAGAGTCCGTGAGAGAGAGAGAGAGAGAGAGAGAGTCCGTGAGAGAGAGAGAGAGAGAGAGAGAGTCCGTGAGAGAGAGAGAGAGAGAGAGAGAGAGAGAGAGTCCGTGAGAGAGAGAGAGAGAGAGAGAGAGAGTCCGTGAGAGAGAGAGAGAGTCCGTGAGAGAGAGAGAGAGTCAGTGGGCGATCGAGAGAGTCAGTGAGCGAGGGCGAGAGTCAGTGGGCGATCGAGAGAGTCAGTGAGCGAGGGCGAGAGTCAGTGAGCGAGGGCGAGAGTCAGTGAGCGAGAGTCAGTGGGCGAGAGTCAGTGGGCGAGAGTCAGCGGGCGAGAGTCAGCGAGCGAGAGTCAGCGAGCGAGAGTCAGCGAGCGAGAGTCAGCGAGCGAGAGTCAGCGAGCGAGAGTCAGCGAGCGAGAGTCAGCGAGCGAGAGTCAGCGAGCGAGAGTCAGCGAGCGAGAGTCAGCGAGCGAGAGTCAGCGAGAGTGAGTGAGTCAGTCAGCGAGAGTGAGTGAGTCAGTCAGCGAGAGTGAGTGAGTCAGTCAGCGAGAGTGAGTGAGTCAGTCAGCGAGAGTGAGTGAGTCAGTCAGCGAGAGTGAGTGAGTGAGTCAGCGAGAGTGAGTGAGTGAGTCAGCGAGAGTGAGTGAGTGAGTCAGTCAGCGAGAGTGAGTGAGTGAGTCAGTCAGCGAGAGTGAGTGAGTCAGCGAGAGTGAGTGAGTCAGCGAGAGTGAGTGAGTCAGCGAGAGTGAGTGAGTCAGCGAGTGAGTGAGTGAGTGAGTGAGAGAGTGAGTGAGTGAGAGAGTGAGTGAGTGAGTGAGTCAGCGAGAGTGAGTGAGTGAGTGAGTCAGTCAGCGAGAGTGAGTGAGTGAGTCAGTCAGCGAGAGTGAGTGAGTGAGTCAGTCAGCGAGAGTGAGTGAGTGAGTCAGTCAGCGAGAGTGAGTGAGTCAGTCAGCGAGAGTGAGTGAGTCAGTCAGCGAGAGTGAGTGAGTCAGTCAGCGAGAGTGAGTGAGTCAGTCAGCGAGAGTGAGTGAGTGAGTCAGCGAGAGTGAGTGAGTCAGTCAGCGAGAGTGAGTGAGTGAGTCAGTCAGCGAGAGTGAGTGAGTCAGCGAGAGTGAGTGAGTCAGCGAGAGTGAGTGAGTCAGCGAGAGTGAGTGAGTCAGCGAGTGAGTGAGTGAGTGAGTGAGAGAGTGAGTGAGTGAGAGAGTGAGTGAGTGAGTGAGTCAGCGAGAGTGAGTGAGTGAGTGAGTCAGCGAGAGTGAGTGAGTGAGTCAGTCAGCGAGAGTGAGTGAGTGAGTCAGTCAGCGAGAGTGAGTGAGTGAGTCAGTCAGCGAGAGTGAGTGAGTGAGTCAGTCAGCGAGAGTGAGTGAGTGAGTCAGCGAGAGTGAGTGAGTGAGTCAGCGAGAGTGAGTGAGTGAGTCAGCGAGAGTGAGTGAGTGAGTCAGCGAGAGTGAGTGAGTGAGTCAGCGAGAGTGAGTGAGTGAGTCAGCGAGAGTGAGTGAGTGAGTCAGCGAGAGTGAGTGAGTGAGTCAGCGAGAGTGAGTGAGTGAGTCAGCGAGAGTGAGTGAGTGAGTCAGCGAGAGTGAGTGAGTGAGTCAGCGAGAGTGAGTGAGTGAGTCAGTCAGCGAGAGTGAGTGAGTGAGTCAGTCAGCGAGAGTGAGTGAGTGAGTCAGTCAGCGAGAGTGAGTGAGTGAGTCAGTCAGCGAGAGTGAGTGAGTCAGCGAGAGTGAGTGAGTCAGCGAGAGTGAGTGAGTCAGCGAGAGTGAGTGAGTGAGTCAGCGAGAGTGAGTGAGTGAGTCAGCGAGAGTGAGTGAGTGAGTCAGCGAGAGTGAGTGAGTCAGCGAGAGTGAGTGAGTGAGTCAGCGAGAGTGAGTGAGTGAGTCAGCGAGAGTGAGTGAGTGAGTCAGCGAGAGTGAGTGAGTGAGTCAGCGAGAGTGAGTGAGTCAGCGAGAGTGAGTGAGTCAGCGAGAGTGAGTGAGTCAGCGAGAGTGAGTGAGTCAGCGAGAGTGAGTGAGTCAGCGAGAGTGAGTGAGTCAGCGAGAGTGAGTGAGTCAGCGAGAGTGAGTGAGTCAGCGAGAGTGAGTGAGTCAGCGAGAGTGAGTGAGTCAGCGAGAGTGAGTGAGTCAGCGAGAGTGAGTGAGTCAGCGAGAGTGAGTGAGTCAGCGAGAGTGAGTGAGTCAGCGAGAGTGAGTGAGTCAGCGAGAGTGAGTGAGTCAGCGAGAGTGAGTGAGTCAGCGAGAGTGAGTGAGCCAGTCAGCGAGAGTGAGTGAGCCAGTCAGCGAGAGTGAGTGAGCCAGTCAGCGAGAGTGAGTGAGCCAGTCAGCGAGAGTGAGTGAGCCAGTCAGCGAGAGTGAGTGAGCCAGTCAGCGAGAGTGAGTGAGCCAGTCAGCGAGAGTGAGTGAGCCAGTCAGCGAGAGTGAGTGAGCCAGTCAGCGAGAGTGAGTGAGCCAGTCAGCGAGAGTGAGTGAGCCAGTCAGCGAGAGTGAGTGAGCCAGTCAGCGAGAGTGAGCCAGCCAGTCAGCGAGAGTGAGCCAGCCAGTCAGCGAGAGTGAGCCAGCCAGTCAGCGAGAGTGAGCCAGCCAGTCAGCGAGAGTGAGCCAGCCAGTCAGCGAGAGGGAGCCAGCCAGTCAGCGAGAGGGAGCCAGCCAGTCAGCGAGAGGGAGCCAGCCAGTCAGCGAGAGGGAGCCAGCCAGTCAGCGAGAGGGAGCCAGCCAGTCAGCGAGAGGGAGCCAGCCAGTCAGCGAGAGGGAGCCAGCCAGTCAGCGAGAGGGAGCCAGCCAGTCAGCGAGAGGGAGCCAGCCAGTCAGCGAGAGGGAGCCAGCCAGTCAGCGAGAGGGAGCCAGCCAGTCAGCGAGAGGGAGCCAGCCAGTCAGCGAGAGGGAGCCAGCCAGTCAGCGAGAGTGAGCCAGCCAGTCAGCGAGAGTGAGCCAGCCAGTCAGCGAGAGTGAGCCAGTCAGTCAGCGAGAGTGAGTCAGTCAGTCAGCGAGAGTGAGTCAGTCAGTCAGCGAGAGTGAGTCAGTCAGTCAGCGAGAGTGAGTCAGTCAGTCAGTCAGCGAGAGTGAGTCAGTCAGTCAGTCAGCGAGAGTGAGTCAGTCAGTCAGTCAGCGAGAGTGAGTCAGTCAGTCAGCGAGAGTGAGTCAGTCAGTCAGCGAGAGTGAGTCAGTCAGTCAGCGAGAGTGAGTCAGTCAGTCAGCGAGAGTGAGTCAGTCAGTCAGCGAGAGTGAGTCAGTCAGTCAGCGAGAGTGAGTCAGTCAGTCAGCGAGAGTGAGTCAGTCAGTCAGCGAGAGTGAGTCAGTCAGTCAGCGAGAGTGAGTCAGTCAGTCAGCGAGAGTGAGTCAGTCAGTCAGCGAGAGTGAGTCAGTCAGTCAGCGAGAGTGAGTCAGTCAGTCAGAGTGAGTCAGTCAGTCAGTCAGAGTGAGTCAGTCAGTCAGTCAGTCAGAGTGAGTCAGTCAGTCAGTCAGTCAGAGTGAGTCAGTCAGTCAGCGAGAGTGAGTCAGTCAGTCAGCGAGAGTGAGTCAGTCAGTCAGCGAGAGTGAGTCAGTCAGTCAGCGAGAGTGAGTCAGTCAGTCAGCGAGAGTGAGTCAGTCAGTCAGCGAGAGTGAGTCAGTCAGTCAGCGAGAGTGAGTCAGTCAGTCAGCGAGAGTGAGTCAGTCAGTCAGCGAGAGTGAGTCAGTCAGTCAGCGAGAGTGAGTCAGTCAGTCAGCGAGAGTGAGTCAGTCAGTCAGCGAGAGTGAGTCAGTCAGTCAGCGAGAGTGAGTCAGTCAGTCAGCGAGAGTGAGTCAGTCAGTCAGCGAGAGTGAGTCAGTCAGTCAGCGTGAGTGAGTGAGTCAGTCAGTCAGCGAGAGTGAGCATGTCGTGCTGCATCCCGCCCGTCGGCAAGAGCCTGTGCGAGCCGCGTCCGGGCCTCCTCCGGACACTGGGGCAGCACGTCCTCCACCGTATCCCACAGAGAGTGGGAATAACGGTCCAAGAGGCAAGCGGTGTTCAAGGACCGCAGTTGCAAACTAAGGGAAGAGAACAGCTTCTTACCGAGCTGCTCTAGCCTCATGGATTCCCGATCCGGGGGAGCGGACGGGAAGGAGGATTGGGAAGTAGAGGCCTGGATAACCAGGCTCTCGGGCGTGGGGTGTTGGGACAGAAAACTGGGGTCGCCTGGAGCAGGGCGGTGGCGCCGGGCCACGTTCCGATCCACAGGAGGTACTGTGGAGGGCTTGGACCAGGTGCCCTTCAGAACGTCCACTGGTGCCTCATTGAACTGCAGCAGAGGCTCCGAGGAGCTTGCTGACGGTTGAAGCACTTCAGTGAGGAGGTTAGTCCTCACGGCCACAGCAGGCAGCTCCAGCCCAAGGGCTTCGGCCGCCTTGCGCAGCGCCACTGAAAATGCCGCACCTTCCTCCGAAGCCACAGTCAGAGGAGAGATGAAACCAGTGTCCGGGGAGGTGTCCAGACCACTGGCACCCCCCAGCTCATCTGCCCAGTCCTGAGATAAGTTGGCCTGCATGGCCAGAGGGTCCTCAGACCCCTCCCAGTCGCCCCAGTCATCCGATTCCTGATAAACAGGGGGAATAATCGGAGCCGGACGGTAGATGAAATTGTCATCCGTCGGCGCCGGACGGTGCCGCACCGGCGCCGGGCCCGGACCGGGGCTGAACCGGGGAACGGCGTCGTCTGGAGACAGCGTTGGTGGTGGAACCGGTGTCGGCGTCGTGAGGTTGACCGGCACCGACTGAGATCCAGACCTGGATCCCACAGGGACCTGCGGTGTCGGGACCGAAGTCAACAACGGGGCCGGAGCCGCCGGCTAGCTAGGTCGCCCAGTTGAGCCCGCGGGGCCCGAAGGCGCGCGGGCAGGCATCGACGGCAGAGCCAGGCCCCTCATGGCTGAGAGGAAGGCACTGATCTCCGCCGGAGTCGCGTCAGTCCCAGGGACCGGAGGGTATGGGGACGGACGCGGCTCCTGCTGCTCCGACTGAGCCGAGGGGGTGGTACCACCCGGACCCTTGACCGAGTCGCGCGACCGGCGAGGGGAGTCCGAAGAGCGATGTCGCCTCTTGGACTTTTTAGCATGCTTCGACTTACCCGAAGACTTCGACTCCGACGAGCGGTGGTGGTGGCTGCGGAGCTCGAGAAGCTTACAGGACCGCTCCCGCCTTGCCTTCGAGGTCAAGGCCTGGCAGTCGATGCACGACTCCGCATCGTGGTCCGCCACCAGGCAGTAAAGGCACCGGCGGTGGTGGTCCATCACCGACATCAGTCGATGACAGGAGTCACAGGCTTTAAACCCGGGCATCCTACCGGCACCAGTTCGAATCGAGTAGACAAGAGACCAGAAAGTTTTAGTCAAAAAGTGACTAAAGGGGTAAGCTCTTCCCGGATCAGCGCTGTCTGGCGCGGAAAAAAGAAGAACTGAAGTCAGCGCGCGAGGGCGGCGTCTAAGTACTTCGATGACGCCATTCCGGCGCACGACGCCGATGACGGACGCGGAGCCGCAGACGACGCCTAGCGACGCGCAAGGGGTATTGCTGACGAAAAATCTTTCCGGATCCAGCCCGACGCCTGAGGATATTCTAAGGTGAGGAATCTAACTAACTTGTTTCTTTCAGATAACCTATTTTATAAATAACTTAAAACATTTTTTTAAACATGCATATAATTAAATATATATTAATTAAAATCTACACTAGTCTTCAATGATGCAAAGTAAATGGTTGTGTGATTAATAAACGCATGCCTTAACTACGCGGTCTAAACCCCGACCGCGTCTTTACCATGTATGCCTTTACATGTTTGGTAAATGGGCATGTGTGGTAAAGATCACACTCCTGGCCTTCTGCCCTAAAACCTAAAGACACCCTAAACTTAAAATTCCTTCTTACCGCCTACCCCAGCTCAACTGTCCCCTCAACCTGAAAACTGCCCCTATCCTGTCCCCTACCCTGAGCCCTACAACTCAGCCCCCTTAAAACTACTCTGACCCCAGCCCCCTTCCCGAGCCCTAAAACAAGCCCCCACCCCCTAAAACTTAACCCCACCTACCTCAGTCCCAGCCCAACTGGCCCCTCTGCCTTAAAACTGCCCCTTTCTTTTCCCCTGAGCCCTAAAACTGCCCCAGCCCTGAAAACTTCCACGACCCCCCAACCACCGAAAACTACCAACCCAAATAATCTACCCCACTTCCGTTCCCTGCCCTGAGCCCTAAAACTCCCAACTGCCCCCTCCACCTGAAAACTGCCCCAGCCCTAAAACTCCCGCCCCCAGCACTGAAAACTACCCCACAACCCCTACAAAGCTGCCCCTCTCCTTTTCCTGCACTGAGCTCTAAAACTCCCGCCCCCCAGCCCTGAAAACTACCACAACCACCTCCCTGTCCTGAAAACTACCCAGCCCCTGAAAAATACCCCCCCACCCCCTCAAAACCCATCTTACCTCTCCTCCTCCTCCCAATTCTTCCTCTTCCTGCTTCTTGCTCTTCCGCCTGGCAGTAGCAGCAACTAAACCGCGCATATGCCTCAACCACAAATATGGGTGGTTTAGACACGCACGCTACCATCGCCTGCGTGATTCACCCCCCGTAGTTCATGCTGTGTGGTTAAGGCCGTTTCCCAAAGTAAATTACATGTAAAGACCACCGATGTAATGACTACTGATGCAATTGTCTCAAAAGTGACAACTGACATGCCTATAACCACATGATGCCATTACTCACAGCTCAGTGAAAGGACAGTTTTTCAAAAGGGGGAACTTTTGGGAAGCCCTTCTGACCTCAGAGTTAGGTTGTGGGGTCTCATAATGACAGTTGAGGTCCTCGGTGAACATGTACGATTGCTGTTTTCTGAGGCAAACATATAAAAAACAAAAAGGGCTTGCTTGGAGTGGAACATATGGCAGGGATGCACACTCTCCAGAGCCATGCACATGCCGGACCATTTCCAAGCCAGTAATCGTAGAGAGGAGGGTGGTTTGGAAATCATACTTAAGAGAATGTAGTGGAAATAAGCTAGGGAAGTTAGTTAAGTTAGACATACAGTGTCAATATTTGTAGAACACCCATATTAGCAGGAAAGGGACAGACCACTGGACAAATTTAAGCACTTACAAGACTGGTCATTCTCTTTATTCTGTTTTTGTCAAAGTACCACTTTAGTTAGAAATGCTCACTTAATGATTGTTGGGTGATTAATCAGACGTTTCATTCTGCAACTTTGAACATGTTTAGCTTTGATTTTTAGAGTTTGTACTGTTCCTATTTATAATGGGTAAAATCAAAAATATAAAACATTAAACTGAAATTAAATAGGAATTAACAGTGCTGGATACTTTCTCAAACTTCCCATGTCAAATACAAAACCGACTTAATACCAAGAACCAAGTCGATCTAACTTGATGAGGTTCTGGATCATGCTCCTAGAGGGGAAATTCTCTACCCAAAAGCGATCCTGGATCTCAAAGTTCTGGCCTCCAGCTAAGATTTAAATATACGTGAGAGAGCCTAGTACAGGAAAGGAAACAAACTTCCAACTGCAGACCGTTCTAATCCACAGCAGTAGGCTATGGGCACAAGAGGATTATTCTATGAGGATTACAGTTTTTTTTTGTTTTTTTTAACACTTGCATGGTCAGCTTCAACAGTATTCTCAACTACAGCCATTTACAATGGCAACTTTCCTAGTTTAGCCCAACTCTGGTTATGAATATTAGTTTACAATAGCCTGCTATTGAGTCCTGACTCATATACAATCACCTATGATGGGGTGCCATGACTTATAGCCAAGTATATGTGCCTCTGCATCTGAAAACTTACATTAAGGATCAGAAATATAGTAGTGCCAAGAGAATTTAACAAACAAAGGACGACTGACACGAGAAAACACTGAAATTATGTGCATTGTAGTACACCAAAAAGAACAGGCACAGATGATCGTAAAATGTATTAGATAGTCATTGCTCATTTTTAAAAGACAACGTAAAACAGCAGAGGATCCAACTAGTTAAAACAATTTACTGAAGAACAATAATTCGTTATTATACATATGTAGCTATAATGTGCAAGAGTATCTTGTACAAATAAAAACACAGAACTATAGCTCAGAACAGAGTAGCTTACTTCAAAACAGGGCAAATGTGCCTTCTTAAGACGTTGTTTGCAGCAGGAATGGAATGAGAACAAACAAGAATAGTGTGGGCTTCATTTACCCAAAGGTGACTATACAGACTTTATGTATCATTTAACAGGATTAAGAGCCATGACCCATAGGAGTGCTAAAAAGATAGTACCTTCTTTCCATTTCGTTTATTTACAACAGGCACCCTCTCCTCTCCGGTCAAGGTGTTTATATCCAGTTTATTAGGATTTCGACATCGATGACGTTTTTGCTTAGGCTTCTGAAATGGGGAATAAAACCCATCTGCATTCTTCTTTAAAAAGAAAACATGTTTATATTTTAGTCAATGTCAGTCTTTAATCACACAGTTTAAAATAGAATTATAGCAGTTCCAGGGAATCCGGTGTGAAAAGCTATTTCAAGGAACATTTGATGCACTGTGCTTTTGATAGGCATATGAGGTGAACAGGGACACAATTAACGAGAATTATGATGACGAAACTGCCAAATGTACGTGAACAATTCAGCCAAAAATCGTCATGTTAACTTTTCTTTGCAACTATGGGTTATAAGGTTTGACATTTGTAGAGGTTAGGGTGTGTGTTTTAGACATGCGCTAATGCAGCATGATGAAACATGAGTCTTAAATAGACCGTAAACAAGATTATCAGGTGTTTAGAATCATGCACAAAGTTAAGAGGAAGCCGCAGGAAATGTAAAAGCATGTATTGTTATCATGCAAGATGAAGCACTACTAATCAGCGCTATACTCTTTAAAAATGGAAGTTTAAGCTCATTACTAAAGTGCAGAATTGTCCCCAAGATGGGATGGGTAACTGGTAATTGAAGGGTATCGAAGGGCTTAGCCTCAGATTCCTCTGCATGGTCCCACTTGCTCTCCAATCGGGGGACAGCAGTGGTGCTGTGATTGACCCCTGCTGGCACTGGAGAGGAAGTAGAAGCACAAACAATGGAAAAAGTAAGTTTACATTGCACTGTCATCAGAGAAATACACACTGATTTTAAAGAGTACAGCGCTATTCTGTACCACACAGTACACACAAATTCAAGTTTTTAAAGCCATATGTTATCTCAGTGATACTTTATTGCATGAAATAAGTCAACAAAACGGTCAGAAAATGGATTACTTACTGGTACATAACTCGGCATATCGACAGTGTAAGTAGGATGCAATTTAAGCCATTCAACCAAGTCCTTGTTCTGTGGAGCATCTTCACCCAATAGTTTACTTCCATCCTCTAAATTAATGACCGGTATGTGAGCGTCTGGGTCCAGCTGTGCGGGAGATGGAATGTTTCTAGTTGGTGGTGTCTCAACATCCTCTTCATATGCTTTGGTCACTTCTGCATCCTCCTGCGAAAGAGCAAGTTACGGTGAGACTTAACTATACAATTGAATTACTTATTAAAAGTGTGTGTCTAGTGGGATCTGAACATGGCAATATATAATGCATTTGCTTCAAAGCAAAAACTAATGTTATACGCTTGGACACACAGTGAACAAGCATAGATAGTCCTCTGATCGAGGTCGTCAGCTTTGGGCAAAAAGCGGAAATCGCTAATAGGTAGCTGGAAATTAAAACTACACTGTACTGCACAGACAACACATTTAGAAAATATTCTCTGAACATTGTGATTAGTTCTACCTTCCAGTCTTCTGAATAGGCCCCTCCGCTCTCAGCACTTATCCAATCTACAAACCTCACCTCTGAACGGTTTCTGGTCTCAAATTATGATGACTCTTGCCCCAACACCCAGAACGCCCTCTATCATTTAACCTTTAAGCATTTCTTTTCTCACTGGTGTGCACCCACAATGCTAGACAGCTGATGTACCATTACCAATCAAAAAGAAACGGCTAATATCACCAACCCCCTCCCACACCTCCACCTTGCAACTACCATTCAAGTTTCTGAACTCTCCTCTTTCTTGAAAATGTTGAAACATTTGATCTTTACATGCGTTATGCTTTACTGCTACTTCCATGACCTACTTCACTCCCTCAGCATGAATTAGGTAGTCCAATCCAGCACACTGAGACAGCAGGAATCACAACACTTCTCATGAGAACAGACTCGTAGCTACATATTTCCATCTTGCTCCGTCTGAGCTTTTGAAAGTAAATCACTCCAGCCTACTCAATTTTGCATCACATGGCATAGCCAGCATGGTGCTCTAATGGTGCTCCATATAACTCTCTAATCGCAGTTGTACTCGGCTCAACCTTTGCTGCTTCGGCCTTTATCACCTCTGTGGATGACAGCCATACAGTCATGTTAACCTTGCTCATGTCTGAATCCAAAACTCAAATTAAAATGGGCAGGAGCAGAAAAAGGCTGACTCCTAGCTGAGGAGCTCTTGGTTCAGGTATGGAATCCCCAGCCATTCTGACAACAGGGGCATTGCCTGGAGGGGGGGGGGGGGGGGGGGGGGGGGCGGGAGGGGAATTAAGATGCCTGCTGCTAATTGAAACCCCTGAGACTCAGGGAAGGTGAAGCACACTACTGATGCTTGATGGGGTAGACCCGGCTGATGGAAGGCTGGCACGCATGACAAAGATGGCAGACGACAAACAGCGACACAGCGTCCAGTGTCCGAAGTCGGTGCAATACTCTACGTTTTGGTGGAGCGGTTCTTGAAAGCACACTATTGCTGTGTGGGTGGAGCCCTGTCCAGAGCTGGCCCAACATCTGCATACAAAAGGGGGTGGTGATGGACGGAGCATCAGAACCAATCAAACACTCACACCCAGTCAACAGATCTGGGTTTGATCCATCACCGTTCTTTAGCCCACTCTGCCACCCCAGTTCAGACATGGCCATATGCAAATCAGTCTGACCCTGTTCCTCATGGGAACAGTCCAGCCCGAATTGCCAAGCCATGCCTTCCCTGGACCGGAAACAAGCTTCCTAGGACCGGTTTCTGGCATTTCAGCCGTCTTCAGCCAGGCTTGCTTGAATCCATCACCAACCCCTTTTGTGGTAGAACGGGGAGGGGCAATGCCTGACTCTGGGCCCCGCTGAGTACTATTGAGACAACCTTAATTGTGTGGTACACCCCACACTAGTAATGTAATTTCCACTCTTCAGCCGCACATCAGACATAAGCACAAATTGATTGTTTATTAGTTGAGCAGAGGTTGACTCCAATGATTCAAGAGGTAATACAGTGCCACAAACTGTCTCGGATTATGGCCTAATACAGATTATGATCAAACGGCGAGAGATGGGTAACAAAATGATGGGAGACCCATGGCACTTGAACGATTCCCTTTAATGGATGTGGTCGACCTGTCTGAATTAAACACAAGCGCAGAGATTTATCACAGAGATATTGCAGGAAACACCCACACAACTAATGAAAGCAAACTGCACGCATTCGTACTACAAGAAGTTATAAGCAGCCTCCCAATCAGATTCCGCTCCCATGCTGCCACACCTAAGGTCAGTCTCTTTTTCCTCCCTGGTTTTCCTGCCCCAGAGCTGTTTAACTGAAAGAACCTATATCAGTTGCAGAAATCCTCACAGTGATCCAACACTTGAAGTCAGGCAAGGTGCCCAGCCGAGACTGTTGTGCTGTAGCGTTCAACAAACTCTTTGGGCCTTTGATAGCTCCACTCCTTGCCGAGGTGTTTAACTGCCTGAACCACTACCAGGGCCATTCCCAAATCATGGCTGAAGGGAAAAATCACTCTGATCATGAAATCCTACTCTACTCTTGTCGTGTTGTCTGATCTCCTTGTTGAAAATAGACGCAAAGATCTTCACTAAAGTCTTGGCAAACCACATAGAATCCATAGTGCTTCTCCCGATCCACACCAGACTGGTTTTATTTCTACAAGATCTACTAGTGATTTCACAAAATGAGCTCTCCATCTGCTGGAACTGGAGTGGAAATGCCACAAGCAGGTGGTAGTGCTGCTTTTGGATGCAGAGAAAGACAAGCAAACACAGTGTGGAGCTTATTATTCATAACCAACCATGTTAGAGTAAAAAATCATGGAACACTGCGGCGTGACAAGGTGTAAGTAGAACACAACAGTGTGCCTTAATTTCACTGGCGTTTCAGCACTAATATTCATTCCACTTGGGCTTCAGGCTCCTTGACATGATGGCTAAGTTTAGGAAGAAGTAGCACGTATGTAAAGAAAGCTGAGCCTTTCTTCCGATTTATTCTGCTAACATGGCTGATGATTAGCAGTACAGTACATGTGGTATGTGTTTTCTTGTCTTTCTTCTGTTCTGAGGAGGCTACAGGCCAAAATGCATCGACTCTCGTAAGTGGAGGAGTCCCACTATATAAAACGGCCTTTTGATTAATTTAGTTTCTCCAAAGGGAGTAAAACAACAAATGGTTTTCCAGTTGACTCCATGCCATTATACTACCTCCAAAGGGATTAAACACAAACTAAAACAAACACCTATAATGTATTTAAAGTCAATGAGGGGAAAGAATGGATTGATATTGCATAATCCTTCTTGCAGTCGATGCTTGTGATATTTTATTAATATATGTTTAAGTCCTGAGACCTTAAAGTAAAAGGCGGATGTTTGTGATGTACTGTGATTTTCTGTCTAGAGCCTTTGAAGTAAAAAAGAAAAGAATTTTAGATATATTTATTGTTTGGCAGTTCTAATAAATTGCGTTGGTTTGTAGGCAATGTCTAAGTCACATTTCTAATAAACAATTTATGATTTCACTGTGAAACATTACCACGGGTTATAATCGATCCCACTATGTACCGTTTTTCTTGTTATTTTATGTGGGTTGGTATGGGCAAATCCCTTTTGTTTTTAATAGGCCACTATTATGACGTCACACAGATATGTTATGTGGTTAAATGGCTCCGGGAAAAAACATACAAGATATGGTGCTTCATAGATCATAGATAAATCTAACAGCCCACCCATTAGCAGAGGTCCCCTGGGTCCCAAAGCAACAGGTGTCGAAACCTTCAAATCTCGCCTGTAACAAGAGTAACGTTAGAGACCTGCGACTATTTCACCAGCCATAAGGGATCTCTCTCTTACCCATCCCCCATTACTCCAGGTATGGGGAATATGGATTTTTCCCCCAGGTCTTGATATAATTTTTCAGTTGTGGAGAATACAGGGATGCTTTTGGCCTAAAGATTTGTATCACAACGGGTAAATACGCTATTTAATGATATGATATATGTTTCACAATCATGCATTAGGGAGGAAAACCAAACAAGACTACTTATGACTTGAAAAATTCCTCCAAACCGTCACATGACATTTAGTTTCTAGGATCTACGCCATTCTCAACACAGGTACCCCACAACACTATTTTGTCTTCAGAAAATCTGGAGAAAGATCTTAGCTTTACAATGGTCAGAAACAATGCGATGCCGTTCGTATACAGGCAAACAATTTTGCACAACACAAACAGGACAAGAAACACTATATAAGATACTGGTGGCATTACACCCCCTTATGACTACATGCGATAGACAATGTTGGGAGCAAGGCATAATTCTGCAATTATTATGGTCATGGCAAACATAGATGGAAGTCCAGTTTTTTTCAGAATATGAGGGACCCATCAGATGAAGCTTATCCATTATTCTCAACCGGAGCGAAAATAATCTTATTACTAGTCGCTGCCAAACAAATCAAGCTATGGCCAAGGTAACGATTCCAAGTACAGAACTGTGACTCCAGAAACTTTAGCAACTGCTCACTTATGAGAAACTAGCATACAAATTGAAGGGAGAAACCTGCATATTTAATAAAATCTGGGACCCTATTCCAATTCACCTAAATGAAGACAAAAGAGGTCCAGCCTGCCCTAAGCGACTACAGGCCCTGGACTTCTTGCCATGGAAAAGTACCTTTTTGCACGTTGATGGTCAGAGGATGTGGGTGTGAGATGGAGTGAGTTATTGGTACTAGTAGTGTTTTAGTTATGGTGTCAGTGTGGGGCTTTCAAAGAGAAGGAGTTTAAATTGCTTGTTTTACTTTAGAGTGGGTATGCGCACCTCAAGTTGTGCAAGCAGAAAACTCAATAGAAATCAGTGTAAACTAAAGAATATCAGCGGTAGTGAATCTATGGGTGATGCAATGCTGAAGAATAAGAAAAAACAGTAAAAGCAGTTTTCCAGCACACAATCTTAACTTTAGCATGTGAATATATTAATAATTAAATGCTGGAGAACTAGAACTACCAGTAAAGAAATGCTTTGTCTAATCAGTTCTTACCTTGGGTATTTTTGTTAATTTGAATTCAAACAAACTTTATTGTGAGACCTTAGAACTCTTTCAATATGAAATACCTTAAAAGGTCCACTTTCAAAAACAAAAGATGGCTTTGTACTTGCAACACTGTAAGCTCTTCAATTGTTACCAGATCTCTAGAGGGGCTTTCAATCAATCAATTAAGCGGTATTTATTTAACGCTGCTTATCACCCAAGAGGGTATCCAGGCGCTGTGCTGCAGGTTATCATTCGAAGAGCCAGGTCTTGAATCCCTTCCTTAAGTGGGTCAACAAGGGGGAAGAGCGGAGTTGGAGGAGGAGGGCATTTCCAGGACTTGGTGGCGAGATGGGAGAGGGAGCGTCCTCCAGAGCCAAGGCAGCAGATATGTGGTATCTGAGCGAGGGCAAGAGGTGCAAGGCAGAGGTTCCTGGTAAGTTGGTAGAAAAGCAGGTGGTGGTTCATGAAGACTGCTGCTTGGTCATGGAGGGCTTTGTGGGCGTGGGTCAAAAGCTTTAATTGGCAGCTCTTCTGGAAGGGGTGCCAGTATAGGACCTTATGTGCTGGGTGATGTAGGTCATCTTGGGTAGGTCGAGGATCAGTCTGAGTTCGGTGTCCTGCACGGTCTGGAGTCTTTTCCTGAGTTTGGTGGTGGGGCCTGCATGGAGTGCATTGCAGTAGTCCAGTCAGCTGGCGAAGAGGGCCTGCGTCACCATTCTCCTGGTGCTGATGGGGAGCCACTTGAAGACTTTGCATAGCATGCATAGCGTGTGGAAGCAGGCTGAGGAAACTGAGTTGACCTGACGGTTCATGGAGAGTTCGCTGTCCAGGATGATGCAAAGGTTGTGGGTGTGGCCTTTTGGAGTGTGGGTAGGTCAAAGTTCCGATGGCCATCAGAAGTCATTTCAGAGGGTGGCGTGTCTGCCGAAGATCAGGACTTCAGTTTTGTCAGTTTCTAGTGGCATGGAGAGCACGGGACTCACGTCTGAGCATACCGGTCCCACTCGGGGTGACAAATGCAAAAAGAACTATTGATGGACAGAATGCAGAACAATGTCATACATTCACCCAGTACAGAGATCTGGGCCTAAATCCATCGTTTTTTTGCTCACCATGCCATTCCAGTTTGGACCTAGCCATATGCAAATAAGTCTTGACCCTGTGCCCAATGGCAACAGTCCAGCCCGAACTGCCAGGCCAGGTCCTTTGGTATCACTTTGTTCGCCCTAAGTTGGCAGGGTATGCCCAGACGTGGGTCCCTTGCTCACTTTGCCACTGAATACAAGATAGCATGGCTGATGAGGGTTATGAACCCGAAACCGGTCCCAGGATGCTTGTTTCCAGTCCAGGGAAGACATGGCTTGGCAGTTTGGGCTGAACTGTTCCCATGAGGCACAGGGTCAGACTGATTTGCATATGGCCATGTCTGAACCGGGGTGGTGGAGTGAGCTAAAGAATGATGGATTAAACCCAGATCAGTTGACTGGGGGTGAGTGTTTGATTTGCTCAAACGCTCCGTCCATCATCCCATTTGGTTTCGCTAGGTTCAGCTTCAGCATCTGAGTATGGAGAAGCTGTACAACACAGTCCACTTTTTACTGCTTTGGTGAGGGGAGACAAAGAAAAGAAAAAGCTCTTAGTAGCCTGCGAAAGGATTAGGTTCTGGCAATAGTTCTACACAGTAACAACAGAATTAATTAGTGCCGACAGATGAATTTCATCATTCATGACGGTAGGCAAATCACCAAGAAGTTGGTCAGAAAATATATATTTGCTGAATATGCTTCTTCAAACTCTTTTAGCAGAGCTGTGGAATAGTCAGGCGGTCCCACTTCTACTTTAGTAAAAGACAATGGATAACTAAATTGCGGTTGTAGTGGACATTGAGTAAGACAGCTGCTGAAGAAGCAGGATTCATTGAATGCTGATAAATATTCAAATATAACTGATCTTGGAAACTGTACTTTTGACACAAAATAGGCAGATCTCATCTACACTGGAGTGAGGCAGGAAAGAGTTCTGTTCAAATTCTAATGCATTGCAGTGCAAATGTGGTAAACCTGAACTGGTGAGGGCGAATTGCAGTACTAAATATCTGCTGTGATCAAAAGGAGAAAGCATGTTTTGTCAAAATAATTATCTAAAGAAGTATATAGTGCCTCTGAAACAGTAAATCATTCAATAAATGAACCGGAACCCATTCCTGTACCAATTTAAACTATATCTTCTATCACTACCATCGAATGCCCAATCTCCCATTAAAGATACCAAAAGCACCGCCTTCAATTTTATTCCGCTCCACTTTCACTGAGACCCAACTGGGCAAAAATGCACGTCCCATTATACATAATGCAATACCTTGACCAATACCTAATTCTATTCAGAAATCATCTTCATCTGAAGAATGATGGAGGACAAGCAGTGGCCCACAAAATCCCCCTACCTAAATCAGACATCAAGTGCTTAATCTTGGGATGTGACTCTATGCTACTCAGAAGCTCTCCAGCTGCAAAGTTTTTGGCTTCTACCCTCCTCATATGGTCCAAACACTCAAAATGTTGCATCTGCAGTTGCCTTTCTGGGCGCAATAGCAGACATTATTATCGCTTACAAGAACCTGTGTATTCTAGGGGATCTGAAGATCATGCTGTATAAACCATCACTATCAGACCGGTCTTCTACCCAACACTTAAGCACCTGGCCTCCACCAAGTGTTCACTAGTTCCATCCATTCAGTGGGCCACACTATATTTTCCCTTCCAAAGCATGACCCACTATATTACATATAGTGATCATCACATCATCCATTTCTCACTGAATATTCCTATTGCAACCAAACTGTCTACAAGTAAACATTTTCCAAGACCCCATTTCAACTTACTAAGGATATGGCACAGAAGTGTCCATAAAAGAATATAAAGTTAGGGAAAACAAACTAGAACTCTCATAAAAGTCTTTGGAAGATAACTTCAAGGATAAAAAATGCAATAAAGAGTCTAAAACTCAACCAGAAAGTCAAGAGGACCTGCGAGCAACAATGCATTTCGCGCCAAATATCCAACCTAAGAGCTTTTCAGAATTATTAAAGACTTCCACAACCCTTTCAGCACTTTAAATACATGTAAAACCCACTCAGGCACTTTTAATACCCAAGCAACCAATTCATCATGAAAACAGTCACTCTTAAAGTTTGTCCTCTCAAAATCAAGCAGTACACATCCTTCCCCTCCAATCTCTGCAACCTCAAGCCCTCACTCATGCTGTGCTCATCATTAAAACTACTAACAAACAAAAAAAACTGACATATTGAAAGCTACAAATGTCTGATTGTTCAGCGGATCCATAGTGCCAAACATTCTAAAATCCATTTTAATGGAGAACTCTGCTAGCCCCTTTGAAATGCACCATAAGAAAACCAAATGTCAGATCAGGTGTTCAAGAATTATCAGTGCATAATCATCTGTCCACAGTACCCCAATGGCAATGTATGGGCACTGGGACACTGGAGTGAGTCATACACAACATCCAAAATTAGGTATTTTGACAAATGTCTATTTACCTCTTTAGGGATTTAGGGCTAAAGTAGCCTGATAGACCTCAGAATTGTGCTGGGCTGTTAGGAGAAGTTATGAGGCATGAATATTCTCTGTGGTGCTTTATGAATTAGATTAGAGTTTAAAAGTTAATTTACTTCCACATAAACTGCAAGATAGATTCCCTCATGGAGGTATTCACAAGTTAGGGTGACAGCTATAGTTTCCCTACAGGGAATGGGCATTAGAGGGCCACAGAAAAGGTAATGTGACCCCATTGTCAGTGCCCATTTGTATGAAATGCCTACGGTCTCATTTGATGACTGTCTAAAATTTCCAACTGCAGATTGAGTCTATTCAGAAGAGTGGTCTGGTCCAACATATTACATGTGGTTTAAGATGAAGAAATAAGGGTTCAATGCCTATGGTATTTCTATAGTGCGAAGCGAGCCAAAAGGCAGTGGAGTGCTGCACATGGTCAAAGTCAACGAGTAATAAGAGTGGAAGCTGGGATGTTGACTGTTAATGCACTACGATGTAGTGTTCTTTAAACAGGTCAGTCTAAACTAGAGCAGCATTGGGGCGGTCCTGATGGATACAGGAATGTTGGTTTTTATTCACACTTAGTCTGCAGTATCATGGTATCTTGGCTACGGGTGTGCCGAGAAGCACCACAGATGGTGAGCTTGTTTGCAAGATAAGCGGGCTTTGCAAATGATGTAGCTGGTTTGGAAGATAGTGCGGGAGCCAATGACATTCCATCAGAATAAGGGTGATGCAACCATATCTGTTTAAGCACTGACAGGTTGTGCTGCAGCAAGTGTCAGCATGGAAGTTCATGGCATTATCCACTATCCAGATTTGAGAGTACGAAGCTTCCAACAGCAGTTCTGAAGTTGCTTTCTGGAAGAAACGCTATGACTTTCTTTAGAAGAGAAAGCTGTACCAGGTGGTCTCTGAATAACGAGGAAAGACAAATTACCTACTTGTAGTACTTTTTCTCTATTGGGAGCATTTTTATATGATTTCATAAACCGAGCAATCCAGTGCTCACTAAACCAGAAGAAAGATGGGACATGTGTAATTAAAATCTTTCTCTGGCCCTTCCATAAAATTGAACGGACCTAAATGAAACTGTACCAGGACAGTGAGAACCATGACTGTATTAAAGTAGTGTCAAAAAGTCCTTCCAATAAACTTGATGACCGCCTACCTCCATATCATTCTATAAGTTGCCTTTGCACAACAAAAAAAAAGTAAACTCCTTTTCAGCCTCAGCTTAAATGTCTCAATTTTATTGATATGTCATTTTGAAAAAAAGAACTTACATTTTATGAAGATATTTCTGAATTTTGCACACAAGTAGTGATATTCTCAGTGGATTAATATTAATGAAGATCAAATGCTGGATGCTTGAGAATCATCAACTGCTAATTACCATGGCGAAATGGGAATGTTATTACGATATAAAAAGGAGGTACACAATTGAACTACTTCTGAGCTGAGGAGTTCAACCATGTCAGATGACAAATTCAAAATTTGCTAATTATAATAGTACACAACTTAAATTACTGTAAATATTGAAATTGCCCATCTGAAGGCCCATTGAATAAGTGTATCACAAAGATCATGATGTGATCTGTGAAAACAAATTCAAATGAGCTGCAAGCAAAAAGCACAGATGAATGTACTTTTAGAGAATGTCACGTTTCTGCACTTAAGAGGCCTATTTTATTACAAAAACGTATTTAGCTTCAGAGAGCAATCTACTGAGTGGAATAGAATAAAATGGGCTCTGAATAAGTCAAGTACATTGTAGCATATCTGGCTAGCATTCCGGGATAAATTTACATCAAATTAATCTAAACGACGGATTTAATTTCCATACATGCTATTGAGGATTCTTTGCTGATGTCTCAGAAAATATATCAAGATAGCCATACTGGGTGAAAGGAGAGTTACTGTCCTTACCAGAGACAATGTCCGCTTGTTGCTCATAAACAGCAAATCAAGGCCTTCAACGTTTTTTCTTCTTCCTCTCCTTCTCTTCATTGGAGGTTCGCAATCCATAAAAGAACCATTAAGCAGATGCCTTGAAGGCATACGTGTAGCAAGACCTGCTTGTAAAAGCTCCATTTGAGTTTTAAAGGCATCAGAGACAGAAGAGGAAGCATTAGTCAAGATGTACTTGGGGGTAACAGATGCAAAATTTGAGGTAGAACTTGTTGCCTCTCTTGGATCCTTGGATAAATCTACATGTTTCTCAGGTCCATTTTCAGCTACCACCTGGGACTCACGCAACTGGGCCACCATTTCCATTAGATTCCTCCGTTTTGCAGCTCTTTCTGCCTCAATTTCAATCTTTCGTCGTCTTCTCCTGCGTTGCCTTGGAAGTTGTAAATTCAGTGAATTATCCTAACAATAAAGACAATCTGTTACCAAATGCTTCTCAATTTAAATCACCTTCCTTCTTTTGATGAATGAATAGCCACTAAGTGTCATTTGCCTAAAATATCAACACACTTCCTCATGCACTTGACCTAGCTACTGTGTCAACTAAAAGTGTGAAAAAAACGACTTATTATGAAACTTTAATGAAAAAAACTTACTTGAATTTCATAGCTCCACTGAAGGCATATTTTATAGATTGTCATGCCTCAAATGTGCCTTGTTGACAAAATAGGAATACTCAGAACATTCAATACACTGTTTTTACTAATTAAAAATATTAAGAATTAGACAATTTGTGTAGAATTTTTAGCGAGGCCCACATGAACAGTTAAACTGTCTGAACAGAACAGTTTACTAGAGAAAACTAACATTTATTTGTTTCATATAAAACAGTATTTAAAGCAAATTGTTTTCACAATACTCATGGTGATTACAGAGATAGTCGTAGCAATATTGCATATATATATATATATATATATATATATATATATATATATATATATATATATACACATACATATACACAAACACACACACACCTCAAGTTGCTAGGAGCAACAACAAAAAACTAATGCCAAGGTCCCGGGGGAAAGTCAGATGTTAACTCTTAAGAGTGATGTAATTTGCCACTTGTGTCTCAAGGCCACAACAATGTTGTACTTCCTAGAGGAGAACAAAGTTACTCCTTTTTAGATATTGGACTGTCCTGGGTAGTGAGGGAGAGCAGTCAAAGCCTATTCAAGGAGATTTTAGAAACCCAAATAATTATACCACAGTAGTTAACACTGAAACATTTCAATTATAGTCAGTGCTTTATTATGCTAAACGAAAAGATCTTTAAAACAGTACACTTACAACCAGAATATCCTAGAAGCTGCTTGGCAGAGACCCAACTCCAAAGGTTTTATAGCACCTTCGCACTAGAAACCTATTTAATAGTGACCTCATGCCCAAAGCTAACCTTCGGGAATCCTTCAGGGTGGCACTGTAATGTTTGGAAGCCCCCATAGACTAGTCTCTAAAAATATGAGTTTGTGTGATGGGAATACGGGTACATAGGCTCTGCTTTGGTCAAACCGCCTCCAAGTACCAAGGATGTTCCTCAAAAAATAGAAGCATCTCTGAAAATAGCCTAAACCTA
Source organism: Triturus cristatus (assembly GCF_964204655.1). Taxonomy (NCBI): domain Eukaryota; kingdom Metazoa; phylum Chordata; class Amphibia; order Caudata; family Salamandridae; genus Triturus; species Triturus cristatus. The sequence continues at coordinate 618,191,586 of NC_140587.1, forward strand.
CCTAGGCAACAGGATTCCAACCTTTGGGACCAATGTAAGACCCCAATCTGTCTATTGGGTTAAAGTTTGAACCAGACAAAAGTGGACCGCTTCTCACTTTTTATCTTAATGTGTTTTTTGCAGCGGAGGTCTGCATCTCAGATTATACCAATATATCAGTCTAAGTAGAATTTTTTACAGCGGCAGGAGCACCCACAGAAAGCCAGTGTTCCGAGACTGCAGTTGTCCAGTTAAAGGAAATTTGAGCACATCTTGTACTCTTCTCTCTTGCTCTGGTGCACTGGCCTCCTCGAAACTTAGTCGACAAGTTGAATGAATTAATGTACGAGAGGGCCAGTACTTATCCTCCTCTTGAACATCCAGAACCAATCAGGCTTTCATTTTCAAAAGCCCACAGGCTCCATTCATTACTAGTTGACCTTTTTTCATGCGGTCATGAAGTACATTTGTGGGATTCATACCCTAGTTTTCATAAAGAGGACAGCTGGACTAGATCATGAGGATTTGAACTGGCCCCTTTTAGAGTCCATTTCTATGGGTGATAGGCACAAAACAGGAAATGGAAGGGATTGGTTTCTTTTTAGAAGGAGAAACATTAGCTAGGACAAAGGAACTGTGCAGTCTACGTCACCCCACATGGTGCACCAGTTTCATCGAAAAGAACAGGAGGTCGCAGACTCGAAAATTTGAAATATACACAGCCAACCCAGCACAAAGGAGACAATCAACTGGTGTAGCTGACACAAGGGGTGTCCTTAACCCCAGAACTCATCAGTCCAGTTACATACACGCACACACCTGTGCACTTGTAAGAGGCATTCTTTATACATGTGTCAGATATGATAAAAGCCAAGGACACCCAGCTATTAGGGAGTGGGCAGACCTATTCCAGGGGTGAACAGGTATGCAATCTCCCTAGAGGATTATAGGTACAAAAGGTTTGAGCTCATGCTTATAAATATGCTTTTACCTCAATCATTGCATAGCCTTGGTTAAGAGGGCAGAAGTTACTCACGCAAAAAAGGGGTACAGCAGGGGTTGTCACCCTATCACATCAGACATGAATGTGCTGTAATGTATTGTATAAATGCATTTCGTACACAGCTTTTATTAAAGTGTGTGCACCAGGATGCCCCACATAATGATGGGAAAGAATTAAAGTCTGTGATTCTATGTACTAGCAAATGCTGGAAAAGTTAATTACTTGTAACTACAGTTGTACAGCATAGTTATCTTTCATAGACACATTCTTAGTTTACCAGCATAACGTCAGGGAATAATGCAAGTTTGTGAATCTATGAAAGATCCAATTTAGTGTACTTTTCTAAAGTTTATCTCCTTGATGTTGACGGCCTTAATGTCTATGAAGGGGGACACTTAGGAATGCATAAACGATGCGACCAATTATATTTTCTGGTTCTCCCCTGAAAAAGGTGCATGATGTTTTTTTGACATGGCCAAAGGAAAGCTCAACCGCCTCACAGCTTTTCTGGTTTAAGATTTTCGCAATAAGTCTGAACATAGTTAATAAAATAGAAGAGTGGTTAGAGGCCAGTTTACAGGTATGACTCAGAAAATTTGGAAACTTAACTGCCAGTCAACTGTTGAGGCTGTGCCTTTTAGGATAAAAGGTTAAGTGCAAGGGCCCAAAGCATAGAACCCTATGTTTCTGTGAATGTATGTGCTCTGCCTTATATGCAAGATTTTTCTTTTTTTTTTAAAGAAAAAGTTGAGAAGCAAATTCGAGTCGGACCATCTTCTAAAAGAATTTATGATAATCTATGGTTAAATATATATCTTTTTAACAAAATGTCTTCTTGTAAAATCTTCCGAGATCCTGCTTGCAGGTAGCACCATTCAGTGTACACAAGTTGTCACTTAGTGAAGATCCGCTGACTGAAAATGTAAATTTTCCCTACATTTTACAGTAATGTCAGAGAGAAGGAAAACAAAGTTGGGCTGCGAGTGCGTAGTTTGCTGGTTTGACGTCAGGACTTGCGTATATAAAATTACAAACCCTGTTCTGCGATTTTCCTTAATAAGTGGACGGCATTCAGCACAGTACAAAAGCCTATCCATCACATCAACTAGTCGCTACAAGACTTACTAGGTGCGAGTGCTGTGGGGGTAATGGGAGGGAGAAGTTAAATGATTATAAAAACATTTCATATATAGTAAAATTATATAAAAGCATAACCTGCCTTTGATAACTGAGGAGATGCAGCAATATCTTCACTGCCACTGAAGCTGCTTTGACCAACCATGCTGAGCTCAGCGAAACTCCTTTTCTGTAGGGGACTCTCCACTGCACTTGGTGTATATCCAGGGATGAGTCCCTGGAAATCAAACATCTGGCGTATTTTTACCGGCCACTTTCCCTTCAATACAGTTTCACAGATGTTATCTAATCGGTTGATTATAACTCGATCCTGCAGAAAGTAAAGTGAGCAAGCATAGTAAAAGAACTTTACCAGGGTTACCAATTCATGGTTCCATTAGCATAGAACAACTGATCAGAATTTTTAACATTGCTTGCTGTTCTAAACTACAACATGAAGTACTGTATTATCAAGAATATCCACTTGCTCCAAAAACACTAGACTGCCACAAACAAATCGTGATTTGAAATAGTAATTCTCGATTTTTGTACTCCAAAATAAATAGTTATTTTTCAAGAAGGCGACACTTGCAGCTGGTAGGGCTTTGTTAGACTCACTTTTTTGCAAAGAAACCAACCAGGAAGTGAATATTAAGTAGCTGCTATCATAATTTTAAAATGGCGGTAGTGAGGATCAAAAATGCTAAGTCATTAACTCTGTCCCAGGAAGAGCTCCCTCGTCATTAGTATTAATAAAGTACGGCACTATGAAATGTAGGGAACAAAAATATCAATTTTAATTTCACATCCATTATCACTAAAGAAAGCACTGCAGCGTTAGGTTAATAAACATCCAATAGTCAACGGACTGAAATTCGACACTAAAGCAATTAAAACGCATTTCATTAACTATTTAAGCATGTTTTAAAAAAATAAAACTTTTCAAAAACATGCTTTTTTCTGAGTTTTACAAGTAAGCTCAAATTTTAAATTCAGTATTAGAACGATAAAACATTTTTGTTTTTTGGATCAGATTTTAGCCACCTAGCTGCAAATCTCACCAACTGCTGATAAAATGTTTTCTTTTAGAAATAAGTCTGTTAAGTCAAGCTGTTTTTAACTCGATGGGTCTGAAATGGTGTTTAGTAAGCGCAAGACTGGAGTACAACTACTAGGCAAACTCAAAGTAACATGCAGATTTATGAAGTCATGAATATTGAATTATGAAAACATTTCAACTAATTGTTATTCCATAAATTAAGCGGATTTCATGAAAACACAGAAAAACAGAATGGGAGCTTTAAAATGAACAGCATTCGTTCAGTCATTCAATCGTGTTAGCTTACAGACTTAAACACATTTTCTACAGGGAAAGGCTTTCTAAACGAATATGGGTTTAAGTAGAAGCCACATACTATACATTTCATATCAACAAGCCACAAGCCTAACTACTATGCTTGGGCTTTATGAGGAGATGCATTTTGTTTCGTTTTTAGCTCTCGGAAGCTACTGTGGTGATGCAAGAATACATTACACAACAATCTTGAAATCATGAAGTAAAATTGTTTTGATTGAGTGCAGGGCCTCATGGACCTGGGGAGACAGATTCTATGTTTCAAGTCAAATTAATGTTGCTACAAAATCATGCCTGTATGAATGTAAGGTACTTTTGGAAGGGTAAGCACTAAAAGGAATCAGATTTAGCCTATAACTCCATATTAGCCGTTTGTTGTCACCGTCATTCCTTGCTCGTGCCTTTCTCCAAAACAACAAGAGTAACCTCATAACCTCTACACTTTGAAGTTCTATACCACTTTGTTTTTTTATTCACTCATGGCAGATTAAAACTGCAGCTCTATTTTCTTAAAGTAACAAAATATTTATGGTTCTATTGCGTTCATAAACTGTAGAGAACTCCAGAGCTGAGCATTGTACAAGTAAAAGAAACAATACGGGCAGGCGGTTGGAGAAAAAATATTGCCTAGGGGCCATTGCCTTGAGGTAAAAACACACACACACACACACACACACATATATATATATATATATATATTTATATACACACACACACACACACACATATACATACACACATTTGATTTGTGTATCTAAAGAGAAAGCGTGCGGAGGGAAGGAGTGCTTAAGAGTTGCTTACTGTCTCAATAGGTTTATTTTGTAGAAGCAAAATACACCTTTACAAAGTACAGATTAGAAGGATCAATTGTGGTGTGAAAAAAATGGTAAAAACTGATCAAGCGTTTTAATACAGGCTTAAAAACGACATAATTTTTGTTCTAACAGTGCTAAACCTACTTCCATAAAATAGATGGGACACTGAATAATTCCTACAATAATGCTTGCCCTAGCATATTACAACACAAAATCAGAATTGAAATAATTAAATCAGTCACCTGTAGAACCTATGAAAAGTGCTTCTTGCCATTACAAATATTATATATCCCCCCCTCAATCACGAACATCCATCAAACAAACTGGATAGATGGTGGACACTGACAACTACTGAATGCAACCAGAAGGAATGCATTTTCGATCCCTAAGAACTGCACACAAAGTTTTCAGCAATACTATTGCGACAAAATTGCAGCAAAGCATCAAATGAGACAAAAAGAAGGTTGGTTTAGAGGGGGTAGCACAAAGTATCAAAATCAACTATTCTGTGGTGACAAAATGGACTCCAAGTAATATTAGCTACCCACAAATATACACATCACAGATCGCATCGGTTTTCCGACCTTAAAAAGCACTCTGTCATTCAAGAAGATCATTTACAAACCACATTGAAAAATAAGAATAGTGTTTTGTCCAACCTTGGGCCAGAAAGAAAAGGCAAAACTTCGGTCATGAAGCATCTGAGTCATCGAATGTTCTCCATCTTCCATGTAAAATCCATCGCGGGTTTCATCCCGAGCAGTGCTCACAGAAGCATTACTTTCTTCATCGAAATGTTTACCTTGAGAAGCGGCTCCTGCTGAGTGAGTAACAACAAACGTATGTTAGCTACTGACAGTCAGTATAATAATAATCATTTACAGGATGAAGACAAGTGAAAACTTCATTTGGAGCCGAGACAAATTTCTAAGTGTGTTTCTGCTAGGTTAGCTTCAAAACATTGTTGCCAATTTCTCGCTTGAGAAACCGATATTAAATATGGGAAATTTGCTTAGTTTGACGCAGGAAAATATTTTTATTTTGTACTTGCATTTGCCTTAAACTTAAATAACCAAATATGAAGATAGCTTTAATGAATCATATCGTTCATAGTTTTCAATAGCCACCCCAGTTGATAATAGGAGACATTAACTACACTGCACAAAGCAACCAAGCTCTGGCATTAATCAGACTAATTTCAAGACCGCGTTGTTGATATAATCGGGGGGTTGTCAGCACGTCTGTGTCCCTAAAAGAACTTGTTGTGCTTACCTGCCTACCTCCCTGGCCGCCCGGGGTTGCCGACCTTGCTGCTGCCGATTGCCTCTCCCTCCCGCCGTCGCACTGGTGAACTTCGCGACCGCTGTGTGGAGGGAGTTGAACACTACACTTCCCAGGCTCCGCCACTGCAGCCCACCGGAAGCGGACATACTGCATTTCGCGCCCGAAGGCGCTTTAAAAACAACTCCACCCTCGGCAGAGCGGGGGTTGTCAGCACGTCTGTGTCCCTAAAAGTACTTGTTGTGCTTACTTGCCTACCTCCCTGGCCGCCCGGGGTTGCCGACCTTGCTGCTGCCGATTGCCTCTCCCTCCCGCCGTTGCACTGGTGAACTTCGCGACCGCTGTGTGGAGGGAGTTGAACACTACACTTCCCAGGCTCCTCCGCTGCAGCCCACCGGAAGCGGACATACTGCATTTCGCGCCCGAAGGCGCTTCAAAAACAACTCCACCCTCGGCAGAGCGGGGGTTGTAAGCACGTCTGTGTCCCTAAAAGTACTTGTTGAGCTTACCTGCCTACCTCCCTGGCCGCCCAGGGTTGCCGACCTTGCTGCTGCCGATTGCCTCTCCCTCCCGCCGTCGCACTGGTGAACTTCGCGACCGCTGTGTGGAGGGAGTTGAACACTACACTTCCCAGGCTCCTCCGCTGCAGCCCACCGGAAGCGGACATACTGCATTTCGTGTCCGAAGGCGCTTCAAAAACAACTCCACCCCCCGCGTCGCGGGACCGCGCGCGGGCATCGCCGGGCTAAGCCCAGGCAAAGGGCGGGCCGCCTGTGGCCGTCCGGGGCTGGACAAGGCTGGGCTGGGCCACCCCTCTGATACTTGCTGTAGGAGGTGCATGGGTAGCAAGTATTGTGTTTCATTGGACTGTTACCTGAAAGACTTTGTCGCGAGGCGCAGTTAGTGGCTTAACTATCTTTGTTGGGGTCTCTATGCCAATGTCTACGCGATCTGGTAGTGGCTTGAGGGGAGTAGCCGGGGCTGGTTGGGTTTCTGGGACCATGGACCAATTTATTACCCGGGTTGTTACGGTTATCGAGAAAGAAATCGCCATGACAGAACGGCGTCTTTCTCGGGAACCCCTGACCGGTAAACGCTCATCGTTGGGCCTTCTGGCATTAGTCCCCTCCCCAGTACGCCCAACTGACCCTCTACCTAATGTTTCTCCTGTTCATGCATCTGATCCCTTAGTTAATGTTTCATTAGACCTTGACCATCCACAGGCTGTTGCGATTAGGGCTAGCCTAGACCGGCTAGAGAGTTTGTCTGCTGCAGTTTTGCGGAGAGGTGAGAGCGCCCAGTTAGAGCCGCGGCTGATTGAGACCACTGCACGTTTGCTCCCTGTTGCTACCTCACCTCGCCAGGAGGATCTCATCGCCCCTTCTGTGCCCTTACCACTGGTAGTAAATGGTCTAGCCTCTAGTAAAAGGAAACGAATGGCTAGTCCACGTAAGGGCAGTTACCTAAAACCTTTTAAGAAACCTAGGAGAGTTGGAAGTAGGGTGGGTTGGTCCAATAAGGGTGCAGTGGTGGGTGTCGGTCATCCCCAGGGGCTAAAAGGGGGAGCAGCTACTGGTGCTATTGTAGAGAAGACATGTGTAGATTTGACGTCCGACCCTCCTGAACCTGCCAAAGGCCCCCCTACCAAGACCCTATTAATTACCAAGCTCGAAAAAATTGTGAAATCATTGCTGATCCCGGTTCTTGAGAGAGTGAAGGGGCTAACAGAGCGACTGGACAGATTCGAGCAAGTCACTCTTGATAATTTCTTCTCCCAAAATCGCTCGTTAAACTTCACTCTAGAATTAGGGAGGATGGCTCAGTAGGGAATTTTGCTCCCCGAGAGACATCTATTGCCCCAATAAGTCTAACTAACCCATGTGGGGCAATGCAGGGGGTGGTTGAGGTAAGTAGCCCTGTTGTACAATCTGCGGCCTCCTCTGGGGCCATCCCAAAGTTCGGGGTGGCCACAGTGGGGGTCCCGGCGCAATCTAACGCAGCATTGGGTAGTATTGCCCATCCAGTGATGACTGCGGGGTCTGTGGGCCCAAGTACAAGCGGTACCGCTACGACTAAAAAGTCTAGCGATAGTAATTGTACTGGTACAACTAATACCAAATCTGGCAAAATAACCCCAACTCCCATCTTACAACCAAGAAATGCTCTAAACATTGTGCCTGTCCCTAATGCCAACCTACCCCCAGACTGTCCGCCCTTTGTGACAGTACTTACTGGGGTCCCCGTGCTAAAGCCAGGTAAACAGGAGTCATATGTTGAACTTGAGAATAAAACCTTATTCTGGCTGAAGGAAAACAGACCTCTCCCTAGCTCACTGGGTGGTCGGGTTATCCATGTGAGGAGGGTCAGCTGGTTAGGCACCCGGCCCAAAGACATAATGGGGGACTGTATTATAGTCAATTTTGAAGACCCCAGGGTAGCCAGCTATGTTTGTAGTTTCAACAATAGCGAGGGCGGTATAGGCCTCAACACAGGAATTGGTACGCGTGACCTTAGTTACTTTAATCCTTATGTAGCTCCTGCTCGGCCTGTTAGAGCCGCTAGTTGGGAGGGATGGAATGGCAGACAAACTTTTCACAATCTCCCCCAATTCAGCCTGTTTCGTCAAAATCCATGCCCATTTCCCACTTAGTCCTGGCAGGATTGTTGACAAAATAGTTACCAACCTCCCATGAAGTCACCTGCTGTATTTGAGGTGGAGGAGAGCTGTGTTTCAGATTGTAAAGGGGTAGTTTTGGGGCCATCCTGCTATAATCCATCTTCTTCTGAGGGTAGTGCTGCGTCCCACATTGTGCAGTCAACAGGTTATTTAAATCCGGATGAGTCCGCCATTGATGCCCCAAACCAGCTGAAACCAGTGAGTGATGTATCAACTAACTCTGGATTTCAGGTTAGTCTATCCGTGCAGAGGTTTTCCTCTGCGCAGGTTGCAGTTGATGACGAGGTCCTGAAGATTGTCAACTGGAATATAACGGGCATTTCTCGCAACCTGGACATATCGGAATGGAACTCCTTTATTGAGTCATTCGGGATATGCTTATTCCAGGAAACCTGGTGTTTGGAACCTCGATACAAGGTTGGTTATATTACCTACTTTGTACCTGCAACCCCTTCGCCCGCCGGGAGAGGTCGACCTTCAGGCGGTCTATTAATCTGGGTAAGCATTTTATTGTGGTATCACATAAGGAATATAGAAACTAAGTCCCCAGACTTGCAGAGACTAGTAGTCAGAGGGTCCTCTGGGGAGCGGACTTTAGAGATCTTTAATATCTATGCTAGACCCCCGAAAGGGGGCGCGCCCTCATTGACCCTACTGGGCTTAGAGGACGCACTCAGATCCTGTAGGGCAGAAACGTATATTATGTTAGCAGGGGACTTTAACTGCACTTTGAACCCCTAGCTGAGGAAGACATATTAGGCACCCAAGAAGATGATGTTAGGAGAGGCATTCCACCCCTGTTAATACCACCTATTAAGAGCTGGACCAAAGGTGCTATCCATTTAAATGCCCTAACCCTGGACTATGGTGTGAGTGCAGTAAACCGACGGTCAAAGTCGGACTCCTGTGGGGCCCACACCTTTAATATGGTAGGCCATTCATCTCGAGTTGACTATATCCTGCTGAATTTCAAGCTCTGGGGGCATCTGTTGGATATGGCAGTCCTCCCTTCGTCTGACAGCGATCATAATCCGCTGTCCTTGTCACTGTCCCCAATGTGGACGGTTGGGGAGAAACTGCAAGCCCCTCAGGCCTGGAAGTCAACAAGCGATGTATGTCCCTCGAATTGCGGGAGGCGTCTAAAATGGAAAAGTGTAGCTCTCGATGAGGGCAAGATCATGGAAATAAGATCAATCATGGCCAATGCCTTGTCCAGACTAGATTCCCTTGTGTCAAATGTTCATGAGATTTCCACTCTGTTTAGCCATACTACCAAAGCACTAGGTGACCTTTTTACTGTGCGAAACCCAGGTTATAGGGCCAATAAGATGGGGCGCCCTAAGGGTAACCCTGGTTGGTACTCTGCTCTCTGCAGAAGTGCGAAAAGGGACCTAATCAACGCAGTTAAACTTAAGGATATCGAAGTGATTAGTACAGCCAGGAAGTTGTACAGGGGTGCTATTGGTAAGGCGAAGAAAGAGTGGGAGAATCAGTTCTGGTGTGATCTAAAACTGGCAAGTGCTGGGAGGGACTCGAAGGGTTTTTGGGATTTAATCAGAACCAGGGACAAACCCACGGATTCCCTTATAACATGCAATATCCCTGAGGCGTCATGGTTTGACCATTTTTCCAACCTTTATACTGTGGCCACGGGGGTTGGGGTAGACCCAGCTGAAACTTTTTCGGTTGACTTTTTCGGGCTGAGCGAGGACCTCCTGTTTACAGGGAAGGAAGTGGAGGATGCGATTTTGTGTCTTATCGCAAATAAAGCTGCGGGGCCGGATGGGCTACCGGGGGATTTGATCCGCATTAATACACTGGAATGGGGAAAGCTCATTGCATCATTACTTAATGCAAGTTTTTATGATGCACCTCTCCCAGACTCCTGGATGGGCGCGGAGGTCGTCCCGATTTTCAAAAAAGGGAGTTTGGACGACCCAGCTAATTATCGCCCTATAAGCCTACTGGATTCATCGCAAAAGGTGGCAGGAAAGTGGTTTTAGGGAGGATGCTCCAGTGGGTAGAGGAGAATAGGATACTTTCTGATTTTCAGGCGGGCTTCAGGTCAGGCACTGGGACCATTGAGCAGTCATTTCGTCTGCTGTTATACTGGAAGGTGGTCGTGCTGGGCAAAGGCAGTCTGTATATCGCCTTCATAGATTTACGGACTGCCTTTGACATAGTGCCCCGCAGCCGCCTATGGAGGGTGTTGTCAGATTTAGGTATGCCACCGTACCTATTGTCTTTGATAATTAAGTTCCATGCAGAAAACTTTGCACAGGTTCGGTGGGGTAAACAGGGCCAAAAGACCGCCCGAATAACTGTAAATAGAGGCGTCCGCCAGGGCTGTGTTTTAGCCCCCACTCTGTTCTCATTGTACGTCAATGGAGTGGTGGAGCATCTCTTACAAAATCCTTCAGATGCTCCATCCCTGGTGGGCAGGAGAATACCCACTCTATTTGCAGACGACACCCTCTTGATTTCCAAGACCCCAGTTGGGTTGCAGAGCCTCCTTGATAGGTTTCAAACTTTTTGCAACTTGAGGGGATTAGAAATTAACACGGGAAAGACCAAATATTTGGTCTTTAATCCCCCGAAGAAAATGGGTAGGCCACCTTCACTGACCTCAGTGTCCCTAGAAAGGGTCAAGGAGTTTGACTATTTAGGAATCCGCCTCTCTGACACCATGAGGTGGAATTGTCATCTCCATAAAATGCTGCTAAGTCATAAAAGGGTGGTGGGGGCACTGCTTAAAGAACAACGGTCCTCCACCCTCAAACCGATTGCCCCAGTACTTGACATCTACAAGGCAAGAGGGCTGAGTGCGGCGGTTTACGGAGCAGAGCTTTGGGGGGCGCAGAATGTGGATCAGCTGACCCGTTCAGAAAACAAGTTTTTGAAGGCTTTAATGGGCCTCCCTCATAGTACCCCCACCGTTCCCTTATTCCTTGACATGGGCTGCCGCCCTATTAAAGACCAGGCAAGGTTGCGCCCGTTACTCCTCTGGGGCCGCATATGGAGAGTTCCGGAGCTTGTTAGTTATGCGGAGGGGCTAAATGAGGTTTTATCAATGCCTGGCTGGCACAAAATAGGATGGTTGAGGGATGTTAAGCAGTTGCTGGGCGAGTTGGGTCTTGGAGAGGCCTGGCAGTCCAGGACCGCACCATCCAAGTTTGTCCTGAAAAAACTGTACTGGAAATGGGTAATGGATTCCAGAAACTCTAATCCCAATGTATGTAGATGTACTGCTGAATTCCTATTAGTAAAGGAGGTGGCACTACTTGAGCCTTACCTCGATATCATCTCAAAATCTAGAGATGGGGCTTTCTATTTTAAATTTAGAATAGGTGTGCTGCCTGTGTGTGAGTTGACCGCTGGATGGAAGGTACCAGCACAGACTACTCCTTTTTGCCCTTTCTGTGAGACTAGGATTGAGTCGGTTCCCCACCTTCTATTTGAATGCCCTGCATATAAAGCTCCTCGCCTCAGGTGGCTGAAACCCCTATGTAAAGAGCTAGGCACAAGACAATGTAGTGAGGCCCTCCGTATTTTAAAATTTGACACACGCTCTTTACTCGTCTGTGGTATGGCGAAGTTCTTAAACTGGGCATGGTCGATCAGATCAAAAAGGCTTTTGTATGTTTAATCATGGTTTTAAAATTGGAATTTTTATGTAATTTATTTATGCCATTCGTATTTTGAATTTGTATAACTGTTTTCTTATGAATTGGTTTTTTAAAAAAGATGTATTGTATTGTATTGCTTTTAAAGATATGTTTTATATCGAAATAAAGCCAACTTTGACTGACTGACTGATATAATCGCCTCCAGAAATGCCAAATGCCATCACCTCTGCCGTTTAATACTCTAACAAAACTGGAAATCACTTGTATAACTGCATGATTGCTCAAAAACGTCAAACAAACATCGATACTAGCTTTAGCTTAACTTTGTTTCTTAGTTCCAGATGTACCTCTTTGGTTTTCTACAGGAACCTCATTTATGAGTCCGAACAATGAAGAATCCAACATTAAGAATTATTTTCCCCATTAAAAAGGGTTTCAACTCATGAAAATGTCATTTTGTGTTTGCACAGGTGCCAAACAGTAGTTGCAGCTATCTGCAAGCAAGAGATCAAGGAGCGTTTCTCGGGACATGGGTCCACTAGTTTCTGGCAGTGCCTGGCAGCAATGCCACATTCTAAACATGGCCCCAAAAGGACAAGGAATTCAGAGTACGATTATTGTAACACATTCTACAAGGCAAATGCTCCTTACCAGTATGCATCTGTTCTTGGCATGTAGAGCTGCAGATCTACACACTGTGCATAGATCGCCATCTGGTGTTGGGCCCGGATGTTTGCAGTTGTTTTTCCTCTTGGAAAGTCTTTGGAAGTCACGAGGTATGCGACTCCTCCTTTGGATCGTATTGCGCATGGGCTTCGGCTCCATCCTCAGATTGTTTTTCGCCAGCAGGGAAAGATGGAGCGTAGTAATAACAGTGAAGATGCCCATGTGTGTTGTATCTAAATAAGATAGACTGGAACAGATAAAAGGTAGCCGGGGAGGCGGGTGGGCGTGTGTAGATCTGCAGCTCTGCATGCCAAGAACAGATGCATACTGGTAAGTAGCATTTGCCGTTCGAGGCATATGAGCTGCAGATTACACACTGTGGATAGATTATATAGCAGTACCCATCCTTAGCGGCGACCACCCGTATCTGTTGCAGTGGTTTGAAATAATGTTTTGAGTACAGCCTGGCCCACACTAGCTTAGTTTGCACATCGACACAATAGTGTTTAGTGAAAGTGTGTGGTGTTGACCATGTAGCTGCTCTGCAGAGATCATCTAATGGGATGTTCCCTAGAAATGCCATTGAAGCCCCTATTTTACGTGTAGAGTGGGCTTTAGGGGGAACGGATAGCGTTCGTTTTGCTTTGTGGTAGCAAATCTGAATGCATTTGACAATCCACCTAGCTATCCCCGACTTGGAGATGGGGTTGCCTTTGTGTGGTGGTGAGAAAGAGACAAACAGTTGTTTGGTCTTACGAAAAGGTTGTGTTCTCTCGATGTAGTTGAGTAAGGCTCGTTTGACATCTGTGTGAAGAGCTCTTTCTGCAACAGACTGTGGTTGCGATTAGAATACTGGTAGTTCTACAGATTGGTTTAGGTGAAAAGGAGAAATTACTTTAGGGAGGAATTTTGGGTTAGTACGGAGAACAACCTTGTTGAGGTGCATTTGGAGAAAAGGTTCTTGAATGGTAAGTGCTTGTATCTCACTGACCCTTCTGAGGGAAGTGATCGCTACAAGAAAGGCGGTTTTCCATGTTAGGAATTGAAGTTCACATTTGTGTAGAGGTTCAAAGGGAGGTCCCATTAGTCTGGTGAGAACTATATTTAAGTTCCACACAGGTGAGGGTGGCACTCGGGGGGGGGGGGGGGGGAATTATTCTTTTGAGGCCTTCCATGAAGGCTTTAATGGCAGTGATAGATGTTGCCTGTTTTGTAGATAAGCTGCTATGGCTGCAAGGTGCAGTCTAATGGACGAATAGGCTAGATTGCATCTTTGTAGGTGTAGTAAATAGCCTATGATGTGTGGAATGGACACATTTGGGGATTGATGGTATTGTTGTGACAATACACAACAAAACGTTTCCACTTGGCGGCATAGCACGCTCTAGTGGTGGGTCGCCTAGCTTCTTTAATGACGTTCATGCAGTCAGGGGGAAGATTTAGATAACCGAATTCTAGGACTTCAGGAGCCAGATCGCAAGGTTGAGCTGAGCTGGGTCCGGGTGCCTGTTCTCGCCATGGTTCTGGGTTAAGAGGTGTGGAGAGAGGTGTAACGTTTGGTGCAGCACTACAGATAGTTCCAGCAGTGTGGTGTACCACGGTTGTCTGGCCCAAGTTGGAGCTACTGGGATTAGCGTGAGGGAGTGTTGTAGTTTGCGCACCACTAATGGAATGAGTGGGAGAGGCGGAAAAGCGTATGCAAATCTGCCTGACCAGTTCATCCATATCGCATTGCCTTTGGACAATGGGTGTGGATATCTGGCGGCGAAGCTTACGCATTTGGCGTTTTCGTGGGTGGCGAAGAGGTCGATCTGTGGATGCCCCCACATTTGAAAGTACGGGTGAAGAACTTGCGGGTGGAGTTCTCACTCGTGGAGTTGTTGCGTTTGTCTGCTGAGCAGATCTGCCATAGTGTTTTGGACTCCTGGGACATGCTGGGCTAGGAGAAAGATTTTCTGGGGAATAGGCCATCTCCATATGCTCTGTGCTAGCTGAGAGCTGTGGAGAGTGTGTGCCGCCTTGTTTTTGTATATAGTACATGGCTGTCATGTCTGTGCGGACTAGGACTGCTTTGCCTGAAATCTGTGTTTGAAAAGATTTTAGGGCTAAAAATATGGCTAGTAACTCCAGATGGTTGATGTGGAGTAACTTTTGTTGAGGTGTCCATCTGCCCTGCATGGTGTGATGTAATAGGTGAGCTCCCCAGCCGGATAGCGATGCGTCCGTTGTCAGTACTACCTGAGGAACCGAGTCCAGGAACGGCCGCCTTTTGGAAAGTTTTTGGTGGTCCACCACTGCAGAGAGCAATGGGTACGACCATCTACCAACACCAGACCTGTTAATTTCCCCTGGGCCTGGTTCCATTGGTGTGCTAGGCACTCTTGGAGAGGACGCATCTGGAGTCTTGTGTGGGGTACTATGCATATGCAAGAGGCATCATTCCTATTAGTTGCATGAACACTCGAGCTGGAAGAGAGTGTTGTGGCTGAAATTTCGCGCGTAGAGCTTGAATGCTTGCTATCCTGGCAGGACTGGGGTAGGCTAGCGCTCTTGGTGTCTATAGTGGTACAAAGATATTGTTTTACGTGGGACTGTTGGAGATGGGACTTTGCGTGGTTTACCGTGAAGCCCAGTTGGTGAAGTAGTTGGATAGTGGCGTGCGTGTGTTGTACACACTGGTTGTATGAACTGGCTTTTATTAGCCAGTAGTCTAAATATGGGAAGACATGGATGTGTTGTCTCCGCAGGTGTGCTGCCACTACTGGTAGGCACTTGGTGAATACTCGTGGTGCTGTGGTGACTCCAAATGGGAGTACTTTGAATTGGTAGTGTTGGCCGCCCACTACAAATCTCAGGAACTTCCTGTGAGCGTTGGGAACAGGAATGTGGAAATAGGCGTCTTTGAGGTCTAAAGTGGTCAGGAAATCGTTGTGGGAGAGCAGTGGAAGTACCTGCTGAAGTGTTACCATGTGAAAATGGTCCGAGTGTATGTATTGGTTTAGGGGCCTGAGGTCTAGGATGGGTCGTAGAGTGTCGTTCCTTTTTGGTATGAGAAAATATAGGGAGTAGACCCCCATATTTTGTTGGTTGGTAGGAACCCTTTCTATCGCCCCCTTTTGTAGGAGGGAGATTACCTCCTGCTTTAGTAGTGTTAGATGTTCCTGTGACATCGGGCGTTGTCGGGGTGGAATGTTTGGGGGGGGGGGGGGGGGGGGGGGGGAGGCTAGATATTAGTTCTAGGCAGTAGCCTGACCGAATTATTTGTGTTACCCATTTGTCTGAGGTGATGGTAGTCCAGACAGGAAGGAAATTGTGGAGTCTGACCCCGACCGGAGTGGGATGGTCTGGGGGGAGTGGAGGGGAGTCATTGAGTAGGTGCGGAGGCAGAGCGGGCGGGGTTTGTCTTGCCTCTGCCTTTATTATTGTTGCCTCTGTAGCCGCCTCTTTGCTAACCCCTTGTAAAGGTGGATTGGGTAGGGGCCTTATATGAAGGGGAAGTGGTGTCAGAGGAGTAGCCTCTGGATGTGCTCCGAAAGGAAGAGCGGCGAAAGTAGCGCCTGGGAGGGTGTGATTGTAAGGCTCCCATTGACTTCGCCGTATCGGTGTCTTTTTTCATTTTTTCCAGGGCCTCATCCACTTTTGGGCCGAACAGATGTTCCTGGTCAAAGGGGAGGTTAAGGATGGAAGCTTGCACTTCTGGTTTAAAACCTGAGATCCTTAGCCAGGAAGGCGACGGAGGAGGGTGCTGGTATTAATGGCTCTGGAGGCGGTGTCAGCTGCATCTAGGGCGCAGCGGATGGAGGTCTTGGTAATGGTTTTGCCCTCCTGAATTAACTCATTTGCCCTATTTTTATATTTGTCAGGGAGGTGTTGCATTATGGCTTCTAGTTATAATGGGCCCTGTCGTATCTTGCCAGTAGCACTTGTGTATTAGCGATGCGCCATATGTTGGCAGCTTGGGATGCTGTGCGCTTGCCCGATGCGTCCAAGAGTTTTGACTCTTTGTCAGGTGGTGGTGCTTCGCCTGACGCTTGGGAGTTTGCCCTCTTTCGTGCTGTAGACACTACTAGGGAATCTAGTGGTGCTGGCCCTCTGATGTAGGCGGGATCTGTAGGGGGTGGCTTTATATTTTTTGTCTATGCACGGGTTAATGACCTTGGTTCTGACTGGGTCTTTAAAGACCTCTCACGCATTTCATAACCCCTTTGAGCATAGGCAGTATGGAGGTGGCCCTATGCGTGGTGTCAAAAGTATTGAGAAGGAAGTCCTCCTCCACGGGGTCGGTATGGAGATCCGCCCCGTGATAGTGTGCAGCCCTTTGGAGTAAGTGGTTGAACCCTAATGAGTCTTCTGGTGGGGATGGTCTCGAAGGGTAGAGATCATCTTGCGGGACGTTAGGAATGTCAGGGATGTTATAGTCGTCGCTTGGGGCTGGAAAAGGCTGTTTACTCGGTGCAGAGATGGTTTTTCGGCTTCGAGGTGTCGGTGGCCTTGTGTTTTTTGCTCGGTTCCGGGGATGGTGTCGGTACCGAGGAGCTGCAGCTGGTTTTTGGCGTCGAGTGTTTCGGTGTGGAGCTCGGTGCCGAGGAGGCGGCAATTTTCTTTTGCGGCGTCGGTGCGGAGGAGTGTTTCTCGGCACCGACGGTGGGCTGGCTCGAGCCCGAGCCGCCGGAAGGCTTAATAGGCTTCCGGCGGGACTTCGGTACTCACGACCCTCTGTGCCGGAGTGATGTCCTCCACATCTGAATCGTCGGCAACGGAGGCGCTGACAAGGCCCTCATTGGTGTGTTGTCCTTCTGGAGCGCCGACGCCTTCCCCGAAGCTGTCGTCTGGGATCGTAGTCGACGAGTGTGCCATGGTTCTTCTCGCCCTTCGGTCTCGAATGGTTTTCTTGGACCGGAAGGACTTGCACGCCGGACAGTCTCGAGCCTTGTGTTCAGGGGAGAGGCAGAGGTTACAGACTTCGTGAAGGTTGGTGTGGGGGAATTTGGACCCACATCGAGGGCACTTCTTGAAATTAGTACTTTCCATTAGCCAGGACCGGAGCTTGGGTAGGCCCGAAGGCCGTCGTCGACGACTGGAATCGAAGGTCTTGATCGAAGAGAGCCGCGTCGAGTGTGGAGATCGCGATCGAAAACAATACCGCGAATGGGGTGAGGATTGCACGTCGATCGAGGAACTGGAAACTGTTCGGAACCGGAGCGCGAAGTTCACATCCGAGCCCGATGGCAGAAAAAAACAATCTGAGGATGGAGCCAAAGCCCATGCACAATACGATCCAAAGGAGGAGTCACATACCTTGTGACTTCCAAAGACTTTCCAAGAGGAAAAATCACTGCAAACATCCGGGCCCAACACCAGATGGCGATCTATGCACAGTGTGTAATCTGCAGCTCATATGCCTCGAACACGTAATTTCAAGGAAGCTCGGCTTAGGTCTTTCTCCCGAAGTGTGGGAGACCAACTTAGAGCACTGGGAGAAGCACAACTTGGGCAGTGGTTATGAAACCCTGAAGGCAGGGACATCTTGGATCAACTGAAGTCACATTCATTGGTACTACTCATTGTGGCTAGTCTTCGTCGAGAAATAATTTCTGAGCATGGGAGCTTTCTGAATTCAAGCTGCCTCACCCCCAGAACTCACTACCTCTTAGTCTCCCACTGGAGGACGAAAAGTGCCAAACACTCACCTTTCGGTTATGTTATTTTTAGTGGATAATTGAACTAAAGATTCCTTACCTTCTGAATTCCCCTCAGGCACCATACTGGATCCAGATTTCTTCAAAGCAACTACTCCTATGAGCCAATAAGTGGCATCATTGGCTCTGCAGGGAACTCGCGGCATCCATGGAAGTGACGACAAGGAGTGGTCAGTTTTTGTTAGAACTCTTCTGTGTTGTCAGATGCGGTTTGACCGACAGCAAAGCCTATATATTCA
The DNA here is from genome assembly GCF_964204655.1 of Triturus cristatus. NCBI lineage: Eukaryota > Metazoa > Chordata > Amphibia > Caudata > Salamandridae > Triturus > Triturus cristatus. The sequence goes on from NC_140587.1 coordinate 618,210,041, forward strand.
GTCCAAGGAATGGGGAAAGGAGAGTGAGGAATTTGCATTTAGATTATCCACCATAAAGTACCAAAGGTAAATAACGTGATCTTCTGATGGCTATGTCTAGCCGCAGATTCCTTACCGTTGAAATTAATACCAAAGCTTTGCTTCCTAAAAGGAAGTAGTCTGAAAAGTGGATTTGCACCAGGAAGTTTTTCACAACTGAGCAAGAACTGCCCTGCTAGCAGACTGGAGTGTCAAAACAGTTACGCCTGGTGAAGTTGTGAACAGATACCCAAGTTGGAGCCTGGCAGATGTCCAACAAGAAAACACTTCATCAGGGCCTTAGGGATTGCTTTGGCTATGGTCGAATGAGCTTGTTGGCCTTCAAGAAGCTCCTTTTTAGGGCGAGTGTAGCATGTGTTACCATACAGGAGGATCCACCTGGATAAGATCTGCTTCTGGGCAGCCTTCCTCTTCTTAGCACTGGCAAAGCCAATAAACAGCTGATCATCTAGCCAGTACTACTTCAAGTGCTCGATCTAGAAACTAAGAGCCCTTCAAGTATGCAGGCTGTGAAGCCTCCCCTTCCTAGAAGGGTAATATGGGGTAAAGAAGGCTCGTATTTTTAAAAGCACTTAGTCTCTTTTTCGGGGGAATATTATAAGCTGAATTAAATGGGTTTTAAATGCCGATCTTACCCGTTCCAGTGAACTTGCACCTCTCTGGGTGGTAATCAGGGACGACATTTGCTGCTGCACTTCAGCCGGTCCTCTGGTGTTTCCACCTGCTCAGAGGCACACAGGGGCAGGTTACCGCTCTAGTTGCAGAGCCGGAGGGGGGGATAAAAGCACGGCCGCAATGCAGCCGCGCGCAGCGTCGGCGCCGCCGGAGCGCCAAAGGCAAGCCCATCTGCGCCCGGCCCATGCTTAGGGTCAGGGATGCTGTCGGGTTGAGACCTCAGGTTGCATCTAGCATCATGTACACCGAGGAACAACTCCAAACTCTAAATAAGAGCGAGAGTTGTGGTCAAAAAGCCAGTTTTAGCTCGTGTGCTCAGGTAATAGGTTTTAAGTGCCAGGAGTGCTGTGTTTCATTTAAGCCCTCTATGCTATCACAGACAACACTCAGCTTAAATCTTGCCCCCTGCAAAGTGGATAAGACAATGAAAGTGGCATGCACCCTTATCAATGCACGCTCCCTTTGTAAACATGCCTCTGAGTTTGCTTTGTTTGTAGAGGCACACGCTGTCGACATTGCTTTAGTCACTGAAAAATGGGGTGAGGCTTCCTTAGACCCGAATTCAGCCATGGCGGTCCCCTTCAGGTACATAATGTTTAGACAAGACCGGGTAGGCAAAAGAGGGGAGGGGGGGGGGGGCTGGCTGTAATATTCTGTAATATTCCGTAGTGTATGGAAAGGACCTTTCACCTCGCAAAACAATGGACTAACCATGGAATCTTTACAGTTTAAAATCTCAATAGATAACCACTACACCTTCAATGGGATGCTATGCTATCGGACCCCAGGCCGAGTTCCTGAAGGATATACGCAGCTCCCTGGATGGAATATCCCAATCATCTGATTTCACACTTTTGGGCGATTTTAACTTGCACCTTGAAGACCTACTAGACAGAGATGCAGTACAATTTATTGATATTGAAAACAGCCTTGGCCTCGTTCAGGTGACTAGCAGTACGTGCTCTGGGGGACACTTGCTTGATGGGGTGTTCACTAGTAATAAGTCCTTACATTGTTTTTCATCATTAACGCTTGTGTGGTCAGACCATAATGCTGTCATGTTTTCACTTCTGTTCCAAAAATTACAGGTAGATAAATCACAAAATAAACAATGAAAAAATGTACGGCCTTGGAATAATTGGGTGGCAGACATGTTTGAAAAGTCCCTATCGCAGAACATTCCAAACTTTTATGAGGATCCGAATATGGCAGCTGCTGCCTTTGAGGAATGGCTTAGGAGGTGTTACCATTTAAATCTATAATCAGTTATAGGTTAAGACCCTCTAAACCCTGGTATTCAGAACACCTCGGATCACAAAAACAAAAATGCCGCCCTTCAGAGAGGAAATGGAGATCCTCTTACGACTCGAAGGACAGAATAGTCTACAAACAAGCCCTGCTTGAGTATAAAAAAAAATAGGTGCACGAGGAAAAAACTCGCTACTTTACCACAGCCATTTTAACTGCAAAACATTCCTCTAAGGAACTTTTTTCGATAGTAAAAAAGTTGGCAAAATGTTCCGAAGTGACCGAATCACTTAAAAACCAGACATTCTGTAACACATTGGCTACATTTTTCCAAGATAAGGTTAAGGCAGTTTACAGTGGTTTTTCTAGCCTCCCTGCTCAAGGAACCCCATCATCCCCCGGGAAGTTAGCTGCACTTAGTGCATCCAGTGAAATCCCCTCAGTCCCCCCTAGACTTCAGTTACCACCCGGAACTGTCGTCCTTTCCTTCATTGACTACCGAGGACATTACCCTTCTGCAGTCCACCAAATCCGGCTCCCCAATGGATCCTTGTCCCCCTAAAATCTTCCATCTTTTGCCAGATTTATTCGCCCTACAGCGGTATCCAATTTTTAACCAAATGTTCTCCTCGGGCATATTCCCCACAAGTTGGAAACTGGCGTCTGTTCTCCCCCTGCTGAAGAAGCCAAATTTGGAGGGGGCGGATCCTAAAAATTATTGTCCAATACCCAGACTTCCTCTGCCTGCTAAAATGGTAGAGAAATCCATAAATGGTGCTATATCTGGATATATTGAAAAACATGCTTTCCTGGATGCAACCCAGTTTGGTTTCAGAAAGCATCATAGCAGGGAATTGGCACGGATTACAGCGTCCGTATTGATTAGGAAGACCGTTTATTCAGGAGGCAATGCAGCACTTGTGCAGCTTGACCTCTCAGCCGCATTTGATACGGTGAACCACCAAAAACTATTGGAAGCACTAAAGAAGATCGTTATTAAAGAGAAAGCGATTGCTCTACTCGCATCTTTTTTATTCGATCAGGAACAATTTGTGGCTCTTTGAGAGTTTAAGTCACCGAATTTTACATTGCCGTGCGGAGTGCCACAGGGCTCTTCATTAAGCCCAACCCTTTTTAACATCTATGTTGCACCACTGGCAAGGCTAATCAGGTCTCTGGGTTTCTTGGCTATTTCTCATTTCGATGACACACAGATTGTAGTCTCAGTGACAGGCTCCCCTGATGACACCTGTCTGCGTCAGGTTGGGGATTGGATGGCCGCCAATTGTTTGAAACTGAATTCCAGTAAGACTCCTTTTTGGCGGCCATACTAATTTCTGGTGCCCTACCTTGTGGCCGTTCGAATTGGGCCCACTACCAACACCTACGAATAAGGTGAAAAACTTGGGAGTCACGTTTGACTCTATGCTCTCCTTTGAAAGCCATGTCAATCAGGTCACATCCCTCTCCTTTTTCACACTAAAAGTACAGAGAAGGATTCTTTCATTCATTCCGGTTGAGTTACGGAAGCTAGAGGTTGTAGCTCTGGTGTTATCTAGAGCAGACTACTGCAATGGTCTATTCATCAACCTTTCAGAAGAAGTGCCTGTCCAAATTACACATTGTGCAAAACGCTGCAGTGCGTCTTTAGCTGAACATTCCAAGACAAATCTGTCTCACCGGTGCTTAAGGAACTACACTGGCTGCCAGTGAGGAGGCAGATTGAGTTTAAGGCTCTTTGTATCGCTTTTAAGGCCACGTATGATACAGGGCCGGGTTTCTTTAAATATAATCTACAGCCTTATATACCTGCCCGCAATCTTCTTTCATCCCACTCCCATAACCTGATAATTCAGAGGTTTAAAAAATGTGCCTGGGGTGTTAGAAGTTTTTGGTCGGCACGACCAGACTTTGGAATTTCTTTCCTCGAATATTAAAACAAGAAATGCACCTGTTGGCCTTCAGGAAGGCCTTGAAGACCTGGCTGTTTAACCTTTGACGTGACCTTGAACCGTCCAGTTAATTTTGCTTGATGAGCTAGCGCCTTGACACCCTCGGGTGAATGTTCGCGCTTTAAAAATCTCCTTTTCATTTAAGTGTGAATGATGGATTGTCCAGAGTGGAAGGGCAACACCATCTTTGGAAGGAAGGCAGTGCAGGTTTGCGCACCAATTTGTTATAAAGACGGTGCTATATGGAGGTTGTACTGACAGCAACCTCAGCTGACAGAGCTCATAGAAGTAACTGCTGTGAGGAAATTCTCTTAACAGGCATCAATCTTCGCAACTGTCTATAGGCTCGAAGGTCATGTACATCAAGAAATCAAAAACCAAGTTAAGATCCCCCTGAGGCATAAAGAACGCAGAGAGGAATATGTTGTGAGCTCCTTTAAATAAATAAAAAGCATCACAACCAGTGACTTATATAATGAAGGTTGAGCAGGTAGCCATGCAACATAAAAAGGTCAAAAGAGCCACCAAGTTACCTTTAATCATGTCCAACACAAAACCTTGGTGGGCCACAAAAGAAAAACTTCAAAACAGCCAGTTTTGCCTGGAGATAGTCAGCTTGATTGACCTTGCAAAAGGCGAACAAGCAGAATAGACAGACTTGGTAGCTGGGCACCTAGCCAAGAGAATAACATCCACTACTTTCGAAGGATGATTGAACAAGCTCAACTGGTGCTGCTAAAACACCATACATTGACGTGCAGGTGGTGGAGATTCATCAGGGATAGCTGTTAAGATCCCACTAGCCACGCCCTTCAAGGGATGCATGTGGCAACCCAGAAGGCTTATGCTGTTTAGGTACCTTAATACCCAGCAGGCAGAGGAAAATACTTTTCCCTAACGCATCAATGCACTTTGACTCTGTGCAGAAGCAGCGTAGTGGAATGCGTTAGGATTTACCTTGCTGGTGGATGCACCATGCTCTTTGGAGTCAAGTGCTGGGTCAGGAAAGCTGGGTCCCGTGGGTAGGTGTTTAACACCTAGCCACCAAACGACTTGCTGGAAAAAACGAGCATGGTTTAGACGTGTATGTCACCAATGCTTCTGATAAAGCATTGTTGAGAAATAGATTTTTAAGGGAGACATTTTCCCTAACAGACTTTCTGGATTTTTGGAGTTGGTAAAATACAGACAAAAAGCTGGGAGCAGAGCTCCAGCTCAAGGTGTACTGAAAGAAAGGAAGTAACACCAGCATGCAAGAGTGGCACCTTTATACCCAGACATCACTAGTGCAAGGTCACTGCGGTCGGTGCATGGGAGCAGTTTTGAAAAGTTAGAGATCCAGTCTGATGACTGGGTGGCAATTGACTAACTGTGAGGAATCTGGTTAGAAGTACCCATCAGAACTTGAAATTTCTTAAAGCCAGTATAACCAAGCTTTTTTTTTTTAATAAACAGGAGCTACATTCAAACTCCAAACAGTCAAGTTTTTAGATTTGACTTTGCGATTTTCCTTCATTTGTACTTGTAGGGCATATTAGAGAGAACTTTACAAAAACTAACATAACACAGCCTCAGCGGAGGTTTAAGAACCGATTGTGCTACAATTAAAACAGAAAGAACTTCAGGACTTGGCTCTACTCGCTCCCAAAGCACCCCCAGAGGCTGCATGTGGTTCTGTGTCTTTTAAAGACAAGTTATCAAGTGGAGAGACTACTCTTTATATGGAGACTGGGGGTGTGGCTTTTGTGCGCTCATCCACATTTATTTCATTTCCACTACTAATAATCATCAATCATATATTCCTGTTCTCCCCGATCTGCTGCTGCAGCTGGCACTGTGGCTCCTTTCTCCTTGGCATCCAAGCATTCCTCAGCATTGGAAATACAGCCTTCAAACTGTCCTGCTCATCTCAGTGATTCGGTTTCCTGGAGCTCAAGCGCAGTCATCACCCACACCAATCCCATGGTGGTCTTCCCAGGCTCAAACTTTGGCTTATTTTTTTTTACCACATCACCCTTAGTGGCTTTTGAATCCTTAGATCACCTCCAAGCAGATTACAAATTGTCCTCTGGTCACAATCAATCACCCCACAACAGTACATTCAATTCACTAAATATTACACAGCAATCATCCAGTGGATATGAACACCTTAGACGTGGGTCTCCAAAAACACTTTCCTGCTTTTTCTAGCTTTAAAACCATACACCTACGGATCAGTTTCAAACCAGACTTCACCAGGTCTTCCTCCACTGCCAAAACACTAGAGTATTAATAGTCTCGTAGATGTGAGAATGGGCGACTACAATCATTCATCTACACCACAGGCACTGCTACTAGTCACCAGCTATTTAGTATTAAAAGGAATGATTCTTAACTCCTACAGCAGAACAAGAACGCTCTAATCAATTTGCCAAGAGCAAGTTGGACTACTGCAACATGCTTTTCATTGGATCTCCCACATTACAAGCAGACTTCTAGTCGCCAGGTGGCATAGTTGTATACCACCAAGACTGCCAAGTTTAGGCTCCTCACATTAGCGTTTAACTTCACAGATGATCAAACAACATCCTCAATGACAAGTCTTTTGTATTTACCCACTGTAACACTGCTAATCTGAACTTATCTAAAAAGAAAGCTCCCAATGAACCATCTCATATCTGCTCTTCTCTCATTCTAAATCCCATCACTTGTGCATTCTTATTGCTGATAAAGAACAAATTAATCTCTAGTAGTTATTAGGGGGTAACAGTCATTACATCGCGGCTGTTACCCCGCATGCCATTACAACGCAAGCCTTACAACGCATGCGTTGTAGCAATGTGTAGTCTTTACTGCGCATTTTTTTACAACGCATGTGCTTTTACCACGCATGCCTTTACAATAAATATCGTTGTAAAGGTATGTATGGTAAAATCACATACATTGTAAAAAAATATATAGACTCTTCTGTTTCCTCACAACGACATGCACTGCCCCTCAGACCACAGGAACAAGGAACCATGAGGAGAGAGAGAGGTAAGGGGGATTGAGCCTGGGGTTACTATTTTAGGGTAAAAGGGGGTCGAGGAGTTAGTGTAGAGTAGTGTTTTAGGGTAGGGAGAGGACATGGGGTCGTGCAGGGGTAGTGTTTTAGGGTAGGGAGAGGACTAGGGGTCGGGGGAGGGTCGTGCAGGGGTAGTATTTCGGGGTTCAGGGTAGCGAAAGGGCTGGGGGTCCTGCAGGGGTAGTGTTTAGGGTAGGGAGAGGACTGAGGGTTGGGGGGTTGTGCAGTGGTAGTGTGAGGGAGAGGACTGGGGGGTCGTGCAGGGGTAGTGTTTTAGGGTAGGAAGAGGACTGGGGGTCAGTGGTGGTGCAGGGGTAGTGATTTAGGGTACGGAAAGGATGGGGTGGTGCAGGGGGAGTGATTTACCGTTTAGAGTAGGGAAGGGATTGGGGTTCGGGGGGGGGGGGGTCGTGCAGGGGCAGCAATTTATATTATGATTGATTTTATGATTTTATATAGCGCTGAATCACCCCAAGGGGTATCTCTGCGCTTGCAACCGACGACTATCCTGGCACTAAAAAAGATGAGTTTATCAGCTTTCTGAACTGAAGGAGAGACATTTCAGCACGAAGATGTTGAGGGAGACTATTCCAAAACATAGGAGCAAGATACGAGAAGGCTTTGCCTCCCGTGCGGGCCTTGTTGATTCTCTGAATAGAAAGAAGTCTTTTAACCCCCGATCTAAGTGAGCATCTAGGAATGTATGCGTTCAGTTTCCTGACAAGATAGGAGGGGCTAAGCTCATTCAGAGCCTTAAATATCATACAGCCCATTTTAAATTCCATTCTTTTTTTAACTGGCAACCAGTGCAGTTTAGATAGCAAAGAGGGAGTCCTAGCAGGTGAACCAGTTACCAAACGGGCAGCCGTGTTTTGTATGACCTGTAATTTTCCCAGAGCAGCTGCATGAGCAGGAAGAAGGAGGGCATTACAGTAATCAATCCTGCTCATAATTAGTGCCTGAATTAGAGTCTTCCTGGTGGAAATGGGGAGCAACGGAAAGATTCTTCTGAGTAAACTCAGAATGTGGTAACAGGAACCAACAATTGTATTAATGTGGATCTCAAGAGTGAGTTTCCGATCGAGCTTAATGCCCAGATTTTTAACCTCCTCTTTAGGAGAAGGAGCTTTGCCCAACTCCTCAGGCCACCAACTGGGCGACCAACAGATGTCAGCACCCCCAAACAACAATCTCAGATTTCTCAGAGTTTAACTGGAGATAGTTTGTTTTCATCCAGGAGGCAATTGCCATCATACCCTGAGAAAGAATTATTTGTGTGTCAGTTCTATTTTTGTCGAAGGTGAGGAGGAGTTGGGTATCATCTGCATAAGAGATAGGGTTAAACCCCAAATCCCTCATAAGTTTAGCCAGGGGGGTCACATAGATGTTAAACAAAGTAGGGCTCAAGCATGAGCCCTAGGGGACACCCCTGGTAACCTGTGAGGGAGCAGAAGAAAAGGAACCCAATGTCACTGCCTGAGTTCGGTTGGACAGAAAGTCTGACAGCCACTTCAATGCAGGTCCTTTGATCCGAAGCTCCTGTAATCTGCACAACAGGATTCGATGAGAGATCGTATTGAATGCTGCTGAAAGGTCAAGCAGCACCAAGAGTGCTGCTTGACCTTGATCCAGAGCCATTCTAATATTGTCTGTTACCTCCACTAAAGCAGTCTCTGTGCTATGTTTAGCACGAAATCGTGACTGAGAAACATCAAGAGCACAGGAGGACTCAAGAAAAGCAGATAAGTGCTTATTAATGTGTTTTTCAGTGATCTTGCTCTGTAGAGGAAGCAAAGAAATTGGACGATAATTGGACAATAATTGGACAATTCATCAGGGGAAATTTTTTAGATTTTTACGGATGGGAATAATTTGGGCATGTTTCCACCTTTGTGGGAGAGTGGCAGATTTCAAAGAGCGATTGATAATAGAGCATAGAGAAGGAGCAAGCTGAGCCGCAAATTTAGAGGTAATTTTAGCTGGAATGATATCAAGGGGGGATCCGGATCTGGTACATTCCAGAAGTAATTGTACTTCAGTAATGGTGATATTGGGAAAAGTTGTCAAAGAATTTACACTTGTAGAGTAAGATGGAGCTACAGCAGAAACAGGGATGGAGATATTGGCGAGAGTGATGTTTTGATAAATCTGTTCAACCTTTTGTATAAAGAAGGAAGAGATGTTGTCACATAGTGTCTGAGAGGAGATGTCCCTAGTTTCGCAGGATTTAGGATTAGTGAAGTCACGTACAATTTGAAAGAGCATTCTAGTGTTGTTACTTGCGTGCTCCAACGTAGCTGCAATATGCATTTTGCGAGCCAATTTAACATTATAGTGGTAAATACCGATAGCTGCTTTATAAGTAGCTTTAGCTTGCTCATTATGTGAGCGTCGCCAAACACGCTCTAGCTTTTTACAAGCGCTTTTTTCCTCTCGTAAAGCAGGCGAGTACCAGCCCGTGGCGGAACTTTTAGGTGGGTGCGTAAAAGGTTTCAAAGGAACTACTTTATCAAGTAATTTGCTTACCCTAGAAGAACAAGTTACTTACCTTCGGTAACGATGTATCTGTAAGAAACATTAGTTAGTTAGATTCCTCACCTTAGAATATCCCCGGGCGTCAGACTGGATCCGGAAGATTTTTTGTCAGCAATACCCCTTGCGCGTCGCTAGGCGTCGTCTGCGGCTCCTCGTCCGTCGTTGGCGTCGTGCGCCGTAATGACGTCGGAGTACTTACACGCCGCCCTCGCGCGCTGACGTCAGTTCTTGTACATAGCTTTCCGCGCCAGGAACGCAGAGCCATGCAAGAGACCGACACTGGTGCCAAAAAAGTCTAGGGGCCTGAAAAGGACAACCTTAACCCTAGATGTCAGTTCGCAGAACGGGGAGGATGGGTGGGTCGGTGAGGAATCTAACTAATGTTTCTTACAGATACATCGTTACCGAAGGTAAGTAACTTGTTCATCTGAAAAAAACACGTTAGTTAGATTCCTCACCTTAGAATAGATACCCAAGCAATACCAACCCCGGTGGTGGGTCTGCGAACCAAGATCACACCAGAAAGTCCTGGAGGACAGAACGGCCAAAGAAGCCATCCCTCCGGACTTGGCTGTCTAGGCAATAGTGCCTGGCAAACGTGTGTAGCGAAGCCTACGTAGCCGCCTGACAGATGTCCTGCAAAGGGACTCCCCGTCCCAAAGCAGTAGTAGCCGCTGTAGCCCGAGTAGAATGGGCGCGCAGCCCAACAGGAGGGTCCTTTTTCGCCAAGGAGTAACAGATTGTGATGCACAAAACGACCCACCGGGAGATGGTCCGTTTGTGCACAGCTTTTCCCTTCTTAGCACCCACGTATCTAACAAAAAGTTGGTCGTCCACCCGGAACTGTTTTGTGCGGTCCAAATAAAAGGAGAGCGCACGTTTTGGGTCCAGACGGTGGAGCCTCTCTTCCTCTTTGGAAGGATGCGGAGGCGGAAAGAAGGTGGGCAAGGTGACAGATTGCCCAAGACGAAAGGGAGTCACCACTTTCGGTAGAAAGGAAGGACGAGGCCGAAGGACAACCTTGTCCGGATGAACAGATAGAAAAGGAGGCTTGGACGATAGCGCCTGGAGCTCACTCACCCGTCTAGCCGAGGCGATGGCTACCAGGAAAGCAGTCTTAAGCGTCAGAAGACGAAGAGGACAATTGTGAAGAGGCTCAAAGGGAGCGCACATCAGAAATGTGAGAACAAGATTCAAGTCCCACTGAGGCATTACGAAAGGAACAGGAGGGAACGTATGAGTAATGCCTTTAAGAAAGCGTTGAACCACAGGGGACTTGAAAAGAGAAGGCTGATCAGGAAGCCGTAAGAAGGCAGAGAGGGCAGCAAGATAACCTTTCAAGGTGCCCAGGGCAGAGCCCTGCCGGGCCAAAGAAAGAAGAAAGAGGAGAACCTCAGAAAGAGGGGCGGAAAGGGGATCCACAGCCTTTGCTGTGCACCATGCCACAAATTTGTTCCACCGGCAGGCGTATACCGTTTTTGTGGAGGGACGCCTGGCTGCCAGAATGATATCACAGACTTCAGGAGGCACATCAAATGGCATCAACTGCCGCCGCACAATCTCCACGCATGGAGGTGGAGGCTGGACAGGTTCGGGTGGAGGACCGTCCCCTGCTGCTGCGACAGAAGATCCTCCCGAAGGGGCAGACGTATCGGAGGATCGGTCAACATACTGAGTAGCTCAGGATACCAGTACCTTCGTGCCCAATCCGGAGCCACCAAGACGACTTGGGCCCGGTCGTGCCTGATCTTCTTCAGCACTCTGGGCAGAAGTGGTATAGGCGGAAATGCGTACAACAGACCGCAACTCCACTCGTGACGAAAAGCGTCGCCGAGCGCCGCCTTGGAAATTCCAACGCGCAGAACTGCTGCCATTGCGCGTTCTCTTCGGTGGCGAATAGATCTAACCAAAGCTCTCCCCACTGCTGAAAGAGACCATGCGCCACTTCGGAGTTCAGACGCCATTCGTGATCCATCATGCACCGGCGGCTGAGTTTGTCTGCTCTGGCGTTCAGAGAGCCTGCCAAATGGTGACGCCCTGGTGTTCCAGCCACGTCCAGAGGCGCAGAGCCTCCTGACAAAGGGTCCACGACCCCACCCCGCCCTGTTTGTTGCAATACCACATGGCGGTGGTGTTGTCCGTGAACATCTGCACGACACTTCCCCTGACAGAGGGAAGGAAGGTTTTCAGTGCAAGTCGGATCGCTCTCAACTCCAACAGGTTGATGTGGATGCGAGACTCCGCCGGAGACCAGAGGCCTCTGATCTCCGCCTCTCCCATATGGCCACCCCATCCCAGGAGGGACGCATCCGTCACTACGACATGCTCCGGTTGGGGAAGGGAGAGGCTCTTGCCCGTGACCCAATCGCGGTCCGTGAGCCACCACTGCAACTGCTGTGCAGTGCCCTCCGACATCAAGACATGGTCGGACAGGTTGCCGTGATGCTGAGCCCACTGAAACTTCAGGTCCCACTGCAGAGCCCGCATGCGCCGCCTGGCGTGATGCACTAGTAGGATGCAGGAGGCCATCAGTCCCAGAAGCCGCAACACTAGCCTGACCGAAACCCAGGATAGAGGCCGAAAGATGGGAATCAGGGCCTGAATATCCCGGACCCGCTGTTCCGGCGGATAGACCCGGAACTGAGCCGAATCGGGAACCGCTCCGATGAAGAGGAGCTTCTGAGAGGGACCACCCTCAAGTTCGCCACCCGGAAACACCACCAACTGATCCGCATCGCCAAGAAAACGGCCTTCAAGAACCGACTGGACAATAACGCTCACAACGGCAAGGAACTCTTCAACATCGTAAAAGAGCTCTCCAACCCCAACGCCGGAAACAACGACATCACCCCATCGCAAGACCTCTGCAACTCCCTCGCCTCCTACTTCCACAACAAGATCGCAGACATACACAACAGCTTCAGCACTCAACCGACGCACGCCACGACCGCAGCAACGCCTCCCGCCACCACCCTCCGCGCCTGGACCCCGGTCAACACCGAAGACACCGTCCACATGATGAACTCCGACCACTCCGGATCTCCGACTGACCCCTGCCCTCACCACGTCTTCAACAAAGCCGACGCGGTCATCGCACCCCACCTGCGAGACATCATCAACACATCCTTCGACACCGCCACCTTCCCCGAGAGCTGGAAGCACGCCAAACTCAGCGCTCTACTTAAGAAACCTACAGCAGACCCCACCGAACTCAAGAACTACCGCCCCATCTCTCTACTCCCGTTTCCAGCCAAAGTCATCGAGAAGACCGTCAACAAACAGCTGGCCACCTTCCTCGAGACGAATGGATCCCTCGACCCATCGCAGTCTGGATTCCGTGCCAACCACAGCACCGAGACCGCCCTCATCGCCGCCACGGACGACATCCGAGCCCTGATGGACAACGGAGAAACAGCGGCCCTCATCCTCCTAGACCTCTCCGCGGCTTTCGACACGGTCTGCCACCGCACCCTAGTGCAGCGCCTCAGCAACGTCGGAATCCAGGAGAAGGCACTGGATTGGATCGTCTCCTTCCTCAACGGAAGAACACAAAGAGTCCGCCTACCACCGTACAAGTCAGAGGCCACCGAAGTCATCTGCGGCGTCCCTCAAGGATCCTCACTGAGCCCGACTCTCTTCAACGTCTACATGAGTCCCCTCGCGGCCATCGCACGTCAACACAACCTCAACATAATCTCCTACGCCGACGACACCCAGCTGATCCTCTCCCTGACCAACGACCCCGCCGCCGCCAGAGCCAACCTGCACGAAGGGATGAGAGAGGTAGCCGAGTGGATGACGACGAGCCGCCTGAAACTGAACTCAGATAAGACGGAGGTCCTCATCCTGGGCTCCTCGCCCTCCGCCTGGGACGACTCCTGGTGGCCCCCCGCCCTGGGCACCGTACCCAAACCGACGGACCACGCTCGCAACCTGGGTTTCATCCTGGACTCCTCCCTCTCCATGACCAGGCAAGTCAACGCCGTCTCCTCGTCGTGCTTCAACATCCTGCGCATGCTTCGGAAGATCTTCTGGTGGATCCCCCACAGAGACCAGGAAGACCGTCACCCAGGCCCTCGTCACCAGCCGACTGGACTACGGCAACGCACTCTACGCCGGAACCACCGCCAAGATCCAGAAGAGACTCCAGCGCATCCAGAATGCCTCAGCCAGACTCATCCTCGACATCCCACGACACAGCCACATCTCCGGACACCTAAGAGACCTGCACTGGCTCCCGGTCAACAAGAGAATCACCTTCCGCCTCCTTACCCACGCACACAAAGCTCTCCACGATCAAGGCCCGAGCTACCTCAACAACCGCATCAACTTCTACGCTCCCAAACGCCACCTCCGATCTGCCAGCCACGCCCTCGCCGCCGTCCCACGCATCCGCAGAGCCACTACAGGAGGAAGGTCCTTCTCCTACCTGGCCGCCAAGACCTGGAACTCCCTCCCGGCCGACCTGCGCCTGACCCAAGACCACCTCTCCTTCAGGAAGAAGCTCAAGACCTGGCTGTTCGAGCAGTAGCGACACCCCCCCCCCCCCCCCCCCAAGCGCCTTGAGACCCTACGGGTAGGTAGTGCGCTCTATAAATGTCTTGATTGATTGATTGATTGATTGATTGATTGACTCAGGTGTGACTTCGGCACGTTGATGGAAAACCCCAGCAAATGCAGGAGATCCGCCGTAGTCTGGAGGTGGGAGACGACTGCCTGGGGCGAGCCCGCCTTCAACAATCAGTCGTCGAGATAGGGGAAGACTGGAACCCCTGATCTGCGCAGATGAGCTGCGACCACCGCCATCACTTTCGTGAACACCCGAGGGGCACTGGTGAGGCCGAAGGGGAGCACGGTGAACTGAAAATGCTCCTGGCCCACCGTGAACCGCAGGTAACGCCGGTGGGCAAGCAGGACGGGGATGTGGAAATATGCGTCCTGCAAGTCCAACGCTACCATCCAGTCTCCAGGGTCGAGGGCAGCTAGAACCTGAGCCAAAGTCAACATTTTGAACCGTTCCTTCCGGAGGAAGGCATTGACGTTCCTGAGGTCCAAGATAGGGCGTAGGCCCCCTTTGCCCTTCTTGGGAACCAGAAAGTAGTGGGAATAACAACCACGACCTACTTCTGGGCTCGGAACGCGCTCGACGGCCTCTTTGGCCAAGAGGGCCGAAACTTCCTCTCGCAGAAGATGCAGATGATCCTCCGAGATACGGTGGTGCTGCGGTGGCATGGCTGGAGGGGTCGTCTCGAAGGGGAGGGAGTAGCCCGTTCGGACGATTTGCAGCACCCACCTGTCCGAAGTGATGGTACGCCAGTGGAGCAGGTGATGGCGAACTCTGCCTCCCACTGGCGATGAATGGGCCTGAAAGCTCGGACTAGGAAGGCTTTGAGGCGGATGCTGCCGGGGTGGATGTGGACTGACCGCGTCGTCCTCCAGAACCGCCTCGGTGGAAACAACGTCCGCGACCGCGTGCAGGTTGGGTCTGCGGCCGGTGGCTCTGCGGACGTGAGGAGGCGCCCCTTCCTTGGCCACGAAAGGGGCGAAAAGCAGAAGCTTGCGGCCGCGGGGCCGAAAGGCCCAAGGACGTGGCCGTAGCCCGGGAGTCCTTAAAGCGAGACAGCGCACTGTCCGCTTTCTCACCAAAAAGGCGAGTGCCATCAAAGGGCATGTCCATGAGAGTGCTCTGGACATCCCCCGAAAAGGACGTGGACCGCAGACAGGCGTGACGCCGAAGCGCCACCGTGGTGGAAATCGCCCTACCCAGCGAGTCCGTGATGTCAAGTCCACACCGGATTGCATGGCGCGCTGCATCCCTCCCATCGGCCAGAGCCTGGGAAAGTCGTGTCCGGGCCCGCTCCGGGCACAGGGGCAGCACGTCCTCCACCGTATCCCACAGAGAGTGGGAGAAACGGTCCAAGAGACAGGCGGTGTTTAAAGACCGCAGGCCTAAACTGAGGGAGGAGAACAGCTTTTTGCCAAACTGTTCCAGTCTCTTGGAATCCCGGTCCGGAGGAGCGGACGGGAAGGAGGTTTGGGAGGTAGAGGCCTGGATAACCAGGCTCTCGGGGGTGGGATGTTGCGACAGAAAACTGGGGTCGCCCGGAGCAGGGCTGTGGCGCCGTTTCTATCCACAGGAGGGACTGTGGAGGGCTTGGACCAGGTGCCCTGCAGAACATCAGTGAGGGCCTCATTGAATGGCAGCAGAGGCTCAGTGGAGCTTGCTGCAGACTGAAGCACCTCAGTGAGTATGTTAGTCCTCACAGCCACGGCAGGCAGCTCAAGCCCAAGCGCTTCGGCCGCCTTGCGCAGCACCACAGAAAAAGCTGCACCCTCCTCCGAAGCCACAGTCGGAGGAGAGATGAATCCAGTGTCCGGTGAGGTATCCAGACCACTGGCCTCCCCCAGTTCATCTGCCCAGTCCTGTGACAGTTGAGCCTGAACGGCCATAGGGTCATCGGACCCCTCCCAGTCGCCCCCGTCATCCGATTCCTGGTTAACAGGTGGAAGGATCGGAGCCGGACGATAGACATAGTGAGTCTCGAGCGGCGTCTGATGCGGCGTCTGTGGCCGCCGCATCGGCGTCGGGTCCGGACAAGGGCTGAACCGGGGAACGACGTCGACCGGAGTCGGCGTCGAGGGTGGAACCGGAGTCGGTGCCGGCAGAGGAGGAGTTACGAGGTCGACCGGCGTCGACGGGGGCCCATACAAGCGGATAAGTCTCACCACATTTAATGTCCTGAGAATTCGCGAGGATAAGATCCAAAGTATGACCTGCAATGTGGGTAGGAGCAGTGTTGATTGTAACCAAACCACCAGCCGCTAGGTCTTGCAGACATAGTCTTGCTTCTTGGTTGGAAGCATCTTCGCTATGGATATTAAAGTCTCTGAGCAGGAGAAATTTGCGTGAAGCAATTAGATAAGGAGAAATGAAATCTAGCAATTGACTGGTGAAGTCTAATATAGACCCCGGCGGTCTGTAGACCAGGGCGCCTTTCCAGCTACAGCGGGCAGAGAGGTCCAATCTAAAAACAAGGCATTCAAATGCTTCAGTCCCTGTCTGATCTAGGATAGTAGCTGTTAACTCCTCTTTGTAGATCAGGGCTAAACCCCCTCCCATTTTGCCTATTCTGTCCCGCCTCAGAACCCGATAACCCTCTGGAATAGCTAAGGCAATGGCAGGGGTAGTGGAGGGTTTTAGCCAGGTCTCAGTGATGAAACCTATATCGGGCTTCAGATCGGTCAGGACATCCCATATATCAGTGGCATGCTTAATCAACGATCTGACATTAGCCAAAAAACAACTCCACTCATGAAACTGCACTATAGGAGATGAAAGAATGGGAGGCATAGACTGGAAGGATTTAGGTAAAGATTTACAGTCGAACTGCGATGCGGTGAGCAAAGAGGTACAGTGGCAAGTCATACTCTGAAATTTGCAGACCCAACATGAGAAAGGACCCTCCAATATTCGATAGGACCGAGTCAAAACTTTGCAACAAACAGGCTTGAGAGCCATCAGATACTCACATGAGTAGATGCGCACAGAATTATTGAAAGGTGTTATCGCTGGCGATAAACTATCAGAAATCCTGGCTGCTGGCGGCGTACTGGCGCGGACGGGATCAGGCGGGCTTGCCTCTGGCGCGCCGCTGGCGCGCCCGCTGCGCGCGAGCATGAGCGCGCTGCGCGCTAGCATGAGCCTGCCTTTGAAGCCCCCAAAGTCCAAGCGCTAGAGCGCGGACCAAGATGGCGGCCCGAAATGGCACAATTCCCCAAACGAGCCCGGGAAACTCGCTAAGTAGCGAGGTATGAAACCAGTTTTATGTGCAGGTAAGTGAGGATTAGTTCGTATCTGATTAAAATCAATTTTAAAATCAGTAGCACAACATCAAAGATATACAAAAATGCACAAACAAATACACCAGCGAACACCTTCCCTCGTATTAGGAGAGGGGAGGGAGCCGGAGTGTTGCTAGGAGACACAACGAGCAGCTACAGCATTAGCCTTTAACACACATCGATCGCGCCAAAGGAGTCATCCTTCAATTTAAGGTTTAGAGTAGGAAAAGTGTTGGAGTCGTGCAGGGGTAGTGATTTAAGGGTTGAGGGTCGGGAACAGATTGGAGCTCAGGTCGTGTAGGGGTTTAGGAACAGGCTGGGGGTGGGGGGGGGGTCGTGCAGAGGTACTAATATAGTGTTTAGGGTAGGGCAGGTTAGTGTAACTTAACTTGGACACTTTTACCAAGTGTGTGCCTTTAGCACACATGCCTTTGTATTGTAATGGCATGCGTGATAAAGGCATATGTGTGGTAAAAATGCGTTGTAATGGTATGTCATTGTAGGCGTACTTGAGTAGTGCTACCTGTGTTGTAATGGCATGCGTGGTATTAGTGTCATATATTCATTTTTAAGACCACTGTGAAATGATGCTTTCTTATCACTGAAACTCACCGAAGCCCCAATCGCCAACATTCTCTAATGCCTCTATCATATTTAGAAATGGTTGAACGGACATACTACTAAATGTATATTGTCAACTGTTGTACGTCTTTTTTTAAATTACCAATAAAACCTTGAACAGTACATGTGATCGAACAAACATTAGTGTTTTTATTATCAAGGAACGGTTACTTTGTGAAGGATTTCAGTTCAAAATGCGGACTGAAAAAATAGGCATCAGGAAAAGTAAAATGTTTAATACCTTCATGTTGGGAGGACTCTTCGGACTTATCATCATCAAGTTTTTCCTCATCATCTTCATCAGAGCCTTTCTCAGAAAGAGATTTTGGAATAGATTCTGGGCCACTTTCCAAAACTTTAATTTCACTTTGTACAGGAGTGGACTCCATCTCACTTTCCTGCTTAATTACATTTTCAGAGTCACTGCTGGCAGTTGCCATGCTTTCCTCTTTAACCTCAAGATCCTGCTTGACATCAGATTTTTCAAGTACATCCAGTTTAGATTCATTCTGCTCTGTGGTCAACTCATCCTTGACTGGAGTAGATGGTACAACAGGAGGGGTCTCGCACGAGCCAGCTGCTGGGGTATTCAGCAATGAGACAACACTAGGCTGCGCAGTGCCTCTGTTTTGAGCAAAGTTCTTATGAGAATCTAAAAAGGCGAGATCAGGGTCATTGAGAATATGATAGTCAGTCCTACTGACACCATGCTTGGAGGCCCCAACAAGCAAGTCTCTGTCATGTTTTCCACAGTCCCACCATTCAGGCAAATCCAAGCTTGGCTGACAAAGCTTCAGTCTCTCACTTAGTTGAGGGTGAGTAAGAACCTGCTCACGGATTTTCCTCAGTAGTTCTATGCGGTACAAAGTTCTGGATGCACGTTCTTCTGTGATAGGTTCAACTGTGGTAGAGAGGTCGCAAAGTTCTAGAACAGATGAAATGTGCGTAAATAATCAACATAAGACTGCAGTCGGTGCTCAAAATATACCCCACTCTTGATAATTATTTGTAGTTGGGGGAAAAAATAAATAACACCAACTGTAATTAATTAAATTACACTTCAATAACTCCAGTACATGAACATATAAGAATGAGCTTAATGGCATAGTTGTGAAAACAGATGTGAGAATTGTTAAACAGTGGAACAACAAAGCTAACTAAAGTTCTCCAACACAAGCCAAACAATGTGAAAGCAAATCACGTAGTGCGCATACTCCAACAGATGGCTTGCATGGTGTAGCATGTAACATAGCACACCACGTTTAATCATAAAGAAAACTTTCTGGTTTGTCTTCACATTGAGCAGAGTAATGCTATTGACAGACACGTTTTGAAGCATTAAACATGATAATTAAACGTGATGCTTCTCAAAGAACGCTGTCATAGGAAGTAGAAAAAAGAATATATTGAATAAAATTAGTCAAAATAGCTTTATGCTAGCTTGCGGGTATCCTTTGTACTTTGTACAGGGACTCCCAATCTGAAAAGGTAAGAGCTTACCTTCATCAGATTTAGTTGCCATGCGGCATACCCGTCTGCACATTGCCGTAAAACAATTAAAGTACTTCTCCAAACTCTCATCTGACTTCTTGTCAAGTCGGGCAAAAGCTCTGAATTGAGACCAATCAATTTGCTGCTTAACAGAGTCGATGACAATCCCAAAAGTGGACACAACACGATAGAAATCTGCTTCTTCTCTCCTTGTCCATCTGAAGAACAAAATAAGAACGTTCAATCTAATCGGACATTGAATACTTTGTATGTCTGAAAACCATGACAAAGAGGCATTTTCAAGATGGTACTCGTTTCTTTTTCAAAAGGAATTTAAGATGTACCACTCACTTCTGCCGTTTTTCAGTTATGATGGCTTCTCTTTCTGCTTCCAACGCTCTCACTTCTTCACGAGGCCGCCGTCTTCGTCGGTCTGTTTTTAGTTGTGCTTCTTTCCTCATTTGTTGCCGTTTATACGTGCGCTGATAGGCAGTAATGAGGCGGCGAAGGCGGGTGGTCAAGGCTGAAGTGTTAGGCCAGTAGAGCTTGCCCAGCTCTGTGCTACTTTCAATCTGTTTGCCTATATAGGTAGGATGGTGAAAGGAATGTTTTAAGTATAATGTTCCTCTAACTTTGAGAATTGCTGTCAAGTAAATAAAGATTTAGACCTAAAACAACTGCAAATGAGGAATATACAGAAAAATCAAGACTTGAATTTTCACTTGGATATTCCTGTGGTGCTGCTTGCAGCTGAAAGGTTTACTTAGCATTCTTGCGAGCATCATAGAGTACTTATGTGAAACAAATTTCAAGCAACAAGCAATTGGGCAGTACGTCCCAGATCTCAGGTAGGGTTAGTTTTCCACTATATGTCAGTACTAGAAGTTCACTAAATGGGGAATTTGCAGAAATAACCATTTAGATAAGAGCATGAAGTCATTCTTAAGGAACCTTTTTTACACTTCGAACAGTAACGTGAATGAAGCATGTGCCAACTGCTATCAGTATATTTTGTGAGACAGCCTTCCGATGTGACAATCTAAAACATTTAAACCAATAACTTTGAATCAGATCATGTGGTAGAGTAAGCATGAAGATTAACTCTTAGACAAAACAAAACCCCTATGGAAAGTATCAAGGACAATGGTGAGCAGTCAGTTTTCAATTACTTTCAACTAATATAGTTATGAGACATTTTCAGTATAGGGTCTCTGCCGGAATTCGCCACATCATACCTGTAAGGTCAAGCTCCAGGACTTCTTCCTTTTCGTCCGTGGGAGAGTTTGCAAAATCCTTTTGAAGAAAGTAAGCGATTAGCTTGTTTTTCTCTATTTACTATTTCAAGTGATTATTAGGTCGCCAAGAGTTCTATTAAACAGAATAACTTACATGGTTGAGAGATGACAGTAGGCACAGAAGAGTGGACTATTCTACAAATCAATCAACCCTCCCATTAAAGCAAATAATTATAGATTCCTCAAACGCCAAGAAGCAAGGCTGCTAAGATACAATGGCCAGGCCTGCCAGCACTATCCTGCACCTGTGATGATCAACTCAATGTACATATTAGGTCTCACTTAACTATCAAGTGCCAAACCTTCTGATACCCCATGGCAAAACGTGCACCTTGGTTTTCTGCTTGGGCGGATGATGCGAAAAATAGCAAAATAGCCTGATAAAGTTGGTCTCAAGGTCCAGTTATAGTTGGGGAGGGGGTGGGTGTTGGCCGGGAGCGAAGATTCAGGATGACTTAGCAACAGTACTTGGGTAATTCAACGAACCCACTGCTAGACTGGCCCTTCAATTAAAAGCAAATCATATAAATCTCTGCACTGGCCAAATGTTTTTTTTCCCCTTAAATATACCACAGAATAAAGAACCTTACATCAATTTCATCCTTAAATGGAGTCCTGTTTGGTTTATATTCTGGATCTTCGTCTTCACGATCAAAATCCCCCCTACAAAAATAAATTGATTGCATGAAACGAGAAGCAGATTACATACTCCATTAGTCAAATTTGCTCTAGATAATAGTAATGCGTTTTACCCATCACCACCATCCGCTAGCATATCTCCACCTCTCTGTTCAGCAGCAATAGCTTTTGCATCTGGCATCCCAACTCTTTCCAGAAAGCATAGTGCAGGGTCTGCCCTTATAGAGTTGTACTTTTCATAACCTGTAAATATATGTTATTCATTTGGTTAACTTTGGGTTATATCAACAGATATAAATAGCAACCTACAAAAATTCTAGCTACTGAAATATGAAAGGCCTAACGGAAGGATATGCAGGCACTTTTTGGAGCTCCAGTGTACCTGCAAAATATACCCTTTCAAATTGCAAAATATTAAAAACTACAGTAAGATGCATACAAATATGGATTTGTTGATCCAAAAACCTATATTTCACTTTATTTTATGTGATAATAGGTTTTTACCCAATAAATATTTACACAACCTTACAATTATTCAAACAACAACTTCTTCTGAAATATTGAAAGAATTAAACAAGTTAAAACCAAACCACATATCTTGATACGCATCTAAAAACTACACAGTATATTTCACATTTCAAATACTAAACAAATACAGAATTTGACAGATTGTGGTCCAGATTTTTAACACCAAAATTGCCCAATGAACAGACGCAAACTGCAGTTCTAATGACACCACTCAAACAGACATTTTATAGTGTTGAACTATATGTGCATTTATGTAGTGCTAGCCGACAGGCCACACGCTGCAAAGTGCGGAGTCTTGGTTGTAATAGGGTTGACATTTTATGGAGGCCTATGCAGTACATCTCTTATTCATAGTTGTTACGATGATATCAAGTGGCACACTATACTGTTGCCTGTATTTTTAGAAATACTACCACATGTCCATTATAACGTAGCAGTCAAATATATCTATATTTTTGCAGTTTTAAATAGAGCGAACTAGAACTGAAAGTCCTGGAGCACTTTATAGGAGTACAAGTTACATTAGAAATGGACATATTTATTTCTTTTTTCTTAATTAAGCTGCGATTCCTTTAAAGCAATGAAGGGAAATACTCCTACTTAGTGAAATAACGAGAGAGCAGGCTGGAAACGGGAGGGCAAAGAATCCTAAGTGCATAAAGGCCTCATATGCAAAAATAAGATCTTTTCGCATCAGACCATTCTCAGCATCAAGAGGAATGAATTCATTTGACATTAAACACGCTCTGCGTGTCCAAACGTCCTTCGCGTGTTGGTTGGTTGGGGAGGACCAGGTTCTTTCCTTCGTCTGACCTTCGATCGGCGGGCAGGCCGCCCTCGGCACCACCTTCCTTGGCACTTTTGTTTCTCCTGAGCCAGGCTTGCGCCTGCATTGCATGCCGCCGACCCCTCGCGTTCACGGGCTCGAGGTGGGGCCATCAAACGGGCCTCATTAGGTTTAGGGTGCAGCGTGTCACTGGAATGGCACTGCTCTCTCAATGGCTAGCAAACTGCTCCCTTTTATTGCCCAGACTGACTAGATGGAAACAGGCAGAACGGGGGCGCCACGGCAGGGACTAGACGTGCCTCATCTGATCACGCATATAAAACGTAGGCAGAACAGCGCAATTCAATTAGGACTTGTAGTACAGCACACGGCTCCTAACCACTGTAGAGCCTGAAGCCAAACTGTAATCATGAAAGGTTTTATAAGCCATCATTCTCCCCTTTAGTCAGGCTGGGCTGCTGAGAATACCTCGGCGAGCCCCCAGAGAATTGGGATTATAATCAGGAATCGCTCAGTGCATACATCATGCCAGCTCTGCATCCCGGCCTTTTCAAAGTTAACAAGGCTGCATCCCACTCGAGGGAGTCGGAAGTTCTCCGTGCTGACATTTGTGAAATATTGCTTGGAACAAAGCCCAGGAGGCACTTGTACAGATTAATAGCAGAGGTTAAGCCCACCATCCACTCTGACACTGGTTGGCAGAGAGTTAGCGAGGGAAGCAGCACTGGAAGCAAAGTTTATGAAGATCTATAGTGCTTTTTGGCTAATATTAAAATAAAATATGGCTCGGGCCTTTTTACAGCCAAGAATGGAATGTTTTCTTCTCAAATGTTCTGCAAACATGTAAAAACAGCATCTGATAGTCAGTTTATGGCAGATTTTTAAACCAGCAGAGCAGAAGCCAGGAGCGTGAGCATCACTCTACTCCTGTCATCGCGTAGGAGGCAGGAATACAGTTCCAAACACATGCAGTAAAATGGCAGCATTCAACATCGAATTAAGACATCACCTACCATGTTTAAATACACCAATTAAGAGGGATTTGTCAGCTTGCTTGTCCCACCAGTCGGCAGGAACTTCGGCGTGGAACGGCTCCGGTATCCACACATCTGTTTCACTGTTAAAATAAAACGCAGGCACCGATAAACATTAGGTGAAAACCACAAACCGGTCGGTCATGACTGTCAAAGGACCCTACTTCACGTGTGTTACCTTTTCAGGAAACTGTAGACTGCTAGCTCAGACTTATGGAAAAAGCCAGATAGGTCCCGGAGTGCAAAATGAAGTTTGAGATAAATGTAAAAAAATGAGAACTGCCTGTACCATGCCATGATACGAGATCTCTTGCAAGTGAGGCACACACTGTGCACCTACTTTTACGGCTGCGCCATGACCGGTAGCAAATCCACAGCCCTACTATGTACATTTATCCCTCTGAACGGTGGCACACTACCAAAACCTTGATAATTCCCTCGGGAGAGTCAAAGAAAATGATGCAATATATTAAGACATCCACACCTATATTTTACAATAAAGCTGCATTTTATTTCCCCTATAAACACAACTTTAACAGGCCATCAGAAATCATGAAGCGCCACCATTTCCTCACGTCTACACCCACCCTGATAAAAAGGGAGAATACATCAAAAAAGAAAGGATAATAAAAACGAGATCTGGAAATGAACAGTTCACCCGCTGTCTCAGCAGAACCCAAAGATTGCACTAACCTTGCATCGCCACCCTCTAAAATGTTATCCGCTTGGTCCCCTATAACTTCTTGTCGCAGATAGTAGAGCATGCGGACACGCAGCAGGACCCTGCAGAGGAAGAGAGAAGGGGGGTAAGTTCTTAACTTCAGGACTGTTTGCCAACAGTGGCTTTTGGCAGCTGCTGCTGTTCATCCATCATCCTGCCAAGGCTGATTAGCCATGCTGTATGGTAGGCTTGAAGCGTGACAGATGGTGGCACATAATCACCTCTGTGTGGTGCTTTCTGCTGGCTTCCAACAGGCCTGCCTGGCAACCAGTCACACTGCACAGAGAGGAAGTCTACCCCCCCAGCCGCATTTCATTTAGTTTTACCTAGTGCAGCTTGTGAAGTTCAGACACGTACTACGCCACTGCCTCTGAAGTATTGAATTAAGTTTGTAAACAACTGAGCAGATGGCTTTCAGTAACTGTTCTGCTTCATTATCTCATAAAATTTCCTCAGCTGCGGCCTTAATACCATTTTTGGAAGGCTCATCAGAAGTTTTAGGAATAAACGAGATATAAAATCTGTCTTTACTATCTAGCCATAAACTCTCAATACGGATTGTCGGGGTCTCCAGATTACAGAGTCCTTGCTTCTATGAAGAGCAATGACGTTACACTCTTATGACAGGAATCAATCTTACCAACTGGCCCTGGACACAGACGCAGTTCAAACGGAAAGTGGGTTCAAGCTTTGCAGAGTAATGTTTCTTACACTCTCAGTAATCATAGGTAAAAGTTAAGGACAAGAGTTGCCCCTGGCAGTAAAAACAAACGGATTTGTTTTTCCATCAGTGAGTTTCACAGGAAGAGCCCTCTACAACATCATCAAACTGTGGCCCCCACCTTATTGACATCCAAAGAGGAACATGGGCCTGACATGGACGGCTTGCAGCTCACAGGTATGTGACCCTCGGCATTGGTGTTCGAAACATTTCACATCAAGTCCACTGTTTCAAAACACATTACCTAAGCAGAGAACACACGACAATGGAAAGCAACTAAGACAGCAACTAAAAGTTAGCTCACACAGCAATCAGTGCAGGGACCCTCTGATGAAGACATGGGGTTCACCCATTCTAAACAACAAAGGTGAAATATTTGCAAAACAGCCAAGAGTCCAGTTAGCTTAGGTGCCAGTTGAAGTGTTACTGGGAGGTTGAACACAGCCAATTCCTGCAGATCCAATGGTGAATTTCATTATCCCAAAGACAATATGATGAACAGTATTTGAGGTGTTAACATTACAGAACCTTTTGTACATAGGCATTATACACTGAAACTTGAGATGATAGAAGTATGGGATAATGGAACGACCACAGTATGTTATTTTTACGTAATGGATGAATTAGTCCATTAAAAACCAAACCAGCCAATTCATATCTGACTTCTGCCTGATATTCTGTTTCAAATCTATCAAGAATAACCTATCAAAAGTGATGACTGTAAAACAACCGATTAACTTTTTTATGCCTCTTTTCATTCCAGCACACTGGCTTCCTATGACTATTCAACTGTATATTCCTTTACTTTTTGTATTATACAGTTGTCAGCGCACTTCACAATGAAACAGTGGAGATGGAGGTATTTGTTAATTTAAAAACAACTGTGGTAGCAGAGGTACCAGAGTTAACAATGAAATAAGCAGTGAACTTAGTGAAATCACAAAACCTTTGCTTATGGTAGTGGAGTCAAGAGATAAGGGAGATCTAAAGCTTTAACGCTGTAGCAAGGTAAAGTAGCGGAGCACAAAAGGACTGGGGAAAGAGGAGAAGATGGAGAAGGCAAGAAGAATTAGCGCCAAGCACATACATTAAAAGCGCAGGTGAGGAGGGGGGATGGTGGGCAAGATGTACGTAGGCATTAAGAAAATTAAAAGCGACTTAGGCAGGTTTGGACTATTCCAATATTAAATGTGGTCTGCAGATGGGCCTGTGCCTTAAACAAAAGAAGATATTTGCTTTGAAAAAAGTTTCCCTTAAGCATCCGTTCTACAATTTAATCTTTTAATTCCCTGCTGGACCTACTTATTGCAGTGATGTTTGAGGTGCTTCTTGTAGCTGTCCTCCTGAAACAAAGTATCAGGGTTGCAGCTTGGCAACCAATCGGGATGCTGCAGCACCGGCTGGAGGCTCTGACATTTTACTTTCTTTCCTTTCCTCCCTCGAGGCACTGGTGCAGAAAGACCTGAAAACAAAATAATTTTCAGATGAACAATAAAATAAGCATACAAAAAAGTACCGGATAGCGAAATGGGACTATAGCAAGCGTAAACACAGTAGTATAAATATGAAGGTCACTTGCCAATATTAATATACAATATTTAAGCAAATTAAAATAAAGAAAATAAACTGAGCTGAAAGAATTTCAGAAAAACGAATATAAAACTTGTTCATAATAGATATAGGATCATAAAAAGTTAAATAGGTTGAGAAAAATAATCAAGTGGCTTCCAAAATATTTCATGTTTAATTGAAGAGTAGTTGGAACGGAGAAGTTAATCTGCCACCTTGACTTGCAAGGATTATCCAGGCCCACCACTTATGAGAACATGCAATATAACACCTTTCCAGTTAGAAGTTATGTAATTAATTGCTGAAAAAACTAAGAAATCATACAGTTTCGTATTTGCTGGAGATAAAGAAGAAATAGCTAAAGATTTACAAATAACAATAGATTATTAAATATTATAGGAAATGCTAATAATCTCACAAATCATAGGCCAGCCTTCAGTCCCAAAATTTAGATATAATAGAAAAACCATAAAACAATTGTTTCAATGATCCAGTATTGTCATTACAATGCCAATATAGCCAATCATTAGCTAAGCTGGCCTTAAAAACAGGAGTTCTTAAACAGTTGTTAGTAATAAACATATTTGACTGGTAGAGAGAGACAGGTTACCAACCAGATATATTTCATAACCACATCTGCTGCCATTGCTTGAGAAAGAGTAATTCAAATTATCTTTAACTGACTGCAAATTATAAAAAAATATTAAAAAGATCATTTTGTATAGACTTGAGAAGCAACATGACCAGATCCGGTTAATATATTTAAGCACAATTCAATTTCAGGAATCTTTGAAGTGGGTAAAGCATTTGGAAATAAAGGTGGTATACAGTTTCACATTAACTATATTTGGACATAGAAAAACTATAGTATCTCTGAGGATCAGCAAAAGGCTCGAAAGGTATTCCCTTGACTTATGTCAGCTAAATAAAGAATCTGTATCAATCCAAGAGGAGGTACAATATCTGACATTATGGGTTAATTTTATTGTCGGATTCAACCACAATGAAATGCTCTTAAAATATTTGATACCAGTATGATACAAACGACATAATTCAAAAGAGCTCTTTTCGTAGCTTTAGTAACAGAAGATTTTTTGAATCCTGTTTTTATTAGATATAGTCAAAATCGCAGGTAGGGGATGCGGGTAAGCAATATGTTCTTAAATAGTGAGCCACATAGGAATACTTATATTTATGTTCGATTTAAACTATACATAAACCATGTTTTATAATAAATGCAGTATGATAATTATAAAAAGCCTGGTAAGCCTAACCCACAATTATCTGTAGTACAGTTACGTTTAGAATAACTAATTTTGGGAAAAGTAATCACAATTTTAAAAAAGACATTGGATTTTTGTCCTTGTCCGGCGCTCCATTGCCTCCCAGCATATTACATTCATTACATACATACAGGCCTTACCTGAATGGTTAACCAAAGCTCGCATCTGGCCATCTTCTGTTGGAGTGATAAGGTCCCAGATGAAGCTTTTGATATTTTCATCCCCTCTGTAATGGTTAAGGCAGTAAACAAGGATCGTTCTGCAGATTGTTTCCACATCTTGTTCCATAAGCTGGCGCTTGAAACGGCCATGAGAGAGGATGTCTGTCCACCGGCCCCAACTAAATCAGAAAGAAAATAATACTTAGCAAATGTGGGGCTCTGGTTTTAAAGTACTTAATTTTTAGTCATTTCCATCTGTGTCTATTCATATTTTGTGAAAAAAAAAATCAAACCACAATTAAAGTATTTTCTCCTTTATTTTACCAATAAAGGTATATGTCCACTTTAATTCCTGATGGGTTTTTAGCAGCTTATGAAGCCATAAATCTGAATAACTCAATATTCAATACACTCACAAACGCAGGCACTGTAGTAAAAAAAATATGCTGATATGCAGCTGTTAAAAGCTTCGTTAGGAAACCTCAAACACCCCCCCCCCCCCACTTATTTTTAAACCTCCCTGCCTGTCAGTCCTCACAGCTACTGGCCGTCAAGACTGGCAGCATTGAGACTCTTTAAAAAGACAATTTTTCCGTATTTTTTCCATATTTAAAAGAACGACAACAAAATAGATGGGCTGCTGTCTATTATCAGCAAAAAACAGAACACTTAGAAGCCTACGTTCAAAATGTGCAACTCGATTTTAATCTCTTAAATTAGCACTAATGTCTAGGCCTGTAATCCAAGATGCACTTGGTAAATATCAGACACCCAGAACCAGTGGCTTATGAGGACTGCTGCACACTCCTACACATTATTTTTCTCCGGTGTATACCAGTGGCTTGACTAGAGCAGCATATCCGTTTAAAAGGTTATGCCATGCACCACCTTCAAGTCCTACTTCTTATCTGCAGAACTACACCACTTAGGTGGCAAAGACGTAAACATCTCCCAGCCATTAGCCTTTTACCATCTATTTCTAGGTGGCCCCTTATTACATTGCCCAGATTAAAAATTTAAGGCCGTACTAGTGTACATAAAGTTTCACTTAATGTCTGACATTAATCGAAATCAATATACTCTCTACTCTCAACAACCCAAGGATGTATTTCCAGTTCCTCTTAGGATAGGCAACGTGAACACGTATGCAATACACAGACTCCTTGCACATAACTATTACTCCATTAACTAATGTTGTCACCTTCAGGTTTGAGCTATAGCATTCCACCCGGAGAGCCACAAACGCGAGCTCCAGGAGATTCACCATAATCGTTTCAGTTCACTTCATCTTAAAAGTCCTACAGCCACTTCAAAAGACCAAGTCCTTGCACTGCTACACTTATCACATGCTGAGAACCCTGTATGGAAGCTCAATAACAAGACCACAAACAATCATAGCCCAGTGAAATAAACACAACACAATATCTAGCTCTACAGATAAAAATATCTTACCCATACACCAGCAGGTTCTTTTCGACTCTGAAGCACTCACTCCGTGCATAGCCATGTAACTTTTCCTGAGGCCTACGAGGCCTAGCACTTGGCTTTTCCTCAGATTCGCTTTCCAGATCTGAAAATTCCATTAACTCATCTTCTTTCACTGCGCTAAAGAGTCTAGTTTGCTTCCTTACACGCGGTGTATCTATAACCAGTGTATTCTAGCAAGGAATAAAAACATAAAACATGTGTTAACGTAAACTCTAACATACACTTGCAGTTCACTTTTTAAACACTCCCGACTTTACATTATATAGACATCAAGCCAAAGACTGTCAACTTAAATATGCCTCTCACCCGTCCACGGATGGCCTCCATGTCCAACTCTGCCTTCTTAGCCCATTTCTGCCAGAAATTTGGATCATCCAGCGAAATGTCAGTTCTGTTTCCAGATGAAACAAAGCTAGCCTGGAGCATTTGGAATTAAAGTACACGTAGTTAGGGGTCACTTCAGGTACACAGAGCACAACTACAACCTATTCACTCTAAGTGCACAGTTTGCCATCATAATGTATTCTGGCTACGTGAACAGTATTCATAATAGTCATAAAAGACACTTCCCAAACTCATGACTGCAGAAGACGGTCAAGGAGAAAGACTAACACTTTGAATAACAGTGGCCTGGTTCCTTGAGTGGTCTGGTCTTGGTAAAGGTGCAGTGCTTTCATTACATTAATAAAATTAAAAAGGAATACCATTTTTTGATTCGGTTCATATATTCTGAACATTTTTAACAGTAACAATTTCGTAACTTTCACAACACTTTTAGGCGAAACTCTAGATGAATGTATAAAGATGGTGCTGGTTGTCAGCTAATGTTAGTGTTGTTTGGCTTGAAAATTAAGCCAACTCAGGAAAACTTGGTTGTGATACAATTAAATCTTACTAAAAAGTCAGTTTTTCAGAAAACCCATAGTCAGATGTACAATGCTTTGGTTATACCAGCTAGAACCTAACTGAAGACATAGAAATGGTAGCTTGCTTACGTCAGAACAACACTACATTGATATCACAATTTTTATTTGATATAAATAAGGTTTAAGTATTGCTGAGTGTGACTAAAGTTCACCTTTGCAAAAGTGGATCCTTTGCCCTCTGACTCTATGGTGATCGTATGAGTTCTCCTCAGGAGGATTTGATCAATGTCCTCTTCACAGAACTTTGACCCTTCATCTTCTTCATCCATGAGGGCTCCATAGGCACCTTTTCGGAGAAGATCTTCTATCTCTTTCTTGGAAAGCTGCTGCACCTGGAAAATAAAGTAAAGATCAGGAAAGGTGCGAATAAAAGTTACTGGTCAAACTATATTGTCAAATAACAGACCTATGATGGTTGAACATATTGAGAAACGTCCTTTTGACTTGGCACAAGAGGACCTTTATCTCAAATACAAGGCTGCTGTCTAAGGCATTTTTCATTCTTCCGATAAAATGCAATTCACAGTAGTCAGTCTGAAAAAACTATTGATATTGTTCAACTTGAGTCAAGCTCCACAACACACCCATGACTTTATTTATCCTTACCCCATTTGTAGCATTCTCTCTCCCACTCATGGACTGTAGGACAGCTTTGTCAAGACCAAGCTTGAGACTAGCTTTGTCAAACATTTCCCTTTCATAGGAATTCCTGGTTATCAACCTGTAGATTTTCACAGACTTGCTCTGTCCTATTCTGTGGCATCGGGCTTGAGCCTGTATTAAAAATAAAAAAAAAGTACATAAAAAATATTAGAGCCATTCTAAACCTAAGGCACTTTACAATGTTTTTTTAGGCTTCCACAGGTATAGAAAAAGCACATGCAATTCAATCACCGTTAAAGGGTATACATGTAAAGGTGCAGAAAATTCAAATAATATTCAATACCACTTGAGTGCCTGAAGGGGGGCTCATGTGAGGTGAAGCCACAAATGGTCATACTGCCCTTGCCCACTGTCAAAAATAGTAAAAATTAGCATATTACTCTGATCTGAATATGTGGTTTATCTTTACTGTCCTTTAAAGTGTATTATCTACAAACAGATATTTTGGCCCGAAAATGCGATTTAGTGACCTGATGGACCTCAGATCAAAGACAGTCTGATAGGCTTTTAATTCACATGTACAAGTTGATTATTTATACACTGCAATTGTATATCATGTAGGAAGATACGACTTGCTTCTAACCATAAAATACTCATTGATTAGCGTAACTACACAGTTGGTAACACAAAGGTTATAAACACTGTTTTTGACTAGGCATTATTTTTACGGTTGGTGGTTTTGCAGTACTTCTTGTCGCAACCTTATTTTATGACCGCCGTTTAGGTATTCCAGGTGAGCTAGCCGGCTGATGAGCTATTACAGAGCTAATTTGTTTTGGGGTTTTACAATAAAGACCGAGAACATGAACTGTCCAGTCACGCCAGTCATTCTCCATCCAACCTCCCCACAGGGGGGCAAATGGGCCACCCACATATCAACATCATAGCATACCACAGCTGGTATACCCACCGTAGATGCATAGTCAACAGTTAATTACCCCATCCCAGAATTGATGCCAGCTCTCACACACCCTCTCAACTTTCCTGGGACATCCCCATGCTACATATATAGGCTATTCCCTGACACAACTAAGGTCCATCTCTGTTCACGTCTCCACTGTTGGAGCCTCAACCTGCTTCCACTGATGGGTGATATCTCTCTTCCCTATTACCAGGCCAAATCTCAACATTTTTCAGCATGTGTGAACCCTTAGTCCTCAACCACATTGAGAATGGCCATTTTTTGAGTAAGACAAACCGGAGGACAAGCACAACACTATGTGGATTCTATAGCATCCTGATATGGGCGGAGGACTGTACAATCCCAAATAGTGCGTAAGAAGTCACCCATTGTCACAGTGCATGGGAGGCAAGTAGGGTCCGCTGCCCAGTTCATACGCCAGTCGCTGTGGCGTTAGACTGATGCAGTGGCAGCACCAAATGGAATCAAGCCAAGCCTTGCAGTGACTGCACCTTCCTGGATCCTCAAAGCAATCGCCCATTTCAAATCATCCAATTGCCCAATATTATTTCCCATTTCTCCCTTAAGGCTGGGAAAGAGTAAGAAGTATGAAGTACCAGGCCCTTGTGTACATAGGATATCTGCCCCGATCAGGTAGAGGATAGACCGTCAACTTAGCTTGAAGGGGTTTGTATTCAGGACCGTCAGGGTAATCAGCCAAGTATGGTTGGAGGGTGTCACAGCTGCAAATATATAAAGAACTGGGAGCGTTCTAACCCAAAATAATCCTGTAGTTCTTCAAATGTCTTGAACCCTGTGCCCCTGAAGACATTTCTCAAGGAGGGAACACCCAATAAGTACCAACCACAAAAGCCCTCCAGTGCCGCCACCTCCTGCAGTAAGGTGCCACACCATAAAGGAACTTCACCAATTAACCTATCCTCCCATTGAATGCCTCCAAGTGTTGATTTCCAGATTGTCAATGCCGATGAAGTCAGAGGTAGAGCATAAGATGGCATTTAGCCCCCACATATAGTGAAGAGGGACATAGTTAACCACGATCCAGTGTTAGAGTTTATATGCCGGGTCATCCGCCGAGCCATAAATCCAGTCGTTGATAACCAATAAATGAAAGGCCCTGGGGTACAAACTTATGTCTAACCACTACCATCTCCTTATCATAGATCGATTTACAACTTTAGACAAATGCAACCCACTGGGGTCCACCACCCCATATAAATAAAGATAGAACAGAGTTAAACAATGCTAAGTTCGCTTTAGATAGATTGTAAGGGCAGTTCTGCAATTTATATAATAGTCATGGAAGACTAATCATTTTCAATAGCACAATGCGCACCAGCAAAGACCATGGTAATGAAGACCAGCGCTGTACATCGCTCTGCGTCATGGCCAGCAAAGAGACAAGGTTTTCAGATCCAGCCACAGCCAACATGGCTCAGGTATTAACTCCTAGGCAGAGGAAACCAGTTTCCGTCGCCATCATTTCTGTCTGGCATACC
Source organism: Triturus cristatus (assembly GCF_964204655.1). Lineage (NCBI taxonomy): Eukaryota > Metazoa > Chordata > Amphibia > Caudata > Salamandridae > Triturus > Triturus cristatus. The sequence goes on from NC_140587.1 coordinate 618,243,723, forward strand.
CACTCCACTGTGTGGTCTGTTAGCCTGATTGGGAATAATCCTGTATTGAACCAATAAACCTGGAGTGCCGAATGGAGTCCGAAAGGTGTTATGGATCTCAATAACAACTGGTCCACAGATAGAGGAATTGGAATAGAGGGATACCAGGCCCTCTTATGTATCGGACCACTGAATACCCCGGATACGAGAATCAATTTGGATAATCTGTGCCAAGGGCTCATTTGCAAGTGCAAACAATAGGGGTGACAAAAGGCACTCAAGCCAAATCCTCTTTTCAATCAGGAATGAAGCAAACAGGTTTCCCCCTACTCTCAAGCAAGGTCTGCCATTTAGCAATCATACATATGCAAACATTAAAGGCCAAAGCCCATATGTTCTAACAAGTGGAACATGCAAGTCCACAATACAAAAAGGCCTTCTCGAAGTCCAAGAGCATAACAGCTAAGGGTCTCCAAAGCTGGGAAGCAACTGCAAATGCATGGTCTAACCTGCGCATATTGTGTCTCGATCTACAGGACATGAAGCCACATTGATGACTGGGAAAAGTTGCAGCACAAGAATATTTGCTAGTATTTGAACGTTCCAGTTAATCAACAAGATAGGTCTGTAGGGCGACCAAAGATAAGAGGGACGGTCCCCTTTTGGGATGGTGACTATATGCAACTCCTCTAGGAACTCAGAGAGGGCAAACCAGTATCTCAAGCCTCGTTATAAGGTTCCAACAGAGGCTGCTTTAATATACGAGATTGGCAGCTAAAGAACTCCACTGGTAATCTGTTGGTGCCTGGACTTTTCCTGTGGACAGCTGAGATAGGGCCTCAGCAATCTTATCTACATTGTCATACCCATCAAGAGTATGACGTTGAGTAGTGGTCAGGTGCGGTAGCCGAATGGATAAAACCGGTGAGGAGTCCCACAGCCATGCATTAAGATAGCTGAGTGCACTCCTTGTTTTATCACGTTAATGTTGTCTTCAGTTTATTTGGTTTTAGCGTGCGTCCAGAGTCCGTGGTACGCCCTCCTACTACGTGAAAAAATTATGAACATATGAATGTGGGAGCGTCACGTTGCTCCCATCCCGGAAGCACTGCTCATATTGCCCATTGCAATGAATGAACCACAATTAAATTAGTTGTTTTTCCTTTATTCAAATTACTCCAATGTTTTCAATATTTCATTCCGTTTCATTCTGTCACATGAAAAGCCATTTTATGTATCTTTAATTCTAATGCAGTAGGCGTGTCCATCCGGACCTCTTTCTTCTAAAGCAGGAACTATACATAATTCATCCTCAATAGTGAATAGTTTTCAATGCATTTCGGGCCATATTTTTTGCCCTTCGTCAGGGAATCACTACAAATGTAAATAACAGAAATTAAACTGTATGTTTACACGAACAAAAATTGTACTGGCTCAGAAGTCACTCATTATGTATTCGTTTTCTTAAAAATGCTTAAATCAGCGTATTCCCTCTAGCTGATCAACATAAATGAAATAACTCTCCCTCCTTTTTTTTAGAACACCAATTTGTAATAAAACACTAAACTGTTAATCCCACTACTTAGATTCAATTGTTCTATGGTGCCCCTCAAAACCAGCCTTGTAGAACTCCCCTCATACCTGTCATGCGTATAATGGCCTCATTCCTAGTTTGTTGAACTGTCTAACTAATCTCTAACACCTGCTTTTCTTTTAACCACGTTAACCATGACTCCTCCCCCGTTTATTCATTGGTCATACCCGTTTTACTACAAGACCCATAATTAACCTCGATGAATTAACGTTACATTAGACCTTTCACCAACTAGATTACTCCGCCCACCCTTACGATGTTAATAACTACGCCATTTCATTAGATGTATAATTGAGCATATCTCAAATTATGTACATTTGTTCTACAATGCAAAAACTGAAAACAGAAGGTGAAAACATATGCTGTTCAATATAACGACATTCCATCCACCATGTCCGTTATTTTGGGAGCAGTTCAAATTAACTCCCTCTTGAGAGGAGAAATGGTTTGACATGTGACCATCCGATTTCTTTTTCTTTTTCCTTTGTAAACGTGGGTGCAACTTCGAAGTAGGGCTGAAAAAAATTGTCGATATGGCCTCAGCAATCTTATCTACATTGTCATACCCATCAAGAATATGGCGTTGAGTAGTGGTCAGGTGCGGTAGCCGAATGGATAAAAAAAAAAGGTGAGGAGTCCCACAGCCAAACAGGTCTGAACATTTGAATAGTGAGGCATAATAGGCAGCAAATGCATCTGCTATTCCCTCAGGGGTTGTGCGACAGCCGATTCATCCCCATACATGTCATGTGGTTAGGGGTAACAGTACGTGGGCTAAATCAATGAAGCAGCTTTTGCCCGTTTAGCTGCCATGGTCAAAGCTGGCTTTGAGATGCCTGCCAGATCTTCAAAGCCTCACCAATATGTATTTGTTTGAATGCTGAGGCAAGTGTGCACATGTGACACGTCTCCAGAGGCCTCTCTCCCATTATCACTTTCTGCAGTCCATACAGCTTGTTCGAGAGTACTGGTCGCGCACAAGCGTTCTTGTTTCTTGTGAACTAGTTTCGAGATCACAGTAACCTGTGTCACTGCTCCAAACGCTTCCCACAGTGTTGCTGTGGATGGCATGGACATTCTGAATTTATACGGCGAGCGCTGCGGGGGAGCGAGCGTGAAACCTTGCCCTCCTGGACAAGGCCAGCACCCTCCCCAGCAGCTCAGCCGCTCTGCGCCAGCACAAGAGTCCTCCCGTCGTTCGGGGTTCGAGCATGCTGCTCGTCAGGTCCCGCTCGTTGCCGGCTCTGTGTCAGTTTTTTCCTCTCTGCATCCCTGCTGCCCCTGCTTTGCCCGCACTGTTCCTTTGTCTCTGGGCTATTTTTAGTTGAATTCCACTCGAGTCAGACTCATTCTTGGCTCCTCGCCACTGTTACCTAGTGTTTTTTTACCCCCTCTGCCTGCTTTCCCACCGCAGCTGCACCTGCGGCCCCGCCCCCTACTCAGCCCCGCTCCCGCCTCCCGACCTCTGCTCCCACCCCCACTTTATATGGCGACCACTGTGCGGCGCGCTAAAGGCAAGCCCATCTGCGCCAGTCTGCACCTGGACTGCGCCCAGCACCAGACCCCCCTGGCCCCCGCAACCACCACAGGATCCATCATCGCTACGACGCAAACACCCTCCACGCACTCAAGCCGGATGGACTTCCACCTGCTTCCAGGCCACCCCGAGGCTCACCCACGGACCCTTCACCTGCCGAAACTGCAGCTACACTAGCCACCGCACTCCTGCACGTCCTGCCCATCCCAACACTGCAGGCCACAACCACCTCAGCTGCGTACTACTAAACACCCGCTCAGTCCACAAGCATGCCGTCGAACTCTGGGACCTGCTCGACTCCTCCGCTCCGGACATCGCCCTGTTGGCAGAGACCTGGATGAACACCTCTTAGTCGCCTGACATAGCCATCCCGGACAGCTACAAGATCACCCGCAGGGACCGAAACAACAACAAACCAGGAGGAGGAATAGCCATTGTCCACAGGAACACCATCAGGATCTCAACGAACACCGAAGACTCCCTCAGCATGGCCGAACACCTACACTGCCAGATCCACGCCAATCACAACACCAACCTCAGAGGAACACTCGTCTACAGACCCCCGGGACCCCGACCACATTTCAGCAAATCCATCGCCGACCTCATCAGCACACACGCCCTCGCCTCCACAGAATACATCCTCCTCGGAGACCTGAACTTCCACCTCGAGAACGCCAACAACAGCAACTCCACTACGTTTTTCGACAAACTCAGACTCAACTCGTCACGACACCCACCCTCTCCGCCGGTCACGCGCTCGACCCCATCTTCTCCGCCAGTGACCACGTCACCGTCAGCCTCACCACCGAACTCCACTGGACGGACCACCACTGCATCCACTTCTCCTTCAAGAGAAACACCGCACACAACTAACCGCAACGTATCCCGCACCGCAGCTGGAAAAAAGTTACCGAAGACCAGCTCACCACCACACTCGCCCGAGGACCTCCACCCGAGCCCTCCGATACGGACACAGCAGCCAACAACTTCAAACAATGGATCGACGACTGCACAAACACCCTCACCCCGATCAGGAAACCCTCCAACAGGTGCACCGACACGAGAGCCATCTGGTTCAACGACGACTTCCAAAACTCCAAGCACACCTGTAGAAGACTCGAGAACATTGGCGCAATGACCAGACATCAGACAACTACGCAGCCCTCATGAACGCCAGAAGCAAACACCACCAACTCATCCAATCCACCAAAAGAACTTCCTTCAAAGAACGCATCGACAACAACGCACACAACAGCAAAGAGCTCTTCAACATTGTGAAAGAACTCGCCACCCCCAGCTCCTGCTCCAATGACATACCGCCATCACAAGATCTCTGCGACTCCCTGGCTACCTTCTTCCACCGCAAGATCACAAACATCCACAACAAGCAAGGCTTTGCTTAGGTGCGAATGGAATGACTGAGCAGAAAACTATAGGGGGGCTCCAGAGACACCCCGCGACTTAGAGACACCTCCCACACGATCCAAAATTACCCGGTCCACCTTGAATGGGAGGCAAACATGGATCAGGCATGCCACTTACCTCAATCCCTGGTGGACACCTGCATGGTAAGCAACATCATACCCAATACCGCGGCAAGCAGTGACAGTGTTTTGCCAAGAGATGGTTTTCTTGGAATTGGAGCATATCTACACCTAATTGTTTGATCTGGCGAAGGATGGCACCTCGCTTCACCTCATTAAGGATACCTTTGATGTTCCATGTGAGGCAGCGGATTGGGGTGGAATTATCCCAAGAAGCCATAACCGGAGGTTTAGTAGAAAGGTGTGGTGGCAGACTGCCCTTGGATTAGGCCGTAGTAAAGCCATGACATAAGCACGTTACATTATAACATATCAAACATTGCCCCCTGCCCTCCCTAAACTTCAAACTGCAAAGTATCTGTGTCCTGTAACTAAGGACAAAGCCCCCATTCTAGGAGGAGTAAGAATCCCCCCCCCCCCCCCCCCCAAAGTCTGGAGAAGCTCAACAAAACATTCAGGAAAAAAAGAAGAACACATTAATGCCACCAAACACATGAAACAAAACATAAGAAAAAGAATTGCGAGGTCAGCAGCCAGGGACCACAAGATCATAGATACAGGGCAATGAGGAGATGCTAAACATATGGCAGTACTCATAAATGAACCAGTGACTCAAGAAGATAACCCCAGGTGGATACCCATCACCACAAAGCAATGATGTGGTGATATAGTGATGAGAAACGAGTCTGAGTGCCAAAGCCCCAGCGGAGGTGGTCATAAGGCCGCTGCCAGGATCAGACGGGGGAGGTATCCAGTTGAAATCTTGAGTTGGGTGAAGGTGGAACACTCATCAGAGTGAGTGAGAAATCGTTCAGAAGACTGTTTCATTCACCTGATTTCCAAGCATCAAGGCCATCCGAACCGTGATCATCCGAGGGTTAGAGCACCGATAGGATCACCTACACCATTGAATATCAGGACTAGGCGTGCCACGAAGGAGTTATTGTCTGAAACTGCAGCCTGCCTTACCAGTACAGGCCTCTCCTCTACCCACTGCCAGACAAGCTCCGGGGTGTCAAACAAATTGGATTGAGCGATGACCTTCTGTTTCGTGGAAGAGAGTAGCATGGATTGCAGTCCCATGCTCCTCAGTTTTGGTATGACAGAGTCAAAAGTTTTCCGCAGCTTCTAAACGTCCTCATATAATCCTGAAATACCATGATGGTATAGGAGTCACATTACATTGCACCCTTTGTTAGTACTGTGTGAAGGACCAGGTCTCGCCTCAGTAGTTTAAAAACCTGGCAATCGATGGTCTGGCGGAAGCCCTGGGGGTGACCTTGACCCTAGGGCTCGATGGAGCTGTTCCAAAAGGACATAGCTGTATAGCGCCTGCAAGGGCACAAAGGAGTCCAGCTTAGTTGTTAGTACACATCCTGGATCAGATCCCTTAAATTCATATGGTAATACCAACCACCTAAAGTTGTTCTGCCGGGATTTGTCCCAGTGCTTCCTCACCTCGCAGACAGGGGTCTCTGGATTCAGCTGACAACGGTGTCAAAGTATTTTAGTTCCCAAACTGTCTCATCAAGCGGAGATATCATTCCCCCCAGTTCAGTGACCCTCACAGCAAAGACGCATCAGATCGTACCTCACCAATTTGGTTTTGAGGGAGGTCTTAGATTCATTTATGGTTTGTAGTATAATTGCAGTAGAGTCCTGTAAGGTATTAGTGGATGCTACACCATCCGCACCAGTGTCTCTCTGTAAGATATCAGTGGTCAGACATGCTGTGTATTTGTCCATTTTATGAAGTAGGGAGGGTGCAACAGGCTTATGTGACCAACCTCCACGAGGGTCCAGGACGCAGATCACATGTAGGGGGAAGGGGAGGAGGATCCAGAATCTAGAGTATAATGTGGCCCTCACGTAGCTCTACAGAAAAACAAAATAATCACATCTACTTCCGTTCCAAGTCTAAGAAGGGGTTGCCCCCCCGTCCCCCTCCACAAGATCAGATCCGTGCCCCCAGTCATTAAGGGCCTCCTTTCGATGTCAGGTGGCCACCAACAAGTCCCTTTCATAGCCGGGATGTCAGGACAGCCGCATGGGCCACACCACAGAGAGCAGAGGAAGTTGGCTGGGAACCACGCACACCACAGCTTTCTGCTGCCCAGGATAGAAGAGTAGAGAATGTAGGCCCGATTGTCAATTCTCCCCAGGCAGGCCTCTAGGACCGTTTGCTTGTTTCCCTCGCGTTGAGTCCCAACAGCACACTTGGGTACACGGCCCGTTTTCTGCAAGGAGGATGAGTCCTGTCTCCACCACAAGACCAGGTGAGAAGCATCACCAGGGTGAAAATGCACTGTGCACTCTTCAGCGCAGTAACCTACCAAGCGCTTCTGCCTTCTTAAAAGATACGGCAGTGGGTAGCTTCAAGACCTCCTAAGTTACTCGTGCTCTCATTCGCAGAGTCCGGACACTGGGGGCCGCCTGTGCTACCAGAGGTGGATCTAAGCTATCGAACGCGGAGCCGTTGGGTGAATATAGCAGCATACACGGGCCACGGGTGGTGCAGTCCTAAAAAGGGCCCGCCATAATGTCTGCTAAGCCACATTCCCCTAACAGAGCTAATCTGATTGACCATTCCTCCACTTTGTTTACAGTTCAGGAAACGAGAAAGCAATGCTGTTGGAAGAAAATGAATTTATTTATTGGTGAGAAAAGTCCCTTTCTAAAGAGGCACCTGTTGCTTGGGATCAGGGTACCTATGAGTATGGTATTCTCTCAAACAGTTGTCTCAGAACCTCACAAATGACCAGAAAATCTGACCTCATAGGCCACATTGCATTATCTTCATCTACTCCTATGACCCCACAGAACCAAAATGCCAACTTGGTATGCAGTTTCTGGTGTGTAATAACACGGCAAATGTTAAGTATAATTCCACTTAGGAGCCCTAAAGATACCACATATCAATAATGGTTCTATAAAATATGAGGAAATCAGCTGTGCTCCTGTTTGATATGTTAGGGTACCCAGACGATGACTGACTGGCCTCTCCCACCCACTCTTCTCACTCCTGCTGCTTTGTGACCGAATCTCCCACCATAGTTCTCTTTTTTGGTCCCAGCCCTCCCCTATCCTGTCCTCTCCTCTGCACACCTGAGAAGTTGGATTGTACTCTTCTCACTGAGTGGCACTGCATAGAGGATATGACGCGTAAGATATATTTATATGCTACTTAAGGTACATTTCAGTCAAGATGGTCAGTAACAATTAATATTAAGTGTGAGGTACAATCTTTCAGCAGATGCTCAATGTTTGCATCTTAAGCAAAATAAATTAATACATGCTTACATCTCTACCTCTTCATTCGCTATAAGAAGTAGGGGCTGTAGGACTTCATGCTATAAATTGTTACAGTAGTAGGCAGATATCAATATGGAGGAATTACTGTACGGATATTATAGAAAAAAAAAACACAGATGACAACTTTTTGGTAAATACATGGATGACCCAGAAACAATCAAGTCAATTTAAAAATGTTGTGTGTATCTGGCAGGCAGTACCGAAGGCGTACCTTACTATGTTAATCTTACCTGTGTCTATACTGTCTGAAATAACCAATCGCCTCCAAACAAAATTTAGTTTATAGGGTGACTTACCATCTCCAGTTACTTTATCTTACCGATTGTTTTTGTGACTCGCTAAACTATATCAACTGTTAAGTATTTTATAAGCAAGCACCTGCATAGACCACCTTTTAGTAACCTAGAACTCTGAACTTAATCGAAAGGTAAGGACAAGGGAGAATGGTAAAGGGACTAATTATTTACCTGTAGATCGTTCTGAGGGTTCCAATCTGAATCAAAAATGATGCAGGTATCAGCAGCAGTCAGATTAATGCCCAAGCCTCCTGCTCTTGTACACAGCAGAAAGACGAATCTATCGGAATCTGGCTTTGAAAACCTGTCAATAGCTGCCTGTCGAAGATTACCCCTTACTCTCCCATCAATTCGTTCGTAAGGGTATCTGCAACAAATTAACAAAAGCATTAACAATTTTGAACATACGTTTTAATTAGCAAGCTCAATGTATGCGCACATACCTCCGTTTTAATTTGTCAAACATTACAGACTGTTCGGAAATCACAATCGGAATGAACAATCATTGCATCCACAGTTGAAGCAATGCACCAACAATACATACTTTCACTTCTGTTTTTATAGCAAACGGCAGTATGGTGCATTGTACGCAAACGTTCACAAAATATGCAGAGTGGAAGGCCTGGGCAAGCAAACAAACAATCAAATAATGGATTACAGCATAAACGTTTTAGTGTTTTACAGGCCATGTACCATAAACCTTATATTTATCAACGCAATATATCTCCGTTCAAGAACATTTCGGAGTAAGGTTTGCCTATGACTTAAAATTATTTGGACATTTAAATATCAATATATGCACTCGATAAAAAAACACTTATTTCAAAGGCTCTCACCAGTCATCAAAACATAAAAACATAGGAAAGGCAGACCAAAATGAAAAAGCAAAAACGAAGTATCTGGGTGTGTATTGCTGTGCATACCTTCTTTGAATGAGGTAGTCTTCCAGTATGTCCAGGCAACGCACCATCTGGGAGAAGATAAGCACCCTGTGGCCACCAGCCTTCAGCTTTGGCAGCAGCTTGTCAATCAGTACGAGCTTGCCAGCACCCTGGATCATTGCCTGGAGCGGAAAATCTGGAGTGTCAACGCCATGTGCTTCTCGAAATTCTTCCAAAATTTTCTCTTCAGCACCTGGAAAGATTGGAGCACTTGGATTGAATACTGAAAGCTTTTTAGTATTATTTTTTAATCATAAAAACTATGAATGTGCATTACGCTGGAGACATTTTAAGAATTCTTTCGATTCTTATATGCTTTCTTGTGATAGTACAAAGTAACCATTCACCTTATCTGTAAATGGCACCTTCCAATCAAAATATTTAATTACAAATAACTTTATTTAAAGAGCAATTGCCTTTAATTACCGATTACCACAAATTACCCATGCGTAACGATTTTCAGGGCGCTGTAGAAGTTGCATGTGGAGCCTTAAAATTAGTAATAACACTCTTGTTTTCGTATCTTGAATCACTGAATTCTCTAAGGCAGCTTTTCTCACAACAGCGAAGACAGTCTGACAAATTTATACTCTTGACTTCATTCACGCAGGGTGTGGAGGAGAATGGATATTGGTGCTACTGCAATCGAAACCGCTTTTTCCCAAACCTCTTTGGTTTTGTGCTCAGACAGTTTCTGAAAGATGCACAGCACTATGTTAAGGGTGACAGACTCTGGCTAACAGTAGTGGCGGAGTTGAGAGGAAATATGAGGAGAAATAATAGCAGGACCTACTAAACAAATATTGAACAAAATTATAAATACGTTCAACATCCATACACTTACATTAAGTCAACCTATTTTGAGTAAAGCTTCTGCTTATCCTTACAGCTTCTAATCGGGACCAGTTCTATATTTCTGATTCTGCTTTGTATATACAGAAAGCAAAATACCAGTGTTATTCCTTAGAACAGCAATCCCGTCGTTTTCCATTTTTGTGTTTAACCATGCCACCATTTAATTTGTCTTTTCAGGAATCTAAGGTATAAAATGATGTTACTGTGTAGGGAGACTGCTTTCAAACTGGAAGACAAAAGATTCTTAATGAACAAATTCCTACCTTAATTAGGCTAGGTTCACCGGCTCAAGAGCATTGATCCTTCAACCATTAGACCATCATTGGATCTTTATCTCATAGTATGCCCCCCGTTTAGTCTGCTATGTACCTGCTTATTGTATTACTATTTGTATTACTCTCCTTTGACCCATGCGTTATGTGATTATTCTTGCTTTTATTCCTACTTAATGTCGATATTGTATGCGTCACCCTCCTTCCATCCTTCTTGTAAAGCGCTCCGATATCCTTCGGGATCTTGTTCGCGCTATATAAAACTTTATCAATAAATAAGAGGAGATTAAGGCATGGACCAATGTTCTAACAACAAGGACAAACAGAATTGTGCGGTTATTCCTAGAAAGATGGTCCCACATGCTTGGATACGAACGTCGTGTAGTTGAGATGGAACAACAGTTTTCCATTCAGTTTACGCTATCTAGGAGTGGCTTGCATTTCTCTTCCACAGTGGGGACAATATGACCATTATTTAGATTGATTTAAGTCTGCATTGTACCACATTTAATATTAATAAATATACAACAGCAAAAAAATCTCAAGGCCCTATCAAGTCTACAGCCTTTGATTTTATATTTAAAAAAAACATTGCAACTTAGTCTCCAACTTCTGCCCAAATACAACTGGCCTTTCTGTGTCAGGAACCAGGGATCATCACCGAGTGCACTGATCACAGATCATGAATACCACCAAATGTGATGAGCACTCTTTAACCTCATACACTAGGTAAGGTAGCACCTTTCAAATAAGACGGACAACCTGGAAATGAATGGCAAATAACTTGCACTGGGGACATGGTTACATTTCCTACTTCAAAATCTTTTTAGGTTTTGCCTAGGCAGTGCTTGCGCGGTATCTTCGAGACATTTTGTATTCAGGTATGGACTTGAAGCTTCACCTATTTTCTGTCTATCTTTTCATTTGGCTCCCGTTATTGTCATTTCTAATTGGTGGCTTTTGATTCGTAAACAGGCTTAGTAGTCCCTCCTTTTCTCCATTTGCAACTTCCCATGAGGACTGACCCTCTTACGTGTGCTGTTACTCTGCATGTTTTATTTCAGTCTGTGAGCACTATCTTACTAATGATTTTATCCTACCTGCTGCTGCAGGTAGGACAAGCTCTCTCGCTTCATCCTGCACACGCCTTCATCTTTAACAATCCGTAAGTTTCAAAACCAGGAAGTTGTATGCTCGCTGAAAGAGGCAAAATTACCCGAAAACACTAAGAAGGCAGACCTGTGAGACCCCATACGCTGGGAGTACCACGCATGACAAATATGTAATTCCTTTAGTGCACCGAATCAAGAAAAAAAGCACAGCTCTGAAGAACTTGAGCCACCAGTCTTCACACTGCAGCTGACAGTGACATGGACAAACCTGACAAACGTGAATGTTTTTATTATCTCCCTTGGCTCAACCACCAAGGCCCTCATAACATATAGGGTTAATTTTTCCAGTTTGCACCATGGCGCAACTTTTAATAGGTGTGCCGTGAGCAAACGAGGAAAGTGCACCCTACAACTGAGAATGTGCTTTCCTAAGGGCAGTAGTGAACTTGTGCTGCCCTGGAAGTAGCACATTCATGTGATACAGTGCGGCCGTTTCAAAATCGCTCCCTGTTTCACTGTGCAGGCAGCAACCTACCTACACTTTGAGGAGGGATTATAGATCCCTCTGCAGGCGGTTGCATGGGACCTCTTTTCCCCCTCCAGAGGGCTGCTATGATCGGGCGCAGTGACTGTGCGCCTTCTGACAGCTTCTTTGTCTTTGCTCCTCTGCCTATAATATAGCACAGGTGCAGAGGCAATGACATTCCTTTATTTGATGGGGCCACACCCCCATGCAAATAAGGGAATGACCTCTTGAGATAGTGGTGATGCTACATGTATGCCTACACTATCCATATTACAGAAGGGGCCTTCTGCAATACCAAAGTGCCCTAAGAGTGAACATAGAAATATGGCCCTAGCTCTGCTTCCTTGGCATTTGGATTTTTCAATACACTGCTCTGGTTTGAAAGTTGTGCTTGTTACCTAACCCAGACTCTTAAAAAACAGAGGAGGACAGACATGAAAGAATCATCAAAGACTGTAGAGTGTCAACTGCTGTTAATTACAAGGAGCAAATTCTGCTGCCAGTGGCAGCTCTTCCAAGTATTTGGTCTTCATGTTTTCCTACGCAAATGCCTTAAGCTTTTCACCGTAACCACGGAACCATCAGACCATAGTTAGGCAGGCTGATACTGACACAAAGGAGTGCCGAAATAATGAATAAATGAAGGTCAATAAAAGGAAGAAAGAGTGAAGTTGTTACTCATTTCGCCAACTAAAACAGCAGCTGCCAAGAAATAGTTCCTTACAGTCCCCCCTACCTGCCAGTGAAATAGAATGGGGACATTTTTGGCGACAGTCATTCAATGATAAGTCACTATTTTTTACTGTGCCTGAAAATCGGTTATAGTATAGTTGCCTTCCCCCACACCCGTACCTTGAGAACACTATGTATTTAACTATCCAAAGTGAGCTTTCCACCTAAATAGAGAGGAGTCTATCATTACTCTCCGAGAGGATAGAGTCATTGAAATCCAACACTTTTTATCATGTTTTCTTTATTAATCTCCAATGGGAAAGAATAAAGTTGCCATCAACCACATCTATTTGCTCTTCCAGTTCTCTGAGTAAGGACTTCACTAGTCCGCTCTGAACTCCTACAGAGTTCTCCTATGTAGTGTTGAATTGGAGACTATTATGAGACACAAAGACATTGACCAAACGAGAGATGCAAACCGTTATACAGTTGGAAGAGACTTAATGTGCAGAGATCAACACTTCTTAAAAGGAAAACCATCTGAACAAAACGCTTTTGCCAGGTTTAAGTGCATTAATGATTACAAGCAGTGCCATCTCTGCCCTGGAGAAGCCATCTAAGTTTGATTGGCATGCGGAAGTGTTGAATTTGCTGTTAAATTAGAAGTGGTACTTGCTTTGTCCACTAGTTTTAAGTCAAAGGTGGGGATGTGTTCAGCTAGCTCTTCCTTCATACAAGGAAGTATTTTCAATAAATGCTTTGTTCTTGCGAGGCCTAATCGTTTGATTGTATGGAAAAAAGTTACTTACCTGTAAACTCAGGTTCTCCAGCATTGGCATCTTTCATAGAGTCGCATGCTTGAATTATTTCCCGTTGCTAGACTGGAATCCCTTGGTAAGTGTTGCTATAGCCTTACACTCCATAATAGTGACAAATTTCCCATAAATCTATTCACATTATTATAAATGATTCGACTACAAGCAATCAGAGACCAGCACCCTCAGATGCGATGCTGCCAGAAGCTTCCATTTGTCAGATTTTTCTAGCTCGTTACAAAAATAGAAGATAACCTCATGACATGGAAAGGAGGGAGGGTCGCATGTGCATCTATGAAAGATGATGATGCTGGAGAACTGGAATCTCATAGATTCACATGCTTGAATTATGATTATCATTACAGTTCGCAATAAAACGGTGGATGGCAGATATGAGGCTGAACGTATTTAAAAAGGTTCCGGAGCAGAGCCCTTCCCACTACTACATCCTTGTTGACATCTACGTAAATGCAATAATGCTTGGTGAAAGCATGCACAGTTCTCCGTGTGGCAGTCTTGCAAATGGCTTTTGAAGGATGTCCTGCAAAAAAGGCCATAGTGGCTGCAGTCGTTCTTGTGGAATGAGCTCCTACTTCTTATAGTCTTATTCATTAGGACATAAGATTTCATAATGCTGGAAACTATCCGTTTTGCTAGCTTCTTTTTCGCAACAGGACCTCCCCTTTATTTATTGTTCCATACGCAACAAACGCTCTGTTTTATGGAAGGGCTTTGTGGCCTATAAATACAATTTTAGATAGGTTATGACAACCAATAAATTTAAGGATATTTCTGCTTCAGTCTTTGCATCTGAAAAGAATGTGGGTTGTACTATTTTTGGTCTAAAATGAAATAAGGAAGGTACCTTCGGAATGAGTTTTGGATTGTTCAAAAGCTTCTTGCATCTAAGCTATCAGTACTTTATTAAATTGCCATTCAGGAGCCAATTTTGGTGATTGGGGTCGAAGAGGAGGAGAAAACCTAAAGAGCTCTTTCATAAATTCTTTAACTATTTGCTGGAAAAATAATGACAACTTGTTTGGCTTTCTCAAGAATCTAGAAATTGCAGCAAAATATACTTTGATTGAGAAAACCATCCTTAGCCAGATTTAATATGTATGGCAAATATTTGTAAGGCCACAGCTGTAATGGTCTAGCTTTTGCCTTCTAGCCCATGTAACAAAATATTCCCACTTTGCATTATAGGTTTAGACTGACAAATGTGTGCTTCCAGCATTCAGAACTTTTTACAATTTAATGGAAGCTGAAAATAACAATTCTATGCCCTGGTGCATCATGCTGGCAATTTTAGAGATTAAGGGTAGTGGCATAAGATTGTTAAGTCACCTTGACAGCACGCATAGCTTGAACTGGATCCATGTTTGTGCTGACATGCTCCACAGATCTGCGTACAAACACTTTCGAGACCCTTCAGGATTTATCAAAATGGTTATGCAGTGTTCCATTTTTAACTTGCAAAATACTTTTGGTATCAGTGGAAGCAAAAGAGACAAAGTAATATGCTAGAGTCTAACATACTGCTTTATGTTTTTTCAAAATAAAACTAAACTTTAAAAATCACTCATTTTACGGTTAAAATAAAAAATTCTATTTTTGCTTGTTTTTGTTTATGAATTAGAGAAAATATTTGATGATTTGTCTATTTGTTTGCTGTATACTAGGCTCTGCATTTTCCTTTTTGGTTTAAGTCGTAGAAATTGCTTAGGGGTGGGTCCCTGGCTACCAACAGTGATTCAGTAGGGGTCCAAAAAAGTCAAAAGGTTAATAACTGCTGTTCACGATGGTTGTGCTGTTAAATGCACGATTTAGGTAAGGGTATTGGGAAGCATTCATGAGACAGCTGTAAGGTAGACCAAGAAATGCTGCGGTGCAGGCACTTGCTGACAAACAAAATAGAAAACCTAAACCAGCATGGAAGCTTCCTGTGCTGTTCTTGGAAAAGGAAAAGGAAGAAAGGTATGCAAGCCAGGGACAATGAGAATCTATTTAGCTTTCAATTTCACAGTCTCCTGTAGGAGCGGAATTAGCATAAAGTTGGGACAATCTATCAAAACGGCATTCGCCTTAGAAGACAGCTATGGCAATTCAACATGTAGTCCCGGCTCTGTGCATTTATCCACAATTACAAAAAGGCTGATGTCCAGGGACTCATCTGAACCTCCTGGTCTGCCCTGGTGCTTCCAAGTCCAAGCAAAAGAATTACACTGATCTGGAAACTGAACAATGAGCTAGAAACAAATTAACACTTCCTGTGAACGCTCTGTGTTTAGACCCTCCCAGTTTACGTAAAACAAGGGACTGCTTGATATTACCAAGGGCAGGAATGCATCGAAAGCCAAATGGAAACTCCATCAGTTCCAGCACATGTATGTGGTGCAATCTGGATTTCAATACTATAAAGATACAAGATGCAATGGTGGCCATGCGAGCAGAAACAACTGCCACTTACAGAATTTCCTGATGTGGATGACATTTGTGTACCGTGAAAGGTAGAGGTGTATAGACCCCCATGCTGGATAACATACTGATGTTAGTGCCGATTTGCTATAAATGTGTAAGCCCAAATCCGATAAATTTGAATTATTTGAGACTTGCACAGCCTTCTAGTTAAAGTGTTCCTCAAGCAAAGAATTGTCCAAATATGATTAAAACATTTGAAAATTCACATCGGCTGCTAAAGAGGCCAGGCACTTGGAAAATTGTGAAGGTCAACTTTAGGTCATTAGCCAGGGATCTGTATTGATAGCATATGTTACTACTTTGATTTCGAGTGAGGGAACCCCAATGTGTCTTTTACCTCAAATTGAAGTTTTGTGTTGCAAGTCCATGGTGCATATCAAGTCAGGTGTTGTAAATAGGAGTAAATGGGAGGCGGTACTGGCATCCTAATTTTATATTTTTTTATCTACCAGTTTGAGGTATTTAGATGAGAGACGAGATAAATTCTCTGCTTTGTGCCTTTCTTTCTGAACAATATCCAGTTCTCTGGTGCTTTCCAACTTTTGTAACCACTCTTTTCTGTAGTACGAACTCGGTTCGACAACTTTCAGTCAAAGAGAAAGGGTCAGTTTGGGTTGTTGAGCAGTGAAATGAAAGCATTTTGTGCATTAGAGCCAATTGTTTTTTTTAGTTATGATCTGCCATGCTAAAAAGTAGTTAGGTCTTCCTCCCACCAGGTGTAAATAGGGGAAGCAGGGCAATGAGTTGTTGTCTAGTGTTAGCTGGCGCCATCCAAATTACTGCGGACAGATGGGGTTTTCCTTTGCCACTAGTAAACGGTTTGTCTTTGCTAGTAAAATGCCTACTCATGAGTGTTAGCAGCAGATGCCATCGCCAGTACAATTACTGAAGCTGTTGGTAAGAAAAGCCTCTCCCACAAGACTTGTGCTTTTCTACTGGAAACTCTTCTCAAGTGCAGCCAGTTTTAAAGCCTTTGCTTCTGTCTTTTCTTAATATCATCTGCCTGCCTATTTTCCAGGGAACAGAAGAACTTCTATCTTTTGCTGTGGTTGAGGTAAGGAGCCACCACATCCATCATTTCGTAATGTTGTGTTTCTCCACTGTTAATGCTTGATGGTGACATCTCTCTGAGGCCGGCCCATCGCAGCCTGTGACTTTCACAAAGTGAGGTGGTAGAGGAATCCTCCCTTGGCCCTTTAGATGGGGTAGGACCAAGAAGTAGGCTATTCTAAGGCACAGCTTACTCGGCATTACCATGGTGTGAGAGTCTAGGAAGAACACCATGCAATCTGTGCATCTTTCCTTTCAAAATGCAGGTGCCCTACAGTATGGGTACTTAACCCCTTCAGCGCGGTGCGGATTTCTTCCGCGCTGTGCTGAAGGTTCGGTGCGCGGGCGGGGCCATGGAGAGGTTCCGTCATGTGCACAGCGCAACCGACGCGCATGACGGTACCGCTCCATCATGCGCATCGAAAGGGTTAAAAGCAGCAGGCACAGCAGCTGAAGGAATACTGAAAACAACCTTTCTCTGGTAAAAGGAAAAATCAGTCTACTTCCTCGAAAGCTAAACTTGAAAAAAATAGTTCTAAGACATCAAGAAAAGAATTAAAAAAAACAGTGACTTAAAAAAGTGTTATTCCGAATAAATAGGATTAAAATCCAGCTGTCATCAGGGATCCTTGTCGCAGAGTTAACACATTAACTGTCTGATGCTATGATCTCAGGTACAGAGGAACATTTGAATTAATTGAAGGAGTAGAGTCAAAGAACTTCTATGTTAAGGCTGATGCCAATAAGCACCAATACCAGTCTTTATTTCCGTTAAAGGGCAACTGCGTTTTCACACAAATGTATTTTGTCTATTTTAAACTCTAGCTCTATTAAGAAGACAGACATGTTGCATCCTTTTAGCATGTGTTTCTTAGGAAATAAATTCCAGAACTGTTATGTGCGGAAACATATTACAGGAGCCTGCACACAGGCAGCCATTTTAATATTTATGTATATCAAAGACGATCCCATAACAGAAGACTGCAAATTCTAAATCAGCCAGAGATCAGCAATGCAATAGTAAATGTCGGATGTGGAAAAATTGCCAACAGGGGAAGACAGTGCTCCAATGTCACCGAAAACCTGAATGCCTGACTATAAGGAAACTATGATTACGTTTTGTGCTTTAAAGTTCACAAGGCTATGATGAGGCAAGACTACACAACCAACTCAGACGGGTTAAAAGTGAACAAAACGTTGGGGGAAAAAGGACGGCAGCTAAGACTACAGGAGTACTGCAGCTGCATCTTCCTTCACAATTACTAGAAAGAGAATGCCAAGCAGATAATAATTAAGAGCTTGTGGAGGAATAGACTCAAGAAAGATCTTAAGCAAAAACGTGTGGTTTATTTTGCCGTATTTTCTCCTTTATTAGCCAATGGCAACAATTGGATAATTGTCCATGGATATACACAATAATCCATACTGCAGGACAGTGTATCCTAAGAAATATCACATTAATAAAGTTTATGTAATACTGCCATATATGTTGTTTTTTAACAGAGAACAGCGCATAAGAATTGTGTATTAACTAGCAACAAGTAAGCTATTCACCAATGGCTTCCACACTGTGCTCCTGTACAAACTGTCTCTTGCTTACCATGCCACCCTGCTCAACAACGGATTACTAAACTACCAACCCAGAAACAGGTTAATACGTGCCTTTGTCAGCCAAGGATTATCCGGCCTACTCAGCCAGCAATTGGTTTCTATGCCACCCTCACCGAACACCCACCGTATTCAGGCACAACAAGCAATACAAGTATGTCTAAGTTCATGAGAACGAGTAAGAACTTGTTAAACACCTGGGATATATGCTCAGGTTTGCTCCCTTGGAAAAAGATGAGGGTGGAGCGAGTCGGGCGGAGCAACACAACAAAAGCAATTAAAGGAAGGATCAAATTATGCACCAGTTCCGGGATTCATCAAGAATGGACGTACATTCCACAACTAGTTAACGGATGTCTGACAGGCAAGTACATACTGAAAGCCACGAACATAGTATCAGTTCTGATGAAATAAGGGGACACTACATGACATTTTGGGGGGGGGGGGGGGGGGAAGAGGTGTGGCGCAGCGGCTAGGGCGACTGACACCAGACGCTGGGGATCACGGTTCGATCCCCGGCACCGGTGGCAGGTCAGCCCAGCACCATGTCACTCTGGACAATAGCTCGCTTAATCTTACCAACAGCCCCCAGCGCAGGGATGCCTACAGGTAGCTGTGCGCTTTACAAATACTGGATTTGCATTTTCTTTTTTTCTCTTTTTTTGATACATTTTGCAGAACTGAAAAACGAACAATCCAGCCAGCATATGACAGCCTGTTTGAAGTTTCTCAACAAAATGTTGCAACAAGTACGGGAAGAAAACTAGTACCCTCTACGAAAGGCTTGGGATGGCAGTAGAGCATTAGAATATGTTTAAAGACAACACAAGGTCTGCAGTCCAAATAGTTCTCCATACTTGGGTTCAAAATAAAAGTCTCAGAATCGAGCAGAGAGACTGATAGTGCTACAACTATATCAAATATATGCATCAAAATTATGAATGTATGTAAAAAGGGTCCGGATGCGGTAGCGACACAACAAAATATTTTTTTTAAATAGTAAACTGAACTGGTGATTAGAGGACAAACAAAAGCAATAAAAAAAAGTAAGCGAGAAAGTAGCAAAAGCAGTGTTAAGCCAAATAGAAGGTATTTGTTAAGAAATGGAATAAAAATTCATTTTGTATATCACCATGGGGAGTTAATCAGAATAAACCAAGATGAATCTGAGTGCTTTTTGCATACCGCTGGAATCCCCATCATACAGCCTTAAATAGGTCATACAGTAAGAAACTGGGCCACAGCAAGGCCTAGGTGCACTACACTATCACCATGATATAAATTAATTGTGGGGGAGCACTGTGTGTTTATCGAATGCTAATTTAAAAGTGCAAACGACAGGGCCCATCTGTGTTCATGGAGAGCAAAGCAGCACAACCTGTGCCCAAAACAAGGCTCTCCTTCCCTACATGGCACTAAACATCGAGAGTCTGGTCCGATACAACACTGCACACCATTGGAAAAGTGGTTCCAAAATATATGGCAGGGAGGTGGTAACCTGCCGCGGTTGGGAAAGGGAAAACAGGGATGCAGGTAGGATGCAGCAAGGGAAGGAGGATGAGAAGCAAAACCAGACTGAAAAGTGTAGATGACAGGTGACAGAAAATAAAAACACGAGGAGAAAAAAGGAGAAGAAATTAAGGAGCTGAGATGACTGGTTGGAAATGTTGCATGGGGAGCAGTCCGAAAGCAAAGGTAAGCAGCAGAAATAGAATTAACACGTGTGAAACAATGGAAGGAGCAAGGGGAAACCGTACTGGGTAGGTAGATGAAGGGGATGAAAATCTGTAGGGGAAGAAAAGGAAATTTAAAGTGAAGGGGTGGAGGCATGCTACAGGTACACGGTGAGAAAATGCAGGGAGAGATGGAGTAAGAAAGCTACAGCCGAAGCAGTAAAGAGAAGGAATTGCTGCTGGAACAGAAGGAAGTGTGAACAGATCTGTAAGCAGAGAGTGAGAGATTAGGTTGCAACGGGAGAAGTGAAAGGAAGAGGCATTTAATAGTAGATAAATAATAAAAAGTAGTAAAAAATAGAGCTGATAGAGAATGCTAGTTTCACAAGAGTTGTCAAGGTGAAAAGATACATGTTGTATGAAAGGGAAGAATAAAAGGGGGAGTTACAGAAACAGGTAGGGGAATGGAGCGTTGCAGGAAGGGGTGACTGGGAGAACAGCAGGAAGAGAGCAGTAGAACTGTGAGCAGTTGCAGAGAAGAGATAAGTGAGAGACCGAAGGTGAAGTAGGATGAAGAACGTTAAGTATGAAGGAAAATGGAAAGCTTAGGGTTCAGTGATTATAAAGAAGAACAAAGGTTAAGATGCTGGGTGAGAGAGTAAGGGCTAGAGAAGGGGTGACAGGATGTTATTTAGCAACAGGAACAGAGAAGATGATAAAAGCATGACAACAGGTTTTCAAGGATTGGGACAGCAGCACAAAGAAAGCAAAAAACAACAAAACTGGAGAGTCCGTTCCAATCTGGCTCCTAAAACCAATATTCAAGGATGCTTATCTAATCAATAATGAAGCACATTTAAATATTCCTTTACCGCTGTCCTTAAGACCTAGAGAGGAGGGTTATCAGTGTTGTGTGTAATGTGAAAGCAGGGCTGAGGCAAATAAAGAGTACATTAAACTGAACTCCCTTCCCTAAGAATATTCTGTAGTAGGACAAACAATAAAATATGTAATCTCCTCTGTTCACCCGGGAGAGTCAATGGACTAGGGGTGCGCTGGATCCTTCAGGAGAAATTGCAGCAAGTCCATAAAAGTAAGATTTGGGGAGTGAAAGAGTAACCATTTAAATATTCCAACATCCAATTACAAAAGGAGTTGATCTTTAAAGTTTGCTTTCCAGGACACCATTTTGTTGCTCTAGCTAAAATTATTTTGAACAATAGGAACACAAATATTAACTACGAACAAAAGAGAAAAGAAATACAGTATTTATTTACTTCATGCATGAAGGTAAATGAAACCTTACCATTTATAAGGTATGGGTGGTTGCAACATTTACGGAGTTCCATCATAGTGTTCAACAGATTAGGTACATTAGCTTGGCCACCACCCTTTGAAAGAAAGGTGAAATTCTTTTCAAGGATAGCACGATAGTATTTCTTTTGGATGTTGGTCAGCTCTACTTCAATTATTGTTTCTTCTTTAGGGGCCAGGTTTTTTTCCACATCTTCCTTGAGTCGTCTCAACATCATTGGCTTCAGAATGGCTTGAAGTTTTTGCACCTAGGAGTTTGAATACAATTACTACGCAGAAATAGAACACAAAGGGGAAAAAACACTCTTGCTAAGCCAGGTTCCACAAAGAAGCTTCCCACATTTGATCAATACCATACGATTTACCCAATGCAAGTACATCTGAAGCTAACTACAGATTATCAAGCTGTTCTACTTGTTAAGTACTGGAAATGTTACTAGGAAATATATAGCTCTTTCACGAAATAATTTCTGATGTAAAAATAACAACCTGCCTTAATAATACAAATGCAATGTTATCTTAACTTCGCGATTTAATCAGCAGGAACATTTTATCATATTGTTTAATTCACAGGTACCTGTTCCTCAGTTTTAAGATCGCCAAATTCGAGCATGAAGTTGGATTCCGAAGGAAAACGCTCTGGCTCTAAGAAATTGAGCAAGCTGAAAAGTTCCTCCACAGTATTTTGCAAAGGCGTACCCGTCAGCAGTACCTTGTGCTCCTGTGATACAAAAACACAATAGTTAAAGATTGTGACTGGTGTCACAAGCCTCTTTTACTCGATTGTCAGCTTCTGACTAGTTTTTCATGGCAATAAAACCACGGTTTTTACTAGCACCTAAAATACAAAAAACTGCAATGCAAACAAGGCAAAACCTCAATACCAAGCCTGTCTTACTTACACATGTGGCATTAAGCAAAGCATCTCACAGGTAGAGCATTGGGAAAACCGGACGTATTTATGACACACACACTATACATATATAGTATATACGTATAGTGTGTGTATGTGTCATACATACATAGTTTAAATTTTCTTAGACACAGGTTTCTTAAATTGTATGAAAGGGTTTACGTTAGCCTTTTCCTGGACTGGCACCATTTTTCTTAGGCTGTCGGTGAGCTCTCAGTGGCTTCAGTGTATTGTTTTGAAACACAGTTGTGTTTAAAATACCCAAAGGTTTTGTGGTATTGTTTTCAGCTGCTATCCCATTCAACATTGCCACAAGTGAAGTAAAGAGTGTACTTCTAAAACCCCAGCTCGGGATAGCAGTTCAATTGCAAGTACAACGTCCACAAGTTCAAAACCTCAGCCGAGCACGCTTGCTTCCTGCTTTTATTATTGCAGCTGGCGCTGCCAGATTAAGGCCTTTAGTTCCCGTACCCTGCAGTGCTGACTCAGCGGAGCCAGAAGCAGAACCTCGTGTCAATCACAGGTCGAAAGCTGACTCGGCAGAGCCGGGCATCAGCAGAGTAACTCCACCAACGGCAGATAGATGACAGCCATACAATGGCCAATTACGTAAATGACAAGCATGGAGGTTAGGAAACAACACCCGGCATATTTATAGGCAGAGCAATCAACCCTCGTTGCCGTTTAAAGCACAATTCCAGCTTTCTCAAAGTAAACAGGAAAATAAGGTGCACCTGCTGCACCAAGAACGGGGTGTAGTGTTCTTTTTGATAGCACTACCTGTTTTTCTTCTAAATTTATGTTTTAACTATACATCTAAATACTAAATTACTGACAGAGAAAAAAATATAAAGATATAAAGACACTGACCAGGTCCATCATCTTCAGCCCTTCCAGCAATTTGCAGTTTCGGTTCTTCAATCTGTGGGCTTCATCAATAATTACACAGCGCCATGGAATGTTGCGGAGCTCGGGGCAATCGGTCAAAATCATTTCAAATGTGGTAATGATGGCATGAAATTTGTATGCCCCCTTAATAACACGGCCCTGAAAGTAGCAATGCTGGACATTATTATCCCACGATCGTTATGTCACTCATGAAGGTAACAGATCAAAAGCTTGTGATTGGGCACGGATGACAAAACATGAATGGAAATTACGCAAGAATCACAACATATTTTTCATTGGAAACCTACGATTTCTGAACCAGCACTCCCCCCACGTAGTCAAGTCAAACTCCTCCGTTTAAAGAGGGCAAACAAAATCATCCCAGCCCCATTAAAAAGTTGATGGATGGACACACAACTTACGAATAGCAAACTTTCAAAGCGTACACAGTCATTCCATTATAAGTCATCTTCAGCGTACCCATGCTAAGAAATAGGAAAACAAACTTGGGAGGCAAATTTGGAAACTGTTAAAAACATACTAAGATCTCGGGTGGATGTGCTCACTGGCGCCATTTGAGCGTACACAGAACTATAGCAGCTGCTACTGTTGGCTTGACCTTAGGTACCTAGTTATTTCTGATCTCCGGGGTCAACAAAACAGGTATATTAATAGAAAGTAAAGCGGGCTCTATGAGCTCTTTGCTCTCTGCAGTTGCCATATCTTGCCCTTCCTCTCAGCAGAAAATAGGTGGGGACTGGAAGTCACTGGGTGGGAACAAGAGGTAAAACCAGGGAGGCAAAGGTGGTGTAAGTGTGTGAGTTTATTTCAATCAATCATTTTATAAACTGCAGCTCTTCACCCTTGAGGGTATCCGGGCGCAGAGGTTTCACTGGTCTCGGTAGAAAAGCCAGGTCTCGAGTCCCCTTATGAATTCCACCAGATTTAATACCCAAACTGGAGAAGGTAACATTTATGCCGTCGATCTTACTGGGTCCTTCAAAAGCTCAGCCTTCGGGATTAATGAGATTTGTTGGCAGAATGCATTATTCGGAAACCTAGTTTTGAAATTCAGGAAAATAAAGGAAGAATGCAGATCCTACCTTTCTTTTTGAAGGAGGAAACACATTGCCAACTAAGGATGAGAATCCTAAAAGCAATAAGATCAGAGACAGGAATCGGAAACACAGAACGTAGAACCTACTTCCCATGGACAATCAATACTCAAGATTCACAAGACAGCTGGCTTTCGGTTGTATAGGTTTGAGGCGAAGCACCTTCTGCTACCCAAAGTCAGAGGCTGGGAATCAAGAAAGAGTCTTTGGGACCTTTGGGCTTTGCAGATATAATTCAGCCTTGCTATATACAATCAATCCCCGACGCTGTGCAGCATGAGTACATAAGGAAAAAAAGGCGACTGCATCACTTTTTAGGTGTGCGCACCAGGCATGCGTGAGACTACAACATTACACAGCCACTTTTTATTTAATTTTATTTGCTGACCCAAATCGGATTGATAAATAAAAGGGAAAACAAAACACGCAAAAGGGTTTTTTTTTTTATGGAGCAGGTGGGGGTAAGCAACATGGAGGCAAAGCAGGCTGTGCGGAATTAACATGGGGCTGTAGAGGCTAAAGCAAAATTGGGGACCTGAGCATCTGAGTGTGCGGATTGGGGGAAGAAAACACGAGGGTAGCAAACGGGCTAGTGGGAGAGCAACGTAGAGCACAGGGGATAAAAGCAAATATGGATCTGGGAGGGGGCACACAGGCCTGAAAGCAGTGCACGTGGGTGCGCGCATCAGAGGAGTGCAGGGAGAACGTCATAGGCGACAGATCGGTGCAGAGAGGGGAAGAGAAGCACAGTTGGATGACAGCTGTAAAAACATGCACTCTTGTGGAGTGCTTAAACAAAAAGATAGAAAAAAGTAGTGCCTGAAAAAGCAAGCAGTGTATGGACACAGTATTGCATCCATGCTCCAGGGGAGGGAGAAACACAATAAGAGGAAGGAAAGCTCTCACACACTAACACAAAAGAAACACGCAAATGAGAACAACAAAGCCAAACAGCAGACAGGCTCAAGTCCACAGTAAGCGGTCTAGTTGGCAAGATGTAAAAAAAAAAAAAACAATCACTAAAGCTATCTCCTCTAGCACTTTGCTTCTTGAAAGGTCATTTAGACACTCAAACATTCTGAGAATTCATGAGTGCTGCTTGGGTGCAGTATTGAAAGGGCTATGATTCCAACTAAAACTAAATGAGAAAATCCGAGTACTGTGTAGCTTGAAGGTAGGTAAAAATCTAGAGTGAGCTTAAAGCAACATGAGCCTAACTGTTGCAAAGTTGTGTAAAATATACACCGATGGACTTGCAATTACCTAGCATTTTTATTTGAAGATTCTAAAATGAATGATGCGGTTTGTGCGTTCAAGGAATGAGTCATCGGTTCTATCAGATGAGAAAGAGTACGTTTAAAATCCTACAATAGTTTTAGCCCATCCAGTGGTGCTCTTTGCAAAAATGCTCTATTAAATTCCAAAATAGTAGAAATTTGACCCACGTAGTCTGTTGATGCCAACAGGCTGCACTTATTGTTGGTCGTTCGTACTGAGCAACTTTCGATCGCTTCGGAGAACGTCAGTCGGCTGAGTCTGATTTTTGAAAAAGACGTGTTTTTATAGCTTTGCTGATTTCAAGAAGGTGGTTGTTTGTTATTTTCCTAGGTACGGTGTTCCACAGTCAAGAATGAACTACCACCGATCTGGATTGTTCTGAACACGGGATGGTTTGTAATGGTGGAGCGCTCCATCTGAGGTGTTGCGTTTGGCTGCAGCCTGCAGTATGTGAATTTCCACTATGTAATTTTTCACTGGAGTGATGGGATAAGCCATCACCTCCACCTTTATCAGTATACGGACAAGAGGCAATTTAAAATGCCCCCTGTGCACGGACACACCGTCTGCCATATTTTGCAGCGTTGCACAACGTTATCCTGTTAATGCTGTGTTATATTTTGTTTTTGCCAAGGTTTATGGCATTTCATGCTATGATGGTATGGAATGTTATGTAAAATTATGTCAAGTATTTTAACGTGACCGTTGCGCACTGTATCCTATGGCTATTGCTACAATATTTTTTTTAAACATGAAATGACATTTCGTCTAAGCATTAATCAAACATTCATGAAATTAACATACAATGTCTGTTTTTGCATTGAGGTTTATCACTTCATATAGGTGATTTTAATCCATTGTATTCACACAAAATATTCTCTTGTAGCATAATTTCTTTGTAGACAATGTGTAATGTCCATAAATTCCGTTTCTTTGTTAAGCCTTTATATTTAACGTGCCCAATGCATTTCGGGCCCCATTGGCCCTTCCTCTGGGGCTGAAAATCTGCAAATCATACAAACAATGCAATTTCAATACAATCCTCATGTAATGCGCAGGGGAACATAATGACAAATTAACATTTCAATGTTTATAATTGATTGTGCATCAAATGGTTCACAACAGCACAAAATATTTTGCTTTAAATAGTCTCCGTTATTCACAATTATAAATGGTTGTCTGATAAAAAAAGTCAAAACAAAAAATGGCAGATTACCGTGGTGAAGTAAAACCAAGAAACCACTCGTGTGCTCAGGAAAAGTAAAATATTAAGAATATCGACCTCTTAACCACATTATCACCCAGTACCTATGAGTGTGATTGAAAACCTAATGATATCCAAGAACCCGAATAACACCTATCGTAGCGATAACTAATCAGAAAGCCATGAATAAACACCAAAACTCATCTCACCAAACTTCTTATTTATATCCGGCTGACTTATGGAACTCCACCCTAATGTCTCGACTAAAACTCCTAGAAAAAATAAAAAATGAAAAAATGCCGGTATTACCTAAACGCTAACCTACATCAAAAAAGATTATCACAAGAGCATATCACTGTTGTACCTTCGTATCCTACCAACAGGACTTGTATTCCAATTTTATCCATGTAAGCCCAACGTCGTTCGAAAGGATTTGTTCTTAAACACGTCGTGAAAACATCTCATCCCAACATGTTAGATCTCCTGAATTGAATCTTCCACAACACGCCGGTAACCGCGTGTTCAAAAATACTAAACGTGGAGTGCTCAAAAGAGAGAAAGGACTACTCAAAACTAAAACCACTCTGTGATGGGAGCCATCTTGAAATGGTACACTTCCAAACTCTACTATAAAACTCTGATCGGAAACTACGGCGGACGAACAGTTACTCAAGACTCCTTACATGGGGGCCATCTTAGCCTAGTACCGAATACGTGAAAAATCACCTACTAATATCAGCGTTTTGGGGATAAGATATCCGTATCACACGAGTGGTGTGAGAGGATTCACTCACTAAGTAAAAATATCATAAAAGATGAATATTCACGCTTGGTTATATTCGGTACTAGGCTAAGATGGCCCCCATGTAAGGAGTCTTGAGTAACTGTTCGTCCGCTGTAGTTTCCGATCAGAGTTTCTTAGTTTGGAAGTGTACCATTTCAAGATGGCTCCCATCACAGAGTGGTTTTAGTTTGGAGTAGTCCTTTCTCTCTTTTGAGCACTCCACGTTTAGTATTTTTGAACACGCGGTTACCGGCGTGTTGTGGAAGATTCAATTCAGGAGATCTAACATGTTGGGATGAGATGTTTTCACGACGTGTTTAAGAACAAATCCTTTCGAACAACGTTGGGCTTACATGGATAAAATTGGAATACAAGTCCTGTTGGTCGGATATGAAGGTACAACAGTGCTATGCTCTTGTGATAATCTTTTTTGATGTAGGTTAGCGTTCAGGTAATCACGGCATTTTTTCATTTTTTATTTTTTCTAGGAGTTTTAGTCGAGACATTAGGGTGGAGTTCCATAAGTCAGCCGGATATAAATAAGAAGTTTGGTGAGATGAGTTTTGTTGTTTATTCATGGCTTTCTGATTCGTTATCACTACGATAGGTGTTATTTGGGTTCTTGGATATCATTAGGTTTTCAATCACACTCATAGGTACTGGGTGATAATGTGGTTAAGAGGTCGATATTCTTTATATTTTACTTTTCCTGAGCACACGAGCGGTTTCTTGGTTTTACTCCACCACGGTAATCTGCCTTTTTTAAAAAAACTTTATTTATCTTTTTTCTCAGACAACCATTTATAATTGTGAATAACGGAGACGATTTAAAGGAAAATACTTTGTGCTGTTGTGAACCATTTGATGCACAATCAATTATAAACATTGAAATGTTAATTTGTCATTATGTTCCCCTGCGCATTACATGAGGATTGTATTAAAATTGCATTGTTTGTATGATTTGGAGATTTTCAGCCCCGGAGGAAGGGCCAATGGGGCCCGAAATGCATTGAGCACGTTAAATATAAAGGCTTCACAAAGAAACGGAATTTATGGACATTACACATTGTCTACAAAGAAATTATGCTACAAGAGAATATTTTGTGTGAATATAATGGATTAAAATCACCTATATGAAGTGATTAACATACAATGTCTGTTTTTGCATGGAGGTTTATTTCATGAATGTTTTTGATTAATGCTTAGACGAAATGTCAGATCATGTTTAAAAAAAATATTATAGCAATAGCCATAGGATACAGTGCGCAACGGTCAAGTTGAATTACTTGATATACTTTTATTTGATTTATGACCTGTTCTAGATAGCATGTCAAACATTGCAGCATGCCGTTTTTTCTAAAATAAATTCCCCCAAAAAACAAACAAAAAAAAAAAACACAAAAAGTATACAGGAGTTTAGTTCAAGGAGTGCTCCTCTTTTCAAATTATGGAATTTTAAGTCCCATTATTTAATGTTTGTAGGTTATGTTACATAATACAAAAATATGCATTGCTCTGCCACGCTCAGCTAGATCAGGCCATGTTAGATTATGCTAGGCTATCATTTTTATTGTGTGGACAACCTTGTCTCTAGTATCTTTGATTTATATTTTATGCATGGGACCAAGTCTCAAAGCCCAAATCAAAGCAAGATGCTCTAACATTATAATTGGTTTAATAAGCCCATATATTAAAAGACAGACGAGGCAATAGCACTGCAAATAACACTAGAGTGTACATTCACTGCCTCATGTTGCAGAACAGTTGTGGCTCTCTTTCAAGGTTACTTCTCAGGCTGTCCTTCAGACACAGCCTGTATGCTTTTTCACAGCAGTTACACCAGGGCAGGTTCGAAGCAGTACTCGCAATGTGGGCACAATAAAGTGCAAGATTCCTGCACATGGCTGTTATTTACCTTCCTGAAGCAGCAATCTGAGACAGACAAGAGGGTAGAACTGAACTAGAAGCTTCCTCACCTTGAACAACAGAAACTACAGTCACACCCTAATCTCTATAATCCACCAGAATGGACATTTTAGGAAGAACTAATCAGCAGTTCCCTGCTAACAGTCTTCTAAAGGTAGCCCTCTTTCCACCATCCTCACTTTAATGTCTGGATCCCCTCCCTCCAGCCACAGTAATTCAGGCAATACACTTCCACTGTCTGGGAAGCTCTCCCCTCCATGCCCCCCCTCCCCGCTACGCTAATCCGGGGGGGGGGGGGTGGACCAAAATAGATTCAACAGACTAATTCGCAGACCCGATCACACACACGTCTACTACCATACAAGTATTACATGCACTGTATACATACTCGGGATGTCAGTTCCAGGCTCTACTATTGCTATGATCATGAGATTACAACAGACCTGGAGAGCAGCCTAAAGATCAATATTTCCTTAAATAGGTGTCCAATCATAACTTTAGCCTTCCAGAGCAAGTTGCATGGCATGCAGGTCCAGCAGATTTATGTAGTGCACTGCTCCACTGGACAACCAGTCCCCTCATTGATACCTTGAGCCCCTCCGTTTCTTCAGCTACTCAAAGTATAGGAATACATGTACCCCCGATTTACGAAGATGGACCTCAATCACTGACATGACCTTTGTAAAGACTTCAGGGGCTAGTATAAGGCCAAAAGGTAGAGCAATGAACTGGAAGTGGACTGGTGCCACAACAAAGCAGAGATGCTTTGTGAGACTGCAGGGTTGGCACGTGAAAGTATGGTCTTGCTGGTCCAGGTATGCCATGCAATACTAGTGCTCCAAGTACTATCTTCTTTTGTGCTATGGTTCATCTTCAACTTCTTACTGAATAGGTTACTTACCTCCGGTAATGATGTACCTGGTAGAGAAACACCGTTATCAAAGGGAAGTAACTTAATTCATCTGATAGAGAAACTAGTTATAGATTCTTTACCTTGTCAATAGATACCACAGCAATACCAACCCCGGAGGAGGAACTACGAACCAAGATCACACGAGAAAGTCCTGTAGGACAGAACGGGCATAGTACCCATTCATTTGTACTTGGCTGTCCAGGCAGTAGTGTCTGGTAAACGTGTGCAGGGATGCCCACCTTGCTGCCCGACAGATATTCAGGATTGGGACTCCGCGTGCGAATGCAGTGGTTGCAGCTGTTGCTCTAGTAGAGTGAACACGCAACCCCACAGGAGGTTCCTTCTTTGCTAATGTGTAGCACAATTTAATGCAGAGGACAACCCCTCGAATGGTAGTCCTTTTCTGTACTGCCCGACCTTTCTTTGCACCCACATAAAAAGTTTATCATCCATCCGGGATTCTTTGGTACATTCAAAATAAAATAAAAATACACACATTTTGAGTCCAGGCGGTGGAGTCTCTCCTCTTTCTTGGAGGGATGTAGGGGTGGGCAGAGTAATGGATTGTTCCACATGAACACGCATGCCTACCTTAGGAAGGAACAAAGCTTTTGTACAACGTACCACTTTATCTGGATGAACGGACAGCCAAGGAGGCTTGAGAGACAGAGTCTGCGAGCAGAGGTGATGGCAATAAGGAAAGCAGTCTTAAGGGTTAGAAGTCTAAGAGCGCAATTTTGAAGATGCTTGAAGGGAGCATACAAGAAAAGTCAAGACCAAATTGAAATCCCATTGGGGCATTATGAAAGGAGATGGGGGAAACTAGTAAGACCTTAAGGAATCTGTTGACAAATGGAGATTTGAATTAAGAAGGATGATGTGGAAGTCTCAGAAAGGCAGAGATAGCAGAAAAATAAGCCCTTAAGGGTGTCCAAAGCAGAACCCTGCTGGGCCAAAGAAAGTATATACCTGAGAACCTCTGAAAGAGGGGTAGAAAGGGGTTCAGCAGCCTTTGCTGTACACCATGCCACAAATTTGCTCCATCTACAGGCATATACCGTTTTAGCTGGCTGTCAAGATGACATCACAGACTTCGGGTGGAAGGTCGAAAGCTGTAAACTGCAGCTGCTCTATCTCCACGCAAGGAGGTGGAAGCTGGACAGGTTCGGGTGAAGAACCGTCCCCTGCTACTGCGACAGAAGATCCTCCCGAAGGGGCAGTCTGATTGGAGGATCGATGGCCAAGCTCAGAAGGTCGCAATATCAGCCTCTTCGTGCCCAATCCGAAGCCAAAAGAATGACTTGAGCCTGATCATGCTTGTTTTTCTTGAGCACTCTGGGCAGAAGTGGTATCGGTGGAAAGGCGTAGAGGAGGCCGAGGTACCACGTTGCCGAGCAAGTGAGCGCCTCCTTGGAAACCCCAACGCGCAATACTACTGACATTGTGTGTTCTCTTTGGAGGTAAACAGATCTAAATAAAGCTCTCCCCACTGCTGAAAGAGACCTTGCTCCACCTCCGGATGGAGATGCCATTCGTGATCGACCCTGAACCGACTGCTGAGTTTGTATGCCCTGGCATTCAGAGAACCTGCCAGGTG
Organism: Triturus cristatus; assembly: GCF_964204655.1. Classification (NCBI taxonomy): domain Eukaryota; kingdom Metazoa; phylum Chordata; class Amphibia; order Caudata; family Salamandridae; genus Triturus; species Triturus cristatus. The sequence continues at coordinate 618,275,922 of NC_140587.1, forward strand.
GTGAACCACCAGGGATATGCCCTAATGTTCCAGTCATGTCCCACCTGTCCAACGTGATGGACTACCAGTGGAGGAGATGATGGTGAAACCTGCCTCTAACTGGCTGATGGGCCAGAAACGTTGGACTAGGAAGGCTTGGAGGCAGTGGCAGAGGGGGAAAGGGCGGACTTGCCAGCCTACTGGCTCGCTGCTCGATGAGGATGTTGAGTCCCGCCTACGCAGCCATGCAGAGGCGGTACAGCTTGCATGACTCAGTGGCTGGTCTAGGCAAGACATTGCTGGGCGCCCCTTCTGTAGCCACGAAATGGAGACTGAAGGGGGGGGTGGAGAAGAGAATGTGCCTTTTGAAGATGAGGCTTGGACAACCGAGCGCTTAGTGAAAGGATGTTGCACAAGGAACACTGGGTCGCCCGGAGTGGGGCGGCAGACAATTTTCTGTTCACAGGGGGCTCCTGGGCTGGGACTAAGTGCCCAGAAGGACATCAGTAAGGGCTTCATTAAAGGGTAAAAATGACTTGGAAGAAGAAGTCGCAGGCTGAAGCATCACTGTCAGAAGGTTAGCCCTGACTGCCATCGAAGGGAGCTTGAGGCCAAGGACCTTGGCTGCCCTGCTCACCACAACAGCGTGGGAGGCTCCCTCCTCCGTAGCCACAGTAGGGGGAGAAAGCAAGCCAGTTTCTGGGGAATTATTCAACCCACTGGCATTACCCAGGTCCATCTGCCACTCCAAAGGGTCTTCAAGCTGGTCTATTAAAGGGTCCAGCTGCACCTCCCGTTTTTCTTCACCACCTCCTAGCACAAAATCAGCAGCAGGGACGAACATAGGAACAAAAGTCCCTTTCGGCATCAGAGTAGATGTCGATCAACGTTGGTCTGGCTCAGTGTCCTTGTCGGGGATGTGGTCTGTCGACCGGCGGTCCAGTCGACGCTGGGAGTGTCGTCACCAGGACAGACATTGGTGAAAGTCGAGTTAGATTGATCGACGTTGGGCCGGATGAGACAACGGATCCACAGGGCCCTCCAGAGACAAGGCTGAAACACCCAGCGTCGAAGGCCTGGGGCCCCTAACCGACTCTACAGGGCCGAAAGGTACACCAGCAGAGCTGGGCTGCCCATAATCAAGGTGGATGGCCTCATAAAATTGACCTAATTGGACAGGAGATGCTCAGACTACTGGAAAAGCAGCGAGGCATGGAGTAGTCTTAGTAAGAGGCTCGGTGTCCCGCGTCGGTCGATGGAAGGGGTGGATTCGAAGAACATCTATGCTTCTTCTTGCAGTTACACGACTACACGACAATTTAGAATGGGATGATGAGTGCGGGCTCCGAAACCGTTCTCAGAACCTTCCTCTCAAACGAGAACAGGAGCGATGCAGATCCGGCTGCTGGGCCTTCAACAGTTTCCGGGACTGCTCCCGCAAAGCCTTCGGATTTATGGCCCAGCAGTCGGAGCACAACTTTGAGTTGTGGTCGCGCTCCATGCACCCAAGGTACACGTGGTGCATATCTGTCACGGACATCATCCGATGGAAGGATCTGCAGGGCTTGAATCCGGTTCTACGCTGTGAAATCTAGACAATACCATGAGTCCAAGACAAAAGTAAAAAAAATTAAAAAAAGGCTAGGCAACAAATTGCTAAGGGGTAGCTCTCTCCGAATCTGCGCATAGGCTGGCGTGGAAAAAAGAGAACTGACGTCAGAGTGCCCGGGAGGAGTCTATATAGGTCCCGCTACATAATTTCCTGTGCGCACAAAGCCGGTCATGGAGCCAACCAATGCCGCCTACCTATTCGCAGGGGTACTGCTGATGATAAATCTCTGGATCCAGAATGACTTCTGGGGGAAATTCACAAGGTAAAGAATCTAGAACACTAATATCAGATAAGGGAGGACTTCAGAACGCAGCGGTCTAAAATTAATCTCAAGTCCCCCCCCTGCTTGGGGGCTATTAAGTAACAGGAGTAGCAGCCCATTCCACACTTGCTTGTAGTACAATCTTAGTCCCCATAGTGAGCAACAGTTCCTAGGAAAGGTTACTAGCATGGTCTAGCAAAATCTGGGTGCAAACAGACGGGATATGTGAGGAATGGGCATAACCAAGACAGACAACCTGAAGGACTCACAGGTCTGAAGTTATCAAGTGCAAGTGAGTTAGCAAGGCTTTCTCTCGTCCCCTAGCAACGGTTCGAAGGGCAAACTAATTTTTGCAAAGTTATTACCTAGCTCCTGAGTCAATACAGGAATAACCCAACGTGTCATGTCCCAGAAGTGATTATAGAAGCCCAACATGCACGTGGCATTAGAAGAATGCAGCTTGACTGCTGAAGAAAAAAAACCTTTACTGCATCAATTCTATTGGACTCCTTATGCTGAAGTCAAGGAGTTAGAATTCACATTGCAAGTGAAGGACTGTACTACATGGCTCTCTGGTGTGGGCTGCTGTGTCATCTTGGGGTCACCTAGAGCGAATATACGGTACATGGCAACGTGACAATTTACCAACAGGGCAGAAAATCATTTTGCCTAGGCTGATCATAAATCAGTCCGTCACAGCCTTATCAAGTAGAAGGGTCAAGATTACAAAATCTCAGGAAGAATATCAGCCTTAGTCTCCACCATGGGGAGGGTTCGTTCTAGCACTTCTGCTGTCCTTCTTGATACAGTAGTAAAAGAATCACTTTCTTTGGTCTGAGATCCCAAAGGTGAATCAATGACGGACTCTGGTCAGGGATACAAGCCACTCGTCTGTAAACGCAGATTCAGTATGAGGAGAAAGTCATTTATTGGCCTGCTCCTCATCATTCAAGTAAAAAAATCCTGTTTTGCTTCAGAGTCAGACTCAAAAGTATCTTCTAATAGCTTGAATTTTATTGCCAAGGTAGAGTAACTGGAGGAGTGGCGTGCTCCACAACTGGATGCATTTTTATAGTATGACATTGTCCAAAACCTAGCCGAAGAAGGATCGCAGTTCTTAGTCAAACCCGGATTCAATGATGCAAATGGAGGATCAAGGTGAAAGGCCTGTGGCACAGGAATGGGCACAGCACAGTCACGAACATGGGAAAGGCTGACTTCTGGGACTTGGAGTAATATCACTGCACACTGCTAAGAAAGAAGAAAAGTTCAAAATCCCTTTGATAAAGAACCAAAATTGGTACGAGTGGTGCTTCAGATCAGGATCAAAGGGCACAGAAAAAAGGGGAATCAATGTCACCATGCAGGGATGACACCTATGTTAGGTTCTGTGTCACGGTCTCTGAAGCGGGATGTAGTCTCGAATAAGGCAGATATCCCCACCCGCCGAAGGATAAGAGCTACTGCAGAAGAGGCTGGCTCCTGGGGAGATTCACAAGGTGAGGAATATGTCGTCCGTAGTAGTCCTCAGAAAAAGACTGTAAACATTATGATGACATTATAAAAAACAGAAAACTATCTATCACAAACATTGATTTGAAGTGGCTATAGCCACACAAATGTTTTAACTAGGGAGAATTTCAATACCCTTTCTACATCTAAAGAATGTAAAAACACAGAGGGGCTGATTCCGATGGCCGGTCGGATAGCTGTCAGTAGCCTTACCCTGCGACCGACACGTACCCGGAGCCAGTCCGTCCTGTAGAGTAAGTACGATGCGCATAACTGCCAAAAACACGACCGACACGTAGGCTGTGAATCAAGACCCATTCTCCGTCCGAGCCGTAACTCCTAAAGAGGAACCGTGTCGCCCGGAAGCAGTATCCATAGCAGTTTCCGGCATGACAAGTACGATGCGTACTTCCTACGCGCCGGACTGGTCGTCACGTCACAGCATCTGGAAAACAAGCATAACGGCTACGAGATGGACCAGCTTGCAGCGGGTACGAGACGGAGCAACCAGCAGCGTGTACGATACGAACACATCATGAATCCCATCGCGCAGGTCATACCAGTACTCTACATCTATGACCGGCTCAGGAGCCGACAGCGCAGGCGGTAAGTCAGACACCTACCACATAAACAAACGACATGTACCCGCAAAATGGCGCACACACACACAGGGAATCCACATCCTGGCCACTAACACCCCACCATTGGGGTTGCATGGCCAGCACCACTAACACCCCCACCCATAGGGGGCCTGTTGCCCATCACTACTGCCACCCCCACCCATAGGGACTATGTTGCCCATCACCCCTGCCACCCCCACTCACAGGGGACCTGTTGCTCATCACTACTGCCACCCCCACCCATAGGGACTATGTTGCCCATCACCCCTGCCACCCCCAATCACAGGGCTTATGTTGCCCATCATCCCTGCCACCCCCACTCACAGGTGACCTGTTGCCCATCACTACTGCCACCCCAACCCATAGGGACTATGGTGCCCATCACCCCTGCCACCCCCACTCACAGGGGACCTGTTGCCCATCACCCCTGCCACCCCCACTCACAGGGGACCTGTTGCCCATCACCCCTGCCACCGCCACCCATAGGGACTATGTTGCCCATCACCCCTGCAACCCCCACTCACAGGGGACCTGTTGCCCATCACCCCTGACACCCCCACTCACAGGGGACCTGTTGCCCATCAACCCAGACACCCCCACTCACAGGGAACCTGTTGCCCATCACCCCTGCCACCCCCACTCACAGGGGACCTGTTGCCCATCACTACTGCCACCCCAACCCATAGGGAGTATGTTGTCCATCACCCCTGCCACCCCCACTTACAGGGGACCTGTTGCCTATCACCCCTGCCACCCCCACTCACAGGGGACCTATTGCCCATCACCCCTGTCACCCCCAGCCATATGGCTTATGTTGCCCATCACCCCTGCCACCCACACCCATAGGGGACCTGTTGCCCGTCAACCCTGCCACCCCCACCCACAGGGGACCAGTTGCCCATCACTACTGCCACCCCCACCCATAGGGACTATGTTGCCCATCACCCCTGCCACCCCCACTCACAGGGGACCTGTTGCCCATCACCCCTGCCACCCCCACTCACAGGGGACCTGTTGCCCATCACTACTGCCACCCCCACCCATAGGGACTATGTTGCCCATCACCCCTGCCACCCACACCCATAGTGCTTATGTTGCCCATCACCCCTGCCCCCCCCCACTCACAGGGCTTATGTTGCCCATCGACCCTGACACCCCCACTCACAGGAGACATGTTGCCCATCACCCCTGCCGCACCCCAGTCACAGGGGACCTGTTGCCCATCACCCCTGACACCCCCACCCATAGAGATTATGTTGCCCATCACCCCTGCCAACCCCACTCACAGGGCTTATGTTGCCCATCACCCCTGACACCCCCAGTCGCAGGGGACCTGTTGCCCATCACCCCTGACACCCCCAGCCATAGGGCTTATGTTGCCCATCACCCCTGCCACCCACGCCCATAGGGGACCAGTTGCCCATCAACCCCTGCAACCCCCACTCACAGGGGACCTGTTGCCCATCACCCCTGCCACCCACGCCCATAGGGGACCTGTTGCCCATCACCCCTGCCACCCCCACTCACAGGGGACCTGTTGCCCATCACCCCTGCCACCCCCAGCCATAGGATGGGTGATGCGCAACACATCCAGCATACGCAACCATCAGGTATGTCCGCAAAATACATCCCCCATGACATCATGACAACAGTGTGTAGTCTGTGACAAATGCCCACAACAGTGATTATGGCTACGAGCATACAATGTAAGTAACAGCACATGTGTGACCAACACATGAGTGTGACATACACAAGGCAAGCATCACCATAGCACTGTGGCAATGTAAAAAGAACACCCCCTCACTGTGTAGAGAAGAAGTTAAGTGGGGGCTCACAAAATGCAGCAGATGTGGAGCATTGTGGTGATGGGGACCAAACCCCCCTCATCACAGTGACCAAAAGGTAAGGGTCATCATGGTCAAAGATGTAAATAACAAACAGCATGTATGATCCCTGCTCCCAACACATCAAACACTTCTGGGGCAAACTAGTGGTTGTGTCCCATACACACAGATGTGGTGAGGCTAACAGTGCTGTGAAAACATAACACACTCTCGGCCATGTGCAGACAAGCACCACACATGGCTGCTGACAATGCATACAGCGTACAATGACAACAGCAGAAGTGACCATCACCAAGCATGCACACATCTCGAAAATAGACACACCAATCAAAACAACATGTGTAGACTGTAGGTGTCAGCTCACAAACTCCCATTCCATGCCAGCAATGGCACCCAACAACCAGGATGAATGTGCACAATAATGTGAAATGACTCACAGGGACAGCAGGCAAAATCACAGAAACAGCATCCAGACAAAGGCCCACAACGGCAATACCAATGCACTGGTGCAGATGCACAAACAGGCAAACTCACACTGCACATCAGACACAACATGTGTGTGTGTGTCACAGTATCCCCAGGCAACTACACAACACATGAGGGGGGCTGAACCAAAGTGACACAGATGTGGACACAGTGCCATACAAAAGTAAACCATCATTGGGACACCCTCAGTGGGCAATCAGGCATTGGGAGATGAGAGGGAGCACACCAGACACATGTGACACAAGCTGGAATCAACACCAACTAACACAGCAAGAGACTGACACACAACACCACTACCGCCAGGGACCAGACAGTGGGGTGACACAAGCATGCATGACACCTCCACTGTGATGACAAATGCAGATGTCGTACAAACTGGGAAACCCAGACATGTGTCCTGTGCCACAAATGTACATCATACATACACAAACACTAATCACTCAGCATGGCCCCTCATCCATGGACAAACGTGAGCTAGGGGACCATCCATGCAAACATTCACATCAGTCCACCATCAACACCACACACCTGAACTGCAACAATGTGCATCTGTGAAGTCCACATGGACAGGTGACATTGCACATGCACCCATGACAAACAGGAATGTTGCCAGGAACTAAGGTGCACACACACATCACACAAGGACTGTTTACAACCCAGGTGAATGACAGACACACTGCACAGTATGCGGTACATGGCCATGACCTCATAGCTCATGTAACCTTCAGAATCGCTGCCACAGTCCCAGGACTATGCAGATGCCAAGGAGGAACACAAGGCACCCATGCTGACACCTGCCAGCATCGCTACCGTGAACCCGACAAGTGGGAGCAGTCACAGACACATTTAAATGTCTCAATCACTGAAAACTACATGATATTGCGAACAAACCAGTGCCTTGAGGAACCCTGACAGTGTCCCATCTGTGCCTGACATCATCACCACTCAGAACTGACAAATCCCAATGATGATACACCAATTAACAGTAGCGTGTCATTTACCCACACATCTGGTAGCCCATTGGAAAAGTAGTGGGATGAACCCAGTACCACCCAGCAAGCATCAACAACAGGAACATATCAAGGGAACCCTGTCTGTGTATGAACAGGGATTTGGACACACACACATGCACATACAACACACACCATGGGCCCAGGCCATGTCACTAACTTGAGGGGACACAACTCCTGTGGGAGCCCAGCTGTACCAAACATATTCACCGCAAGTTCCACTCATGTCTGCAGAACACTTGGTCAGTCAGCCATCAGTTACCACACAATGAAGGCTCTGGTCACAACAGCCTGGGTACGGGAGTCTCCCCTAAGTCAGCTGCACATACCCAAAACATATGTCTAGCAAGTTGCACAGAGGACCCAGTTGCTCCAATTACAATGGTGCACGCACCTGTAGGGCCAGTAGTGATGAGCACGAAGCATGTGGAAGTGACAATTTGGACAATGGGAAGCACATCACATGTGCAGGGGTGCAAGCCACAGATGTGACCATGACAATGAAATGCTAACAGAGAGATGTACACAAATAGTTGATCCAGACACACCCAGGTAGCTGCAAAGGATGAAATGGATACCCACCAGAATAGGATACATATCTCATGGACCACAGGAAGTACCTCACATCAACACATCAGTATGCAACATTGTAAACCAAGCATTACAGGTGCAAGGGCATGTAAAACAATATCAACATGATGTACAGCTAAATCAAGTTCACAGGGACAAAGAAAAAAGCTTTATTCAGCATATGAAAAGCGAAACATCTGTTCCAACAAAAGGCCAATGGCCAGTCCATGTCAAAATGGCAAGGAGTGAACTAGAGTGACAACTGTCACACATTACTTGCCTGCACTGCTAAGGACATCCCCTCGGAGGAGCATACATGGGGGCAGGCCAGGCACCGCAGGGACAGGATCAGGGCGCAGCAGAAGGAGGCAGTGAAGAGGTGGGGGATGCAGGCGAGACACTTGCAACTGCAGTGGAGCTGACTGAAGTGGTGGGTGCTGTCACAACTGTGGGGCACAAGTCAGATGGGGTGGGTGCTGGCACAACTCCAGTGGGCAGGTCAGATGGAGTGGATTGGGTCCCCACTGCAGTGCCCAAGTCAAACGGGGTGGTAATGGACTCCAAAGCAGTGCCTACATCCATGGGAGCGGAATGGGGGACAGGTGAGGTCGGCAGGGGGGGGGGGGGGGGGGGGGGGGGGGAGACACGGTCCCCACATCAGTGGCACCAACTGTCTGACCAGGTGTGGAGGAGCAAGTGCTAGGGGGGGGATGGCCTTAGCATTTTGGGGATGGTGTATCTGTGTGTGGGGGAACCCGGGGCAGGGAGTGGCGGGGGAACCTCTGGAGTGGTGGCCTGGGGGATGGAGGACGGAGACTTTGCCTTGGAGCTGCGTGGTGGCGGTGGGGTCTTGCTCTTCTTGCGCCGGGGGGACTTGCGGGTGGGCGTCTCGGTCTGACTGCGCCTGGGGGAGGGTGTCCGGGTGTGAGGGGCACTCTCTTCTGTGTGTGGGGACTTCCTCTTCCCCTTGTAATCAGGATCTGCTGGGTCGGTGGGGAAGAGGCCAAGGTCACAGAGGAAGAGCTTTTGGGGAGATGGGGTTGCAGGTGAGGCAAGGGAAGGGGGCTGGGAGGGAGAGGTCTGGGAGGACTGTGGAGTGGTTGTGGATGACTGTGTGTCAGCAAACCAGCCCCTGTGAGTGTGGAATCAGTCCCCTGCGCTGGAGTGCACGTCTAGCCCTTGGTTTGGGGGTTTCTGTTCTTGGGACAGGTAGGCTGCTAGGAATCATGGGTGGTGCAGGGGTAGGAGGGCTGTGGGACTATTGGAGGAGGGACACTGCTGCAGTCAGGGAGGCCACGGACTGGTTGGTTCTCTGTAGGGCAGACATGCCCGATGAAATGCCCTCCATGAACGACACCAGTTGCGTCAACAGACTGGTGTGTGCATGGAGGACACTCAGGATCGATGTCTGCCCTACATGGATCTGTCTAAGTAAGTCCACAGACTCCTCACTCAGGGCAGCAGGGGACACAGGGGCAGGTGGTGTGGTGCCTGGCACAAAGGAGACATGCTCACGAACACGGGAGCCCACAGGGACCTCTGGGATGGGAGCCGATGGGAGGGTGGTGGTGGTGGCGGAGACAGCCTCACTAGCTGGTTTTTGGTGGCTGCTGACACCCGCCTCCACAGGAGAGTCATCCTCAGAGCTGCTGTGGCCTTCAGCTGGGGGGATGGTGCTGACGACTCCTGTGTGTGGCTCAACTCGCCCTCCGTGCCACTGGGTCCACCTGACTCCTCTCCTTCTGTCCCTGTAAGGCTCTGTGGCTCCTCCTGGTCCATGGAGCTGTCCCCTCCTGTGGCCATGGATGTATCTGGGTAGGAATAAGAAGTAAGAGAACAACATCAGTCACCTGCACCAACTGTACACACCACAGTGAGTACATCACATCACAGGGCAAGCCCTGGCATCATCAGCTGAACACAGCTCAAAGTGCCAACACTGTTTAGGATGAGACAAATGTCATTCTCAACATCAACCATGGCACACATATCCCTCCTTGACTTTCACACATGTCCGTTGCATGTTGGATGCTAACACACCAATGTGCCAACATGCATCACCCACACATTAGTTGTACATGCAAGTGAAAAAGTAGCAGTATGTCACTAGATACATAGCACATCTCTTGCGACTGACTCAGTACAGGTGTCCGGATGAAGGGATGGGCAGAGACTCATTTCACATGCTTGGGATGCATGCCAGCAACACACACTATGATGTACTCATGTCCTGATGGGCAAGGCCACAAAGGGGTGCATGGTGCACACTTGAACACAACGCAGGCTCACTCATAGCAAATTCAATGCCATCGCACTGGGATGGCCTGAAAGTCAGTCAACACTGTCTCCTGTCACAGGGGCAGGGCATCCAGACAACAACAATATGCACTGACTCACAATCCTAGCTCAGGGGTAAATCTGACTCTGCAGATGACTGGTGCACTTGCCCATCCCATGCAAACAACATATCCAGGACCCAGAAGACCCCACATCATGCAAATCATTCATAAGAGTCTCAGCAAACACAAATCCATGTACATTAACACATCACAGTCTGCCATGCATATAACCCAGCTGCATGAGGGACACAGTTGCATACACCATTGTGCGCTGTCAGATGATCACACACCTATATGTCACACAGGTCTTGTCTCCCACAGTCACATTGCAGATGTCATGCTGACCCTCTGAATCATGGACACCCCAGTTGTACATAGCAACAAGCCACACCCTAATTTTCATTTATAAAGCTGTTTGAGGTTTTTTTTTTTTAAAAGGTGTACATCACATTATGTAAACAGAATAATGTACAGCAACATTTATACCATGGGTATGCACCCGGACGAGCATACATTGGTCTGTGGAGAATGGGTATACCTCCTGGTCTTCTGCCACCGTAAAAGTCCTCTCAACTGTGGCGACAACTGTAAAGCCGCTTTTGGGATCCTACCACAGGAGGGGGCGACCCCAGAGAAAGAGTACTAATACTGCACCCATTCTCTCCTAGGGTTTCTCCATAAACAGATAGCAAATCAAAAAATACCAGGGGCCAAACAGCTAACGCCCAACCAGTACAGCAACAGCAGCAAAGTCCGGGCATTGGTCAAGAATTGATTGCCCATGTCCCGTAGGTCCCCCCCCCACGAACTACCTCCATACCCCCCGGGGTGGCGCCCTCATCACGTACCCGACAGGCCTCTGCGGGATCCCCCTCTGAGCGCATCATGGTCTGCAAGAGCGCCTCCCACTGGGCTGCTATGGGCGTCTTCCTGAGGCCTAGCGTTTCCTCCCTCCAGAGTGCCGTGCCCTCCGCCTTAACCCACACCAAGAATGAACCGCGCCATGCCCGCGTGTCTGGTGGAGCAGCCGCCTTCCAGCGCTTGGTGAGTAGCCGCTTCGCCACCACTAACCCCAAGTCAATGAACCGGGAAGTAACCTTTGTGGAAGGAGTTCTGTGGAAGAGGTGTTATAGGTAGGCTGGCCACTCGAATGGGATATCGCGACCTGTACACACGCAGAGCGCCTCCTGCACTGCCTGCCAGTATGAACTCAGTACGGGACAAGTCCACAGCATATGAATTAGGCCAACGTCAAACTCCGCACAGCAGGGGCAGCATGCATCCATGCAGTGGAAATATCTATTAATAGAGGCGGGCGTGAGATATGCTCTGTGTAAGATGAATTATTGTATTTGGCGGAAGCGCATGTTCCTGGGGATTCTCTTCGGGCCCTGCAGCACCCTATCCCACTGTCAGTCACGGGTTGGGCCAGGTCCGCCTCCCACTAACAACGTAGCGGCGCCAAACTCATCACCGCATGTGTGCGCAAGGACGCCGCAAACCACCTAACCAGATGTCTCCCCCGCCCCATGACATGGAGATATTGCACCGTGAGATGTTGTTCTGGCTCCTCCCTGAGGTCTCCCCAACAGCCTGTGAGCGTTGCCACTAAAGACCGATGACTAAGAAAGTGACCGGGAGCTAACCCAGTCTCCTCCGCCAGGGCGGCAAACGAGAGAAGGGTCCCGTCCCGATAAAGATCCCCCAGTGTTTGTATGTCTGCCGCACTCCAGTCCTCGAGTTCTGAAGCACTGAGCACCCCCTGCCCACTAGGAGAGCCTTCGAGCGGGGCATAAGGAGTCCGGGTCTGGGTAAGGTAGCGGCACCGACGGTAGCATTTGTATGCTACCACCAAAAGAAGAGGTACAGGCCTCGATACCTTCGCGGCCGGGTGGAAAAGCTTAAGGATGTCAGCCAATGAGAGAGGCGGGGGGGGGGGGGGGTGCCGCAGTCGCAGTATCCTCACGGCCTCTGTCTGCCAGCCATCGGGCTATCCACTGTAGCTGCGCAGCCAGGTAGTAATGTTCAAAACACGGCATTGCAAGTCCCCCCTGGTCAGTGGGAAGGTACAACTTGGGCAACGCGACTCTGTGACACGTAGTACCCCATAAAAAGTCCAGAAGGGACCGCGCCAAAACCGCAAATAAGGACGCCGGGATATAAATGGGCAGGTTGGCGAAATAGTACAGGAGACGGGGTAAAATCACCATTTTGACTAAGGCTACTTGGCCCGTGACCGAGAGGGGAAGCGTACCCCAGAACCGCATCTGAGACTTGACTGCAGACACGGCTCTGCCCAAGTAGCCCTCCACAAGATCCGCTGGCTGACGATATATCTGGATACCCAGATTACGAAAGGTATCCGGTCGCCATTGTACCTGCACACCTCTAAGATGATAACTCGGGTCTTGAGTGTCGGCTCGGAACGCGTATAGGCAGGACTTAGCAGCGTTCACCCGGAGACCTGAGAGGGCCTCGAATTTAAATAGAATACGCTCCAGGTCAACTGGAATGTGAGACACATCCCTGACGAAGACCAACAGGTCATCTGCATAAAGCGATGACTGATGTGTCGCATCGCCCAGGGGGATGCAGTCAGCCAGCTCCCTGTGGAGTGTGGCCGCCAGAGGCTCTATTGGGAGCGCGAACAGGAGGGGTGGGAGCGCGAACAGGAGGGGTGGGAGCGGGCACCCCTGCCTAGTGCCACAGCCAATTGGATAGCATCAGAGATGTACAGCCCGGTTCTCACTCTCACCGTAGGGTCCTTTTACAGAAGGGCTGCCAGTTGAAGGAAGCAGAGGCCCAGCCCGTAGTGCGACAATGCCGCCATCAGATTTACCCATTCCAGGCAGTCGAAGGCCTTTTCAAGGTCTAGAACCAGGCAGCCCGCCCTAGGCCATTGTTGGACACTATCGGACGCCACTTGAAAGAACTGCCGCAGTTTAAGGGAGGTGCTGCGTTTAGGCACGAAGCCATTCTGGTCAACATGTACAAGCGCTGGCACCAGGCACTCCGCCAGCACCTTAGCCAAAATTTTATAATCCGCATTAAGCAGAGCAAGGGGGCGGTAGGACCCCAATTGGGTGGGATGCCGCCCGGGCTTGAGCAGAGATACCAGATAGGCCTCTCGCATTGAGCCGGGTAAGATACGCTCCTCGAGGGCGGCCAGATAGAGGGTGTGCAATTTGGGTGCCAGTGATTCCCGATAGGTCTTACAATATTCCGCCGGGAGCCCATCAGGGCCCGGCGCCTTCCCAGAAGCCAGAGAGGCGACCGCGTCCCCGATCTCATCCGCAGTGAGAGGGCTCTCGAGCGACTCCTGATATTCACCTGGGACCGTGGGCAGACCGGCAGCCTCAAAGAACTGGTCCAGGTCCCGCGCCTGCCGACGTCCCGTCGATCGGTATAGTGACGCGTAGTGTGTCGTCATTACCTGATGAATCTTCCACTGCGTGTATACAAGTGACCTGTCGGGCCCGCGTATAGGGCCTATCGGGCGTGAACAGTCTCCTGCCTTAGCTGCCAGGCCAGCAACCTCCCAGCCCTGTCCGACGTGGCATGAACACGAGCCAAGTGAGCCGCATAATTGTGGCAACGCAAGCGCTCCAGCAGCTCGGCATGGCACGCCTGAAGCAGCATCAACCAAGCCGAGTCACGACCCCCGCCCTCCCCGTGTCGCTTACATGAGAGTAGGCGAGATTCCAAGGCGGCAAGCGACAATGCAAGCTGCTTGTGAATATTCCACGTCGCGCCTAAACAATGCCCCCTGATGGTGGACTTCTGGGTATCCCACTCTGTCAGCTCACTGCTCGTAGTGCCCTCATTCAGATCAAAAAACTGCTCGATCGCTGTGCCTAAGGATGCACGGAATTCTGCATCTTCCAGAGCCGCTGGTTTGAGGCGCCATGTGGGGATTGGGGGACGGCCGGGGTTCCAGCGGAGGCACAGTCTATGAGGATTATGGTCAGAGTGCGTCCGACCTAAATATTCTGCCTGGTCTAGCAGGGGAAGCACAGAGTAGGAGCCCACCACCCTGTCAAGACGCACATGGAGGTCATGCACCGCCAAATAGTACGAGTAGTTGCGATCATCGGGGTGTAAACAGCGCCACACATCGACCAATGCCCAGCGCAAAATCCAGTTATTCAGATTCCTTGCGTTCGAAACCACCTGTGTTACGGAGGGGCGGAAAGGACCGGACAAGACGCACATCGAGGACTGAGTTAAAATCCCCGCCCAGTAGCCAGGGGAGGCCCGCGTAAGGTGCTAACACCGTGGACAGATGGGCAAGAAATAACGATTGCTCAACGTTCGGGGCGTACAATGAGCCTAGTAATATATGTTGTCCATTAAGTCGCCCGCACACTAATGTGTATCGCCTAGCCGGGTCGACTACTACCTCTGTGCATGTGAGCGGAGTGCCCGCCCTGACCCAGATCAACGTGCCCCCTGGTGTGTGCAGGATATGTAGTTCCAAATAGTTGACCACTCCAGCCGGCGCGCAACCGGGCTATTTCTGACTGTCATGTGAGTCTCCTGACGGAGGGCTATGGCCGCCTTGTGTCTCTGCAAATAAGCAAAAATGGAATATTTACGTGCTGGTGTGTGCATGCCCCGAATATTCTATGTGATTACGTTGGTGTTGGCCATCTAAAGCAATTAAAGACTGCATGGGCGACGGGACCGGGGTCCGGTCGACCAGTGGGAGGAATATGGGCTCTATATGTCATGCCGGTGCGCTACAATGATAAACAGAACAAGTAAACATATACGTGCTGCCAAGCACGCGAATTGGGAATCAAAACCAGTATGACTACCAGGGCAAACCCTGTGCGGGCATTCGTCCAAACTGCAAGCTAAACGCTTATGGAGTGAAACTAAGCCAGGTAGTGGCTAACGGGTGCTTAGTGTGGCTGTAACTACCATGAGCAGCTCCCCTACCGCGATGCCCCTGTGTGTGCTGTAGGTGCCTTCTGTGGCATGGGCTTGGCCAAGCATGGGCGGATAACCTAACTGCAGCTATCTACGCCACCTGCTGCAAATTCCGTTCGACGCGCAGTCCCTCCCCAGGGCTGGGCCCCCCCTCCCTCCGCACACACGCAGCGACCAAATAGACTTAACAGCGCCATCAAACAGCACTATAACATAGCATACAGCGGAATCTGTAAGCAGTCAGCCACCATGACTCATTGTCCATCCCTTATTGACGTGCGTGCCAGTGGGCACTGTCGTCACGCCGCTCCCGGCTCACACGATCTGGTCAGAAGTCTGGGGTGTCACCAGTGGCATTAATTGGTCCTCAGAGAGCATGGTGGACGGAGAAGATGATCTGCTGGTCTCGGGCTCACTATGTCCGTGAGTGTCCACTTCTCCCTGACTGCTCGTAGACCCAAGGTTGCCACCGCTTCCAGCACTCCTTGGCGTTCAAGGCGCTTCCTCTCCGGGCTAGGCGCCACCCCCGGGCCCATCCCTACATCTCTACGGGACCCCCTCCGCCGCCGTCGCCTTGACCTCCTCCCCCGCTGGCTGCCAAGTCCCGGATCCGGAGGCCTCTGTCCCCTACACTGCCCAGTCTCCTCCAGCCAGTCCCAGACATCCGACGGGGCATCGAAGAAGCGAGTCCCCTCCTTCGTGACCACTCTGAGGCGCGACGGATACAGCAGAGAGTATGGGATCTCCAGGTCATGCAGTTGGCGCTTCACCGCCAGGTAGCTGCTCCTCCGCTTCTGCACCACCGCCGTGTAATCCGGGAAGAACATCACCTGCCCACTTCCCACTGTGATTGCACCCAACTTCCTGGTCTCGTGAAGCACTGCATCCCTGTCCCGGTAATTGTGAAGTTTGAACAGAAAGGGACGGGGCCGAACCCCAGCTTGGGCTTCTGTGCCGGGACCCTGTGGGCCCGCTCCACCACGAACTGCGGAGAGAGTACCCCCGGAGTGAGCAGGTCTCGAAGCCACCTCTCGACATACTGCTCTGGATGTCATCCCTCCTCGCCCTCCGGTAAGCCCACCACTCTGATATTGCTGCGCTGGGAGCGCCCTTCGGCATCCTCGACCCGATCTTCCAGGGTGTGGACACGGTCTATCAGGTCCTGCAAGGCTGCAGTGTGATTGTTCACCACTGGTTGGACATCCTAGAGCGTTTGGCGTTGTTGGGCCACTGTGTCCGCCAACTTGCGGTGGTCCGCATGAAGAAGGGTTAAGTCCACCGTGACTATCAATCCGGGACTCTAGGGAAGCCTTCGTCTGCTCCAGAGTAGAGCCAATTCGCTCCACCGCAGCTAGCACTGTGTCCAGCTTTGCCGCAAGCGCCGCCGGCTGGGACTCCACGCTATCGCCGCGGCATCCCGGCATGGGGCCAGATCCCGCCGCCCGTGCACGGCCCTCCTTTGACGCATTTCGTAGCCGGCCCATGACCAGTTGCTGTGCCATAGGCATCCGCTGGTAACCCCGGCACCAAGCTGGCGGCCTGGGCCCAGACCCCCAGTCTACCACAACAGGAGAGAGTTGACACCACAGACTCTCCGCCAACGAGGCAAGGATGGAGGAAGGAGAGGGAAGGCCAAGCCCCCCCCCCCGCAGGGACTGCAGCCACCGACCAGGAGCTACCAGCTTCCTGTTACTCACGGGTTTCGTGGACCCCCAGGGCCATCACACGTCACTCTCCCGATGTGCCAGGGTCCCCCGTCGGACACCCCTCTTCCATCTGGATGCCGACGTCCCTCGTTAAGTAGGGCTGATGGATATCCGCCGCCTCTACCTCCGGCATCTGCTCCTGCGCAATCACCGACTGCTGGGCACCACCCCGGTGCTACAGGCGCGGCACAGGCGGCAACACGCCCCAGAAGGCACCCCAACTCCAGTTATGCCAGTGCAATTCATGCGGCGTGTGCCACCGCCAGCACCCGCAGGTCAGTCCGTGCCTCTCCTGCTCCCTCGGCACCGCGCTGCATGTAAAGGGTTCCAGGCACCACCACCACGCGTCAGCACCTCCGGTATATGTAAGGAGCCCGGGTGCTCCCCTCATGCCAGCGCCGGGTGGCCTCCCCCTCCGCCACCCCCGCTCACCTTGTAGTCCGGTGCCAGGCCGTCCACTGATCGCCTACCAGACTGCAGGCGGCGGGCCCCCAAGGCTCCAGGTCCCCGCACCGTCACAGCAGGTCTCAGGGCAGTCCACTACTGTGAGGACCACCTCGTTGTCCAACGTCGGGCCCACCACTCTGCCGTGGCATGTAGGGAGGTCCGCCTCACCTCCCCGATCACCTCACTGCATCACTCAGGCCTGCGGAACCCCTCCGGGGGATCTCCACCAAGCACTCAGGCAGACTACTCACCTGGGCACCTCGAGTGTCATGCCAAGGCTGCAGCAGCACCCCAGGAAGTCTGCAGGGGGCCCGCCGCACAACTACGCCTTCAATATTTGCGCTCCGCGGTGCCACCAGCAGGTCACAACTGCCTCCTCTCCATCGCCCTCGCTGCCTCATCCAGGGCGTCTCGTGAGGTCAGGGCATCCCCTGCAATTCATAGCATGGCAGGTCCGCCTCCCGCAGTCGCCGCTGGTCCAGGGCACCACATCAGAAAAGGTCCGGTGGTGCCACACAACCGCCACCGCTCCAGTCAGCACGGCCTGGGCTCCTTGTGGTGAGCCGCGGGCTAAATTGCTCGCAGCACCCGGCCGCGGCTCACCGCCCACGTCACCGCGCTCACCGGCACCAACTTCCTTACTGTGAGGCCGGTGTAGTAAGCAGCTGCGCCGGCCAACTCTCACCGTGTGGCGGCAGGTAACCCGGGTCCCTCTACCGGCGGCGTCCAGCACCTGGAAGAAGCCCAGCCAGGAGGAAAAAGGCAGGATAACGGCACCGGGCGGCGGGAGCTTCACTCGCTTGCATCCATCTTTCAAGCACGCCACCTAGCGCCCCCCCAACAAGCCACACATTATGACAGAGGCACACACCTGAGGGCACATGTCACTAAGCACAACCTGCAATTTAATACACAGGAGTGGGATTACAGAGTGTTTCTGAATGCTCTTGAGGGGGCATGACTGGGCAGGACTAAGTTTAACAGTGTATTGACCCGGACAGTAGTCAGGAGGCTAAGCAATTGTGACATACTTGATATACATACTCCTGATGTCCAAAAATTGGAGTCCCCTGCCGCATGGTTTTGTTTTGAATACCCCAGAAACATGTTGTGAGTCAGACCAGCAATTGGTACACATCTCAAGGGCACACACAGTTCACATGTCAGATCTCAGGCATTGTGTAAACAATTGACCTACCCATGAAACACACAACAGAGTCACAGGAACTGATGCTGACTGGTACCTGAAACATAGCTGACTGCAGGGACAGTGCCCTAGTGACACAAGCAACAGACTGTAGGGGCCACACCTGTGGAACAGATCAGGAGGGTGCATCACACAAATGAGGGACCTGATTTTGGGACTACAAGACCTACGTAATGTAGAAGTGTGACCAAGACAAAAGACTGCTATTTGCATGTCAGGCATAGTACACAGATCAGGCATGGACTTACCGCCTTCCTGCTGCTGTCTGGCCTTCAGCTGCCTATCCAGGTCCGGGAAGACCACTGCCAGTATCCGGAGCATGTGGGGAGTCAGGGTCCGCCCCTCCTGCGTGGACGTGACCGCTTCAGCAGGACCCTAGCTATCCTCCGGGTCCAGCCACAAAAGTCCTGCCACCTCTTCTGGCAGTTGCGGATCCGGCGCTTGTAGACCCCCACAGAACGAACAGCACGGGCGAGGGTCAGCCAGATCTCCTGCTTCTGGTGGGCATCTGTGACGATGACAAAGAGAAAAGTACATTAACACACATGCCCCAGATTTGTGCAGCACACTATTGGATATACAGGTCATCATCACAAAGGGAAATAAATTATACAGATAATGCAACCATGGGGAATGAAAACTCACATGCATGTCTGACATGTTAACAATGCCTGGATAGTTTAAGCTTGCAATAATGCACTTTGGCAGCATGAAAACTATTCATTACATGTACCTACACACTTTGGTGGATGAAAGTAGTCAGTGAGAATGCTTGCCACTGGTGTACACACTGCTAGTACTGCTAGTCAGACTACATGCATACGTAGGAAGGCAGTGGACAGCACACTCACCTGCTCCCCTGGTGTCCCATAGAGCTTTCTGTACTCTGGAAGGAGCCCATCCAGCAGGGCCTGGTTCTCCTCCTCAGTGAAGGCTGGTGCCCTCTCCAGTGTACGTGTCATAGCAGGAGCCAGAGGATGCATAGACAGCAGCAGTGGTAGCAGGGATGTGGTCCAGTAGCATGTAGTGCAGGCAAGTGAGCTCCCTGGGGGCCAGCCAGCCTGCCTTATATCTGTGCTGCAGAGGCAGACTCTGTGCCATGTGTCCCAAGTGATAGGTCCAACACGGTTGCATCCTATGAATCTGGCCAATCCATTCAAAAGTACGACTCGCCTTCCGCATCGTTCAAATCTTCACCTTCATGGAACACTTGAATTTGCAACATTCAATGACAAGGCGTACGCACGGCTCGGCCAAGACCCGTGCAATGCGTACGCATTATCACCCGCGTCGGACCTCATTAGTGTGACTATTAGACGGATGCAACACACATACTGGCCATGGACACCTGCACACACCTGCCACACTATAAGATTGGACACACAGTGTCCCATGGCATGTGAGGCTGCATTCCCTGGGTGTTTGAGGGGGGCCACAGCTGTTTTTTTGTCTGGCACTTTGTGCAGCCACTCCCAGGCTGTGCACGTGTACATGGGGGCAGAGTCATTTGTGTGTTGTGCACATTAGCACTGTGATGTGCAATTGGACAGTAATGGGCATGAGTGAAGGCCACAGTGTCAGGTTGGATATGTTTAAGACATGTCACATACACCCTGAGTCCTGGGGGTGATGGCGTGTACGTCACAGTGAGACCTGTAGTCCCAATACTGATGTGCACCCAGTCTGTGTGCATGTTGTGTCTCAGATGTGTCTGATCACAGGTTACCAATGGGTGACAGTCTCCACATCCATGTGGTATATGCATCAACCTTGATGGGGTGTGTCTCTAAGAGACGTACATGTAGGGCCAGCAGGAACAACAGTGGCCACTACCTGTGGGACTTACGCTTGCCTTGTGGTGTGTACGTGCTACGCCATGTCCATTGCTGTGTTGATGTGGCAATACAGGGAGCCTGGGTTTCTGCATGGCAAAGATCTGTGATTCCTAGGAGACATGAGTCCTCATTTGTCACTGGGGTGGGTATTTTGAACGTTGCAGCAGCACATAGGTTGGGTGACACAGCCAGATGATTAGCCCATTGCACTACATGGCACTCATGTGGACATGTGGAATTGAGATGTGAGTTGGTGGTCTTGTAGGTGACATATGTGGCAATGACCAACAGCACACACCTCAGTACATTGTGTAATGTCATGAACTAGCATGTGATAGAGATCGTGGTCATAGCCACATGGGTGGATGTACTGACAATCTTCCTTTGTGCATCTCTGTACTGCAGGGCACCAGCTGTCCATCGGCCGTTCCCAGACCTTGCAACCATGCAGGAACGCGACAGCATCAGACGGTACCGCTTCACCAGGCCACTGATTGAGGAGTTAGTGGAGCAGTTGGCGCCACATCTGCTACCTGGCCGGACATACCCTACAGCACTGACCCCAGGGGTGAAGGTGATGGCAGCCCTGCACTTCTTTGCTACCGGTACCTTCCAGTACACTGTGGCTACTGCTGGTGGTATGTTGCAAACAATGTTTAGTGGGGTGCTACGCGATGTCTTGGAGGGGATGTTGCAATTCCTCGACCTGTACATCAAATTCCAGAGCCAAGATGAACTCCCTGAAATTAAGGATGCCTTTTATACACTGCGGAGGATGCCAAACGTCATTGGATCCATTAACGGGACACATGTTAACCGGATACCACCACAGGCACATGAGCAGGCATACCGGAACAGGAAGCACTACCATTCGATCAATGCTCTGGTGGTCTGCTTTGCTGACATGTTGATCACACGTGTGTGCACGGTTCCCTGGTTCGGCGCACGATGCCTACATTATGAGGAGTAGTCACATTGCAACGCTGATGTCACAGATGCCCGCTCAGCGTGCCTGGCTTGTCGGTGTGTACTGACTGTTTCTCATTTTGTGTGTTTGTCAGTGTTGTATTCCGCACTCCTACAAAACTCAGCTACTTGTTCATTTTTGTGTGTGTAGGTGACTCTGGATACCCCAACCTGCCGTGGTTGCTGACACCCCTCAGGAACCCTGAGACACCAGCCAAGCTGCGCTACAATGAGGCACATGGTCGGAGCAGGAGGGTGATTGAGCGGACATTCGGCCTCCTAAAAAGCCGCTTCCGCTTCCTGGACAAGACCGGAGGGGCCCTCCCATATGAACCTGCAAAGGTGTGCAAAATAATACTGGTCTGCTGCATGCTACACGACATGGCGGTGCGGAAGGAGGTGCCTCTAATCCAGGATGACGATGATGACAACCAACGTCCGGCATCTATGGAGGATCCCGGCCTGGGCCAAGATGCCAGTGATGATGAACAACTTCTTCACCTGAATGTGAGTTTCCAGGGTTGTTATGTCAATGTATGGAGGTAGCCTGGAATGTGCTGTGCCAGCTCTGTTGCTGTCTGAGTGTGTCTGTGTGCCACTTGACTGGATGCGTGCTGTGATGTGTCCATTCAGGTGGTGTGTACTCCACAATAGGGTAGTACTGCTAACTAGTGTTTGTGTAGGTGTTTTGCAACATGTTTTGTGCACGTGTATTGCATTTCACTCCTGTTCGTCTGTGCTTTTGACTGTATCTTGTCTGTCCTTCCCAGGGTCCTTTGCCTGTTGTGTGGTCAACACTGACCCTCAACACCCAGAAGCCAACACCAGTGTGGAAGTTGACAAGTCCCATCAACTGATGTACCACACATCCCTGGACTTCCACTCTCCAACACATTGTGAGCGTTTGTCCACTGTTACGTAGAGTTACCGTGGAATAAACGTGTTGCTGATGTGTAATGAACCTGTGCTACGCTTTATGTGCGTTGTCTGTCTTCCCACATCTGAGTGACATCTGCTTACCTCACCTGTGGACTTGTTGCCACTGACTGTGCTTGGTGCGGTGTCTGTGCATGCCAATGTGTTTCAGGTCAACATCATTGTGTGGGATGAGTAACATGGCCATGGTGAGTATGTTTTGTGTTGCCATAGTGGTGTGTCTCCCTCACATGTGTCACATTCCCATGACTCACCTTACGTTGGTCACATTGTTGCAGTATTTGGCATGCACTGTGTTGTGTAGCAAGCAGATCGACTTCGCCCTGAACACGACAAGTTGGAATCACAACAGAGGCAAGTATGGTGTACTGGTGAGTTTATTTACAAACATGTGAGTGAAGTGCACAGGATGGTGGGTGCTGTACAGTGGTTTGGGAATCCAAAGTTCACATTGGAGTTGGAAGTGCTGGTAGATGAAATGTCCAGAGTAAAGTCCACAGTCGTCTGCTACATTGGCCCAACATGAACCCTCCATTTAATGTGGGTGAGTTGTGTGCGACTGAACAAGGTGAACGGGTTGCGCACAAAGAACATTGTCCAGAACATGTTTGGAGGCCCTGGGGGATGTGCTGGGACATCTGCCTCTCACATGTCCTCCTTTGGACGACCCCTCTTCTTCGGGGGGGGGGGGATCCTTATGTGCAGACCTCTGCGGTGCAGGGGACTCTCCGCCAGAGTCCTCCTCCCTCCCTGTGGCGCTGGTAGATGGTGTTACGACAGATGTTGTGGGCACACAGGGGGGTGTGGACAGGTTGGTGTTGATCTGGCGGAGGCATTGTAGTATGTCCCAATGCACCGCAGTAAGGGCATCCCACTTTGCCTCCATGCGGGCATGGTGGGCGACCTGCTCCTGTTGCATGTCCTTGAGGATCCCCACTACCTGGCCAAATCCTCCGGTGCTATCCTGGTATGCATCTAAGATGCGTGCCAGTTGGGAGTCATCATGCAGACCAGACCCCTCTGCAAGGCATGCTCTGTGCCTCCCACCCTTCCCAGCACCCCTCTCCACACGGGCAGGACCAGCGGCGGTACACACAGGTGACACTGGGACCCCTTGGGTGGTGTTGCTGGTGGTGTTGGCTGTAGCTTCCGGGGGAGTCCTGTGTCCCTGTGCTGTGGGTGTGGATTGTCCTTGGTCTGTCCGTGTTGGCGGGGGTGTCCTGTCGGTGTCCAGATGCTGGAGACGTGGGTACAGGGGGGGCAGATGTTGCTGCTGCATGATGGCTCACATCGGAGGGGCCAGGTTGGCCATCGTCATCAAAAGAGAACAGTGAGAGAGTCGGACCAGAGAGCTCAGTGTCCACCAGAGTCTGGGACTGGGTATCCTCGTCATTTGGCCCTGGGTGCCCAGCACGACCTGTGTTTGGAAGAGACACACAATGCAAGTTATGTTTCTACATGCATCGTTGGTTCACAAACATGACATTTTCTACTTTTCAAACAGATGCCTGCCTGTAAACTGCTTTTTCCCAACTTGTCACAGACAGAGTTTGATCTTGTTGTTGGCCATTAGCCAGCATGGCCTTGTGCTCCCAACAACAGAGCCCAGTGTCAGACATCTTGTCAGTCCCTTCCCACTCCCTGTGGGGAGAGTATGGTTCAGGTTGATCTTGCAGGGCCATGTGGGTGGGTGTTGGTGGTCTGTGACTGCGAGTCCCATCATACTCTTGGCTACACCCCCATTCCCAGCATGCCCATGCTTCCTTCCTCTTGACTCTGCTTCCCTGTGAGAGGGTGTGAAATCAATGACAAGATGGCGGACTGTGAAATCCTGGTGTTTGTTTGGCTACAAGTCCCAAGTGAGACCCTGTGCTTTACACAGCAGCACCTAGTACGGGGTATCTTTTGCTGATATTTCAATGAGGTGTGTGTCAATGCATGGTACCCGGTGAGTTGTGTGGAGTTTGTGTTTGGGGGGGGTCTCCCCATGCTGAGTAGTATGGTCGGGGCTGTCAGTCCTCCTTCCCATCATGAAACGTGCTTCCATTGTAGGGCGTGCAAGTTGTCTTTCAGGATGTCAGTCAGTGGTATCCTGCTTCTGATTTGCACACAAGCCCTAGCAGGGCCTTGTGCTCCCCACAGCAGGACCCAGTATGAGCCATCTTGTCAGTCATTTTCCACTCCCTGTGATGTGGGCATGTTTCAGAGGGGTCTTGATGGGCCAATCAGGAGGGGGGGCATTATCTGTGACTACAGGCCCCATCATGCTTTTGTCTACACTCACTTCACCTGCATCCCCACTATTCCTTCCTGACAGTCAGCTGCACTGTGAGGTGGTGTGTTTGTGGTGGCAAACTGTCTGGCTGGGTGTATTTGGCTTAGTGCCACTGGCTTGCTCTATTTGTTTTATGTTGGTGCATGTCACGACAGTCCCCAGTCACTATGAGATGGCAGGTATTGTGTTTGTGTGACTGGCATACACATCTTGGTTAGTGTAGCTTTGCTTGCGGTGCATGGTTTCACTGTCCCCTTACCACACAATCTTGGTTATGTTGTTTGTGTACTCACCAGGCTCTGGGATGTCTGTTAGGCCATGGATGCTCTCTGGTGGTAGGATATCCCGCACCTTCTCCTCCCAGGTCCTGAAGTAGACTGGTTTGGCAGGAGGGCCACCGCCGGTTCGCTGACTCAGGGCGTGATCTTTCTCGATGAGTTTCTTGACCCTCCTGCGCATGTCATACCACCGGTTCTGGATATCGTTCTTTGTGCGCAACGTTGGTGCTTGTGCGTTCACCTTGTCCACAATCCTCGCCCACATCTTGGTTTTCTGTGAGATGGGGGTCCTTTGAACCAATGTACCAAACAAACGTGGCTCTACTCTGATGATCTTGTCTACCAGCACTTCTAACTCACTATCTGTGAACTTTGGATTCTTCTTTGGAGGCATGGTGATGGGTGGTGGTGGTGGGGGATGTGTGTGTAAGGGTGCAAGTGATGTTGGTTTGGTGTTGGTTTTGCTATGTGTATGTGTGTGTGCTTTTGTATGAGGTACTGATGGTGTGTGAGTTGTGTGATGGGTGAGTTGTGAGTGTCTGTGGTTGCTGTGTACTGGTGTTTGCTGCTGGCTGTGTCTCCTGTTTGCAAGGGATGATGGTAGTGATTGTAGTCCTTTATATAGTTGAAGTTGTGGGTGTGTCTTTGTCCCATGTTTTTTTGGGGGGGTATTTATCGGCTTAGTCATTGCTTGTTTGGTCCTTTTTTTGTGTTTCTTCCTTTGTGTTTTGTAGGCATGAAAGAGACGTTCATGTGACGGAAACGGACGCTGCTGTTGGCTCATGCGGGCATCTCCGCCTCGTTCACGCTGCCTGTCTTCTGTGTTTGAGACGCGTCGTTCGCGGCGGTCTCTATTGCTTGTGTGTCGGGTTGTCTGTGCGTGTCGGTCGTGTGGCTTGGTCTCCGTGCGAGTCGGTCTGGTTTTACACGCATTGCATCGTAGTGCACTAATCGTACATCGCGGGAACGGGTCGGTCGGGTTCATTCCGGGTTCGTGTCGGTCAGTGACCATCGCGTTGGTTTTCCGGACGGATCACTATTTTCCCTCCGGCTCGGTCGTACGGCTTGTATTCCGTACGAGTCGGTTGTAATTCACTCGCGTTGCATCGTACTGCACGGGTCGTACGGCGCTGGTCCGGGTCCATGTCGGTCGGTTCATTTTGCAGCCGGAATCGGCCCCAGAGTTGTGCTGGAGAGGCTATGAGGCATCAGGCACTTTAGTACACATGTTATGGCATTGCGCGAAGTTGCACACTTACAAGGCAGATCGGGCACTTAAAACACTCATGTCAAGGGATCCAGTAGTGGTCTTACTGAGTCTGCCATATAAGGGAAGCCGGTATTGGATCACTGTGGGGCTAAAAAGTCATTTTGCCACTGATAGTGGCCACTCAAGTGATCTTACTACATTGGGGTTCGCCTATAGTTCCTTCACCAGGGGAATGGCTGCTTTAAATGTGGGATACATTAGCAAAGGAATATATCTCCATAATGCTAGAAAACAAAACAAAGCGTATGAACGAGATTAGGCCCCTTTAATAAATATACTAACTTGAGACTTTGGATATCTGAAGTGCCCGAAAAATCTGAGCACTACAGCTCACCCCAGAAGAACGTACACATACATAAGAGAGGATACTGGGACTTAAGGAGCAGAGGGTCTGTTAACCTTTCTGAAAATATTGTCTATCCTAGAATCAGCAGCTGGTAACATCTGGACTGGAGAACTTCGGGAGGGAGAGGAGGAATGGGAAGGGGTGCAAGGGCACTATGTTATTGCTGTAATTCTGGTTTCCCTTTTTCTTCTTGTAGTATTGATCGTCTTATTTAACTTTAACAAGCATTTGCATGGCAACCTTGCTGCTGGCTAGTGGGGTGTACGTGACCTTTCATCAAAACCCAATAACCGAGAAACTGCAAAAAATAAAAAATAATTTCAAAGAGAATTAAAAAAGGATGCAATATGAGTGAAGGGAACAATAGAGGAAGGTTGGGGGTGGTTTAAAAAAAAATAAAAAAGCAAGAATGGTCTGGGAGGTGCAGGGGAAGAAATAGATGAGCTGGGGGGGGGGGGGGGGGGGGGGGGGGGGGGGGGGAACGGGACGATTACAGAATGCAGCAGTGGTGTGAAGCGTGCACCACACTAGCAAGAGTTAAGAAAACCCATTTTCTCCCATAGTGCTCTAGTTGCGAAAGAAACGAGCACTGGCAAAGCCAAGATGTCTGGTGCTGGCTGCCAGCCTTTTGGCTTTGTAAATGCTAGTTTTGTTTTGTCATGGTTTTTGCACAACTTTACTGATACAGAAGCTGCTGGGGTCTCAATAATTATGGGTATATGGATGTATGGCACAGGCCACGCTAATGAGATTATGTTCATGCACAATAGCAAAAAGCAAAAATAATCGGGTGGGCTAGGATACATTTTTTTTTTCTGGTCACCAAATGCTGTGAAATGAGTTAGGCCAAAATGATTACATCTGGTCACTCTTCTATTAATAACATAAGCTTTCTGCAACATACAGACGGGTCCTTGAATAACGCTATAATATATCTGGTATTTTTTTATTGGTGGTTTAAAGAGCTTGTTCTACTGTTGACAGGCAATTTTGGAGTTCCTCAAATTGAATGATGGCTCTTAAATGGAGAGGGTTGTGTGACAGACCAAGCCACACCTAGGAGACAGTTTTGTTGTCTAGAGGGCAAGGAAAGTAAATATAAAATTAGCATCACAACACCTGTAATGGGGACCTATGCCTGGAACATAAGATATTGGAAGTTCAAGTACAGCTCAATCAGATGGAAGTCTTGAATCGTTTGACCATTAGTCAAGCGATTTTTGAGATGGAAATAAGATTGGGAAGACCATGGCATGGAAATTTCCAAAGTGAAAAATGGCTAACAATACTGACCAAATCAAAATGTAAGTCAGTATCTTTGGAAACCTCATGGATCCAATGGCCATTGGTCATGTATTTATAGATTATAAAAACATATATGATGACCAAGAAGAGACTCATAGAATACACTAGTTGTGAATCAGAGTTTGAAATGTATGTACATGAAGAAAGAGATACAAAGGCAGCACTACCAACAAAGTGAAACCAAGAATACTGAAGCACATATGAGTAATGAAAAAACAGACTTCAGTTATCTTCTATACAGCATTATTGGGAATCACATACAGGTAACATACTGGATTTAAAATATCATGGAATCCGTAAAATTCTCAAGAGGTGGAGACAGAGAACATAAATCACAAGGGAGGAGTGCAGATTAATAATCCAAACTGAAGTAGTACAATTGGTCCATACTATGGATGCAGAACTGCATTTACACTTGTATATGGACAGGCGACAAAAGTACTGGAAAAGAAGGAGTTCAGAAGATAGGGGGCAAACGTATGAAATGGAGACGCACCACCTGTGCATCCCAAACTAACTCACGACAAACATGCATGATCGCTAAATGAAAAGAACCTCTTTTACAGTTACCTCACGAGGATAAACAGATATCTGCATTTCCAGATGACAAACAATTGCATTATTGAGAAGCAAAAAGAACATGAGAATTGAACCCAATGAGAATGACCACCCATAAATATTTGTCTCGCAACTGGCAGTCACACTTTATATCAAGAAATATATATGGAGAACGGAGGCAAAAATATGTATGCACACATGGAAGGCAATTAATCTATATAGCATGAACAGGAACAATTGCAAACAATCAACTGCATGATCTGAAATGAGTAGTCATCATGAACTTTTCAGTACATAAATTAGGGAGTGTACTTATAGGAGTAGGACACAATTGCACATAATCACATTTGGTGGGAAATGGTTGCAAAGACTTGCCAGGGCACCCTACCTTAGGTTAGCGGTCTAGTTATTTTGGATTGAAAAGGTAGAGGGACTTTTAACAGACTATTACTGTAGGGTGGACTATATGGTCTAGTAGAAGGCTCTGGAGTCAAAACGCACTGGCCATATAAAATAAATGATTTGTATGAACTAATAAAGAAGAAACATCGCCTTTTCCTTCACTGTAGGGAATGCATGACTGAAGGGGAATTCTACAGTGTAAAACATCAATGTCATCTCCAGAAGTAGAATCAGATGTTTTGTTACAAAGCAAAATGAGCACATACTAGCCGGTATTGGACTGACCTAAACAATAGTGGATTTATAAACTGACCAGGCATAGTAAATTGAACGATATTGTGCCGGACTGCATAGCGAGTGCAACAGGTTTCACTTTGTTAAAACAAAAGCAGTAATATGTACCTCCAGGAGAAGGGTCACACTGAGTACACCTGCCTCGGACACCAGCTGCGAGTGCACTGAAGGCCCTTCCCCGGTGCCAAAAAACCCTTAGAGCGCTAAAGCTTGTGTCTAATTAGATGGGCCCAGTGTCCCTCTCCAAGATGCTATTTCACTTCTTCTGACAATTCTGAAGTCTACAGCTTACATTGCTCTTATGAAGAACCGTGTCTCTTGCATAAAAAGTCAAACCCTTTGCAGGCTCATCACTTTTCTATATATGAGGCCCGTTCAGAATGCTGTACTAAAGTATGTTTTGCACATTAATTTATGCAAGTGAGCAACTGTATAACAAACCAATGCAGAAAAATCTATCAGCAAGCATTAGTATGAATATGAAACGTCACACTTTCTGCCAGTGACGCATCTTTCAAACTAATCAAACGTCTGTCGTCTTCTGCAAGCCTCAGGTCTACTGAATTAAATTAATTATGCATACCTGTGCATCTTTGAAGTACATTTCATACAGCTGAATGGTTCGTCGGCTGGCTTGACTTCCATGATAGACAACCACATTCAACTCCGTCCAGGTGCGAAACTCCCGTTCCCAGTTGGGAATTGTGGACAAAGGGGCAATGACTAAAAATGGGCCTTGAATTCCCTTCAAATATATCTCATAGAGAAATGTAATGGACTGGATAGTCTTCCCTAAACCCATTTCGTCTGCTAAAATGCAGTTTCGCCTAAAATTAAAATAACAGTAAAAACTATTAAAATCATTAACGTACAACACATACAATATTCTTACACTTCAGGAAAACAAATCACAAAAACGTACAGTAGAGAAACTTGTGCAAGGGGTAGAAATTTGTACGGTAAACTATTTACAATCCAAAAATAGTTAAGGTTTTGTACGTCTTAGAGAGTGACGTTACAGTTTTAAAGTTCTGCAAGGCTGAACTCCGCTCAAACTAATAAGTTTCCATAAAAATACCAGTTGTTGAAATAAGAACAAAAAAAACAACTTACATGTTATACCAATTGAACAAAAGCCAATTAACTCCCTCCAACTGGTATTCCCTGAGATTGTTATCGTTTTTATACTCTCTGGAACTCTCCGATTTCTTCCACTCATCAGCAGGAGGTCGCTCCTGTTTCAAATACAGTAAATCCCATTAGTGGTTTTCGAAAGGCCACATTACTGTGCTGTTTTCAAATAAAACTGCAATGCGGCTTGCCAGCTCTTACCACACGCTCTGCTGTAGGCTGCCTAGCCTTCAGTGCCTCAAATTCGTCAATTTTGACTTGGTCTATATCCTCCTTAACTTCCCATGTGCAATCTTCGTACGGAAGCGAGCACCACTTCACCAAATAGTGCATAACGGGCTGTGTTTTACATTTTCAAAAGAAAAAGCATAATATATCATTAACTACAACAGTTACTAATTTTTACAACAAGAACTATTGTTACGTTCTGAATCAATTCAAGAAAAGAACGGGGAACATATAGCATACAATAATCTAGCACTTGAAAACATTTGATCTAAATCTTTATTTCCTAACCAAGTAATACGTAAAATACACTGCTTCACGAGCAATGCTTGGTTTAACATCTCATGTCTTTTGTTATTTTCTGATCGCTCATCACTTAACAAGATAAAGACAAAGTTAGGGCATTTGCACATTTCATAGTAATTTCTTTCCAATCATCACTACTGACTTCTTATTAATTCGATATCCCATCTTATATACACTCCCAATTAAGTTTATTTCGCCCTCTGTAAAACTTCCCTTAGATGTAGCAACATTGTCCTTTCTGCAGTCATCCGGGATTTTTAGCCTTTTGCTGGCTGTAGAACTCTGTGCACGTTACACCTAACACGTGATAAAGTGCCTGTGCCTGGCTGCTCCACTGGAAATCTCTGGGTTACAGTATTACATTTACTAAAGTCAATTTAGGAATAAGAAACCGCTAGAAAAACAAACAACATTTTCATAGTTATGAGCCCGTTACCTGCTGCACCCCTCCCTCGCCCTCTCCCCCGCCCTCTCCCCTCGTTCTAGGCTATTTGGGGTGGTCCTTGCTTGGGCCTCCATAACGTTTTGTCCATGCCGAATTTCAATCCTTTTTAGGTCTCGCCTACGCAGCGCGCATGCGCTGCAAAGGCAAAAGACCTTTAGCAATCGCTTTGGCTTTTCAGCCATAAACGTGCACGCGTTCCATTGCCTTCAATGGCAACGCGTGCACGTCTGGCGATTTACTTACGGGAGCGAGCGGCTGGCGCCATATGTTATCAATTATCGTGGCACCAGCCGCTCGCTCATGCAAGTGAATCGCGCAGGCCCCCTCCTCTCTCCCCTCCCCCTGCTGCCGCGCGAGGCGCGCTTGTGCTTGTTGCCACAGCTGCGGAGCTGCAGAATGTGTTTTCTGCTATAGTTTGTATACCTTGAGCTGGCAATCTCCGCATCGGGAGCTTGCATGGTTGTCTCAGTCCCTGACCCTTTAGCCATGTCGTTTCGGATTCGCAGCTGGCACCGTGCCCATTGCCGCAGCGAAATGAGCATCTTGTCCCCAGCGATGCCCTGTGAGCGCCGGTGCTCCTGTGGGCCGTAGTATTTCCTGTATTGCCGGATTTGCGGCTGGCACCGTGCCCACTGCTGCAGTGAAATGAGCATCCTGTCCCCAGCAATGCCCTGTGAGCGCCGGTATTCCTGTGGGCCGTAGTATTTTCTGTATTGGCGGCATCTGCTTAAAAATACATCTCCGCTGCCTTCGAAGATGAGCCCGGCGTCCCATTATGGCGGCAGCGCTGCTTTGCCAGCTGTTCCGTGTCGGCAGCAGGAGCGTCTTTAGTGTTAAGTAGTTGTGGATTCCAGCTGGGAAATTACCACCTATAATGTGCCCACATCCTCTGTCTCTGAGTAGGTAAGCCTGGTTTAATGTGTTCACTGTTCGCAGTAACAGTTTACACCAGGGGTGGACTGCGCTACTGGCAGGATGCCAGGCAGGCTGGGCCCATGTAAGGCTGGCAGGATGGGCACTCTGTAACCCGCCTGGCACACCGGTGGGCCTCTCTTTACACATCCCTTAAAACATGTTCACCAGGGTAGAGGGAGTCGTAGTCCTGGGAACTCTACTTGCTACTTTTATACCCCACTATCTTCTACAAGGGAGCTGCGCTATCACGATGTGTGCAATAAACAGAGGGCTACAGGTGATATAAACTAAAAAGTAAGGGAGCTTGTCATTCTGCAGAGTGGTATAACTATATATGCACTCAACATCAGAGGTCTATTACAGGTGCTGATAGGTAACAACCGAGGACTACAGGTGCTGTAAACTGAACGTTAAGAGTGCTTACCATTCTTTGTCTTTTTTGGCAAACTTGCTAGCTGAGATACTAACAAATGCAGCCTCTGATTTGATTGAATGAAGTTGGGGGTGGGGGGGGGCGAGCTTTCTCTCTAGATAGTAGTGTTATTGGTGGGGGGCACTACCACTCTATGATCATGCTCTTTTGACAAGTTCCATGGTAGGACCGTACACTACCTGCCCCTACGCTCTGCAATTCTTGGTCTGACGGTAGTGGGGTTAGGCACGCGGCAGTGGTAATACCGCCTGCTCGCATGCATTACCTGCCCCACGGTAGTTCTCAATTCAAAGCTCATCTCTTCTGCTTGGACAAAAATACCCATTATTCAAAAGGAGTAGGACAGTCCTCTCCGAAACAGTTTCTGTGGAGATGGCTGGCCTTATTTGAGTCCTTTGTGTGGATTGGCCTTCGTCGGGCAACGTAAGCGCTATATAAAGGCACTTTTGATACGATGAGTACTTTTGTCTTAGTGAACGTGTTCACATTCACTCGAGGGCATTATGGGGTCATAATGGCTGCTACCTGTTATGTATTGCCTATTTTATGGATGATTACGCTTACAAACGAATCCGGATGCAATTACATTTTCTAGCAGTTTTTCAGAAGTCTGAGAGAATCTGTTATGTGTTTCTTACTCTCGTTAGAAAGACAGAAGTGGAGGCCATCGGCGCTGCATTTCAACAAGCTTTCAACTGCGAGGCCCCCTTACAGATTTTAGCTAACACATGTGCATACTAAACTTAAAATCATCTCGCTGCCTGATTTGCCCCCCTAGCATGCCTTAATGACACACACCCTCACAGTTCAGGAAAAAGCCTTCTTCCCTTCACTCTGCTCCCACTGCTTTTATTAAAGGGGCTGTAAAATGCGGACATTCCTCAGCCCGCTGCTTCACAGGAGACTCTACAGGCTCTCCTCAGCCAATTAACACCTTAAGCAGGGACACAGGGTTGTCATGCGCAAGGGTCCTTCTTGATTAAAAAGCACAGAGCTTCTCTAACCTCAAGGAAAACATAGCCATGGCAGGTTTATATGGAATATGAAACTGTTTGCGCTATTACACTGTATAAAAATGTATTTTGCTTGTGAAGTCGCATTTTGGCCTTAGTTACTTTAAAACAATAATCACTTTTACTCATATCTTCAAAAACACTTCTATGTTCATTTTTTTTGAAAGGGTCATTGAGTTATTCATAATCTATTAATTATATATAAGGTAACAAAAATGCTTATAATGCTTTTTATTATAACTTTGCAACATGCTGCACAACAGCCACACTACTCTACAACATAGCTTAAATACGCTAGCAAGCCAATAGCTCTGACTAACACTTACAAGATCCCAAAGGCGAGACCTATTGACTATGCCAATGCTTGTTTAGAATATCCAGGGGATTCTAAAGGTTCCAAGGGTTTGTGGATTCCCTTGGAGGGGACCGAGAAAATAGTTAGAATATAGCTACATTTTGAGTTTTTTGAAAAAATAGGAAAAAGGGCTCTGGATTAAAGTGTCTTTCATAAAAATGGCATCAACAAATTGTTTGTTATGCTAAAGTCACCATCTTCACAGCTTTCAGGGACATACAGAGCTGAACAAAAAAACCCACATTTTTTTCACCATAGTTTCGGCATTTGTCGAAGAGGTAGGCAGTTTTCCCCATTTTTTGTGCCTTTAACCTACTTCGTTAGTAGTGGGAACCAGTGTGAAACCCATGGGTGATCCAGGAAAGCTATATACATTTCTGAAAAGTAGACAGAACTCCAAATTCAGCAAGAGGTCATGTGTAGATCCCTCAAGGTTTTCCCCAAAGAAACCAACTGCTAAAAACAAAAATTATATATTGAAAACGAGTAGAAAAAAATAATTTGTGACAATGTTTTCATCTGTAACTTTTTGTCAATGGCACATTTACAAAAGCCATGTACCATTACGTTCATCAGACAGTTTTGGTTGTGGGGATATCTAGGGTTTGTAAGTTCTCCAAGAACCCGAGGTACACAGAGCCAACAACTGAGCTGCACCGTACAATGGTTTTTCATTGTGTACTGAGTATAGATGAATTCATATGGTGAAATATGTAGAATGAAAAATAGATAAAGCTAAACTGTGTGTTACTGAAATGGAAAGATATGTAATTTAGGAGCAGTGGTTAATTGTACATCTCTGAATTTGAGTGTACCAGTAGGAGCATATGACTGAGGGTATTTTTCAAAATGTATTCTTCCTTACAGTGGCTTACATTTGGAAAGCACAAATGCAGTGAAATCCAATTGGTAATAACAAATATCAGACTATTCTATGGTCTCACCGGTCTTCTGTTAAAAATGGTTAGCTCACTTGTGCGGGTAGGACTAGTGGCTGCAACGGGAGCGGAACAAGACGCAACATGGATACATCATATTTTTCCACTCAAAACGGACCCAATTGTTTGCTAATTGGGTAGCTGTGGATTTTGAGCCCTAGCTCACCTGGCACGGCACTTAGGGAAACTTAGCACACCTGTACATTTTTTTTAAACTACAGAACTGGGGGAATCCAGTATGGGTGGACTTGTGTAGCTCTTACCAGGTTGTTCTATCCAGAATCTCTTTCAAACCTCAAATTTTGACCAAAAAATTACAAACCACATTTTCCTCACATTTCTGTGATGGAAAATTCTGGAATCTGCGGGAAGCCACAAACTTCCTTCCACCAAGAACTACCTAAGTCTTCCTATAACAATGACACCTCATTTGTGTGGGTAGGCTTAGTACTAGCAACAGGAAATGGCCCAAAATGCAACATGAAGTGGATAGCCGTATATTTTTTGCCCAAACTCAGGCAGGGCCTAGGTAATCCTAACAAACGGACATTTTTTTAAACTAGGCAACTAGGGGAGCAATGTGTGTGTGTATATATTTACTCATTTCAGGTTGGCTTGGTTGGTATTTTACCAATTCAAAGCTGTAATACTGTGCCCGGAGTGGTAAATGGCTTTTGTCATTTTACAGCTCAGCAAGGACAGCACTGTGCTAGTCCTATGCTTAAAGACTTTGTGGTAAAAATGGCAAAAGACTTTGTCCATTTCCATCTCGGCGTGGATAGCACTGTGCTAATCCTATGCTTAAAAACTTTGATAAAAAAGCAGACATTTGAGGTGAGCAGATCTAGAGTGTCGCTGGTGTTGAGAGTGCTCTATACAGGAGCTGTTTTCCACCTAAACTT
Organism: Triturus cristatus; assembly: GCF_964204655.1. Taxonomy (NCBI): domain Eukaryota; kingdom Metazoa; phylum Chordata; class Amphibia; order Caudata; family Salamandridae; genus Triturus; species Triturus cristatus. Next base: position 618,311,576 of record NC_140587.1, read on the forward strand.
GAGAACTACCCAGAGTTCTCTGCTTCTTTTTGTGTGTATATATATATATATATATATATATATATATATATATATATATATATATATATATCTATATCTCCAAGCTACCACTTCCACCAGCCTTGAAACTCCTTCAACTGCTTGCGAAGTAAGTACACGAGCCAAAATCAAGTGCAAATTTCATTTATTTGCCCAGAGCGACGGCCATAACGTTTCGGCTCCTCAGAGCCTTGCTCATATGACATATATATTTATAGATTTCAATTGAGCTCCCTTTCACTTCCACAAAAAGGAATCAGCTGCACCAACAGGCTCGTTTTTTAAGTTTGTTTATTGGCAAAAAAAGAAAGACGACACGTTTCGACCTCCTCTGGTCTTGGAGAGAGATATAGATATTATTTTTTGCAGGCAAAACATGCCCAGCCACTGTCCTTAGTGAGAATGATTTATTTATGGCAACAGCAGGTAGCATGACGGGTTTCGACTCATCCGAGTCTTAATCATATGCTTCAGCGTAAGAGGCCACTCCCTTTATCTTTTTAATAGAAACAGTTAATTAACAACGATGAGGAACACATGACACTGTTTTGCCCTTTAAAGAAAAGGTTCCAGCTGAAATATTTCAACAAATTATTTTAATATGATTAATCTCATTTGATGCTTCGATGAATCCAGAAAAAGTTAGTATTTTTCGCATCTCTTTAGAGACACTGCACGTTGTTCTTCCTCAGGAACCACAATGTTCTATTTGTAAACCTCAAATGTGTCTGTGTCCTTATTAATCTGGCTTTAAAAAGTAGTTACAAACTATATATATATATTTTTAGAAAACCCCAGGGGGTGGCAGTCACCGGGGCTGAGGGAGTCCCCCTGGGCCCCCGCACATATTTTTAGGATGCCCCCCGGGGGCTAATTAATAACAAAGTGCGGGAGCCCACGCTTCGCTTTTTTTATTTTCGCGGCCGGATCAGCGGATCCTCCGCGCATCCCGCGATTTAATAATGAAATTAAAACAAATGCTTTTTTTGGCCCTGGGGGTCCTTATGGAACCCCCTAAGCAGGCCTAGGGGGTCAAGTGTTTCTACCATACCCCCTTTTCTTTTTTTTCACGTTTGTTTTACTGATTTCTTGTGCCTCGGTTCTACCGAGGCACAAGATGGCTGCCAACACCTCATGATTTGAAGTGTTGACAGCAAATTAGAATGCAGCTCATGATCGGGAGGGTGCACGGATCCTCCGTGCCTCTAAATATCAAAACTTTTATTTTTGATTTTCTCAGCAACTACTGACCATTTTTAAAAAGGTCGCTTTCTGAGCCAAGCAGTACCTTTATGCCAAATTTGGGGGAAATCCGTTCAGCAGTTTCGGCTGTATCCTTGCATAACTTTTCCTATGGGAAATTGATTTTTTCACTCTTATTTTTTTGAATTTCTCAGCAACTACTGAACGGATTCACACCATTTAAAAAAAAAAAAAAAGGTCTCTTTCTGAACCAAGCGCTACCTTTTTGCAAAATTTGGAATAATTCCGTTCAGCAGTTCGGGCTGTAGTCGTCTCTAAAGTTTACTATGGGAAATAACATGGAGAAAACTGGTTTTGACACCCCCCTTTTTTCTCGGCCCCCGCTTGGCGAATCACCCCACAACTTTCAGGATAGGAGCTGACCAGAGCGAGACCAACGTTTTGAACATTTCGTGAGGATTGTCAACCGGCGCCACAGTTATTGGGAAAAGAAGAAACGCTTTTTGAATATAAACAAGGTCCTAACTATAACTACCTACTGGTGACCGCCAGTAGGAGATGTATATATATATATATTCTCCGAAGTTGAAGCCTCTGAGGGCGAACAAGTGACAAAAAGAAAGACTAATGAAACAGCACCCACAACAACTACTTTTTTTCACGAATATCAACTAATGAGAGAAGCCAGGCAACGTCCACCGATAAGAACTCACCCCCCGGAAAGAAGAAACGGAAAACACGAGGGGGAAGGAAAGGCAAGAGATATTTCACCGGTTGGACAGAGGACAAGGAGCAAACGAGGAGGGAGGGGGAAACGAAACTAGACGTGAGACCAGAAAAGCAAACAGTGATCAATCTCTCCAGTAGACAGATTACTCAAGAAGAAACTAAGATTTTAGAACTGGGCCTCAGCTTTTGTCCGACAACACAATTTGAATATACTAATACACGCATAGATCTTTACAAATTTATACGTAAATTAAAACTGTTGAAAATCCATTTGTTACGTCCTCAGAAGATCAGAGAAAAAGACACTGTAAATATGGAGGAAAGTGATCTGCTCACGGGAATGGAATTGAATGCACTCCAGGCCATGAGAGAGCTACAAACAGGAATCAGCAGTAGTCAGGATGACGAAAGTGAGACCATAGACTTTTTGGAAGAGATGGGGATCACACAAAAAGGCGCTATGAGCACCCTAAGGAGAAAATCACGATATATTCCACAGTCATCCAACGATGCAATAGACACTTTTCTCGAACTGGTAATTGAGGACCTGAAGAAATTACAAGCAAGAGGTCCGGATATGACCAAGGAGAACTTAACCAGGAATCAAAAAAAGCTGTTAATAAATTTGAGCGAAGATAATGATCTAATGATCAAACCCTCGGATAAGGGGGGGAAATGTGGTGTTAATGGACAAATCATCATACCGTAAAGAAGCAAGGAGACTGCTTTCAGACAAGAGCTGTTATGAAATTTCAACTGCCATGAAATATGAAACAAGTATACAAAATTTTCATCAACTGGCGAAAAAATGGAGACACAAGGTATATTGGGAGAAGAAGACTTTCAATATATCAGTTGTGAGACACCGGATTTACCGACTTTTTATTTTCTCCCTAAGGTGCACAAAAGCACTAGAAATCCACCAGGGAGACCCATTGCTTCTTCAAAAAATAGCTTGTTAGAAAAGACTTCGATATACATTGACTGTTTTCTCAAACCATTGGTAACGGATCTTAGCTCTTATGTGAGGGACACTAAGGATTTTCTGAGGATCATTGCCAATATAGAGTGGGAGCCCGACATGCTATTGGTAACTCTCGATATAAGGAGCCTTTATACTAGTATAGAACACCAAAAGGGACTCGAAGCAGTGGAGTTTTTTCTAAAAAAGAGAAATCTAAAATTTTATGAGCATAATATGTTAAAAGAATTGATTACATACTGTCTCTATAATAATTTTCTTCTATTTTCAGGAGAAATACATCAGCAGAAACAGGGTACTGCGATGGGCACGTGCTTCGCCCCCAGCTATGCGAATTTGTTCGTTGGCTGGTGGGATTAGCACGTGGCCTGGGCAGGCAGCAATGAAATTTGGCTGGATAAAGTGATTTTGTGGTGTCGATTTATCGACGACCTCTTCATTATTTGGAGAGGGTCGATGGAGGAGGCCTTGATGTATGTAACAGAATTAAATAAGAATGATATGAACTTGAGGTTCACGGAGTGTTCAAGTCAAACGAATATACCCCATCTTGATCTTATGGTATTTGTGAAAGAAAATAGACTGGAGACTACCCTCTATAGGAAGCCCACTGCAGGGAACTGCGTATTACACGCTAACAGTTTCCATCCTCAGAGCGTGATCAGTGGAGTACCATATGGGGAACTCATAAGACTTAGACGGAACTGCTCACTAGATGAGGATTTTGAGAAAGAGAGTAGTAATGCCTGTAACAGGTTCCACAAAAGGGGATACAGACAAGAGACCCTGATGAATGCAAAAAGGAAAATCAGGGAGGTAGAAAGAAATGACCTCCTATTAGAAATGGGGGGGGGGGAGCAAAACATCAATCTTAGAACCCCAGGGGAAAGTGAGGATGATAACTGAATATACAACAGGGTCCACAGAAATCTTCCAATTTTTTCTAAAAATGTGGAAGGTACTTAAATCAGATCATGTGATTGGATCCATTATCCCACAGACCCCACTGATAACATACAGGAAAGGACCAGGTTTGAAAGACAAGTTAGTGAGGAGTCACTTTTCCAAAACGCCCAAGAGAAAGGATTTGATCAGTGGATTTTTTCCTTGCATGAATTGCAAGGCATGTAAGAACAGCTCAAAAGTAAAAGATTACAGCATACCAGGAAGGAAGTCTAGACGGAAAATCAACAAACTTATGAACTGCAACTCCGATTACACGGTGTACTGTTTACAGTGCCCGTGTAATAGGAGATACGTGGGAAGCACGATTCATCCCACGAAAAAAAGATTCTTGGAGCATATGCGTGCTACTAAAAATCGGGATGCAGCATATCCTGTTGCACGTCATTTTGAGGAGAGACATGAATCAAATGCCAACTTACTAAGATTCTTCTGTCTAGACCGCATTCCCAAAAATGAAAGAGGGGGAATAGAACCAGAAACCTAAGAAAACTGGAGTCACGATACATTGTGGAGATGCAAACCAAAACCCCGATAGGGTTAAATAATGAGGAAGAATTATGGGTCCACATAGAATAATAAATAGTGGAGAGGAAAGTGATAGCCCATTCAGGGCGTAATTAGTTGTGGTATGACACCCATTGAGGGTTCAATTAAATATTGTCATGGACTATACTTGTCGAATATTTTGGGATTAAATGAACTGCAATGAATTATTTATTTTGCCCTTTGGAATCAATGCACAGCATATGAAATTTGATTTGGTGTTTTCACATGTTTATATTTACTCCACACTGTTTTGGACACTATATCATGGCTGCCATAGCCACGGAGCAATACTATCTACGATCCGTCTTTTATGTTTATAGGAACTGCCAGTCCTCTTTCCATCTCGATTGTGTAGGAAATACGCTTTGTGTATATATGGAATCTGTTTAAAACCGGACTGTGACATTGAGGTAGGCGTGCTGCCGAAACGCCTCTGTCCGTGTTTGTGTGTGTGATTAAAATTTTTTGAAATACTAGTGCCAGAGTGCGCCTCGATTTGTGACAGATAGATAGATAGATGTGTGTAAAATTTCTTCCCTGGTGTTTGATGTGCTTTATGCCCCTCTCCCCAGGGGCAAATTAGGAGGTACCTAAAGGTCTGCAAGGGTTTAACATATGCACTTCAAAGAGGCCTCCCCGGTCACAGGCAAACGTTGGGTAACCAACACTTGGGGCGCACTACAAGGGATGAGAACAAGGATGCAAAAATAATTCTTGTGTATCCACTGTCTGATTGTTAAAAACGCACCCTGCTTTGTTCTACCAGATTTCTGACCCACTGTATTGTTGGTACAGTAGCTACTACAACTGGATTTTAGTGTCAGATGTGGGAGGACACTAAGATTACTATAGCGCACACTGCCCACACACCCTCGAGGCCTAGGAGCCAAAGTTTATGGTTGCTTAAGTTTTCTGCCATCTTGAAAATGTCCAAAGTGGTTAGCTTGGAATATTGATCCCATTGGTTAGGGCGTGATAAGGAGTCATTCTTATCCAGTTGCTCATACCTGGTATAAATGTTGCCCCTCCAAGCACCCACTTCAGAACACTCCTGGACCTGTGGAAGATCAGAAGAGGACTGAATCGTATATCAGACTGGAGAAGAGCCCCGAGGACTAGACCTGCTCTCCTTGTGCCCAGGAAAACCAGCATTGGCATAGCCAATATGTCTCGCCTTTGGGACCTTATAAGTGTTTAGTTATGCAGCACAATATGCTTGGTGCAACATCAACTGTTGCACAGCTAAACACTTATAAGGTCCCAAAGGCAAGACCTATTGGCTATGCCAAAGCTTGTTTACATAGCGTGAACTCGACTCCAATGGCAAATTGGAGCGCTACAGACTAGAATCAATTACATTTCACATATTCATATTCATTGCCTATAAAAATGGGGAGATTACGCGATTTGCTCCGCATCACAGGATTTTGAGCCGATGCGGATATTCCAACCTCATTCCCCAGTCTCAAAGGCAGGCAGCACTGGCCCAAATGCCCCCTTCCGGGTAGAGGGAGGAAGTCAGGCAGAAACCACATGAAAGCTTGGCTCGTTATGAGCTCTAGACTCTGACAGGGCCTCGATCTGAGCTAGAGCCGTGTTTCAGACTCAGTGGCTCACCCAGCTCCAGGATCTGCAGCTCTGGCTATAATTTCTGCTACTTCAGTGATGTAACATTCACGGTTACACCTCTCTGAAAATTATTTCAGCACCACTCGGTGTAGGTATGCTGTTCGTGGTGCGCCTGTGATATTCTGCTGCAGGAGCAGGTCAAAGGGGGACTAAAGCCATGGGGTTCTGTGGCAATCTGTGTCTAAGCAGCGGCGCCCTGCTGCGAAAGTGCCGGCTCGATGTCTCGGTGTGCGATGCGGTCGTCGTACTCGGGCGCACAGCGAAGCATCGCACCTTCTGGCAGCAGGACTTCTCAGCAATTAACCACACGCCTCCAGCTGCAGCTCTGAGACTAGTTCAGAGGGAAACCACAGGCTCCCAATCAAGGAGCCACGTTAACAGGAGGAGCGAGGGAGAGCGCACAGATACGATGGATAGAAGGACGAGTGTGAGAGAGGAGAGCAAATGAAAGAACAGAAGTGAGGGATGGAAAGAGTTTGGAGAGGAAAAAGAGGGTGAAAAGGAAGAGAGGTGTGAGAAAAGATAGGGACGAAAGGAGGAGAGCGTAGAGAAGACAGTGACAGAAGGAAAGAGAGAAAGAGCTGGAGAAAAAATGGAGCAAAAGTAGAGAGGAGTGGAGAAGAGAGGAAACAAGTATTAGAAGGAGGCATGGCGAGAGAGAGTTTTAGGATGTACGAAAATGAAAGGTATAAACAAGATGGCAGGAGTAGGAGAGGAGTGTAAGAGGAGAGTAAGTGGAGTGGAGGCACAAGAAAGGAATAAGAATAGACATGAAGAGAAAACCAGCATTGGCCGCGCGGCCGTGAAAGTGACGAAGCCGCGTGGCTGTGAAAGTGAAACTGAAACAGATCAAGATCGCTCGCTGTTGCCGTCTCTTGTAGCACGCGAAAGTGAAAGCAGCTGGCGAGTGGTGTGCGATGTGCGTGCACCATGACGAGAGAGGAAAGCCATATGGTGCCTCTGCTCATCACTGTGCGCGTAACCTCGTGCTCTATGCCACCCAAAAAGCTGTGATCGGCTTTTTAAAGCCCACTCACTAAATGTCTCCCCAGAGCAGCGCATGCGCTGGCTCAGGTAAGACCTAAAAAAGACTCCAAGGGTCATAAGGCTGACCTACTATTAACAGTACAGGGACACAACAAGCTACAACAGCCTTTGCATACAACTGCCCAGCTGACCATTGGCAACTGGACTTGGACTGGACCTTGCTGTTGGCTTCTGCCTGACGCACTGTGAACCTATAAATACCTCTAAGGTCCTCGGAGGCTTTAGAAGTGTAATCCTGTGGAAAATTAGGACTTAAAGGAACTAAAGCCATAAGGAAACATCTTTAACCAGGACGAACCTGGTTGGCATGCCCAACCCGCTCTCCATTGTGGTACGCGTCAAACTGCACTTAGGACTTCGTGTACAGCAACCATTGACTATCATTGGCACTTTATGCTTCTTGCCACTAATCCTACTTAAAACCCTTTTTAAAAAAATATATTTTCTGTGGTTTCCCTTGGAATTTTTGTCATTTTTAGTGTCATTATGTTCACTAAATTTTACTCTAATTCAGTTTGGGATTTTTATTTCCTTGCATTTCGACTTTAATACTGCTGTTGTACTACATAAATACTTTACACATTGCCTCTAAATTAAGCCTATTTGTTCTGTGCCATAGCTGGTGGGGTGGGATGGGAGAGCACAGGTTAATTTAGTATCTTTAACGGTTCCCCCCCTGACAAGGGCTGTGATTATTCTTTGAGGTTGGTAATCGACCCACCCATCCATCCATCCTTGGAGAGATAGCGTAGCATCCTACGGGTTATGAGATTATTTTCTATATTGTGTAGCTTTAATTTTTTCTGGCTTGCGTCAAACGTATTTCTTCTACACGATAATCTACTAAGCACTCACTTACCATTGGCGTCTCTGAAATCATTCCCTTGATGGCTTTTCCATGATTTGCTAATACCAACACTATTGCCCTCTTTCTTAACCATGGTCTTAAAGATATCAACAGACAGGCTTTGGGTTATTTTAAGGCAAACGCGCCAGTATGACTATACCTACAGCAGGTCCAATCCCATCACAGACATTCAAATACTTTGTGATATCCGGGCAGTCCTATACCTTTTGATAGAATGAGGTCCTAACCCATAAACACTTAAGTCAACTAACCTTTCTGGAGTTGTTCATTTTATTTAGCTTAACAGTGGTTGTATATGTTCAAATCCAGCACTTACAAACACAGTTAGAAAAACGATGCACCACTTTTATACATTAAAATACCACTGTTGCAGCCTTTTCTTGCATAGGCTGAAATAAATGCTGTTCCGATTTTTTCTTCAGAGATTTTTTCAAACTACACCAATTGCGTCAAGTATGTTTCTCTCTACTCCACAACACAAGCTGTGGACGCAGCTCTACTTCCAAGTAAAAGTATTAAACATTATTTAAAAAAGGTATATCGTTTGCCATATTATGCACGTAAAACAAGTTAAAGGACTTCCAGCTGCTTAAAGTCCATTATAACCGTTCTGAGATCCGAAAACCTGATGTTCACGCTTGGTGGCAGATAAACGCACAAGTGCATTGCATAGTTCAATAGCTGACGAGCAAACATGGTCCAAAAATAGCATTTCATTTTTTCTTATTCCATAAAGTTCGTTTTTCTGCTGGGACACAGAAACAGTTTTACTTGTTCAGGAGTACTTCAGACATTGAGCTAGTTATAACTTGCATCCCAAATTGTCAAAATCAACTACAGGAGTGAATTATTGAGCACTTTCAAATGCCAATTATAACTACTTTGGGCGTGGCTTGGACGGCAGAGCTAATGGCTGCCTGATCCTGCCGATGCGCCGTAACGGAACAAGCGAAGGGAGTTTACTCCGATGAACAGCGAACCACCAAGAAAAAGAAACAGCACGGGGGATCGGAATTCGCGCTCCATAGAGTGATACCACCGAGGAGAGGCATGATCGCCCCGAAAATGCCAAGAAATGCAAAGTTAAGTTAAGAGCACGGATGGAGGACTGAGGTATCCAAGACGGCGTCCGCAGAAAACAACGGAAGAAACCGAAACTAAAAGCGGGCCCCCCCCAGATACACAACCTACGGAAAGAGCAAGCAGTGAGGAACAAAGGCCGCCACGCAGCTGCTAGAGGTGAGTGGAGAGCGAGGGGAAGCAGGCGAGCTAAGCGCCAAAAATAAAGAGCGGAGAGCCCCCCACACACAGATTGCGCGTACAGCGATATCCCTGCTCCTGCCTCTGAGTCACCGCTCCGCTGCCAGAATAGCGGGAGGCGGCCGGAGCACACACTACGGAGTGGAGAGGAAGGGGAGTCATCGGAGGCATCAGGGGGAAAACGGAAGAGGTGAGAAAGAATGGACATAATAGCGAGGAAAAAAAAATGAACAAAAAGTCTCAGCGATAGCGATATCCCCCGTTCCTGCCTCCCCGCCGCCGCCAGAATAGCGGGAGGCTGCTGGAGACGCACACGACGGTGAAGATATCCCCCGCTCCTGTCTCCAAGTCATCTCAAAGCCACAAAAAGTGTAGCGGGAGGCTGCCGGAACCACACACGTTACAGAGTGGAGGGGGAGAGGAGCCATCGGAGGCATCAGGGAGGAAAGAATAGACATAATTGCACAAAAAAAAAAAAAGAAAAAAAAGGGGAACCAAAAGGTCCAGCGATAATAAAAACATCGGAATAAAGAGCAGCGCTGCGTTGAGACCCACCCCCCCTACGCACAAAACACCGGAATAGAGAGTCACCGCCCCACCGCCAGAACAGCGGTACGAAGAAGAAAGGAAGGGGAACCATCGGAGGCACCAGGGGAAAACGAAAAGAGGGGAAAAAGAATGGACAAAATAGCGGAAAGAAGTGAAATTAAAAAGGGGAACAAAAACTGAGAGCTAACTATTGAGAGAGATAGTGGAGGCGGATGAGAGGCGGCCAAAAGGAAAAATCCTAGCAAAACAAGCAAATATAGCAGAGGAGAAAGAGAGAGAGCTTAATTAGGCCGGCCTCTTGCAACAGTAAGAAAGAAAGAGCGAACAAAGAGAATAAAGGTATAAAAACGCAGGTCAAGCACACAAGACAAGGGGGACCAAAGGCGCAAGAGAGAGACATAGGCGAAAGCAGACAAACATGGCCGACAGGGAAACCAGACTACACCAGCAACAGAAAAAAAGTAAGGTCGAACCACAGACATCGGATTCACCAATAAAACAGAGACCGGACATAAATAGCACGCTAGAAACGATACTTAAGAAACTAGCAGAGGTGCACGACTTGGCGAAGTCAATTAAACTTACCACGGAAACAATTCAATTGGAGATTGCGGCGGTTAGACCTGACCTGAAATCGGTGAACATCAGACTAGCAGTGGCAGAGCAGAGAATTAGCGACAATGAAGATGCAGGACATGTCATGGTTAAAGAAGTAAGATCATTAACTGAAATCACGACTGCCCTACAGAAGCAAGCAGCGGAGATGGAAGATAAGAACCGAAGGGGGAACATTCGAATACTCGTAATCCCAGAAGGAGCAGAGGATGTGGCAGGCTCTTGCTCCACATTCCTCGAGGACCTGATGCCGCAGCTCACCAACCTAAAGTTCAACCGCCAATTTGAACTAGATAAGGCATTCAGAGTACCAGCTGCCAAGATACAGACTTCCCAATATGCAAGACCCATCATATGCAAGCCCCTGCGGTCACAACACACGGAAGGAATTTTTAACTACGCCAGGAAAAACCAACAGATAAACTGGAAGGGCCACAGAATCATCCTAACCCAAGATTACTCAAAGCACAGTGGACACAAGGAAAGGTTTCCTCGCTCTTCGCCAGAAACTCAAACATAGGAACATTCAATTTTCGTTCATTGCCCCTACAAGATTTAAAATAATAGACAAAGGGAAAAATCACATCTTCACGGATCCACGGGAATTACACAAATACCTAGAGGGCCCAAGGTCACTACCCATGGACACAGCTCTACAGTGCTCAGCAAAAAGAGGCCCATCTCCAGAACACAACAATGAAGGAGATACCGGGGGAAACTAAGAGTAAAAGCGACGAAACGTTGAAACAAAGACAATGTCAAAGACAATGCGCAGCACATCTACCTCAACCTCATCTACCTCAAGAACCGCTATCTGCTACCTCAGGCCCGATCCCACAACAAAAAAGAGTATAAAAACAAGGAACGACGAGACAATAAGCTCCGGGAGGCGAAAAGGCGATCCTGCCGTCGCACCTTCCGTATCCTAATGTAGTAGGGAGGGGGGGGGGGGGATGGAGACGACGACAGAGGGGGGATTTAAAGTTAGTACTTCTCAGGTACTCACTTTTCTTTTTTCATTTTCATTCTTTCCTTGTTCCAAATGTCACATACTAAAATGAAGACCATTGTACTAACCCGTGCAGATATAGGAAAAATAAGGCGGGGGCAGAGACACGAGCAAACCCAGGGTCCCCGAGATTAGACCATATAGAAGGACCGCGCCATAGGGATATAAATGACCGGTAACAAAACCCTCACACTAACCACAGAGCTTAAAATAACATCACTCAACGTCAAGGGCCTTAACCACCCCATTAAACGCAAGAAAATACTAAACTACCTAACAAAAACCAAGAGCGATATAGCCCTGTTACAAGAAACAAAACTAGAAGAGGAAGATGCCAAACTAATTAGAGCCAAATGGATAGCGCGGAGCGCAAGCTCACCTGCAGATAACAAGAGAAGAGGAGTGTTGACCCTAGTATCCAGGGGGCCGAGCCTAGCAATAGTATCACACACGCAGGATAAAGAGGGAAGACTGCTAGTAACGACCCTAGCCAGAGGAGAAGAAAAACTGCACATAGTGAACATATACGGCCCAAACATAGACGATCACTCATTCTGGACAGAGGTATCTGACTCCCTAGACAAACTGCCACAAGATTGAATCATTATCATGGCAGGGGATTTCAATTTACCAATAGACCCTCTAATAGACCGGCAATCCACGTGCAAATTTCAACCTACCAAGTCCCACACAGCACTACTAAATGTTTGCTCTAAATTCAACCTTAAAGATGCACGGAGGTTACAACACCCAACCGAAAGAGACTACACCTTCTACTCCAGCCCTCACAAATCATACACGAGGACAGATTACATCCTAATCTCAGGGTCCCACACACACGATTGCAGAGTCTACTATCGAACCAAGACTGGTCTCTGATCATTCAGCAATTAGCCTAAAACTAAGCGCCACACACAACGAAACAGCCCCGAAAAGATGGCGCTTTAGGAGCGACACCATCATAGACCCTGGCAACAAAAAGGAAATTGGGGAGGCCATAGTTGACTACATAACCCATAATGACAATAGTGAGGTGAGCACCGACATCCTATGGGAGGCACTAAAGGCAACCATCAGAGGGAAACTAATAAGCATCAATGCAAGAATAAACAAGAAAGCGAAACGGCAGCTGACACAGCTTGAGAAGGATATAAAAAAGCTAGAACTAGAACATATAAACACTCAAGACAACACAACACTACGCATTAACACAACAGAAGTACGCATACAACAAGATCATAAGCGAGAGAGCGGGCATGTGGTTCGACAAATGCAAGGCACTCAACCTCTACGAGTCGAACAGAGCAGGGAAGCTGTTAGCATCGTACCTAAAACACAAGCGTAACCAGGTAGCGATCTCAATTACAGATCAGCACAACAAATCACACACAAGACACAAAGAGATACTCAAGACATTCAAAGACTTTTATGAAGAACTCTATAGGAACCAAAAGACACTCGACAAGGAGCTCTGCAAAAAATTTCTAGAAAGGCTGAAACTACCAAAACTAGACCAAACGGACACTGCAAGACTAGGACAGGAAATCAACTCCACGGAAATAGAAATGGCAGTCAAAGCGCAAAAAAAAAAATAAGGCCCCGGGCCCAGATGGCTTCACAGCCGACTTCTACAAAGCCTTCCTTCCCCAACTAACCCCAACCTTGAAAAAAGTTTTTAACCATACTGCGTCGTCCGGGGTTGTCCCAATGTCAATGACAGAGGCGACAATAATAGTCATACCGAAGGAAGGTAAAGACCACCAACACCCGGGGAACTATAGGCCCATATCACTTATCAATGCCGACTGCAAAACATATGCCAAAATCCTAGCGGCCAGGTTGAACGAGCTCCTGCCAAAAATAGTAAGCAACACCCAAGTGGGATTCATGCGAAACCGAATGGCAAGCGACAACACACGGCTATTCTGTCACGTACCGGAACAAGTCTCAGGGAGCCAGACACCGGCAGTGGCCATAGCATTAGATGCAGAGAAAGCCTTCGACAAAGTGTCGTGGGCCTTCCTAGAACAATGCATGTAGTTTCACTTTGGGAAAAGATTTTGTCAGAATGACAATGGCACTATACCAGTCTCCCTCAGCCCGCATCGCGATAAATGGCTCACTCTCTGACACATTCACACTACAACAAGGGACCAGACAAGGATGCCCACTCTCACGTCACTCTTCCTCCTAGCATTAGAACCTCTCATTAAGGACATAAAAGTAAATGAAAATATCAAGGGGATAAACTTTAGAGGACTGAACATAAAACTGGCAGCGTACGCAGACGATATCCTGATAATGACAGAGCAACCCCGGGCATCAATAGAAGCACTAATATCCACGATACAAGGATGCTCGGAACACTCCGGGTACAAGCTTAATACTGACAAATCTGAGTGCAAGCCGCTGAATATCTTCTGCTCCAGAGAAGTCCTGGGAAACTCAGGGCTGACCTGGCAGACCAGCTATATCAAATACTTGGGTATACTATTTGGTAGCGACCTACCAATCACAATACGACATAATGAGAAACTTCTATTGATAAAGATAAAGAAACAACTAGAGGACTGGTCAACAAAATTTATGACATGGTGGGGACGAATCGAAACACTAAAAATGATGATCACACCCCTGGTAAACTACCTATCGGGGATGATCCCCATCTTCCTAACAGATTTCCACCAAAGGGTAGATAAATTATGCACCAAATTCCTGTGGAGGGATAAAAAAGCGAGGATAAGCATAAAAAAACTAAGATCACCGAAAACACAAGGAGGGGTGAACCTGGCAGATTTCAAGCTTTTCCAACTCGCTTTCATTGCCAAACAAGGCATACAGTGGGTAGATCAAACACCGGAATACACACCGGTATGGTTCCAAGTAGAAAAGTCCATTCTAAACAACCTGAACCCACTAGCCCTACTAACAGCAAACACATACCCACACGCACACAACCCTATACTGAGAAACACCAAAATTGCACTGCTAAAACTCGACAGTAGAATGGAGGTCAGTATCAAAGGCTGAAAATCAGAAGCGATTTGGGGGAACAGCAACATTAAATACAGAGGGAAAACCCTAAGATTCGACACTTGGATAGAGAAAGGCATCTCGCACCCACACCAACTAGAAAAGGGAAAGGCACCAATCACATTAGGTGAATTGAAGACAACCCACCAGCTAGAAGACCTAGACCTGTACAGGTTTCTAAGGATAAAGACAGCCATAACAAAATCAAAACTAACAAACACCACGCCCTCGATACTCCAATATGTAAAGAACTTAAACAAACTAGGTGACCAAGCATCGAAAATATATAAAACACTAAGACAGCTCAAACACAAACTGAATAACAAAACAAAGGGATACTGGGACACACACTCACAACCCCCAATAATAGAACAGGAGTGGGAAACTATATGGGCATCAGCCACACAGAATAAAATCACACCGGTTCTCGCACAAACCAAACTATGGCTCCTTCACAAAACTTTCTGGACCTCAGCCCGACTACACACGCTAGGCCTAAGAGATAACCCAACATGCTGGAATTGTGGCACAGGGAGGGGAGATTTAGAACACCTGAATTTTCCAAGGCTCAAGATCTTCTGGCATAAGGTTATGGACTTTATAGACAACGTTTTTATGTGCAAAATCACCAGGAACTTCGCCTCGCTCCTCACAGCGTTCATTCGAACAGACCTCCCCACAGAGGGTGAGAGAGAACTACTGGACCTACTCCTAACAGCGGCAGTCAAACTCGTGCTACACAACTGGAAAGACTCTTCAAAAACATCCTACAAGAGCTGGCTCAACTGGATTACATACCTTAGAGGAGCAGACAGCCTAGCGCTGCAATACACCCTGTGGAAGGCGTCTTCCAGAGGTCTATGGGAAGCGCTGGATAAAGCACTAGTCCCTCATGACCCGCCATAGGAAATAGATACAGCAAGATACCAAGGCAAGGTCCTGAATTAAAGGACTACCTAAGTTTGAGAAAGTATGCGATCGCGCTTCTATCCTATCCTTCTCCTTCAACTTATTCTAATCTATCCTATACACTCCCACCCCACCTTAGAAACTCTCTTGTCACTATATAAACGAGCTAACAATGGTGGAGCCGACCTAAAAGTAACACTATGCTAACAGATATACCATGTAACCTAAGGGCGACTCCGACAGGCAAATGTTTTGTATGTCCTGTATATGTATAAAAATACCTAATAAAAATACTATTAAAAAACAAATAACTACTTTTGAACGAGAAGAGGTTTTCCCAAGGTTTAGCAAAATAGAAAACTTATCACCTGTGCATCTACAATGTAAACTAAACCTCTCGCACACACGAGGGATAAAGCATGAACTGCAAATGTACAAGCCAAACACAGTCAGGCAAATGTGCAGTCGACCCTACATTTACGAAATCGCTATAGCAGCAAACATGTATAGGAGCCTTAGTACACAGGATCTGTCACCTCAGAGATGCTGCATACGATTGACCAGACCAGAACAAAAAAAAAAATCAGGGGTGTCCTAAATGCAGTCAGATAGATGCCACTTATCACCACTTGACTTGAGATCGTCTGACATTACTTGCTTATTGGGAACTAGTGACACGCCAGATATGATCTGAAGTGATAAGTGTAGGATTATTGCTTCACCCACATGTGTGCTTACTGGACATAGCCGCCAGTCATACTAAAAGTAAGATAAAGAAAAGCAAAGGTTTATAAACTTTCCACTTCTGCTTGCCAGAAGGAGGCTGGCAATGCACTGAATAAGCCTCAAGATGCTAAATATAGGCAGCTGGTTCTGAGACGTGGGGGAACGGTCCTTAGCCGAATCAATCAGAATAGAGTTAACAGAAGGGACGAGAGGTTGCCCGTCGACTAGGAACTGTCATGAACATACTGTACATAGACATATGATGCACTTTTACATGACTGTATAGATAATGCGATGTTGGCTGTTTTATGACCCTTCACTCTTGGCACGAGCTTGGAAGTTGTAGTTTGTAAATGAACATGGAAACTTGAATAATAGATGTTTAAAGAAATGCGTTCCTAGGAGACACAAACAAGGGTCAGTCAGCACAGCAGTGGATGCAGTATTCCTCACATCTAAAGAACAGTTACAAGATAGGAACCAGTGCATGCTTACCCGCCCAGCCAAACGCCGAACAATTATTTAAGTCAAATTTGTTATTCAGTATCTTACTTGTATATCATGATCTCAAAGTGGGGACAAATACAAGGAGATCAATGTAGGACAGAAGAGTAAGAAAACCTGCAGAAAAATAGGTAAGACGCATACAAATAACCGATAATGCTACCGCTAGAGTTCTGCTGCGACCAGTTCCGGAGGCCACCTCGGACCGTTGCAAGTAGAGCCAGTAGAAACCTGCAATTTAAAGGCCACTATTTTCAACTTCTTGGCACTGCAACCGTTGGCATTTACGTCACAGACCATGCCAGTCAGAAGCACCTATTTGAATGCCTCCAACTTCCGTCACTTCCATAGCACTATGTCTATGTTAAGTTATGATACAATCATCCTGCTTTTGACAAAAGCACAGTCTAGGGAGCAGGTATGGCTTTAGCACTGGTGGCAACCAGGGCGACAATAATTTCTGGCACTCCCCACATGACCACCT
This sequence comes from Triturus cristatus, assembly GCF_964204655.1. Taxonomy (NCBI): domain Eukaryota; kingdom Metazoa; phylum Chordata; class Amphibia; order Caudata; family Salamandridae; genus Triturus; species Triturus cristatus. The sequence continues at coordinate 618,328,674 of NC_140587.1, forward strand.
CCTCGGATTACCTCACTACCACTGGGCAACAGCACCCCCCATTTCTCCATAGCCCCTCTCTCACATACATTCCATTTGTTTTAAAGCACTGGTAAAGGCTGCCTTTACTAACAAGAATGTATATCTTGTCTAACTAACCCTTTTTTAGCAACATTAGTGTTAGATGGTGGTTCTGACACTATGGGCCGCCCGGATTTTTCGCTTTTTGAGCACCTAATTGTTGAGCTTTTACTGTGGGGGAGCCTCATAAGTTGGGACTCACCCACAGAGAACTCCGGATGTAAGAGACTGCATGGGGATATTACTGGTGTTCCCCTGGCTTGACCGGGCCACTGCGCAGCAGCTGGAGTAAGGGACACCGGGCTGGTTACATGCAGACATGTGTACATGCGTGTGCACAAGTGTACGGGCTGCGCAGGGGAGATTCCTAGCTTGCGCAGTCCAGGAGCAGCTACAAAGTGAATGGTGTGGCAGGACTTATGCAGTATTGGGTGGTGACATGGAATAGGCTTTATACACTGAAAAGAAACATGCCAGGGAAAGTCAGTGTGTTTTACTGTGTTTTCACTTCATTATTCCCCTATGGGGATGTGGGGCCCATGGCTAGATTAACTTCCATTAGGCCTACAGATTCCTGACACGCACTTAAGTCCAATGTAGCGAATGTGAAAATAAGTATTCTGCAGAGTCCAAAGTCATATTTGTACTGCTTTTTGGTCATCCAGAACTGTCATTTCTCTGAGCCAGCCATGACCAGACCCAGGCTGAGGGCTGACCTCAGCTGGATGGATTGATAACCTTTCTTCCACAAGCGAGGGCCTCCTCTCCATAAAGAGATGATGGGTGGGGCTACAGACTCATCCATCACTAGGTGCCAGGCACCAGGCTGCACCAAGGAGGGAAGGAGTTGGGTTTCAGAGGCCATGTGGGCAGAGACACTGGACGACGCCATTTTTAACAAACCCAGAGGCTGGACAAGGAGGGAGCAGGGGCAGGAAAGTGATGTGTCGCTGTTTGATAGGACCAGTAGGGACTTCCTGCCAGATCCCTACTCAACTTTTAAAAAGTGCTTGCAAAGGAAGAGAAGCTCTCTCTGGGGTGTGGTCTGCTGAGGCTGAAGGTGCTGGAGCCTGGCGCAATGGGCAGTTGGAAGGAGAGACCCCCTGACTGCCCCCAGGACCCTAACAGCACCAGAATAAGAGCCCAGGTCCGGTGCGCAGGAGCAGTGGCCTCTGCGCAGGGAGAAGAGAGGCCACGGAGGAGAGCCAGGCGAAAGGATGGCGCAGGGAGCCAGTGAAGACAGCACTCTGCTGAATCAGAGACCCCGAGGGCAGAGGAGAGTGTTCCCAGTGGCTGGGGCTGGTAAAGAGGAGCATGAAGCACCCCATAATGCCTCGCCAGGCATTTGGAAATCTGCCGTTTTGGTGCTTTGTGGCCCCCAGAGGAGGGGAGTCACCCTCACTTGTGAAAAGGTGCTGGGGGAGCTGCTGGAGAAGCGCAGTCTCCCCACCCCCCAGCACGAAGAAATCAGCCGTTTTGGTGCCTGGTGACCCTCAGAGGAGGGGGTCACCCTCATGTGTGAAAAGGGGTGCAGGGGGGCTGCAGGAGCACCGCAGCCTCCCCCAGCATAAAGAACAACAGTCCACCCATAAGTTTCACGGGGCATCTGAAAGAATAACCCCTCAAGGGCTCAGCCAGCCTTTAACACCTTCTAGGCTGGAACTTATGTTCTACAGCTGAGGGTGTACTATGAAGTGCATCATGGAGTGAAGGGCTGCTTTGGGGATGTCTGGAGAAGGGCATCCCCTGGAGGTGAAGTGATATAATTGCACCAAAATGCATTTACTATTGGTTATTTCTTTTTAGGTGGACTAAAAGTCACACGTGTAAAGTGAACAACCTGTGTAAAGTGATGTTAAGCTAAATGGAGTTATGTTGCTGAACCTTCCTGCTAGGGGGTCTGGCTGTATTTAAGTAATCCCATGCTTTTACCTGTGATTCCTTTTAAAGTGAAGAGGCGCACTGCAGGAGAAGTGTAGTTGCCAGGAGTACTTCTTTTGAAGGGACTGTAAGTCACATGTATATGGAGATGTCATAAGCCAAGTGGGGCTATGTTGCCAGACAGTCCTGCTAGGGTGTCTGGCTGTAGATGCATAATCCTGTGATTTCATCTGTGATGCCTTTAGGGGCTGTAATTGCAATGCAGTCAAATGATCAACCAAGGTGATGAGTACTGTCATTCTAAAGTGTGCGTAAACATGGATTCTTGCTGCTGCGCTTAGGTGAAGACCACAGACTGCTAGCCCTTAAGATATAGAGGTGCATACTTTATGGTCAGTAGGAGATGCTCAGTCAGGGTCGTGTGTCACCAAGGCAGGTTTACCCCTTTTTACTGCTTGTTGTGGTAATGGGGTGGGTCGCCACTGGGATGCTGCCAGTGCGCAGGGCCCTCGATCCAGGTTATGTTCAACTATCTACATTGGGGGCAAGTTGATGTGCATACATGGGAGTGGTGGCACTAGACCCCACTCCTCCTTTGCGGGAGGGGTGGAGATGTTATGCAATGTCACAAAGTAATTCCAACAGCTTATGTATATTTGTAAATTGGTGCATAGTATTGAGTAGTGTGTGTTTAATAAATGTACTCTTCACGGACCTCAACGCCTACGCCATACAATGGGTCACACTCGCTTGCATGATTGCCAAGAGGAATATTGCACAGCACTGGGGGCATCACAGGCACCCACAATAACGGACTGGAAAAAGGACCTTGATTGTTGAATGCAACGGGAAAAATCTGTGTACATTGCGAGGGGTTGCCCCCGGAAATGGTCCAAGATATGGACCCCCTGGAACCTATATCGAGGTGAAATATGTACCCCCCCCCAGACTTCACGATGTAGATGTCTCCCCTTCCCCGTGATTCCAATTGCACCATCATTTTATGCATTGATGAATCCTTGTGCTTGCAATTACCTATGCTGTGTTACTATGAAACTATGCCTTGAAGTCGATGTTTTTCTAATAAAGAGTTATAAAAAAAAAATGTACTCTTACTTTTATTAAGTCAAGTACAGACTGGACAATCAATTATTGAGTGTTATTTTTGTGCACCTGCAAATGGCGATTACTAGCCCACACCACCTCCCTTGAGTAAGCCTCAGACTGCTCTGCAACGCTACCCTCAGAGTCAGGCGCTACAATTGGGTGTTTGGTTCCCAGTGAAGGACAAATGTAGTCATGTTATTTGTGCAGGCCTCACAGATACTGCCTCGTTTTCCAACAGTTAGGAATAAATAATGAAAGACTGGGAGAAAAAAACATAAGGTCCTAACCTATTTTATACAGTTTGCGGGCAACTCTTTAATGACAGTTCGTAACGAATAGTTTCTTACCTGTCGGTGTAGTTTTGTACCTTAAAGACTTTCTTGATTCACTATGCTGTGCATTATTCCGCCGTCTAGTGGTTGGGTCCGGAATCGTAGTGGTTTTTTTTTCGTGACCCAGGTGGGCGTCGACGTAACACCATTTGGTGTCCTCCCGTGATGTCGGCGTGCTTCCTACTGAAGCTCCCACCTTTGTGCGGCATCTTCGAATTCTTTTTTTCTTGTCTTGTGCTATTGTGTTCATCCTTTTCTTTATCAAAGTCTTTTTTTTAAATCATATTTTTTTTTTGATCCCCTTCCTCCTGTCTCATCTTTCTGGCGGAGGTGGGTGGGTTCGCTAGTGAATCCAGAAAGTCTTCAAGCTGCAAAACTATACCGACCGGTAAGAAGCTATTCGTTTTGCAGCGTGAATCTTTCTGGATTCACTATGCTGTGCATACACTTTGTAGCGGTCTGCTAAGTTTGTGGCGGCTGGGTGGAAGATGAGCGTTGGATGTTGAATATATGTTGAAGCACTTTTTGTCCTACTTGTGCTTCCTTGTTCATCTGTATATCTACGCAGTAGTGCTTAGTGAACGTGTGCACTGAGGCTCATGTTGCCGCCAGGCAAATGTCTTGGATGGGTGTGTTTGCCAGGAAGGCTATTGTTGCTCCCTTTTTCGTGGAAGAGTGGGCTTGTGCCGCTCCTTGTAGTTCTTGGCCTGCCTGCTTGTGGCAGAATTGTATGGTCTCTGCGATCCATCGTGCAATGGTGCCTTTTGTTACCGGTCTTCCCAAGAAACTGCTTGCGAAAGACACAAAGAATTGCTTTGTTTTCCTACAATCTTTAGTTCTCTCAATGTAATGCATCACTGCCCTTCTAGCGTCCAGAGTGTGCAGTGCCCTTTCTGCGTTTGTGGATGGTTTCTGGAAGAAACTTGGTATCTGTATTGTCTGGCTTAAGTGGAACCTTGACACCAGCTTTGGCATAAAGTGTGGGTCTGTTCTCATTACCACCCTGTCATTGTGAATTTGAATGTAGGGTTTTTGTAGTTACGCTTACCCTGCATAGCGAGGTGATTGCTACCAGAAAAGCTGTCTTTAGGGTGAGCATATGTAGAGAGGCCTTGTGAATGGGTTCGAAGGGCGCCTTCATAAGTTGTGTGAGAACTACATTGAGGTTCCCAGCCGGTGGTGGTACCCTTTTTGGGGGGGGCGATCGTTTGGCCCCTTCCAGGAATCTTTTTACCACCTGGGATGTAAAGAAACGTTTCCCCGTTTCTCCTCTTGTGTAGGCTACTATTGCTGCTAGGTGAACCCTTAGCGAAGTGTAGCTTAGGTTGCTCTTTATCAAGTGTGTTAAATACCTTAGCACTGTTGCTTCTCTGGTGATTCTCTTCTGTAGCTTTTCCTTGAAGCACCATTGGGTGAACCTTTTCCATTTTGCTACATAACACTTCCGTGTGGTAGGTCTTCTTACTTCCCGCAGCACCGCCAGCGTGCTCTCTGGGAGTTTTAGGTGTGCGAACTATAAGTCTTCAGGAGCCAAGCTGCTAGGCTGAGGCTCTCCGGTGGTTCTGGGTGGAGCACTTCCACGTTTTGCATTGAGAGCAGGTCTCTTCTTTTTGGGAACTTGTGTGGTGGGCCCTGCGCCATCTCCATTATCTGTGAGAACCAGGACTGCCTGGCCCACTGTGGTGCTGCAAGTATCAGTGTCATGTTGCTTGTTCTGCATTTGCTGAGCACCCTGTGTATCAGCGGTGTCGGGGGGAAAAGAGTAGGGAAATGTCTTCGACCAGCTTATCCATAGGGCATTTCCTTGGGATTGCTGCTCTGGCTGTCTGGATGCGGAGTCTTGGCATTTTGCATTCAGGTGTGTTGCAAACAGGTCTATTTGTGGGGTCCCCCACTTCTTGAATAGTTTTTGCGTTTCCTGTGTATTGAGCTCCCACTCGTGGGATGCCGATGTCTGTCTGCCAAGTCTGGCTGCTTCCACATTTTCCTTCCCTGGTAGATGGAACACCAGGAGGTCTATTTGTAGTGGGATGGCCCACATCCAAATCTCCTGTGCTAGGCTTGATAGCGCCACAGATTGTGTGCCTCCCTGCTTGTTGAGGTAGAACATTGTTGTGGTGTTGTCGGTTTGTATCAACACTCTCTGGCCATACAGTTGTCTCTGGAAGGCTTTTAGGGAAAGGAACACTGTCTTTAGTTCGAGGTAGTTGATGTGTCCTATCGCATCAGTTTGTGTCCACAAAACCCTCACTTTGAGCTGGTTCATGTGCACTCCCCATCCCATTTGGGATGCGTCTGTTGTGATGGTCACTGTTGGAGTTGGTGGTGTAAATGGTTTCCCCTTTGTTATGTTCTCTTTGTTCCACCATGTGATCTCCTCTTGCAACGCGTGCGTTACAACCACTAGATCCTCCCAACTCCCTGTTTCCTGTGACCATTGCTGCTGTAGCCATTCCTGAAATGGTCTCATGTGGAGTCGGATATTGGGGACTCTGTGAATGCAGGACACCACCATCCCCATGAGTTTGCTCACTGTCCTCACAGTCAGAGTTTGATCCTTCTGGTATTGACGTGTCTCCTTCAGCAGTGCGAAGGTTCTCTTCTCGCTGGGGAACTCCCTGCCCTGAATGGTGTTGATCTGTGCGCCCAGGAAGATCTTCACCTGTTCTGGGTCTATCGAGGACTTCCCCACCCAGTGTATTGAAAACCCTAGTTCTGTCAGCGTGTGCGTGACCCGCTGAGCATGTAGTTTGCATTGGTTGTAGGAATTCGCCTTTACCAACCAATCGCCTAGGTAGGGATAAACATGAACTCCCTGCCTTCGTAAGTGCGCCGCTACAGCAGCTAGGCATTTTGTGAAGACCCTTGGAGCGGATTTTAGTCCAAAGGCTAGGGCCGTGAACTGGTAGTGCACTTTGTTGATGGCAAATCTCAGTAGACGTTTGTGTTTTCGGTTCATGGGAATGTGTAGGTAGGCATCCTTGAGGTCTATAGTGGACATAAAATCCCCGTCCCTCATTTGTGGTATAACTTGTAGGGACGTCATTTTGAATTTTTGAGGTTTTATGTATTGGTTTAGGAACCCTAGGTCGAAGATGGGTCTTAACGTTTCGTCCACTTTTGGCACCAGGAAGTAGTTGGAGTATACTCCTTTGTTTTTTCTTTGAACGGCACTGTTTCTATTGCCTCCTTGTGGATGAGTTCTTGTGCTTCCTGCTGGAGGAGCGCAAGCTCTTTTGCTGTGCGCATTTTGTTGGTTGGCCTCCTGTTTGGTGGCTTTTTTTCCAGTTCTATACAGTTTCCAAACTGTATGATGTTTAGTATCCATTTGTCTGTTATTTTCTTCCACTCCTGGAAGAAGTGTCTTAGTCTGCCTCCTACCGGTGTTACATGTTCGCTGTTGTCTCCTTTGTGTGTTTGCAACTGTTTTGAGCCTTTTGTTGTGCCGCCCCCGTAGAGATGTTGTGTGGGTGGGCACGTTTGGTTCAGCGGAGTCACTTTGAGGTGGATTGCTGCTGCCCCCCTCTTCTGGTTTGTCCACGTCCGTTCGATCACCCCCGAAAGGACTGGCCCCTAGGTTGGTACTGCCATTTTTGCTGTTGCTTACCTTGCTGTGCCTGGTTGTTACCCTGATAACTTTGCTGGAAAGTCTGGTGCGAAGTTCCTGGCTGGTTTCCTCCTCTGCAGTTCGGTCTGCTTGAGGGGGTGCCCCTTCTCATCCCTCTGAACTGCAGTGCTTCCATGGCCCCGCAGTTTCATTCTTCTTTTTTTGAGCTGGGTCTGCTTCTCGTCCACTGGTGTGCCGAACAGTTGTTCCCCCATTGAAGGCTGTGTTCAGAATATTGTTCTGGACCTCCGGTTTGAAACCTGAAATCCTTAGCCAGGCATGCCTCCTTTCTGTCACTCCAATCATCATGGGCCTGCTAGATGTGTCTGCCGCATCCAAGGCAGATTTTAGGCAGGTGTTGGCCATGTTCTTGCCTTTCTCCACCAGGTGTGTTGCCCTCTGCTGGTATTGTTCTGGGAGATGTAGGAGTAGCTGTCCGACCTCTTCCCAGTGTTGGTACGCATGTCTTTATTAGGGCATTGGAGTTCGCAATGCGCCAATGAATTGCTGCATTCCTCTCCATTTTCCTCCCTGTGAGGTCTATCCTCTTACTCTCCTTGTCTGGAGGTGGCCCAGAGTTAGTGGGAATGTTGGCCCTCTTTCTGGCTGTTGCAGTTATAATGGAGTCGGCCGGTACGGATCCCTGGATATATGCTGGATCCTTCGAAGAATGTTTATATTTTTTCTCTGTCCTAGGGGTGACAGACCTGCAGGTTGCTGGCTCCTTGAAAGTTTCCCTGCCCTGGTCCAGTACACTTGGGAGCATGGGAAGGAATTGGGTCCTAGTTTGAGTGGGGAGCAGGTTTTCTAAGAGGAAGCAGGCTTTTGTTTTTTCTTCCTCTAATTTGACCCCATACATTGCTACAGCATTCTTGATTGCCATGTTGTAGATGCCAATGTCGTCTGGCAGCGAAGGCCTCGACGGATAGGACTACGGCTTCTTCTGAGCTTTCGGCACTGAGGTCCTGCCAATCGATTCCAAGTTAGTTTGTTGATCTTCGCCTTCTCCCTCGTAATAATACAGGCCCTCTTCGTCCTGCTGCTCTGCTGGTTCTGGAGTTTTCGGCGGGTCAGCGGCATCAAACTCCTCTTCGACTCCTACCTCGACAACCGTCGAGGGTTTCGAAGGGATGGTGTATCTGCTCATCCATCTTCGAAAAGCCTCTTCCTCTGGAGGATACTCTCCATTTCGGCCTCGAGCCTTCTTTTCTTCCTCTCCATTTCGGCCGTCTGTTCGGCATCGAGAACTACAGCGCTTCTCTTCGATGTCGTCGATGTTGACGTCGAAGTCGCCTTCGGCTCTTTTTCCTTTGGCATTGAGCGCGCCTTTTCGGGGGCATGCTTCGACAACCTAGGCTTCTCTTGAGCTTTCACCAGCTGGGAGTCCTTTTCGAAGGATCCGCTGGGCTGTCTGTCCATGGACGCAGCTTGGGCTGTCTATCGCTTCGATGCCAGTGCTCCTTTCGAGGACTTTGGCTCTGGTTTTCGAGAGTCTGTTGGGGTTTTAGGGGTCGACGTGTCTCTTACCTCCTTTGTCGACTTCGAATCGGTCTCTACGACTGTGTAGTCCTCTGGTCCCTCAGCGATGTTGTCCTCTTCCCCGCTGGATAGGCCCATGTCCCGGTGTCTTGGGGGTGAATGCCGAACAGGTGTTGCAATCCTTGCTATCGTGGTCGATTGGCAGGCAGAGGTTGCAAACCGGGTGCTGGTCCTTCTGGGCGTATTTGTGGTGGCAGTTACAGGAAATGGGGTTTTGTCCATTCCTGCGCTTAGGGAGCTCCCTGTGTGCGTATTCTCCATTGAACGTCGAAGTTCTTTATCTTCCTCTCCTTCTTCGTCGTCCCGGCTCTGTGTTCCTGATGAAAACTCCAACTTCTCTGTGGTTTTCGGCTTGATTTCTTCTCCTTTTTTCCAAAACTCTGGAACTCCTCGGTGATAATCTAGACCCAACGGCGGAAAAAAGAATTTGAAGACGGCACCCAAAGGTGGGAGCCTCTGGAGGAAGCACGCCGACATCACGGGAGGACACCAAATGATGGGACGTCGACGCCCACCTGGGCCACGGAAAAAAACAAAAAAAACAAAAAAACCCAATTCCAGACCCAACCACTAGCCCGCGGAATAATGCACAGCATAGTGAATCCAGAAAGATTCATGCTGCAAAACAGTCATTGTTCTATATCAGGGTTGTATCTTATGACTTGCAGTGACAAAAGGATCTCTGTGACAAAAGCAGTAATCGACTCAGCTAGCCACATAAAATACAGACCTGTTCTTTGCAGCAGGCTTAGTAACCCCTCTGGGCAAATTTATGGTGTCAAACTGCCACTAGACAAAACTCAGATCTCTCTCCAGCAGGAAAAGTATCCACAAGAGTTATCTTGACATTTTTATTGCTGCCCGACAGCTGAACGCACAAGGAACTCTGTTACAAGTGTTTTTAAATCTTTAGTTATTGCTAAACACAGTGCCCCCCTTGAGGTCAGCGCCTACTCCCCAAGTCAGCGCCCAGTGAGGCCGCCACGCCCTAAAGCCTGGCCTGCTAGAGAGCACAGTAAATTTCCAAAAGATGGCAGTGATTTTTAGGATCAGGAGCGAAATTGTGCAGGTCAGAGCTGCGTAGGTCAGCCTGGCATCAGAGTACACTAGAGTGGGAGGCACACTCCTGGGACACACCTGTGCGGGTCAGGAGCAGCACGGGGAACAAAGCATCATCAGGTCTGCTGGTTATGCTTTTACAGACAGATGAGCTGCAATGTTGTAGACCGTCACATTGAAACCATCTTGGGGCAAGAGTTTTACAAATCCATTTCATGAATGCCACTAGGCCTTTCAGGCTTGTATTGGGCCAGATTCTCCCAGACGAAAAGCAGTTGCCGCCCTCTGACAAAGCAGGGAGGTGCATAGCTCATCTCCGTGGGCAATGTCAAAACAAGAACTGCCTCAGCCAATCCAAACTAATAGAACGTTACTACCTAGGCAGTTGCATCTCAGCAAAAAACACAATAAGACAGAGGGGTGAGAGGATAAAGACCCTCTTCAACCTCCCGCTCAATACTTCAATCACAAAAGGAAGAGGGAAAATAGTGATATTATGTGACAATGGGTGAGTGAACTGGGGAAATGCACCATGCTTTAAAAACTGCCCTCATACACAGCAAGCTGTGTCATGCTTCCTCATAGGGCTGCTAACACACCTCCGCGCTTACCCAACGCTGCAGGTGGAGCAATAGGGAGGGGAAGACAATACAACATACAGTGTCAAATTAAGGGTGAGAAATGGTGCAGAAAAAATATAGTAAAAACTGGTCTCAGGGAGTCCTGATTACAGTTTTATTAGGTCCCCAGTCCATAATTAAAAAATGAAAGAAAATATGTGGATCCTAGGCTGGGGAGCTTATAATGAGACTCCAACCGCTCCACTCTGCGTGGGACAGACCCTTGTTTTTTGTCAAAGGACGGATATGTCGTGGAACCAGCTACTTCCAGCAAAGTAGTTCTTTTCTAGAAATAGGTCCGTTCGACAGGACTCCTTAATTATGTTAAAGTGCTAGTACACCCAAATGTAAAAGATGAAACAAACTGATCATTGTTGGTATTATATACGGAGGGCACATCCACTGAATAATATAGGTGCTACGCACTAACAAGAAAAGAAAAACAGCAATTCAAACAATATACATTAAACCGCGCATATACGCTTTCCGTGTACATTTGAAAACTTGACAATTGGTTCTATTTGAGAGTCTTTGCAGGGAATTGTTTCAGATGTTCATGTTCTCCTTGCATAAGAGCAAAGCCAGTCCTGTGTTGAGGTTCTGTGTATCAAAAAGAGCCTTGCTAATTTGCTTGTTGTTTTAGGTTATAAGTAGTTAATACAAACACTTGTGCCTTAAGACTTCTGTGATGTACATACCTGCACTCCAGAGTATAAGACACGCGGAGGCAACACTGGAATAGGTTTCAAGCAGTGAATAGAACGGATTTCAGAAATCCAGAAAACAAAACGGCACGACTGCGTACCATGAAACAGCAGCTTCAGAGAATAAAGATCAACCTCCTGTGGATATCAATGGCCGTATTACATTAAGTGCCCCGGTGCCACATCGGTATTACAGGAGGAGCCTCAAACGCTTGTGAGGCACCTTCTGTAATACCAATAGCACTGGCGAACAAAGCACCAGCGTTATCTTCAAGGGGGCATTCCCTGATTTGCATGGGGGCGTGCCCCATGCAAATGAGGGATTCACTTTGCTGCTGCACCCGCGCCGTATTACTGACACAGGCGCAGAGGCAAAGAAGCCCTCACTGTCAGACATCCCCTTGCAGGCGGGTGCAGTCTGTCAAACTACTTGTTGTCATTACTCTTCCGTTGTGATCTCTTCCTTACTGCTGAGCCAGGTTGAATGCTGGAATGTGTGATGACGTCATGGAATGCTTGGGTATTTCTTTATGTGTGGAGTGTCAGTTGGTGGATGCAGGCTGAGCAGCAGGAAGGCTGCTCCTGGTGGGGCTGCGGTTTATCTACTTATCTTCTCCTACTCATCTACCTGGAACCAAGTCTGAATAAACTATACCCTGTTTGTACACCTGGTCTATGGATCTTCCATTTGCGACGAACTTGAAGAACCTACGCTAGGGAATACCCTCCACAAAGGAGCTAACAGAGGACTCTACCTAAGACAAAGGATCTAAGAAACAGAGGACTCTACTCAAGCCTTTCAAACACGTCAATTGAAACTTGAACCGTGTGAAACGTCCTGGTCAGCCCCACCAGTGTCCTGTACTACCTGGACCGCCTGCAGCATAAACTATACCCCGTTTGTACACCTGGTGTATGTATCCTCCATTTGTGACACAGTCACTGACTGCACCCGCCTTCACAGTGAAACAGGAGCAGCTTTAAAGCATCCACTCCGTATTTCACGTGAATGCGCATCACCCAGGGTAGCACGAGTTCGCGGCTGCCCTGGGTAAAGCGCATCCCCCACAATGCGGCTACTTTTACTTCATTGCGTCAGATGCACCTTTTTAAAAGTGCGCCGGGCACAATAAAGGAATATGCGCCACATGTCTAATGCAGCCCCAGAAGCTCCTCTACATCACAGAACACAAATCAGCAAGACTAAAATAGACGATAATTGTCAAACAACTATGAAAATGGATTTTATGTGAAAGGGTGGAATTGTATGACGAAATGCTCAAGACTCGAGACTGATTCTTAGAAATCGAAAGCCAACAAAAGTTTACTCTTATTGAGAAGCTGCATACTCTACAATGCATTGTCAATGCCAGTCATACCGCTCTGCTCTGGTTTGGCTTATTAACTACGAAATAACGTGGAAGACCCAGGTGTTGCTTGCATAGACTGTGTTATTCAATTGTACTCTAGAGTGGCCTAGTCTGTAATCATGAAGCAACTGAATATTTTAGCCCTCAACAAAGCTAGCTAGATGGTATATTTAGAATGCGTTCAATAGTTTTAAATTCCATAAACTCTGCAAGCTGGTCACTGTGCATAGATTCATAGTCTTATCTTTGTGTGAATGCACAGGGCACTACATAAGACTTCCAATAAAACAAGTTTGGTAATGCTGTTTATAGTTTGTAACCATCACTTTTGTAATATCCCCAGGCAGCAGACTTGATCCACAGTACTTCAACAGCAGTACATTTGAGTAAATAATTAGTGTGTAATCCACACGATTGTAACATTATCCATCAAAGACCTGGTTTATGACTAATCCAAACAAATAAAGATCGGTACCGTTGAAGCATCTGTGGTAAAAGATTCTTTATCAAATATTCCAATTCAGTAATTTTAAAATACATGGCTGTATTGCACTCCAACATTTCTTTTCCCTTTCCTTTCCATTTGTGCATCCTCAGATGCACAGCATAAAACAATGACAGTGTCCTGATCTCTTATTTGGAAGCTTTCTAGATGTTAAAGAGGCCACGCAACAGATCAGGGAGACTGACGAGTAGCAAGAAATCGACAGATAATCCAACAAACAGTTATTGAAGTAAGTAGCCTATTCCTCAGACAGATACTTCTTAAAGCCTTCACCTTTTGAACAGATACTAAAGCACATAAAAATCCAAAGAGGAGCTGATCATGGATCAGATGGTCTTTAGTTTGGGCAATGGAATCCCTCCACTTCATGGGGTAAGGTGGAGCAAAGAATGTTTAAAAACAGACTGACTAACCAACACAGAAGGGAGTCCCGACTTTTGGAAGAGGCCACCCTAGACCGTTGCATCAACTTGTCCAGAAAGATGATGTAGAAAGTTAGAAACAGCGGCTGCAGTTCACTCATGTGGCCTGCTAACGTAATGGCGATAAGAAACACTGTTTTTAATGCCAAGAGCCAAAGCCTGTGCATAAGCACAAAGCGTGTACATAGCAAAAACCAAACCAAGTTGAGGTCCCACTGAGGCATCAAATGCTTTCGGAGGAAGCAAGTACGTCAACCTTTGATGAAATAAATCACAACTGGTGACTTAAACAAGGAAGGTTGGTACGGTAAACACAAAAAAGCTGAGGGGGCCCACAATTGAAACTGTATTAACTGCAATGCCTTCCTGAACCAATGAAAGAGCAAACAAAATGGACATCAGAAAGTTGGGCTTGCAAGGGACGCGTAGTCCAGGCACAACACCACACAGCAAATTTATGCTAGCCCTCAGCTCAAGTTAATTTCATACAAGGGCATCTGGCAGCAATGATGACATCCACCACTTCGGACGGCAAATGAAACGCTATAACTGCTGCCATTCAGTTTCCACGCATGGGGTTGTAGGTTGTGGAAATTGAAGAACACAATCCTGCTCTGTTGTGGAGACAGGAATTCCTTAAGAAGTTCTAGTTGTATTGGGAGACAAATCCTAAGGCTCAGAAGCTCTGGGTACCCTACATTTAACCATACATGCATTTATGAATTCTAATCAGTAGTTCTACCCTCATCACAATTTACGGTTAAGAGACTGTTAACCCAAAAAGGGAGACTTCTCTTGAATTCAGAAAAAATTGGGGTGGGCACCTTTTCTGGGTCATTTTGTAAGTGGCGTAGCTAGACCTTTGGCTGCACAGGGGCGCTTCTTGCATTTGCTGTCCCGCGACTGCCGCGTTGGAGTGGGGTGGAGAGTGAAGGGCCTGCTGGCAATTGCTTCCCCGAGACAGCAGGTAAGAGAGCGGGGGGCATGCAACAATTCGACTGACAACCCCCCCACACCACTGGATTCTGTTTTACTGCAATCTCAGAAGTCTTTTATATTAAATGAGGCAAGTTGAATTATAGCTAATAACCAGGCTCAAGGCACGTATCTGAGCAAAGGAAAGAAAGTCTGAATACGTTCACTTGCAACTTGGTGATTTATCTAATATATATGTTTTACTATTCAACTTTTATTGGTGAATGTGTCATTTTGGGCAATTCCTGGTGACAAATTGAGAGGCAATGTCACACTGATGTCTGGCTCAATCATTAACAACTCAGGGCATTTTTATTACTTACTGTATGGTTGGACCTAAAGAGACAGAGGACTAAGGGCCTTATTAGGAGTTTGATTGTCCGTTCTACATCCAACCCAGGAAACTTGGGTGAAAGTTTAAACAAGCATTAAAAATGCAATAGGTCTCGCCTTTCATTAAGTTAAAGACATTTGCTTTGCTATACAATACCATTAGAAAAGCAAATGGCTTTAACTTTATGAAAGGCGAGACCTATTGCATTTTCAATTCTTGTCACTGGGCTTTCCCACTTTAAAGAAGACATACCAGTTTCACATTTATTGCACGAGCTGAGGAAATTGTGTACCACCTAAGAGCCATCTCATTCTTTAGGTTACAGCAGCACATGCCTACTTTGTCACCTAGAGGAGACACATTATGAAGGTACAACTAAATGTATAGTAATCTATGAATTTATGATTCATTAACATTGTCAACGGATAAAATAGTACCCTAATGCCACACAAACCAACAATGTCATAATATTGACGGATTTAATGTTTAATAATTTGTTGAAAATAAGGTTTATAGAGCATAGCATCATGACGAACGTGAAACAGCTTGTATCATATGAAATACAAAATAAAATAGAAACAAGTAAACTTTTGTCATGCACAGTAAAATGATTTTCAAGATGATATATCCATCATCTGACCATTCTACTGTATGGTTATATACAGTTATTCTACCTTTTAGGTTGAATACTGAATGATGAATTCAAGGTGTGAACTTGTATGAAGTATTGGCCTTTTCATTGTTTCCTAAATGTTGTCTGTCTAATTTGTATTGTGAATAAAAGTTTTTTGTATTGTTTTAAAAATTGTATGTCATATGTGTTTTGTAGCCTTGGACAAAATGTCCTCACTATATACAAATTAAAGAGGATGGTTTGGTTAAAATAAA
This sequence comes from Triturus cristatus, assembly GCF_964204655.1. Lineage (NCBI taxonomy): Eukaryota > Metazoa > Chordata > Amphibia > Caudata > Salamandridae > Triturus > Triturus cristatus. Next base: position 618,344,077 of record NC_140587.1, read on the forward strand.
AGAAATGAAGAATATAAATGAAGTAATTTCAAGGACAAACTGGAGTCTGTGCATTATGTTAAATAATTGTGTCACATTGATTTGTACAATTTTATGTTAATAAAAATGAAATACGGCTGCAACATTTAATTTTGTAGTTGTTAATTGAGTTCCTCATGCGTGGAAGGCTATCTCATTCTACTGCATTGTAACTATCACCCACTTAAGAGTTAGGTGCGATGCTTTGCTCTCTATTTGCTTAGATTACACGTTCTATTAATTCATACATACCAACATTTTAGACCAGGAAAGTGGGAGATTTCGAAACAAAAATGCATATTCTCAAAAGTTACTTCTATTGACACACAGGAAATTTCAGCGGTGGAGCAGTCAAAGCCATTTTTGGCTTAAAACACGGGAGCAGGTCTTTTGGCAGCTATGATTCATTTGTTGGTATGCCCACCCCTAGTGCAAATAGGAAGACATTAAATACACTCGGGAAAAAATAGTTTGTATTTACAACACGAGAGGGCCGCGTCATTAAGCATTCTAAGCAAGAGCGCGGCTTGTTAGTCACACACAAATCAGATTACTTCGAAGGGAGTTTTGAGTTCTTTGTTGTCTGTCAAATTTTGCTCTTGAAGTAGGTGGCGGTGCCTGAATGTATTTTGCACGTGTATTAATGGTGCAAGCCTCTGATACCCCGGGGACACTAACCTTTCTTCTGGTGCCCCTGGGGTATTAGTGGGAGTTTAAACTATACTTGCGCCACAGCTCCACATAGATATCTCGCGTTTCTTCACGATCGTTTCACGGCTTCCGGTTAAGAGGACTTCGGTCATTAGTCGAGCTTGTTTCATGTTTCATTGCCTCACAGTGGGAGTCACAGGTAAAGACTCATAAAAGTATGAAGCTAATTAAGAAGAAATAAAAAATGAGGGTGTATTTTCCATACCCGAAACGGCTATTAAATTTAAGTTTTCAAAAAAAAAAAAAGATCTAATCTCAGCGCGCTGCAACAGTCAGTTGCTAGGTAGATTATGCTAATGTCTGCAATGCTACTGTGTCTGCAGCAACCATTTTGAGGTAAGAACAACTTGAGAATTTTCATCTAATTCTGCTGATTTAAAGCCGAAAAAGGTCGTGATGCCGGACAGGGCCCTATAGCGTGATGGCTTATAAGTAATCCCCAGCGGCCTCTGTGACGCTACTGGATTATTCGACGTTATTCCCCTCGCCCATTTCTCCTTTGGCTTTGATGGGTAGTTGTTTCCTAGTCCCACCCAAAACGGTGCTGGTCCGGGGAGGATTTTTTGTAACCTTTGACAATTCATCTTAATGTACCTCAGAATAAAAGACGCAATCAACAGAGTTAAGGTACGAGTCTGAAAGGTCGCGGTGAAAAGGAGTGTTGTATGTTCGTGACCTCCGCTGCCATCAGCTGCTGTTTATTTTTGCATCGCGCTTTCACTTTAAAGTGAAAGTGCGATGCAAAAATAAACACGCAGCGCCCTGTCTCCTTTTGAGACGGCCCATCCAGACTGGCTCTCACAGCGTGTTTATCTAACACGCCTCCAAAAGATAAGAAATTACTTTGCAACAGCCGCAAAGCAGACGAGCCAGTCCGGATGGGCCGGACCAAAAGGCGAAAGGTCGGCAACCGAAAACCCTCCTTTTCAATGGGAAGCCAGCGTTTAACAAACGCTGGCGCTACCCAATGAAAATGAGAGGCGGGGCTTCGAGTCCCCTTTTTGAAACTGCCTTCATGACTATAGCTCTCGCAGGCGAGGAGCGCATGCGCACTCCGCCAGGTGAGATCTAAAAACAAGCATTAAAAATGCAATAGGTCTCACCTTTAAGTTAAAGCCATTTGCTTTGCTATACAATACCATTAGCAAAACAAATGGCTTTAACTTAATAAAAGGCGAGACCTATTGCATTTTCAATGCTTGTTGGACAAGGGGGCAACACTGGACGGTTATAACTGGAAAGGCAGCAGCAGGGTCACAACCCAAATGAGTTTCACTTTTAAGCCACAAACTACAGGGCCAGGAACGCCCTAGGAACCCTGCTCCCCCATAGCCTGCCTGGCATCCCAGGGACAAAGTTATGTTTATAATCACTGTAGTAAAAGTGGAGAAGTTCTGAACAAACAGGGAATACCTGCACAGTCCCCAGAAGATGCTACTGCCACAGGTCAGGGATATGGAAAAGTCAGCAGCTAAACCCCACCAAAGTGTTTGAGGTACAACCGTGGCCCCTTAAGGCCCATCACCTGATGGATTCCTTAATCCTATCAGGAACTGTTCTCTTTATGTACCTGTGAATCCTTATAGAATACAGCGCTTTGTGGGTTTTCAGTCTAGCCCGTTAATTAATGTTACTACTGCTGGACCCAAGACCCCCCTTAAAGGGACTTCACAAACTCCATCCACAGTGTACACCGTCCCTAGGAGTAACCTCTTTTGTACAGCTCTTAGTGCTCCATGTTGGGTGCTTCGAAGTGCTACATTTTACTCAAACTCTGAAGGTCAGCCTCAGGACTGCACCTCTGTCTGACACGTCCCCAACCCACCGGCCTGTGAGAAGCGCAGATCAAAGAAACAAATCCAGACAGAGGCCAAGGATTGGTTGGGTTTGGGACCGACCCCCAACATAAATGCGTCACATGATCCGCCAATGCCTGGTTTTAGCAACAGTGGTGGGGACTGGCTGTTGGGAGTAGAGCGCACCTGTTTTTGACCATGATAAAACTACACCTTGGTAGCGTTAGACCTACCCACACTACCCGGCCAAGGCTGGGGCTGGATTGAAATGACAAGAAATAGATAACTTGTGTAGCAGTTACGAACTTGTTCTGTATAGTGCTTATTTACACATTTCAGCTACAAACCGGACATGGGTCAAATTTTATGATCACGCCATACTGAGCTGCTCTGGTTTTATTGACCATTGTAGCATGAAGAGCTGGACTGAAGCCGAAGGGTTTTGATCACTTCCTGCAAGCTACACTAACTATGAACTCCTAGCGGCAGAAAGCGGCTAAATGACAACTACTTCAACAGGTTGGGCGGGAAGAGGGGAGGGAGCAAAAGCATGCCGCCATGCGCACGGCTGGACAAAAAAATGCATGCGCGTGTGCACATCCCTACGCTAATGAAAGTAAACAAAGATGGCGTCGGGCTGTCCACATGCGCGTGCATTTTTTTGTCCCCACGCGTGCATGTTTAACATTGTGAATGGCGAGAGCAGCCATTTTTGGCCTTCGGTAAGCATGTGCATTCAGCTTTGGATGAATTGATCGCAAAAGGTCCACGCCGGGCGAGAGCAACGTATGAGCGGCTATCGACAGGCGAGACCTAAATACAAAAAAAGTGGTAATTTTGTATTGACCAATGTGCTTCCCTGAGGGCATCAATCTAGGCAAAAAATAGGACTGTATACCTGGTGCGTTCTGCCATCCTGAAATACAGGATGCTATATATAATTTTAGCAGTAAGGCAAAGAGGAAAAGCTGCAAATGAAGGAGGAGGACTGCGAGAAAATAATTAAAATTGGGTATTTAGTCACGGGCTAGTGCACAGGATTAATCTGGATCTTCATCCTCTGCTCTTCAGAACATACCTTGACCTGGGCAGACGCCACCTAATAAAGAACACCTTGCTGGAAAGAAGACGAATCACTTACTGCCTCCTGACTCCTATTGGCAACCAGGAATTGCAACTGTTCTCCAACGGTCAAGAGGTTGGCCTCCTGTTCGCCTCCTTGAAGGACAAAAACAGCATTTAAACTCATGATCCACAGAGGGTCAAGCTGACCACAGAGAACTGGAGCCTGCAGGAGAACTGGTGCCTGGAAGGCTGCCTTTATAAGTAGGGGCTGCAGGGCTGACCAGTAGGAACTTTTCCAGCATTTGGAAAATGTTGGGGCAGGCGGATTGGGAGATTTTGCTAAGGGTTGCCTGGATTGGGAGAACTTGGCTAGGGAGGTCAAGCCTGAGATGGTCAGAAACCCAGGTTTGTCCCTCTCAGAGCTTTTTACCGTTCTGAAAAAGGTTCAGTGGGACCTTACAGTGAAGGCATCTAGCTACAGGAGACCAACTTGGTTAAGGCTTGCAGCCATGCCCTGCTGGAAGACTCGAACTTTCCCAAAAAGTTACTAAGTACGAAAGCAAAACCTAGGTCAAGTTGGCAAATACATCAGACCTGCGAAGTGAGACTTGAGGCTACGAAATCAGGCTCGTCCAGCTTAGAGCTTTTGGCCTTAAAACCAACGGGTTTCAGTGGGAGCTCAATGACAGACTTCGAGAGACCTTTGCAGGCCACAGTCTTGGATCTTGACCCACTGGAATATTTTGACCTCCATTTTAGAGACACAAACTTTGACCAGGACAAACAACTTCGTGCATTGAAATCGCCGTTCCATCGCAGTGGGCCTGAGAATGTACTTAAGTGCATGGAAGGCTGAGTTCACATTGCCAGGATTGAAACTGCGTATCAGCATTGACAAGAAACCTTGTTAAACCAACTTTCCAGCATAGTACTTTAGATACCTCCTAAATCACTTGATAATGCAGATTTTGTAAGGTACCTGAAGAGCCTTTATCTACATATTTCCAGTGTTCAATAGAAACTAATACAAGGTCTTGCTTTACTTAAAAGTTTGAGCTATTGGTATTGCATTATTATTATACACACACACAACAGAATAGGGGGTCTGATAGTAGACAGCACAAGGATAAAGAAAGGGAATAATAGTGTGTGAAATATCAAACCCATACATTGTCAGAGCAGAGCACGGAAAACCATCAAACCGACTCAACCAACGAGACCAATATTGAGAGCAAAGTCACCTGTTTCAGCCTTCAGGCTCTTTGTTCAAAATAAAAAATAAAAAATAAATGTTTTTTGTCCTTTTACCCACAATTCAGAGCGGGGCCTCCTTAACCTGAGCCAGGTTCCAGGGTAGGTGAGGTGAAATCCCTGATCACGCTGGGTAAGCATTGCGTAGATTCCTTCACAGCAATTAACCAGGCATATTTAATAGATTTGCTTGTTTGTAGATGGCACATTTTTTCTGAATTGGTTTATTATGTGTGTTAATTGTCCTTTCTCCTCAGGTGATGCTAGCACCCTGTGATATAGAGGATTAGGACAACGTGAGGTTGTATTTATTACTACTTCTCTTGCTATGTTAAGTTTCACATTTTTCACATGCACTATTTGAAATCCATCAATTGAATGCAGTAGCATAAATTTATATAGGGCCTGAAGAAAGCCGTGGGCTATAATCCCGTGAAAGCTGAAACATGTCGACCCTCATTCAACAGTGACTAGTTAGCACTGCTTGGTATTTTTGTTACACACCTTTTTAATTGAGATGTGCGTAGTGAGTTGAATTATATCGTACTCTTCACACAATCTCTTTTTAAAATTCACATCTTTCTTTTTGCACTGCACTTCCACTTTGTCTGGTGGTCACCGTTTGTCACGTGCCTTCTGGACTTTTCTTTATCAACCCAAGGGAGCAATAGAGCCTTGAACTAACGAGGAAGTCTCTATGTTCAAGAGGCATACCTCTGCTCTATGTGGAGACCATATGATATAAACTGATCGTGAGAGGTGACTTTGCTCTCAATATTGGTCTCGTTGGTTGAGTCGGTTTGATGGTTTTCCGTGCTCTGCTCTGACAATGTATGGGTTTGATATTTCACACACTATTATTCCCTTTCTTTATCCTTGTGCTGTCTACTATCAGACCCCCTAGTCTGTTGTGTGTGTATAGTCTTGTTATGGGGATTAGAATTTGGGCAGGTCTTTAAAAATTTTTTCCCTTAGACCCTTTCTCCAGGTGGTAGTTTTGATGTTTTTGAGCAGCTTTTTGGCTGCGGGTCTTGTTTAAGGATTATACTGCCTTCGTGGGTAGTCCTTTTTTATTCACTGCAGATTTATTCAACTGCTTAGCCTACACCTTTTTGTGGTTTCTTTCCCTTTAGCATTTAACCCTTTTGCTGTATCTCGACTTTTGCTTTGGTCATCATAAAAATGGCCGAATTTAGCGGTTTGGCGTATGATGATGCAGTATACCAATCCATTCTAGATAATACGCCTAGTATACTTGAGGGTCCCAACGTTCCCCTCTTAGAAGCAGGTAATGATTGGGGCAGAGTCCTCGTTCTTAAGAAATCCCATTCACGCTCTTCTATTCACGGTGCCATCATGGCTGAATATTTGAGAGCGAATTGCGCGCCCCCGGGTTTGATAGTAACCAATGCCCCTAGGCTTTTTCTGGATGATAGGGTGTTTCTCAAAGACTGGTCACTTATAGCATGGCGCTGTACGCATGATTGGCTGATCTTGATTATCAGCACAGCGAAGAGAGTGGCTGATTCCATCCTTATAGAGATACAGGCCCTAGAAGCCCAAATCAAAATTACCATCACTGCCACTTTATTTAAAAAGAACTTGGACGAATCGAATAAGAACAACAAGGAGTTTAAGGACTCTATTCTCCTCACTAAAATTGAAAAATTTAAAAAAGATTTGGCCAAGTTCAAACATGAAAAGGTTTACCCTTACACCAGTGAGAATTATACACCCCCTGAGTTCAAGAGCAATGGGAGAAGATATGGTTCTTCCTATTCAGGCTCCAGCTCAGATGAAACATCTAGCGACACTGATGGACCCAAACAACGTTCCAGAGGCAGATACACTAGACCTTACCACCAAAGGGGTTATGGCACACCACAATTTCAACAGTGGTGGCCGCCTACCCCCTGGGGCTTCCCACCACAAGCTTTTCCACCGCCTATGACACCATATCAATCAGAATTCGACAACCAGTCTTTTTTAGGGTATGGCCCCCCAAGAACGCGAGGCAGACGAAGAAACGCACAAGCCCAAGTTCATTGGGATCTAGCCTCAGGCCCACCCTCAGGTCCACCCTCAGGTCCTCATGCCGGGACACGGAGCAATACGAGGAAGAACTCTGCTTCACCCACGGGCAGTGCAAATCTAACCTCGTAGTGAATTTGAGCAAGCGCACCCTGTCAGCAGACGAGCATTCTGTCCTCAACAGGGGCCTTGGCTTCGTTACCACCTCCATAGGGGACCCTTTTCAGATCCAATGCGAATTGGCATAGTTTTTCAGAAAACTCAGGCTTCATCATTTTTTTAGGGATAAAACATTAGCTGATCCTGATGAGAAGGAACAAAACACGGGTCTTAGAGTTAAGTCAACATTTAACCCTCCCACACACCTGGTTCCTCCACAGGTTCTGACCTTCGAAAAAGCGGTTACGTGTGAGATCAGTGCCCTGTGCAACACAAGGAACGAGAGATTCAGTAACTTACCACGAGATGAACGACAGGCACTGACTTCCTTGTCGAAAGCAGAAGAAATTACCATCAAACCTGCAGATAAGGGTGGCTCCATCGTTATCCTGGATACTGTTGATTACAGAGCAGAATGCCTCCGCCAATTGGGCGATGAGCGGTCATATAGGATTCTAAGTCAAGATCCTACTGCTAGACTGCTTCAATCTATTGGTGAAATCACCGAAGAAGCTCTCTGTGAAGGTTGGATTACTAACCACGAAGCGCAATTACTACAGACCAAGTTTCCTGTCATCCCCTACTTCTATGTACTGCCAAAGGTGCACAAGGCCCAGAGACCACCACCTGGGCGACCAATCATCTCGGGACAGGGTTCCCTTTTGGAACCACTGTCTATGTTTGTGGACCACTTCTTAAGACCTATCGTCCAGAAGATGCCGACGTATCTACAGGATACTAAGGATGTCCTGCGTTTGCTTCCCACGGTAGAGTTCGACCCGGAGCAAGACTTTTTAGTCTCCTTCGATGTCGAATCTCTATATACATCCATTCCCCAAGATGAAACACTGGATACAATATGCTCCATTCTAGAGGTGACTGATCTACAGTCTACTACACCTGTACCCTTCATCATGACCTTGGCCAGAATGGCGATGAAAGAGAACTTTTTTAAATTTGAGAACACCATCTACTTGCAAACGTCGGGGACCAGCATGGGCAGCGTTTTCGCGCCTAGCTTAGCGAATCTGTATGTCCATGCGTTCGAGCAGGAACACGTCTTGGCTCCCACTAACCCTTTCTTTTCATCAATCCGCTTATGGAAGCGGTATATTGATGATGTCCTGGTGGTGTGGAGAGGAGATCAACAGTCCATTGGCCACTTCCACCAGTGGCTTAACTCGCGTAATAATTATTTGAAGTTCACGGTTGAAGCAAACAAGAGCCGTTTGGCGTTTCTGGACCTATCGATTTTTGTAACTCCTGAAGGTTTGGGAAGTGAACTATACCGCAAGCCCATGGCACGCAATTCGCTTTTGCGTTATGACAGTCAGCACCCAAAGGCCCTAAGGGATAATTTACCCTATTGCCAGTTTCTAAGGGTGCGGAGAAACTGTTCGACAACAGATGGCTTTGCCAAACATGCCAATCTGCTATCAGAGCAACTTATGGAGAGACACTATCCACGCAAGCTGGTCAAACGGTCTCTCAAAAGAGCCTCAAATAACAATCGGGAAGCACTGTTGGAACCGCCAGTATCGAAGCCACCATTGGAACGTCTGACTATGGTCAGTACTTTCTGCACACTATCCAATGACATAAAGAAAAGCATCAAAAAACATTGGCGGATACTAAACAGTTGCCAGGAGAGAATAGCGATGCCACTCTTTGCTTTTAAAAGATCAGGCAACATAAAGGACCGATTGGTCCATACACGACCACCAAGTGGGCCCAGTAGACCACTGGGCACTTTATGGGACCTGCCAGCAGTGACAGGACACCACCCCTGCGGGGGATGTTCGGTGTGTCCACAAACTACCCACAGCTCTTCAGTGGATATTGGGACCAATAGACCTTGGATGCAGACCCACTTTACAAACTGCAATAGCAGTAATGTCATCTATCTACTCACATGTCCGTGCCAGACTAGGTATGTGGGTATGACCACCCGTAAGGTGAGGCTACGCATGTTAGAGCACAAGAGCACCTTCAGGTGCCGCAAATCCAACACAAGACTCACCAGGCACTATACTGAAGTCAATCATACTGCAGATGAGTTCCATTGGACAATACTGAAGAAACCTATTATTCCACAACACATCAGTGATATCTCCAGGTATCTGTTCACCAAAGAACAACAAGCATTTACAATGCAATGATCTCGGCATTGGTAAAGTTAGAGCTATTGGCATTGCTCATGACATTATTTTTGTTTATGTTTTGGTTTTTCAAACATTTAAAGAAACGGCATTGTTATTTACAATGTCAATAGCTTAATCACTCTCAAATGCGAGACCTATTGCATTTGCACCCACACACAGAGCCACCTACACACACACTGATTAAGCTATTGACATTGTAAATAACAATGCCGTTTCTCGACATGTTTTAAAAACAAAAAACCCCAAAAATAACGTCAAGAGCAATGCCAATAGCTATTACTTTAACAATGACGAGACCGTTGCATTGTAAATGCTTGTTTGACACATCTTAGTTGTTTCGGATCGCGACCATCAGTCACCTTTAGCAGCAGTGACCAAGTCCACCCAGGATTTAGGCAGGGAAATTTGCTCTATAAAAATAAACATGAGTCACAGCTGCCAACGACCAACATGCCATGTGTTCCGGCAGTCCTTTTTAACCAACAGCACTTCAGGTGCTGGGACCTTTGAGCAAATGCCTACATACTACATTTGAAAGGAAAACCGTAAGGGACAAACTCCAGAAAATAGAGGCCCCTCGCCAGTCATGGGGGCACGTGGCAGCTGTGACAACCTCACGCTGGAGCTATCTGTGCTTATCGGCTATGGCTTTCAAACATGTCGCACAACTGCCACAAAAATCATCATTTTGTTGTAGAAATATTTTAAAACCAATTATCAGTTGCTGCCATATCCTCGGGGAGATGCAACTACCTCATCCTACCCCACAAGGTAGCTGAAAGGTGAGATGTGGACCTGTGGACGTGTCTCTGGTGCCCTGCACATTTGTTTTCCAGAGCAAAATCATGCGTACAAACAGTGTGTAGCTAGAACTTGCGTAGTGCAAATTACCCTCCATCCCCATCAAAAGTTGGTGAAGGGCAATCAAAATGTTACTTAGGTTGGCCTTCTCGAAATTATTCGAAGACCTTGATTCATACTGGGGCATTTTAAGGGCTGAGGACCAGCGCACAGATAAGGGTCCTGTACTTTGCTACTAATACCCCCCTACAGCCTCCACCCCTCTCCATCTCTTACAAAACACACACACAAACACTCACCGGAGTCACTGCGGCCACCCTTGGCTTGGCAATGACTTGACCTGAGTGGATTAGTAAAGGCAGCGTTTTAAAACAAATGACATGTATGCGAGAATTAGGCTATGGAGAGATGAGAGGCCCTTTTGCCATGTGTTAGTGAGGGAATCTGAGGAGGAGGTAACGGGGGGGGGGGGGGGGGGGGGGGCGGGGGGAAGGGGCCTTAAAAAAAGATTGTCGCATCGGGCGCCAGCAGCGCTAAAGCCGGCCCTGTCAATGCTGAAGGAAACAAAGCCACAACACAACTACCAAGCACTGGCAAAGCCAATATGCCTGGCTTTCACTTCCTATCGCCCGAAACATAATTGCTGCAAACCAGTGTTTGCATGCGAGTCACATTTAACAGGGATATAAAGTGAGCCGCACTTGCTCTTTTATATTTCTCCTGCGTGTGAAGTGTCGTACTCCCCTCCTTCCCCGTGCTTTGGTCTCGCCTGTGGGTGGAGTGGGTCGGCCCAAGGCTCAGAGGGTATATGTCTTGAAGCGAGTGGGTGAGATGGGGCCGTTCGCGGAGGGCGGCGCGGGTCTGGATTGCTACAGTGAGTGTAAGGGGCACGGGGCAGAGGGTTCAAGTAAAGGGATGCTGCCAGGGGGGCTTTCGGTAGATATACAGGGCATTTGGGGTGGGTAGCTGAACTCTAGCTGGGTAAGGGCCCTGTCGATAGATGGGGACTCTCGTGGAGGGTAGCTGTGCCCGGTCGCTGGTGGTGGTTAGGGGCAGACCAGGTGAGCACCCCGGTGTGATCTTGCTTGGGTAGGCTAGGCGCGCGCTTAGATGTAGATTAGGCGCGGCCCCGGCGAGGGCTAGTGGCCCTCTTGGCGGCGACGCCCTCTCGGCGGGCCTCTCTAGGGCTCCATACTCACCACCTCCAAGAGTTTGAGGGCGAAGCGTAGAGGCTGCAGGTGCTTCCACCACACAAAGGTGGGTCCGTCATCTTTCTTCTCGACGGTATCCTCGTAGGCACGAGCATTCCCTTCCGCCATGGCCTCCCGGTAATACGAACAGATCAACGAAAAACAACCCTAAACAAATCCGAAGGACCGCCACAAGGCACCCCTCAGCGCCTCGACGCCACCTCCAGCCCCCCGCAGCGCTGTGCTCGAGGTCAAAGCGCACGGAAGCAGGAGCGGGTCAAGAGAGCGAAACTCCGAAGCGAAAGTGAAAGCAGCAGCTCCCCGAGGTGCCCTGCCCAGGAAGGAGGAGCTGTCGCCGCCTAAGCTGCAGGGCGAGGGTAGAGTAAACACCCGAGCGCCACAAGATGCAGCTCCCCAGTGCGACGCCTCCCTCGGTCATAACAAACAACAATACGATCAAAACTAAGTCACTTTCAACCACAAATGCGCATTCGTCTTCATTCCTGTAGAGGCTCCGCACTCTATTGTTGCCAGGAAATAATTCAATTTATTTATTAATATTTTATTTTCAGCGCATTTTTTAAATTGGCACCTCCACCCCCTTTTTGCGTTGTGTGACGCAAATCTCAAATATGCAAATATAGTGGTTTTGAAAGGACAAACCGTACCAGTAATACCAACCTTACAACAAGTGAGAGGCCACCCGCACCACCGGGGAATCGGAGACTGTGACAGACAGAATGTGGAAAGGGCTGGGGGGCGCAACAACGGCCGGATGCGGTGGAATAGCAACGAGACCTCTCTCCACCACCGCTCCCACCCCCTGCACGATCTCAGCTTCCCCTCCACCAGCCATTTAATAAAAATAGAACAAAACTAGCCTTTAAACATCTACGACGAGGGCACCGGAAGACACGACCGCCTTTCTCCGAGGCAGAGCAAAAATGCCTCGGAGAAAGGGAGCGTCCTTTTCGGATTTGGCGGCGTGTTTTGCTGTGGTCTCCTCCCTGAGACTTCTCGTAAAAAACACGCCCCCCGATCCGAAAAGGACGGGGCATAATCGGAGTGACTGACCTCTTCTCCAGAGGCTGGCCAGCATTTACTAGGCCAGCCAATGGAGAACAGGGTAGAAGAGGGGCGGGTGCAAGCCCCTCTTCTCAAAGTCATTATATCTCGCGAGCGAGACTGCGCAAGCGCAGCCTTCGCTAGCCGAGACCTAAAAATGGGTTCACAGGCTATGTTGTGACACGTTGGGATTAAATGATGATATTCCCTGGTCTAGCATCCAGTATTAAGTATTGGCTTTTCTAAACTAGGAGGGGAAGATCCATTAGGCATTGTGATACTCTGGGTCATAGTTTATAACAGATGCTGTTTATGTTTGCAATGGATGATGAACTAACCTAGGCCCTTTGCTTCATTACTGTTTTGATTTCTAGTAGTGCGAGAGGGTGCGACAGGATCACAAGTTGCGAACCATAAAAACTAGTAGACAAGAGCGCACTAATTATAAATCTCTGCGTTACACCAGCATGTAAAGAGCATTTCAGAATACACTAAGTCTTTACAGTAATCACTAAATAGAACGTGGATATCGTGATATTTATGATACTAGCTGAAACTTGATATTCACAGGGTGTTTCCCTCTCTATAGCTGCTCCGCAAGAACCTCTGTTTGGGTATGGCTTATAGCGATAGTTGCAAGTACTTCAAAATTGATAGAGGAATCTGCTGATTCGTTATTGACTAATTACCCATAAAGCACCTACTAGATAGGAGCCTTCTTCCCACTGCAACGTCACAATGCCACTGCTCGGTCAGAACAACAATATATGACACTCGAACAATATATGGCACTTAATTGGGACTTTCGGGTTCGTCTGATAATGGATTAGACATATAGCAAGACTGATATTTGGAAAGGTTTCATAGGAGCCTTTGAAGCGGCAACCCCGTACTAGAAGTGTATTGCCTGTTCCCCGGCATTGCGCGTAGTTATTCCTGATGCGCGCTGACAGCGGCTGACTACATTTCCCATGAGGCAGGCCACTTCTTTGTAGTTTTGTTAAACTGGACACGGTGCCCTCCGTAGTTTCCGGTTACGTAGCGTGAGGCTTGTTCCGTGAGTTTACGGTATTTTAACACACTCCCTGATCCTGCACGTTGCCTCCCACCCTGCTTAGGAAAGCCAGGGGCAACGACGGACAGGTGAGAGGGGCTGCTAACCGAGCGCTAAACTCTCGGTGTTTCTTCTGCTTTCTCTCTCTTCTTAACTCGTTTGTAGCAGATTTGGCTAAGGCGTGCTCATAAACCAGCCTCACTTGTTTGAATAGAGGCATCTGACAAGTGCAATTGGGCAGATTGGCAGTCATTTTTCTGTATTTGAAGACTGAGAGATACAGGCAATGACAAGTTAGAGATCCGTTCTCTTACTAGTCAGGGATATTCACAATGGCCAAAATTATGCACTTCTGTAGTTTTAATGATACCACTTCTGAGAGTTGACTTACTGGGATGGGTTATTTGCACCGAAGGGGAGAGTATACTACTAAAGCGCTAGGGTTTTTTTGCGTTTAATTAAACGCGTAAGAGCAATTGGGAGTGATTTTGGCTCTTTGTTGTTCAAAATAAAAAATAAAAAACAGAAAAGAAAATTTTTTTTTGTCCTTTTACCCACAATTCAGAGCGGGACCTCCTTAACCTGAGCCAGGTTCCAGGGTAGGTGAGGTGAAATCCCTGATCACGCTGGGTAAGCATTGCGTAGATTCCTTCACAGCAATTAACCAGGCATATTTAATAGATTTGCTTGTTTGTAGACAGCACATTTTTTCTGAATTGGTTTATTATGTGTGTTAATTGTCCTTTCTCCTCAGGTGATGCTAGCACCCTGTGATATAGAGGATTAGGACAACGTGAGGTTGTATTTATTACTACTTCTCTTGCTATGTTAAGTTTCACATTTTTCACATGCACTATTTGAAATCCATCAATTGAATGCAGTAGCATAAATTTATATAGGTCCTGAAGAAAGCCGTGGGCTATAATCCCGTGAAGGCTGAAACATGTCGACCCTCATTCAACAGTGACTAGTTAGCACTGCTTGGTATTTTTGTTACACACCTTTTTAATTGAGATGTGCGTAGTGAGTTGAATTATATCGTACTCTTCACACAATCTCTTTTTAAAATTCACATCTTTCTTTTTGCACTGCACTTCCACTTTGTCTGGTGGTCACAGTTTGTCACGTGCCTTCTGGACTTTTCTTTATCAACCCAAGGGAGCAATAGAGCCTTGAACTAACGAGGAAGTCTCTATGTTCAAGAGGCATACCGCTGCTCTATGTGGAGACCATATGATATAAACTGATCGTGAGAGGTGACTTTGCTCTCAATATTGGTCTCGTTGGTTGAGTCGGTTTGATGGTTTTCCGTGCTCTGCTCTGACAATGTATGGGTTTGATATTTCACACACTATTATTCCCTTTCTTTATCCTTGTGCTGTCTACTATCAGACCCCCTATTCTGTTGTGTGTGTATAGTCTTGTTATGGGGATTAGAATTTGGGCAGGTCTTTAAAAAAAAATTCCCTTAGACCCTTTCTCCAGGTGGTAGTTTTGAGATTGCATTATTATTTGCAACTCCAATAGCTCAAACTTTCAGTAATGCTAGACCTATTGCATTGCAAATGCTTGTTTATCACTGCAAGCATGTGGTATCATGCAATTCAAAATAAATACATATGGCAAGTTAAGGGCAAGCTACAGTAGGTACCACACTATAAAGCATTATTTAATATTTGAGTTGCTCTTCAATCAGTAATATTAATACTTGGTAGAAAAATTAAATATCATTCTTGTGGGAAACTGCAAAACAGAGTTAAATACGTGTCAAAACATACAAGTTGTGTATTTTGGCTAAATATTGGTATAATTATGCTTAAAGTAGTTACTTGCCAGCAGGTAATAATTGTGAACCACTGACTGAGGCCAAGTGAAGTATAGCCAGAGTCACTGAAATTATGCAGCAGCAAAGGGACAATTTATGCAGCAGGGTTGACTAAATTAAGCTGCAAGATAAAGCAAATTATGCAGCATGTGGTACATTCTGTGATAGTATTTATTTTCACATTTTTACACCTGTTAACAGTGTCTGGGCGTAGGTTGCACATCATTAGTGTTGGTTTATCTCCCAAATATAGTAATAAGCAACAGAAATGTAACCATTGAGCCTATGCAACAGGCCTTCCACTGTGCAGCAACATATGTGACTGCGTTTTAGTAACTTTTGGACTGTTTAAGCTAAACTTTTTTCTGCTAAAATCTGCAGATTATACTGTAGATGATAGATTATGTGGCAAATACGGCAAATTTGTATTCATGCGAAAAACTCTGCGACAGCACAAACACATAATTCCAGTGGCTCGGAGTATAGATGATTTACGGCACTGCAGGAAAAACACCAGTGCTATGCACACCGTTACCGAGTATTGTTATTAAAGTACTGGTGGCACCATAGGGAGGGGGTGGGGGTATGGGTATGCTGAGGAATGGAGAGAGGGAGGATGGATTATGTTTCTCAGTAGCTATGAAACTGCTGCCCCTCTGCATCATAGTGGAGTTAATCCCGGGGGCCGCCGGTGGAGCCGCGCGCCGCGTCAGGCTGTCTTCCAGCCCACACTTTGCCGAATAAACACCCGAGGCGGGGCATGCCCATAATCCGGATGTAACCTCACGCAGACCTGTGCAAGTGGCCCCGTCACCACGGTCACCCCATGCGGCTCACTGCCGCGGCCGCGGCCGCCGGACGACTGTGTAGTCTTGACTGAGAAGTAAGTTTTTACTGTCAGTTTTTCGTACTTATTCAAACTTCCGCCACTGCTGGGCAGGCGCTGCAGCTCTGTAATAGTAAGGGTGATTATATATATATATATAGCGCCTCCCCGCACGCCACAGTTTGTACCGCACACTTAATGTTGTCCTATGGGAGCTGGTTATCTGCTGCCCCCCGCTCCTCTTGGGCCCTTCCTTCCAGTCTGCGGGTCGCTGCGGAAGACAGAGTGGTTATGTAAATTTGTGGCGACTCGTTCGCTGGTTGTTTTTGTTGGTGCATCCGCCAGCCTGCCTGCTCTCTTCTCCGGTGCTTTACCTGCAGTGGTGAGTTGTGGCAATTTATATAGAGCGGTATGCAGAGGAAGCAGCTTCTTGGCACTCGTCTGATGGCTGTGTTTACTGTCATAGTAAACGTTCTGCCTGTGCTTGGGACCGTTACTGCAGCTCTGTGTATTGCTAACTGTTACTTCTGAAAAAGTTTTACATTTCTGTGTCGCAGTGTTTTCCTCGTCCTTCAAATGGCGTTTGTCTGCTTAATGTTTTGGAAGAGGTGGTGGGAAGCAAGTACTTAGTGAATGCATACCATCAGTAAGCTGAGTGGCCATGTTAAAAGCGCACTGTAAATATCTTTCTTCCCTTAAAATCTATTACGAACATTTAATTGTC
Source organism: Triturus cristatus (assembly GCF_964204655.1). Classification (NCBI taxonomy): domain Eukaryota; kingdom Metazoa; phylum Chordata; class Amphibia; order Caudata; family Salamandridae; genus Triturus; species Triturus cristatus. The sequence goes on from NC_140587.1 coordinate 618,360,755, forward strand.
GTGATCCGCTGACTGTAAAGAAATGGCTAATGAAAACTTTTGCTACCCTAGTACATTGACAGGATGTAAGAGTTTAGTCTACCTTGTTGCACCATGTATTAGACATGCTTATTTCTTTGAAAGCTGAGAACCTAGTTCTGGGTTTTCATCAAACAAATAAGTGCATTGATGTTTGCGCTAGGTAAGGCGCCTGCTGCGGCTTTCTCCAGCTTGTTCTCTGGTGCTTTTTCCTACCCTCACCTCTAAGAAATATCACCTGCGCGCGTGGCCCTCAGCCATGTCAGCAGGGGTCATTGAAGGACATAAGCCTCCTGGTGCTGGCTACCGGCAGCCATGGCATAGGCCCTTGGCTACCTGGAATGTGCCCATGGGCCCTGTACGTGCATGCTCCATCGCCCCACAGCCCGTGATCTGGTCCACGTAGAGTGTGGCAAAGCCATAGTGTAGGTACTGAAAGCCTCAGAGTTGGGTCCTAAAGAGAGCAAGACAGCCAACACATGAGTGCCTGTAGCGGTAAATCTCCATTAAGTACTAAATAAATGACCAGACGCGAGCACTCAAACGGTATGTACCGCGGTCAGTTCTTGACAGACCCTGTGACAATGATCTTACCAAATCCTAACCGCTGTTCATAAACCTGCTCGTTACCCAGAACCAATGCTCATGCGGCACTGACTTGGAATCTCGGCTTCATTTGGTGTGTGGGTAAGTAACTTCATGAGGTGAGGTTTAGAGGAGACGAAGGGAGTGTGGTGGTGGTGGTGGGAGGAGGGGGGGTGGCGGGGAGACCGAAATTGAAAACATTTTGTCGTGCCCGCAGAGACGTTCTGCTAAACGTAACACGGGTTCTGGACTGTTTTCTCTTGGCAGGATGTCATGTTTTTATTTCATTGTACGTCATATTGGTATCTCATCAATAAAACAATACTAATGAGAACATTCTGCACAGAACTCCTTGAGCTGCCAGCCAACTGATCGGGACGTTTTCAAACAGCGTCGGTCTTTAAGTGACTGTTAACACCATTGGCCTCTTGAGCCAACATCCCACACTACAGAGTACAAGTCTTCGGCCACAACGTTACTATTTTTCAGAGCTAACCACTTATCGGTTCCCATGGGCTCCTCTGATCGCTAGAGCATATCGACAAACACCATTCTCTAACGCACGAGGGTCAGAAGTGCATGTATGTGGTGGGATCAACGCCGAAGGCCTCTCATTTTAACATTGCATCTTCCCGAACAGCAACACATTTTTAATGCTACACCCAGGTAGCTAGTGCAGGTCGCCATTAAACAAAAAGCAACCGTGACTTGAAGAAATGGTTCCCAACCTCTTTCCTTCTTACATTTAGTTGCTTCCCTGTGAAATGGATCCAAAAGAGAACAATCCCGAGAGTGGGGCGCGCGTGCGTCACAGCGAGACATGTGGTTTTAATTATCGCGCCCGTGTCTGTGCACGATAATTGAAACCACATGACGGCCGGTGCTCATAACAGACACCAATAGGCCATGGGCGGAGCAATGCGCCAGCCTTTGGACAATTGCGTGCTGTCTTTTATAAAAAGACGCACGCAAAGGCCAATAGGCTGGGCCAAAAGGAAAAGTAGACGCACAAGCGTGTGCGATTCCTAGACCAGTTTCTTAAACCCCCTCCAAGAGGTCTCTCGCTGCGCGAGCAGTGCTATGCACTGCAATGCAGGCGCGAGACCTAAAAAGGAACTGACATTACGATTATGTGCAATGAGGCAGCTCGAGTGACACAAGAGAAGGAATAAGCAGCAGTTATCAAACCTTCCACTTAATCATCCTATTGCATGTGCCTCTCAACATATGACACCAATCTCTAACACGGTTTAAACCTTCAAAGACATTTGGCCACACCTACAGTTAATTTTACCCATGCCTCAAACACACATGAATACTATCACTACCTATCGAAAGTGGAATGACAGTAAGGACTTGGGAGGATGGAAGGACACCCCCTATCTCTCAAACAATGTACTTCAGAGTTCTTAGATAGGAATAACCCAGACATTTTTGGAAAGCTCACCACCAAGGGCCAGATTAGTTTCCAGAAACAACCACTACAAATCTTACAAACACCTCGGTTTTTTGGAAGGTTTGAAGACCCTTTTCCACCTGCATCTCTGAAATCCCTCCCAGCAGGATTATCCAGAACAAACATGCATTAACATGTGCCAAACAGTTGGCCTCATAACTGATAATGCACTAGGAGATACTATTGAAGATAATTATAGTGACTACAGAGGACAGCCTCAACTGACATTAACATGCTAAGAAGAAACCATGCAACGTAAATGAACAAGAATAAACATTTTTCTACAAGGCAATGACAATTGAGAGCACAGTATTTATAGAAAGCAGAGGCAAACAGATACAATATTAATATAACTTGCAACATAAAGTAATTTAGAATTCCTTACCTCATTGTTCTCATCAGTGCTAAGATTTGCGTCCAATATTCGATCAACTTCCACGTAGTCAGGATTGAAAAGATCATCTTCAATCTGGAAAGAAACATTTTGGTTATCTTTGCCTCTGAATATTCCTTTCATAGAAGTAAATGTATTTGAGATTATCATCAATAATTCATATTTTGGGTCACAGACATTTCATTCACCAAACAGCTACGTTAATCAAAATGCTGTAATTCAGCAGGATCAGTCCTCGTGAAAAAAAATGTACTCCCAGACTAGTTCAACTGTGCTGGTTAATTAATGTGTGAAACCTTTTCCATTAGAGAGTCGCTAAGAATATTTAAATCAAGTGTGAAATTATAATTCATTAATGAGCAACTGAAAGGTCTTATGGTATGTCATGCATTTAGCATTTTCGAAAATGATTGCTTGAACTGATGAAATGAGGTTCATGTGGAACCTCTCTACCAGATATTCAGTTGACTGCTTTTCAAGTAGAAATGAAAGGCAGCAATATAAGTTTTCCCAGCACACAGGCCTCAAGAAACGAAAAACATTTTGGGTCGAGTGTGATTTTTCATATATATTTTGTATTTTTGCTTGAAGAAACCCAGAAATTTCCATGCTGCTTTGGTAGCGTAAAATCTAAACGTCTGCAGGATTACCTGCATGAAGAAAGTATTAAAACTAGTGCCAGTGTTATATACCTTGACATTAAATCTTCCTTTTCCCATGCCCCAAAGAAGGGCGCAGTATTAAGGAAGTGGATGCACTCTTAGCTACAAATCTTGATCCAATGGCAGAAGTAATCAAAGCGGTCTAGTAGCTATTGATCATTTTTGCCATCTAATATATCGAAGGAGCAAAAGACGTTATTATTTTAACTGAAGTCAACGCTTCAATTAAAACATTTTTACCGTGTAGGTTTTTAAACCTTTTGTCAGACGCAAAACTCAAATGGAGAAAAACTTGAGAAAGTTTGCATTGAGACCTGGGCTGTGTAGTGGTAAAAGAAACTAAGGGAATATCCCATCTCACCATTTTAATTAACTTGTGCTTCCAAGCCAAGTCATTTTTCAATAGCACTGGAATTAAGAATGGGTAAAAAAAAAAATGGAAATCAAAGGTAATCTGCAGTAGGAGCGAAATCTTGCTTCTTAATAACAAATCTATCTCTGAGACATCATGATCCCGAAATTCAGTTAATCTAGCCCACGACTAATTATTTCTCCAATGTTGTCAAACACTTCAACTATCAAACAACAAAAGATTACATTAATATCAGGAACTCGTTGCTTATTAAGGTATAAATTGCCTCTCCTCTTGATTCTTCTATCAGTCAGAGGGTCTGAATCTTTGCATTGCATGGCTGCAGATTCAGTTACAGCACAAAAAAACACTATCTGGCAAGCAGTCTACCTTTGGTCAGTAAACCATGCGCAGTTTGTTCTTCAGAGCGACAAAGGCCACCATTATTATTAGCATCATGTATGCATCTACAGAGTGATAGTGATCTTGTGGCATCCAAGGAAAAATCTAGTCATGTGGCATTAGTTCGTGTGTATGAATTCGTTAAAGCAGCAGAACTTATTTTTCCGAAATAAAAAAATGTGTATGTAAGTGGACAAACTAATGTTTGGGGGCACTGTTACTGTTTACGCAAATGTATATTTAAAGCTGATATCTGAAATGCCAATCAGTAAAATAAGTTAGATGCTGAGCAACAATGTAAGGAATAGGCTTACTAAATGACTAGCTCTGCTGTACTGCCTGAGATTTCGATACTTGATTATTTCGTCCTGTCTCACCGCCATTGAAAGGCTACTTTGTGCTGGAAAAAATACACAATTGTGCCATCATTTTGCAAAAACCAATAATATTTACTAAGTGTGAAACTCTGCATCTCTCATGAGGAGAGTCGGGACTGATGGGCACATCATGAAAGTACTGGAATATTTCGTGAGTGTCCTTTAATAAACTGCAAGGAGTCGGGGATTGCACATATTCGGGGATCATATTATACCCCACCGCTATCCAAGATCAGCAGCACCCACGAAATAAGATCACAGGACTCTCAGAAATACAAGACCTATGTTGACATCTCAATGAAGAACGAGAAGCCTGTCAAGAGGAAACAAGCATGTTGTTGTGTTAGACAAAGATAATATCTAGTTACAACTTGACACACGTTTCTTCCAAACACATGGTGAATGATCACTGAATTTATTTGGTATGCCAGTTTTAGGTCTTCGCTAAGACAGCACACAGGCGCTATCGACTAGGAGAGATTTAGAGTACAGCAAGGGTCTTCAAGCTCGCCCATTGCTTACTGATCTTTGACTTTGTCACTCTTATTTGCTGCCTCCCAACTGGCCAGTGACTGCCATTTTCACTTCCTTAACGTTTGTGTACAGAATGGACCAGGTTTATGATTGCTTTATTTGGATTTATGTCCTTCCACTGCTCGCGCTGTGATTGCCATTCTTGCTTCTTCCCTATCTCCATCCACCCAACCATTGACCCTCTAGTCAATTGTCATTGTTGCGTCTTCCCTCCGACCTTCAGTTGATTGTGTTGCCTCCCACCCATTAAAAGAAAAAAAAATGCTATGATGCTGCCAGCACTGGCAGTATCATAGCACTTTTTTCACTCTCCCATTGTCTGTTTGCATGTTCCATCCCTTCCGTTGTCCCGATGCCTGTTACCTCCCACCGTCCCTTATATCGTCCATTAGGCCAAATCCTACTTGCCATAAAAAAAAGCACTAGGACGCAGCCAGCTCTGGCGCATTATAATACATTTTAGCCATGCTGCACAACAGCCACGCCGCTCTACAACATGGCTAAATGACATTGGCAAAGCCAACAGGTTTTGCATAAGAGAAACCTATTGACTTGTTAGCTCCAGGCCCAATTCTAAAGCCAGACTTCTCTGGAGTGATCACACTGGTGTTTTTTTCATTGTGACACTTAGCACTGCCTTGTCATGACTCATCTACAACATCCGAGTGCACTGGCCCCTTAAAACAAGGGACATCTGAAATACTTTATCCAAGACATACTGAGCATATCATCCATTCCACTCACTCACCAAAGTCACTTGATCCACCTAACTGATTTAAGATTTAACTTTCAATTGTGACTGCTAAATATTCTTAAAGGAACATATGGTTAGCCCTTACGCTGGCAGATGTAAATCTGAAGGTTTACTTTGTAGAAATTATTTGGAAGACTGATTGGGCATCTTCCACCAGTGAAGGATTGACTGCAATTTTGCGTAAAGGAAAAAAATGTACAGGTACAAAAGAAATTTAGACTGATTAGGCGTCTTCCACCAGTAAAGGAATGACTGCAATTTTGCGCATAGGAAAAAATTTACAGGTACAAAAGAAATTTACTATTAAGAAACTTTTCTTGTAAAACCTCTCCATTGCCCACCCCTTTGCTTAAATCCTTGGGCTCTCCTGGCTTCCCCAAGTTCATGTATAAGATTTGTGTAATTTCAGTGGTAATGTGGAAAATAATTTTAGTGACAACAGTTAGGAAGACTGCATATTGATCCCTAACTTGCCACCTCCCAAAGTGGACACCGACTCTCACCCACCAGTCATAGTTCAGCAACTTAGTAAAGTTACGTTTGTACAGCTGATGTTTGTTGATGCACAGTATCCAAATGTGACTCCTGTCCTTCAAGTCTTCTCCATGAACTCACCGCATTAAGTATCAAAAAACTTTAGCAAATTTGTTAAAAGCTCCTTACAAAAGGAATAGTCCTTCTGCATCGAATATTTGCAATTTGAACTTACTCATGTTGACAAAAGACTTGCTAAATTCATCACTGTCCTTTTTAGCTTCAGACCTATGCCAGACCTACCTTTTCAAACCATGCCCTGCAATTGTGCAGTCACGGCAGAGCTTCATGCTTATGCAGCTGGCCAATATACTTAACCAATTCTAGACAGGTTTCCAACTTGGGGTTAACAATTTGGAAACCCAAGAATGGAGGCAAATTGAGATTATATTGTATATGCCCATAACCTGGCTGTCAGGAGCATTTGTGTCTTTAATTAAACTGAAGCCTGAGTAATGTACATGTTTTCTGTGTATATAACTACAACGGATATGGGACCATGAAGAATGCTTGAGGGAAGATGTGTGCAAAGTCCATGCAAATGACCATTTATGTAATGATTTATATGCTCACCTGAATTCAAAAATTACGTTGGAAAATACTGAAAAATCCAAAATACAATTTTTTATAAAAATTTGATTATATTGTTACATCAGTCTGACACATCTAACACCCTTGGCCAAACACTGTTGTGTGAGCATGTCTGAGATCATCGTGTGAAAGCACAGCTCTGAAGCAGATAGAATAATTAGTACCTGTCGACATCAAGTGGTTGTAAGTGTTACAGACTGAATTCAAACTAAATTTCTTGTCTGTCTACTGGCTGCACAGGGATGAGGAAAACAGTGATGACTAGAAAACATACATTGGTGCCTGTGTAAAGTGTGTCAAGGGACCTTCAGTGGAGTATGAAGGCTGAAAACAAGGTCCATTTAAGTATTTATTATAAATTAAAACATAGCTACGCTAACATACTTATAATATGCATTTCATTTATTTTGGTTGTGCAGTATACTGCATTACTGGAATTTACTTTGATATTGCTTTAAGAAATGTGCGCATACCCCCTACACATCATTGTGTGTATACCGTGGACTGAAATTAGTTTTAAAAATAAAATTAAGCAGCTTGCATTTTCAAGCCACTGACTGATGAACACCTACCTATTTCAAGTGCTGCTGCTGTTCCAAGTTTGACTGCTGAAAATAATAAGTGGGGTTTCTGTACATTTAAGGCATTAATAAGGATTTAAAGAGGAGGGTAAGCAATTATGCATGCAATAATCTCATAAATTGAAGGATGAGGCAATTATGATGCAAAAACACTGCACTAACTGGATTTAACTGTCGTGAGACCTAAACGTTAATAAAAACAAGAATCATCACAATATAAAGCACAAGGGTGTTTGGTACCCAATCACATTTCTCCTCCTGCTTTATAAGTGCATCTGGAGTTTGAGTATACTGTTAATGTATTTATGTCCACTAAGACGTAAAGGCGATTTCATAAAAAAAATCTTCGCTTGGCTCCTGACCAAGTGATTGAGTAGGAATAAGAATAAAGAATATCTTCCTTGACCGCAAATTCATCAGAGGAAAACGTAAAGCAGGCTCTTAGAGAAAAACAAAGATAGGACATTCTGCTTCTTTTAAGAGTGATTCATAAGTTATGTACGATATCGCCCAATTTCACCTTTATAAAATATGTATTTGTGAGGTCATGGTAGCTATGAGTAGGGTTTTACATACAAATGGCAGACTGCATTGGTACAGCAAATTTAGGTACCCTGCGTGAAAAAACATAACTGACGTTCATTGTGATACAAAATAGCAAAAAGACATAGGTGCCAATAGAGTACTTGTAATAGAGAAAACCAGCTCCGGACTTACGAGTTACACCTTTTTCCCTCGCTGACCACTTTCACCACATTGTGATATTTCACTGCGGGAGTAGGAACACATTGATGAACCATCAAAGAAGAGGAGATGCTCTCGTGGTAACAGACTAGTTGAGGGAGGGTGGCCCTGAAGTGATGGATCAACATCACCAAAGACAACCCTCATGGTAGGGTGTGACAGGCTTACAGTGACAGAGTTTGGGGAACAGAAAATGATGGGTACAAGACACCAACAGCCATAAGTGAGGGAGGCAGTAGATGCAAGAATTGTGGGGCCTAGTGAGAAGATGGGGGGTCCCCTAGTGTAAACTGGAGAAAGTTCCAACAAATGAGCCCTAAAATAAAAAGTATGCCTAGAGACCATAAATATATGTGCAGGTACTATACAAGACTGTCAGATTGACCTTACAGCTGCCCTCGTAACAGGAGATTTCACTGATATGACAGCTGGTGGCCCAATATCCCTGCCTCCCGTTCGTTCAATATGCCAAGTAGAAGAACCAAGGGAAAATACCAGTAATGACTAGAAGAGGAAGATCCAAGAAATCAGAGGGGCTTTCAGGCCATGGTAAACAAACAATACAAGAATACCTCTTCCAGCAAATTGATAACGCCAGTCACAGGTGTACAGAATATCCCCAAAAATACTTCGTCGGATGGAAAGACAGGTGTGAGCATTTTAATACACTGCAAATATGACTCCCGGGTGGAGGGACAGGTAAGGGATTGAAAGGAAAACGTAGGTAGGAGTCAAAAGGCACGCAAGATGGATCTCCATTGACACATAAGCAGCTGACATCTTCGGCACAAGTGGTGCCTCATATGGGAATCACCAGGTCACTGGATTACCGTTCAACCTCAAAATACTGCGAACTATGTAGTGCTGGACTTTGAGATGCCAGTGTAGTGAAGTTCCTATATCCCTGATAGGCTCTGCGCATTGGAATAATATACACTATCGTTTTGACATAGGACTGAGGTCAGTATGTCTCTATCGAGTACATTAAACGTAATTACTTGTGTGCGCCAGCTAACTCGGAGGTCACTAGAAACTTCTAGAATATACAAGAAGGGATTCGTTTCTGACAACCGCATAAACATGACAACTTTGTTTCCCTTAGAGTCGGAACAATCTCAGAACCGTGGAAACAATAGATAACAGTTTCACTCAGTCAATCGTGCATGCTTTGTTTCTACAGAGTTGCACAGAAATAGAGACGGGCGTTTCAATAAAAAGGGGTTTATTGAACAGTCTTATTTCTCATGCAAGAGATATGAACTGCTACAATCGTAAGACAGGATGCGAAGTACAATACGTACAGGGTTAGCAAAAAGATAAAATAATACTGCAATAGCATGGTTTGTAGCTATGACATATTAATAAAATAAATACATAAATAACAGACTAAAATGTGGTGAATACTCATCTGATGCTTCTAAATAGTTCTACCCCAGTGTACCTAACCTAAGTGTAGTACGAGGTAAGAAGTAGGTGCTGTTTTCTAAAGTATAGCTAGCTATAGTTTTAGTTTTGCCAAGAGATGCCAAAAGTTTCTCTTTAAGTTCTAGTCTGCTCCATACCTCAGAATGTGTGAGGTTGGAATCTCTTTCCGGGACTCGATATCTAACACCCCGCAAGGGGAGTCAAACACTGGAGCTGTATTCTCTGCGAGGAGGATGATAGCGTCTGGTCAGTGCATCAGGCAGGAACGTATAGTTTACCTGTCGGTGTAGTTTTGCAGCTTGAAGACTTTCTGGATTCACTATGCTGTGCATTATTCCACCATCTAGTGGTTGGGTCCGAAATTATAGTATTTCTTCTTTTTTTTTTCGTGGCCCAGGTGGGCGTCGACATACCACCATTTGGTGTCCTTCGTGACGTCGACACGCTTCCTACGGAAGCTCCCACCTTTGGTCGCCATCTTCGGATTCTTTTTTCTTTCTTTTTTTTGCTAGTTCTTCTCATTTAATCCTTGTAAAGTCTTTCACCTTCTACCCCCCTTTACCCTCCTGTCTCATCTTTCTGGCGAAGGAGGGTGGATTCGCTAGTGTATCCAGAAAGTCTTCAAGCTGCAAAACGACACCGACAGGTAAGAAACTATGCGTTTAGCAGCATGAATCTTTCTGGATTCACTATGCTGTGCATCGACTTTGTAGCGGTTTGTCCTTATAGTGGTGGTTGGGTGGAAGATGAGCATTGGTTACTGAAAATGTGTTGCAAGACCTTCTGTCCCACTTGCGCTTCTTTGTTCATTTGGCTATCCACACAGTAGTGTTTCGTGAACGTGTGCACTAAAGACCAGGTAGCCGCTTGGCAAATGTCTTGAATTGGTGTGTTGGCTAGAAACGCAATTGTTGCTCCTTTCTTCCTTGTTGAGTGAGCATGAACTGCTCCTTGTAATGGCTGAGCTGCCAGTTTGTGGCAGAGCAGTATGGTTTGTGCAATCCATCGTGCAATGGTATTTTTGGTAACATGTCATCCCAAAAAACTGCTGGCGAAGGATACAAAAAATTGCTTTGTTTTACTGCACTCTTTTGTCCTTTCCATATTGTGCATCACTGCCCTCCTGGCGTCCAGTGTGTGTAATGCCCTTTCTGTGCTCATGGACGGTTTTTGGAAAAAAACTTGGTATTTGAACTGTCTGGTTAATGTGGAACTTAGACACCACCTTTGGCATGAAATGCGGGTCCGTTCTCATGACAATCCTATCACTGTGTATTTGAAGGTAGGGTTCTTGGAGTGTTAGCGCTTCCAATTCACATACTCTTCGCAGTGATGTGATCACCACCAGGAAGGCTGTCTTTAGTGTGAGCGTATGCAGTGTAGCTTTGTGAATAGGCTCAAACGGTGCCATCATCAGTTGTGTTAGCACTACATTGAGGTTCCATGCTGGTGCTGGCATTCTGCCTGGGGGTGCGATCCTTTTTGCACCTTCTAGGAATCTTTTAACCACCTGTGATGTGAAGAAACTTTTCACTGTTTCTCCTCTTGTGTAAGCCACAATTGCCGCTAAGTGGACCGTTAGGGATGTGTAGCCTAGTTTATTCTGCAGTAGGTGCGTCAAATATCTTAGTACTGTTGATTCCTTAGTAATTTTTGTTTGCAGATTCTCCCTAATGCACCATTCAGTGAATCTTTTCCACTTTGCTACGTAGCACTTCCTTGTGGTCGGTCTTCTTGCCTCTGAGTACCGCCATCGTGCTTGCCGGTAGTTTGAGGTGTGCAAACTCTAGGTCCTCAGGAGCCATGCAGCTAGGCTGAGGTTTTCTGGTTCGGTGTATAGTATTCTTCCGTTTTGCATCGTTAGCAGGTCCTTCCTGGCGGGGAACCTGTGTGCGTGCGTTTGTGACATCTCCATGATTTGTGAGAACCATGTTTGTCTGGCCCACTGGGGTCCTATCAGGATGAGCGTCATGCTGCTGAACCTGCACTTGTTCAGCACTCTGTATAGTAGCGGTATTGGTGGAAAAGCTTAGGCAAATGTCCCTGACCAGCTTATCCATAGCACATTCCCCAGGGACTGTTTGCACAGTACTGTGGATGCGAAGTTTTGGCATTTTGCATTTTGGTGTGTTGCAAAGAGGTCTATTTGTGGAGTCCCCCATTTGTGGAATACCTTCATGATTTCCTGTTGTTTGATCTCCCATTCGTGGGATGCTGACGTCTGTCTGCTGAGCCAGTCTGCTTCTACATTGTCCTTCCCTGGTAGATGTATTGCTACCAGGTCTATTTTTCTGGGGATTGCCCATCTCCATATTTCCTGCGCTAGCCGGGAGAGTGTCACTGAATGTGTCCCTCCTTGCTTGTTGATGTAGAACATGGTAGTTGTATTGTCTGTTTGTATCAGTACTCTGTTCCCGTACAGCAGTTTCTGAAAGGCCTTTAAGGCTAGGAACAAGGTCTTGAGTTCTCGGTAGTTGATGTACTTTATTGCATCTTGAAGTCCCCACAACCCCCTTACTTTGAGGTTGTTTGTGTGCGCTCCCCACCCCTTCTGGGAGGCATCTGTTGTAATGGTTACAGTTGGAGTTGGTTGTGTGAATGGTCTCCCCTGTGCTAAGTTCTTTTGGTTCCACCATGCTATTTCTTGCTGTACTGTCTGTGTTACAACCACTAGATCCTCCCAACTCCCTGTTGCTTGTGACCATTGCTGCTGGATCCATTCTTGGAATGGGCTGATGTGTAGCCGAATATTCGATACCAAATGTATGCATGATGCCATCATCCCCATCAGTTTGCTCACAGTCCTCACTGTCAGAGCTTGCCCCTTGCGGTAAAGACGTGTCTCCTTGCATATAGCCAGAGTCCTCTTTGCACATGGAATCACCGTGCTCTGTATGGTGTTGATCTCTGCTCCTAAGAATCTCTTCAGTTGTTCTGGTTCTATTGAAGTCTTCTCCCAAAGGATCGAAAACCCCAGTTGGGCAAGCGTCTGTATCACTATCTCTATGTGCCTCTTGCACCGTGGTATGGGCTTGCTTTTACCAGCCAGTCGTCGAGGTATGGGTATACATGTATCCCTTTCCTCCTTAAGTGTGCTGCTACTGCCGCCAGACATGTTGTGAAGACTCTTGGTGCTGATTTTAGTCCGAAAGCTAGCACTGTGAACTGGTAGTGATTTGTGCCTATTGTAAACCTGAGGTGGTGTTTGTGTTTGCTGTTGATGGGGATGTGCAAGTAGGCGTCCTTTAAGTCTATAGTTGCCATGTAGTCTCCTTTTTGTAGTTGAGGTATGACCTCTTGGAGCGAGGTCATCTTGAACTTTTGAGTCTTTATGAACCTGTTTAGGAATCTGAGGTCTAGAATTGGACGTAATGTTCCGTCTACCTTTGGTATGAGGAAGTAGGTTGAGTATACCCCTTTGTTCCGTTGTTTTTGTGGCACAATTTCTATGGCTCTTGCTTCCTGCCTCAAGTGTGTCAGCTCTTCTGTTGTGCGTACTCTGACCCTTGGCCTTCTGTTTTGCGGTGGCCTTTCCAGGTCTATACAGTACCCATATTGTATGAGGTTCAATATCCATTTGTCTGATGTTATTTTCCTCCACTCCTGGAGGAAGTGTCTTAATCTGCCTCCTACCGGTTATGTGTGTTGGAGGAGCTGTTGAAGATTGTTTTTTTGCTTGTTTTTGTCTTGGCTCTTTCTGCACTTCCTGAGGTCTAATCCAGGAGTGCATTGTTTTTGCTGGTGAGTCACTTTCCTGTGGGAGGCTGACTTCCCCTCTGGCCGTTACCCCTTCCTCGGCCGCGCCCTCGAAAGGATTGTCCTCGGGGCTGGTACTGCCAGTTCTGCTGATGCTGTCTCTGCTGCTGTCCCAGGTTACCCCCTTGACAACTTTGCTGGGAGGTTTGGTGTGTTGCCCCAGGCTGATTTCCTCTGCCTGTTGGTCTCCTGGAAGGTGTTCCTCTTCTCATACCTCGGAACTGCAGTGCCCCCATAGACCTAGCTGTTTGGTTATCCTTTTTCAGCTGGTTCAATTTTTCACCTACTGGTGCTCCGAACAGTTGTTCCCCGTTGAAGGGTGTGTTAAGGATGTTGTTTTGGACCTCATTCTTGAAACCTGAAATTCTTAACCAGGCATGCATCCTTTCTGTGATCCCCAGCATCATTTGCCTGCTAGATGTCTCTGCTGCGTCTAGGGCTGACTTTAAACATGTATTAGCCATGTTCTTCCTCTCTTCTACCAGATGGCTTGCCCTTCTCTGGTATTGTTCTGGTACGTGCTTGAGGAGTTCTCCCACTTCTTCCCAGTGCTGGTATGCGTGTGTTGAGTGCATTGGAGTTGGCGATGCGCCATTGTATAGCTAAACTCCTTTCCATCTTCCTACCTATCATGTCCATCCTCTTGCTTTCTTTGTCTGGTGGTGGGCCAGAGTTTGTGGGTATATTTGCTCTTTTTCAAGCTGTGGATGAAATGATAAGAGTCGGCTGGTACTGACCCTCTGATGTAGATGGGGTGCTTCGAAGAATATTTATATTTTTCCTCTGCTCGTGGAGTCACTGCTCTACACATGGCAGGCTGTTTGAATGCCTCCTTCCCCTGGTCCAGAACACTTGGGAGCATGGGCAGGAACTGGCTTTTAGTCTGGGAAGGCAACAAGGTCTCCAAGAGGAAACAAGACTGGGGTTTCTCTTCCTCTAACTGCACTCCATACGTGTCAGCAGCCCTTTTGATGACTTGATTGTAGATCCCTATGTCGTCCGGCGGCGAAGGCCTCGACGGATATGATTCTACGCCCTCTTCTGGCGATTCGGCGTGGAGATCTTCCCACGGCAAGTCGTGAGCCTCCGAAGAAGTCGATTCTTGGTAAGTCTCATCTTCTTCCCCTTCGCCTGTCCCGTAGTACAGGTCATCTTCCTGTTCCTATCCAGGTTCAGGTGTGTTCGGTGCTTGGAAGTCCTCGACGCCCCCTTCTGTTTTGGGTGTAGTCTTCGACGGTATGCTGTAAAATTTTAGCTTTTCGTCAAAGTCTTTCTTGTGTTGCAAGATATTAGCCATTTCGGCCTCGAGCCTCTTTCTTTCCTTTTCCATCTCTGCCGCGTGATCTGCTTCGAGGGCCTCGACCTTCCTCTTCGCGGTTGTCGACGTCTGTCTCGGGCCTTCGCCTTTCGACGTCGAGGCCTCTTTTTCGTGGCTGCTTTTCAGCGCCTTCCCCTTGTCTTGGGATTTCGCCGTCTGGGGGTCCTTCTCAGAGGATCCGACTGTCTGCTTGTCCCTGGATGCAGTAGTCAACGTAGAGTGCTTAGACGGCCCTGCTCCTTTCGAGGACTTTGGCTCGTTTTTTCGAGTATCTGTGGAGTGTTTAGGGTTCGACGACTCTCCTCCTTCGACGTTTTCTTTTCGACCACGACGTCTTCTGGACCTTCTGCTACGTTGTCTTCCTCTCTGCTGGAGAGTCCCAAATCTCGGAGCGATGGGGGCGTCCCCTGCCCCTGCATGTTGTAGTTTGCTCTTCTCTGTCTCTCCCTTACTCGGAGAGTCTTCAGGGTGAACGCTGCACAGGCGTTTCAGTCCTCACTTCGATGGTCGAGCGGCAAGCAGAGATTGCATACCGGGTGTTGGTTTTTATGCGCATACTTATGGTGGCAGTTTGCGCAGAATTTGAACGGAGTCTTGTCCATCACCGCACCCAGGGAGCCCCCTGTATGCGCATTCTCCTTCGAAAATCGTCGAATTCTTCGATGTTCTCTGAACTGTTGTCGAGCTTCTTCTTTACTTGATCTCCGGTGTCTTCCCCGGTGATATATTCCAATATTCTTCTCTTTCGTCGATTCTTCTCTCCAAAGTTCTTGGAGCTCCTTCCTGTTGATCCAGACCCAACGGCGGAAAAAAGATTCTGAAGATGCCGACCAAAGGTGGGAGCTTCCGGAGGAAGCATGTCGACGTCACGAAGGACCAAATGGTGGTATGTCGACGCTCACCTGGGCCACGAAAACATACAAAAAAATAAATAAATACTACAATTCCGGACCCAACCAAAACTCGATCTCCTTCCGAACTCGCCGTGACGAATCGCAAGTAGGCAGTCGAACTGGACCGTACCGGAACCGTGGTTTGCCAGGGCAAGTGCAGGTATATTTATACCTCGAAGGCGTTTAGGAATGCCTGTATTGATGTAAAAGTCGGGCATCGGAACCTCAGGAATGAACCCCTAAGGAATAAATGTTCATGCATAATCGATGAGTTCTTGGAAAAATCAATATCCAAGCAAGGGAAATTCCTAAAGGCTTAAGAGTCTGGTTTTTCAAGAACTCGTTGTGACGTGGATTGACGGATGTAGGAGACCGTGACTGTATTTGGTTAGCATGGACAATGCCTAAATAAGGGCTGGATTTTCTATGCCTAAATAAGGGCAATATGAATTGTGCCTATATAAGGGCAATATGAATTTTACCTATATACGGAATCTAAATCTACACACCACCAGTGAAGGTGAGTGCTCTGGAAAACAAATCCATCAGGCGCATGAGATAGTATTTAAGTTGATAGCGGACTACATTCATTTGCAGAGTGCATGAAAAATAGTTTTCTTTATTAAATATCACTCCACACAAGTAACAACAAAACAATTAACGTCCCACTTGCACCACGCTCTTAAGATCAATTTAATAATTACATCAACTTCCCATTTCCTATGCGGGGGCAATATCCTCTACACTGGACTCATTTCCTGTTTAAACCTAGTCTTGCTTAGCATGTCCACACACAAGAATGAAGGTAGACAGGACGTGGCCAGCACTCCCTCCGTTGGTGCAGACAGCGATAACAGAGCAAAAAAAAAAAAAAAAAGGAGGAGACAGCCCAGCGCGGAGGGGCGCGGAGGGACGGGTTGGCAGACAAGACGCGCCACGCCATAAACGCAGGCCCTTGTCGGGAGGTGTGTTGTTGCTACCCCCCACGGAGCATCTGCCGCAGGCAGTGCGGGTGAGAGGCAGCCTGCGCAGCCAGAGCCCCGTCCCTCTAGAGTGGTGAGTTGGGTTTAGAGTCGAATTGAGCGGCGGACATCCCCCAGTTGAACCGCCGACCAGGTTCCGGGGTAAGTGACGGCCTGGAGACCCCTCCTCTTTGTGGGCAGATCGGCTTTTGGAGGTGGTAGGGGCCCTGGCGATGGTTGGCGGCGGCTGGAAGGAGCAGCCTCGCAGAGGTGGTCGTGAAAGTCCAAGCCCGGCCAGTGCACGCATCAAAGATCCGGGGGTGGCACCCTGCCTGGCAGGGGCCTCCGCGAGAGTGGCGGCGGTGCAACCGACCCAGCCCCAAGCCCCAAAGGAATAAAAACCACACAGGCACAGATTAGGGGGGGTGAGAGACCCAGCCCCCCCCCGAGAACCAGAGACTAACTCGGGCACAGGGGAGTGAGACTGCGCTCGGGAAGAGGGGCAGATTGGAAGCAGGAAAATAAACCCTGAGGTGTGCGTGGGCTGGGAACTACCAGCTTAAGGGCAGTGACTGGGAGGATCCAAGATCGACCCCAGTGATGAGTCCAGTAATACAGGCCTAACCCACACATGCTAGAAGCTGCTACACAATGTATGGGCAGAGGTGAGTGGAGTCGTGTCCTCCTGCTGAGCAGTGGATGAAACCCCACGACAGGTGGAGCCCCAGAAACCCCAGCAGCAGTGAAGTGAGCCCCAGCTGGTGGAAGGGTGTTACCACACCGACTGGTGAATTGAGGCGACGGTTTTGTCTATCACCCCTAGTGCCGTGAAGTGCTGGCGAAAGAGACTTTGTGCAGAAACTAAATAATCGGCTAAATTCTACCTGTGCAGCAGGGTAGGAGATGATCAGACAGTCGACATCCTATCACAGGCCTGAAACGCTGAGAACTGGGGAAAAGAAGGGAAAGGTAACAATATCAATTAATATACCATTCCTGACAGACTGAGGAAGCTGCAGTAACATCGCTGTTGAATGATTAAAGGACACGGACGGCATACCAGGACGCCCAGCAGTGGACTAACCGATGGGGATAGCGGAAACAATTATTGACTCACTGAAAGACTCCAAGGCGATCCATGCCTCTAGAGATGCCATCGAGGGTAAAATGGCAGAAATCAGATCAAAGGTCTCCCTTCTACACCAAGACAAGCGTAACATTGCGGATAGGGTGACCCATGCTGAAACATGCATCTCAGAAGTGGAAGACAACACACAAACTACACTCGGATGTCAAAGACCTGAAGGCAACCATGAGAGGGGTCGCATGGAGAGTAGACGACGCAGAAAACAGGGCACGCATGAATAATCTATGTTTTATTGGATTTCCGGAAGGAAAGGAGGGCCCAGACCCAGTGGTGTTCTTAATGTCATGGCTGCGCGACGCTCTCCCTGTTTTCACCCTGCTTCATCATTGAACGAGCTCACAGGATGCCGAATGTGCGGCCACCTCCTGGTGCCTAGATGGCCCTTAATTGCACGATTCCTAAACTAGCAGGACCATGACAATCCTCAGTGTCGCGACGTCTGGGGAGCTCAAACTCGCTAATGCCAAAATTATGATCTTCCCCAACTATTCCAGAGAAGTGCAGAAAATGAGGAGGTTATTTGACTCAGTAAAAGTCAAACTGAGAGCCTTGCAGGCCCAGTTTATGCTACTCTTCCCTGCCAAGCTCAAAGTTATCTTTCATGGTACTTCGCAATTCTTCCAGTCCCCAGAAGAGGCATGGGCCTGGATAGAGGAACGCCCCATGGTAAGGCAAGAAGAAATAAACAGTGGGACACAGCCTAAAGACACGACAACACAGTGGAAGCCCAGGCCACAGAGAGTAAATAAGCAGAGTCTACCATTAAGGGGACCCCAATGTAGAACAGACACAGGCGTGCTCAGAAATAGAGGAAGACTCGCCCCAAGATTAAGTCCGGAAAAATCATTTCAGCCAGAGAGAGTACCCGCACAGATCAATCAGATAAGCAATCCCACGTGGACACGGACAGCGATCATCCACTTCTTAGAAACATTAACCGTCTTGAAGAACAGGGCACCGAAGAACGAAACAGAGAGGCTGCAGGTCAACAACAGGGAAAAAGTAGTGAAGAAGGCTGAGACAAGGGCCACGACGATGGTAGGCAGAGGGAAGAACTGCCACAGAACCCCCCCAGATACTACTGTGCTCCACGTTTGCGAGCAAAACATTTTTTTGGAGGTTCATATCCTTCATTGTGTTGATTAAAACAGTGGGATTGGGGAGAGGGTGGGACAACAGACCTCTCAAACGAATCTTACGCCAAAGTTGTCATGTTGATAGTTTCGGGAACCGGCGTAGGGAGTGGGAGTGAGTGGGGTGGGGGGATAGGGTTAAGATGAAAAGGTTTCAAAGTTTTAGTAAGCTAGTTCCCAGAATAGCCAGAAGCACAAGCATTCCACCTGACAAGCAGAAACAGAGGTCAAGTGACTGGTAGACCCACTTGGGTGCACAATGACAAAAAGGTACCATGCATACAAATAACGGAACCTACACGGCACCGACATGGAATGTTAATGGGTTACGCAGTCAAATTAAATGGGCATTAGTCACCAGATATCTCAAGAGACTTAAGCCAGATATCGTTCTACTACAGGAAACACACCTGAGGGGTATACAATGCGCCTTAATAGGAAGGGGGACATACACGACCATCGCCCATGCGGAATTGTCCCTGGGGGCATGTGGTGTTGCCATACTAGTTAAAAAAATAAAATAATAAACACCCTTCCGCACAACTAAAACCTGGCCGGACCCCAATGGGACTTTTGTTGCTGCCCAGGGGTTCTGGGCAAGATGCAAAATCACATTAATCTGAGTTTATGCCACGCCACGATTACAAACTCAAACGCTAGAGGCACTTGCCAAGATACTATTATAATCAGACGCACCTACACACCTTAGTGGAGGCGATTTTAACCCCTTCGGTGCTCATGACGGAATGGTTCCGTCATGACCCACGTTTGAGCTGTGCTCATGACGGAACCATTCCGTCATGACCACACCCGCGCAAGATTCAGTCAGCACAGCGGCGGAATCTGCGCAGCATCGAAGGGGTTAATGATGTGAACAACCCAACTACAGACCGAACACACATTGCAACGGGAACGTGTGTTCCCACCTCATTTGGGGATTTCGAAGACTTACTGGGTTTCGCTGACCTCTGGTGGCAACACCACCTGTTAGAGCGTATTTATTCCTATTTCTCTGGAGCACAAAGTTTTTTCCAGATTAGACTATTTCTGTGCCCCGGCGAGGGAAATAAACTGTAGATAAGGTAGTATACCTGGCGAGGGGCATAACAGATCATTCACCCCTCTGATTGACAGTGGGAGGCAAGGGTAAAGGACAAAGACCAGACTGGAGATTAAATGTATGGGAGCTCCGGGACAAAACCATCAGGCGAATAATAAGAACGAAAACTAAGACATACTTCCATGAGAATGAGGGTTCGTTGACCTCACATACTACTCTCTGGGAGGCCTATAAGGTGGCAAAATACAAGATGCTATAGCGCGCAAACGCAGAGAAGAAACCCAAGAATTAGAAATATTACAAGATAGGCTCCTGGAGCTAGAAAGTAACATACCTCCAGAAACAAGACGCCCACCTAAGGCATCTGGCAATCACGCGTAGGGAACTTCGTGACCTGACTGAGGGGAGGTACAGAAGCAAATCCAGGCCACACACCATAGAATCTATGAAGCAGGAGACAGGGCAGGGAGACTCCTGGCCTGGCTGGGCAGAAGAGAAAGGGAGACGAGCTGGGTGTCCCAAATACAAGGGGAGCACAACACACAACTGTACACGCTATAGCAGACGCCTTTGCACGTTTTTACACAGAGTTATATGATGCTAGACCCCCAGCAGATTCCACAGAGAATGTCATACCTTAATAGAATAACAACAAGACAAAAAGGAAGCTCTAGAGGCCGAAATCACTATAACCGAAGTGCAGGAAGCCATAAATAAACAAAAATTGGGGAGAACCCCAGGGCCAAATGGACTTCCAGCAGTTTTTTTTTTAAACAAAACGCTGGGTTGTTGGCTCCTCCTATCCTCAGGATGTTCCAGGCGGAAAGGAAAGAGGGGACAATGCCACCAGATTTTCGTCAGGCCAGAGAGGTAGTTCTACCAAAGCCAGGCAAGCCCCCAGAATGCTGCGGATCTTATCGCCCATTCTTGCTCCTAATTATTGAACAGAAGATCCTGGCTTCTATTTTGGTGACGCAGCTCATAACCGTAATTACATCCTTGTTCCATTGAGACCAATCAGGTTTTATGCCTGGCCGTGCCACGCGCTTCAATCTCCGCCAACTGGCTAGATAAAGTAAAAGACAGTGCCACGCCACAAATGCTGCTGTCACTGGATGCAGAAAAGGCCTTCGACACTGTTCATTGGCCTTTCATGAGGTGCGTCCTTGCGATCTTTGGATTAGGGCAAATATACATGACATGGGTGCAACTACTAGAGCCAGAGTCAAAGTTAATGGAGTAACATCGGTCAACTTTCCTATCCGAAGAGGAACATGCCTCCTCTCTCCCCTGCTTTTTGCGTTGGTTCTGGAACTGCCAAATTAGGACACATCCAGGACTTAGTGGTTTCCAAGACACTAGCCGACAGTTGGCAGATGAACGATTTCCCTGTACGCAGATTATATTCTGCTCTATGTCACCAACCCTGATACAACACTTCCCTTGATATTTCAACTAGTCGGGGATTATGGTAAGTACTCCAGATACAATATTAATTGGGGGAAATCAAATCTATACCCCTTAGGAGGCCCTAGGGATGTATACATAATACCAGAACACTTACATATTACCACAGACGGTTTAAAATACCTGGGACTGTTCATCTCGACAAACGTAGCTGAATGCCTTACCCGTAACATTAAACGAGTACTAGCAGAATTTAGGGGCGATGTGGCTAGATGGAGACAACTCACCCTGACATTATTAAGAAGAGCAGCCATGTACAAAATGATAACACTTCGCAAACTATTATACATACCCCAAAAAACATCACAAGATCCCGGACAATATTTTTAAGTCAATTAACAGTGAACTGCGTACGCTTCTGTGGGATGGAGGCCACCCTAGTGGCACTGCAAACACCACAACGTAGCCAATATAACGGGGAATCGCCTTGCCAGAAATTAAAGCATATTATCGAGCGGCACACTTAATAGTTATTAATGAAGGGTGCCATGCTCCAGGTAAACACTCTATATATGCCCTCGAGAGACTCCAGTTTAGGAAGTCTTCCTATCTTCATTATTTATAAGGGGGCGAGGCCTGCTACCCGCCACGCAAAGGGAAATCAAATCTTGGAAGGGAGCAGAAAAACAGATGAATTGGGGCAAGAAACTAACCAAAGCAACACCGTTGTGGGAGGCAAGGAGATTGCCGGAGCTGGAGATGCTACAAGGCTTCAAGGGCTCGGATCACGTCGCTAGGAGACATAATTAAAAAGAGAGACTTAATTACTTTCACAGAACTCCATGCTGAATACCAACTGTCACATAAACAACAGTACAAATATATATAACTAATACACGCTTGGAGAGCGCAAAAACCGAACATAACGGACATTTCCGAATATGCACCGCTGGAAGGGAGACTGCTACAGGAAGAGATATCTTCTAAGGCAGTCTCCTGGACATACAAAACTCTAATAAACAATATTCCCGATAAATTACTAGCCCTTGGGGATAAATGGGAGGAAACCACAGGTACGCTTGAGGACAGATTGGGAGGCGGCGCTGATGCACCCAAGAGAAGTGGCAATTAAGCTTCGGCTAAGATTAATACAGTTCACAACGATCCATATCCTATTCCCCGTCGTGGTTTCTTCAAATGAATGCACTCCTGATTAGGTTTCTCTGGCAGGGGGTGCGGTCCGGGTGGCGCTTGCGACGAGTATCCTGTCTACGTACTGCGGTGGGATTGCGGCGGTCGATATACGGGTGTATTACTGGGCGTCGCAGCTTCTGGTAATTAATGAATGGTGGTATAGCTCCAAGGTGGACCTGGCCTATGACGTAGAGCACCTCTTCATTGCAGATGCCCCGCTGCTCCACCTCTTGTACAGCTGCTCGTCCTTGGAGGCGTTTCCCCCGGCCTGCCGGACAGTTATTCAGATTTGGAGACGCGTGGTCCGGTCTATGAGATGGTGGGTTATGCTTACCCGGGCCACTCCCCTCTGGCAGGGGTCACACCTCGGGCCCATCCAGTCACTAGTGGGCTTTCATAGGTGGGACGATATCAGGATTTCCACTCTCAGCAATATTATGCAGGGGTCCACGCTCAAGTCCTTCCAAAGTCTGCAGGAAGATTTCGACCTTCACAAATCAGTTCCATAGGTATTTACAGCTCCGCCATGCCCTATCTCACCTGATACGGCACCTCACCTCTTTACCAGAGTTTCATCCGTTAGAGGGTTGGTTGCTGATGGGTGATCTGGGCGCCCACAAAATTCAGC
Organism: Triturus cristatus; assembly: GCF_964204655.1. Lineage (NCBI taxonomy): Eukaryota > Metazoa > Chordata > Amphibia > Caudata > Salamandridae > Triturus > Triturus cristatus. The sequence goes on from NC_140587.1 coordinate 618,383,662, forward strand.
AAATATATCAAATGCTCACTTCACACTCCACAACCAATATACATCGGACCCGGGCGGCATACGAGGCAGACTTGCCCGCTCTGACAGACGATTGGGCTGAAGCGCTGGCCAGCCCCAGGTACTCCGCAGTCTCCACTAGATACAGGCTGATCCAATGTAAATATCTCCACAGGATGCATTACACACGCCTGGGGGCTATTCAGTCCCCCGCCTGTCTCCGCTGTGGCTCGGACGAGGGGTCGTTTCTTCACACGGTGTGGAGTTGTGGGGCACTGCAACACTTCTGATCGGACGTCCTGTCCTGCATGGGGCAGGTATTGGCATGGGACAATCCTGCAGACCCTAGACTGACACTTCTTCAAAGTACAGAAGACATTGGGGGGGGGGGAACAGATATAAAAGACACCTTCTGTTCTTGGGCCTTTGATTGGCAAAGCGAGACATTGCTCAACACTGGAAGGCTACGTCCCCACCATGTGTAGCGAATTGGAAAAAAGTCATGGATAGGTGCTTGTCTGCGGAGATTGCGGCGTTTCAGGCGAGGAGCTGTCCACAAAAACATGGAAAGATCGTGGCCAGGTGGGCCAATTACCGGGGTATCAATTTGTCCTAGCTAACGCAGCCTGTAACTCTAGATCCTCTTGAACGGCTAGTGGTGCATGACCTGCCGATTTAAAGTGATAGAATCATGCAGATGTGGACGGACACTTTTTCAAGGTGGTGTATTTGGTGTGTGGTTGGGGGAGGGGGGTTGTTTTGGGTCTGATGTTCTGCAGACCTTCTGGGGGGGAAAACTGTCAGTACCTAGAGTTTTTACAATATGCCTTTCAACTGTATGTCGCTGGTTGGGCCTGGCCCATTTGGGTACGATGGAAAATCAATAAAATCTGTTAAAAAAAAAAAAAGATTAATACAGTTCAAAATATTACAGAGGGTGTACTATGATAGAGAACGACTCCATACAATGGGCACAGCAGAAACACCCAACTGCTTGCGCTGCAGGACACAGCAAGGTACCTACATACATACCATGTGGGACTGCCAACAAATACAGAGATACTGGTCACGAATAATAAAGGAACTAAGTGATATATTAGAAACAAAAATCCCAACAGATCCGATATACGTCCTCTTGGGTATCCCTACTGACATTGATATTCCCAGGTACAAACTCCAATTGAGCAATTTGGGACTTATATTTGGTAAGTGTGATATTGCCAGATATTGGGGAAAAACTGAGTTGCCTACTATGGCAGAATGGCGGGCTAGCATGGACCTCTACATGGGGGCAGAGAAAACTACATATGCCGCCAGGGGATGTCCCAAAAAGTTTAGGAAAATTTGGCAGCCATGGTTAAGATACTACAACCTAGAGATGATTGGGGCTGAAACTGCCATTACAAACCCCTGTACATTGGACCCATAACTTGGCGACCGATGATCTGGTCTCCCAAGAAGATGCACTGGGTCCGGGTCATGCTTAACCCAAGGTGCGGGAGGTGTGCCATTCGAGAAATTGTGATGTAACCTCTGTATTTTTAATTTAGCACTTATTGCTAATAATGTTGCACTTGTCGCAGATATGATTCAAGTGCTCCTGTGCTGGCTAATATTTAAAAAAAAAAAAAAATAGTAAAAAAAAAATAAAAAAAAATATGAAGGTACAATATGGTCTGCTTGGCATTCATAATCAAAAAGGATCCCGAAGGTGAAAACACTTATTCAGCTTTGGAGCCAGCTTAATAGAGACCAGACACGGACTACTTTGATTATCGGTTATGTTAGACTGAAGTTCAGGTCATCATCTCACAGAAATATGCTATAAATGATTATATTACTCAAGGAAGGTGCAATTTCATAATAAAAAATAAAAATCATATAAGCCAGCTTGTAAGTAAATCCAGTTTACTGCTTTGAATCCAAACAGATCTAGCGCCTCAAAAGGGGTCATGGCTAGCCATTTAAGCAAATGCACATCAAGGAGCTATTGGACAAGATTCCTGTAAATAGTGAAAGCATTATAAGCCGTCAAAATTACAGAAGTCATAAGAGTAGTAGTTTTCGAAGTTCCATGAAATTGGCATACTGAATACTAAAAAACCTAACTGGAGGTGATCAAAAACCTACTTGCCCACAGCATAATTTATACACTGATCCCTTTGCTATGTCCAGTGAACTTTCACTCCCTGCAAAGACCAAAGGGGAACTAAAGAAAAACTGAATTCAATTGAAGTAAGAATCTGGCAAGCAAAAGACAAAAATGTGTTTTGGCATATAAAACACCTGTGCAAACTTAATTGCAATTCAATATAGTTCAAGGCTGCTGGAGGCTGTGGGGTTTTTCTCTGAGAACTACTCACTCATCTTACAGTATTTTGCATCCAAATATTTTCAACAGGTGTGAGTTTAAAGCTTGCATTGCCTACAAAGCTCTGAGACTAAACACAACTAGCTACATGGCAAAAACTATGCAGAGGTAAGCAGATGCTTCACAAAACAAAAACTAGCTCCAGTTCACTAGCCTTACTTAGAAAGAAAAAAAACAGTCCTGCTGTGGAAATTCCCCAACAATTTATATCAATTTTAAACTTAAACTGAACATGTACCATCCTTTCTCTCTTTCTTACCAATTAATTAAACTCATTTTATAAAATTCAAACACCTTGCTGACCCACCTATGAACAATTCTTCAGCATGTAAATCCTCCTCCCTTTCAAAGTTCTTTCATTCCCACTAGGACGCTATCTACTACACCTTAACACCCAACTCAGTCAATATACACTGGACTGTTAACACATATGCAGACATCAAGCTAGTTTCCGGACACAATATTACTCCCTATCCATCTTGAACTTCTCTGCAGAACATTAAGGATTTTGATCCCTTCATGCAAGACCCTCCCGGATGGATCTTCCCAAAGGATGATTTCACTGAACATGTGCCTTATGTATCAATAAGTCCCCATGTGGAACATAATACCTTAAGTTACTGCGATCTATAACTAAACCCATACACATCGTTGAGGGACCATATAGGTTCTACCTTTTGCATTTTATATTTTATATAGTCTACATGGATTATACCTGACATATCATTGTATATAAATATTGTTTTTTTAATCTCTCTACTAGAATTAAATGTATGCCATGCTAGTGAATATATATATATATATCACAACACCTGTAATGTTTTATGTTAAATGCTTGTTTTATCTATTCCTGCAAAGTGCTTTGTCACCCTTTGGGACCAAATCTGAACTATATTAAAAGCAGAACAAAAATGTTCAGTGTCGTTCAGAATGGAAGATACGAACGTCGGCTGGGGCGAGTTGCTGAAACATGAAGGTCAGATTTGCACGCTGGATAATGACACACTCAGTTTCTAGGTATTCAAAATCCAAACTTGGGCCAACACATTCTATTGCTGGAGTCTGATGGATTAAGTGTGAAATGAAGACCTCGGTGAATGCTTGGAGTTGATGCAAATTGTGTCTTGCCAAGATCCTTGAGACTCGCCTCAAGAGAGTGGTAACCCAGTTGGTCCACGAAGATCAGTGTGGGTTTATACCGAGAAGGGGAACGCACATTAATATCCGCAGCCTCTCGCATGTGCTACACTTGACGGCTGCCAGTGATGATAGAGCGGCAATAGTCGCCCTAGACATCGAAAAAGCATTCAACACTTTGCAGAGGGAATACATGTGGGAGCTTCTAAAAATAAAAAAAGAATATGGGACTTCGCTGCGGTTTTATTCCATGGGTCCCGCTGCTCTACCGGAGTCCGAGTGCTCATGTGCGTACAGGCGACCAAATATCAGAGCGCATGACAATCGAGAGAGGTACATGGCAGGGGTGCTCTCTCCCCATTGTTATTTGCCTTGGCAATTGAGCCTCTGGCCATTCAACTACGGCGAGAAACGAACGAATGGGGACTCGCCAGCGACTGGCACACACACACACGTGGTATCCTTATATGCAGATGATGCACTACTGTATATCAGTCAACCAGAACAGGCGATACCGGCCTTACTAGAAGTATTGCACGCTTTCGGAAAGACATCAGGTCTCCGCATTAACCACCCTAAGTGTCATCTTCCCCATAGCTGCCTTAGCATAGGAAGAAGTGCGGGACCTCCCTGAGGTAGAGTTCAACTGGGAAACTGACCATTTCCAATATCTCAGCATGCAAGTGACAGGTCCAAGACCAATATACACTAAACATATGAGCAGTCCTCGCAAACCTGAAGGAGTCGATTTGTTTTTGGAATAGACTTCCCCTTTCCATTATGGAATGAATTGCACTGACCAGAATGAACATGCTACCTCGGTGCCTTTATGCACTTCAAAACACATTCTGCCACATCCCGACCTCTACGTTTGCTACATTAAATAAATTACTGGTATCGCTAGTATGTGCCGACGGCCAGAGCAGGGTAAAATTAGACGGAATTAAATTGGACATGGAATTAGGGGGATTGGGACTCCCCGATTTTAGGCTCTACTATTTCGCTGGATTATCACATTATGACGCACAATGGTGCATGGAGGGACAATATGGAAAAAGCAATGCTAGCAGACTGGCACAGAGGTTCAGACCTTCCAAGGTACCCCAATGATGGGCACACAGGTCCCCAGTACATTCCCATTTATAATCAGACAAGTGGCGGTGGTCAGGGAGCAGGGGGTCTCTCTGGTTATTCGCAGGGCACCATAAACAAACTCACTCCCCCCCTCTACAATGGTTGCAGGGGTTCTATAAAATCCAATCAGTCATGGATGTAGCCCAAATGGTATGGGGGGGGGGGGGGGGGGGAGATGTACGACAACTGCAGACTTCTAAGCTAATAGGACATTTGGCAAAGCAAGAATACGGTACCAAATTCCTGAAGGCCAGTTTCTTCAATACAGCAAAATAATATCATACACCGTTAGCACAATATGGCCGCCTTTTCTAGATGAGACGACAGAGTCACACACACTAGCATTGCTGCTCAACCAAGGGTCTACTAAAGGCCTAATCTCCTGTTTTTACAAGGCCCTCAAAGAAGACCGCACAGTTGATACATCTGTGATAAAAGGCTGATTGTCTGAGGACCTACCGGTTTCCCTTACGGAAGGAGAATGGAAAAAAGTATTTGCACAGGTGCGGGTGGTGCCAGCAATGCCAGGTTTAAATGTATTCAATTTCACTACATACACCGTACTTACCTGGCACCTCAGAGGCTTGCCCGTTTTAGCTCGGAACGCCCTTCCAACTGCACAGACCCAGCAACTTTCCTGCACATGACTTAGTCATGTATCCATTTACAGTGATACTGGCCTCAGGTAATCCAGATGTTACGCACTGTTACAGCCGTCAAAATAGAAGCGTCCATTAAACATTGCCTGATGGGGGTACTCCCGACCCCCCAAAAATAGAACTCTCACACGGTATAAATTTGCACTGCTAGGCCTAGTTTTAGCAAATCTATGCATTGCGATACATTATACTCAAACCCTCCCACCAAGATTGGACAAATTGCAATCGACATGCGAGAATGGGGTGTGGCAGAAGAATGCCGCCTAAAAACAGTACGCACGGACAAGAAAGCAGAACGGGACATAGAAGTATGGGGCTACATGCTGGAAGGACAGGAAATACCTGACCCCCCCCACCCCCGAATCCGACTCAGATGAAACACAAACACAGCTACATTTTCCCCCACTAACACACGGAGACTGAACAGTCAGGCTCCACACACATAGGATAGACAGCTATCACCGAGCGATGAGGTTCCCCCCCCAACTCCACTGACCATTTGACCTTGAATGTTTTTTTTTTGTAGATAAATACCGTCACGTCGCTGCTTAGAATTGTTGTTGGGTTGCTTTCTATGTTGATGTAGTTCTTCCTTCCGCAATGGAGGAGTGTGGCTCAATGGTTAGAGCGGCAGACCCTGAAGCAGAGTTCTGGCCAGGGACCAGGGTTCGATTCCCACCTCGGTGGGGCTCGGGCTCAATTTCCTCGGACCGGTCTATTCTCGCCTCGGTGCCTATTCTAATCACGGGCCCCACGCTGCAACTCTGGGCAATAGCTTGCTTAGCCTCCACACCGGCCCCAACAGCGCTAAGGATGCCTGCTTCACCCTGGGGGTGCCCAGGAGTGGACACTTCACAGGGAAAGCCAGGAGGGGTTCCACAGCGGTATGAGTATCAGCGCCAGGAAACCGCAAAGGCGACACCGCAAGGTGGCCGTCTGGTGACAGTGCGCTCTATAAGTACCTTGACATTTACATTTGCATCTTCCTTCCGCAATGTCTGCATCCCGATTGCGATGAATGATGATGCACACAAATAGGGCCTGGGTGAGTAAACAAACCTCACACACGCCGAAACATAACCTTACTAGTAGCCCGATGGGCAGATTATGAGAATTGTAAGCTGTGTAATGTGCAAATTGTTGTGTAAAATAATTCAGTACTATAATAAAAAAAATAAGTTGAAAAAAAAGCATGAAATGAAGATTCTTGTTGGACTACAGATATTTATTCGATACAGTTCTAACTGCGACTCTGCAGAAATACCCCATCTAAGGTCATATCATGCTGAAGAATATCTTTTGAATGGAAGAAAGCTTGCTTGGTAATAATAAGGACCAGCAAGAAAAAAGCAATATTGGAAATATTTCCATAAAATCATTAGACCTACATAAGGTACAATACATTAACAAAGCACAACCATCAGGAAGGCTCTACCATTAATTTTCTGCCAGTACATCAATTTCCTACCATTCGGCAAACACCGGAAGACCTACTTCTTCCAAAAGTACTTGACTTCCAGCGCCATTCATTGTCTGCATTTCCTACCTTCTTTTATAACCCAAGGATCGGTAGCCTTCCTTGGTCAGAAAATCCTTCTGTGTTAAGCTGGCTGCCCAAAGGCAATGTTTTGCTTGGTATGCTGGTCACCAATTTACTTTTCTTTGTAAGTGGATCAGCAGGTGATGAATGTAGATTTGGGGAGAGGCAGCCAGTGCTAGGTGGTCAAAATGTTAATACTTTTAATACATCTGGCAGTGGCATATACACTAGTCTATGAAGACGCCAGTGTAGAGACAGGGTGCAATACATCTGTGAGAGGTTAAGGGGTTTGATGGCCGCTCCGACGTACCTTTCAAAGAAGTAGGACTCTGATTTCAACAAAAGGAAAAACTGAGATAATGCTATCTTTTGTTGGCAACGTGTCTCTTCGTAGGAGAGGCATATACCAAGCATGAATTCAAGCGATCTTGTGTTTATGGTGAGCCGGCTCATACATTTGCCCAGCTGCATAGAAGAGAACAGTTTAAGCTTACCAGTTATTGTGTGCAAAGAGAAATATTCTTTATTCTAGGCAAATATTTGATGTTCAGTTCTACATGTCGGAAAGGCACGACTTCAGTCCTTCCTTGGTGCTGGCAAAGGAGATTCAATTGTGCATCACCAGCAAATGTTGATCGACACTATCAGCCATGCTGAAATCAAAGAGTCTCGATGTAGACCCAGAATGACCAATGAGGGTAAAGAAGGGCTGGGCACAAGGCAGATTTACAGGATATCCACCTATGTATGCATAAAATGAATCTAGGTGTAACTCATTTAAAGTCCATGATCATCTTCATACGAGGCAATGATCCAGCATGCCTAAATCTTATTAGAAATTTCTAGATGTGGATGACTAATCGCTGCAGCTCATTCTAGGTAGTCTAAAAGGTCATCCTAGATCAAGTAGCGTTTGAGATTTTAAAGTGCCAATCTGGACAAGCTAATGACGCTATAAGAGATATGCGATTACCCAATAAAGTACATCGACCAAGAACCCTATGCATTGCTAAGAGTCTGATGGTCCGGGTCAAAGGCATCAGAGGACAAGCAAGAACATGCTGGCACTGTAGATTCTGGCATTAGAGCTAGTGATCCATGAGTTGGATATTCATTGTTCAAGTGCTTAACTGTGACCTGAAACTGGATTGGTGGAGAGGTAGGAAGTGATGCTTGTTGACTAGATCATGCAAGTGGATGGAGACAGCTTCCTCAAATATAGTTTCAAAAAATGGGAACGGTGTAAAGGATTGTGAACTGAGTAGACAATTGTGTTGCTTTCTATTTTTTAAGTATCTGTTCAGTTTTGAGTGACTCAAGCAAAAAAGAGATCTTTGAGTGATAACCTCAGCTGCTGCCTTGAGGGGGAGCTGTGAGTGCTTCGCCAAAGAACTTCATGATTGCTTAGCTGTCTTCATAACTGATAGTGTTAAGAACTCTATAACGCTGTTATTGGAAAAATTGCATGACCAGTGGACATGGAGCAATTCTTCTGTGCTCAAAAAGTTTGTATTTTATTAAAATAAGTCAGTAGGAAGCATTTCCCGTTATAAGCATCCTAGAATCACAAAGCAATAGAAGTGACTTATCACTTCGCTAATGAAAGATTTCACTCACAAGGAAGTAAAAATAAGTTGAAAACAGTTGAAAAAAGTATATAAAAAAATAAACCTGGGGGAGGAGCCTAGCACGCATCCAAGATGGTCGCGTGAGCACAGGGCTCCCCGGACCCTCGCTGCTCCTCGGAACTTATCCTGACTTTATTCTGACTTGGTTGACGGATTCTGGAAGATGAACGTTGGCTGAACCCTAAACTCTTTTCAGAAACCAAATCGGACCTGGGAGACCTGATCTATGGTGGTTTGAACTTTTGAGGCCCAACTGATGGCTGTGCCCGGTGCGAAGGTGAACTGTGGAGCCGGGGCATAGTTGAACAACAACGGCATCGGGGCTGTGCCAGCGGCCGTCCCATCACTTTCGGTTTCACTTTTGGATCTCTGAGTGGCTGGACAGCGGAGTTGCTTTGTGCGGCTGGGTTTTCACTCGGCCTTCGCTTCGTGCCTTTGCCTCCGCCTGAAACCAGTGTGCCCATTGACTTTGATCCTCTCGCACCGCCACATTGCGGTCCCTGGTACGGCTCGTGTCGGCTTCGCCTGTGCCACTTTGACGCTTGCTCGGTGGTCCCCTTCGGCGAGCGTGGTTCCACATGGGAGGCAGAGGGGATCCAGAGAGGCGTAGGACCAAGACATCCCTGCGTGGGGGACCGGTCCAGACCAACAACATGGACCGCTACACTCATGGTAGGGGGTCCCCTGGGACGGCCGGTGTTCTCCCGGATGACGCTGGGGGTGTTCCGTCCGCCCCTCCGGATTTGTCACTGCAGGACATCATGGGCGCCATTAACGGCATCAAGGAGACCATCGCTCAGCAGTACGAGGCCTTGGCCCGTAAAATCGACACGTGGCCATTGATGTGACGCTAATTCGGGTGGATCTCTCTAAGACCAATGAGAGGGTTCAATCGCTGGATTTGCGGACGTCCACCATTGGTACGGATGTGTTGGACCTGCAGACTGCTCTCGGCGACCTCAAGTCGGCCAACGACCTGATGGCTCGGCGGCTGGAGGACTTCAAGGGACGGGCTCGACGCAATAACATCCGCGTCATAGGTGTTCCGGAGACTTCCGACAATCGCCCGGTGGATCTTATGGTTGAGGAACTCATCCTCAAACAGCTTGCCCCCGCTGGCCTGAGTAAGTTCTTCGCCTGGGACTCGATGGGCCCGCTCCACGGCAGTCGGCCGCGACCGGGAGCTCCCCCGAGGCCTATTGTCGCAAAACTTTTTCACTACAGAGACCGAGATGCGATTCTGCAGGCCTCACGGGTACATGGCCCGGTCCAATATGAGAACTCATCCGTTAACTTTTTCCCGGACTTCACCCAACTTGTCCAGAAACAGCGGATGGGTTTCCAGGGGGTGAAGCGCCGTCTCCAGGACCTGGGTTTTAAGTACTCGATGCTTTTTCCTGCCAGGCTCCGAGTGGAATACGAAGACCGGGCTACCTTTTTTGACTGTCCTGCGACCGTGAGTGACTGGCTGGATTCTCTGCCGGACCGGGGTGACCGGCCTGGGCCTTCTGGTGATACCGAGGGTGGCGGGCCTCCTTCGGAGTGAATTTTGGTCCTTGACTTTGATATTTTGTTTTGTTCGGCTGGGTTCTACTTCTTTTGTACATTTTGTTTAATTATGATCTGTGTTGGGGGCGGGCGGGGACGGGTCCCTTTCCTCCTCCGGGGTCTTTTCGTAGAATGGATTTTTTAGGGCGACAGGCACACTGCAAGTTGGGGTGGTTTTCTGGACCGCAGGGGTGCAGGGTGGGGGGAGTTGAATTTGGGGGGGGGTTGGTGGGTGGGAGGGGTTGTTTGGATTTGTGTTTTTTGTTTTCAAGGCGAGGTATTGGCTCTGTCTCAGTTTCAGGTGTCGCGCTATTTGCTGGGGGACCCTTGATCTACTGGAGGGGATGGGGGGGGGGGGGGGGACGGGTTGAGACTGATGTCTTGGAACGTCAACGGATTGGGGGATCGTATCAAGCGGGGTGTTGTGCTTCAGTATTTGCGTCGTTTGACTCCTGATGTGGTATTCTAACAGGAGACGCATCTGGTTGGTAATGTTTGTCATGCCATGAACAGGGGGGGGATACCGACTCGTGGCCCATTCCGGTTTCACCACTGGCTCTAGAGGTGTGGGCATTCTCCTACGATCTTCACTTCCGCTAGAGATCACCAGGGTTGTCCTAGACGATAGAGGGCGCTATGTGGCTCTGACTGGGAGGTGGGAGGGACAGTCCCTTTCCTTGGTTTCGGTTTATGTTCCCCCGGGCCTCCAGAACTCCACTTTCTCAGACTTGGGTCGTATGCTGCTTGAGCTTCCTGACAGTCTTTTGCTTATGGGTGGGGATTTTAATTCGGTTGTTTCGGGTGAGTTGGATCGCCACCCGCCCAGGGCCCTCCCTGCTGCCCAGGCGTGGCTCGGCGGACTCTTGGATACCTTCGGTCTGGTGGACTGTTGGAGGTTAATGCATCCGACACAGTGTCAGTACACATTTCACTCTGGGGCCCATGGGAGTCTCTCCAGATTGGATTATTTTCTTATGCCCGCGGCCCAGACTGCCCGGATTCGAGAGGTAAAGCACTTGGCCCGGGGTATCTCTGATCATTCCCCACTGTGGTTGCTTTTCGACCCCGGGATGCGGTCCGCTGGGCGGATCGCCCCTATTAACCCTTGGTACTTGCGAGACCCCAAGATTCGTGATAGCCTTGTTAAGTCGATTGATTAGTATTTTCTCGAGAATGAGGGGTCGGTGTTGTCCTCAGTGTCCCTGTGGGAAGCCTTCAAAACAGTGCTCCGCGGGCATGCCCTATCCCAGATAGTGGAGGCTAAGAGGGTTAAGAATGAGGCGGTGGTGAAGCTGGAGACTGAAATATCGGGGCTGGAGGCGGCTTTGGAGACGGGTGTCACTCGGGATGGGCTTCATGCCCTCAGCTTGAAGCAGTTTGAATACAAGTCTCTTGTCACTGACGCTGCCAAGATCATGTATAGGGAGCAACAGGGTAGGTTGTATGATGCCGGGGACAAGGCGGGTAAACTGATTGCTTGGTTGGATAAGAAGGAGAGAGTGAATCGTGTGGTCCCGGAGCTTCGGGTTTCGGATGGAGTGTGTGTGACTGACCCTGGTGAGATTGTGGAGTGTTTTGCTGACCACCTCCGGGCGGTGTACTCCCCTGTGCCTGATAGAGATGAGGATGACTCTCGTCTCTTGCTGCGGGATATTGCCTTGCCCGGCCTATCCGTCGAGGACCGTGAGCAGATGGATGCCTCCCTGTATGTCGACGAGATTGCTACCGCGATTCGTTCCCTTCACTCGGGCAAGGCTATGGGCCCCAACGGACTGCCGATTGAACTGTATAAACTACGCCCGGATAAAATCGCGCCCTTCCTCCGTCGTATGTTTCTGGAGTCGCTCGAGCGGGGTTCCCTTCCCGACGACCAGCGTCTGGCTACTATAGTTGTTATTCCCAAGGACGGTAAGCCAAGAGACCGCTGTGCCTCATATAGGCCTATTTCCCTACTAAATGCCGAACCGAAAATCCTTGCCAAGGTCCTCGCTAATCGCTTGCTGAAAGTTATATGTGATTTGATACATCCGGATCAATGCGGCTTTATCCCTCATCGTAATACCGCTCTCAACTTGCGGCGTCTACATGGCGTCCTCGCTAGGGCGGAGTACTTCTCTGAACCGGCCATATTGGTTTCCTTAGACGCCACGATGGCCTTTGATACCATCGAGTGGCCATTCCTTTGGGCCGTATTGGCGAAGTTTGGCTTTGGGGAGGGATTTATTAGTTGGGTGAAGCTCCTCTATGCTGGTCCAATGGCTCAGGTTGTTGTCAATGGGCGGGTTTCTCGGCCCTTCGCTCTCGGGAGGGGTACTAGGCAGGGGTGCCCGTTGTCCCCTCTGCTCTTTTGCTCTCGCCTTGGAACCGCTCGCTGCCTGGCTCTGCTGGGAGTACGCGGATGATATTCTTCTGTACCTCACCTCGCCGCGGAAGTCCCTCAATGTGCTTTTTGATGTCCTTACTTCCTTTGGGAGAAATTCGGGTTTGATAATTAACTGGTCCAAATCTTGCGTGTATCCTATCTCCGGTGGCCTCCCTCTCTTGCCACCTCGGCTTCCGATCCAAACATCTCAATCCGGCTTTAAATACTTGGGGGTATACGTTTCGTTGGATCCGGCAGTCCGCTACGAGCAGAATCTCCTGTCTCTCCTCCGGCGTTTGAGGGCGGATACGGCTCGGTGGTGTAAGTTGCCCTTGTCTCCACTTGGTCGCGCAGCACTGTTTAAAATGATGTCCCTTCCCAGATTTCTTTACGCACTCCAGAACTCCTTCGATACCATTCCGGCGGCCTACTTTAGGGAAGTGGAGAGTTTGCAGAGGAGACTGGTTTGGGACGGTCGTGTGCGTATCGCTTTGGCAAAGCTGACTCTTCCCTGGTATGACGGGGGCATCGCGCTTCCTGACATTAGAAGGTACTATTGGGCCTCCCAGCTGTCTGCCATTAACCATGCTACGTACGCTCCTGGCTCGAACCCGGCATATGAGATGGATAAATTCCTGCTTCCCGGCGGTAACTACAACAGAGCGCTCTACTCTCGATCTGCCGGAAGGACCCTCACGGGCCCTACTAGGATTGCGGTACGTGTGTGGAAGGCGGCGAATGTAGCTGTGGGCTGGAGTGAGCGGTTAACGTGTGCTACTCCTCTATTCGCCTCAGAGCGCTTGGGAAGCCTCTGGACAACGAAAGGCTTTGAGCACTGGGATACGATCGGCATTAGCAGAGTGGGGGACCTATGGGTTAAAGGCGCGGTTAAATCCTTTGCGGCGCTTCAGAGCGAGTACGAGCTTAGTGAAAGGGAGTTCTTCCGCTATGCCCAGGTTCGGCACGCCCTACTCTCGGTCTTTGGGGAGGGGACCACGGTCCCCGTTTCTTCGCCTCTCGAAGACCGTATACTCGACGGACACGTCCCCGACAGTACTATCTCCCTGATTTATAAAAACTAATAAATAATCGGGCTGATCTCTTGGTGCGTCTTCGGGAGGCATGGACGGGAGATGGGGTTGAGTTGGACGACGAGGACTGGCAGTCTGCGCTGTCATCCCCTAAGGAGGTTGCCGTCCCGGCCCGTCTCCGTCTGGTCCAGCTTAAGATTCTCCATCGTGTCTATGTGACGGGTCCCCGTTTGGTCTCGATGGGGTTTTCTGACGACGGGCTCTGTAAGCGCGGCTGCAGGCTCAGTGCCACCTTTCTCCACATCCTCTGGGAGTGCCGCGAGGTGGCGAAATATTGGCGCCAGGTGCATGATGTTATGAAACGAGTCACTGGGGTCGCTCTGTTGCCGGAGGTGCGCCGATGTGTTCTGAATGTGTGGGAGCCCAATGACTATAATGCAGCCCAGGCGCGGTGGGCGGCCCTTAGGAACATGATCGCAAAGAGATATTGCGCAGCTTTGGGGTTCCCAACGGCCTCCCACCGTGTCCGTATGGAAGGAGAACATGGACTGGTGCATGTTCAGGGAGAAGACGGTGTATGTGGCTCGTGGTAAACCGGGGGCGTGGGGTAGAATCTGGGGTCAGTGGAATGTGTATCGAGGGACTATCTGTTCTCCCCCCCTGGTGGATACGTCTGATGTTGCCTTGTCCCCCTGATCCTTGAGGGTTCCTTGCTTAATTTGTTCATCTGAAAATAGATTTGGTTTTCCCGTGGCCCCCCCTCCCTCTCAGACCCCCTTTTTATTGACCACCCTAGGGTGGTCCTATGTGGAGTTCCTCTGCTGTGGTTAGACGCCCTTTGAATGTTTTTCGCCTTGCTTTTTGTTTTTCTTTACTTTTGTTGATATTTATGTAAAATAGGGTGTATCCTGACTTCCCTTATGTGCAGCCTGATCTCCTGTCATTTAGCGGAGCCCCTGCGGGCCAGTCATTGTTTTTGAACTGCTTGAACATTTCTGAATACTAGCGGCCGGCCCAGGTGGTTGTAGGCCCGTGCTTGTACCCTTTTTCTCTGCACAATAAAATTTAAAAACAAAATAAATAAATAAATAAACCTGAGCCAAAAGATATCAGGACCGTACCGTAAGGAAGGCCAGCGGATATAGAACAATGTCAAAGTAGAAAGTAAGGACGAGTAGATCATTAAAAAAGCCAAACCTTTGGCGAAGGTGGTGTGTGTGCCGGTCCCATTGGAGCCCAGGTGGCTGCTACTGCTGATCAAGGGAGACACGGACTGGTCCAGGTATCACGAGATCTGGCTGGCTACAGCGGCTGGGGTGGCAAAACATAACATTGCGAGCGCCTGGGGGGCGGTTGCACCTCCACAATGGGACCAGTGGCTCAGGGACCTGGACTGGTGTCAGAGGGTGGAGGAAACAGTCTATAAATCCAGGGGCTGTGTGAAGAAATGGAGGAGGGTGTGGGGCCCATGGTGCAGATTCCGAACCTTCAGAGGCGGGGGGGGGGGGCAGCTGTAGCGGGACCTTTGGGTAACTCTCCCGATCCTCAACTCTGTAATGTACCACTGTTGGTTTATGTGCCTTTTGATCACTGCTTTGTCATGCATATGATCTTGAGCTATGTTAATAAAAAAAGATGTTTAAAAAAAAAAAGCCAAACCTTTAGAGAGCCTTCATTAAAAGATGGAAGCCAAAACACACAGGGCATAAATGAAAATGGACTGTTTATAAATGTATGGAAGATGTCAGGCGGGAGAAGTACAATATCTTCTACAGAGGTAAGAGCAAGTACAACTCCACGCTGAACTAAACTGATTTTGGATACATTACAGTTTACACAGGAAGGAGATGGCAAATAAAACCACGAAAATGCTGCAGACAAATCTGACAAGATAGCTAGAATGGAAAGTGAAATGTACCAATCTCGCCCAAAAGCAATCTGGCGGATAATGTGAGTGGTTAATTTCAAGTAAGACTAGTTTGACAAAAAAGATAAACCGGCAGTTGATATAGCATGCCCTGCAATGCATGAAGGAAAATGTGGGTAGGAAGAAGGGGTTAATCTGGAATAACACATTCAGACAGGATGGAATTGAACTAGGTATCATCAGCCTGGATATTTACCTTGCTTCACTTGACAACATAATCAACAATGTTTCTAAAACAGGCTGACAAAGAGAAGCGGGGGCACCTTGAGAGAAACTAAGGAAAGCTTTATGTAAGGCCGTAAGCAGAAAGACATACACCCACTCATCGTGATCCCCAGGCAACTGGTACCACCTGCTTCTGGGCCAACAGGAATTGCAAGTAACAATGGTATAATACAGCTCACCTACTCAAAGCTTGCAAAATGCCAGTGTGAAAAAAGACTACAAATAAGTAATAGTCAACATTCTTTCAAGGGCAACCTTAGTGTCTGTACTCCCAGGTGCTGGAATGTTGATGCTGTGTGCCTGTACCACTTGCAAAAAGGACCAGAGCTGTAGCAATAATCAAATTGTCACTTAATGTAATGCAAAACAATTAAAGGGCAAATGCCAATAGCAGAAAATAAATTCCTTAATAAGTCTGGGAGCCACTATTCACTGCTTGCTCTTCTACTCGTGTAAAACAAAGGTGAGGGAGAACTATTTTTGCTAACAAACTGGCAAAAAAGCAGCAATGTCAACAAAGAAGGGTGATTACACAACGTTGAATAAAAACTGTAGAGGCCTATATCAAAGGAAAGGCAAGGGAGTAAACGGGGGTGGGTTGAGAAATAGTGTGATAGGGCTTTGCCACAATGAAGCAATTTGTAGAGAAACCTAGTCACATGTACCATTCCAGCTCTTATGTGCAAGAGAGGAGGATTATTAATGGAATATTAGGTCAGAGTGGGCTGGGCAATTTCGCGTTGCCAAACTGCGAATTTAGCCGCCTCCAAACCGACTGTATAATTAATGTTACCAGCATTAGTACAACACACATGTCCCACGGTCATAGTCTTTTAAGGGGGTCTTCATTTTCCGCTTGACATCTTCCCCATGGTTTTATATTCCTAGCGGTTTACCACTATGGCCAGAATTAAATGGCACTTTATACGTCCAAGGTTTCACTTACAGTTTGATACAATTCTCCATTGGAAATGTAGATCTCGCAAAAACCCAAGGGCCACGTGAATGAAGGGAGAACAAACAAAACAACTTGCAGGACAGTGAAAGAGGGGGAATATGTTTCAACAAACATGCTATTTGTGAACTATTTATATGCGAACATTCATGTGCTTTTTAACCAGAACAGATGTATAATTTTTTTCAGGAGAATATTTTAAGCATCAAAGCTTTGGATACTGCCAATATTTATTCATAAAGATCACATGGCTTATCAACATGAAATAATTAGTAAACCAGTTTTGAAATAGTAGATACCTCTGAGAGGAACTTGTTCTGACCCTGTTTTGCCTTGAATCGTTTGATCTTTTGATGAATTCGTTTGTCCTTTTCCAGCTCTTCCACAGTTGCCCATTGACAATGAAGATAGGAGCTTAACATGGAATGAAAAAAGCACATATACATAAGAAACAAACAAAACAATGCTTTGGTCCTGTGTGCTGCCTGCACAATGACACCCACTTATGAGTCTCTTTTTCAGGGCACCATAAGCAGTTAACATTAAACATATATACAGAAACATTCAAGCAAATGTATATTTGCTATAGTGTAAGCTACTGATACATTTTAAGTAACCTTATATCTAGGGACACATTAACTACTACAATAGGTTTCTGGTCAATCTATTTATAGGCAGCAGGATCCATACTTATCCTAGAAAGGAGGTCATGCATTCATTTACAAACTAATCTCATGAATCACGAGGTCAAAATCATGGGCAAATGTAGATGAGGCCACCAGAAGACTGCATCAATGAACAATATTTAACACACAACACCTTAAGCCCTGCTTACACATTTAAGACACATGGTGTATAAAGGGGAGTACTATGAGGACAAGGAAATATGGCTGAGTTAATACAATGGAAATGACAAAATACATTGAAAATAGAATTGAAGATAAAATGGTAACTGCTGCACTTGTCATTGGTATCTGTTTCTACCAATAACCAAAATAGAACTAATAAGGATGAGCAACTGTGTGTGTTCGGGCTGAGATTTTAAGAAAGTAATCAAAGGGCGGGGAGTTACATACCTACTCAAAACGGATAAACATTTTGTAATTCTATTAAAGCATTTTTGAAGTAATTTAAGAATGTAAAGAATTTCATGTTGAACACAAATGCACCCAAATACGAGTTTGTGTATTTAATTTACAACGTAGTCCATCTACACACACACACACACACAGAAAACTCATTGCATACATTTTGGTGCAAGTATTTAGTCAATATTCCAGACCGCTCAGAAAATCGGTGCTCTACCTTCCTCGTTTATTTGAGCTGTAAAAAGCAGAACAAAACTGAAATATTTTCTAAAGTGTTGCCACCACTTATATATAAATAATAAATGATATGCACTTCTAAACTGCGTACAGCTTTATCATCAAAACAGATTGCTAAATGAGCGAGTGATCATGTGACTGGTGACCAAAAAGTAGTTCACACTTGCATGCATACAAGCTTGTGAACTGCTTCAAATAACTTATTGTGGGCCATATGTATGAAAATACATTTTTGCGATTCTCAAATAGCGATTTTTTGCGACTCGCTATTTGAGAATCGTAAAACGCTATCTATGTAGGATTTGCAAATAATTTTGCGAATCCTACATATTCCTTAATTGCGAATTGCAAATTGCGATTCGCAATTAAGGAATACGTCCCCATTCATTCCTATGGGCCTAGAGGCCCATAGGAATGAATGGGAAGACATTCTCAATTTGCGATTCTCAATCAGAGAATCGCAAATTGAGAATGCAATTTCAAGGGTGCCAGGGTGTCAAAAGGACACTCTGTTGCACCCCTGAAATGTGCATGTGTGCACATGTGGCACACATACATGCCCTAAGGGCATGTATGTGTGCCTCATGGCACTTTGAAAAATGCAAAAAATTGCATTTTTCAGAGAAATCGCAAATTACCACCAACTTGAAGTTGGTGGAAATTTGCGATTCCTTAAGGCCAAATTGCACTTTTTTGTGCTTCTTACATTGCATTTAAGGAATAGCAATTTGCAATTCCTTAAATGCAATCGCAAAATAAGGAATCGCAAATTTTGCGATTCTTTATTTTGGGAGGCAGTTTTTCTTTAATACATACCAAAGAGCCAAATTGCGATCGCAAACGCCGGAATTCGGCGAATTTCGGCGTTTGCGATCGCAATTTGGAATGATACATATGGCCCTGTGTGACTTAAAAAGTGAAAAGGGCAAAATGTAACCATAACAAAATCAATCCAAGTTCTAATTAGGAGATCTAACAACAATACAAAATCTCAGAAAATTGCTGCCTGCCTTACTGAGCCTAGAATGTTCTATTTTTATCGACATTTCATCTTAATTTACAATTTCCAATCCAGATTCAAAAGCTTCTGTTGGGTAAAGTGTTGTCCTACAACTTGGTTGAAAGTGCGATTTGCGGCAGGATAAACAACGGAAAGAGCAGGTGGCAATTTATTAGCAAATTACTTACAAGTTTTTGTATTTTACATAAAACTCCTCTACTTCCTCTTCTCCAGTCTCCATCTGCAATAAAATCACGAGAAGGTTTGAAGTTTTCAGATTAAAATGCAAGGAGGAGGAATAGAATAAACTGATAGACCGAAAGCAGCTTTTCACGTACAATTGTGCTCTGATTACTATAGCTTAAAAATACATGAATCATTTTAACTCCTCCTTAACCACATGCAGTTTCATTCATAACAACCCAACCTCGAATCTGGCCTTCTACCAGACCCACAGCGTTAAGTAGACGCCAAGTATACCATTTTCTCAGGCAGAAGCCAATTAGTAAGTGCACTCCAGAATGTCATATGTATTATTTTTGGCTGCCTCAAGACAACTTAACATTTAGGGTTTGACTGTGTTTGAAATGCTAGATTAAATGGAATTTATATATTTTTATAGTTAATAAATGTAAAACAAGAAGCATGTAAAACCCAATCCACAGTCATAAAAGGAATTAAATATATTAAAATGCCTTACATCCAAGTCTTATCCCAAGAGGCAAGATACTACTAGGTATATATTGAAAAAGATAATAGCAAAACATGCAACATTTTAGAGAAGTAATTTTTCTATATTTCAGTAAGGTTTAAACTTTGACGAAGTGGATAGTTTTACCTCTCCGGTGCATTAGGACTAACTAGGCTCGAACACCACAGAATGCAAGATTCACACATTTTCAATTAAGAAGCTCACAACTATTATGATAGAAATGCATTACATATGTACTAACTTTCTAAAACTAATTCTCAAAATTTTGCCCCAACAACAGCCTAAGCGAGTAATCATTTGCTTTTAGGTTCAACACAATCCTAATTTAGCATTAGGTTAGTATGCTGCCATAGAATTCGCAATGCATTCACAATTAAAACACATCAGTACGAAAAGGCGACAAGTCCAAAATGGACAATAATTATAATTTTTTTCAAATTCTAAAGTAAGCACAAGAAAATGAGAAAGGACACAATTCCAGAAATCTGTTATACAACATATCTGTCTCAAGTTCATTGTGTATGAATAAAAGGTACCTTGAGAAGAAAATCAATGACAGCTGGATTTAAGTGATACAACGTATGAAAAATGCTGCATGAAGGGGACGCTAGATAAGACCTTGGAAGGCTGGTGGAGTAGGAGTAGGGCACTCATACACCAAGCAGATCAAACAAACATTTTTATAAAACAAACTGCTATAGAAAATAGGTACTCTCCTTCTACATTAATTCAAGTTTATCGACAAAATACAAGTTTACAACCTACCTGCAATCCTCTTCCTGCTCAACTTGTGTACAAGTCTAGTTTTCTGTGAGAAACGTTACTGAACTCTTTTCTGGGGCATTAGAAGGTGGGATACTTCAGTCCATTTATTTTCCTGGTAACCCAGTGAAAACTCATTTGACTGGCAGGTCTTTCTCCTTGTGGAACGACGTTGCCACTCACAAGGATGCATAGCTACTTTCTCATTTAAAGACACATTCCTATGACGAATGTCACACAGTGACAAGCCTGTAATCATCAGACACCTCCCAATTGCTACCCTGATCTTATAACGGCAGCCAGGCTGAAGGAGTGCAGGCAAGCAAGAAAAGATAGGCCATTATTTATCACAAAGAAAGGTGAAGCAGCTCCCCATCACCTTTAACATGACCCCACATGGACTTTATTAACCCAACACCTATAATCATACTATCCCTTTCCCCCCCCCATATCTTTCTTCTGCAGTCAAACTACCACAGTTTTGAAATTCTGTAGTGGGACATTTTTAAAAGGGTATTAGATTCGCAACTGTTACTTAAAGGAAAAATAATGATTCAGCATATTTTTAGGGACGAGGTGGATCGCAATTGAGAATTATACGTTTATAAAGCGTATACATGTTAAGCAAACAACTTTTTATAACCTCTGCAGAAGGTCAAAAGGAATTTGGGAGGAAAAAGCCACTGATGAAGATACCAGGAAGTTATTAAGAAATTGTAGAAATATTAATTAATGATGGATATTTGAAGGAGTGTGCACAAAGAGAACATGGGTTTTGGAGCGAAGCCCCTTTGCAGAGTACCATTTATCTGTCAGGCTACTAGCAGAGCCAAGATGCTCTTCTTGGAGTCAACGTGCTCGTTCGAACTTCAACCCTAATCATGTGTTAGCGCAAATAATGTTTTTTTGTTGTTGCAGTTTTATATATTGTGAACTCGACCTTAAGGTACTGGAGCGCTTTATATGGGTGCCGTTCGTGCTGAGAGGAACATTGTCTGTGCTGCTCGGTGCTTGACCAGGGCGTGAGGGACTGCGAGGCACCGCGGCTGGGAAACCAGCTACAGCCTCTTCCCGGACACTCCCCTTTGCCTGCCTTGAAATTGACACCTCACGGCCCCCGCTTCGCGGGAGCCGTTCGTGCTGAGAGGAACATTGTCTGTGCTGCTCGGTGCTTGACCAGGGCGTGAGGGACTGCGAGGCACCGCGGCTGGGAAACCAGCTACAGCTGCGGCCTCTTCCCGGACACTCCCTTTTGCCTGCCTTGAAATTGACACCTCACGGCCCCCGCTTCGCGGGTGCCGTTCGTGCTGAGAGGAACATTGTCTGTGCTGCTCGGTGCTTGACCAGGGCGTGAGGGACTGCGAGGCACCGCGGCTGGGAAACCAGCTACAGCTGCGGCCTCTTCCCGGACACTCCCCTTTGCCTGCCTTGAAATTGACACCTCACGGCCCCCGCTTCGCGGGAGCCGTTCGTGCTGAGAGGAACATTGTCTGTGCTGCTCGGTGCTTGACCAGGGCGTGAGGGACTGCGAGGCACCGCGGCTGGGAAACCAGCTACAGCTGCGGCCTCTTCCCGGACACTCCCTTTTTTAGCGGACCACTACCTATTTAAATCGAGACTTGTGACGCGGCGCGGGACGCGGCGCAGGACGAGCGCCGGGCGAAGCCCGGGCCAAGGGCGGGCCCGTTCTAGCCCGTTACAGACAGAGTAAGACCGGACCGGGCCCCCCTACTAACATTTTATTGTGTGCATTAGACATCCCTGTTGACTTGTGATTATCTCCTGTTAAATAATTATTGTATTTGTACGCTATCACCCATGGCTACCACACGAGGGAGTAGAAACAGGATGAACAAGGATACAAGTAACATTACTGGCCCATTAGACAACTTCATTGTAAGAGCAAATTCAGTTATCGATCAAGGAATTGCTCTCATGGAACGAAGAGTGTCACAAGACTTATTGCTAGCTAAACGCTCTTCTTTGGGCCTGTTTGCGACAGCTAAAACTCCCGATAATGTAGGTAACAAATTACCCCTTGCTTTAGTACAGGCGGATATACATAGTATCCCAAATGTAGTAGATTTGTCCTTTTCTATGACGGAATGCTTATCCTCCTCGCAACTAGAGAGGTCACCGATTCTTGTACCGGACCCCCCGGTGTTAGAATCACAGACGCAAGATCCAGTAAATACTCAGATGACGAGAGAGAATGAGGGTGCAATTCCAAAGACTATAAAATATCCGAAT
Organism: Triturus cristatus; assembly: GCF_964204655.1. Lineage (NCBI taxonomy): Eukaryota > Metazoa > Chordata > Amphibia > Caudata > Salamandridae > Triturus > Triturus cristatus. Next base: position 618,406,225 of record NC_140587.1, read on the forward strand.
AGAAAACATAAGAAAAAAGAACCTAAAGTAAATAAGTATAGCAAGCCAAAAAAAATCATTGCAACTGGGGAGAAAGGGAAAAGTAAACCCCACATTAGAGGGAAAGAACGAATTGAACAAGAGTTAAAAGAGAGCCGAACCCAAAATTGTACTATTTTGGACAGCCAGTTAATGGAACATTCCAACGCTGCTATTTCTCCTCCGATCTCATTAAACCCTGAGCTTTTGCAGGCGGACCATAACCTAATCGAATACATAAGGGAACTTTTTAGAACATTTCTTACCCCATTAGAAATTCGATTGAAGAAGATTGAGACACAGCTAATAGATGTGGCTGCTTCTTTTAAGACCTCGCCTAATATCGGTCCATCAAAGGTTGTGGAAGCGACAAAAAAAGGTACAAAAAACGTACTAGTGGGCCCCCAATCATCTAAAGTTTTAATAAACGCCACAAAAGCTAATACCCTGACACCGGTTAACATTGAGATCTGCTTAACAGAAAAAAATCATCAGCCTTCTGGAGATTCATGTATAAATAAAGTTTCTAATAGGGATGTTAAATCGGGAAATATAGTTATAGATTTGCCCCCAGAAGTATCGCCTTACTTGGTGATCCTAACGGGCGTCCCCGAATTGAAAGAGGATAAAGAAGAACCCTATGAATCCCTGAAAAACAAGGCCCAATATTGGCTTAATACAAACCGGCCACTTCCCTCGAATAAGACAAGTAAGATCCTAATGGTCCGTAGGGTTTCCTGGGTGGGGGTAGAAAGAAAAACACTACAGGGGGACTGTATCCTGGTCAATTTTGAAGACCGGGAAACGGTTGACTATATCTGCTCCTGGGGGAACCAGCATATAAATGAGACTATCCAAACTAAACGATTATCTTTTTTCTACCCTCCTAGATCTCAACTTCATCTACCAAATGAGGATAACTGGGTGACTGTAAAAACTTGTGATAGAAGAGCGGGCATAAGTAAATGGGGTAGGCAAATTAACAGGGGTTTAACACACAGCGACACCTGGAGAGGACTACCTACATCAAATCGCTATAGTAGCCTAGAGACGGTGGATTGACTCCATCAGATCGGCGCTAGTTGTTCTAGAACTAATATACAGTATAAAAGTTTAGATTATCCATCAAACTACCCCAAAAGAGAAGCTAATGAGGGCGGGAAAAGAAAAAACCCGTTAGATCCTTTAGTAAAATCCAAGGTTTCGTCTGACGAATTTGATAATCAAGAGTCAGAAATAATTACCCATCCTGACCTTGGTTTGGAAATTGCTTTATCCACAAAAACTACCCGTCCTATAATACAGCCCGACATGGAAGACAGCTTCCTTTTGGTAGAAACACATCAATCTGTGGCTTGCCCTTCTGAGGAGGAGTTGGACACTGAACATAACATTTCCCTGATGGAATTAAATCCGCGCCCAGATTGCTCCCCTGACAACGAATGTCAACAAGTAATAGCAAGGGGAGAGCTTACCCTTCTATCTTGGAACATAGCAGGTTTAGCAAACAAGGTAGATGATTCCATCTTCTGTGATTTAATCGAAAAGAATGACATTATCTGTCTTCAGGAGTGTTGGGACCAGGTTGAGATTCATATTGCAGGGTACCGTACTTTTTTCACCCCTGCAATACAGTCTAGGAGAGGCAGAAACTCGGGGGGACTTTGTACCTATATCTCTAACATGGTAAATTTGGAAATAAAGAAACAGAGTACAGAGGGGCATAATTTTTACCAGGTCCTTTGCTTAATTGCAGGAGGAAATCGACTTATATTAATTAATTTATATAATAATATCCCGAAGGATGATCTGAACAAAGCATTTGAAGATCTAAACAATTTAATACTCGGTGCAATTGGCTCAGAACAAAATGACACATGTATCATTTTGACAGGAGATTTTAATTGTCACTTATGCCCACATAATAATTCTGGTATATGTGGAATGGTTAACCTAATGGGCGACCCATGTATACATTTTGAGCATACTGTAGTGGGAAATATGTTTAACAGTTTAATTTCTGATTGGGACTTGGGGTTTGTAAATGAACTGTGTACGCCACAGATCCATTTCCAACCCACTTTTAACGGGCGAGGTTTAGAGTCTGTTATAGATTACACTTTGGTTAGTATTTCTCATGGTCGTAAAGTCCTGATGTTTAAAACATTAGACACTGCTATGAGTGATCACTTTCCGATTAGCTCAGTTTTCCTTATTGATAGGGGAACTAGAGCTGCCCCAAACGTAGTGGAAAATCTTTCCCACCATGCTATCTCTTTGGCAAGACAAAATGGATACGCCATAAAATGGAATAAGATCGATCCTTCTGATTTCCTCCAGAACCTGATATTGGACCAATATAAAAATGTCAGGATTTGCCTAGAGGATCATCCTGATCCTAGCTTGACCATTTGCGCTTTTGATCAGATCTCTTCATTTATCGCTAAAAAGTTAACAGGAACTATACGAGAAAAGGCCCATCAAAAATTCTTTGGGTGGTTCAACTCGGACTGTTCTAAGGCTCACTCTAACTTAAAGCAGGTTTTAAAGAAAAAACCTAAGGATTTGCTAGAGGTTAGAGCTGCCAGGGCAATATATAAAACATCGATAAAAAAACGGAAGCGGGAGCTCAAGGAGAACGCGTGGAACGCATTAGTAAAGGCAAGCTCCTTGAGAGATAATATTTCGTTTTGGAAAGCAGTGAATGCCCCCTTCTTCGTTGAAAGGAACTCTGATAAGTTAGATCCTATGATAGAAGAATCAACATGGGTGGACCACTTTACTGAGCTCTACAAAAAAGATGTTTTGCATTGTATAGCCTCTAAACCCCTAACTCAGCAGTCTGCGATCGAACCTATTGTCCCTGCCTTATTTCCTGTAGGGATTGTTTTTTCCCCTTCTGAAGTGGAACTGGCCCTACAGGAAAGTGCTAGAAACAAAGCGCCCGGGCCCGACGGGGTCCCGGTAGATATATATAAAGACACTGTTTCTCTGTGGGCCCCCCTGTTGACTAATGTGCTAAATAGTTTTAATATAAAGGGATTCCCATCGACATGGCAGGAAGCCATTGTGGTTCCTATTTTTAAAAAGGGAGATCGAACTGATCCCAAATGCTACAGGCCGATCTCCCTACTTGATTCACTTATGAAAGTGGCGGGAAGAATCATTTTAAATAGATTGCACACGTGGGCAGAGGAATCTGATGTAATTTCCAAGTTTCAGTACGGGTTTAAGGCTGGCCTAGGTACTGTTGAACAAGGGCTCAACTTGGCTTTAATAACTGGCAAATACATGAAGGCAAAAAAGGGTAACCTTTTTATGACCTTTGTTGACCTAAGTTCAGCATTTGATTGCCTGGACCACGACGTTTTATGGGATACTCTATCAGGCATGGGCATAGATTCAAATATCCTTATTTTTATTAAAGCATTATATAGAGAGGCAGGGGCCAAGGTGCGTTTCGGAAAAAAAGGGGAGTGCACTCGCAAATTTCCGATTATGAAAGGTGTAAGACAGGGCTGCATTCTGGCACCTTTTCTTTTTAACCTGTATATAAATGAAGTGGCAGATTTTTTAATCAAACAAGAACTAGACTATCCTCAAATCGATGGCACCGCAGTTCCTATTTTATTATACGCTGACGATGCGGTCATCATGGCGAGAACCCAGCTGGGCCTTCAAAAGGCACTAACTAGTTTTTCTTTCTTTATGAGTTCTAGGGGTTTAAAAATAAATATAGGGAAAACCTTTACCATGTGCTGCTCGTCTAAGAACAAATTACCTTGTAAGATTTTTATTGAGAAGTCTAAGATAGAACTCACTACCACTTTTTCATACTTGGGGATTGTTTTTAATCAAAAAGGTACTTGGAAAGCAGCAATTAGGGCCAGGAATTTTGCCTTTGCACGTACCATAGGAGCAATTAGGCAGTTTGCCAACAAATTAGGGGGTAGGCCTGTACGTATTTTAACGGATATCTACAAGTCTAAATGCATATCAACCGCTTTATATGGATCTGGTATATGGGGTATTGTAGACCCCCAGGAAATTCAAGTAAAAGAAAACAGTTTCCTCCGCTATCTATTAGCGGTCCCTAAATCAACTTCAACATATATATGCCATAAGGAATTGGATCTGGTCTATATATCGGATCTCATTAAAATCAACCCATTACTCCTATGGCATAAGATATGGACCTCAGAAGAAACTGTTTTTAATAGATCTATTTTGAATGATTGTCTCAGACTAGATAGATGGAAAGACATTCATTGGATTCTTTATGTCAAGGAGTTTATGACTAAAATGGGCCATCGAGCATTTTTTGATAATCCCTCCTCACTATCTTCGATCTCCAGAAAGGCTTTTAAGAAGAGTTGCCTTGATTATCTGGAGAACAAAAGATGGCTTGAGGAGAGGACTAAGTCTTCTGTAATTCAATATAATGCATTTGCCCAGGGCCCTGGTTTGCACCTTTATCTGTCTCCTGACTATCCTTGTTATGATAGAATGTTGCTATCGCGCCTGAGAACTGGTACTTTTTATAGGTTGATAACACTCCCAGTGAGCAATGATTGGTCTTTTAATTTAATTAATTGCCCCTGTGATGATCTTGCCTTGCAATCTTCAATCCATTGTGTTTTCTTTTGCAAGTACTATGCTTGGGGAAGAAAAAAATATTTGATTCCTCTTCTTAAGATCTGGGGATTAAGACAGTGCAAACCTGCGTATCTAAAACTGCTCCTATTGGAAGATGAAATAACTATTAGTGCAGTAGCCAAGTTTTTAAAATTCGCTATCCGATGCAGATTAACTCTGGAATAATTTTTGGTAGTGTTTCTTTTTATGTTTGCTATCCCCTTTTACGATGAACATAACATGTATGAAATTCGATTTTGTTTTTAACTATGTCTCTTTTGATTGTGCTTTTATGATTTTAACTTTAAATATCGAATAAAGCTATCTTGACTGACTGAGCACCAGTCACATTGCACAAGGTAACGTTCATTTTTTTTTTTTTTAAAGGCACAGGGAGATTAAGTGATTGGCCCAAAAATCACAGGATTTCGAGCCAATTCAGAGACTCGAACCGAGTTCTCTATTTCCACATTCGGCAGTTCTGCGGTAGCGCCAAATCCTCTCCCAGTTTAAGGATTATAAAGGAAAGGGGTGTTTTGGTGCGGTGCTGTAAAACCTAGTAATTCATTTGGACGAAGTCCTGGACAATTCACACAGTTTTAGAAAACAAAATGAGTATATTGAAATACAATACAAGGTACACAAGTTGATCACACAGCTTCAAAGGTGTAACATACTACAAAAAGGTACGAGCAATGATATCCCAATGTTTTTTTTTCATAAACTTTATTTAAAATTTTACATTAGAAATTAACATTGGTGTACAAGCAGTAGCCATCAGAGGAATCAAATATCTATACATCACAATGATTACAGTTCAAGACAACGGACCCTTCACAGCACCACCTCAGCCTGCAGTCAGGTATTAAAAGTATTTAATCCCCTTCGGAACTCCCATCACTTCCGTCTGGATGTAACTTTGGGAACCCAACTGGTGATCCTCGGCCAGCAGGTCGTAATAGAGCTCCCTCCAGAGCCCTAAATCATACTCTAGTTTCTCACCCCTGCGACACCTCTTCACGTGTACCTTCTCAGCTAATGTCCATTCGCGCACATCCCGAATCCAAGCCGATATCTCTGGCACCGTCACCGCCATCCAAACAATGGCAATTCTAAGCCTCGTCAGCACCAAAAGTAGTTGCAGGAGCCTCTACCCCATCTTGCATTGCTTTTTGGTTTTTCGGATCAACTGTAATTAACAGTGGTTAGGTGTTAATTACACTATTGCTCACGCTGCCTTTAATCCGCCTCACGACCTGTAACCAAAAGCTACTGATTTCAGGGCATTCCCATGCAAAGTGCAGGAAACTGCCCCCTGCTTGTGACACCTGGGACATATGTTGGGCCGACTAGGGGCCATGCGATGTATTCTCTCCAGAGACATGTATGTGAGGAGTGTGTATTAACCGGAAGCGGACATTACAGGAGAGAGTGCGAGTGTGTGTGTCTACCACCCTCCAGTCCTTATCCATCAGCTCCTCCAGATCCGCATTCCAGGCTGTGTATGCCGGGCGGGGGGTTGAGAGCACTGGCGTCCGCCCTCATTGCCCTATACAGTAGTGATATAGTATGCCTGGCTCCCCCACACGCAAGTAGAATATCTAATGTTTGTGTGAGCAGTGGAATCTATGGGTACGTAGGCCATATTTCTTTAAATATATTAACTAAAGCAGGGTATTGTAAATATTGTCCCTGCCCCAACCCAAAGACCCCATAGGCCTGTTCAAATGTTATAAAGCTCTCGCCCGGGTACAGATCGGCAAGAGTGTAGCACCCCCCCTCCTGCCACGCCAGAAAGGACATGTTGGACATCACCCTCCTTACCGGTGCAAGATCCCACACCGACAGTTCCCAATGGAACGGAACGTGCCTTAAGATTCGCTCCACAAATAATTGCCAAATGCGTGCGGTCTGCCCAATCACATACAGCGCTGCGTCGGTGATGCCTGCGCCCCCCATGAAGAGTGACGGCAGGTCGTTAACTGGAACTAAACTCTGAAGTAGGCGTGTTTCACAGTCGTCCCTCTCGGAGAACCATCTACTAGCATGCTATAATTGAGCGGCATAGTAGTAGAGCTCCAATCTAGGAGCCTCGAGTCCGCCCCGTCATACTTATGGTTCAGCGTGTCCAGCGCCACTGCTTCGCTGACCTGCCCAGTACAGGTCTATTAATATGGAATCCAAAGTCTGAAATATCAACCAAGGAATAGGACACAAAGCAAACTGTAGCATATAAAGGCAACGGGGAAGTACCACCATTTTGGCTATTGCTAGAGTGCCCATTAATGACAGCGGTAGAGTGTTCCAAAAGCTCCCTGACCCTTTAAGTGCCTCTATCGTTTTATAGACATTAAACTGTAATATCTGTGAGTCCTCGCCCGCTACTTGTATGCCCAAACACCTAAAGTGCCCTGTCTCCCATCACAAAACCAGTTGAGGAAGGGACTCCACACCTTAACCCGCCAATCGTTCCAGGGGGAATATCAAGGATTTTGACTTAAGACGTAGCCAGAGCACCCACCAAACTCCTCCAACACCAGTAGTAGTCTCGGAACCGCTTTCTGTGGTGTGGATACATAGAATAATGCGTCGTCCGCATACAGTTATATGACATGGGAGGTTCCACTAACATTTATTCCCCTGTTTGGCAGGTCCCTATGCACCCAAATCGCCAGGGGCTCTATTGCCAGAGCAAACAGCAATATTGAGAGGAAATCAAGCAACCCTGGCATGTCCCCCTCCCTAGTCTTCACTCTCCTGACCTGCTATGCCCCACCTGTACTCTGGCGCTGTATGCAGTGTATAGAATCTGTAACCAACGTCTAAACCGCGAGCAAAATCTGGCCACCCTGAGCACCTCCACTATGTACCCCATAGCCGAAGGCCTTTTCAAGGACTATGGAAACCAGGGCTAGGTCCTAGTCTCTTTGCTGTACTTCATGCAAAATATGTTAACCGCCTGATGTTCATGCCCGTGTTGCGGGTTGGTATGAACCCGAAATTGATCTTCGTGGACCAGATATGCCATATGAGGGGCCAGTCTAGCAGCTAGGACGTTGCATAGAATTTTAACATCCAAATTTATCATCTTAAGGGGGTGGTACGCTGAGGGGTCCTGTTTGTTCCCCCGGCTTAAGAATCATGACAATTTCTCCTTCGCGCATTGTTGGGGGCAATACCCCCATTTCAAAGGCTTCCGCATATACTTGTAGTAAGGGCTGAATAAGCGTATTGGAGAAGACCTGAAAAAAAGGCCATTGGGAACCCATCCGGCCTTGGTTCCCGGGCATGGCTCGAAGCACTTCCTGCACTTCAGCTGTGATATTTGCTTAGAGCTCCTCTAGACCTGCAGGTTTGAGCTGCAGGAGCACCAAGCCCTGTACGATGGGGACGATCCTCTAAGCTATTAGTCCGGGGTCTGCAGTGTACACCCGCTGCAAATGGTGTTGCAACACCTCTAGGATCCCAGCCCCGGTTTTAACAGGGCTCCCTCCCGCAGTTTTCAAAGTAGTAGTCAATGGGGGAATCTGCTCCCTTTGCAGTATCCATGCCAGTAGGTGACCTGACTTGCTGCCTTCGGCGTGAAGCCTCTGGCGGTACCGCGTTAAGGTATATTTATGAAGCCTATCACAGATGTCTACGATACGCTCGTGCTGCTCCCGTTCCCTCTTACCCAGGTCTGTGTCTGTTGGGGACCCCGCCTGTATAGCAGTCAATGTTTTCTCCTCCCTGTCGAGCTCCCCAAGTAATTGTCTTATCACCCCGCACACAAGTCCCATACTCGCCCTGCGAGTCACTGCCTTCAATGCCTTCCACTTGGTTGCCCTACCAGTGGGGCCCCCTCATCCCCCAGTTCGTCTCTAGGTAGTCAGTTACCGTCCTTGATAGCACAGCCCTCCCCACTTCGTCCTCTAGAAGATCGGGCGGGATTCTCCATCGCCTCGGATCCCGTATGGGAGACCCCCACCTCACAAGGCAGCGCACTGGGGAATGATCGGACAAGTAACGTGTGTTATCTCTGCCTCCGGGAAGTCCGGCATACCTGATAACAGAACCCTATCTAGCCTACTTTGTGTTCAATGTGTTAACGATTGACATGTGAATAGTGGAAGTGTGGAATGTGTTTCCTCCATATATCTTGGGCCCCCAGATCATGCATGACCTTCCTGAACATCTGAGACATTCTAGGTTTCGTACCCGTCCTAGGGGGGTAACTGTCAAGGGCTGAGTCCAGGACACAATTAAAGTCGCCCATCCATATGTATGGGATGTCTAATAGTTCCTGGGTGACCTGGAAGAATGCGGGGTCATCTATATTCGGCGCATATGTGTTTAGTATGACAATTTCCCTGCCATCTAGCGAGCCTCACAGAAGTACATATCTGCCATTCACATCTGATTCACTATATGAAGGAGTAAATGGTGTGCCAGGGGCCACCCAAATCATAGAACCCTTAGCATATGTAGAAAAGGAAGAATGACTACTCTGGCTGCTCCACTATCATCCAGGATACAGGCAATTGATATGTGGTGGCGTTTAAGAAATGTCAACACTATGTCTTTTGGTGCAAGTGCCCAGCCCCCGCACATTGCAGGCCAAGAATTTGTACTAAGCCCCCAAAATGGAATATGCTCGCTTCAGCCATCGAAGTTGCTCCCTGCCCACTCATAGTTAAGCCACTGGAATGCACACCTTCTAAACAAGCCAAAACGTGAAGACTAATAACAAAACCCAACCGTCCGCGGACATTTTGCAAACAACAAACTGGTAAAAAAATGTACCCCCCTACGACGTGCCAGGACACACGCCTCATCCTGTACAGCCCAACTGGGGCAAAACACTCAAGCCCCCCTAAGGCAACGAAATCTGAACCCACCCCTCCAAAGACCCTTCCTTTCACCTCTAAGGTATGAATGCCCTGTGGCGTGAATCTGCATGACACCAAGTAGATACAAATTATATGGTAAAACCCACCCCTGGCGTTTATGACAAGCACCAACCCCTGCAATGCAATAGGCACTTCTGCCTTTGAATGATTCGCCAATTGGGGATGAGTCCCCTCAGCCTGCCCGGCCCCGAGGCCCCCACTTGCCCCCCCCATCTTCCGCCCCACCCCCCTCCCCCCCTCAGCATCCACCTCCTGGTTGTGCAGTGTTTCCGGGACTACATCCACTAATGCATTTGGCCATTGCGTTGGTTTGCCAATGTCCAGATTAGCGGCGTCCCCCTCCGCCGCTGAAAGGGAGTCCGAGCTTATATGCAATGTTCCATCACTCCCTACCGTGATCCTTTGATCTGGGCCACAGTCCGCAACAAGTGACCCTTCGTCCTCCCCCTGGTTTGTGTTCCTGTTCCGTGGTTCTCGAGGAGGAAGTGCATTCCAGCGTATCTCCAACCATTCCCACACATACTCGGGGGTCCAGAAGAAGTGCGCCTTACTGTGCGCAAGGACCTTGAGATTTGCAGGGTATAACAGAATATATTGCATGTCTCTTAATTTCCTCTCAACACCTAAGAACGATTTCCTTTGTTCTTGCACCTGCTTAGTATAATCAGGATAGATGGAAATCTTGTTGTTTTTAAAGAAGAGGTCCTGTTGCTCTCCGGCAGCCCGTAGGAGCAGTTCCTGTCTCTGTAATTCAGGATTTTTGCGATGAATCCCCGGCGGAGGTACCAGTGCCCTGTGCGCTCTCTCAATGGCGCATATATTCGATTTGGCGCATTGACTGGGGGTGAGTGATTGCAATGTTCAACACTCCGTCCATCATTTCCTTTGGTTTTTGCTGCATATATTCGATAGGCCTGTCTGACACAGCTGGGTTTGGATCCACTGCTAAAGGAACGGCTCTGCAGACCTCCCTTCAGCCCTCGGGAAAGCCAAGTACACAGATGTTACTGCGTCTAGCTCGACCCTCCGAGTCTTCAGCACGGCGTACCAGGGCTTTCGTTGATGAAGTTCGATGCAACACTTGCTTTTTCAGGATGGCCATTTCTCCCTTGAGGCCAGATACGTCCTCCTCCACCACTGTGACCTTGTCTGCTACCCTGCAAAAGTCAGCCCGCAGTAGATTGACGCCAAAGGAGACTGTCTATCCGGGCCTTAAGTGCTTTTTGGGATCCTTGTATGGCTGCCGGGAGCTCTGCCTGCCTAGGCTCCGCTCCCCCCGCCCCCCCCATCCTCCTCGTCCATCCCAGTCGTCTGGCGTGTTATGCGCTGTGAGGGGTGACGGGGCATAGTGTATGTCTGCCAGGGCAGCTCCTGTTGTCAACTCACAGGGAGGCTCAAGGGCTCTCACAACCCAGCCAGCGTTTTATTTTAGTGCAGTATAGCACTTCCTCTTCTTCATCCTTTCTTGCACAGGTAGTGGTCAATAGTAATGGCCCCAATTAGCCTGAAATCCGATATTGTGCACAAGTGACACTCCGAAGTCTCTCCGGGCCACAGCACTCAGCCAAAACATTAACTCAGAGTACCTCGAGGGTGGATTCCCTTAGATGCATCCGGGGTGAAGACACCCCCGTTCCCAGCTCCAGCCTCATTCTACAATGGAGCTCCGCACCTTGGGCAGAACAAGGCCCCTGCTGTTCTTCTGGTGTGTCTGCGAGGGAAGAGGGTCACCCCCCCAGCACGGCACTCTTTAATGGCAGGACAACCCAGGGACATGAGGTGTGGCCCCCAAACCTCACCGCAAGCTCAGGGTCAGCAAGAGCACACAACCAACTCAGTTCACCTTCTGCAATGTTTCGCGCTGTGCCCCGTTCCTGCCGCTCCTTCCGTGACTCTTGATTCAAGACCTGCCGTGGGAGGCCCCACCACGGTCAACAGGAAGATCACTTGCCCCAGTCTTCTTGGACTAGGACGTACTCTGGCCGTACACAGGCCCCAGCTGTGCTCCTCTCTAGGGCCGCTGCATCATGGAGCCCTGCGTCGTCCCGGGTCTAGCATAGCCCTGCTCCTGACGCCTTCATTTCGCCGTGTTACAGGTGCACCACAGGTTGCTGGTTGCAATTCAGTGGTCTGGGCTGGGGATCAAGTTCAGACTTCAGGATTATTTCAGGATTTTCTCTGCAGGCCGGCCGGGAGCTAGAGCACTCAAGTCCTGTCGGCCATGATCCTAGGCCATGCCCCAATGGTATCAAATTTAACACAAATTAAGCACGTCACTACACGCCTCTGGGGTACAAGCTCAATTCCCTGGAGATACAATGCACACTGGGGGAGTCAATTCACAATTTATTCGACCCAATATTGCCACTGGAAACTGCAAGATGTGTTGCAATAAATGTCTATGATGTAGGGAAGACCACCAGTACTTAAGCAGGCCTTGTTACATGGTTACTTTTTCCACAGTGATATATTTTCCTGTCAGCAGGAGAAGACAGAACTCAAAATATAGAACCACGACATCAATGTGCTGCTGCTATTCTATAATGCAGTTTTGGGTATTATACTTAAAACAAGTACTAAAAAGTAGATGAATCTTTCACCTCTTAAAACATCTAGTTAATAGTCTGTAAAAGCAATGCCGACTGGTCACTCTTCAATGCATCATTCCTTTACTCTTAATCTGGAGTACCTCAATTTGCTTACAATGATCAAAACCGGTTCGACAGGTAAACACATTTTTGATTTATGATGCCCAGTACATATCAAAGCAACGGACATGCTCAGGGCTCAATTTTGCTCCTCAGAATGTTTGTCATACTGGTCACTCCACTCTGGCTCTTGCTAAAAATCACATCCATCATTCTACACGGGACTAAATTACTGATTTGTTTATTCCTTGAGAATCTGATAAGCACACACCTTCATATTCACTTACTATCCCATCACTTTTTTCCTCATTACTTGATACCCCATGTTCCAGCACACACTTTGTGTCTGTCGTTTTATCATTTGCCTCTACTGTATACTCAGAATGTATTATTGTGTATCAACACAAACCTATAAATGTTATGTCAGTACTACTTCCACTGTAACTGAGTTCTATCAGAATGCTTTGATTACATCAAACAGAGCTTTCTTAAAAGCACCACTTTAAACAATTTGGCTGTATTTGGCTTTTATAGGGAAAAAATACAATTACCTGCTTTTTGACAAATCGACAACTCATGATTTTCTCAACAACAGGCCCTTCGGTATCCATAGATTCCTAAAACATTAATATTCCCAGTGATAAATTATTATGAAATTATACTTTTTCTTCATATTGTACATATAAAACCAACATATTTATTACTTCACTTGACAACAGCAAAATGAGGCAAAAAGGTTTCTTTGTAAACTTAGGAAGATGATGTGCAAACTATGATCAGCGTGAAATACAGAAATAAAAAAAATACCTCTTTGCTCTAACATCTGTGGGTTATGCTGCCGTTTTGTGGCAGGAGTCACATATACAAATGCACATTGTCCTGGAACATAAGCCAAAATACTAAATTGTGGCTCAGAGGGTTCAAAGCCTGTTACTGATATTTGCAGGTTGCAGTTCAAATCTAAGAAAGCCCAAATCCCACAAAAGGAAGATCAACCAATCCACAAACCCAGCCAAAGGGGATTAAAGTGTTTTCTAACACAACCAGACTATTTGCCATTTTTCTTCCGTGGTCACAGTGTGCCATTAATTCGGTAGTAACACCTGATAATTAGAAGAGGCAAACATAAGGTATAAAGCATAACATTTAGCAATCATGTAGACCGCGCTTCTCCTCCGCCATAACAGAGGAACCAGCAGAGGGCTCTGGACCCTGCAGCGACACCATATCCTCGGGGCTGGCCCCTCGCGTCTTTACACCGCAAGACTCCCCGGAGTGGGAGCGCACTGCTGAAGATGGCGCCATCACAAGTGGCCTGACCCAGCTTGAGAGGCAGGCAGCAGCACTGAGCATCCTAGTGGGGTGCGATCGGGCATGCAAGGGTCCAATAGTTAGGAGATTGAGTGAATTTGCTACTCTGTGTGGGGGCAGCCTTAGGTGAACTGCTAGCAGCAACTCCATCGCCTTGCCTCCCAGACTCCACTGCTCTGCCATTCACCCATCTCCCTCCGTGGATTGGCAGGGATGGGGGGGTGGGAGTTGACCCAGGCAAACGCAGACAAGAATGACTTCAAACAGCAAAAGATTCAGTGGCAGGTCCTCCACTATGGCGGAGCAGCGTTGCCCCACTTTTCACAGTGTAAAAAAAGGAAAAATAAAATGATAGCAGCTTGACGTTATCAATTTATTTGTTCGTGCTGCGGCGTCTTGTAGGGGAGCGTAGGATCTGCTCTCAGAGAGTGTGTGTGTGGGGGGGGGGGGGGGGGGGGGGGGTTTGCCAACCGAGTGGCAGTGACTGATTGGCCAGCCAAAACAGTCATGCGTGCGTATTACAGCCTGGGTGGAGAACATGCCCAGGCTCCCATTCCCTGGCTGAGCACTAAACTATGAAGCTCAGACCAATCACAACACTGCATTGCAGCGTTATGATTGGCTATGGGGGACCTGGGAGCCCAGTTGCTTCCTGCTGCCACAGAAGGAGCCAGAAGAGGACAGAGGAGAGGCGGCAGCCAACAAGCAGGTAAGTGAATTCTTTTTTTAGCCTTTCCACCCCCTCTACTGCTTCCCGGGATCAGCCGCCACTGACAATATTGCCTTCTGGAAGCAGCCAGTCATTGGCCAAGAAAGTAACTGGAAGCGAAACGGACACGATGCGGCCTCCAAAACAAACATCTTGCTGGAGCTCAGGAAAAGTTTGGCGTACAGCCACCACTGATTCTGTTACCACTAGCATAGACAAGATGTTAGAATGTCTTGACCGCCAAAATGAGAGGATAGATGGAGCTGAAAGATGCTTCTCAGACCTGGAGGATGACCCAGGAGCCACAACGGCAAAAGTATTGAAAATGGAAAACATGCTTGCACTGATTGCTGCCAAAATGAAGGCCTGGATGCGTGTTCCAGGCAGAACAATATTTGCATCACGTGTGTTGCAGAGACCACAAACATCGGGCAATGAATATATTGTGGAATCCTAGCTTCTTGAGCTCTTTCGAAGGGCCTCCTTTTCTTAACGGTTCACGGTGGAGCATGGGCTCGTTTGTTGGGCCAGAGATGACCACCTGTGAATCACCACGCCTGTTGATCACAAGGTTGCTAAACTTCTGCAACAGACACTGTGCTGCATCCAGTACGAGAGCGGAGCCCCCTTCTCCATCAGGGTTCCACTACTTTCATCTACCTTCACTTTACAGTGGCGGTGCAGTTGGCCAGAAATAAGTTTGGTGCACACAAGCGCATCCTGCATTCCAAAGGGCTCAGGTATTCCATGCGCTAACCAGGTGGACCTACACGGCAAGACATGAATCTGTCAGCGGAGGAAGGGTCTGCTGCAAGCTCCTTAAGACCTAATCGTCCAAAGGACAGAAGTCTATTGTGGACGAGAGCAGCGACCATTACACACCACGGGCCATGAACGACGAAATTAGCATTAGTGGGAGGACACCTAGGTTGTCCTACGGTACATCTCTTAAACAACGCCAGTAGATTCTTCCTGACTAGTCTGTCCGACCATCTATGTGGGTAGCTCAACGGAGTGTTGGCTATGGACATGGGAGCCCATGTGTTGGGAGATCAGGTGGTAGCAATGTCCTGCTCACTGTCTCACACACACACATGCCTGCCTATTCATTCTGGTTGCTTTACGCTAAATACTTAGCATGGATGTTGTATCATACTTACAGCGGAGTGAGACTATGAGGCCTGTGTTATATTCTGCAGCTAAGCCGTACCTTGCACCTTAGGGTGTGCAGCACCGTGTTAAGTCTAATTTGGTTTGTTTTGGATCTGGGTGGGTTGTCAGACACCGAATGTTGGAGAAATCGGTGTGGGTGTAGGTGTGGGGGGGAGGGGGAGGGGTGGATTTAGGACCACATAAGACCATTTTGCTGGAGCACAGGTCGCCACAGTGTCACACACCAACATGTAAAACTGGTCACAAGGACAACACAAAAACATGACCTTGACGAAGTAGAAACAGCTGTCCTGGAATGTACAGGGTGTAAACAACCCCCAAAAGGTACGTTCAGTCTTGGCATACCTTGACAGACACAGACATTGCGTTCTTGCAAAAACCACACATCTCACCAGCGCTACCCACCACTTTTGCTAGTCTCTGGGGCACACCCAAGTACTAATCCTTATGCAGCCACTCACGAGGTAATGAATTTTAATACAAAAACATTAACTTTCCCTCAAACACGTAGATCGAGAGGGCTGCTACATTGTCCTCGAGGGGTTGCTGTGTAGTCGAAACATATGCACCCAAATACTGGCTCCCCAATTTCTTTTTTTTTTTGGGAGAAGTGTACTCAACACTCCACAATGCAGACCTGGGTCGAGCCTCTGGGGAGGAGACTTTAACCTTGCCTTGGATCCGACCCTAGATTGTAGCGTACCACTGGAAGCCCATAGGTCCGAATCCATCAATGTGCTCTGGGAAGTCATGGAAATGTGTGACCTCTACGACATTTGGAGAAGAAACAACCCATCTAAATGGGTCTTCTATTCACACACCCATAACACATCCTCTCAGATAAACTATTGGCTACTCACTGCGGATACCCCTGGGTACAAAATGTAGACTATATGCTCAAGAGTCCTATCCGACCATTCCCCAGTACTTTTCGAAGGTACTGTTCTGTGGCCAAAATGGGGCTTCATCATGTGCATATTTCCCACTGAGGCACTGCACAAAAAGGTCTTTCAGGATAACATATGCTCTACGACTGTTGAATACAGTGAGCTAAATGAGAGCGCAGGGCTGTGTCGCTCTGTGGGCTTACATTAGGGGTATTGTGCGATCAATCCGGTGGGCATATTTAACATCAAGGCTCAATTAGTCTCCACTGAACTGAAGCTGGGAGCACTTCTTGAATCTAAGGCATCCATGATCACTCAAGATAACTATCTGAAACAGATTAATGACATTCTGAAGAAATACAGAGACTGGCTGAAAGAGCGATACTGTACATGGGTAAAGTGCCCGTGCACGTCAGTACGGAGAGGGTAAAAGGCCAGGTCAGACACTGGCCTGTTTGCGGAGGTGTATGCGAAAGCAAACCAATACTATGCAGCTCACCAATACAGCAAGGCGAGCCATCATAGCAAGTGAGAAAATTATGGACACACTGGTTCAGTAAATATAACAAGACACTAAACAGCTCCCAACTAGGAGACAACCGCCATGCAAGTCTATACTATCTCGAGGATGTGGCCATGGTCTGGCTCAAGGGCAGCCATGGATGTTTACTCGCTGAGCCAATACAGGCCGATGCAATCATGATGGCAGTGGAGTGACTTGCAGGTGGCACGCCCACAGATCAGATGGCCTTCCATCCATGTTTTACAAAGCATACAAGCACCTTTTGATGCCCAGACTATTGAAGGTATATGAAGGAGGAAATAATCCAGCCTACGACGTGGGGCGCCTTAAGCAGGGTCCTACTCAAACCAAGGAAAGACCCTGGCAATTGTACTTTGTACCATACACTATTACTCCTTAACCTAGATAACAAAATCCTTGCTAAGGTTCTGGCTAACCAACTCTCGCTATTAATGGAACAGATTGTCGCCCCAGCACAAGCAGGGTTTGGTCAACCATCTTGAACTTGCTATGTTTACAGTCATAGGCATGCACCTGGTACCACCAGACATGGAAGTGGCCGTCGCCTTATTAGACGCAGAGAAGGCTTTCGATTCACTGGAATGGCCTTACCTTATGGCGACCATAAAGATTCTGCATCCCGGCTCGGTTCATGCGGGCGATAAACTGGTTGTAATCCGCCCTGTTGGCGCGAGTACGTGCCAACAACCTAACAGCAGATCCATTTTCCATCCACAGGGGTACAAGGCAGGGTTGCTCGTGATCCCACTATTGTTCAAACTGGACCTTGTCCCCAGGACGAAACTCCTCCGAAATATGCACATGCATAGGGGCCTTCAATTTACTATGAGATCCTATTACACTCCATGTACATGGGGACATTTTCTTACTCGTTCAAGACCCCATGGTCAATCTGCTGCTGCCAATTTGGGAAATCAAATTTGGTGGGCTCTCTGGTACAAATATCAACTGGGACAAGACAAAGTTGATCCCCCTGCCTGACTTTACCAGACATCTGTCAATGACGTTTCCTCTATGATGGGCTGATGACACTGTCAAATATTCAGGAGTGCGCCTGCACAGGAACCCCAGTATGCTAATCTGACTGAACTACGGCCCAGCAATAGACAAACTGGCAAATCAGGTGAAAGTGTGGTGTAAATTGCCACTAGATGCATATCGATCATCAAAATGATTGTGCTCCCCAAATTTCTATACTTTTTTTTTTTTACTACTATTACCATTCTGCTAAACAAGGCCTCTCTCTCTACACCAACACCACAACAGGGCGATCCGGGCAGACAAACTACAGAGAATATGTTTCAATACAATAATATTACCCTATGAAAGGGACGACTTTGCGGTGCCAAATTGTGATATCTATTGGTGCAGTGTCATCACATCCACTCTTGGTTCAACCCAGATAGGCGCACCCCCTTCCTGATCCCCTGACTGGGAAAAGATGGCACCGACCCCGCTGCACGCCTTGCTGTCAGTCTGCTTCCCACGCCCGACAGTATTAAGCCAGATGCCATGACCTGCTGGACATGGAAATGCATAGGGGAAAAAGCTTAATGCTAGCTTTTTACACTCCTCTGCCTTACGCGTACTCAACAAGCTGGCATTGCCACTGATGAGGGAAAGGGGGGCCATGGCCTGCCTCAAAACAGCATTTAATAGAAATGTGATGTCTCCTTCACAAAGGGCACATTCTAGAGCCCCGACAGACAAAAATGCAGACGACCCCCTACTAGATATATTTACTAACTACAGAGTCAAACCTACACTGAGCAATAAAGTACCCAAATACCTGGGCAAGCCGCGGATCTACCGCCCTTGACATAACTGATCTCATCCCCAGACAGGGCGAGATGGGTCTCAAGACTCTAATGACTGATACCTGCTGAGAGGCAGAGAGACACACAGAGGTACAGACAGGCCTGGAGATTAACCTGGGAGTAGCTATCACAGAGTTGCCAACAGATGAAAATTATATCTATGAACCAGAGACACATGCTGCTTTATTACAAGTGCTTGTGTAGGGCTAACCACACCCCAATTAAACAGCACAGAAAAGATCCACACAGCACAGACCGCTGCGTAAAATGCAACACTTACAACGCAGTGGTGGGGTTCTGCCCCCTGATGCAC
This sequence comes from Triturus cristatus, assembly GCF_964204655.1. Lineage (NCBI taxonomy): Eukaryota > Metazoa > Chordata > Amphibia > Caudata > Salamandridae > Triturus > Triturus cristatus. Next base: position 618,425,169 of record NC_140587.1, read on the forward strand.
TGGTTCTGTGGAGAAGTATTTTAACACATCTTTAATGACAGGCCACAGAGTAACTCCTAGTGCAGTGGTTGTATTGCTGGTTTATGGCTAGCTCGTCCCTGCGATGGCTAGGAGATTTACAGGAATAATCTTATGCCTAGCTAAGCGACATTTGGGGATTCATTGGCAAGGAGATACGACACCCACAATAGCCAATTGGTTGCACAACATGGAAACGCACATTGAAAGAGCAGAGGACTATTCAATGCTGCAACTTGTCTCCTCCAGACGAAAATACATTTGGAGTCAGCAGCATGTATTCCTCGAGCAGACGGATGCCCTTCAAGATGTGCATGGGTTTCCAGATGTACCACCCACAACTAGCCCACCTGCCTCCCCAACCATGGCATGGCACTTGAGTGCACGGGTGCGCCAGGTCCCCAACACGCTGTGCTAAAAATTAACTCATGGCTTTGTACCGCCAGGACACACACAACCGCTTCTACCTCAAGTTTTGTGTCCTACTGCTCCACTCTATCATGCTTCTTTTTGGTTGTAAAAACTCTATGAAAATGAATTTAAAAATATTTTTTGCCTTGGAAATCTATTTTACTACCTCTTTTTATGGCAAATATTGACATCATGGAATACGATTTTGTATGGAATAACTAACCTGTAATTAAATACAAGCGAAACAAAATGTTATTTAGAACATTGCATAATTTCAGACTTTACTGCATGTCTTGTCAGTTTTATGACTCCGTTCAAGTTAAACTTCATTTCTAAGGTTAACAGACCTGCTGTTCCGACTGAGAAGTGTTTGAAGGAGAGTATATTCCTGCAGCATCCACATCATCTGCTTCATCGTCAGAAATCTTGAACTCCAGGTCTTCTGTGTAACGCTTTCTTTTCACCTGCCTGCTGGAGCGTCTCTTCTGAAAATATAAATTATTGATATTTCTTTTAAGTACAAAATTAAGGAAAAGCTCAAGGCTAAAATCCTGGTGTATTTGGAATACATGTGTGATGCACACAGCTAGCCTAGTATAGTCATACATTGCCATCTAAGCAGGGAGTGCAGCAAAACACTCCTGAGCAATGACAAAAATGCTGCAGCAGGGTGTTTAGCTTGGATATTTCTCAATACAGTACTCAAAACAAATCCGGGGGGGGCATGCTACTGACCAGATAAGAGCATACAAGTTAATAAACTGCATTCTCAGTTTAGCATCCACAGCTTCAATTTCGAGCTTCTGCATATAAAGCACAAAACCAATTTATTTGTGATGCCTAACAGCAGCTATTCCTTGTTGGAGAAGATCTCAGCAATAAAAGGTCTTGGGGTTTTTTCTACTACTGACCGTTTCAAATGGTTTTGCATTAAGATTACACTAATTGGTCTTTCATAGAGAACAAAAACAAGCATTTGCAATTGCAATAGGTCTCGCATTTGCAAGAGTTTAAGCGATTGGCATTGTAAATGACAATGCCTTTTTATTTATATGTTTTGATAATTAACACATAAATAAAAGGCATTGTAATTTACAATGCCAGTGGCTCAAACTCTTGTAAATGCGAGACCTATTCAAAGAAGCAGCCACCATTGTCCGGGGCTGCTTAGAAAGTGGAAGCGCGCATGGAGCGCTGAATGTTGCAGGAAAGCATGTCGTACCTGCAGTAGGAGAAACCATTTTAAGAAAATAGTGCTTACAGACTAAAAAGGACTCACGGTGTAACAATTTAAGTAAAAGGGCAAGTCCTAATGGGAGGTTACGATTGAAGACAAGGCAGTACTTAAGAGGGACTAATAAGCATATCTACATATCAGAAGCCAGCATTTACGAAGGACAATGACAAGCTATTAACAAATATGGGTGGAGAGTGGGCAGGGCTTCTATTCTATACTCCAATACAGCATGGCTCGCAGAGCAGCACATGCGCTGCCCAGGCTTGACCTAAAAAAACCACTGAATATTTACTGCACAAAGATGTTTGGGCTCAATGCTTGTTTTTTAGGATTGAGCAAGGATACAGAAAGCAACCCAGGCTCCATGTATCAGAAGTACGTAATTTCTGACATACTAAGTATGGAACTTCGTTGTTCCTACTTGATATACACATTTTATCCTGGCCTACAAATGTCTTAGTTTTATCTCGGGTTCTTCAGTTTGAGGAATGCCACATACACTGCCCACGACACGGTCAGAATGTCTTCCATTGGCCAGTGTCAATGTCTTGGTCTACCTGTGCCACAATGTCCCTCCAAGGCCCTGTACCAGAGCATTCCAACACCGTGCAAGAACTGTACCAGAGCATACCAGGAATGTAATATTACAACAACAAAAAAAACCACCACGTTCCTAGATGGGCATACGTGAATATTGTTTGATTAAATTTACTGTGCCTCTATACATCATTATTGTGCAATAAAAAAAAGCCTTCGCTTCTTCTCTTTATGCCCCCAGCACCTATTCCAATCTTACTGGTGGAATTTGTCAGCTGTCATTGGATGCATAATGGATTATGGAATCTGAAGAGGGAATGGAGCATACTGTTAGATACACCAGCCGACTTGTTCAAGCAATCATGGCAACAAGTGATCAAATGGATATATTGGTGCAACAGTAGCATAATAATTAAAAGTGTCTAACACTATATTTTACTCAACAGTCTGCCCTGAATCTAAGCAAGATAGTAGCACAAAGGGCATTTTCAGAAGGTGTTCTTGAAAACCTGCAGAAGCAAAAAGTACATGTGTAATATAGACAGCTAAACCAATTTCTAATACTAAAATGGGCCACAAACTGCGACCAAATGGATGAGTCCCATGTTCAGGAAAACGCAGTAGCCTAGCTACAGCCCAAGATACAAAATGATGACGTTGGAAAAAATAAGATTAATCACCAGAAAACAAAGAAATAGCGTAGTAACAGCACAGTTAATTGTGTGCCTTTCCAGAGCTCTAAATAAACAATACATTCAGATAGGGTTAAGCTGAGTATCATCAATGTGGTTGCATTTTTGCAAACCTAATTATGGTGAATTGAGAAGTAAAACCAAGTTTTGTTAAAATTGTGCATCATGTATGAAAAAAAGCATTTCCCATTATTAACCAGGTATCAAAATATATAGATACTTCTGTAGGGTATGCCATCAGCCCACATTTATATTTGCTGGATTAAGTAAGCTACACTGATGAAACCCAGCTATTATAATGACAAGGGGTGATAATGGTAGATGATCCAAATTAGGGTGTAGATCAGAAATGTACTCTTCCTATAGAGGAACGTTTGTGGGGGCATCGTCGAAAGACGATGCCAACAGTGTAGTCATGCTGAGGGAGAGTTCCTCAAGGCCTTGATGGAATCTGGAAATATCCTGGTTGAATACATTAAAATAAACCAAAAACGTGCAGCGCATACTATAGACACCTAAATGCCAAATATGTGAAGGAGCTGACCTGTGATACATACGAAAGCAAAAGGAGAGTCCTTCTCCAGTGAGCTGATATGGAGATGCAACTGAAAAGCAGCCCATACGAAGTGTGTACAGATAAGACATGGGAAGCAGATGCTAAAAGATTCTGCCCATTATATGTAAGCCTGAATGTGCCATAAAATTAAAAGTCTGGGGCCACCAGGAGCATAGGAAGGAGGTGATAACGTTTGCGCCACCTAAAGTGTAACAGTGCTAGCTCATGGTGCACTGGAATGTAGCAGAAAATGGAAGTTGCAAACTCGAGTGTGGACGACCAGAGGTTTGGGTGGGCAAAAGACGAGGGATGAAAAACAACTCAGAAAGACACTGCCAGTGGAAGCACGAAGAGAGAGGGTCTACGAAGGAGGAGGTATCGGCACGGTGGCTCTTCAGGGGCAGTCCCGAAACAGTGCTAAACCAATAGAAGAACAGGAGGGTGCAATTAAGATAGGACAAAAGCCTCCTTTCTCAGACAGAAAGAAGAAGCCTACAATTAAGGCAGTGAAGTAAGAAATGTGAACCAGCCTGCTGGCTATTGTGGAAAGAGACTCCTGGGAAGAACTGATGCCCTCAGGAAAGAAAGCAAGAAATAGGCACAGCCCAGATATGGAAATGGAAAAACATGGAAGGCAAAGTGAGCATGGCGGCAGACAAGCAAACTCTGCACTAAATTCTGTGGTGAGCGAGGCTTGATGGTGTATGGTCTGGAAGAATTGGATTTTCATGGCTACAAACATAGAAACAGTGGGCTGCTGGTGCCTATGACAGGGAAACCACAGGGCAGATTAACACATCATGGGGTGGTCAAATGCAAGCCTGGGCAGTGAGACAGCCAGATTGCATTGGGGGGTTAACTAAGTGCGCTACCTACAAGGCAACTAAAAGCCAAAGGAGAGGATGGTATGAAGACAACCAGTAAGAAATTATTACAAAATAGAACTTGAAAGACTGCAATAGTAACCAATGAACACGTATGGAAGAAACTAAAAAGCACAAATTACCAAAAACATGAATGAAAGGTACCCGTTTCAAAACTGCTAATTGAATAAAGAAGATCCAGACACACACCACCTTAAAAGGCAGCAAGGGAGAAGTGTTGTAAACAAAAACAAATTGGAAAAGAACGGAATAGAAACTCGAACCAAAACTGACCTATATACCCCAATCTCAAGTGCCAACAAACACACACAACAGAGAAAAGCCATGGGACAAAGGAGATTCAGTGATGGCATCACAGTTAGCGGTAAAGATATACTACTGCCACAGATGTAAATTTTCAGAGCAGATCTGCGAAAAATAGTTGATCATACCAAAGAAACATAGGAAGCGATGGGACACTTGAGAGTGTAGGAGAAATGCTGAACAAAAGGTGGCTTTCAGAAGGAGTATACCAAAATGGAAAAGAAGGTATAAATTGTCAATGACAGTTCAAAGAGAAACAATTCGAGATTCTACAGAATCCAGAAAAGGACAGATGGTCCATATACAAAGCTGTTCCTTGAAAACTTAACATTACAGATCCAAAGGACTTCCTGGCATTCATTTCTACTGAATGAGCACACTAGGCATCGAAACAGCAGCCCCCACCAGGCGCATGGCCAAATGCCATGATAGCAAAGTTCCTAAACTATCACAAGGACAGCATTTTGCAATGTCAAAAACCGATGTGCCCTAATACAAGAATCAAACAATCGCAATCTTCCCTGACTACACTCAAGTCTGAAATCCTCAGAAATCGTTTTAGCCAGTAAAACAGCGGCTGAAACCAATGAAGGTACAATACATGGTAATGTACCTGGCCAAATGAAAAGAGCTCCCCTTCTTACTTCAGCACAGATACAGGAATAGCCAGACATGGGAAACATCACTAAAACATCTCATTCAAAAGAGACTGAGAGAACAGACAACAGTGGCAGTAACTAAACAAGGTGTGAATGATGAACCAAGGGCGACAATGAGATCTGGAAAAGAAATCACAACGAGCTGTAGAGAGAGTAGGCAGAGTAACTGCAGAAGAGCAACAGACTGCAAAAGATGAGCAACTTTCAAGGCACTGCAGAGGAATAAGAAAACAGTAAGGAAAAGACTGAAAACAGCAGCAGATGACGACAATGCCCTATCAACCAGAAACAGGCCAGAGACGACAACTGAGACAGATAAGAGATAAAAGAAGTTAAATAAACTGCTTTGATAAATTATACCACACTAAGGACTCATAGATTAAGCACATGGAAGGGAAGAAAAAGACAAGCACTACCTTACAAGGATATCTGCTATAAAAAGTACTGGTAGGCTAGTGGTTCCCAATCTGCGCATCACAGCTCCCTGGTGTGCCGTCAAAACTAGCCAGGGGAGCTGTGCACCAAGCACTTTAATGCATTTAATGTTAAAAGGTTTGCTGGCTTCAGTTAAACTTAGACTTACAGGCATGATGTCGATTTCTAATTGGCATGCGTAAAGCTGGAAACGTAGTGCCTAATTGATGGCATGTCAAGGGATATGACCTCCATATTTCACTGGATCCCCACGTTCCAACATTCCCAAAGTAAGCAGAAGACGCCCGATTAATTTAGTTGGCTCGTTGACAGTTTCGTTTTTAATACCATCCTGCTAATTTGCATTTTATATTTTCTTTTTTTGTATTTTAGAGCAAAGTACACTATTTTAAGGAGCTGTCAATATGATTATATATACAACGTATTAATGTTAGGATCGATATTTGACACATTTGCACTTCCCTTTTTAGTCTGCACTATACGCACTTTGTCCTTAATCGCAACATCTGTATTGTATTTGGTTTCTAATGATTCTTAAAGCAGTTTTACTCCAGCTGTTTCTCTGCTCTGATTATTATTTTATATTCCTGATTATATATGTTGCACTTATTGATTAATGGTGTATAGCCAAGAAATGATACTCTATTATATGAATGAATTGAAAATTGATGGGTCTAAAAAATAAATAAATAAGCATTGGCATAGCCAATAGGTCTCGCCTTTGGGACCTTATAAGTGTTTAGTCATGCAACAGTTGATGTTGTTGCACCAAGGATATTGTGCTGCATAACAAAATACTTCTAAGGTCCCAAAGGCGAGACCTGTTGGCTATGTCAATGTTTGTCTTTTCATGATCTCTGAGGGAGCGGCAGCTTCCCACATGGCACCTACAAATCGGACATCCAGAACTGGAATGTAGCACCTTGGAGAAAGGCAAGTCCCTGGCTCCCCTAAATCAATAAGTACGATGGTTGTCTGATGAGGACGCCTTCAACGGACAAACAGATGCCTTTTAACCGATGTGTTACTAACAAACCTTGGAAAATATAAGATTTCTCGCTCTGAACATAGGGAAAACTGCGAAGAGCGAGTAGTTGCTTCACTGGCCTTTACCCATAACTAAGGAGGCGGCAACTGGATGAGTGTCAGTGATGTGTAGGCATTGCTTCTCTTACAAAACAGAGCAGCTCCCATAGTCCAACGCTAGCCTCTCTACTCACATTTTGAATCATTCTGGCGAGGCAAGCAGCCATGAAGAAGTTTTGAAAACTGCTCTCCAGAGACAGATCAATAAAAATCTATCACTATGAAGCAGCATTGAATTCCTTGCACCTCGGTGCTTAAGCAGAGGGCATTCAGCATGTGATGTCACGAGGGAGCACATGTTTGCAGCGGATGGAATGCAAAGTTTAGAGATGTCTGGCTCATAATTCTCAAAGCAGAGGGAGTACGTGGGTGATAAGCCAGACGAGAGATAAAATCAAGAAAAGAACGGAATGTATGATGCAGTCACAGAGGATCGCGCGCATTCACACGTGCAAGAGGGAGAAAGACAAGGACTCTGAGAATGCAATGGATACACAGTGAATGGAAAATATGTATAATAAGGATGAAACGTAAGACCTTATAGAAACCATACGTGACTGCTGCAATTTCCACATTTCGGGTTAACGCAACAATTGAAAACGAAGAGGGATACACGCACATAGCTGCAAGCTGGAACAAGCCAATCCTACAGAGCGGAACCAAACCAAGGCAGCGAATGGGGAAAGGTAAAAAAACCACGATGCACTCAATTTTCCGTTTAAGAAGCCTCTGTCATTAAAGGGGCCATATTACGTTCAGCACTTTCCATCTGCCATTTATTACAATGTATTCGTATTCCAAACCCACATGCACTAGAAACACCAAAAGTGTTTTCGTGCTTGGAAATTACTAAAAAAATGCGTCTGTCACTCGGCATAGCCCCTGACACTCGGTAAACAAAACAAGTGGTGGTGGTGGGGGGTGGGTGGGGGGGGGGTGGGGGTGTACGGCAGGGACATGCAGCGTTTACCTTGCGGGAGCGAGCACGATAATTGCTAACACATGGTGGCGCTCGCTCAAGGGAATCGCCAAACGTGCACGCGTTGCCATTGAAAGCAATGCAACACGTGCACGTTTTTGGGACACAAACTGAGTCGATTGCTAAAGGTCTTTTTCCTATGCAGCGCATGCGCACTGTGTAGGCGAGACCTAAAAAATACACGGATGCATTACAATTCTTAAAGACATTTTGAGTTTTGGTAAAATGTACATATTCCCGCAGGGTGCATTTTAAATCCCAATTTAAATCGTGATCTTTAAGATTGTGTTCTGAAAATGAGGTACCTTTGAGTTATATAGTTGATGATTGCGTTTTGCCAATTAAAAGTTATATAATGCTATGTTTATTTTTGAAGTAGAATCCTTACAAGGGGGTCAAATCTTACAAACTTTAGTCAAAATGTAGGTAGCATACTTTTAAAATCAGAGGACACATTGATTTGGTGTGATCATTTAATATGACAATGACAACATTATAATCTTGCCCCAAATATAAATGACTGAAAATGTACATAAAATGAGAAAAGCTACCTTTGGTATGAAGTGCGTAAGAAACATATTGTAAACACTAATGGAGTTTATCATATGTTTCACTCAAGATTAAGGTAAAGCATCACTTCTTAATAAAGACATTTTGATTTGGGCATGTCCTCTTTTTCAGCACTTCCAAGTCAAAGCTCAAGAACACAATCATTTAATTCCGTGTTACTTAAAAGATATCTGTAAGTCAGATACACATATATCTTAATGTTTAAGGACAAAAAAGATATAATATGAAATTAACATATTTAGTGATGCATTTGGGATTGCCTTATATGTGACCCATCTTTACACATCTGCATTCTTTTGGGATTTGAGTGATGGAAGGTACTGTATAATTTGTTGTAATTTACTGGCAGACAGTTTTACACCAGCTATAAGCCATTAGCGTTCCACTTTGACTAGTTTTCTTATTGATCTCCTTTAGCCACATTACTCATGATTGAGATCTTAGAGTAGTTTGGGGAAAGGAGGTAAGTTAGCTCAAACATTCATGGGAGTTCCTCCGTTAAGACTGCTGGAGGGATAGAGTCATTTGCAACGAAGAACATTGTTATAACGTAGTGCATAATTCTGCTTTAATCTTTTCTATGATCTAGAACTGCAGTACAAGCAGTAGACTTTGTTCCCTCGGTCACAAACTTACAACTGATTCTGGTTCAAGTAGGGCCTGGTATGTGCTGCGTAGGTATGCCCATGAATACTTAAAAATGCCACTCTTGTATTGATGCTTCCTCACAATATCTGGCTTTCGCAGAAATTCTGAAGCCTCTCAAACAGCTGTTCAGGTGTTGAATACAGATATTGAGCTGGAAAGATTTCTGGATACACCAGAGCCTTGGGACACAGAGGGTAGCAACCACAATGTGTGGCCTCCAGCATTGCCACACCAAAAAAACTCATGCTTAGCTGTTGAGACAGCAACATCTGCCATACAAAGGGCTTGAAAATAGTCCTCATTGCTAGGAAGGTAGCCCCTATGCAACACAGAATTCCCCAACGCCCCCTTGGCCTTCAGAAATAAATCTGGCACATCTGTATAGGTTTCTCCAAGGACAGACACATTGAATCGCAGAGAGAGGTCTTTAAGCTTCAGAAGAATTTGGAGAAAAGTTTCTGGGTCTTTGTCATGCTCCCAACGGTGAGGCCAGACAAGGTGTAGTGGTGTTTGCTCTTGGTCAGTTTCACTGATATTACCATGGCGAGTTACAAAGTGTTCGTCATATTGTTGGTCTAATTTTGCATTCTGTGGTACATTGAACCACTCTAGTTTGTCAACTGTTGCCACTGAGTTTTGTGGTCTTTCCAGTTGTGTGAGAAAAGTTACACCTTCTCGATCTTGAGCACTTTTCTCCATCAAATTCCCAGCAATTATGTTCTGCTGTGGAGTAGTCAAGCTCTGAGCTAGGAAAGTTTCCCCTTTGACGGCAGCCCAGCTCTGCAAATGGATACGCTTGCAATGTGGCAAGAGGAACTTACTAACATTGGGGAACCTAACTGGGAAGTGGAGGACTAGGCACTTTGGGCTGATCAGTCCTTCCAGGTCATTGGGCCTGTGATCAGGCATAAGCCTAAAAAAGCCACAGATACTGGTCAGAAATGACTCCATGTTGTAAAGCGAATTAAATACCACCACGTCGGCCACCAGACAGGAAAGAACTTGGTTGTAGCCATACTGGAAGTCCCTCTCCTGGCTCTTGCGCACAGGGTACACAAGCTGGTTCCCGTGGAAGTAGAGGACCTTCTTGAGCTTGCCGAGGTCAGGTCGTAAGGTGACCAGTTCAGCAAGGTTAAGCACCGAGCTGGCAAACAGGATGCTATACTGGTCGCTGACTGGCACGGTCTGCATGAAATTCAGTACAGAGGTGCGTGCCCTCCAGTGCCACTTCTTGGCAGGCAGGCTGCAAAGAGCAGTGTTTTCAAATTCTTTCAAGAGGAGATCCGCCAGTTGCTTGTGAGAACCTCCATAGAACGCCTCGATGATGAGCACTCCCATTTCAGAGCTCGGTTCTTCATATAGGCGGTTTTGGATCGTAGTTACTGCAGCAGCGCCGTCTCTTAGATGCTTACTGTCACATAAAAGGTAGATGGCTGAGGTAACTATTTGCACATGTACACACGAAAGCCATCTTGAAACAGGATACTGTTGAACACAAAAGAGATACTGTTATACAAACAAAAAATACACAAAACAGATAAGAGTGTATCGGTACCATCTTCGTACGGAATATTTTAATGGCTAACATGGAAGCGGAATGCACATTCACAATCGAGGACTCTACAGTGTTTGGGGTTTTGGTTGGTCACTATATCAAACGTGTAAGATACTAGAACCTCATTTAACGTCTCAGTGTGCGATTTTCTACAATTCAAATCCTAAATTGTGTTGCTATATGAATATCATGACATATCGTTATAGATATGAAATTGTAGCAGAAAAAAATATTCATTAAAAAAAATCAGTTAGTAAGTCGTACATCCAGGTAGGTAAAAAAAAGTAACATTTAACTATATACCATTCGAAAAGAATGAAACGTTCTAAATAAGAAGATGGCCACCTTGTTACCCAAGAAACAGCGGGCGAATTCACAACACAACCGAACGATTGCTTCGCTCCCCAGCAGTGACTGACGTCAACACGTCTTTAGGACGCATTGAACTGCGCTTGAATCCCTGGGATTTGTAGTTTTCAAATACTCAATTAGTACGCATGTGCATTGTATAGGTACTAGCCTCAGAAGTCAGAACTTAAGTTTCGGATAACTACGAAGTTACTACTGTTCCTGAGAGGTCCCCGGAGAGCGGGGCTCAGACTAGAAGTAGCGCAAAGTGGGTGTTTTGAAGTAGGTCAGTGCCGGGATGCGCAGGGAAACCTTTGGTGGGTGAACTGCCCCTAAACAGACAAGGAAACACCTGTAACAGGTAATCTGTAGCGACTAGGCAGTACCACTGATGGGTAACTGAGACCAATAAGAGCCCAGAAACATATCAAGCAGGGTATGCAAGCTATTATGGACCAGAAAATAAATACGTGTGGCAGGTAAACTGGATAGGCCTGGACCGACAAACACTTCTACCAGGTAATCTAGATCAACAAGCATTGGCCGCGAGCGGCCGCGAGACGCGGTCTGTGGTGGGGGAGGGGAAGAAGCGTGAGTTGTGTGCAGGCGCGCAAAAGGGAGGAATAAAGCCCGGGAGTTGTGTGCGCGCGCGCTTAAAGATTTTTTTTTTTAAAGAACGCGAGTGGCAAAGCTGACTGCGCGCATGCGTATCCGCAAGCACTAGGCCAGCAAAAGCATGTGGCAGCACTTTTAAAAGCCACTTACTAAATGTCTCGCAGAGCAACACATGCACTGGCTCAGGCGAGACCTAAAAAGTACACACAAAAAAAAAGAATTTAGTTTTTTTCCAAATGCATTTTACACCAATGCAAGTTATCAGGAAAGTAAAGTTGTCCTGTCTCTCAAACACCAAGTGTTATTAGGTATTGACATGTGTACTTGAACCATAGGTACTTCCAGAACACATTTCTTCCAGTACACACATTTCCAGACAGGCCTGCTCTCTCCAGGAGCACATGGAGGTAAACACTATATATGGCATAATACCAACATTTGGAAGCAAGAAAGAGCTGTTGGTACGTATGACATGGGTAGAAATGGAAGTGCATATATTCTTCAAGTGCAGAAACGCATTGGTGGCTACATGCCTTGGGTGCGATCTAGTACTGTAAGTGGGATAAAGTTTGAGAGGGTTCTCTAAAAAAAGGCATGGGCAAAGAAGTGTAACCAGGAATATTTTATTAAAGCGCCACCGTAGTAATGTGAAACACCCTGCAGATATGATTATATCCCAATTATTTTCAGGGAGAAAAATAGAAGTACTCCAGAGGCCGGGCTTACTCCCCCCTGGCCCCCCACCCACAACTGTCCAAAAAAAGTAACCGTGGGGGAGCTGCGGCCAGCGGCCAATAGGTCAAGGGAGCTGCGGGGCGAAAAGGTTTGGGAACCAATGTGGTAGGAGGAAAAGAATGGGGTAAACTAAAGGTACTGGGAGGACTGGAGGACAATATGGCACCAAATCTGCATTCTGCTGATCGAACGTGCAGGCTGGATCTTGCCAGTCTTGTGCAAATCACCAGACCCAGGATTGTGGACACAGCATCAGGTTAATGTTTAAGACACCTGTCCATAGGAGGCAGGATGTTAAGAAGGAAGCTTATACTAGGTATAGCCAAAAAAAAGAGTAAGACTGAGAAGCATGATAAAAACACACAATCTAATGAGGCCAGACTTGTACCACTATGTGTTGTGGGGTGGGGGGGATGGCAAAGGGATCACAGACTAGAATTAAAATAGGCAGTTAAACCACTATCAAAATCACAAAATCAGGAATGTCAGTGAACACAACAATTATTCAAATTAAAGAGCGCACTCATCTGAAAACAATAGGAAAGATTGTTTCTTGCAGGAAACATGCTTGACCACCAAAGAAATGGGAAAACTGTGCAAACTATGAAGGGGGAAAATTTACAAAGCTGCATATTCAGCATATGCCTGTGGGATAATGATATGCTGGTGCTGGGGAATACTCTTCAAGGCATACAGCACAGTGTCAGACAAAGACATATATGCATGAGGTGGAAATATGAATGGTAAGTATGGACTAAACAGACAGAAAACAATTCTCTGAAGGGATCCTTGATAAAGGGATACCATTTTAATGTCTCCTTGCTATGGGCAAGTAACAAATAACAGATTGTATCAGGGCAAATGGACATCCAGCCTAGGAAAGTTTTAATCCCAAAAGCACTTAATGCTGATGAACAGGGTGGGACTGGTAGAGGAGTAGAGAATGCAACATCCACAAGATACAGAATATCACACATGGTCCATTCTGATCACACTCCACTGCTTGCGGTGCTTGTAAAGCCCAAAGCATAAGTGAGGGTACCCTCTTGTCAAATAGTACACAAATAATAAGTGGGGAGGAAGCACACTACCTCTCATCCCAGGACAGTTCACACCATTGCGTAAATGTAGTAAGCTTACTTCAAAGTTGCTGTTGTTGTTCACCAGAGTAGGTGCAGGTAGTGCTGGTATCTCTAGACATGTGTTTCTGGGTTTAGCCCTTCATCAGTAAAGAGCAGAGAAAAGTCATCTGGGGTTCCTGAAATACTGCCCAAGTCTTGACAGGCCACCATACCACTCAACAGGGGCACACATGAATCCCAGGTGAGCTAGTTACCATGATGGCACAGGGGGCCTTTTAAACACAAATGGTATATCACAACGTTTTAAAAGCAATTGGCGAACAGCATCAATTTGTGCCACAGAATCAGAAGCATTCTAAGAGAGAAAATGAAAACAGAGCAAGCCTGGGGAGACCTTAATAGATTTACTAACACAAACATGAGCTAAAAAGAAAAAGCATTTGCAATGCAAAAGGTCTCACATTTACGACAGTTTAAGCTATTGGCATTGTAAATGACAATGCCATTTATTTATGTGTTGGTTTTTAAAACATTCATAAAAGGCATTGTCATTTACAATGCTAATAGCTTAAACTCTCGGAAATGCGAGACCTATTGCATTGCAAATGCTTGTTTTTCTTGAGTCAGAGGGAGAGCCCAGGCTTCATAAATTGGATGTGAGAAGGGTTCTTCTACATCTTGATAAGGTATCCTTCATTGCAGCAAACCCTTCGTTAACTTTAGGGCCAGCTACGAGGGATGAGAAGCTATTAACTGACTCAATTAGTAGAAGGATTAGAATTCTACTATCACTAGCATACAAGGGCAACGAGTTACGAGGAGGCTTTTGGGGAGCATGGTAGATCCACAAGGGGGATGTCTCCGTATATGAAAGAAGTCCAGGGGGCATCATTTGCAGAAGGAATATGCTACTTACCAGTATGCATCTGTTCCTGGCATGTAGAGCTGCAGATCTACACACTTGTGCATAGATCGCCATCTGGTGATGGGCCCGGATGTTTGCAGTTTGTTTTTCCTCTTGGAAAGTCTTTGGAAGTCACAAGGTTGGCGACTCCTCCTTTGGATCGTATTGCGCATGGGCTTCGGCTCCATCCTCAGATTATTTTTTGCCAGCAGGGAAAGATGGAGCGTAGTAATAACAGTGAAGATGCCCATGTGTGTGTTATCTAAATAAGATAAACTGGAACAGATACAGGTAGCCGGGGAGGCGGGTGGGCGTGTGTAGATCTGCAGCTCTACATGCCAAGAACAGATGCATACTGGTAAGTAGCATATTCTGTTCGAGGCATATGAGCTGCAGATTACACACTTGTGCATAGATTATATAGCAGTACCCACCGTTAGCGGCGACCACCCGTCTCTGTTGCAGTGGTTTAAAATAATATTTTGAGTACAGCCTGGCCCGCACTAGCTTGTTGCTTAGTTTGCACATCTACACAATAGTGTTTGGTGAAAGTGTGCGGTGTTGACCATGAAGCTGCTTTGCAGATATCATCTAATGGGATGTTTCCTAGAAAAGCCATTGAAGCCCCTATTTTACGTGTAGAATGGGCTTTAGGGGGAACGGATAGCGTTAGTTTTGCTTTATGGTAGCAAATCTGAATGCATTTGACAATCCACCTAGCTATCCCCGACTTGGAGATGGGCTTGCCCTTGTGTGGTGGAGAGAAAGAGACAAACAGTTGTTTGGTCTTACGGAAGGTTGTGTTCTCTCGATGTAGTAGAGTAAGGCTCGTTTGACATCTAGTGTGTGTAGAGCTCTTTCTGCAACAGTTTGTGGTTGCGAGAAGAATACTGGTAGTTCTACAGATTGGTTTAGGTGAAAAGGAGAAATGACTTTAGGGAGGAATTTTGGGTTGGTACGGAGAACACCTTTGTTATGGTGCATTTGCAGAAACGGTTCTTGAATGGTAAATGCTTGTATCTCACTGGCCCTTCTGAGGGAAGTGATGGCTACGAGAAAAGCGGTTTTCCAGGTTAAAAATTGGAGTTCACATTTGTGCAAGGTTCGAAGGGACATCCCATTAGTCTGGTGAGAACGATATTTAGGTTCCACACAGGTGAGGGGGGCACTTTGGGGGGAATTATTCTTTTAAGGCCTTCCATGAAGGCTTTAATGACAGGTACTCTAAAGAGTGATAGATGTTGCCTGTTTTGTAGATAAGCTGCTATAGCTGCGAGGTGTAGTCGAATGGACGTATAGGCTAGATTACACCTTTGTAGGTGGAGTAAATAGATTATGATGTGTTGGATGGAGACGTCTAGGGGATTGATGGTGTTGTTGTGACAATAGACAACAAAACGTTTCCACTTGGCGGCGTAGCACGCTCTAGTGGTGGGTCATCTAGCTTCCTTGATGACGTTCATACAGTCAGGGGGAAGATTTAGATAACCGAATTCTAGGACTTCAGGAGCCAGATCGCAAGGTTGAGCTGAGCTGGGTCCGGGTGTCTGATCTCTCCATGGTTCTGGGTTAGGAGGTGTGGAGAGAGGAGTCATTTTTGGTGCGGTACTACAGATAGTTCCAGCAGTGTGGTGTACCACGGTTATCTGGCCCAAGTTGGAGCTACTAGGATTAGTGTGAGGGAGTGTTGCTGTAGTTTGCGCACCACGAGTGGAATGAGCGGCAGAGGCGGAAAAGCGTATGCAAATCTGCCCGACCAGTTCATCCATATCGCATTTCCTTTGGACAATGGGTGTGGATATCTGGCGGCGAAGCTTGGGCATTTGGTGTTTTCGTGGGTGGCGAAGAGGTCTATCTGTGGATGCCCCCACATCTGAAAGTACGGGTGTAGAACTTGTGGGTGGAGTTCCCACTCGTGGATTTGTTGCGTTTGTCTGCTGAGCAGATCTGCCATAGTGTTTTGGACTCCTGGGACATGCTGAGCTAGGAGAAAGATTTTCTGGGGTATGGCCCATCTCCATATGCTCTGTGCTAGCTGAGAGAGCTGTGGAGAGTGTGTGCCGCCTTGTTTTTGAATATAGTACATGGCTGTCGTGTTGTCTGTGCGGATTAGGACTGCCTTGCCTGAAATCTGTGTTTGAAAAGATTTTAGGGCTAAGAAGATTGCTAGTAACTCCAGATGGTTGATGTGGAGTAACTTTTGTTGAGGTGTCCATGTGCCCTGCACGGTGAGATGTAATAGATGAGCTCCCCAGCCGCAGAGCGATGAGTCTGTGGTTAGTACTATCTGGGGAACCGGGTCCAGGAACGGTCGACCTGTGGAAAGGTTTGTGGTGGTCCACCACTGCAGAGAGCGATGGGTGCGACAGTCTACCAACACCAGATCTGTTAATAGACCCTGGGCCTGGTTCCATTGGCGCGCTAAGCACTCTTGGAGAGGACGCATCTGGAGTCTTGCGTGAGGTACTATGAAGATGCAAGAGGCCATCATACCTATTAGTTGCATAAACACCTGAGCTGGAAGGGAGTGTTGTGCTATGAATTTTGCGCATAGGGCCTGAATGCTTGCAATCCCGAGCGCTTTTGAGGTGTCTATAGTGGCACCTAGATATTGTTTTATGTGGGATGGTTGTAGATGGGACTTTTCGTGGTTTACCGTGAAGCCTATCTGGTGAAGTAGCTGGATCGTGGTGTGTGTGTGTTGTACACACTGATTGTATGAACTGGCTTTTATCAACCAGTCGTCTAGGTATGGGAAGACATTAATGTGCGGTCTTCGCAGATGTGCTGCCACCACTGCGAGGCACTTGGTGAATACTCGTGTTGCGGTTGTGACTCCGAACGGGAGCACTTTGAATTGGTAGTGTTGGCCGTCCACTACAAATCTGAGGTACTTCCTGTGAGCGTTGTGCACTGGGATGTGGAAATAATCGTCTTTGAGGTCCAAAGTTGTTAGGAAGTAGTTTTGGGAAATTAGCGGAAGTACCTGCTGAAGCGTCACCATATGAAAATGGTCTGAGTGTATGTATTTGTTTAGGGGCCGAAGGTCTAGGATCGGCCGTAGAGTCTCGTCCCTTTTTGGTATGAGAAAATATAGGGAGTAGACCCCCATATTTTGTTGGTTGGTAGGAACGTATTCTATTGCCTTTTTGTGTAGGAGGGAGATTTCCTCCTGCTTCAGTAGCAGTAGATGTTCTGGTGACATTGGGCGTTGTCTGGGTGGAATGTTTGGGGGGGTAGATATTAGTTCTAGGCGGGAACCTGACCGAATTATTTATGTTACCCATTTGTCCGAGGTGATGGTAGTCCAGACCGGAAGGAAATGTTGGAGTCTGCCCCCGACCGGAGTGGGATGGTCTGGGGGAAGCGGAGGGAAGTCATTGGGAAGGCGCGGTGGCAGAGCGGGAGGTGTTTGTTTTGCCTCTGCCTTTGTTATTGTTGCCCCTGTAGCTGCCCCTTTGGTAACCCCTTGTGAAGGTGGACTGAGTAGGGGATTTGTATTAAGTGGAAGCGATGTCTGAGGAGTAGCCTCTGGATGTGCTCCGAAAGGAGCGTCTGGGAGGGTGAGTTTGTAAGGCTCCCATGGATTTTGCCGTGTCAGTGTCCTTTTTCATTTTCTCTAGGGCGTCATCCACTTTTGGGCCAAACAAATGTTCCTTGTCAAAGGGATGGTTGAGGATGGAGGCTTATACCTCCGGTTTAAAACCGGATATCCTTAGCCAGGCATGGCGACGGAGGACACTAGTATTGACGGCCCTAGAGGCTGTCTCTGCTGCATCTAAGGCGTAACGTATAAAGGTGTTAGTAATTATTTTGCCCTCCTGAATTAGCTCATTGGCCCTAGCTTTGTATTTATCAGGGAGATGGTGCATTATAGCTTCTAGCTTGTCATAATGGGCCCTGTCATACCTCGCTAGTAGTGCTTGTGTATTGGCGATACGCCATATATTGGCTGCTTGAGATGCAGTACGCTTGCCTGATGCGTCCAAGAGTTTAGACTCTTTGTCCGGTGGTGGTGAGTCAACAGACGCCTGGGAGTTGGCCCTTTTCCGTGCTGTGGGTACTACCATGGAATCTAGTGGCGCTGGCCCTCTGATGTAGGAGGGATCTGTTGGGGCGGCTTTATACTTCTTTTCAATGCACGGGTTAATGACCCTGGCCCCAACTGGTTCCTTAAAAATCTCCAGCGCATGTTTTATA
Organism: Triturus cristatus; assembly: GCF_964204655.1. Taxonomy (NCBI): domain Eukaryota; kingdom Metazoa; phylum Chordata; class Amphibia; order Caudata; family Salamandridae; genus Triturus; species Triturus cristatus. The sequence continues at coordinate 618,443,623 of NC_140587.1, forward strand.
ACACCTTTTAGCATAGGCAATATGAAGGTTGTCCTATGTATGGTGTCAAATGTATCTAGAAGGAAATCCTCCTCCACTGGGTCGGTATGTAAATCTACCCCGTGGTAATGTGCCGCCCTTTGCAGTAAATGGTTAAACCCCAAGAAGTCTTCTGGTGGAGAAGGTCTGGAAGGGTAAAGATCGTCTTGTGGGACGTTAGGGATATCAGGAACATTATAATCGTCCCATGAGTCTGGGGATGCTGTGGGAGTGGGGTCCCCTGTAGGTATATCTTGGGGCACATCCCCTAGGTCATCGTATGGATCCCCTTAATCATCATCATCCGGGGATGGGGTCGGTGAATGATGAGGTGGGGGTGGAGGAGGAGGGGAAGGTGGAAGAGGTGGTGGAGGTGGGGAAGGTATTCTGAAAGGGGAGGTAGCAGAGTCCTTCCTTTTTGGAGGTGGAGGCGGAGCAGGTTTCTCTAACTGTCTCTTTTTGATAGAGAGCATCAAATGTCCAGTTTTGGGATCCTTAGTTAATGTTTTTTGTAAGGGATCCGGTGTGAATAGTTCTGGAGAGGTTGGTTGGTCCGTCGACGCCGAAAGCGTCGGGCCATTGGTTTCTAAAGTTTGTCGGTGCTGGTTCGTTGTTTGGAACCATGCTTGGAAAGCTCAGATTGTTTAGTAGGCGCCGAGATGGATTTCGGCTTCGAAGTGTTGGTGGCCTTGTGGGCTTTTGTCGGTACCGAAGATGGGGTCGGTGCCGAGGAGCTGGGTCTCAACCCCGAGTGTTTCGGTGTGGGGCTCGGTGTCGAGATGGAGGGCGGTTTCTTTTTCGGTGCCGAAGAGTGTTTATCGGCTTCGACGGTGGGCTGGCTCGAGCCCGAGCTTAATTAGCTTCTTTACCGGTCCCGAAGGTGCGGTGTGGGAAGCAGTGTCTTTGGTCTTGCTTAGGCCCGAAGGCGAAGGCATGACCGAAGCCTTTTTCGGTGCCGGTGTGGGTGTGGGGGATGGGGGTAGAGTAGTACTCACGACCCTCTGTGCCGGAGTGATGTCCTCCACATCTGAATCGACGGCTTCGGAGGTGCTGACGAGTCCATCGGTGTGTTGTTCTGGAGCATCGACGCCTTCCCCGAAGATGTCGTCCGGGATCGCCGAAGAGTGTGCCATGGTTTTTCTGGCTCTTTGGTCCCGAATTGTTTTCTTGGACCGGAAGGATTTACACGCCGGACAATCTCGAGCCTCGTGGAGGCGCGCACTGCCCCCGACCTCGAAACCAAGCTTTTTTTCCTTTGAGAGGTCGGGGGCAGAGCGCTCCCCCATGCTAATTAGAAACACATGGCCCCATAAAGATAAGAAAGTTCTTTGCGACAGCAGCAAAGCAGGCGACCCAGTCCGGATCAGAGGCGAAAGGGTGTCATCCAAAATACCTAATTTCCACCACCGTTTAGCATAAACGGTGACGCCAACCAATGGGAATGAGGGGCAGGACTTCCTGCCCTCTACCGAAACTCCTCGTTCACAATAAATCTCAGTGACCAGCGCATGCACTGCAATGCTAAGCGAGACCTAAAAAGCTACATGTGTGGTTGCTCAACAGGGATTGTCCTCATGACATGACCTGAGAGGGTGGAACAGGGAGACGGGAAGCACCCACTTAAATCGGAATAAACAAAGACATACATCTCCATCTGGCAACACTAAAACCATTGCAGACCACAGACGAAAAAGATAAAGCAGCCACGCTGAGCAGTGTCAGGTTAAGCAGAGTGACAGGAGCCCAAAAAGATGCTAGAAGCCCGCCGGACAAAAGAAAACCTAATAGCACCTTTAAAAAACTTCTTCCATGAGTTTCCAATACAAATGATTGGCAAACTCATTGAATGCATAGTAGTCTGTTACACTACACCTCTTGATATACTTCGATCAGAGGCAACTGATGTCAAAATACAGAGCACGAAATTGACGAACAGATAAATCACGGAAACACTAGTTCACCCTGATTAATGTGGATTTTTACCACACTGAAACAAATTCAAACTTAAAACTTCTCCCACCAGATACACAGTCTAGAAATAGCAAACAAGCACTACTTTCTAGCAATGTGGGCCATAGGAAAAGCATTCAATACCATCGGCTGGACATATCTGTTTATGATACTAAAACAAATGGGCTTTGGAGCTCTATGCTTAAAATTGATAATACTGTTGTGTACTGTTCCAAGAGTAAAAACACAAAACAGAGGAGACGTTTGACAGAAAGAAAAAAAAGACGAAGACAGATCAGTGCCAGTGCTCTTAGGATGGTTGTATGATGGTACAACGCATGCCTGTACCACGCGGTCTCTACCAAGACCACTTCTTTATCACGCATGCCTTTACCAAGCAATTTTGTGGTAAAGACATTATGGGTAAAGGTGCATGTGGGCTAAAGATCATACCCCTGCCCTGTAAACTGTCCCATTTCTCTCTGCCCCCTAAAAAAAAAATCCACACTCCAAAAACTACCCCAGCTCACTGCCCCAAGCCCTAAACTATCCCCTACATCAAACAAGCACTGAAAATGCAATAGGTCTCGCCTTTGGTTAAGTTAAAGCCATTTGCTTTGCTTATGGTACTGTATAGGAAAACAAATGGTGTTAACTTAATGAAAGGCGAGACATTGAATTTTTAATGCTTTTTTATAATACTTAGAGTTAAGTATTTCACTGCCTGCGGGAAAAGGTGGGTGTATACTTTGCCCAGTGAAAGGGTTGGCTGGGAGACAGCGAGAGGGGCCAATGGGAAGCCGGGGAGGAGCCCTTCGAGTGGGCACAAAGCATCTGGTTTTTATTAAAAGTTTTGAGATCCTAGGCAGCTGGGAGCAGCGTCTGCCTATTAAAGACTCTTTGTTCCCAGATATCCCAGATGATTGTAGTGTCCTGCTGGACGTGTCGGAGGGGGCAATTAATCCCCTATACCACAAGTGTAGGGTTTCAAGCCCAAGGAAGAAGAACACGCACATGAATAACAAGAACAGGAAAGCACTAGATTCGATGGCAAAGCACATTTACCCGACTAAACACATCCTAATGCACAGAACTTGGGCTCTATATTTTTTTAGAAGACTTACAGTTAAGTATTTCGTTGATGTACTTAATAGATATGAAGAGGTATTTGTTTACACTGGGAGCGGCCGTGCTACGCCACTTCTCGCAATGATCTGCCCCCATCTGACAGAGCGTCCATTCATTACAACGGTTATAGCCCAGGCATAGAAAACGCAGTGCATCCAAGCCTTTGGCACAGAGGATGCAGTGCACTGAAGCCCCTGGCACCGATAACAAAGCGCTTTGAAGTCCGGCAGCAGAAGGCACAGTACTTTGAAGTCCAGGGAACAGAATGCACAGTGCTTTGAAGCCCCAGGCATAGAGAGCAGTACTTTCATGCCCAGGGTGCATAAGCCACAGTGCTTTGAAACCCCATGGACAAAGAACATAGCGCTTTGAAGCACCGGTGTGCAGAGAGGACGCACAGACTCACGTAAAGGCTGTGGAACTCCACTTCGTAGAACGGCACAGGCTTATTCAGCTTGACCACCTCTGAGGTCTCGTTGTCACCCTCCGGGAGCAGTCGATCTTCCTTGTGCTCCCCGAAGGGGAACAGCTCCTGCCGGGAGATGGCAGCTGCCGGGCACAGTAGGCAGTGCAGGAGCAACACTAGGCGCAGCCCTTCCTGCCACATTGTGGGACTCTGGGTCTGGGAGGGAGGACGGAGCACAACATGGAGCTTTTATAACCTCGCTGGCTGCAGAAATTCCAGCACAGGACTCTACGTCTGTCCTGCAGCCTCCTACTGCCTGCGGGGAAAGGAGGGTCTACACTTTCCCCGGTGAAAGGGTTGGCTGGGAGACAGCGAGAGGGGCCACTGGGAAGCCATGGAGGAGCCCCTCGAGTGGACACAAAGCATCTGGCTTTTATTAAAAGTTTTGAGATCCCATGCAGCTGGGAGCAGCGTCTGCCGATCAGACTCTGCGTCCCCAGCCATCCCAGATGCTCGTAGTGGCCTGCTAGGCATGTTTGAGGGGGCGATTAATTCCCCATAACACAAGTGTAGGGTTTCAAGCCCAGGGAAGAAGAACACGGACCCCCACATAGAAGAAACACGATTGGTCCAGCAGTTACAACACCCGCATGCCATTCTCTTTCACCACAGAATGTCCCGTCCCTCTGCGGCCTCTCGCGGAATTTCGCCTTTAAACTCACCATGACTGTCCTCCCGCATCAAAAACACAGGAATAAAAACCAAGCGCGGCCGCTAATGATAGCGGACCAGGCTCCAAAATAATTAATGAATGCAAATGTGAAAGCGGCCTGCACAGCAAAACAATTAAATAAACAAGCACAGTCGCCGACATTGCAATTATGTAGGAGCCCGACTTGTGGGTGTTTGTGTGGGGGAAGGGGGGGGGGTGGGGGGATTGTTGAAACACAGCCTGACCAGCAGCGAAAGACAGCGAAAAGCTGTACCAAAACAAAGTGCTTAGCTGCTAATTAAGAGACACTGTCTCCCGCCGTCAGTAAAAGATGCAATCCCGGTGGGCTGGGCCAAAAGCGGACAGGGTGGTAACCAGGAGGGGACTATAAAGCCTCCTGTACAATCAGAACACCCGGTTTTGCATAATTGGTGATGCAAAATGACACGCACCAATGGAAAACACGGGCGGAGCAGAAAGCAAGCTTCTAACGCCAGGCGAGACCTAAAAAAGACCCTAACCCTGCCCTGTATACTGTCCCTTCTCCCACTGCCGAGCCCTAAAAAATAAACCCACACCACAAAAACTACCCCAACCCAGCCTCCTTGCCCTGAGCCCTAAAAACATCCCTAAAGTACCCCTACCCTGTAAACTGTCCCTTTTCCCCCCCACCGTTACCCTGAAAAACTGTCCCCACCCTAAAAACTACCCAACCCCCTTCTTAGTCCTAAAACAGACCCCCACCCTGAAAACGTGCCCCCTCCACCTCAAAGACCAAGCCCCAACCCCACTTACCTGTGTCCTCTCCCGAGGCCAGAGTCTTCCTCTTTCTGTATTCCCCTTCCTGTGCCCCGCTCGGCAACTGGACAGCGCATTGCCTTAACCACGCATATCCGTGGTTAAGGCACATGTGTGGTATGGCTTGTGAAGAAACGGCACACATGGCTCAGCCTGCGTTGTTAAGGCCGTTTCCTCTTTAGGATAAGTAGAAAAAAACTTTAGAACAATGTCTGGTGTCGAGTCAACCAGAATAAGTCACAGCCGCCCCCTTCAAGACAGATAGCCAAATTAGACAAGAGACACTAGGGGGATTTAGGGGTACAACCGAAGACAATTAGCTTCCACAATATAGGGATACAGGTGGCAGGAACAGCAGAATGGAGAAACAGACGCAATATGGGAAAGACCAGTGCAAATTGCAATATGGCGTCTAACAATTGCAAATAAATTGTCCTTCCTCACTTTTTAGTTATTTGAACTACAAGTATGTTTGTGTTTTTCAGCGTCCGTCGACACTGATGAAGGCTTAGGCTGAAGCGCATTTATTTTGTGCACAAATAAATCCGGATTGGGATTTCAAACAAACGAGAGCGCTGGTCCTTACTGTTTCGAGAAAGCAGTGGAGCGTTATATTGAAGCGGCTCGCCACCGCTGGACCGGGCACCCGTTCAATGAGTGCGGGTTTTTGTCGGCGGCTGTAAGGAGCAAGGAGAAACTAGAAATGAACCCGCACCACCACGACAGCCGAATGAAGCACCACTGGGGGAAGCAGGACTTGAAATATCGAGGTCTTCTGCGACTCGGAGGCAAGAAGAAATCTGCAACAGCTGTGTGGAGCGTATGAAGCGAGCGGCGAGAATGAGTTGGTAGTGCACATACACGAAATATTGATGTTTAGTGAGACAGCGTGCCGCGAAGCGGCAACTGGAATTTTTAAAACCCTCCCGGGAGTGAGCTCCCAGGGCGCGAGCCAGACACCTGATGCGTCACAAAACAGTGTTAAAAGCATATTCCACCAACTTGAATGACTCCACAAACGGAAAATCAGAAAGTGGTGGGAGGACACTTCCCTACAGCACTACATTGAGGTCGATCGAATACCCCGAGGTCTGCGCATTTACACGGTGCCGGCATGGGAGAACCCAGATCCGGACCTGTTGAGTGAGTGAGCGGAATACATGGCAGTATCGTCACAGGGAATGCTGAAGATCCTAATTAAATTCGCTTGGAGCGACTGCGAAAAAGCCCTAAAAGACATTGAGTCCTTGGAAAGCAGCATCCTACAAATAGTGGAACAGAGTTAACTTGAGGAGAAAGGAGCCATCAAAAAACGCCTGAACACGTATGAAAAGAAAATCCAACAAAGAAAACAACAAAAGTTTGAGAGGGATGGTCGTGATTATGAGCAAGGAAGAATACTGACCTTTGCGAGAAGGTAGGACGCACCACGCAGAGATCTAAAAACAGCAAAGAAATAGACAGTTGAAGCCCGGGATACCTCCGAATCGGAGGTAACAAGTGTGGGACAGTCAGAGGAGGAGGAGGGAGTAAATACGGGCCATAGCCAACGACAAAAGCAGTCTTTTCACGAGGAATTCAACCTCATCAGACAGACATGGCTGAGAGGGGGCAAGGGGAGACCCCAGATCAACAAAAGACAGGCGAAACAGAAGGGGCAGCAGAAAACACTGGAAAGGGAAACAGAACGAATAGCACCAGGAATCGCAGGGGCAGGAACCCCAAGGACTAGAAGATAACCTAACAATTGTCAATTTAACATCGAAAATACTGACACCGGAAGAGGAATCAGTACTCAAGTTGGGTCTGACATTTTGCCCCACAAGCAACTACGAATATACGCAAACAGGTATAGACTTATTTAAGTTTAAAAGAAAGATCAAATTATTGAAATACTTCAAATTAAGAAATCCAGGGTAAACCTCACAAAGTAATCAACAGTGTCACAGGAACCTGACCTAATGAATATTCACGATTTGGACACTATGGCAATCCTCGAAGAATTGGGAAATGAAGGGAGCTCACAGCAAGAACTGGAAAGAGATCATAAGAGCACAAGAAATGGGGGTGTAACAAAGAGGAGAGAAAAGCCCTTTCAAACCATCTTTAAGGTTTTGCCCCCAGATGCCAACCGACGCAATCGACACCTTCTCTGAAATTGTAAATAAAGAACTTCTTACTCTGCGTAGCAAGGAGGAGGTACACACAAGAAGGATGAATTGGAATCTTACATTTAATCAAAGAAAGGCATTAAAAAGTTTAGAACAAGACTTGGCACTAGTAATAAAACTGTCAGACAAAGGTGGTAACGTTGTTTTACAGACTAGAGAAGACTATTGCAGGGAAGCCTTACGACAACTGGAGAACAAGGATAACTATGTTCCAACTACGGAAGAGAACTACCTGAGGAGCATTCACAACTATGCGGATCTCATCGGAAAATGGTACAGCAAAGGAATTTTGACATGAGAATAATTTTACTTTTTGGAAAACAAACACCCGAGAATCCCGACCTTCTACCACCTGCCGAAGATTCACAAGGACCCTACCAGACCACCAGGGAGACCTATTGTGTAATCAATAGGGGGACTGACAGACAGAAAATATGTCAAAATTCATAGACTACTTTCTTGCCCCCGTTGTTACCCAACTGTCCTCGTATACAAGGGACACTAAAGATTTCCTGAGACAAATTCAAGATGGATGTTGGGAACCAGATTTTATAATGATCACACTGGATGTTTGTAATCTTTACACCAGCATTAGACACAATGATGGCCTGGCAGCAGTAGAGAACTTTTTGAAAGACAGTTCAATTCAATACCTTGAACATAGTGCACTGTTACTGGAATTTAATATATTTGGTTTAAACACCAATATTTTTATTTTCCAGAGTCAAAGATACAGGGAACGGCCATGGGCACCTGCTTCGCCCCCAGTTATGCAAACTTGTTCTCGGGCTAGTGGGAGAAGCAGGTGGCCTGGGCAGATAAAGGAGAATGGATGGAAAAGGTGGTTTGCTGGCGGAGATATATTGACAACCTCTTTATTATTTGGAGAGGGTCAAAAGAGTCAGCAATACGATATATCTCTGTCCTTAATGACAACCAACTAAATCTAAAATTCACTGGGGAAATGAGTACCAATGAAGTTAGTTTCCTTGACTTAAAAGTGTTCGTAGGTTCAAATGTCATCCAGACTGCTCTGTATAGGAAAATAACAGCTGGAAACTCAGTTCAACATGGACGAAGTAGTCAACCAGCAAACCTCATAAAGAGCATCCCCTATGGGGAGTTACTCCGTATAAAGAGGAACAGCTCACGACAGTCAAATTATAAGGAGTCAGCAAATGATAGTATGAGATGCTTTAAGACCAGAGGCTATTCACTGAGAATGTTAAAAACAACCCAACAAAAAGTCAGGGAAAAAGAGAGGCATACTCTTCTGCAAGAAACTCAAACACCAAGAACAGAAAGGGACCCAGGGAACCTAAGACTAATCACGAGCTACTCAAATGCCGCAGGAGAAATTAGAGCCATCCTGCGACGTAACTGGAAAACATTAAAATCAGATACCGTGGTGGGCGGAGAACTCCCAGATTATCCAAAAATGTCATTCAGAAAATCACGCTCTATAAGGGATCATCTAGTGGAGAGCCACTTACCACCGTTAAAACGAGTTCCAGTTTACAGTCCCAGGTTGCCGTAAAGAGAAAAAGATTGCAAAATTCATGACCTGTACTACCACCCATGTAGTTTACTGTCTGGAATGCCCATGTGGCTATCGCTACGTGGGCAGGTAAAAATGAGTCCTTGAACATCAACGTGTCATCACCAACAGCGATGCGAATTATCCGGTGGCACACCATTTTGCAAGCCATCACAGAAGTAATAGGACAGGACACTCTTACAGTTCTTCTGTCTAGATTGTATCCCCAGTGAGATTAGGGGAGGAGACAGGGAGAAAAGGTTATGATGCCTGGAGTCGAGGTATATTATCACGCTCCAGACCAAGTTTCCTAGTGGCTTGAATGGAGGGGAGGAGCTGGTAACACACTTGTGAAACAACCGCTAATTTTAACAGAAATATTGCTCTGGCAGGAAGGGCACACGATTGATAATCATGTATGAGATGCATAATAGCCCATCCAGGGCTGAATAATGTCTACTGTGTATGCTAACAAGTACATGAACAATGAAATGTGCAATATATGGTCTAACTAATAGCTTGTTTGATGGTAAAATAGGTAAAGTGGAATTGATAATATAATTGTCTCTTTCACAAATGTTGACCAACCCAATTGATTTGTTTGTTGCAATGAATTCGAATTGTAATTAATTGTAATATAGAATCAAGGATATGGTTAATGTGAACATATGTATTTGACCATTGTACACTGCAATATGGCGTCTAACAATAGCAAATGAATTGTCCTTCCTCACTTTTTATTTATTTCAACTACAAGTAGGTTTGTTTTTTCGGCACCCGTCGACACTGACGAAGTCTTAGGCTGAAACGCGTTTCTTTATTTTGTGCACGAATGAATCCGGATTGGGATTTCAAACCAACGAGAGCGCTGGGCCTTACAGTTTCGAGGAGGCAGTGGAGCGTTATATATATATATATTCACTGAAAAAAACATAGGTTTCAGGGGCGTTATAGTTAGCTGGACATTTCCCGCGTACAAAACTCTAGAAATTCCCCTGTTATAGTTAGTTCAGCTAACTATAACTCGCACCCCAGCAATGCACTGCTGATGATGTCACATATTACATCACTCATGACATGGTCAGTGACATCACTGATGACATCTCAAATGACATCACTGATGACGTCATCCATGTGATAAATCAGTGCATCTTCTCACACCCTAATAAAACCTTTGATACACCAACTCAAAATTTCAGACGGCCATTTTGAAAACCATAGATACTCCAATACCAATAATTACATACCCAATCATTAACTCTTAGTTCTACATACACCTCCACTCACTCACCTGTACAGTCACTCATACTTACAGTCACTCCGTACAAGACTATCATATGCATTTATACACCTATATAGACACTCACACACCGCCAATCATCCATTGAGGTACTGACACACATAGTCAGTCGTGCAAATAATTAAACACAGTCCAATTTACTCACCTATACAGTTAAACACACTCAAGTTCACTTACTCATAAAAATACTAACAAATTGTGACGCTCTTCTACAATTACTAATACAAGCACACACTCATCCATACAGCCACTCCCGCAATCACACACTCTCACATATAGATAGTTATATACTCTTACACACATACACACAGCGTTTCACATATGTAGTTACTGATACATGTACAACTGAGATATACATTCAATCAATAACACACCCATACATACACTCACCCAACCGTACAGTCCATCACAGTTGCACTCTTAAAACCATGCACCCATAGAATCACCCACTCACACATCTATGCACAGAGTGACACACACCCTACGCACACAAACACTCAGGCACCCATACAGATACTCAGACAACCAATCAATAACCCATATAAACACTCATATAGCTATTCACAAAACCATGCAGCCACTTATACACCACCACACAGACACATACAGACATTCACACAGTTTAGTCACTAGTCTGTAGTAAGATACATTTAATGACTCACTTATAGAGTCAGTTACGCACCTAGAAAATCATCCATTCACACACTTGTACACCCACTCATTCTTCAACAGACCTTTCCCTATATATATTAAACATATTAAAACTGTACAGAAACACATACTCACTGGATGATGTCATCAGTGATGTCATCAGTGATGTCATTTGAGATGTCATCAGTGATGTCATGAGTGATGTCACTGACCATGTCATGAGTGATGTAATATGTGACGTCATCAGCAGTGCATTGCGGGGGCGCGAGTTATAGTTAGCTGAACTAACTATAACAGGGGAATTTCTAGGGTTTTGTATGAGGGAAATGTCCAGCTCACTATAACGCCCCTGAAACCTATGGTTTTTTCAGTGAATAATATATATATATATATATATATATATATATATATATATATATATATATATATATATATATATATATTCCCTTACGCTTGCCCTCCGGATAAGGAGCACTCGAACATGAGTTTAAGCTTCAAGCTTTATTCCAGGTTTGCGCACATTCAAAATGTCAATTGCAAATACAGCTCCGCTGTGATGAGTGCCTGGCGCGTTTCAGAGTGAGTTCCACCCCTTCCTCAGAGGCTCCGGCAGTTCCCTGGAAGTGAAGTGACACTCCCCTATATTTAAATGCCAAATTGCACGTCCTGATTGGACATCTCAGTTACATCCTGATGCTGAGAATTATGGGCAATACGCGTCAGGCACTCATCACGGCGGAGCTGTATTTGCAATTGACATTTTGAATGTGCGCATACCTGGAATAAAGCTTGAAGCTTAAACTCATGTTCGAGTGCTCCTTATCCAGAGGGCAAGTGTAAGGGACTATATTTAGGCGGCAGCCCAGCCGCCGAGGAGCACCACTCCGTGAACAGGGGGCCACGTAGAACTGATATGCATCGGCGCTATGTTTGTGGAACATGAGTTGAGGATGAGCGCACATCCTCATGCCAAGGCCCATTGTGGGCTTAAAATTTTGCCAGCAGTATTTCCCGTTTTCGATCAATTATGAAGAGATGGTGACACTACATTGCCCATAATTCTCAGCGTCAGGATGTAACTGAGAAGTCCAATCAGGACGTGCAATTTGGCATTGAAATATAGGGGAGTGTCACTTCACATCCAGGGAACTGCCGGAGCCTCTGAGGAAGGGGTGGAACTCACTCTGAAACGTGTCAGGCACTCATCACGGCGGAGCTGTATTTGCAATTGACATTTTGAATGTGCGCATACCTGGAATAATGCTTGAAGCTTAAACTCATGTTCGAGTGCTCCTTATCCGGAGGGCAAGCATAAGGGACTATATTTAGGCGGCAGCCCAGCTGCCGAGGAGCACCACCCCGTGAAGAGGGGGCCACGTAGAACTGATATGCATCGGCGCTATGTTTGTAGAACATGAGTTGAGGATGAGCGCACATCCTCATGCCAAGGCCCATTGTGGGCTTAAAATTTTGCCAGCAATATTTCCCGTTTTCGATCAATTATGAAGAGATGGTGACACTACATTGCCCATAATTCTCAGCGTCAGGATGTAACTGAGAAGTCCAATCAGGACGTGCAATTTGGCATTTAAATATAGGGGAGTGTCACTTCACATCAAGGGAACTGCCGGAGCCTCTGAGGAAGGGGTAGAACTCACTCTGAAACGCGTCAGGCACTCATCACGGCAGAGCTGTATTTGCAATTGACATTTTGAATGTGCGCATACCTGGAATAAAGCTTGAAGCTTAAACTCATGTTCGAGTGCTCCTTATCCGGAGGGCAAGTGTAAGGGACTATATTTAGGCGGCAGCCCAGCCGCCGAGGAGCACCACCCCGTGAACAGGGGGCCACGTAGAACTGATATGCATTGGCGCTATGTTTGTGGAACATGAGTTGAGGATGAGCGCACATCCTCATGCCAAGGCCCATTGTGGGCTTAAAATTTTGCCAGCAATATTTCCCGTTTTCGATCAATTATGAAGAGATGGTGACACTACATTGCCCATAATTCTCAGTGTCAGGATGTAACTGAGAAGTTCAATCAGGACGTGCAATTTGGCATTTAAATATAGGGGAGTGTCACTTCACATCCAGGGAACTGCCGGAGCCTCTGAGGAAGGGGTGGAACTCACTCTGAAACGCGTCAGGCACTCATCACGGCGGAGCTGTATTTGCAATTGACATTTTGAATGTGCGCATACCTGGAATAACGCTTGAAGCTTAAACTCATGTTCGAGTGCTCCTTATCCGGAGGGCAAGCGTAAGGGAATATATATATATATATATATATATATATATATATATATATATATATATATATATATATATATATATATATATATATATATATATATATATATATATATATATATATATATATATATTCACTGAAAAAACCATAGGTTTCACACGTTATAGTTAGTGGAAATTTTACTGATAAAAAACCAGTGAAATTCCCCCGTTATAGTTAGTGCAGGCAACTATAACTCACGCGACCGCAATCCTCTGCTGATGCTAATACTGTATTTAGACACTTATTTGCCCATGTCTTCTTCCATACATTTTTAGCTATACATATATAACAAATATTTTTTTTTCATAAAGACACATATGTCATCAGCAGAAGATTGCGGTTGCGTGAGTTATAGTTGCCTGCACTAACTATAACGGGGGAATTTCACTGGTTTTTTATCAGTAAAATTTCCACTAACTATAACATGTGTGAAACCTATGGTTTTTTCAGTGAATTTGCAAGGTTTTTTAAATGCTAATTCCTAACTATAACGTGTGTGAAACCTATGGTTTTTTCAGTGAATTTGTACGTTTTTTTAAATGCTAAGTTACTTTACGCCATTCGTGGCGTGCGCGCCCACTTAACGCAGTTCGTTCCGTGCGCGCACGGTGCACTTCGCGCACCGTGCGCGCAAAGTAAGCACGTGGTGCGCTTCGCGCACCGCGAGCCCACTTTACGCAGTTAGTGCCGTGCACGCAGGACATATGATGCACTTCGTTTTGAAAGGTAATATTTTAAGTTTTCGTAATTTTTATAAGCCATGCACAAATGGTGCCCTTCGGGCACCATTTGCACACGGGGTGGAGAGAGTGTGGATAATTTTTTCTTTTATTATTTTGTTAAAAAATATTATAGTTTATCACACCATTATATAAGCCATGCACAATTGGTGGCCTTCGGCCACCAATTGCACACGGGGTGGGGAGAGTGTGGATAGTTTTTTTTTTTTTTTTATAATTTTTTACCGTACGCGTACGGTAAGCGTAATCGACGAAATTAGCGAAAAAATAAAAATTACATTTTTGCCCTTGGGGGATCTTTGGGGACTCCCTCAACATGGCTATGTGTGTGGGAGCTGTCTAAACAGCCCCTTTACATGTTTTTGGGCTTTATTTTAAAACCTAACTCTCAGTGCGAGAGAGAAAATGGCGGCCGCCGCTTCCTGGTTTCGGCCGATTCGAATGTTTACTAAGATCTAAGAGCCAATCAGAATCGCGCTCGCGCACGCCACCGTACGCGTACGGTAAGCCTACCGTAAGCGCACCGTAAGCTGGCTCAGATATATATATTGATTTAAAGGCTATTTTCTCAGAATCTACTGAACAGATTTACACCAAACCTACAAAAGGCACTTCCTTGACCTGAGGACTACCTCTCTGCCAAATTTCTAGTAATTCTGTTCAGCCGTTCGGGCTGTAGCCCTGTCTAAAGGTCCTATGGAAAAATGCATGGGAAAAACGCGTTTTGGGACCCCCCTTTTATCTCAGCCCCCGCTTGACGAATCCCCCCGAGACTTTCAGGGTAGGAGCGGAGCGTAGCGCCCCACCTATTTTGAAAAATTCGCGAGGATTCGTCGACCGGCGCCAAAGTTATTCAAAATAGAATGTTGCGGATTTCCTATGGAAACGTGGTCCTAACTATAACTACCTACTGGCGACCGCCAGTAGGTAATATATATATATATATCTTAGAAGTGCGGAGGAAACCGCACTGTGCAGTAACAGAATTTTACCAGTAAGCATCTGCAGATTTGTTCATAATTTACATGGACATTGGTTGTAAAAACGCTATTTACGCAAAATTGGGAGATGTGCCATGTCCTGCTGCGAATTCAAAATACTGATGCATTCTGGGGTTTGTGGTTGCAATAACTAGCCACATGACCACTTGGACTACAGAAATACAATTGCACTCGCCTGTGAGCAAGGCTTAAGGCTGAAACGCGTAAGGATTCAAAGAGTGCATTTTTTCTCTGCATTTCATGACAAATAAAAGTCAGCCTGTCAGCAAGTCGGTGTTGTTTTTTTTTCCTTTGGTGGCAGAATTGCAGTTTCCAGGATCGCCATTCCTGGCTTTTGAGCCCGCCCTGCAGGATTGGGGGCCCCCGGTAAAGTGGAGGTTCTCTTGTGAGATAGATATATTTTTATTATTTTTTTAAAGCATCGGGCCTAAGGAACACTACCTCATGATGCAGTGAATGTCCACTTGTGCTTCCCAAACCCACTTATGTACTCGCTGAATACATCATTGCTTTTAACATCATGCAACACTAAGCTGCCTTATGCCTAGGCTCATGTCACACAGACATATACGATTACATAAAAGAAACACGTATGCAAATGCATAGGATGAAACTAGTGTTCTTTATTAGCAATTACATTTTTGGTCTACACTGTACTCAATTGTGCTTAAGGAGTGTGTAAATGATGCACTACACTGTAAATTCTCAATCTCATAAGTGTATACTTTGCATGCTGAATACCCGATGCACAACCTTTGGAGAATAAGTCAGTTCACACATTTTTAGATCGAGCCTGGGCAGCGCATGTGCTGCTCTGTGAGACATGCTGTATGAAGCTCTGCCCATTTCCTGGCCTTCTTTTCAATTGGCTCCTGTTACTGTCCTTTCTAAATCATTGCTTTTCATTCATGAATAGGCTTAGTAGTCCCGCTTGTTACGACTTTGTCTGCATTTGTAACCTCCCATGAGGACTGGACTTATTACTTGTGATGTTACACAGTCTGATCTAGGCTGTGAGAACTATTTTCTTCAATGATTTGCGCCTATTCCACCCACTACGTGCTTTCCTACAAGCAGCACACCGCCCGCTTTTATTATAATTACTAATGGTGATCCGCTTTGACTATAGCAGCCGCGTTTCTTTATTTACTTTAGCAGCGCAGTCCACTTTAAGCATAGTGGCCGCACTTCCTGATTAATTTAATTTGGCAGCGTGTCTGCTTTAACTTTAGCAACCGTGCTATGAAACTTTTTGTTGGGGTAATGAAAGCCCCCATACAATGCTTTCACTTCCTTGTGGCCGCGCCCTTTTCTTTAGACGCTGCTGTCGTAATCAGATTACAGCGAGCCACGTCTAAAGAAAGGGGTGTGCCCACCATTAAAGTGAAAGCACATCATGGGGCGCTTTTACCTCCCCCAAAATAAACATGTTTGTGAACAAATTTTTTGTGTGGTAAAAGTGCCCCATGACGTTCTTTCACTTTAGTGGTAGCGCCGCACCTTTTAGACACAGCTCGTAACTTGAATACGGCGAGCAGCGTCTAATGAAAGACGCAAGAGTTTGAGCTATTGGCATTAGAAATGACAATGCCTTTTATAGATGTGTTGGTTTTGAAAACAAATAAAAGGCATGGTCATTTACAATGTCAATAGCTTAAACTCACGCATATGCGAGACCTATGGGATTGGAAATGCTGGTTAACCACTGCAACAGGTTTTAGCTGCTTAGGAGGAGAATAATCAATGCTAGAGGACAAAGACTGAATAACTAGAACTTTGCCCAGCAACTCCATCACTGGCAACACAAAGGCTGCACTCTTCCCTTATGGCTGAAGGAAAGACTAGAGAGAGATTTGGGTATATACCCAAAAACCAGCAAAAAAATGTGCCCATTGTTATTTTCTGGGCCGGAGCTTAGTGTGTAAAATAGATTTGTAACTATATTCTGTGGTATTTCTTGACTTCTCGGGACTCGCTACCTAAGACTCTTACAACACCTAGCATGTCTGGAAAGTCTCAATACTTATCTTCCCTGCGTCTACCGCCCAGAGGCTTTCTAAAACTGTTTTGAAGCTAAGTGAGACCTATCCATGACAACCAAAACTTATTTGGCTCACATCATTGCTTCCTATCTATTTTACCGGTCCTGTTTCAAACCAATACTATGAGCAGTCTTGGGGCCAAGAGACCACTTGTTGGTGAACAACATACTACGTGACCCGTTGTATCATACTGTGTCTCATACAACAATGGGGGTTAAATTATTCATACTCTTGGAGAAGCTGTAGTGGGCAAGTATGGAATTTGCTGCCAAAAATATTTAAGACATACAAGGAGAGAAAAAAATTGTCATGGATTCTTTGCGGATTGATCGGACGAAGAGATGGTCTGTGCAGAACATATTTATTTGAAGGTTTATGTAATGGGACTGCTGACTATGTGAGGAAACCCAAACGTTGGAGAACTTATACAAAGTACTCTATGTATTTGGAGTCCCACCAGACATTGTCCATGGGCTGTTAAATAGTTGGGAGGGTAAGGCAGAAGTTTCAAACATAAAAGGCTAATATTGTTTAAGCTTTCCTACCACCTCTCCTTTTTTACCATATTTATTAAGTAGTAGTAGGACCTCAAATTTCAAGAGTTCCACTATTGGTTCTTAATTCTTTCGCATGATTTGGTTACATATGGTACTGCACCCAAGGCCATGATAGATGCTCATTTTCACTCTTTGTAATTTTGCAACTAATTGACAGAAGGTAGAAAGGCTCTATGACAAAAACCTCACTGATAGTAGGTTTCAGACGAACATGTAGCACATCATAGTATTAGAGTTCCAGGTGTACAGTAGGGAAGTGAGGATGTATTTGTTGCTCAATTTGCTCCTGAAAGAAGCTGGCTTAGTATATGGTGCTTACTTATTTAAGTGAAGCACCTAGCACTAATCCAGACAACCCTTATGGTGATTTTAGAGGTCTTAGACAACCTTTGAAAGCTCTCCAAGTGGTAGCTGTGGAGAGCAGCCTTCATGCTTAGTCAAGGAGTTTTAAGCTGCTTGTTTTTACCAGAGTTAATCATGTAGTGTAGGTTAAACGAAAAATAACCACAGTGTATTTATAAAATACGTTTATTTATTATGCAACACTCACTAACACACTGGTATATGTCCTTCCCGAAGATATCAACACAATTATACACAATACTTCAAATGCAACAGGTAAGTAAGCACAATACACTGTGGTCTCCAAGGGGATACCAAACCATATACTAAGAAAGGGGAATGCAAACTGCGGCCATAGTCGGGACTTGGATCAGACTCAGAAGAGCTGGGGACACCAGGAACCATTCACGGTGGGGACACCAGGAACCATTCACGGTAAGTACTCAGGAACCCCACGGAGGATGCGTGCAGAGTGGGGAAACAGCCCTGTACTCAATACAAGTCAACAGGAAACGCATGGTTGCCGTTTTAAAGAACGAGGACCCTTCCCAGTGAAACCTGAAGAAACCCCATGGAAGACAGAAGGTTGGAGAGTCACCTCACCCGTGGATACCCCAGGAAACAGGATACCTACACAAGGGAAGCCAAACCACAATGGAGGACTTCAGAATAGATGCCGCTGGCGAAGACTGTGCAAGTGTCCAGTGGAATCCATGAGAGGATTCTTGAAGAGAAGAACCTGCAAGTAGAGGGGAGAGTCTATGCCACCTGGAGGTGACCAGGAGGCACTGAAGAGCAATGACGGAACCTGCAGGAGTGATGACGGTGACCTTGTCGCTGCAGCTGTGAGGACTAGAAGATGCTGAGGAACACCGGGAGCCATTCACGAGCTGTTGGAATTCGAGAACGAGGGGGGTCTGTGTCCGCCGGGAGCACCAACAAGCCTTGGCAGCAACAACAGACATGGTAAACTATAAAGTAACAACGTTGGGACCAGCAAGTTCCAAGGGACTCCCTCACTGCAGAAGTCAGAGCAGGCCGTGAGCAAGCAGGGGAGCCCACCGAAGCAGGAGAAAATACTCGAGAGGAGCCACAGACCAAAGGCACAGGAGTTGCAGGAGGACCTTGAGCAGCTCACCAAAGATGAAGGCCTATGGTGCAGAGGATGCGGTGAGGACGAATATCTTGGTAGGAAGAGATGCTGGAGGCCAAAGATCTCTGGAGTGCAGAGCCAACAGGCCTTTGCAACAGCAAGGCGATGCGGTGCACAGGGGTTCGGTCCCAACAGTTCCGATGAGGGATACCGGCCTCAAACTTGCTGAGCGGACAGGTCAGGCCTCAAGGAAGTTGCAGAACCACCACCGGTGTTGCTCGGCCTTTCGAAGTCCTTGGGATGTCAGGAGCAGCAGACCGGTCAGCTTCACTGCAATGGCTCCAGATGCAGGGGAGTGACTGCTTCACTTCAAGAGAGATTACTTTGGTTGCCCTTGATGCCCACAGGTCTGTTGAAGATCCTAGAGGAGCACAGACAAAGACGACAAAGACAACTTGCAGAATAGTGAGACCAGGAGCAGCAGGAGTCTCTTGATGCAGTCTCGGTTTCAGGCAAAGTCCAGATGGTCGAAGAGTGACATGGTTTCAGGCTGGAGTCTTGTCCCATGACGAATCTGAGGACCCAACCACAGGTAAGCCTTTTATTCCCTAAGAAAGGGGTTAGGACAACTCAGGGGTCCCTCTCAGAGGAGGGGCTGGACAGAGGTGAGGATACTCCCATGTCCTTTATCCAGTATTGCACCAGAGTGGGAGCCAAGGGCTCCCTGAACTGGTTCAAACCGGAGCATGCAAGGAGGGCACCAAATGTGCCCTTCAAAGCAGTCTGGCGCCCCCACCCCAGCCCAATACACTAAGACCTGTCTGGGAGGTGGTCACAGCTCCCTGTGAGAGGAAACCTATTGGTTATACAAACCTCTGCTCGAGCCCAGCACAGCAGCAGGAGGGCAGAATTGTGTCTTTGGTCGGCAGCAGCACTAGCTTGCTAGCAGACCCTGTTACCGGAGTACTGGGGCTCCATGTTTGATACCAAGGTTTGGCACAGCCATTATATAGTTATCCATCGCGCAACAACATATGGCCACTATATCCATAAAAATGGCTGACCGCACTTACAAAGCCTGGAGAATCGACTCCAGGGTTTGTAGGGATGTCCGGCTCATGTAGGGGTACCCTCACACTTATTACCTAGCAACCAGCCTTCAGTATTAAAAGGCCTGCCTTAGGTGTGACTTATAGATTTTAAGTGTAGTGACCTCAGATATAAGGAAAGATATGTCGTAAGTGGTGCTAGCCCCCGCTTACACAGGCTGCAATGGCAGGCCTGTAGTCACAGTTTGAGTGGTCTCCCATGGGTGGCACAATACATGCTGCAGACCATGGGAGACCCCTCGTGTACCTATGCCCTTGGTACCATATAGAGACTTACAGTGGTACACCAGTAGCCAATTGTGGAGGTACAAAAGCACTTACCATGGCAAATTTAGAGAGGAAACACAGTGACTGCGGACTAGATTAGCAGGATCCCAACCAGACTAGAAAGAACAAAACAAGCATTGGCATAGCCAATAGGTCTCGCTTTTGGGACCTTCTAAGTATTTAGTTATGCAGCACAATTTCCTTGGTGCAACCACATCAACTGTTGCGTGGCTAAACACTTATAAGGTCCCAAAGGCGAGACCTATTGGCTATGCCAATGCTTGGTGTGTGTGTGGTTGTGTGTGGTTGTGTGTGTGTGTGTGTGGTTGTGTGTGTGTGTGTGTGGTTGTGTGTGTGTGTGTGGTTGTGTGTGTGTGTGTGGTTGTGTGTGTGTGGTTGTGTGTGTGTGCGTGTGTGTGTGTGTGTGCGTGTGTGTGTGTGCGTGTGTGTGTGGTTGTGCGTGTGTGTGTGGTTGTGCGGGTGTGTGTGGTTGTGCAGGTGTGTGTGTGGTTGTGCGGGTGTGTGTGGTTGTGCGTGTGTGTGTGGTTGTGCGTGTGTGTGTGGTTGTGCGTGTGTGTGTGGTTGTGCGTGTGTGTGTGGTTGTGCGTGTGTGTGTGGTTGTGCGTGTGTGTGTGTGGTTGTGCGTGTGTGTGTGGTTGTGCGTGTGTGTGTGTGGTTGTGCGTGTGTGTGTGTGGTTGTGCGTGTGTGTGTGTGGTTGTGCGTGTGTGTGTGTGGTTGTGCGTGTGTGTGTGTGGTTGTGCGTGTGTGTGTGTGGTTGTGCGTGTGTGTGTGTGGTTGTGTGTGTGTGTGGTTGTGCGTGTGTGTGTGTGGTTGTGCGTGTGTGTGTGTGTGGTTGTGCGTGTGTGTGTGTGTGGTTGTGCGTGTGTGTGTGTGGGCGTGCGTGTGTGTGTGTGGGCGTGCGTGTGTGTGCGGGCGCGTGCGTGTGTGGGCGCGTGTGTGTGTGCGTGTGTGTGCGGGCGCGTGTGTGTGTGCGTGTGTGCGGGCGCGTGTGTTTGTGCGTGTGTGCGGGCGCGTGTGTTTGTGCGTGTGTGCGGGCGCGTGTGTTTGTGCGTGTGTGCGGGCGCGTGTGTTTGTGCGTGTGTGCGGGCGCGTGTGTTTGCGTGTGTGTGCGGGCGCGTGTGTTTGCGTGTGTGTGCGGGCGCGTGTGTTTGCGTGTGTGTGCGGGCGCGTGTGGTCGCGTGTGTGTGCGGGCGCGTGTGGTCGCGTGTGTGTGCGGGCGCGTGTGGTCGCGTGTGTGTGCGGGCGCGTGTGGTCGCGTGTGTGTGCGGGCGCGTGTGGTCGCGTGTGTGTGCGGGCGCGTGTGGTCGCGTGTGCGGGCGGGCGCGTGTGGTCGCGTGTGTGTGCGGGCGCGTGTGGTCGCGTGTGGTCGCGTGTGCGGGCGGGCGCTTGTGTGCGGGCGCGTGCTTGTGTGCGGGCGCGTGCTTGTGTGCGGGCGCGTGCTTGTGTGCGGGCGCGTGCTTGTGTGCGGGCGCGTGCTTGTGTGCGGGCGCGTGCTTGTGTGCGGGCGCGTGCTTGTGTGCGGGCGCGTGGTTGTGTGCGGGCGGGTGGTTGTGTGCGGGCGGGTGGTTGTGTGCGGGCGGGTGGTTGTGTGCGGGCGGGTGGTTGTGTGCGGGCGTGTGGTTGTGTGCGGGCGGGTGGTTGTGTGCGGGCGTGTGGGGGGGGTGTGTGTGGGGGGTGTGTGGGGGGGGTGTGTGTGGTTATGGGCGTGTGGTTATGGGCGTGTGGTTATGGGCGTGTGGTTATGGGCGTGTGGTTATGGGCGTGTGGTTATGGGCGTGTGGTTATGGGCGTGTGGTTATGGGCGTGTGGTTATGGGCGTGTGGTTATGGGCGTGTGGTTATGGGCGTGTGGTTATGGGCGTGTGGTTATGGGCGTGTGTAGTTATGGGGGCGTGTGGTTATGGGGGCGTGTGGTTATGGGGGCGTGTGGTTATGGGGGTGTGTGGTTATGGGGGTGTGTGGTTATGGGGGTGTGTGGTTATGGGGGTGTGTGGTTATGGGGGTGTGTGGTTATGGGGGTGTGTGGTTATGGGGGTGTGTGGTTGGGTGTGTGTGTGGTTGGGTGTGTGTGTGGTTGGGTGTGTGTGTGTGGTTGGGTGTGTGTGTGTGGTTGGGTGTGTGTGTGTGGTTGGGTGTGTGTGTGTGGTTGGGTGTGTGTGTGTGGTTGGGTGTGTGTGTGGTTGGGTGTGTGTGTGGTTGGGTGTGTGTGTGGTTGGGTGTGTGTGTGTGGTTGGGTGTGTGTGTGGTGGTGTGCAGGCGTGTGGGTGTGCGGGCGTGTGGGTGTGCGGGCGTGCTGGCGTGCGGGCGTGCGGGCGTGCGTGTGGTTGTGCGGGCGTGTGGTTGTGCGGGCGTGTGGTTGTGCGGGCGTGTGGGCGTGCGGGCGTGTGGTTGTGCGCACGTGTGTGGTGTGTGTGCTTGTGTGCTTGGTGTGCTTGGTGTGTGTGGTGTGGTTATGTGCTTGTGTGCTTGGTGTGCTTGGTGTGGTTATGTGGTTGTGGGTGGGTGTGCTTGGTGTGTGTGGTGTGTGTGGTGTGGTTATGTGGTTGTGGGTGGGTGTGCTTGGTGTGTGTGGTGTGTGTGGTGTGGTTATGTGGTTGTGGGTGGGTGTGGGTGGGTGGGTGTGGGTGGGTGGGTGTGTGTGTGGTTGTGTGTGTGTGTGGTTGTGTGTGTGTGTGGTTGTGAGTGTGTGTGGTTGTGAGTGTGTGTGGTTGTGAGTGTGTGTGGTTGTGAGTGTGTGTGGTTGTGAGTGTGTGTGGTTGTGAGTGTGTGTGGTTGTGAGTGTGTGTGGTTGTGAGTGTGTGTGGTTGTGAGTGTGTGTGGTTGTGAGTGTGTGTGGTTGTGCGGGCGTGTGGTTGTGTGCGGGCGTGTGGTTGTGTGCGGGCGTGTGGTTGTGTGCGGGCGTGTGGTTGTGTGCGGGCGTGTGGTTGTGTGCGGGCGTGTGGGTGTGCGGGCGTGTGGGTGTGCGGGCGTGTGGGTGTGCGGGCGTGTGGGTGTGCGGGCGTGTGGGTGTGCGGGCGTGTGGGTGTGCGGGCGTGTGGGTGTGCGGGCGTGCGGGTGTGCGGGCGTGCGGGTGTGCGGGCGTGCGGGTGTGCGGGCGTGCGGGTGTGCGGCGTGCGGGTGTGCGGGCGGGTGGGTGTGCGGGCGGGTGGTTGTGCGGGCGGGTGGTTGTGCGGGCGTGTGGTTGTGCGGGCGTGTGGTTGTGCGGGCGTGTGGTTGTGCGGGCGTGTGGTTGTGCGGGCGTGTGGTTGTGCGCGTGTGGTTGTGCGCATGTGTGTGGTGTGTGTGCTTGTGTGGTTGTGCGCTTGTGTGTGGTGTGTGTGCTTGTGTGCTTGTGTGCTTGTGTGCTTGGTGTGGTTATGTGGTTGTGGGTGGGTGTGGGTGGGTGGGTGGGGGTGGGTGTGGGTGGGTGGGGGTGGGGGGGTGGGTGGGGGTGGGGGGGTGGGTGGGGGTGGGTGGGTGGGGGGGTGGGTTATGGGTGGGTGGGGGTGGGTGGGTGGGGGGGTGGGTTATGGGTGGGTGGGGGTGGGTGGGTGGGGGGGTGGGTTATGGGTGGGTGGGGGTGGGTGGGGGTGGGTGGGGGGTGGTGGGGTGGGGGTGGGTGGGTGTGGGTGTGTGTGTGGGTGGGTGTGTGTGTGGGTGTGTGGGTGGGTGTGTGGGTGTGTTTGTGTGTGGTGTGGTTGTGTGTGGTGTGGTTGTGTGTGGTGTGGTGTGGTTGTGTGTGTGTGGTGTGGTGTGGTTGTGTGTGGGGTGTGTGTGTGTGGGGTGTGTGTGTGTGGGGTGTGTGTGTGGGGTGTGTGTGTGTGGGGTGGGTGTGGGGGGGGGTGGGGGGGGTGTGGGGGGGGTGTGGGGGGGGTGTGTGTGGGGGGTGTGTGGGGGGGGTGGGGGGGGTGGGGGGGTGTGTGGGTGGGGTGTGTGTGTGGGGGTGTGTGGGGTGTGGGGGTGTGTGGGTGTGTGTGTGGTTATGGGTGTGTGGTTATGGGTGTGTGGTTATGGGTGTGTGGTTATGGGTGTGTGGTTATGGGTGTGTGGTTATGGGTGTGTGGTTATGGGTGTGTGGTTATGGGTGTGTGGTTATGGGTGTGTGGTTATGGGTGTGTGGTTATGGGTGTGTGGTTGGGTGTGTGTGGTTATGGGTGTGTGGTTGGGTGTGTGTGGTTGGGTGTGTGTGGTTGGGTGTGTGTGGTTGGGTGTGTGTGGTTGGGTGTGTGTGGTTGGGTGTGTGGTTGGGTGTGTGTGGTTGGGTGTGTGTGTGGTTGGGTGTGTGGTTGGGTGTGTGGTTGGGTGTGTGGTTGGGTGTGTGGTTGGGTGTGTGGTTGGGTGTGTGTGTGTGTGGTTGGGTGGGTGTGTGTGTGTGGTTGGGTGGGTGTGTGTGGTTGGGTGGGTGTGTGTGTGTGTGGTTGGGTGTGTGTGTGTGGTTGGGTGTGTGTGTGTGGTTGGGTATGTGTGTGGTTGGGTGTGTGTGTGGTTGGGTGTGTGTGGTTGGTTGTGTGTGTGGTTGTGTGTGTGTGTGGTTGTGTGTGTGTGGTTGGGTGTGGGTGTGTGTGTGTGTGGTTGGGTGTGTGTGTGTGGTTGGGTGTGTGTGTGTGGTTGGGTGTGTGTGTGGTTGGGTGTGTGTGTGTGTGGTTGGGTGTGTGTGTGTGTGTGGTTGGGTGTGTGTGTGGTTGGGTGTGTGTGTGGTTGGGTGTGTGTGTGGTTGGGTGTGTGTGTGGTTGGGTGTGTGTGGTTGGGTGTGTGTGTGTGGTTGGGTGTGTGTGTGGTTGTGTGTGTGTGTGTGTGGTTGTGTGTGTGTGTGTGGGTGTGTGTGTGGTTGGGTGTGTGTGTGTGTGGTTGGGTGTGTGTGTGTGTGGTTGGGTGTGTGTGTGTGTGGTTGGGTGTGTGTGTGGTTGGGTGTGTGTGTGGTTGGGTATGTGTGTGTGGTTGGGGGTGTGTGTGGGTGCGGGGAGTTGGGTGCGTGGGGTTGTGCGTGGGGTTGTGCGTGGGGTTGTGCGTGGGGTTGTGCGTGTGTGGGGTTGTGCGTGTGTGGGGTTGTGCGTGTGTGGGGTTGTGCGTGTGTGGGGTTGTGCGTGTGTGGGGTTGTGCGTGTGTGGGGTTGTGCGTGTGTATGGTTGTGCGTGTGTATGGTTGTGCGTGTGTATGGTTGTGCGTGTGTATGGTTGTGCGTGTGTATGGTTGTGTGTGTGTATGGTTGTGTGTGTGTATGGTTGTGTGTATGTGTGGTTGTGTGTATGTGTGGTTGTGTGTATGTGTGGTTGTGTGTGTGGTCCATGAAATTTGGCAATTTCCCAGTTAAAATAAAAATATATCCAGTTTGGTAAATCTGTATTTTTCCCCTACTACCTCCGGGTGGAGAGTGGGTTTTGGGAACCTACCAGCTCCATTACATTATAGTACTATCCTTTACTCTTCTTTTTAATGAGCGCGTGTTTTGCTCCAAAGTTATCATTTCCCAAGCAGCAGTGGAGGTGGCTCTGAACATTAGCCATACCATTGATCAAGAGGAAGGCTAATCAGTTCAGCTTTCTTGCTGGCAGCGTACCTTTGTGGTCTTGCACATAAAAGTGAAACCTGAGAGGCTTCAGCGTTCAAGGCTCAAAGCCGCTAGTTTTACTACAGGGCTGCAGGCACGCTGTGCTGCCTCCCCTGTACTTGACCTCCCGTGACCCGGGCCGCGGCGTGCTGACGTAGATGCCGAGCTCCGCTCCGTGAGCGGCTAGTGGTCACACGCATGACCTTTAATGGTCAATAAAATAAAGATGCCTTGTCTAGATTGGTTTTCCTGTGCTTTAGTCTCCAATGCGATAATTTACCTCTGCCTATTGGCCTTGTCAGTTCATAGCAGGAGGCTTATTAAGCAGTAGTAAAGCAATGGGAATACACTGATTGAAAGTCGACGAAATACACTTAGAGATTGTTTCAGTGTGCGCCTCTCACCCCGGATTCAGAAAGTAGCTGGAAGCATGGTAACCAAGACACGGGTAAGAAATTGACATTAATGCGAGGAGAGGAGAGAGGATGTGGACTAACGGCCAGAGCTGCAGATCTTGGAGCTGGTTATGCAAGTTCGACCCTCGGCTTCAGGTCAACACCCTGTGATTCTGGGCAAATCAATCACGTAATCTCTCCCTGCCTATCAAAAATAAATGTGCCTTGGGTAACGTAACTGGTGCTCATGTAAAGGGCTCCAATAACTTCAGGTCGAGTTTGCGCTATGTAAACCTGAAAAAAAGCGTTAGTCTGAACTTATCAATGAGACGTAAAACACGAGCTTCTCTGGGAAAAGTCGGCTGTTCGTTTATACTTTTGTCACCGGGCAATGCACGTCATTGTATTACGGTTCAAAGCGCCGAGCCCAAGCAAGTGTACCGCTGCCAATGCCTCATCATTCGAGCCATGCCTCCCACCCCTCTTTAATATGAAAGCTATAAAAGAAAACAAAAAAGGCCCAGGAACTGTTATTGTTAAAGCCAAAAACTAATTAGTCGTTGCCTCGTGTCGTTCCATAAATCATAACATAACACCTCGCGATGTGTTATGTGAAAAGTTTCTTGAAATAATGGCCTGCTTTTTCAGATTTTATAGGTTTACTGAGTGTAGTTTTCGCTGGTATTTCCTGTTTCCCTTGCTAGGAAACTGGCTCACGGAGCACATCAAAGCGGCCGCGAAAGTGATCGCAATCACGATCAAACATCAAAGCGGCCGTGCGGCCGCGAAACTGAGGGGCGCACATGCACTGTAGTTCTAGGCTACAGTGGCAGCACTTTTTGGAGCCCTCACAAAAAGTCGCGCCAGACAAGCGGATGCGCTGGGTCAGGCGAGACCTAAAAAACGTGGCGATAACCACGAAAGCAGATCCGACTTTCCTACAGTTCCTCTCAGAGAGAAAACAACTACACCCCCCCAAATTAAAAGACCTTTCAACTTCACTGAAGTTTTAACCCATTTTCTGTACTTTCATGTGTATGTATACACAGATGGCCCCCGTGACGGACATGTATTGGCATGCAGGCAACACAGACCCGGGCGGGGGCAGGCAACACAGACCCGGGCGGGGGCAGGCAACACAGACCCGGGCGGGCGGGGGCAGGCAACACAGACCCGGGCGGGCGGGGGCAGGCAACACAGACCCGGGCGGGCGGGGGCAGGCAACACAGACCCGGGCGGGCGGGGGCAGGCAACACAGACCCGGGCGGGCGGGGGCAGGCAACACAGACCCGGGCGGGCGGGGGCAGGCAACACAGACCCGGGCGGGCGGTGGCAGGCAACACAGACCCGGGCGGGCGGTGGCAGGCAACACAGACCCGGGCGGGCGGTGGCAGGCAACACAGACCCGGGCGGGCGGTGGCAGGCAACACAGACCCGGGCGGGCGGTGGCAGGCAACACAGACCCGGGCGGGCGGTGGCAGGCAACACAGACCCGGGCGGGCGGTGGCAGGCAACACAGACCCGGGCGGGCGGTGGCAGGCAACACAGACCCGGGCGGGCGGTGGCAGGCAACACAGACCCGGGCGGGCGGGGGCAGGCAACACAGACCCGGGCGGGCGGGGGCAGGCAACACAGACCCGGGCGGGCGGGGGCAGGCAACACAGACCCGGGCGGGCGGGGGCAGGCAACACAGACCCGGGCGGGCGGGGGCAGGCAACACAGACCCGGGCGGGCGGGGGCAGGCAACACAGACCCGGGCGGGCGGGGGCAGGCAACACAGACCCGGGCGGGCGGGGGCAGGCAACACAGACCCGGGCGGGCGGGGGCAGGCAACACAGACCCGGGCGGGCGGGGGCAGGCAACACAGACCCGGGCGGGCGGTGGCAGGCAACACAGACCCGGGCGGGCGGTGGCAGGCAACACAGACCCGGGCGGGCGGTGGCAGGCAACACAGACCCGGGCGGGCGGTGGCAGGCAACACAGACCCGGGCGGGCGGTGGCAGGCAACACAGACCCGGGCGGGCGGGGGCAGGCAACACAGACCCGGGCGGGCGGGGGCAGGCAACACAGACCCGGGCGGGCGGGGGCAGGCAACACAGACCCGGGCGGGCGGGGGCAGACAACACAGACCCGGGCGGGCGGGGGCAGGCAACACAGACCCGGGCGGGCGGGGGCAGGCAACACAGACCCGGGCGGTGGGGGGCAGGCAACACAGACCCGGGCGGTGGGGGGCAGGCAACACAGACCCGGGCGGTGGGGGGCAGGCAACACAGACCCGGGCGGTGGGGGGCAGGCAACACAGACCCGGGCGGTGGGGGGCAGGCAACACAGACCCGGGTGGGGGGCAGGCAACACAGACCCGGGTGGGGGGCAGGCAACACAGACCCGGGTGGGGGGCAGGCAACACAGACCCGGGTGGGGGGCAGGCCACACTGACACAGGCGTGCAGGAGCAGTTAGACAAGGGCGTATGGGGACAGACAACAGACGCAGGCAGGCAACATAGATGTGGGCTGCGGCAGGCTGCATAGACGCGGGCAGGGGCAGGCTGCATAGACGCGGGCAGGTGGGGTAGACAACACAGACGCAGGCAAGCACACAGGCTGGGGCAGGCAACACCGACGATGGAGGGAGTAGGCAAGGGCAACACAGGTGGGGCAGGGAACACGGACGTGGATAGGCAGGGCAGCCAACATGGACTAGAGAGGGCGGGGCAGGCAATACGGACTATGCAAGCAACATGGTTGAGGGAAGATAGGAGGAACGCAAGAACAATCTGAAGACACTTGGGGAGTCTAGAAGGGGGTGGGGAGAAAAAGCACCTTAAAAAAAGGGCTGCAGAAGGGCACAAGTAATGCTTTCATGCTCCAGGGGAAAAAGAAGGAAGCCTACAACAGCTGACCATCAAGAATGAAGTCAATGAGTGTAACAATTAAGTGAACCAATGATAAGAAATGGGCAGCCTCCAAGCCCAATGTTAGAATACATAAGGGCTTGAAAAGACAAGTCATGTGCTATCTAGGCGCTGTTTCCCAGCTTCCAATGCCGCTAGTGAGGCAAAATGAGGCCAATCACTTGCGGACTTTTGAGCATGCATGGAATCTACATGCGTGCATTTGTACCCAACACATACATTATGAAGAAAAAGGGGAAATGATTCAGTGCACACTGGCTTTGACTTGAGTACAACCTTTACCAGAATAGACCCACTATCTCTTCCTAAATGTCAAAAAGGTGAACCAGAACATTCACGTCTATCACAGGTTTTTTTGGGCCTACAAATGTTGTGTTATCACATTCAACCATATTTTGAGCCTTTCACTTTCAAAATACAAATGTACATACACACAGAAATAACGATGATGCAACTTGGTCAGACATCTGCGCACAATTCAGGCCTCATGGTAAAAGTAACAAGTATTTGCAATGCAATAGGTCTTGCAATTGTGAGGTTTTGAGCTATTGGCATTGTCCTTTACAATACCAATAGGTCAAAGTTTCTAAAATGTGATACTTATTGTATTGCAAACAGAATGCATGTCGTTTACAAGTGCCACATGATGTGCTTTCACATTAAGAGGCTACGCCCCTATCTTTAGACGAGCCATTTGTAAAGAAAGGTCTGCAGCCGCTATTAAAGTGAAAGCGCGGTAAGGGCGCTTTTACCAGAAAAAAGCAATGGTTTGTTTGTCAAGTTGAGAGAAATGCTTTTTTTTGTAAAAGCACCCCGTGAAAGAGCGCATGGCATGCTGAATGTTGAGGGAAAGCATGTCGTGCCTGCAGTAGGAGAAACTCATTAAAGAAAATAGTGCTTATAGACTTAGGCTATTCCGTGTAACAACCAAAGTAAAAGAGTCCTCATGGAAGATTACAAATTAAGACAAGGCGGTACTCAGGAGGTACTAACAAGCCTATTAACAAATCAGAGGCCAGCATTTACGAAGGACAATGGCCCCAGCCAATGACAAATATGGGCAGAGTGGGCTGGGGTTCAACTTCATAATCCAATACAGCATGCCTCGCAAAGGTTCGACCTAAAAAAGAGGAGCTATATTTTTTTAGGCAATGTGCATACTTGTTAAAAGCAGACCTACACATTCATGCCCAAACACCACAATCCCGCGCTCCGCAGACATCAGTACATCTGGGAAAGAAATAAAACGTTTCTTAAATGAAAAGGTACAAATCGTTATAAACAAATCCTACTTTTGGCAAAAACCTGAAAGCAAGTTCCTTCCTTACTTTCAAAGCCAACCACAGACAAGCACACAAGAGGAAGAAATGAACCGAGACAGAAGAAAAAGACAGATACACACAGAGGCAAACATCTAATATTCAGTTTGTGTTTTGGTTGGACTAGAAATTGGTATATGTTCTTGATAAATTTAAGGGTTAATATGTGTGCATACTACGTGATAGCACAAATTCACATCTGATTTTGTGGGAAAAAAACTGAAAACTTGTGTCTCCGAGAATTGTTTTTAGTACCAATGATTAAATCATTGACATGAGACGATTACCAAAAGGCAAAATGTAGTAGGTAGGCCTTTGCTAAAAACAAAAGAAAGAATTTTGCAGTGTTCTTAAATGTGGATATTTATTTATATAACTGGCAGTTTTGCAACAAAGTATACTGTAAGCATAGCTCTACCTATCGAAAACATGTTAGAGGTAAAAAGACGTTTTTCGATCACATGTTTACACTAGAATATCATGGTAATATAACATTTTATTAAGGTGTTTACACAACTGAGGCATGCCTTTTTTGTCCGCTTAAAAATATATATATTAGAATGCATCAACTTTATATTAAGGTAATTGCATTTGTAAACATATATTCACACCCAAAGTCTAGAAACCTCAGTTTAGGGTTTAAGTTGGTATTTTACATATAGATGGCAGGACACACATTTGAAAACCTATTTTGCCCTCGTTAGAAAAAATGTAGGATGCTGTTAACTTCCCAAATGAAAAAGTTACTTTCCTTCGATAATGCTCCTTCTGGTGAATACTCTAACTGCAGATTCCTTACCAACAGAATTTCCTCCATGTGCCAAACTGGATTTGCGAACTGGTAGGTGGTGCTGGGTGAGACTTCGTTTCAATGCTACCCAGCTGTGGAAGTGACAACTGGAGGTACATATAAGGGCCACCCATGTATGCAGATGTCAGTTTCTTCAGGAAATCTTCCGAGGCCCCAGACGTAGAGCACATCTGATAGCTGAATAAGCCAGTGTTCACATTCCTATATATATGATCTTTTTAGCTGAAAAGACCGTAACACAGAATGGTGAGGTGTACTGGCAGTGAGGAATCTGCAGTTACAGTATACATCGGAAAGAGGGTTACTGAAGGTAAGTAACTTGTTCTTCTAATGAATACTTCTAACCACAGATTCCTCACCTAATGAATAGACACCAAAGCAGTAACTCCCAAGGTGAAGGGGCAGTGAACTTGCTCAAACTAAAGTCCTGCAGGACCAAGCAAGGAAAAAATGGCCATCTCCATGGACATTGTCGATGCAGTAGTGCTTCAGTTTCATGAACGTGTGCACTTATGCCCATGTAACTGCCTGACAAGCATCCGGGATAGGCACAGGTCTACCTAAATGCCTGCCCAAGGAAGCAGACAATAACTAATACAATGTCTAACAAGCATTTACAATGCAATGGTCTCGGCATTGTTAAAGTTAGATCTATTGGCATTGCTCATGACATTTTTTTTATGTTTATGTTTTTGTTTTTAAAACATTTAAAGAAACGGCATTGTTATTTACAATGTCAATAGCTTAATCACTCTCAAATGCGAGACCTATTGCATTTGCACCCACACACAGAGCCACCCACACACAAATAGACCCACAGTTACCCACACACAGACCGAGCCATAAAGCAGCACAGAGCCCTCCCACACACAGGCCTCCCACACACAGGCCTCCCACACACAGGCCTCCCACACACAGGCCTCCCACACACAGGCCTCCCACACACAGGCCTCCCACACACAGGCCTCCCACACACAGGCCTCCCACACACAGGCCTCCCACACACAGGCCTCCCACACACAGGCCTCCCACACACAGAGCCACCCCCAAACCCACAGAGCCACCCACCCCCAAACCCACAGAGCCACCCACCCCCAAACCCAGAGCCACCCACCCCCAAACCCACAGAGCCACCCACACACAAACACACAGAGCCACCCACACACAAACACACAGAGCCACCCCCAAACCCACACAGAGCCACACCCACACACAGAGCCACCCACACGCAGAGCCACCCACACGCAGAGCCACCCACACGCAGAGCCACCCACACTCACACGCAGAGCCACCCACACTCACACGCAGAGCCACCCACACTCACACGCAGAGCCACCCACACTCACACGCAGAGCCACCCACACACACACACAGAGCCACCCACACTCACACACAGAGCCACCCACACTCACACACAGAGCCACCCACACACAGAGCCACCCACACTCACACACAGAGCCACCCACACTCACACACAGAGTGTTAGAAGGGATAGACGGACCGGGAGGGTCGGCCGGGGTCAGGAGGAGAGGTCTCCGGGGAGAGCCGTCTCCAGCGATCGTACAGACAAGTAACTTCCCCCCCACAGACAGATATCACACACGGATAAGGTTCAGTGTTCTTTATAAGCACTTCTTAAGGTACGGTTGAATGGTACAAGGAGGTCTGGACTCAGGGGTCCCCTCGATTCAAGTCTCTCAAAGCAGGGTAAGGGGTAGCGGGACAGTCTGTCTACCAGTCAGGTAGTTTGGATGAGATGATGACTAGCTCACAATCCTCG
The DNA here is from genome assembly GCF_964204655.1 of Triturus cristatus. Classification (NCBI taxonomy): domain Eukaryota; kingdom Metazoa; phylum Chordata; class Amphibia; order Caudata; family Salamandridae; genus Triturus; species Triturus cristatus. Next base: position 618,476,505 of record NC_140587.1, read on the forward strand.
AGCTTGGTGGTTTAGTTGGTACGGGGCGCGGCAGCGCCAGCAGGTCCCGGTGGAGATGGTCGGTACACGGTCCGCGGTAGCACCAGCAGGTCCCGGAAAGATGGTCGATGTACGGTCCGCGGCAGCGCCAGCAGGTCCCGGTGAGGATGGTCGTTACAACGGGCCGCGGCAGCGCCAGCAGGTCCCGACGAGGATGGAGGTTGTAGAAGGCTGCGGCAGCGCCAGCAGGCAGGACGATGGTTCACAAGAGCGGGCTACGGCAGCGCCAGTAGTCCGTCAAGGCTGAGTTCTCTCGGTGTCTCTCGACTCCAGGATACAACTGCCTTCCTGCTCCGGAGTTGCCCCAGTTATAGGGCAGGCGCCCTTTGATGTCCGGACCCTCGCACTTGGAGGTCGGAGGGCCCGGGATGAAGGTGTCCAGACACCCAGCAGGGGGTGGAGCCAGCGCCTGGGGGAGCTGGAGGCGATCGGCACCTGGCGGGGGGGAAGAGCTCTTGACACTTCGTCCTCCCATTGACCTGCCAAGTGGTCCGCTCACCTCCCGGGTGGATGGTGGTGCCGGGATGTCGGGGCCGGCCAGGCCCGGGGTTAGGGTCGGGGCGAGGCCACGCGGCCTCGTGGTGCAGGGCCCAAGATGGCGGCTTGAACCGGCCGGGGGAGCCGGTGGGGCTGGGCCCCGTGATGAGTAGAGGTCCAAGGGCAGAAGATCCGTCGGGAGACGGGGTACAGGTGCTTTTCGTGGGTTATGCCTGGTGGGCCGGAGCTCGGGCCCTGTCATGCGGGGAGGGAGCAAGCCCTTCGTGTGGCCTGTCCAACATGCGTCCCCCCCAGCTGAAGGCGGGGAGAGTCACCCATCTCCTTGGGGACTCTCTTCGTCGAGGCGGAAAAAGCGGGACAGGCCATCCGCGTTGGTCTTGGCCTGGTCGGTGCTCCACAGTGAAATCCATTCCCTGCAGGGAAATGGACCAGCGCAAGAGTTTTGGGTTCTCCCCCCGCATCTGCATCAGCCACTGCAGGGGTCGATGGTCGGTTTGTACCCGGAAGTGGGTACCGAAGAGATAGGGCCGGAGCTTTTTGAGGGCCCACACCACTGCGAAGGCCTCCCTCTCGATGGTGCTCCAGCGCTGTTCTCGGGCCAGGAGACGTCGACTGATGAAGGCCACCGGCTGGTCATGACCTTCGGGGTTTAACTGAGAAAGGACGGCTCCAATGCCGTGGTCGGAGGCGTCGGTCTGTACCACGAATTCCCGACTGTAATCGGGGGCCTGGAGCACAGGGGCGGTGCACAGGGCGGCCTTCAGCTTCTCGAAGGCCGCTTGACAATCGGGGGTCCAGTTAATCCGCTTCGGTTGGTTCTTGGACGTGAGACCCGTGAGGGGCCCCACGATGCTGCCGTAGTCCTTCACGAACCGCCGGTAGTAGCCGGTGAGCCCCAAGAAGGCTCGGACCTCGGTCTGGGTGACGGGGGGCTGCCAGGACTGGATGGCAGCAATCTTAAGTTGTAGCGGGGCCACCAGACCGCTTCCCACTTGGTGCCCAAGGTAGGTCACAGACCCTTGGCCAATTTGGCACTTGCCGGCCTTAATTGTGAGGCCGGCCCGCTGGAGGGCCTGTAGGACCTCTTGGAGGTGACTGAGGTGGTCGGGCCAGTGGCGGCTGTATACAGCGATATCGTCCAGGTAGGCAGCGCTGAACTCTTCGAGCCCCGCCAAGACCTGGTTCACGAGGCGTTGAAACGTGGCGGGGGCATGACCTTGAATTGGTAGTGGCCATCGGGGGTAGAGAAGGCTGACCGTTCCTGAGCCCTGGGTGTGAGGCCGATCTGCCAGTAGCCCGCTGTTAGGTCGAAGATACTGAGGTAGCGGGCGGCCCCCAGCCGGTCGATCAGCTCGTCTGCTCGGGGGATCGGATGAGCGTCGGTCCGGGTGACAGCGTTCAAGCCCCGGTAGTCGACGCAGAATCTCAGTTCAGGTGCGGTGCCGGGGGCAGCGGCTTTGGGGACCAATACAACCGGACTGGCCCACGGACTGTCCGAGGGCTCGATGACCCCGATTGTGAGCATCTTGGCCACCTCCTCCTGTATGCAGGCCCGTACCCGATCTGGTACGCGGTAGGCCCGGTGTCGGACAGGGGGACTGTCCCCGGTGTCCACGTCGTGCAAACACCAAGGGGTGACCCCGGGGGTGAGGGAGAACAGGGTAGCGAACTGCAGCAGGAGGTTCCGGCAGCCCTGGCGTTGCTCCGAAGTGAGGGCGTCAGAGAGCCGGACCCCGTCCACGGAGCAGTCATTCTCCTGAGTCTTCAGAAGATCCGGGAGGGGTTCGGAGTCTTCCTCTGCCCCACTGTCCGTAGCCATCAGGAGGCTGAGTTCTGAGCGCACAAAGTGTGGTTTGAGTCGGTTGGTGTGGAGGACCCGAAGGGGGTTCCGGGAGGTCCCCAGGTCGATGAGGTGAGTGACGGGGCTTTTGCGCTCGACCACTTTGAAGGGCCCCGTCCACTTATCTTGCAAGGCACATGGTTCGGTGGGGCACATCACCCATACTTGTTGTCCAGGCTCGAACTCAACGGAGGAGGCATTGTGATCATACCACTTCTTCATGTCCTCCTGGCTGGCCTCGAAGTTCGCCTTGGCCATCTCTCTAAAGCGCCGGGTCTGATTGCGTAGGGCCAGGAGGTATTTGAAGACGTCTGGAGGGGTCTTTAGGGGGGCCATCTCCCAACCTTCTTTTACTAGGCTGAGGGGCCCTCGCACAGGGTGCCCGTACAGGAGTTCGAAAGGGCTAAAACCGAGGGACTTCTGGGGAACTTCTCGGTAGGCGAAGAGGAGGCACGGGAGTAGTACATCCCACTGGCGACGGAGGGGCTCTTCCAATCCCCCAATCATCCCCTTGAGGGTGCGGTTAAAACGCTCCACTAGTCCGTTCCCTTGGGGGTGATAGGGGGTCGTGAATCTGTAGGTGACCCCGCATTGTTGCCAGAGGGACTTCATGTATTTGGATATAAAGTTCGTGCCTCGGTCGCTGACGACTTCTCGGGGGAAGCCTACCCGGGAGAAGATCCCCATTAGGGCCCGGCCAACCACCGGAGCTGTAACGGTCCGTAGGGGCACCGCCTCGGGGTAGCGGGTGGCATGGTCCACCAGTACTAAGATGAACCTGTGTCCTTGTGCCGTGCGGGGGTCCAGAGGCCCCACGATGTCTATCCCCACCCTCTCGAACGGGGTGGTGACCACAGGGAAGGGTTGCAGAGGGGCTTTCAGCTTCCGACCACTCTTCCCGCTGGCTTGGCATGTGGGGCAAGATCGGCAGTGGTTCAGGACGTCGTTCCTCATTTTCGGCCAGAAAAAGTGGGTCACTAGGCGGCTGTACGTTTTATCTTGGCCCAGGTGTCCAGCCAGGGGGACATCGTGGGCCAGGTTGAGCAGAAAGTCTCTGAAGCGGAGAGGTACCACCAGTACTCGACCGGCCCCCAGCTCGGCGATTCTTTGCTCGCTGTATAGCAGGTCGTTATCCCAGTAGACCCAGTGAGTTCCGGTGGAGTCCCCTGCGTTCTGGGCGCTGGCTTGTTGGCGGAGTCCCTCGAGGGAGGGACAGGTCTTTTGTTCCTGGCGGAACTGTGCTTGGGTGGGCCCCCCCTCTTGACGCCATTGAGCCAGGTCAGGAAGGTCCTGGGGTTGCGCGTCCCCTTCGGTCGTCGGGTCTGGGAGGCTGGCCTCGTCGTTGTCTTCTACTGGGGCGACTGGGGGCGGAGGTGCTGGCCATTCTGGTTCTTCTGAACGAGGGACGGCACGGGCGGCCATGGACCGGGTGGTTATGCAGGCCCAGTCCGGGAGGCCCAGCATCCCCAGGTGCTCTCTTCTCTCAACGGTGGCCCACGGGGAACTCTCGAGGTCATTCCCCAGGAGGCAGTCCACGGGGGCATCGTCCCGGACCGTCACCTTCAACAGGCCGGAGACCCCTCCCCATTCGAATGGGACGCAGGCCATTTGACACATACTTTCAGAGTTGTCTGCCGAGCGGACGGGGCAGAGAATGTTCGGCAGGATCTGCTCGGGCTTCACCAGGTGACAGCGGACGGCCGTCACACTGGCGCCTGTGTCACGCAAGGCCTCGGCTCGCTGTCCATTAATGGTCACCCACTGACCGTATTTCCTGGTGTTAGCGGGTAGGGGAGCCCGCGGGACCATGTCTCTTCCCCCTAAGCACGCCAGGACCATGGCGGCCGGTTCCCACTCTTGCTGGGCCGGCTCATACTCCTCTGGTTCCTCCAATGATCGCTCTTCCCCCAGGGCGGCAGCAGCTACCTGGCGGGGCTTGGGTGTTTGGTTCTGCGGGCAGCTCGGGTCATTGGCGTAGTGGCCGACTCGCTGGCATCGGTGGCACGTGACGTTGGCTCGGACCCCAGGACGCCACGGGGGGTTGCCCCGACCGGCCGGAGCCGGGGTGCTGGCCACGTGTGTTGCGGGCAAGGCGTCTCTCCCTCGCCCCTGGCCCCCTCCTCCTCCCCGAGGACGGTGCTGGCCTTGGTTGTTTCTGTTCTGTTCGTGTGGCCCCCTCCGGCCCACTCGGGTGCTTTCCCATCGGTCAGCTTCGGCGGCGAGCTGCCGGGGGTCAGTCAGCTTACTGTCGAGGAGGTGCTGCCTGAGCTCGACGAAGCAGTTGTTCGACAGGTGCTCCCATACCATCAGGTTAAAGAGTTGTTCGTAGGTGGTGACCTGGCTCCCCTTTATCCAACCCTCGAAGGCACGGCTGAAATAGTTCACGTATTCTACCCAAGTTGTACCTGGGATCCGGGTGCAATCTCTGAACCTCTGGCGGTACATCTCGGGTGTGAGGCCGTAGCGGGTGAGGAGGGCAGCCTTCATGTGGTCGTAGGACGACATTTGGTGATCTGGGAGCTGCAGTAGGGCATCGCGACCCTCGTTGATAAACCTCCCCCAAAGTCCGGCTCCCCAATCACTCCGGTCGATCCGGTGGGAGGTCATGGCGATCTCGTAGGCTTTAAACCACTGTTGTATGTCGTCTTCTCGGACATACTCGCGGACAACATCCTTGGGGATGTGGACTTTTTTCTCGATTGGCCCCGGGGTGTGTGGTCGCTCAGGCACCCCCAGTTCCTTATTCTGTTTCCGAAGTTCTATTTCCGCCAGTTTGCGCTCGTGCTCGAGCGTTATTTTTTTCTCCTCCAGCTCTCTCTGTCTCTGCTTCTCTTCTCGTTCATCTCGGAGCCGCATGTGCTCGAGGTTGAGTTTCTGTTCAGCTAACTTGAGTTCCCCATCCATCTTGAGTCGTGCCATTTCCAACTCGTGCAATCTGGTTCTTTCTCTTTCTCGGATCTCCTCCTGCGAGAGGCCCGTTCCCCGCTCCTCGGGAGCCGTGGCGTTCCCCTCTGGTGTGATGCTGCTTTGGTCGGAGGGTCCGGCGACCCCAGTTTCTGTCCACGACTCTAGGGCGTGCTTTAGATCATCTTTGGTACTCAGGCCGGTGGTAGCAATGCCAAGTTCTATGCAGAATTGTCTCAGTTCGCGGTGGTTGTATTCTTCTAATTTATCCATTTGGAATTTCTCGGTGGAGTTGCTATCTTTGGCTGACATCGTGTTTTTGTCGTGGGGTGAGCTACTCTCTGTACGATTACGCGTTGATTCGGATCCCGCCGCTGGCCACCAATGTTAGAAGGGATAGACGGACCGGGAGGGTCGGCCGGGGTCAGGAGGAGAGGTCTCCGGGGAGAGCCGTCTCCAGCGATCGTACAGACAAGTAACTTCCCCCCCACAGACAGATATCACACACGGATAAGGTTCAGTGTTCTTTATAAGCACTTCTTAAGGTACGGTTGAATGGTACAAGGAGGTCTGGACTCAGGGGTCCCCTCGATTCAAGTCTCTCAAAGCAGGGTAAGGGGTAGCGGGACAGTCTGTCTACCAGTCAGGTAGTTTGGATGAGATGATGACTAGCTCACAATCCTCGAGCTTGGTGGTTTAGTTGGTACGGGCCGCGGCAGCGCCAGCAGGTCCCGGTGGAGATGGTCGGTACACGGTCCGCGGTAGCACCAGCAGGTCCCGGAAAGATGGTCGATGTACGGTCCGCGGCAGCGCCAGCAGGTCCCGGTGAGGATGGTCGTTACAACGGGCCGCGGCAGCGCCAGCAGGTCCCGACGAGGATGGATGTTGTAGAAGGCCGCGGCAGCGCCAGCAGGCAGGACGATGGTTCACAAGAGCGGGCTACGGCAGCGCCAGTAGTCCGTCAAGGCTGAGTTCTCTCGGTGTCTCTCGACTCCAGGATACAACTGCCTTCCTGCTCCGGAGTTGCCCCAGTTATAGGGCAGGCGCCCTTTGATGTCCGGACCCTCGCACTTGGAGGTCGGAGGGCCCGGGATGAAGGTGTCCAGACACCCAGCAGGGGGTGGAGCCAGCGCCTGGGGGAGCTGGAGGCGATCGGCACCTGGCGGGGGGAAGAGCTCTTGACACTTCGTCCTCCCATTGACCTGCCAAGTGGTCCGCTCACCTCCCGGGTGGATGGTGGTGCCGGGATGTCGGGGCCGGCCAGGCCCGGGGTTAGGGTCGGGGCGAGGCCACGCGGCCTCGTGGTGCAGGGCCCAAGATGGCGGCTTGAACCGGCCGGGGGAGCCGGTGGGGCTGGGCCCCGTGATGAGTAGAGGTCCGAGGGCAGAAGATCCGTCGGGAGACGGGGTACAGGTGCTTTTCGTGGGTTATGCCTGGTGGGCCGGAGCTCGGGCCCTGTCATGCGGGGAGGGAGCAAGCCCTTCGTGTGGCCTGTCCAACACAGAGCCACCCACACTCACACACAGAGCCACCCACATTCACACACAGAGCCACCCACATTCACACACAGAGCCACCCACACTCACACAGAGCCACCCACACTCACACAGAGCCACCCACACTCACACAGAGCCACCCACACTCACACAGAGCCACCCCCACTCACAGAGCCACCCCCACACACAGAGCCACCCCCACACACAGAGCCACCCCCACACACAGAGCCACCCCCACACACAGAGCCACCCCCACACACAGAGCCACCCCCACACACAGAGCCACCCACACACACAGAGCCACCCACACACACAGAGCCACCCACACACACAGAGCCACCCACACACAGAGCCACCCACACACACAGAGCCACCCACACACACAGAGCCACCCACACACACAGAGCCACCCACACACACAGAGCCACCCACACACACAGAGCCACCCACACACACAGAGCCACCCACACACACAGAGCCACCCACACACAGAGCCACCCCCCACACACACACAGAGCCACCCACATTCACACACAGAGCCACCCACATTCACACACAGAGCCACCCCCATTCACACACACAGCTACCCACACACAGAGCCACACACACACACACACACAGAGCCACCCACCCACACAGCCACAACTTCATGATACTACTATAGGATTAGGGCTCCAGCAGATCATACATCAACCTACGCACATAGCAGGCCATACTTTAGATGGACTTTTCACCAACAACACAGCCATCTCTATGACTTCTCTACTCCCTCTGACCTGGACTGATCACTATGCTGTTTTATTTAGTTTTAACCTGCCCCGATCTTTTGCCGATAGCTCTGCCAGTAGTAAGACTCTTGGCAGAGCATGGCATAAAATTGACCATAGTACCCTGGTTGCTAAGCTAATACAAAGTAAACTTGCGGTGCTCGGGGAAGCAGAAGCCTCAGCCATAAACTATACGGCATGGCTAGAGTCTAATATTGCAAGGGAAGTTCCGACATTAGTTGTTAATAAAAACAGGAAAGTTCCATCGGCCCCTTGGTTATCAGAGGCTTTACAACTAGCGAAACAAGCCTGTAGGCGAATGGAAAGATGGCGAAAAAGCTATGATAAAGTTGAGAAGGAAATATATAAAGCCACCTTAGCTGACTATAGGAAAAAACTGATTGCAGAAAAAAGTCAGTTTTATACAACACAAATTGAAGGGGCCGGCACGTCCAGTAAGGAACTCTTTGAGACGATTAATTACCTTATCTCCGCACCCAAGGACGTCTCTGCCAACTCTAATCAAGACTTCTGTAACGATATTGCTAGCTTTTTTAAGTCCAAGGTAGAGCAAATCTATGATCAATTCTCACATAGTGCTGCCACTCTGAGTGTGCCACTTACACCCTCTTATAAAGTGACTTTTGTAGACTTTCCCCCGGCCTCCCCCGACCAACTATCTTTTCTTCTCTCTTCCACTAAATCAGGATCCCCGGAGGACCCTTGTCCCCCCAGAATTCTAAGAAGCATCAGTCCCATTATTAGCCCTATACTTACTAAAGTGTTCAACCAGATGCTATTACAAGGACATTTTCCTTTAATTTGGAAACAGGCCTGTGTTCTCCCTCTCTTAAAAAAAACGAATTTGGATATAGGTGACCCTGCTAACTACCGACCTATTGCTAGACTCCCTGTTCCCGCTAAAATCTTTGAAAAACGGCTCAATACTGAACTTTCCACCTTTATCATGGAAAACAAAATTCTGGATCAAAGTCAGTTTGGCTTTAGAGCCGGACACAACACTGAGACGGCCCTAATAAGAACTACCGAAGAGATACGAAAAGCATTGGACGGTGGGGGCTCGGCAGCCCTGGTTCTCCTCGACTTGTCCGCGGCATTTGATACCGTGGACCATACGACCCTGATTAACCGTCTTAAAACTATTGGGATAGGTGGAAGGGCCCTTTCCCTCCTAAAGTCATTTCTTTCCGATCGAACACAAACTGGGCATCTGGGTAATTTTAAATCAGCTGCTTTCATTTTGCCATGTGGGGTGCCGCAGGGGTCTTCGTTGAGCACCAGGCTTTTTAATATTTATGTCTCTGAGCTAGCCTCTTTGATTAGAAGTTTCAACTTATGTCCAACCTCCTACGCAGACGATACCCAGTTGGTCATCTCAGCAGTGGATAACGAATAGTTTCTTACCTGTCGGTGTAGTTTTGCAGCTTGAAGATCTTTCTGGATTCACTATGCTGTGCATTATTCCACGATCTGGTGGTTGGGTCCTGATTCGTAGCCTTTCTTTTGGTTTTTTTGTGGTTTTTTTTGTAGCCCAGGTGGGCGTCGACGTCCCACTATTTGGTGTACCTCTCGTGACGTCAGCGTGCTTCCTGCGGAAGTCCCACCTTTGGGGCGCCATCTTCGGGTTCTTTTTTCCCTTCCTCTCTCTCTCTTTTTTTTTTTTTTTAACCCTAGGTGTTAAGTAATTTCCTTATATATATCCTTTCAGTATTATCTTGTTATTTCAGTCTTTGTCCTTCCACCCTTTTTCTCCTGCCTCATCTTCCTGGCGGAGGTGGGTGGGTTCGCTAGTGAATCCAGAAAGATCTTCAAGCTGCAAAACTACACCGACAGGTAAGAAACTATTCGTTTTGCTGTGTGAATCTTTCTGGATTCACTATGCTGTGCATAGATTTTGTAGCGGTTCGTTATCTCTGTGGCGGCTGGGTGGAAGATGAGCGTTGGTCGTTGAATATATGTTGGAGCACCTTCTGTCCTACTTGTGCTTCCTTGTTCATCTGAATATCCACGCAGTAGTGCTTGGTGAACGTGTGCACCGAAGCCCATGTTGCCACCAGGCATATGTCTTGAATGGGTGTATTTGCCAGAAAGGCAATTGTTGCTCCCTTCTTCCTTGTGGAGTGGGCCCGTGGCCCCTCGGATAGTTCTTGCCCCGCCTGTTTGTGGCAGAATTGTATTGTTAGTGTAATCCATCGTGCGATGGTGCTTTTTGCCACTGGTCTACCCAGGAAGCTCGTTGCGAAGGACACAAAAACTGCTTGGTTTTCCTTTATTCTTTGGTCCTCTCGATGTAGTGCATCACCGCCCTTCTAGCGTCTAGAGTATGCAGTGCCCTCTCTGTGCTTGTTGCTGGGTTCTGAAAGAAACTTGGTATTTGAATTGTTTGATTTATATGGAATGCTGACACCACCTTTGGCATGAAGTGTGGGTCCGTTCTCATTACGACTCTGTCCTTGTGTATCTGGATGTAGGGCTCTTGCAGCGTTAGCGCTTGAAGCTCGCTTACTCTGCGCAGTGAGGTTATTGCCACCAGAAAGGCTGTCTTCATTGTTAGCATTTGAAGGGAGGCCTTGTGAATGGGCTCAAAGGGCGCCTTCATAAGTTCCGTCAGGACTATGTTGAGGTTCCATGCCGGAGGCGGCATCCTCTTTGGTGGCGCTATTCTTTTTGCCCCTTCCAGGAATCTCTTTACTACCCGTGACGTAAAGAAGCTTCCTCCTGTCTCACCTCGTGCGTAAGCTACGATCGCCACTAGGTGGACCCTTAGCGAGGATGAGCATAGTTTTGCCTTTAGAAGGTGTGTGAGGTATCTAAGCACCGTTGATTCCCTTGTCAATTTATTGTGCAGTTTATACATTGTGAACCTTTTCCACTTTTCCTCATAACATTTTCGTGTTGTTGGTCTCCTTGCCGCCCGCAGCACTCGCATAGTGCTTGGAGGTAGTTTAAGGTGTGCGAACTCTATGTCTTCAGGAGCCAAGCTGCCCGTCCGAGGCTCTCTGGCTCTGGGTGTAGAACCTCTCCGTTCTGCATGGAGAGCAAGTCCTTTCTTTTTGCGAATTTGTGTGGAGGTCCCTGTGCCATCTCCACTATTTGTGAGTACCATGTCTGTCTTGCCCACTGTGGTGCCACCAGGATCATTGTCATGTTGCTGGTCTTGCACTTGTTGACTACCCTGTGTATCAGTGGTATTGGTGGAAAAGCGTATGCAAATGTCCTTGACCAACTTATCCATAGGGCATTCCCCTGGGACTATTTTTCTGGTTGACTGGATGCGAAGTTTCGGCATTTTGCATTCAGGTGTGTTGTAAACAGGTCTATTGTCGGTGTACCCCACCTTTTGAATAGCCTTTGCGTTTCCTGTCCATTAAGCTCCACTCGTGGGATGCCGAGGTCTGCCTGCTGAGCCAATCGGCTTCCACATTGTCCTTCCCTGGTAGGTGTATCGCCAGCAGGTCTATTTTGAGTGGGATGGCCCATCTCCAAATCTCTTGTGCCAGAGTGGAAATGGGAAACGATTGTGTTCCTCCCTGCGTGTTGATGTAGAACATTGTGGTAGTATTGTCCGTCTGTATCATCACTTTTTGGTTGTATAGTTGTCTCTATAAGGCCTTCAGGGCTAGCAGTAGGGTCTCCAATTCCAGGTAGTTGATGTGTCTGACCGCATCTGCTGGAGTCCACAGACCCCTCACTCTGAGCTTGTTCATGTGCGCTCCCCATCCTATCTGGGATGCGTCTGTGGTAATGGTCACAGTTGGGCTTGGTGGTGTCAAGGGCTTTCCTATAGTTATGTTCTCCCTGTTCCACCATGCGATCTCCTTTTGCACTGCGTGCGTAACAACCACTAGATCCTCCCAACTTCCGCTTGCCTGTGACCATTGCTGTTGCAGCCATTCCTAGAACGGTCTCATGTGAAGCCGTACATTGGGGACTAGGTGGATGCATGACGCCATCATCCCCATGATCTTGCTCGCTGTTCTCACTGTCAGAGCTTGCCCCTTCTGGTAGAGGCGCGTCTCCTTCAGTAGGGCTATTGTTCTCTTCTCGCTGGACATCACCGATCTGTCTCTGGTGTGGATCTGTGCCCCCAGGAATATCTTCACCTGCTCTGGGTTAATTGATGGATTTCCCCCAGTGTATTGAGAACCCCAGGTTCATTAGTGTCCTTGTGACCCGCTGTGCGTGTTCCTCGCATTTTTCGCGCAAACTTGCTTTTATTAGCCAGTCGTCGAGGTAAGGATACACATGAATCCCTTCCCTCCGCAGGTACGCTGCTACCGCAGCAAGGCATTTTGTGAAAACCCTTGGTGCGGACTTCAGCCCGAATGCCAGGGTTGTGAATTGGTAGTGATCCTTGTTGATTGTGAACCTTAACAGTTTTTGTGCTGCCTGTTCATTGGGATGTGCAGGTAGGCGTCCTTGAGATCCAATGTGGACATGAAGTCCCCGTCTCCCATCCGTGGGAGTAATTCTTGTAGGGACGTCATTTTGAATTTTTGCGTCCTTACGTACTTGTTTAGGAACCGTAGATCCAGGATGGGTCTTAGTGTTTCGTCCACCTTTGGTACCAGGAAGTAGTTTGCGTACACTCCTTTGTTCCTCTCCTTGAAAGGTACTGGTTCTAAGGCCTCCTTTTGGAGCAGCTGTAGTGCCTCCTCTGCGAGTTGTGCTAGCTCCTGTCCCGAGTGTTCCCTTCTTTTTGGTTTTCTGTTTGGAGGGCTCATTTCCAACTCTATGCAGTATCCGTACTGAATGATGTTGGAGTATCCATTTGTCTGTAGTAATTTTTTGCCATTCCCGGAGGAAAAGCCTCAGTCTTCCGCCTACTAGTGTTGCATGGTCGTGGGCGTTTGGTTTGTGTACCCCCTCCATTTTGTTCCTTTTGTGCTCCACCCTCGGAGGTATATTGTGGGTGAGCCATCTTCTTCATGCAAAGTCACTTTGAGGTGGGTTGGTCTCCCCCTCTTCTTCTTTGTCCTCGTCCGTTCCCCTACCGCGAAAGGACTGGCCTCTAGGCTGGTACTGCCAGTTTTGTTTCTGCTGCCCCTGTTGCCCGTGGCTCTCGCCTTGCTGGAAACTTTGGTGAGACGTTCCTGGCTGGTTACCTCCCCTTCCGAAAGGTCTCCTTGTCGGGGTACCTCTTCGCATCCCCCTGAATTGCAGGGCCCCCATGGACCTTGCCGTCTCATTCTCTTTCTTGAGTTGGGTGAGCTTCTCATCCACCGGTGCCCCGAACAGTGTCTCTCCATTGAAAGGGGTATTCAGTATATTATTCTGGACCTGTTTGAATCCTGAAATTCTGAGCCAGGCCTGCCTCCTTTCAGTGATTCCTATCGCCATCAGTCTTGCTTGAAGTCTCTGCCCCGTCTAATGCCGTCTTAAGGCATGAGTTAGCTATATTCTTCCCCTCTTCCACTAGATGGGAAGCCCTCTGTTGGTATTGTTCGGGAAGATGTTTGATTAGGTCCCCCATCTCGTCCTAATGTTGGTACTGGTGCCTGTTCAGTAACGCATTTGAGTTCGTCATGCGCCAGTGCATTGCGGCGTTCCTCTCCATTTTCCTTCCAGTGAGGTCCATCCTTCTGCTCTCCTCGTCAGGAGTTGGCCCCGAGGTCGCCGGGACATTGGCCCTTTTTCTGGCCGTGGATGCAATAATGGAGTCAGCAGTGACAGATCCCTTGATATATGGCGGGTCTGTGGTTCCGTGAATTCTGAACCCGTTCAATAAAGGTCGTATCGTGATGATTTTGGTGTCAGCGAACCGCGAATGACAAGTGCGGTATGCATGAGTGTTTTCGTCATGCTACACCGATGATTTGACTGTGTATTGAACGATCTAGTCTGAACCCTTGGGTTTCATTTTGAGCATAACCGCCATTTTGTGGTTGCCCTCACATAGGCCAATGACTACTGAATGAATGGCCAAGCAAGCCTCTAGGGACGCATACACCTTCGCTTGAGTTCGTGTTGACTTCTGTTTGACCGGAGTCAACTGACCCTGTTGCCCGAGGCTAAACTTGTTGAGTCAGGTCCTTGTTAAGCAGCTGGTCAGATAGAGATCAAAGAGCAGGACATTATTGACTATGGCACACGCACACACCCCTCTATCTTGCCTCTCATCTGTTTCTGCTCCTTCCTTTTATGGCCTTATGGCCTAATAATTGATTTGGGTTAAGGTCTTTTTATGACGGGCCCGTCCAGCCTGTTCGAGCAAGAATGCTGGATTTTTGCCTTGTCATTGGCGATGGGCTGGATAACTGAAAGTGGGTTTGTCGTTATATGATGCCTCTGTAAACGTCATCCTCTGATTGGTCAAATTTGTAAGTAATTGATGCTAGCCAGGAACGTGGTTTTTGGCATAAAAGACGATGCTCCACTCTTTTTGTTTGAGCAGTCTCCTGAGAACATACACCGTGTTGTACTTCTAGGATCCCGGTTACTGGCTGCAGCTAATAAATTTGATCTTTGATGTCACCGAGAAGAATCCCGTGTCTCTGTACTCTAAAACAGGTGAACCCGAAGACTTCGGGCGTGTCCCCTGCGCCGCTGGGTTTAAATCCTGGTTCTTCAGGTCCTGTGAGGAGTGTTTGTATTTCTTTTCTGTTCTGGGCTTGATGGATCGCCATGTTGCTGGCTCCTTGAATGCTTCTTTCCCTTGGTTCATCAGACTTTGGAGCATGGGGAGGAACTGGCTCCTAGTTTGGATGGGTAGCAGTGTTTCGAGTAGAAAATCTGCCTTCGGTTTCTCTTCCTCTAGTTTCACGCCAAAAGCTGCAGCCGCGCTTTTGACGACCATGTTGTACGCCCCAATCTCATCTGGCGGCGAAGGCATCGAAGGATATGTCTCTACGGGCTCTTCTAGGTTTTCGTCGTCGAGGTCCTGCCATTCCAGCTCTTGCGTAGTCGACGGTGCCGAGCCGTAGATCGACTGCTCCTCCTCCTCTTCTTCTTCTCCTCCCTCATAATAGGGATCTTCTTTCCCTTCTTCGGGAGCTTTCGACTGCTCTTCGGCGTCGAACTCTTCCTGCTCCTCGACTTCGACGAGACTCGTCCTCTGTTTCGCTGGGATTGTGAATCTCTTCATCTTTTCATCGAACTCCTTCCTCTGAAGGATGCTCTCCATCTCCGCCTCGGGCCTTCTTTTTTCTTCTCCATTTCGGAGGTATGATCGGCGTCGAGCGCTGGTCTTTTTGACGGAGCTTGCTTCGACGCGGCCTTGACTTTCGAAGTCGAACGTCCCACCTTGTGGGCCTGTTTCGACGAACCTTGTTTTTCGGCGGCCTTCGGCACCTTGGAGTCCTTCTCGAAGGATCCGCTGGGCCTTTCGTCCTTGGAACCACTGGCGGTCGTCGAAATTTTCGGCGCCGGTGTTCCTTTCGAGGACTTTGACTCTGGTTTTTTCGAGTCAGTATCTGGTTTTCGGGGCCCTTTCGGGGTTTTTGTGCTCGACGTCTCTCCTACCTTGTCAGACGTTTTCTTATCGGTCTCTGCGACCGTGAAGTCATCAGGTCCCTCGGCGATGTTGTCTTCGTCGGTGGAGAGGCCCAGGTCGTACAGAGACGGGGCCTTACTCTTGCCTTCCATGTTGAAGTTGGCTCTTCTCTGCCTCTCTCTCACCCAGAGGGTCTTCGGCGTGAAGGCGGAGCAGGCGTTGCAGTCCTTGCTTTCGTGGTTGATAGGCAGGCAAAGGTTGCAGACCGGATGTTGCTCCTTCTGCGCGTATTTGTGGTGGCAGTTACGGCAGAATTTAAACGGTGTTTTGTCCATTCCTGCGCTCAGAGTCCCTGAGTGCACATTCTCCGTTGGACGTCGAAGATTTCGATGTTCTCTTCCTTCTTCGTCGTCCCGGCTCTATGTTCTTCCTCTGTAGTCTTCGCTTAACTTCCCTTCGATGAAACTCGTGCTCTTCTTTCTTCGTTCAAACTCTGGAGCTTCTCGTTGACGATCCAGACCCAACAGCGGAAAAAAGAATTTGAAGATGGCGCCCCAAAGGTGGGACTTCCGCAGGAAGCACGCCGACGTCCCGAGAGGTACACCAAATGGTGGGAAGTCTACGCCCACCTGGGCTACAAAAAGCTCCCCAAAAAAACAAAAGAAAGACTACGAATCCGGACCCAACCACCAGATCGCGGAATAATGCACAGCATAGTGAATCCAGAAAGATTCACGCTGCAAAAAGACATTAACTATTCCACTAAACTCCATGATTGCATGGTTTCGCTGAATGACTGGATGGGTAGGCACTGCCTCAAGCTGAACTCCGGTAAAACTGAGGTGGTGCTTTTTGGTAATCTTTCCCCTCAGTGGTCACCTAGCTGGTGGCCACATACTCTGGGCATAACTCCCATACCGGTGGCCAAGGCTAAGAACTTAGGGATCATCGTTGATGATAAACTGATTATGAAGTCTCAGGTTTCAAAGGTGGTCTCGTCCGCATTTCTTACTATGAAAATGGTTCGGAAAATTCGGCCTTTCATTCCGATTAACACTAGAAAAATTGCGATGACTTCCCTGGTTTTGTCTAAATTGGACTATTGTAATGGACTATATATTAATATGCAATCCAATTTACTTAGAAGGCTGCAGGCAGTACAGAACGCTGCGGCCAGGCTGGTCCTTAATATCCCTAAATTTCAGTCTATTAGTGCAGGCATTCGGAAACTGCACTGGCTTCCAGTTGGCCAGAGGACCAAATTCAAAGCGCTTTGCACAGCATTTAAAGCCCTGCATGGAGAAGGACCACTATTTTGATGGATCTTTTTCAGTGGTACTCTCCTAATAGAACACTTCACTCAGCAAATGCCTTCCTGATGCTCACCCCCAGAATTAAAAGGATTAGCGAGGGGGGGAAGGAGTTTCAGTTACAACACCATCAAGGAGTGGAATGCTCTTCCGCTCCCTCTCAGGAAGTCCTCCTCCTTGTTGGTGTTCAGGAAATCGCTCAAAACATGCCTTTTTAGTAATTAGCTCCTTTACATAGTTATGGAGACCGTGAGCGCCTAGACACCCTCGGGTAGTAGTGCGCTTAATAAACTGTCATAACATAACATACATACACAGAGCCACACACACACACACACACACACAGCCACACACACACACACACACACACACACACACAGCCACACACCCATACAGAACCACACACCCATACAGACACACAGAGAGACACACACACACACACATAGATGATACTACCTCCATCTTCCTACAACACAATCCTACAATTTCACCAGTCTCGACAGAAGGACAATGATCTGGCGTCCTTAAGTACACGTGACAAGTCCAACCACATTTCTTCCTTGGACCACATACACGTTTTCACTGGCAACAAAAATCCACGACCATTGGGGTCTCAACTTAAACATCTATTAACCACTAACCCAACCGAAAGCGATCC
The DNA here is from genome assembly GCF_964204655.1 of Triturus cristatus. Classification (NCBI taxonomy): domain Eukaryota; kingdom Metazoa; phylum Chordata; class Amphibia; order Caudata; family Salamandridae; genus Triturus; species Triturus cristatus. The sequence continues at coordinate 618,493,470 of NC_140587.1, forward strand.
CCTCACCTGTCATTACCAAGCGATTTCAGCCGCCAGCGCTCCATACAGCTGTCACGCCTCAACCCTACCTCGGCTTCGGGCCCATCGGCCTGTTTACTTTCAGAGCCCGGTCTCCATGGAGTCCCGCGGGTCATTGGTACGTCACAGAGGCAGACTAGCGATAAGCCACCCCACCCAACCCCCCCGCGACGGTCCACGGACGCGTCTCCAACGAGCATCAGGCACCTCCATAAAGCAGCCACATCAGAGTGAGTGCCTCGCTCTCTCAACGTACCGGGGCAATCAAATTCCTTCCTCCGAAGTAATGATCAGTCAGCTTCAACATCTCACCTGACCAGCCACACCTTAAGTTTTTCTACCGGGTACTTCGGTCGCCATTTTATCGCTTCAGCCGCCATCTTCCGTGCGTTGCCCGGGCCCCTGACGCCCTCTCCCGGTCAACCTGTGACACCGCCGAGGTCACATAGCTGCCCCCCGAGTTCTTACCTACTCAGTGTCCAGCTCGGACGTGTCTGAAATCACGCAGAGGTCAACGGGCCGTTGGCAGAATTTCAGAAGGGCAGCGGCTCCGTAGAGCACCCCTCTTTCTCCGAGGTCAAGCAGAAATGCCTCGGAGAAACGCAGCGTCATTTTCGGATTCGGGGACATGTTTTTCTTTCTCTCCTCTTCCCATTGGCTGGAATGTTTACATTCCAGAGGAGATAAAGAAACTAAAAAACACGCCCCCGAATCCGATAAAGACGGGGCTTAAATGGACAGACGCCCCTCTCCTCCAATGGCTGGCCTCAGTTTAGGAAGCCAGCCAATAGAGAAGAGGGCGGGCGGGTTCAAGCCCCACTACTGAAAAACATGAAATCTCGCCTAGCGAGACTGCGCAAGCGCAGCCTTCGCTAGCCGAGACCTAAAAAGGAGTTAGCATATGGGGTAAACTGGGTAACTACTGTGGTTATTACAAAGCAAACTTTCAAACTTCATATTTCGTTTAAATGCGACTGAATATGGGATTCACATGCCCAATGATTAGAGTGCAATTTAAGAATCCTTTAACTACAAAACCTTCTGGTCAACACTCCGAGATTAATAAGACCTGTCATTTTAGGAGACCTATTTGCATACGATAAGTTATATGTAAATACATGCACTAAATCCAGAAAGGCAGAGCCCTAGACACCAAGGATAACAAATACACAAGCAAATTAAAAAGCACACACAGACATATAAAATGCCCTCTCCAGAAATACCCCATGCACACATCATACAGAAAAACAAGCATTTGTAATGCAATTGGTCTCGCCTTTGGGACCTTATATGTATTTAGCTATGTAGCACATTAGCCTGGGTGCTGAAACATCTATTGTTCTTCAACATGGAGGGAAAGTAAGCACCAAACTGCATGACATGCCAAGAATGGGAACACATGGAGAGAAATATTGCCTTTCAGCGGAAAAATGGTACAGTCCAAAGCTCTGTTTCTTATATAAAATTAGGGCCTTCGGTGGTCATATCACTAAAAATACAATATTTGAAAAAAATATTGTCTACGGGTGCTCGTGGAAGACAATTTCTATGGACTGGAATCTAGAGACTGCTAAAGAGATTCTGGTATTTTACAGACCTCTGCTGGTCGTGTTTTATCAAGAAAGTTAAATAGAGGCAGTTGCCAGAAAAATAAAAATAAAGTCCCTCAGCAGAAAGCAATTCTGGTATTTTACTGGCCTCTACTTGTCGATTTCTATCAAGACAGTTAAATTAAATAGAGGCAGTTGACCAAGCAGAAAGCAATTCTGGAATTGTACTGACCTCTACTGGTCGTTTTCTATCACGACAGTTAAATAGAGGCAGTTGAACAGAAAAAAAGTCCCTAAGTGGAAGCAGACAAGACCTAGGGCTGATCTCCAGAGCCCACAAAGTACATACACATGAGTATATACTAAAATATATACAATAGGTCTCGAATGCTTGACCTGAAAAAAATCACATCACTTGCCAATTTAACTCCTGCCAATCCGCAGATACCTATAGATGCACAATTTTAACTTGACATGGGCTATTTTCAGATCACAACACAAGGACCGTTTCTTAGACCACGTCAAGAACAAAGGTGTTCAGGCCCTGGCGCCAAAGCATGCCTCTACAAACAAGTTTACTAGCAATGTGCTCATGCATAAAAATGTAATATATCTGTTCCTCCAGGTTGTGTCATCCCCTGATAATCTTAGGTTGATGGGAAACCAAATAAAGGTTTGGCAAATATTGTACCGAAAATAAATTGCTTATTTTCTATATGCAGTTACAACATTCCAAATTAGAAGACCAGAAGGCAGCTAATCCTTGGATTCATTGGCCATGCAAATGTGAAAAATAACTGGCTGGCATAGCTTCAGGTCCGCTATGGATTGCTTTCCTAGACAAATGACTTAATAGCTCCTAAGATTTAAGGGGTAGAATTTCTATGCAAATATTATCCCTCAGACAGATTACAATGTGTATAAAACAGAATAAAAATTACGTTTACTAAATTTCAGCAAAAATCAAGGAAGCACTTTCAACAATATCTCTAGCCAAGCATATTGATGGGGAAAAATACTGACATTTATATTGCATATGATGGGTGTATAGTTATGTTTTGTTTGGTTATGGCACCACTACTTTTCACTCCGACCAAAGGAGAATGGCTTCATGTAAATTGCTACATGATTGTTCCTACAATAACGAGAATATGCGCCCTTTTAGCGTTAGGGCCTGTGATTAGCCAAGTCAAATGCCAACCCCTCAATTGTCATCTACCCAAGCATACAAGAGGTGCAATGGCGTATATTTTTTCTGGCCCCTAGCACGATGTTAAGTAGAGTAGACCGGTCAACATTTGACTATTCACCAAGGTACAAGAGCAGGGGTAATATTTGAGTGCACAGTTGGCACACCATAATCTATACTAAAATAAGTTGAGAAGCACGTATCTCATTTACTATCAGTCGAATTTACTAGCCCCATTAACGCCTTTTGACATTCCCGATTAAGGATATGTAAACCAGAGTTGCAAACTGAGATATTGTTGTGACCCTATGAAGCCAAAGTAATGCAACAGTATTAAAGAAATGAACGCATTAAAATGAATATGTAGAGGTTCCGCCAACTTAAAGTTCTGGTTTTGAGGAATAAAAATATATATCTACTTCAGGTACATTATGAAACTAAGGAAAACGTGTTCTAACTAAATCGAAGCAAAAAGTCACACCTATTAAATGAATAGAGGAGTACATTTGTCATAGTACCGATAGATGCAGCCAGGTACCACCTTTCGTTTAAAAGGCTTCAACAAAACCGCATTTTGCATCGGCGTGAAATAGTGCGCACCTATTCCTAAAGACTTCTACAATGAACTTAGTTTCACTTCAAATATAGAATTAGTTCAGAATAGGGAATAAAATGTAATAAAGGAAATACACCAAGATGTGCATGTCAATGCTTCATCTCCCCCGTGCACTATTTCTGCAGTAGTATTATTAAATGGAAAATGTTTCTAAAATATTCTTTGGTAAATTAAGTTACGGCACAATAGCAGCAACAACATTAGTTAATATCTTCATGTATATTCCTGCAGGTCACCATACCACATAAGCACAATATAACACTCATTCTAAATATCAAATTATGCGATATTACTGTTTATTTAAACTAAGAGTAGATGAACTGAATAATTTCAGTAACCAAGATGAAAGCGATATTAAGCGTTTAAAAGCTATGTTATGCTGCAAAAACAATCATAATCATGTAAAAAAAATAGTATTTGTTAACCTGAACTATTGAGTCGTCTTCTTCCTCGGGAGAATGGGGTGGTGGTGTTTTTTCCAATTCGGCACTTTCAACTCCTTCCGGTTTTTCCTTGTTAATCTTTTTCTTTGAAGCACTTGTTTCAGAATCAGGTTTGTTGCTAAAACGCAATATAATTTGTTAATCATTTTGAAGGACACGGCTGCTAAATCAAATGTGAAAAAAAAAAATTGCCCAGCAATAAGCAATTTTGTTTGTAGCCATGCTGTACAGCGCGCGGATGCTTTGCAATGTGGGTAAAACTAATTTTACAAAAGAGTTATGACTTAACTAGGGCTAACGTGGTCTCATTTTTCTTTCTTAAGTGCATTAGCACTGAATGCATCAAAGTCCTTTTTTTATTATTTTTAGCCGCACTGCTATACAGCATGGCTACAAATCATTGCAAAAGTTGGCACTGCCCATGCTGTACAGCATGAACCAAGGGTAATGGCAGAGCCAATAGTCTTAAAGGCTAGTTGTTAGATCTCAGCACAACACCTCTGTTATTCTGAGCAAATCATTTAATGTCCTCATACAAGAAAAAGAAGAAAATAACATTTGGCAAATAATCCTATCACATAAAGAAAGCTAATGCACCCATGCCTAGGTCTCAGAGAAAATACATTTGGAAGCAAGTAACATCCGTAGTCACAATAAACCAATTTTAAAGGAGAAATGGGCTTCTTTGAATCGTGTGGCATAGTACAACATAGTTGCAAGAGGTTCAACAGTGATGACAGGGAAGAAACACACAATAAAAGTAGCATCTCAATCACAGCATAATCGGGAGCAGGAGCAGTCAGTACTTGGTCCATGCTCCAGCTGAAAGAAGAGCAAGCACTGGCAAAGGCAATACGTCTCGCATATGCAAGAGCTTTTCGTTCTGTTAATATGTTTTAGCCATGTTGCACACCAGCGTGGCTGCTGTTCAGCATGGCTTAAAGTTAGTGGGGTAAAGGAGAGTGGTGTAGAGTGTCGTAAAGTGGAGTTCAAGTGGCGTGTTATGGAATGGAGTGGCGTAGAGTTACGTGGAGTACAGGGAAATGGATTCTCATGGAGTGGCATGGAGTGTCATGGAGGGAGTAGTGTTGTAGAGTGGATGGGAGTAGAGTGAGGTAGAGTGGTGTAGAATTGAGTGGCATAGTGTCAGAGTAGAGTGCCATGGAGTGGCACAGAGTGTCGAGGAGTATTGTAGAGCACAGTGGGTGGTATACAGGGTGTTACGTGGAGTTGAATGTTGTAGAGTGGAACGGCGTGGAGCGGCACTGGAGTAGTGTGTCGTAGAACAGAGTGGCATAGAGGGAGTTGCTTAGAGCGTCGTAGAGTGGAATTGTGTTGTTGAGTGTCAAAATGGAGTGGAGTTTAATGGAGTAGAGCATGAGAGTGGAGTGTTGAAAAGTGGCCTAGAGTGAAGCAGCATAAAGTACAGCGATGCTAAGTAGATTGGCGTAGAGTGCATTGGTTTATAGTAAGGTGGTGTATAGTGCATTAACAAGTGCAGCAACAGAGTACAGTGGCGTGGAGCACAGTGGCGCGGAGTGCAGCGGCGTAGAGTGAGGAAATGCCGTTACCCTGTGAGAAAAGAAGACTGTTACTCTGCTTTGTTTTTAAATTGATGAAAATGTTGAAATCTTTTAAACTGTTTGAATCGGAATTTGCTTGCCGTCCTTGGCGATCAGCTGGCTCCAGCCTGCTGATCCTTCCCATCTGGAGCGACCAATAGCGAAGGGCAGGGGGAGGAATCTTAGCTAGTAATTCGGCACAAATGCCAGCAAAAGCGCGGGAGCGCAGCGGACGCATGCAGCAGGCGCGCCAAAGGCAAGCCTGTCTGCGCCCGCCCAGGACCCAGTCATTATGCCCAAACTTGTATCTATTCCTCCTTAGAACTTAGAAAGCTCCACTCCGCCTCACTAACATTATATCTGGACATTGGCATGAATTTGATGCATCACTCAATCTGGCTACCACGGAATTCTTTTCCAGAGGTTAACAAGCCCTTATATCACAGTGCTGAGCACCAACAAGAACACAAGTGCTCGAAGCTCTCAATTCACTATCCGAATACTCTGTCCCTTGTTAAACATCAGCTCGATATTTTTACCTTTCTGGATCTAGCAAAACCTGATATTCTCTTTCTTACGGAGACCTGGCTTACCCTTGACTCCTCACCCGATGTACTGGTGGCGTTGCCAAATGAGGATTATATCCTCCATACTAACCGCCCTCAAGGTAAAACAGGTGGGGGAGTCGCGGCCATCATCCTCCAAGAGTTTAAATTTACTGCTCTTACTCCACTCTGTCTCCCAGCAGTCGATAATACAGTAATTAAATTAGAATCAGCCTTTGCCCCGCTAGTATGTATCCTTCTTTACAAACCCCCACAGCATATGCCCTCATTTCCCCACTCCTTGGGCAAACAAGTCGACAATCTGGCAGTAGATCATGCAAGGATTTTACTGATAGGTGCCTTCAATTATTGGGCAAACGATACTCGGAGGGCCGCAATCGGCTGAGCTGACCGAAGTACTAAATAATTTGAATTTCATTCAACAGGTATCATCAGCCACTCACGTTAAGGGACATACTATGGACCAAATTTGGCCCATTAACTTGGTAGTGTCCGCTCTATCTATAGTACCATGCATCTGGTCAGATCATTATGTGATAAACATTTACTTTAGAACACCCCATCAGGAATATAACTCGAACCAAATGGGGGGAGGGGGCTGGGTACGTAAATGGAACGCTATTGATACAAATGACTTCAGTAGCACTCTGGCAAATACAATACCATTATGACTTATATCATAGCGCTAACGCGTAGTTGATGCTGCTGGTTCATTTTTATGTTGTTTTTTAAATATTGCAACTCACGCTGTTATCCTTTGCGCTTTGTACTTTCTGGGGCCTATTATTGCAGGGAATAGTCAGGTCACACTTGCATCTTAAACTGGACAACTCACCTGCACTTTGCGGGATTTAGTCAGAATCGGGGGGGACTATCTGGGACGCGATCGCGGCGTTCCGGCCGCCATCTTAGGTGAGGTCTACTGGATCAGACTGCCTTCGGGTGCCATCTTTGGTGGGGCTAGAGGTGTGTCCTCGCAGGACTCCCGCGCATTGATCAGGATATTTAAGGTGCCTTCCTGTGCCTTCAGGTAGACTTATATCATAGCGCTAACGCGTAGTTGATGCTGCTGGTTCATTTTTATGCCGTTTTTTAAATATTGCAACTCGCGCCGTTATCCTTTGCGCTTTGTACTTTCTGGGGCCTATTATTGCAGGGAATAGTCAGGTCACACTTGCATCCTAAACTGGACAACTCACTAGCACTTTGCGGGATTTAGTCAGAATCGGGGGGACTATCTGGGACGCGATCGCGGCGTTCCGGCCGCCATCTTAGGCGAGGTCTACTGGATCAGACTGCCTTCGGGTGCCATCTTTGGTGGGGCTAGAGGTGTGTCCTCGCAGGACTCCCGCACGGATTGCTAGCCACAGTATATAAGCGATGTGTGTACCAGCGCGCAGCGTTGGCGCGCAGCGAGCGCGACGGCGGCGCGACGGAGGTGCGCCAGAGGTAAGCCCGTTTGCGCCCGTTCGCGCACAGGTCGTGCCGGGAGCCGGGGACCCTGTTCCACTGTCCAATGCTCGGATAATATATACTAGAGACATGCTGTTAAAATGCAACCCTGGATTGAGCCATCAGCCACCTGCTACTGAGCAGTGTGTACAGCCTCTGTTGTGCGGTCTGTTGAACGTCAGATCACTGAGTAAACACCATATGGAAATAGCATTTCTCATAGAGTCCAGCAAGGTCGACATTCTGTTCATGACAGAAACGTGGACCAGAGCAGACTGCACGGTGGAGTTAGGGTTAGCATGTCCTCCGGGCTATAAGATCAGACACAACCCGCGGGAGGGAGCTAGAGGAGGGGGTGTGGGTCTTATATTTAGGGAATCGCTCGATGTCTCAATGCTTGATACCAAGAACATCGTGGGCTGTGAGACTCTGGCCTTTTCCATCAAAGGGCACGGAGGTACCCTCTATTCTGGGCTGCTGTGCTATCGGCCCCCTGCCAGTACTTTGTCAGCAGTACCCGAGCTAATTGACACTATCTTCGAGCTCTCTAACACCCATGCCAGGACTCTGATTTTGGGAGACTTCAATCTTTGTCCTGATGGCCCTACAAGGTCTGCCCTCTCGGAGCTGGTTCAGGCCTGTAGTGATATTCACTTGCAGCAGTTGGTTCACTCACAGACCCACTCTAAGGGCCATACTCTCGACCTGATCTTTGCAGACACTGGACAGGTGGTAGTTCGTGACACCCTCCCTCAATGCTGGACAGATCATGCCTTGGTCCTCTTCTCTGTTGCACTCCCCACGGTATCAACTGGGAGCGGAGGTATCGGCACCAGGACTAGGATGGGTAGGCAGTGGTCAAAGTTGCTTAAACAACCTTGCCTACCATCCTTGTTGGGTGGTGATATTTCCTTAGGAGACAGTGTGGATGCAAGCTATGAGTGCCTCAGCCGGAAAATCGTTAATTCCCTAGATGGGCTGGCCCCTCTGCGCAAAATCAGAGATAGATCCAAGATCGCTATGCCCTGGTTTACCGCTGAGCTATCACAACTGAAGCTCGGTTGTAGACGTGCGGAGCGAGCTTGGAGGAAAAATTATTTAGACCCTGAGAAAGCTCTCTTTAAACAGGCCTTATCGACCTACAAAACACACATTAAAGCTGCAAAAGCACGATTCCTGGAGGATTCACTCTTAAATGCATCGAATAAAACGCAGGCCTTGTTTAAGATTGTTGGGGACCTCGCTCGACCTGCCTCCGCTGCCAACGATATCCCTGCCTCCCAAGCTCTGTGTACCTCTCTGGCGCAGGCTTTTGAGGATAAGATCGCCCTGATCCTAAATAAGCTTGCTTTAACGACTACACCTGCTACTTAGCCTGCACAGGGCCCCTTATCAGTGACCGCCACAGAGATGGAAAGAGTAGCTGGTAAACGGGTATTGCTGGATAGTTTTCCCCTCCCATCTTTTGAGGAATTCTGCTCGTTGGCTAATAGTGTATCCTCCGGCTCCCCGCTCGACCCATTGCCACATAAATACTGGAAAGTATTCCAGGCGGAGCTTTTTCCTCCGTTGCATGCTATCTGCTGTCAGTCTCTTTCCTTGGCACGTGTCCCGGAGTGTTGGAAATTGGCAGTGGTCTCACCTTTACTGAAGGAGACCTTGGACCCTACCTGCCCAGCGAACTATAGACCTATATCGCTGCTCCCTTTTCCCATTAAGATTCTGGAGAAACTGGTTACTAGACACTTGTCCAGTTTTTTGGAGACCAATTTCTGCCTGGACACGTCTCAATTCGGCTTCGGACCTGCACACGGCACGGAGTCTGCCCTGGTGACCGCCTTAGACGATCTTCGTTCGCGGGCCGACACTGGTCGAGCAGCCTTTTTAGTGCTGCTCGACATGTCGGCCGCATTCGATACGGTCAACCACGACATCTTGGTCAGAAGACTTGAGGATGTAGGGGTGAAGGGCCTGGCTCGTGACTGGCTGGTTTCCTATCTGGGTGATAGGCAGCAGGTAGTGGCCCTGCCACCTTTCCAGTCGGAGATCAAAGCAGTTAAGCAGGGTGTTCCGCAAGGGTCTGCCATCAGCCCTATTTTGTTCAACCTCTACCTCTGCCCTCTAGTGAGTCTGATTAAATCATTCGGCATCTCGGTTATTGACTATGCCGATGATACACAGCTCATTTTTTCCATCGAGGGCAAAGATGCGGTGCCTTTGGAGACCTTCCATCAGTGTATGGCGTCAACTGCGGAATGGTTGAGGCAGAACTCTCTGCAGTTCAATGGCTCCAAAACAGAGGTACTACACTGCTCGCTGGATCGGGTCCCTCGGCCGCTGCCTCCTGACTTCTGGCCCGCCTCTTTTCCGTATGTTCCTTTGGCAGCGGCCTCTGCCAGGAATCTGGGTGTAGTGCTTGGGCCCAATCTTCAACTGGACCTTTTTGTAAATAAAACTGTGGCCACTTGTATGATGCTGCTCCGTATGCTGTGGAAGATCTTGCCGTTGCTGCCGGCCCACGTTCGGCCAGAAGTAGTGCGTGGCACCATATTGAGTAGGTTGGACTACTGCAACGCACTACTCCTGGGAGCCCCAGCTAATTTGGTGGCTAAACTGCAACGTGTGCAGAATATGGCGGCCAAGTTGGCTTTGTCCCGGCGCCGTTCCGACTCTTCTTCCATGGCACTAGTCGATCTTCATTGGTTACCTGTCCCGCAACGAGTCATCTTTAAAGCACTTTGCTTAGTGTTCAGAGGACTTCATGGACAAGGACCTGTTCCGTTGCAAGAATTGTTCCAGTGGTATGTGCCCACTCGCTCCCTTCGGTCGCTCTCAGCACATCTTGTGGTAATTCCTAAGGTAATGAGAGCTCGGATGGGTGGGCGAGCTTTTGGATTTGTGGCAGCTAAACAGTGGAATACTCTTCCCTTGTCGCTGAGAAGCTCCGGAGACTTTTTCTCTTTTAAGAGGGAACTCAAAACATTTCTCTTCCCTAGGTCTGATTAATTTCTTTGACTGCTCTGTGTGGTGTTGGTATAATTGTCTGAAGCGCCAGGATACCCTTCGGGTGACAGTCTGCGCTATACAAATACGCCATACATACATACATACATACCAAAGCATACGCCTGATGTTAACACCCAGGAGGAAAAAAATTCAGCTTGGCTACTGGAGGCTAGTAAACAAGCACCATTGAAAAAAAAATCAAGAGTGACTCGCCGTTTTGAGGCTCAGAGGTGGCTCTCTCCTGAACTAAAAACTCAAAAACTCGCTCTCCGTCAACTGGAGAGGAAGTGGAGGTTGAGCTATTCACTAAAAGATAAAGCAACCTACCAAATGACCATGGGGGAATATAAAAAATGTTTTTTAAATGCTAAAGCTGCTCACTTTTCATCTAGAATTCTTACTTCCAACAATCAATCTAAAGAAATATTTAACATCGTAGAGGAATTGTCTAATCCAGACAGAATATTAAGCAGGCCCAATCCTTCACAAACGTTAGGTGACAAACTGAACACATTTTTTATTGAGAAAAATGTCCCTTATTAAGGCTAGCATTCATACTTATATGGCCCAGGAAGTTTCCCCCTCCATATATAAAAATTCAAGTTCCCTGGACACTTTCCCCCCTATTGATGTTAAGATCTTTCACAGTCTTCTGCTTAAAGTCAGCTCTGGCTCCCCTACGGACTGTTGTCCTCCACAAGTTTTAAAGGAGGTTTTTACTGCTCTACCAGGCCCTGCCCTTGCCCTGCTAAATGATTCTCTATCTCAGGGCTGTGTACCTAAATCTTTCAAAGAGGCTACTGTGATCTCTCTTTTGAAGAAACCGGGAGCTGACCCCCAGACACTTTCTATTGACCTATTTATTTGCTTCCATATCTGGCTAAGATGTTGGAGGCCCATGTCGCAAAGTGTCTGTCCTATTTCTGGAACAAACTAACTTTATTGATCCACACCAAGCGGGCTTTCGCCCTGCCCATTCCACTGAGACAGTTATTACTGCTGTAATGGACACCCTACGGGAGAAAGCTATAAGAGTATTCCTCAGGCCCTGGTGCTGTTAGATTTATCCGCAGCTATTGACACGGTCGACCATAGTATCCTGGTGGACCGTGTCAAGGAAGCAGGTATCCAGGGGCCAGCCTTAAGCTGGATATGTTCCTTTTGGAGGATCGCTTCCAGGCAGTTCGCCTGGCCCAGTTTATGGCTCCCAAGCAAAGAACCAGGTGTGGGGTGCAACAGGGATCTTCGCTCTCCCCACTTGAATTTAACCTATATCTCCTTCCATTGATCAAGTCATTGAAGGAAAGAAAAATGGTTACTTTCAATTGTGCTGATAATCTACAGCTGCTCTTCACCGTCGATAATTCACCCCATTCAGTTTCGGTTTTTCAGTCAACCATGCGGTTCATCAGTCACTGGATTGGACAGAAATCATCTAAAATTAAACCCAGGAAAGACTGAATTAATCCAGACAGGTGGCAGCCAGAAATTCTGGGGCTCCCACTATTGGCCAGGAGAACTGGGACCCCCTCCCATCCCTTCTTCATCATCTGCCAAGAGCCTCGGAGTCTCTAAAAACGCATGTGGGATCTGTTCTCTTCTTGTGCCTACCAGCTGCGTAAAATCAGAAAGATAAGTAGATTGGTGACCCAAGCCGCGCTGGTACAGGTTGTAATGGCTATGGTTTTATCGCGCCTATATTATTCCAATGCAATCTACCTTGGATTACCAGCTGGTTTTATGAAACGGCTGCATATAGTCCAAAACCAGGCGGCTAGACTGATCTACCGGCAACCTAGGTGGCATCAGGTCTTCCCCCTTTTGAGGGAATTGCATTGGCTTCCCATGCCCCAACGCTGTGTATTCAAGATTGGTTGCCATGGTATTAAAGTCAAGACAGTCTCATTTCCAGATACACTCCCTCACGGAACCTTCGCCTGGCCCACCTCCAGCTATTGTCAATACCTACCTTTAAGTTAAAGCGACAAGGAGGAGCCAGGTTTGCAACCCTGGCCCCTAAGTTATGGAATTCGATCCCTCTGGAAATCAGGTCCACTACAGATCTACTGAAATTCAGAAAATTACTTAAAACTTGGCTGTACATTCAGGCTTACAACTGCACTGTCAAACCTTCCGGCACTTCCTAGACCCAGCACCCAGAAACCAACCGGTGAACGAGCGCTTTACAAAACACTACTAACATAGCATGAGGTGGTGTAGAGTGCAACGGCCTAGAGAAGGTTGCTTCAGAGTACAGTGAAGTGGCGCAGAGGGGAGCGGTTCGGGGAACAGTGGAGTGGTGCAGGGTAGAGTGCAGTGGGGTAGTGTGGCGTGGAGTGCAGTGGTGCAGAATAGATTAGAGTTTAGTGTAGTGATGCAGAGTGTTGTGGCTTAGAATGGCGTAGAGTTGAGTAGTGCAGGGTACAGTGCTGCAGAGTACAGTGATGCAGCTGCAGAGTAGAGTTGCGAAGAGTGCAGTGGCGCAGAGTGGGCATTTTAGAGTGGTGCAGAGTAGAACAGAGCGCAGAGTGAACAGAGTGGCATAGAGTGTTGCACAGAGTGTAGTGACAGAGTGCAATGGTTTAGAGTGTAGTGACAGAGAGCAATGGTTTAGAGTGTAGTGACAGAGTGCAATGGTTTAGAGTGTAGTGACAGAGTGCAATGGTTTAGAGTGTAGTGACAGAGTGCAATGGTTTAGAGTGTAGTGACAGAGTGCAATGGTTTAGAGTGTAGTGACAGAGTGCAATGGTTTAGAGTGTAGTGACAGAGTGCAATGGTTTAGAGTGTAGTGACAGAGTGCAATGGTTTAGAGTGTAGTGGCAGAGTGCAAGGGTTTAGAGTGTAGTGACAGAGTGCAAGGGTTTAGAGTGTAGTGACAGAGTGCAAGGGTTTAGAGTGTAGTGAGTGCAAAGGTGTAGAGTGGCATAGTGTGCAGTGGCGCAGAGTTCAGTGGTGGAGAGAGACCAGGGGCGCAGAGTAGAAGGGCGCAGAGTAGAAGGGCGCAGAGTAGAAGGGCGCAGAGTAGAAGGGCGCAGAGTAGAAGGGCGCAGAGTAGAAGGGCGCAGAGTAGAAGGGCGCAGAGTAGAAGGGCGCAGAGTAGAAGGGCGCAGAGTAGAAGGGCGCAGAGTAGAAGGGAGCAGAGTAGAAGGGAGCAGAGTAGAAGGGCGCAGAGTAGAAGGGCGCAGTAGTTTAGAGGGCAAGTGTCTAGAGTGGTGCAGAGTAGAATGAGGTGGCGTGGAGTAGTGTGGCACAGACTGCAGTGGCACAGACTAGTTTGTTTCAGAGCACAGTGAAGTTGTGTTGAGTGGAGTTGTGCACGGTAGAGCGCAGTAGCATAGAGTAGTGGCGTAAGGCACAGTGGCGTGGAGTGGTACAGAGTGCGGTGGCGTACAGTAGATTGTTTCAGCGTAGAGTTAAGTGTTGTGGAGTGGTGCAGGGATAGAATGCAGTTACAGAGCAGTGGCAGAGTGCAGTGGCATTGAGTAGAGTGGATTTGCGTAGATTGGAGTGGTGCAGAGTACAGTGGAGTGACCTAGACTGGACAGGTGTATGGTGCAGTGGCATAGAGTGCAGCGGTGCATGGTTGCATTATAGTGTGCACTGTCACAGAGTAGAGTGGTAGAGAGGCATAGATTTCCTCTGTGCCAAAGCCGGCCCGGATGACGATAGGCCATTGTTTCAATCGAACATGTTCACCAGTTTCATTGTTGAGAACACACATATCCACCAAATAGTATAAAAAATATGTTTTGACATAGGCAGGATGTTTAAGGCAGTAGTGTAAATAATGTAGTTGTTCCCGGGCTCCTGTTAGTATATTTACTGTGTTTTAGGTTTTTATGGCACGGGGCTTCTGCACATACTGAGGCTATTGCTTATTAAGAGTAGTTGTGTAGGCTACACCTTTTGGCTTGCCAATGCTTGTTATTAACTAAAGGGTTTGGTACTCTGCCTGTAAACAGAAAGGTCACATTAAGCAAAAGTCAACAATGCTTTGATAGTAAAACCGAAGCATAAATATTTGCCACAGAAAGTGCGTGCACCTCCTCTCTGGAGGTCTTGTTTAAGGATTATGTTACAGCCTCCTAAACTGGAGCACACGAAGGGTACGAGTGGGCTCCATGGATGAGTAATTTACATTTCTCTAACCTTTCTTAAAACACTCACTTTGAAGTCACAGAAAGAAAAGTAAACACCAATCTCCTTCAGAAGAAGGAGCCTGACATTCTATCTTTGTGTTTAAATGGGCAGCAAATGTGGCAAGATAAGAACAAGATTTAAAGGCCTGTTTGCAGAAAGTGCGATCTCAGAAGATACAATAACAAGGCTTGGGCAAGGGAAAGGACGAACTCAAGCTGGACAGTCTAAAACAAATAGAGCCAGCAAATGGAAAGCAAGGAAATGTGAGTTACAAACCACAAAGACAATGGTAAGCAATGGGCAGAATGCATTCCCAAGGAAGCTTTCTGAATGTCCTCAAGATGTCTTCAGCAAATCAGACAGCTGTGCTATCTGGTATGCTTCGACCTAAAAAGTGAAAGCAGCAAGCAGTGACCAATTATAAGGCGGCGTACAAGTGCGACAATAAAGCGAACAATGTTAAGCAAAAGACGGCTGCAAGCCTTTTGTTTTATACAGCATTTCTAGCAAGTGTATTAGGAGCATGCACTGTCCTAGGTGAGAGCTAGAAATGTGTTAAAGAGAAAATTTGAATCTTATTCGGCTGATTGCCTGCATAAAAGCGCTATTGTTTCCAACAATCAATAAGGCAACCGTTTTACAATGCGCTAGAATTGCTTATGAGGAAGTGGTGCTCAACAGCATACAGAAATATCATTTGTATTGATTATTTTACGTAATTAGTAAAATACAAGTCCAGTGAATTGCCATTTCTTACAATGTTCGTCTTATTCGCATTTTGAGGTACTCACAAGCGGATTAGTCTCATACTATGAAAATGCATTTAGCTAACGAAAGCATTAATATATTGCTCTGCTCATCGCTTTCTTAGCTTAATCAGAAATCTTGCCCTGATGGGTAACTAAAACCTCAACACCATTAGCAATCAACGCACATTGTTAGCGCTGCAGACCACAGGGTCTAAACCTCACTTTTACAGATAAATGTGACTCTTATCTTGGGAAATGTCTTTAATAAGTTGTCACCTACTAACCCATCAATAGTATTCTTTTAGCACACTAAAGACATTTAAACAGTATAATATTAAGTTTACTATATACAATAAACTATTGTGTTTAGGAAAATATTCTCATGTTAACTGCGTCATAGTACACCAGTAATAGACACGAGCAATGGTAAAAACAGGTTTTTCCTTCACAATACAAATGCTAAAGCAACTGGATTAGCCAATACTGGTTTGTTAAGCATTATCAACAAAAGAAGTTAAAATAAATACTGGAGGAAAAGTAAATCTTACATAGATATTTTCAATCTTTACATATGGTTTATTTTTCATATTTCACGCAGAAAACTGAACAAAAATTAAAAAGCCTACTTTGCATTTTCTCCAGATTAAAAATGGCACTTAAGAATACTTACAGGCACATAAAAGAACACAACAGCTACCTGAGAAAGTGTTAGATTGAAAAAAAAAAGTTTGCTATTTACTTTCCATACCACTTGGAACTGGAAGAAAATGCAAAAGTACAGCAGCTCAGGGCTCTGGTTATGGGACATTTTTATAGTCACTTTTCTGCCAAAACCAGATTACTAACTACGAGTGGAGCAGCTTGGTCCTCCTTCTGGCGGAAAAAAATGCTGTACGTGTGCGCTATGGTCTGGGCTTCGACACAACATGCGAAAGGCAGGAGCTAAACCTGTAAAACGTATACTTTGTTGCTATGCTTTTAAGGATGAGCTGGGAAGTGCATGTAGCCAAATTGAGTGTGCATGGGGCGGGAATGCGACAGTGAAACAAAAAATGGGGGACGGGCAATAAAACACACACTACATAGTGGTCAAAGAAAGAAAACAAGCATTGAAAATGCAATAGAGCCCTTGATTAAGTTCAAGCCATTTGCTTTGCTAATGGTATTGTATAGCAAAGCAAATGGCTTTAACTTAATGAAAGGCAAGACCTATTGCATTTTTAATGCTTGTTTGCCATCCAAGCCGTCACCACTCTATGAAAATATATCTCCTGTTAAACACCCCAATTGTCCCTTGCAAACCATCTCTTTCTTCTACTACAGCCATAGACAAACATCTAAACGGTTTGCGTCATCTTTGGGCCCAAAGTGAACCCTGGGATAAATAGGTCAGTCACGTGCATTTTCAAACAGAAATTTAACAAGACCGTGACAGAAGAACATTAAACTATGAGTGAACAAATGTCATGTTGGAGACCATACAGGCTATGACAGAAAACGAGTAGACTGTAGCATCAATGCAGTCTTTATCTGACGTCAAATTATGTATTTGTATGGTATGTGTTCAAAATAAGAAACAATGTAAGATGATTTTGAACAAGTATTTATCAAAGAGCATGCAGTGTGTTGGGTCATTTGGGGAAACTTAACAAAATATTTTAAATGTGAAGGCATCGTTTATCTCTTACCAATTTCGACGCCTCGTCAGGGGCAGTAAGCGCTATATAAATGCAATTACAAATGCAATATAAAAATCAAGAGGTTTAACTACTAGAAGGAACTGTTTTCGGAAACGCACTGATTATAGGGGTTACGTTTTAAATTGCGGGCTAAGTGAGCTGCAACGTACACTGCCGTGCACCCAGGATAACCATCAACCAAGTCAACAGTTCAAAAAACATTCCTAAAAGTGATATCGATGGCCGAACGAGTCGGAAACGAAGTGTCCTTTCAAAATAGCTAACATTTACTGCCCTGTCTCACCAATATGTCGAAAGAAATTAACGAGCCCGGGAGTCTCAGACCCTGCTCCATTGTGATGTGTATCACTCAGCAGGAGGGACTGGACTTAACCTGAAAGCATAAATCAAGTTCACAGCAAACTTAGCATGACAAAGGGTAGCAAACACCAGTGATCAGTGGGCCATTTACGCATGTGTAAAGCGCATTAATGCCAATAAATTAGGCATTTTGCTGAGCAGTCTTAAAAAGTTTTCAATTAAAAAAAAATCCGATATGTTAATAGCTCTTAAAATTGTGTCTTCACATGGGAGGGGAAAAGCACGTTTCTGAAAGCAGGCATCGTAATGGTCACGTCAAAACAAACGGCAAAGGTTAACGCTGCCTGTAGCCTTCACACTAATCATATCACAGTGGTTTAAACTTCCGTGACACATGCATATAGACTGCCAACGCCGACTGCAGGCATCCCGAAACCTACACACAAACACCCATAATGCATTACACTATGAGCAGTAATTGAAAGTGTTGAATTGTAAAGAGCCCACAGCTCATTGATGGGCGCTATATAAACAGGTTAAATATACAAATAGTTGACCACTGCAAACCGATCACTTTCTTTTTTGGGGGGGGGGGGGGTTCTCCCGATGTCTGCTCCTGATTTTAGACAAAGGAACGCATTTTCTTACATTCCCAAGTCTTAAAATTCCAGGCTTCCTGCCTCCATACCCCCTGGGGCCAGGAATGGTTGGGGGCCTTCCTCAGTCAATTGTGCAGGACACTGGACGATCCCACAAAACGTGCACGGCAACACGGGTGTGAGAAAGGGCAGTGTGTTCCTGCTCTTTACACCAGGGTTATCGCTGCAAAAGACACATCTTTGTTTCATAACTACAGGCAGGAAACCGGACATGCAGGAGCGGGGCGGATGTGTAGCAGCTCGCAAGGAATTCTGGAAAACGAAACACCAGAAGCCCAGGGCTGATAATCACAATGTGAACTAAACAAACACACTGAAGGGGACTCCTAGATTGTGCTGCGGGAAGCAGGGACCAGCAACAAATGTCTCGGGGGCAGAACACGTAAAAAGTAAGGGCAGCGCCTGACATGGAGGCTAACTCCCCAACTATGCACTGGCACAGCCCCAATTTTTGAGAGACGAGTGAGGCGAGGGGTTGGCCTTAAGTTACACAGTGCATGTCAAACTTACTTTTCACTGACGTTTTATGGGCGTGCAGACTCAATCTGAAATTCTAATCCTTCGTTCCTTCTCAGACCACCGAAGCACAAAATGAGCAGATATAAATAATGTAAGATACAATGTGGACTTTGTTGTGTCTCACCTATCCTCGTTGATTTTACAGAGGTCTGCCCATCGCCCCCCACGTGAGGCACAACAGTACCTCTCTCATCACCTTTTAACTGGCAGTATGGTGCACTGGCCCATTCTCTGAAAACACTGCGTGAACCGGTAGAGGTGCACTGGGAAAGGGAGGAACAGATTAAAATTGTTTCCAGGGGCTCCCTTTGGAAAACCACTAGGCTGCCCAGACTACTAAACTTTCCCATCCTGCTGAGAACTCAGCACGGAGTTGAACCTCGATTTCTCGCACCATGGGGGATTCCAGGCACCCATGCCTCTCCTTGCTTAGCCGAGGACAGCAGCAGAGCATGTGTCCAGGGGCTTCGCTGCCCTCCCCAAAGCTCTCTGCCGGCCCCGCTCCCCGAGCAGCCCCATGTTGTGGTCCCCCAGCTCCCCCGGACTCACCTTGGCGATGGCCTTCCTGTAGCGGGTCACCACCTGCTGGATGAGGCTGGTGATCCTGTAGGTTGCAATCCCTGCAGGGCACCACCACCCGGGTCCTCCCGAAGCACAATGTCACTTTCATGCTGTGGCTGGCCGGCACCGCTCCTGGGAGCAGCGCGGGGCTGGCTCGGCGCCGCTTCCAGCCGCGGCTCCGCAGGGCACGCACCCTGGTCACCGGCATGCGCAGCCAGCCCGAGCCCCCAGCTGGAGCCAGGGAAGGAAAACAATTGAGGTCCATGAGAAGTGTTGCAGCAGCATGGCCCGATCCCTCCCGCGTGCAGCCATGACTCCTGGTGGCCTCCGGAGGCAACAGCCCTTGCTCCATGTCCAGGAAAGAGCGTCGGGCCAGGCCTGCATCATGCTCCGGCTCCGAAGGTGCTACCGCCCAGCCCTCCGCCAGCCACCACCTGTTCAGCGTCTGCTGCCCGGACACACAGGGGAGCACCTGCCGTGGGAGGCAGGTGAGCCAAGGAAAATAAATATATAACTACACAGGCTCCAGCAGCGGCACACAGGGGGAAGCCGCCAGACCAGTCTGTCTCCCCTCCATGGACGCTCGGAGCATTGCTGCAGCCGTGTGCATGCCAGAGACACTATCAAGTAACACGCTTTCAAAGGGAGCCTCCTCACGTCACTTTTTTTTTTCACCCCAGGGACACGTTTCCCCTTAAAAACAAGCACTCGCCATTCCCGCTGTTTATTTTTGCATCACGCTTTCACTTTAGAGATGCAAAAATAAACATGCGGTGCCATGTCTCCTTTTTTGTCCGGCCCAATCAGAGAGCCGGACTGGCGCGTGCAAGGCAGCCTGACAAAGCTTCTGATAAGAAACTTCGTCACGACAGCCGTAATGCAGGCGAGCCAGTCCGGGTGGGCCGGACCAAAAAGCCAAAGGGAGGCAACTAAAAACCCTCCTTTTCAATGGGAAGCCAGCATTTACCATAAACGCTAACGCTACCCAATGGAAAGGTGGGGCGCGAGTCCCGTTCTCGAAACCGACTTGTTGACTATAGCTTTCGCAGGTGCGCAACGCATGCGCACTCCAACGCCAGGCGAGACCTAAAAAGTTTCCTGATGCGAGTCGTAGATGTATGGAAGTCATCTAATCATAAGGATGGTAAAGAAGCACGCTCCAGGGGTGCAACAAACACAAGGAGGAAAGTGAGCAAATGTGATTGACAAGAAAGCAAAAGAATTGACAAACAATGGAATGCCCCAAAGCATACTCAAAAAAGTCTTTGTACTGTAAATAGGTTTTCAACGGCAAAGTTAAAATACTATTATGACTACATTTACAGATTATTCTGCCTTGAGGCTCATAATTTATTAAGTCACCAGTAACCCCTTTAGGACTTATTGAATCTTAGTTCAGTTACATCATATAACTATATATGCATGATTCACAATATAGTTATGACTCCAAGTCTAAACAAAACATTGAAATTTAACCAGCAACGGAGAGCAATGTAACCATAACTATCTCTAATTAACTGCTGATAACCACACGTGCACACACACACATCCCAAATAGCATTACCAATAACCATACTACATAAAAATGGATATTAAGTATCAAAACTGACATATTGACCAACCTTGCTGAAGGCACTTAATGACCTCCACGCTCCAGAATGCACAGAGTTCGATCTATGGTCCTAACAAACGAGATCTGGTGCACAGGCCTAGTGTTGTGTTAAAGGATGCTGTTTAGCACTGAGCCCACTTCAGTGGGTTCTGAGCACAGGACTGAGCCCAAGCCATATATATTCGGACAAACACTTCAAAAACCTACTCAAGATAATTTTTACTCATGTTCAGCAACCTCTACGTACACAGTTTGGAAAATAAACAGTTACCCTAACAGCCACACGAGAACAGCCTTTGGCCGTGCTCAGTGAGGTCTAAGTGCAAGTAATACCCAAGACCTACTCACCACAACGATAGATTTGACCAGTGCTTTCAGGACACAGGGTTTGGCCAAGTACTGCTGGCACTAAAGTTACAATTTGTAAATTAATTCACAGTTCATTGGCAGAGACAAGAGGGTCAGTCTCATTGCATGCAATAACTGACACATTGTATTTGTTCTTAGTGTCTCCCCCCCCCCCCCCCAACTGTCACCTTCAAGAGTTTCAGGAAATTTCAAGATGTGTACACTTATGAGACAAAAACACTTTCCACTTAAGGAGGACTTTGCAGTGCTTGTTTTGGGTTTTCTGGTGTACTTTGAATGAAGTGAAAGGAACTTCATATGGTGCACTGTACTACACAGCACAAAACGGCCATACCATTCACTCAGGTCTTGTGTCCTAAAATATGTTGTTCTTCAGAATTAGAATGAGCTCTCCACAAAAGGCATACGCACCAAATACTCCCAGAGTCAAAAAAATTCAAAGCGGGTCCAATATTAGAGAGGATGAGTTCTGAGAGAAGAGAGACACTTATTCATCCCCAATCCAGATTGTTCCAACCTACTCCAGACACAAAACACACACATGAAGTTGTATATGTGAACTTGGATCACAGTGGCCTAGATGCACATAAAATAAGCATTGGCATAGCCAATAGGTCTCGCCTTTGGGACCTTATGTGTTTAGCCCAAGTGTAGGTCATGTCAGTTGTCAGTTAGTTACTCTGTTCCTCTCTGCCCCAAAACTGCCCTCCCATCACCGCTCTGTGGTAACAGGCCCTGCCTGTGAGAGTCACAGCAGCGCCATCTGCATCTTCCCTCCGCCTGCTCCAAAAGCGTCACCTGAGGTCCCAAAAAAAAACACTGTGCTGCTACAACATGGCCACAAGAAACAATCTGCGCCCTTGATTAACTGCATTGTCTGCAAACAAGAAGGCGCGTGTGAAACTGCTGTGAAACATGCCTATAATTAAAGTGCAATGTATGTGATAAAACAGTGTTTCAGTTGCTTAATTGCTTCTCCCTACCACTAAACAGGGTGAGTCTGAGAACAGGCCATAGAACCCCAACCCCAAAAATGTTTTTGCATTTGTCACCCCGAGTGGGACGGGTATGCTCAGACATGAGTCCCGTGCTCTCCATTCCACTGGAATCAAGATATCCTGGCTGAAGAGGGGTGAAACCCCGAAACCGGTCCTAGGATGCTTGGTTCCAGTCCAGGGAGGACCTGGCTTGGCAGTTCGGGCTGGACTGTTCCCATGAAGCACAGGGTAAAGACTGATTTGCATATGGCTGGGTTCAAACTGGAATGGTATGGTGAGCAAAAAAACGATGGATTTAGGCCCAAATCTCTGTACTGGGGTGAATGAATGACATTGTTCTGCATTCTGTCCATCAACTGTTTTTGCAAATTTATAGAGCGCAAACTCGACCCGGCGGTATTGGAGCGCTTTACATGAGCACCGGTTACGTTACAAAAGGACACATTCAGGCACGGGGAGATTAAGTGATTTGCCCAGAATCACAGGATGTGGACGTGACCCCAAGGCTCGAACCCTGGTTTCCAACACCAAAGTCGGCAATCTAGCAGACGGACCACATCCTTAGGAATACACGCTGCAGGCACTTACTACTTTGCAGCGGTAACACAGGCAGTGATAGGTGGGGACGACACAGCAGAGCACTGAAGGTGAACACGCTCACATTAAAATATGCTTTTAGGTGAGATTAATAGAAATGGACTAATGATCTGAAGGGAGGGAGGGGGTGTCTGGGAGCAGACAGAGAATTGAGATCTCGGGGATACTTGTGCTCTGCCGCTTCGAGGCTCTGAAAGCACTAAGAAGCTGAAGTCGGCAGAATTTGAAAGCAGTCCCAGGAGTGGACCCTGCTAGCAAAAATAAGCAGCGACACTGGGAGAGGAATGGGGCAAGGAGCAATGCTTGAGGAGTTGTGCGGCCGAAATCTGAAAACAAGCACGCGAGTGGTGCGCAATTGAAATCGACTAGCGATCTGGAGGGAGGGGGTGTCTGGGAGCCGACAGTGAATTGTGATCTCGGGGGATACTTGTGGTTTGCTGCTTCAAGGCTCTGAAAGCACCAAGAAGCTGAAGTCGGCAGGATTTGAATGTGAAGCGCGCTGTGGGCGCATTGAGTAAATAAACATAATTAAAGAGTGGTGCGCGCACGCTGTAATGAATGAATGCAGCTGGCATCGTGCCCGCCGATGAAAGTGAAAGCCGCAGCCACAGTAACCCAATCCACATGAGGAATGCAGAGCGCCGCTGCTCGCTCCCGAGCACTCTACACCAGGGAACAAAGGCGGCGGGACAATCACCCGCCTTGAACCAATTGCGTGCTGTCTTTTTAAGAAAGACGCATGCACAGGCCAATTGCGGGTTAGTTAAAAAAAAAAAACGCACAAGCATGTGTTCAGAGTTCCAAAGCACTTACTAAATATCTCGCAGAGCAACACATGCGCGCTGGCTCAGGCGAGACCTAAAAATGCTCAGATTGTTAGCAGTTCTGCGCTGATGTAATGCATAATGTGGAACTTTGAATTCTCCAGCAACCAGTGAACATTTGTGGAAACAACCTGCCTTTGCAGGTCACACGACCTTAGGCAGGCCACGGTTTTGGCTCCTGAAAGTGCAGCGGTTAACTCTAAACAGATGCCGTTTCTTGAGCAACTCCTGCAGCACTCGGCAGTTTGAGTGACCAGCACCATGACATCTCAGCCTCTTGATACTTTGCCAACTTTCGGCACTAAGCAACTCTTGATCTTCATCCAGCGGGTTGATGTGGTATTGTCAAACTAGTGTTTTACTTTGAACTGTTGATATTGCTTTATCTGTAACGTTCTATTTTGTTTCACTTGGAACTGTGTTTGTTCAAGTGACCGCCTGGTTCTAGAGTGTCAGGCTTGACAGTTGCCTGCTGCTTTGCAGCTGGACTGGAGCGTGTGTGTCGTGGGTCCTTCCAGGAAATAAACTACGGATTTACTTTTCATTGCAGTCTGTCCACTTTGCATTATTCTTTTCATCTTGTAAGATTAACCACCTCCACACCACATTTTGGTACCAGGAGTGGGGCGATTTGTTTTTAACTCCCACTGCTCATTGTTACGGACCCACCAACTGCTGTATTGTCCATCTGGGAATTGGATTTCCTGAGACGCTGTATCTGAAGAAGGGTAGGAGGTTTTTTTTTTACCCCCAACATCTTTGCTGTACAACGTAGTGAAATAAGCGGTCAGCAAACTGCAGAGCGCGGATGTATAAATTAACAGACTAACCGCTGGAGACACTGTGCCTGCGCGTGGTTGCAGAGATCTACGCCCATGCCATCCTCTGTTGGTCCGATTCTCGCGAGGGGTGTCATGACACTCTGGCGTTCTCGTGGGACACAGCTGCGTCCCCTGGCGAGGTGTCAGCACCTGATGAGTCTCTTAGGTCTTCGGCAGAGCATCATTGGGAACACAAGCTGGGTGCTGGGTTGCAGGATTAAGGGCAAACAGAAGGACAGGCAAAGTAAGAAGCTTTAAAATGCAAAGAGCATAGAATGGCTGTACTTCAACATAGAAAGAGCCTAGGCATCATTAGTTATCTGGGTTCAGTGGTGGAGAAAGGGCCATCCCATCTAGCCACTCGCATTCACCTAAAGTGGTGCAGGCCTCATGCAACAGCGCTAAAATGGTGGGCTGGTCCCAGTCTAAATCAATGCGACTTGTAGGCCTCAGATGAAGGTACGGAAGGGGCTTGCTTGTCACTTTGAAACCACTAATTCAGGTCAGTTGGGCATTGGAGATGAACATCACACCTCACTTTGAAAGAATGGAAGGCTGTGCCTGCTGAAGAGGGGAGGTCTTGGCAGCCCTGCACAGATGGCAATCAGTGATTTGACAAAGGTTGTGCACATTCTGTGCTACCTGATCAGCCCAGCTGTTGAAAGAAGGATTACGTTTTTACCGTTTTAAGGGAGGTTGAGGCCTTTTGACTAGGCCTCCGGCATAAGGTCAAAGAACTTATAAACAAAATTGATAGCTTGCACGTTGATAGACTTGGATTGGCAGAAAGCACATTACGATGCCTTTATATAAACAAACATGAAATGAAAGCAAATCATTAATGTTAGCAATGCATTATGATTTATAGCAAGACTCTCCAGTGGCAAGAAAGGGGATATCTCAACAAACGTTTTCATGTAGACAGATATGGGACTACTACTGTGAGTTGAATGCACAAACTTCAAACATCTAACAATACAATTAAAACGCATTGAGATGCAATGAACTAATGAATTGTCTTTCTTGGAGCCTCAGCGCTCTATTTTCTTAATGACCATAGATTTGGCATAAACGAGGCAACAAAAAGATTCATAAAAACATAAAGGACTTCTAACAATACATGCAGCAGTAACACCTAAGCCCCTGCTAGTGCACATTCTCCACTCTTGTTGATCTATAAAACAAAACAGGGAACATATATATCCTAATGTGTGTTCTTTTTACGTAGCTGCAATCCATACATCGTTTGCTATATTTTCCCTTCCTTTCATGTCAATATGACAGTATCCTTGTGTTTCACAAATGAACGGCCCTATGCTGTTAAATGTAACCATACTGTTCGACTGCCCTCCAAACATACACCCCTTTGCCATTTAACAGGAATCCCGGATCACTTAGATGCCAGTGTCGTCTCATCAAATGCCATTTGTCCCCCCTTTCACCTATTTAGTATCCAAAAACATCAAACCCATTTCTTTCCACTTAATCAAGACTCACTTAAACATTAGTTTAAGTGAACAAAACTAATGCATCAACCTCATTATCGGACTGTTGCAATACTTCGCTTTTAACGAAGTTCACAATTGTTCCAAGACACTGCTCATGCAACAGGCTCTCTGGCTCCAATTCACAAAAGGGCTACTCAAACTCCTCACTCTGGTTGCCCTATGATGGTATGCCACCCTTACCACATTTGTCTATACAGTAACAATATCTCTTCCTCTCAAACCCAAACCAGCCTCACCCGCTGTAACATACTGCTGGGCCTGAAGAATCGGGTTCTTTGGACTTTTAATAGCCATTTGCTGGTACTACCCTCTGGATCAAAGTAAAGGTCGGCTGCCTCAGTGGTGTGTCAGAGTGCAGAATGCAATATGAAACCTCTTCTTTCTGGCACAAGACAATCTGCGGTCCCTGCAGAGCACAGGGCAGGAGGTTGTTAGGAGCACACAGGATCAGAGGTGGGAGGCAGAAGAGTCTCGTTGGAGGTAGCAGTGTCAGGGGCCAGGTGAGTAATGGGAGAAAGGGGCACAGTGGTCTGGGTGCGGGAGGGCAACAGAGTAGTCAAGGATAGAAAGGGGAAGAGAGACAGAAGGGAGTAGGGGGGAAAAGGAGGCGACATGGGGGTTTAGAGGTGACAAAACAGAGAAGCATGGGATAGGGCCTGGGAAGACAGAGGAGTGACAAGTGTAAAAGGAAGGTGGTGGGTAGGAGTGAGGTTCAAGGGCTTACAGAGTCTGGAGGGGGCACACTAAAATTAGTGAGGCCGGCCACAGGCTAATTGTACAGGAGGGGGCTCGGTGCAATTACAAGGCATGTGAAAGAGAAAGTTAACACCTCTCCTACCCTGTTGCCCACTCTACTTGTATTGGCTCAGATGGAAGTGTAGGGCCAATAAAAGAAGCTGCTGCAGCTTAGTAAAAAAAAAAGTCTACAAATGGGAAGGGACATTCTGCCATAAGATGCTCTAAGATGTGTAATGCTTAATAAGCAGTCGCAGAATTTATATCAGCAAAGTCTTTCCTATTTTGGGCACTTGGCTATCTTTTCCAGCATGAAAGGGACTGTTGCCAGAGCCCGGGGACCGCTTGAAATAATGTCTGCTTTTGAAGTGTCATTCAGTGTGCCATCTTTCCCATAGTTTAAGTCCAAGGCTTGCTTAAAACGTCACCACTGAAATTTTGATTATGGAACACAATCATTCTCCCTTATATTAACCTCGTCCCACACCCACAAATACAACATAATGCAAAAGATCTACATACATCTGACATATTTCTATCAAATGCCTACAATTTGATGGCCTAGAGTGAAGGAAAAAAGCCCCCATCAAATTTTAATCTTTGCTGCAACATATAATCCAGATTAAAGGTTAAAACACAAATATCAGTATGTGTTCATGATTGGCTTCTTCAGCCACCTGGCCTAGCATCTAGACTCAACAAGCTTTCCTTCTTCCATGCTATGAATTTACCATGTGCAGTAACTGGTTTCATAGAGACACAGGTACAGTAGTTTTGGCAGGAAAGCTCAATACAACACTGTCACTAATTTACTCAAATTCCCTTCAGAGCCTCCAGCTGTTTCCTGCTCTGGTCCATGCACTGGCTGAAGCCTAACCACAGGCAGCGAAGTATTCAAAAATGTCTATTTTCATACAGCATATTACGAAATCACCTTCCATGTCAAACCACAACTGCAGATAATCTTGCTGTGAAAAAACAATAGGCTGTTTTTAAAAACACGAGAGCTTGTAATAGCAATCTCGCATGAAGAAAGAATGGACTATCAATATCACTATCACCGTCACCGTCTACCTTGAGGCTTTCTACTTTTCATGGCAGCTGGTGGAATTAAATTGAGCCTGTTGCACCCTTACCCCTTGTAAATGCTGGATCCTGCTTAACAGATCACTGGGCATAGGCACAGTTTTCTGTCTTGTCCCCTGGTTGCTTTACAATGTTGTGAGATGTCAGTCTCATTGTAGTCCATATCTGGCAAATTTTATTTGTTCTTTGAGTTTCTTTTACAGGGTAAACAGACACTGCTGGGCTTGGTGAAAGCAGACCACTCATCGATGTTATCAAAATCTGTATGCCTCACCCCAACATTTCACGATCTATCTGGCTACCGCTTTACAGTCCAGAATTGCAGCCCCCACCCCCCCTATTTTGTCATTTAATAAGACAGTGATGCTCCACGGTTTCTAAGAAGGCTGCTTGTGGACCTATGGTATTATTCTGAACCTTCTTCCAATTCATGAAGACTGGCAACAGGAGGGGTGAAGAAAGATAGCGCTTTGAAGAATCCAAAAAGGATAATGTCCTGGAAAGTGAAAGGCATCAATTACCTAAAGATGCATAAAAAACACACTGACTCCATAAATATAAATGTGACACCGCTTTGTTACAAGAAACAATTACGATGTCATCTAAACTTAACACAAAGTGGGTGGGTGACTCAATCTGGAAGGAATAAAGTGGGAAGAGGAATTTCACCCCTATCTCTCTGCATACATTATAGCATCAGTTTATCAAGGCAACCACCAAACCAGAGTGACACTCCAAAAAAAGGATCAGGAGCTCAACCTAGTTAACATCCATTTGCTGCTGGAAAACCAATGTTTTCGAAGAAGATAAATATCCATGCACATTCAATGCCGTACAACCAAAAGGGAGGAGGGGAAATTAGTGCGTAGATTACTACATGGGCCCAGTCATGCACAGAAGGTCTGAGGCAGGCTAAACCCTAACAGTCATAAAATCTTCGGTGGGTTCTTTTTTTTTTTTTAGAAACAATTTTTACTGAATTTTTCACAGATAGTGCAGCATGAGACTCCGCTATTACAACAGTAATCACAGCAGTAAACTACGGTACAGGCCAGGAAGATATTATGGAATGATTGATCAGAGGCGAGACATTAATACAAGTATAGTCAAGTGCAGGCTCAAGCCAACTGGACCTCCCACTTCCCCCATACCATGTTTCAAGGTGTCAACCGCGAGCTTCATACATGGGCCTCTCCTGATGTGCACAGCAGTACATACACCCGTCTCAATTGTGAGAGGGAGGGAGGGAGGTGCAAGATTTTTCCAGGGAGGAGCAATGTCTCTTTTGGACACCATTACGGCTGATCCTAGGATCGCATGGTCTGCTCCCATAGCCCTTCATGACCCCCCCCCCCCCCCAGCAAAAGCATCAAGGCAAAAGGTATACTTCCCAGCACGTCACGTCCGTTAGCTCCTCCCCCCAGCAGTCCAGAACTCCTGAATCCTGGAACTCAGCCACACCATGTGACCCAAGTCTGCGGATCACAGTTACAGCGAGGCAGATAGGCTCAGGCAGGAGGCCCGCCAGGTACAGTCTTGGCGGGGTGAGTTAGGCACAGTAAAGACAATAGGCATGAACCAAACACAGCCTGGAGGAAATTGTAATAAACCTAGGCACCATTACTGCAGCCCGCCAGTCATCCTCAAGGGGAGCTAGGCAGCCTTCCCATCGAGTCCTAAGGTGGTCCAGTGTACCTGGGGGCGTCGATTATTAATGTACGATATATTTTGGAGACGCCTCCCACCCGATAAGAAGCTCAGGGAGAGGGTCGGCCTGGGAAACATTGGTGTGCAGCGCGTGTCTTAGTTGTAAGTATTTATAAAATTGTGTGGATTTGAGCGCATAAGTATTCTGGAGTTCTTAAAAAAGGATCATATGTGTGATCCTGACCACACGTCACCACGCTGTTATGCCAATGAGGTCCCATTTCCCAAATCCCTTCAGCGCCACTCTCTCATGTAACCAGGTGCCATGCCAAAGAGGAGATTGTTGTGAGTTTAACGCCCCAACGAGTGTGACAGAGTGCAGCCCTCCAGGTGAAGAAAACCACCCTGGTCACCATGGGGCCTGGTGCGGGAATGGGAGATAAATAAAACATGACCATAACCGGAGGGAACCACAGGTTGGACAAGTCCAGCCAGAATGCGGGATTCAACCAGCCCCTGTTGAACCAATCATAGACCACCAAGACTTGGGAGGCAAGATAATAGAGAGATATAGATTGGTCATCCCCAAACCTCCATCATATGGAGCACACTGGCAGTGAGCAAGGACCAGACTAGGCCTGGACGTGTGCCAAGGAAAGGAGGTTATGACTCTATCCAGAGCACAGAACCATGTCCGAGGTGTGGATATTGGGAGATTCCGAAAGACACAGGAATCTCAGCAGAATCATCATCTTGTATAGGGCTATTTGGCCCATCATATTGAAAGGAAGGTCCTCCTTAGCCCACCGTGTCAGGAGTCCAAGGTTAAGAGACCAGGTAAGTTCAGGGTGAAGTGACACCCAGAGGCCCAGATAGTGGAAGCCTACACGGCGTGTGGGGGATGTTATCCTGCCAGTCGAAACAGTCCCGGGCCAAGCCAGAGGCACTGACACGGACTAAGACGGATATACTTGGAGACCCGAAGCTGCTCCAAAACGCAGGAAGATGCGGAGGCGGGGGTCTGCCCACCGCAGGGTCTGCCAGATAAAGGAGAACGTAGTCTACATACAGCGCTGTACAGTCTCCATGCTCTTCACTCCATCTCCATCCATTAACCTGCGCATCGCTACAGAGAAGGCGTGCCAGCGGTTCAATAACCAGCGTGGAGAGGAGACAGGAGGCAGCCCTGCCGAGTCCCCCATCCAATTTAGAATCCTCCGGAGAGTACACCAATCACCTGGACCCGTGCAGTGGGGTTAGTGTACAGAGCTCGGACGAATCTACTGAAACTTGCCCAATTCCAACTCGGTGTAGTACACACTCCAAGTAGACCCAATCCACAGTATCAAATGCCTTCTCTAAATCGATGAGAGGCAAGGCCAGATTGGGTGTAAGGACCACGTGGAGGTGGCCAGCATAAAACTGCACTGATTTGGGTGAATGAGTGTACGGAGGTCCGGCTTGAGATGTGTGACAAGAAGCATAGCATACATCTTAACCTCACCATTGATGAGGGAGGTTGGACAACAGTCAGCGCAGGAGGCCAAGGGGGACTGCTTCTTTGAGATTACTACAATGGTAGCAGCATCTATTTCTGGTGGAAAGGTGCCCTTCTGTGATACCTTGTTATAGATCACAAGAAGCAGAGGAGTCAGAGTTTCCCAAAATATGGAGTAATTCTCTGTGGGGAATCCATGAGGACCCAGGGTATAAACAGAGGCCACCGCAGAGATGGCTGCCCTGACTTCCACACCCTTTAATGGCTCATCCGGCACCCGAGCCTAAAAATGGGACAATCTAGGAAGAGGCACTTCATTGAGGAAACGGAAGGCAGGACCAGGGTCAGCCCAAGGAAATGCCACGTAAAAGCAGCTGTAGTAGTGGGCAAACGTTTGTGCTATTTCAGGAAGAGTGTTGTGAGTAGCACCAAGATCGTCCGTAATTTCTGGCACATTTCTGTTCACCTGTAGGCGGAGGCCAAACAGGAGAACAGCTTCCCATTCTTATCCCCCAATCCATAGACCCTAGCTGTTGTAGCTCGCCACAAGTGTTTCACAGTCTCTAAGGACTGGAGGTGGATCTCCTACCGCAAGAGGTTCAATTGCCGGGGCTCCTCACCATGAAGGTTAGACATAAGACCTTCCTCCAATCAGAGGGCTTGGGCCTCTAACTGGGTAATGTGAAAGGACCGAGCTTGCTCTTTTGCTCAAACTCGCCCCTTGACATACGCCTTAATGGGCACCTCAGTGGTTCCCCAGGGATGCCAACTGAACTGACCGAGCCCTCGTTACTTTCAAAATAGACTTGCAGTTCATCTTCAAGGGTGGGTAGACTGTGGTAGGAAGGAACTCTTGACTCACCCAGGGCTCTACCGCGGTGGAGACACTGAGGATAGAGACTGGTCGCATGGCCGAAGGAACAGTGAGGACGATTTAGAAGAATCTTTGTGCTGCGCCTCCTTGTGAGCGGGTGCAATACCTATTCAGATTTGACACAGTTGTTATCAAAGCAGCCCAACTGGCCCTGGCTCCCGCTGGGAAGATCCACCCAGTCCGCAGAACAAGCACTCCTCAGTGAGCCATGTCCAGGCAGACTCCGGAGTATTGAAGAAGTGGGTCTTACTTGCATGAACAAGTCTGAGTCTGGCCGGGAATAGGAGTTTGTACTGAATGCAAAGTACCCGGAGCATCTGCTTGACTGATAGGCGAGCGGCATTGCTGCTTAATCTCCCTGGTGCAGTCAGGAAAGAGGAGAACTTAGGTGGCGCCACATCGGAGGTCAGGACAAGAGCGGACCTCTCAGGATTGCAGCCCTTCCTAGCTGGCAAATAGGGAGAGGCAAGTCCTACAAGTTCACTGGCAATGAGGGTACAGGAAGATGGGCTACAAAAGCCCCAGGGGCTAGAAGCGCCTGGCTAGTCCCAATGACGTATAAGGGCAGTTACAGTCCGTAAATCTACCACCCTCACATGCCCAGTCGTATGTCTGATTGTCCCTTTATTGCTGCTGTAAGGAGGTAGGCAAAACGAGGAGCCACCAAAGGATCCGGCAACAACATGGGGGTCCTCTACTAGCCCACCCCCAAATCCAATAGTAGGCTTAATTGGGGGTGGGGAGAGGGGTATCCACCCAGCCGCGCAGGTCTGCAGTCTAGGGAAGCACTCCCTTATCCCTGGCCAAGTGCAAAACACTCACCTCTTTGTTCCATCAAAAGAAGAAGGAGAGCAGGCCTACAGGCAGAGGCCGCTGAAGTCCAAGGCCCAGTAGGAGTACTTTGTGGAGGGCCCGGCGGGACCAGACAGTAAACACCGGAGATCTCTGCTCCTCTTGGGCTCACAGTCGCCGGTGTAGGGAGGCCCACCAAGGAGTCTAGGGCCCCACACCCAGCTCTCCAGTCTTCAGGCCCAGCTACAAGAGTCGATCCGCTAACTTTGCCCGGCACGAATCAGCAACGGCAACGCCAGAGTGCAAATGGGACTGGGTGGCACCAGAAGGGTCACGAAGGTCTGCAGTATTGGGGTTCCAGATGCAGTGCCCTGGATATCAAGCACCAGTACCACCCCTGTGCGCATCCTCCCTCATGACTCGTCGCATGGCCAAGTCACGCAGGTGCAACTATGTTGGGAGGGGGTGAGCTGCTACCGCACAGCCGGTGTGCCAGACTCTGGTGTCATACGGGCTCAGGCAGCACAGACGATCTGGGAGCAAAAGTAGGCTTTGAGGAGGTGAAGCGGAGTTCCTGGTGAGTCGTGAATAGCAGCTGATGTCGGAGGGGTCTGGAGCGCTCTTAGAGTGTGACCTCCAGCTTGGCGCGCCAAGCCACGCCCCTTTTGTAGACCTTTAAAAGAATGAGAGCTCTGGATCACTGGGAATCAGGACTTGCATCGGAGTGCCACGCCCACTAATCCCCAAACTAGGATGGACTACATCTTCATCTACAAAGCATTACTACATTTCATAATTATGGATCCATCATCATTAAAGATAATACTTTAAAATCAGATGGTGCTTCAATACAACTTTTGTAAAGCATTTTAAATTAAAAGAATTTAATATTACCATTAACCCATAACTCAATTCCCTCAGCCTAACTTGACCCACCGTGGAGTGTCCTGCTTGTGTCCTACCTTGCCAGCGCTGATCTTTTGCTGTCCTGCTGTCCCCCGCCGCCGCCATTCACACCAGCGGCCGCAGAGTGGGGACAGAGCCGGAAACTACATCCCCCAGCATCCCAAGCGCCACCGGACCCGCAGACGTCCCGTTCGCGCCACGAGGCGCTTAAAAGAGCGACGCTGCCTTCGCGTCGCGGGACGCGCGCGGGCGATGCCGGGCTGAGCCCGGGCAGAGGGCGGGCCGTCTGTGGCCGTCCGAGGCAGGGCAGGGCCACGGATCCTTGATTATCGACGGACTTGTAAGTGATCAGTTCCACGCATATACCTGTCTCACAGGTTATCGCATTTGTCATCATGATGTCGAAGTCTAAGTCTTCTAACCAATCTGGCACAGGAGAAAAGAGGACTATGGATAACTACCTGGTAAAAGTTGTAAATAAGATCAACAAAGATCGGAGACTCTCATTGGGTAGATCGAGCCTTGAAGTATCCCCAGTGGACACATTAACACCTAATATTGAAACATCCTTTTCTGAAAGTGGTAGGGCTAATACTGACACTGACACTGTAGATGTGACTGCCGATGTACCCCTTGATGTGGTTAATGTTGAAAGCATCGATGAACCTATTTCCTTAAATGACTCATCCCCCCCACAGATTATAGCATCCTGTTCAAAAACCACCCCAACTCCTTCTCCTATGCAGAGGAAAGTGCGGGCGTGTAGGAAAGCATCAATGAAGAGGGTGGTGTCTCACAAGTCTAAAAAGCAGGGTACACCTCAACCAAGTAGGGGGGTTACACCAGATTCATTAAAAGACATATTGGGGACTAATGATAAAGCTGAGGGGGTTTTCCTTCATACAGCCTCAATAGGACATCTGGTATCAATCATTGAGTCCAAACTGGAGGCTTTAATTAGCCCCTTGCTGGCGAAGTTAAATTCAGTCTCTGCAGAAGTAGACAGTTTAAAGGGTTTGTTGGCTTCTTATGAAATTCGACCATCCCCTTTGATAATCCCCGAACCGGCCGTTTCGGCCTCTGTGGTCCATAATCCAACAGATGGTGCCTTGGGACCCACTTTGCATTTGTCTGGTATTTACAGTAAGGGAGCTTCTATGACTCCGGGGGATAGCAGCCAGTTAAGTCGGCCTATAAATGCGTCATCCACTGCGATACCAGTACTTCCTTCTTCTTCTATAGCCACTATCAGGCAAATCATTCTCTGCACGCACACGCTCACAGAAAATCCAGAAGCCTGTAGCTGAGGGAGATGCTGGGTTTATCAATCACAAGAGAAATCATATTGTTAACCTCCCACCACAGTGTGCACCTTACGCAGTGGTATTGATTAATGTTCCTGAGGTCGACTCTAGTATGCTTAACTCCAGGCAGGAAACTCACGACTCTCTAAAAAATAAGTCACTTGCCTGGCTCAACAAAAATTGTGGTTTTCCGCTGGCATTTTCTAATGATATTTTGTCTACCCGCAGAGTTGGCTGGATAGGGGAAGGCAGGAAAACTACCAGAGGGGACTGTATTATAGTTAATTTTAAATACCCACAGCACGTGGCAACCGTCCTCCTAAGAGCCGCCTCATTACCCAACCAAGTTAATTCAGTCTCTGTTAGACCTCTG
Organism: Triturus cristatus; assembly: GCF_964204655.1. Classification (NCBI taxonomy): domain Eukaryota; kingdom Metazoa; phylum Chordata; class Amphibia; order Caudata; family Salamandridae; genus Triturus; species Triturus cristatus. Next base: position 618,528,444 of record NC_140587.1, read on the forward strand.
GGTTATTTTTATAGTTATTTGAATTGCTCGCAACTACCACGGCCCCAACAGGATGAGCATTATGAACCTGGTTTAACTAGGGGGGGGGTTGGTTGTCCCCCTAACTTGCCACCGAGAGCCCCGATGTATTTTAATAGAGGGGATATATACGGAAATGAGCCATCTAGCAGGCAGAGGGATTACACCCTCCCCCTTTTTAATCGATATTCTGCCCTGTCCTCATTGGAGGAAAACGACTGACTGTTTGATAATACCAGGAAGTCGAACGATAAACAAGCTATCTGTGACCTGTCTAATATAGTAGCGACTGTCCTTTCGCCCTCTCCACTTGAATCTAATAAAGTGGATGCTGTTATGGTGAGCACAGGAACTAAACGGACCAAGATTATAACCTTGCCCTCCATCGCAGACTCCCTTTTAAATTCAGATTCCTGCCTCGTAGAACGAGTAAACTACTGTGTAGTGGCAAACTGTGATTCCAATACAGGTTACCGCGTTGTTACGTGGAATATTGCAGGTTTGAAAAGGAAATTAGATTCCCCTTTCTGGAGGGATTTTATTAACATAGGGTATGATATATGTCTTCAGGAAACTTGGTGCGAGGAACCTATTTTTATTGAGGGATATTCAGCACACAGTTTGAATGCAGTGAGTTCGATCGCTGGAAGAGCCAAAGGTGGTCTCTTGCTTTTAATATCAACTAAATTAAACTCCTGCAAAATTAAAAGTTGTGTTTCAGTGGATGTCTATTCTCAGGTATTGCGTCTAGAGTTTGACAAAGGGAAAGATTTGTTGCTGATAAATTTTTATAATAATGTATTCACTGCTGACAGAGGTAAAATTCTGATTCAGCTAGAAAAAGAAATTGTGAGGACACAGGCAGTTTCAGGCCATCAGTCGATCGTCCTTTGGGTGGGTGACTTCAATATAAGTCCTTGTCCTTTTGCTACGAGTAACTTATGTGGATTAAGAAGGGAATGTGGTAATACGGAGGAAAACAATTGTTTACACTTCCCACATTGTGCGTATGGCACCGCCCTAAATATGATGCTAGCTAAGTTTGACTTGGAAATGTTAAGTTGCACGAAAAATAGTACTAACGAAAACTGTCCAACTTTTACTGGAAGAGGAGCTAACTCATATATTGACCATATTTTACTGTCTAATGATTGTGCATACTCCAACTTGTGTGTTAATGAGCAAGCTTTAAGTGATCACAACAGTATCTCTTTATCACTGCATAGTTGGGGTTACAAAAACATGGATGCCAACAATTGTATTAATAATATCGAGGCAGTAAGACCTAAAGGATTTAGGATTAAATGGACAAAGGTTGTCCCACATGAATTGTTGGAGGAGGTCCTAAGAAAATGCAACATGGAGGTAAATTATTGTATTGGCGATGAGGTACACCCGCATGTTGTACTTGACCACCTATGTACAATTAATGAAACAATTGACAACCTACTTACAAAACCATATAAGGGGAAAAAAGAAATCAACACTGGTTGGTTTGACAAAAGCTGTACTCAGGCTCTCCATGCTTTAAAACAAGCGTTGAGCTCCAAACCTCGAAACTGCACAATAATTAAAAATTGTCGTGTTGTTTATAAAACATCACTTATTAAGAGGAAAAAAGCTCTCCAAGAGGAGGCCTGGAACAATCTCAGCTTTGCGGCCGAAATAAATGATAGTAAATTATATTGGCATACTATAAACAGCCCTTTTTTAAAAAATGATATAGTGCCTGAAATAACTTCTCAAATTGACTGTAAATCGTGGATGCATCATTTTTTAAATATTTTTAACCCGGATAGGTTAATTTTAGATTCCCATCAGGATAATGAGTTTACCTGGTCAAGATTGCCCCTGGCTATTGGCCTGGACGAGGTCTATGAGGGCCTAAGTAACAGCAAAGGTGGCAAGGCGCCTGGCCCGGATGGGGTCCCGCTGGATTTATATAAGTCCGAGTTACATCTGTGGGCCCCCATTCTGACCAGGTTATTCAACGCAACAGTGGAGGGACAGATGCCAATTTCCTGGGGCCAGTCTATAATCATTCCCCTTTTCAAGAAGGGCTCCAGGTCTGAGGCAAGTAATTACCGACCCATTTCCCTATTAGACGCATCTATAAAAATTATGAGCAGAATAATTTTAAATAGACTTGAGACTTGGGCCAAGGACAATTCGATAATTTCAAAGGCACAATACGGATTTAGGAAAGGTCTGGGGACGTTGGAGCAGTGCGTTAATTTAGACCTCCTTATACATAAATACACTGTTGCTAAGGATGGTAATCTGTTCCTCTGTTTCGCAGACCTAAGCAGTGCCTTTGATCTTGTAGATCACAATATTTTATGGGACACCCTGTTAGATCTGGGCGCCCCCAAAGAGTGTGTATACTTTCTGGCCCGGTTATACTCCGGACTTTCATGCAAAGTACGTTATGGTCCTATGGGAGAATGCACGCCCTTTTTTAAAGTTGCAAGAGGAATTCGCCAGGGGTGCGTCTTGGCTCCGTTTTTATTTTCACTATTTATAAATGAAATTGATTCGATTTTAAGCAAATTGCCCTCAGACGCCCCTGTGATTGATGGAAGCGTTACTCCTATTTTATTATACGCAGATGATGCGGTTCTTTTATCACGAACACAGAATGGCCTACAACGCCTTATAGATAGATTTGTATTATTTACCAAAGATAGGAAACTGATAATCAATAAGACCAAGACTTTTGTTATGACCTGTGGAAAGAGGGTGAAATCTAATTCTTCCTTCTTTATTGATAAAGTCAAGATACAATCGGTCAACAGTTTCTGTTATTTGGGGATAACATTTTCTAGGGATGGGAAATGGACTAACGAGGACGAGAATGTGAGGTTAAAGATGAATAGAAATACCAGTAGTATTTTTAGATTCGCGGCTAAACTAGGGCAAAGGAGAATGAAAGATATGCTGGCTATTTACAAAGCTAGGTGTATTTCATCCGCTTTATATGGGGCAGGAGTATGGGGACACCATCCTGTTAATAGTTTACAGAATGATGAAAATAAGTTTTTGAAGAAACTGCTATGTGCCCCCCCCCCCCTCAGTTCCCAATATTTTAACTCATATGGAAGCCGGTATTGACTTTATCGTGGACCTAGCTGCATTACGCCCATTGTTACTTTGGCGCTCCATCTGGTCCAAAACTGAGACAGTATTTACACAAACAATCATTAAGGATTGTTTGAACCTTGATAATTTGTCTCGTATACCATGGCTGAGCTATATTTACTACTGGTTTAATCTTCTGTTTGATTGTAATATTCGTCTGAACCCTGAAGCAGCTGCACTGATACCAAAGAAAGATATAAAATTGAGGTTTCTAGCACATAAGAATGCGGCTAGAGAGAATCAGTCCAGTAATTTAACAACTGTTGCTTCTTACCTTGATCTGAATTTAAGGAGAGGTTTCCAGACATATCTTGCGATTGTGACTTATAACTCCCACAGATTCGTCCTAACCCGCCTAAGGCTAGGGATTGTGCATCATTTAGTCTCATTCCCGGATATGAAGATCAAATCTAATATGCTGTGTCCTTGTGATAACATTTCAAAACAAAGCTGCTGTCACTTTTTATTGTTCTGTAAATTTTATTGTCATTTTAGGAAATGTTATCTAAAACCTATCCTTTTAAAACATAAGATACGTTCTACCAAATCAGCAATGAAGTTTCTAACAACTCTGGAAAGTCCTGATACCTGTTTTTTTGTGGCATCCTATGTGCTAAAATGCATGAATATAAGGAAGTCCATAGTCTGTGTTGATTAGTTATATTTTGTTATGTACTTTGCACATTTAGGTATCGCTCAGATTTTCATATGCACTTTGTAGTTCGAGCGAACTCTGGATGAACATTGTATTTCTGGTACTGTTTCTATACTTAGCATCTTTTGCACATTTGCACATATTAGACACTTTACATGGAACCTGCACTTTGTTAAAAATATAATGTAGATGCTTTGTTGGTAAACTAAGTTTAATTCTGAACTGTTCAAGGAAGCACTATGCACTTTAACAATGTTTTTACATATTGTCTTCTGTCATGTTCAGTGTACAAGATGTTTTTGTTTACTATGTATTTTATGTGTTTTGGTCTGCTTATATGGTTGTATTCTTACATACCGAATAAAGCTTTTGAACTGAACTCAATTGCCCCAAACAAACTTTCAGACGAATGCATGGCTTAACAAAAGCCTTTAAAACTAAAGCGGAACAACGAGAATGGCATTACCACACAGGTTTCTATGTTGAAAACCAATATTACGCCGTCACATAGAGAAGCATTTCAAATACAACAATAAATGTCATACTTTTACGTCTATTACCATTACAACGCCAAATGGTAATAAACAGCAAAAAGTTTTTCAAAAGGAATGAACAGTCAAAAATACATATCACTTACCATTTTACATGCGGGCGTTTAGCAATAAGCCAATCCATGTAACCCCTTTAAGGGGAATGCATACATTTGTTAGAAAGCACCATAGTTACGTTTCTGCACAATGCCCACTACAATAATGGACCTGTACAGTAATATTCTGCAATGTTTCTCAAAGCAAAATAGCTATGCTGGTTTGCCCGTAACATAAAACAAAAACACATTATCCGGTGCACCTTATGTTAATCGGGGGATTTCCGTACCTGATCATTGGTTACAGGTGAATAGCACGTTTGGCTGAGTTGACGTGAATCAGAAAGCAATACATTATTAAAAGAGCCAAGGACTGGAAAATTGTGTCTCCGGTGGCATGTGCTCTGGTAAACACAAACACACTGGATTCAAGCTAGCCTGGCTGATGCGGGGTAAAACTGGTCCCAGGATGCTTGTTTCCGGTCCAGGGAAGACCTGGCTAGGCAGTTCAGCCTGGACTGTTCCCATAAGGAACAGGGTCAAGGCTGATTTGCATTTGGCTGGGTTTGAACAGGGGTGGCGAAGTGAGCTAAAGGACGATGGTGGATTCAACCCAGATCTGTGACTGGGGGTGAGTGTCTGAAAAGTTTCAGCACTCTGTCCATCATCTCCTTGTGTTTGTCTGGTGCTCTGGAACTCTGACTTCGGGTAAACGCACCTGCGGTCTCTTTTTTTTTCTAACTAATACCAAGTGCCCCTACATCTGCTCCCCTGTTTGATTCTTTGGAGTGCTTCCAGAAACGGATCTGTTTCCTCTTCTATGTGTGCCTCGGGTTCAGGTTCATCATGGTATACTTAATAACTAAGGAACCCGTCCTACTCTGAACTGAGTGTGAAGGGAGTCCATTTTCATGTGCCACCCTCAGGTTTCTTTCTTTATTGTACACCCTCTTGGACAGTTGTGTTTGGTCCCAGCTCTTCCTTTGAAATTGGCTCCCAGTGGAATGTACTTGAGGTGCACGTGGCTTTTCATCTTAGGATGCCCTCTCAAACGAGCATGCCTTGGTTGTACGCCTTGTCCTTGAGAAACCTTGAACTAGGGGAATCGGTATTTAGTTTCTAAATGAAAGTAATTTATATCAGTTTCTGAGGGGAAATACAACACGTTCTACTTGGAGTACCTTAGCTGAGCATCTTATTTTAGGGGCATGATTGCACGGACTTTATAAAGCTCACTGCAGTGTGTTAATGGACCTGTAGTCCTACCTTACTGTTCAGTAATATTTTCCAACATTTCTAAATAAAAATACATCACTTTGTTGTAGTGACATTAGTTGTAATGCCATTTGGGGTAGAAAAAAGATTCGGAATAAAGACTGCCGTGGTAATGACTCCGACGTTGTGCCAGTTGTAAGGCTTCTCGTTGTAAAGCCTTAGTTAAAAAGGATGTTTCCCCTTTCAGACACCCGTTGAGCCTTATAGAGACTTATTCAAAGCCACATTTGAACAGGTCCACGGCTTTGAGAGCTACTAAACATTAGTCTAAAAAGGAAGCCCAAGTCTTCTAATTAACAATAAATAATCAACCAATTTACATTGAAAATGCAGATAACAGATTGCAAGAAATTTTACATGTTCAAATGGGAAGCATAAACTGGTAGTGAACTACATTCTACTTAAGATCAAAACTATTTACTTTGGAGGTAGCAACCAGTCAGGCAGGCTCCTCACCATTTATCAGAGAGCCAAGAATAGATAAAAAAAATAAAAAGTAGTAGGATGAAAAGACCATGTTAAAATCTTCTGCAGACTCCACTCTCCTATTGAAGTGTTTCTTCAGTTATCTTTGCTAAAATGCTGAACCAATCAAACGTTACTGCTCCCATCACCAAATATGGTTCCCACGAAAGGGGATTAAACAACATGACAAGATTGACTTTGAGTGAAATTCCACGCACTTGCTGATTTTTTTTCACATATCACTCAGTCTAAACACAAACCCCATCCACCAACACTAAACCAAAGATTCTTTCACTATAATGGCTCTTAATCTCAAACAGAACAAGGAACTCCCAACTTTTCCAAGGTATTGTTGCATTAACAAACAGATTATGATTTAAGCAAAACATCTCAATTCATCGCTAGATGACTTTGTGCCTGCCTGGAAAATAATAAGAACAAATATTTTTAAAGCAATACATGACCAGGACCATTGGACTGCTTGGCAAATTTATTGACCAGATCACCTCTAGATACGTACCATCAGTACAATGGCTCTAAATGCAGAGAAGGGCTCCGACAGATTAACAGGGTGCTTTTCTTTATAACTCTCAGAAGCCTTTATCTAATTTGGCAAATTACTTTATCACAGATCCTCAATAATGCATTTTTTTTTTTAGAATAGCCAAGCTTCCAAATACTAGTCTCCACAGAGATCTTGCCAAGAATGACCCTTTTTGTCTATAATCATTCTGGCTCTAGAACACTTTCTAAGGAAGATCAAATGCTATGCTCAAAACACAGGTTTAGCTTATCCAACACCATGTTCATCAGATTAAATAGCCATCCTCTTGATCCTTTCAGATGCTCTGTACTCTTTCCCAATGGTTCCAAAGGCCATCCGTATTACTTTGCAATCTTTGATATGAACCTTGAAAAGATTAAGACAAGCTCTCCCCAAATGCTGAACGTCCCAGCACACCAGAGGTACATCCCTTTGTTATATGTGAATACATTTTTTGCAGTTTGTGGAGTTCAAATTGAGGCAGTTTTTGGATGACATCTGCCCTTCAATCTATCCCGATTCCTGCTTCAGAGAGGCAGACAGCCATTTGCAGAAACCTCAATTTACTGTGCCCATGCTGTGGGTGCTCTGCTTACAAACCACCCCAGTGCTATCAGATGTAAGAAGCATTACTTTTACAAAAAGGCATTGTCTGGAGAGCATCCTGAGAAGGACATTTGAAAGAACTGCTCCAAACCGGTTCTGAAGTCTGAGAGACAAGATCCACATCGCCACTATAGAAGATATGTATAGAAGTAAGACTCAAACTACCCCAATTTTTTTTCCAGGTCTAAGTTCCTCATACTCCAGAGAGTACTTAAAAAAACTTCTTTGGACTAGGCTGGTGAATGACTGATAGCCAGTTTCCCACGGTCGAGGGTACCCCAGCTGAAGTCTGCACTTTGTGCTGGACGAGATGAAGTTTGGCCTAGTGCTGAGAAACCTACCTGCTGACATAGGGAAGGATTCTGCTTGACCTCCTTGCAGGAGAAACCACAGTCCAGGAGGAGTTCAGTGATTTGATAGTCAGAGGAATACCCAGAGAAAGCAGATGGTCTGAAAGAAAAGGCAGGATCGACCCATGATGGAAAGGATTTCCCGGTCACTCTGCTGTTACAGGAACAAACCAGCGAAGAATCCACATGGTTCTGCTGCAAATGCCAGTGTCTGCATCAGCCCAATGGTAGATGCTCCTGCCACCTGCTTGTTGGAGAAGGGCAAGAGGAAATGCACTGCCTGAACGCAAACCCTGGAATGATCCATGCTGCAGTGTCTTAGTTTCTCCGCTGTCCCTCGCTAAAACCACTAAAAGTTCAATATGTTTCTGCATATTGGACAGACAGAGGCTGCACCTGCCTCAATGACTTCACCTGCTAGGTTGGAGCGTCAGCAGCTAAATCAGTGCCTGGCAAGTGTTGCAGATACATCCATCAACACTGGAAGAATCCAGGCAGTCACATGCAAAAGATGCAGATTGCACACATCTCCTTTGGCAGCCTTCGAGTGACTGAACACGGTGACCATGGGCCTCCCCCTGCAGTGTCATCAAGCTGCAGAGATTGAGCTAATCAAGCACGAACAACTATGTCAATTCTATGTCAGGGCCACGGAAGAGGATTAGGTTTTGCTTTACTTCGCTTTTATTGAACAGCAGCCTCATTCAAACACTAAAACTACAAATCCCATGAACCCTAGGGAATAGTGCAACAATAGTCCACCCAACCAACACATAGATATATCTTTAAAGTGCTTTGCTGATTGTCCTTCTTCCCATTTCTTTGCTGCTCCAGCAGCCGACAGTTCAGTGCCAGAGGCCTATGGGCCGTGTTTCTTTCATATTTATTTAATGTGTTGTATTATTTGCTTTTTTTGCCTCTTAGGTGCAGAGCGACCGCACGAACGCGTGCCGCTCTTATGTGGTCACCAAAACCCTTCTGGGGAGAGTGATTCGTGACAGTCGTGTCAGGGCTTTGTGCTGCCAGAAGGAGCCTGCATGCCTTTGATGCGAGACTAACTCAAGCGCGAGCACGCCGATCGTGCCTGTTCCGTTCGGTTTCACAATCCCGATCTCAGAGAACGCGATCGGCTCTGTCCGCCAACCTCACCCAACATCGCCTGGAGTTTTAACAACAAGGGTTGGTTTCGTTGCACGAATTAAAGGCACCGAACTAGGGGCAAAATCATAATAATCAGTCTAATATCCACCCAATATACATAAGGGCGTGTGGTGCCCCTAGGGTTTACAGTCCATTGACTTTCTCTGGCCCATCATAAATAATATCTGGTTTACCCCAGCCCAATCTCTCAGGAATTTAAGGATTCTATATGGAGGAGGAATCCGTTATCTTCCTCCCAATAGATGCAGACTTCTGGGAGGTAATGGACGTCTGAATACAAAGGGAGGGGTCTCCGAGGCTATGGCACCCTTGGAGCAAAAGCTCCTAAACATTGCAGCGAGGTGTCTTCAAACCCTCACCCGGAGGGAAGATCCCCAAGGGTCATCCACCCTTTTGTCTACAGGTCAGCCATAGACACCACAAGAGTCCTAGAAAAAGCACAACCACAACTCTAGTGTTGATCTAGATGACTTTGATAGACTCGAGCACGCTTTCTAGGGTCACAACATTCCTCCCAGACCCTATAGGACCCCGCCCGTCAGACAACATTCCCAAGCAAGAGCTTTCCAAGTCCGGCAGCACTGCCCGCCTCCCCACACCACCCGACAGCCATGACTCCCCCACAGCGTAGGTGGGTAAATAGAGCAAGGCAGATCCTGGTATCCCTCCTCAAACTCTAAATCACCCAGCGGTGGTAAGAGTACACAGGACCTAGATTTAGAAATGCTCATTCCAGAGGACCTGCTGCACTCACGGTCGTCAAACTAGACGCCGGCGGATAAGGTGGCCATGTATGCGGCAGGGAGACTCCGCAAATCCCTTGATTGATAAATCAGTAACAGCCTTCAGGACTAAATGCCCCAGGCCATCCCTGGAAGGCAAAGTAGCCCTCACTCCTGAAATAGACCCCCAGATGGCGACTTCCTCGCAAATACATCCAGGACCCCAAGAAGGGCATAGACTGCTCTTGCGAAGACAAACTCCTTAACATCACTGGTCCCCTCACAAAAATTCTGGATATGGCTGATGTCGCCAAAACCTCAGATTCCCTCATTTCCCCAGAAACTCTTTCAGTTTGGGCGCAAAGGGCTATCATATTGTTAGCCAATGTCAACTGTGCACTCTACATGGAGCAGAGTCTATCCCTGCTTATCAATACGGACTCCAAATTGGGGGCTCTAGCCACCTCAGAGGCAGGACTGGTGGCCAAATAATTAGCAAATTGGTGGCCACGTTCACTTCCTTGAAAAAGTCCAATCAGCCATTAAGATATTCAATCCTAGGTTTTCGCCGGGGCTAGCCGTGGAAGGGGGCACTTAGCCAGCTCATTTCAGCACCAGGCCTCATTCAGGGTCCAAACCTCTTAACAGGATTACTGGCAGGACCAAATTAGGTTTGGGGGATTCCACCCCACCAGAGGATATCGCCGGCACAGGGGCTCCACAGGTAGACCCAGAAGCGTCTATTCCCAAGGTGCCTCTCATGTGAGTGTAATCCCTCCCCCCCCCCCGTAAGATTGGGGGGCAGCTTTTGCCCACAATTGGAGATCTTTGACATCCAATGCTTGTGTTCAGCAGACTTTTCAGCGATTCAGAATAGAGTTTTATGGCTCACCTGTCCAACCCCATCCCCCTCAGCTGATAAGATTCTCTGACGAGAACTCTCTGGTCCATTCAGAGGTGCAGAACCTAGTCTCCAAAGAACACAGCCCCTACACACCCTCACCCATACGGTTTTATCAGCAACCTGTTCGTGGTGGTCCAACGAGACGGAGGCAAACGCCCCGTCACAAATCTAAGGGAGTTCAACGAGTGGTTTGTCTTCAGCCGCTTCAAAAGGGAGGGAATTCATCACCTACATGATCTCCTTCTACCCAACGATTGGCTGGTACGCCTAGACCTCAAGGATCTCACGATTCCCATCTTCCTGCTGCATCAGCGCTTCCTACAGTTCCACTGGCGTCAGCACACATTCGAGATTACGACGCTCCCCTTTGGACTGTCCTCGGCTCTTTGGGGCTTCAACAAGGTTCTCAAATCCGCTGTGGGTAACCTCAGAGCATGAGGGATACACCTTACTGTCTACCTGGAACACATCCTTCTGATGATCAATGCCCACAGACCCAGATGGCCCACCTTCAGTCGATTTCCCTGCTTCAGTCCCTGGGATTCCTCAACTAGAAGAAAATCGATCTTCTCCCCAACTCAATCCCTAGTCTTCTGAGCTTTGCAGTGGAGTTTGTCCAAGCCACACTGAGTCTCCCATCCCAGAATATAGTCAAGATCAGACACTAACTACGACGCACGTTGTTCAACCCCTGAAACTCCCTGAGGCAGATCGTGAGGGTGGTAGGTCTCCTCTCCTCATCCTTTCAGGCTATCGTTCCTGGCCCACTTCATTATCGGGCTCTATCGCGACTCAAAATCTCTCATCTCTAAAAGGGCCTCACATACTCTGTGTACCTCTGTCAAACGACGCAAAAGTGGAACTCTGTTGGTGGCTAACCCTCGTGGAGGCATGGAATGGCCACACCATTTGGAGATCATAATCGGAACCAAGTGATAGAATCAGATGCCAGTGGCATCGGCTGAGGGCACGCAATGGAGAATTCGCCACAGGAGAAAAATGGTACAAAGAAGAGTGTGCTCTGCATATAAATCGCTTAGAGCTGATGGCTGGCTCGTTTGCAGTGGAGTGCTGTACCAAGGAGAAAGTTCAATGTTGCATTCTCCTCAAGATGGACAATGTGTTGGCAGTTCGATACATCAATCATCTGGAGGAACACAGTCCAAATCCCTTTCGGACTTGGCTCAGAGCTTCTGGGAATACTGCCTTGAGAACCAAATCTCGGTCACAGCAGAACACCTCCAACTTGGGGCAGACTTGGAAGATATTATGAACGATGCAGACTGGTCCTCGGACTCAATGTTTAAGAGTTTCGATTTCAAGTCATTTCCCAGTGCGGCAGCTTTGGTGGTGGATAAGCTTTGAACTAGCATAATCCTCGCTTGCGGTCCGAATATCGAATATACAATCTCCTAGCTTTCGTTACAGAAAGTTTCTCTTCTAAGGACACAGAGATGTGGATTTTCTCTCCAGGGTTAGAGGATCGATGGCTTCACCTGGTGAGGTTAATTATTTTTGGGTTATACGCAGATAGACAAGTTCTAATTAAGTTATATGCTTTTACTTTTGAAGAGTTCTTGAAAGCTATTACAAGTTTCGTTAGACAGTGATTTATTATTTATTAATTATCGGTATCTATTGCTGGATAAAATGCTTTCCTAATTGTTAGGGACCTTGACCCAATGCCATCTGTTTCATAGGAACCGACTCAACTGAATAAGAATTGCAAGTACACAACATGATGTCGCACGAAGAAAGAGGGAGAAGGACACTCAGCAGAGGACTTTGAAGGGATATCTATGTGCTAATCAGATGAACTATTGCACTATTCCCAAGTGCTCAAGAGACTTGCAGTTTTTTCTTAAAAGTGTTCATATGTGGCTGCTGATCATTAAAAGTGAAGACAGTAAAGAATAATCCTCAACTCCGCGTCCTTAACAGAACTGAAACTTTGTTACGAAAGCTATGACATTTTATATTCCTACCAACTACAGCACTAGAGGTTAAAAAGTGAGAAAAAAATTGAACTGATTGAGTATTTGACGTGGGGCATTAAAACCGGAGCCTTATTGATGCTTCTACTATAAATTGTAGGGGGCAGTTTAATCTAGAGTTATCTGGGTAGCAGATCGCACAGAAGAGGATATGACGTCCAGTACCACAAGAGAGTTGTGACCAGGATCACTAAAATGTACACGCGATACAATTGTGTAGTACTGCTGAGATATTAAAAAGTATTTTCTTTTCTAAAAACATCCTAGGCTGGCTACAGAAGTTTGTGTTTGTTGTTGACTGCTACTCCGAAAGTCAAGTGTGGAAAAGGTTGTACTTGAATCTGACACAGTTATCTAAATTGAGCAGAAAGAAAAGGGAAATGATGCGCATTATGTACCACATTCTGTGCTAGTATTTTGATGTATTTGCGCTAGAAACATCTTTTGTTGACAGCTGTAAATTATGCAACACTTAGGTGACACATAAAAAAGGCTTTCAGCATAAACGTGTTGTCTACTTCACCTGGTGAAAATTCACATTGAATCACATTTCTTTGAAAAATTAGTTGGTCATATATAAGTTGGTCATCTCTTTCTTTGCAAAATAAGTTGTTCACCCTTCTCTGCTGCTATTGAGTACTTCACTAATGCAGATTTCATCCACTGCCCTCTCTGATCATGCATTTTCCTGGATATCGACTTGCATCCAAAATGGTCTGCAAATGCTGCTATATGAAATAATTCACAGAAATATATATACACATGTACATACTGACAGTTTTCACTACACATTAACTATTCATTTGCGCACAAAAAGCTACTTGAATAACATTTTGCTAAATTTTACATTGTTAGCTTAAAACTAGCTATGTCAAATGCAACTACACATCCGCGTTTTTCTTGCTGCTGTGTATATCACCATTCACATGCATACTATATCAGGAATGTATCCGCTGGTAAGAAAATCCAACTTCATTCTATCTCTGACACTGTACGCACCTTTCCCTCCTGAGGCGGAAGCCGGGAGGTCTCCTGTCTTTTCTTGTTCGTAAAACGTATTTTTAACAGTTTGGCATTTTGTTCGTGAATTTCACACCTTGATTTTATTTGGTGTGCTGTGACCCCCCAGCGCTTAGTAGCGCCTAGAATTCACTCATACCCCTTCCCTGCAGCTCCAGTCCCGCTCTCGGCTGAGTATTGACGCCGAGAGCGCTGGGCGTCGGGTTTGGCGGCCATCTTGGGTCGGGCTGGGTGAGTGAGGCCATCGTCAGCGCTATAAAAAGGCGCCAGGTGTTGGTAACGAGTAACTCTGACACTGTACGCACCTTTCCCTCCTGAGGCGGAAGCCGGGAGGTCTCCTGTCTTTTCTTGTTCGTAAAACGTATTTTTAACAGTTTGGCATTTTGTTCGTGAATTTCACACCTTGATTTTATTTGGTGTGCTGTGACCCCCCAGCGCTTAGTAGCGCCTAGAATTCACTCCTACCCCTTCCCTGCAGCTCCAGTCCCGCTCTCGGCTGAGTATTGACGCCGAGAGCGCTGGGCGTCGGGTTTGGCGGCCATCTTGGGTCGGGCTGGGTGAGTGAGGCCATCGTCAGCGCTATAAAAACGGACAGTGATGGCTCCGCGCAGCGGACGCGCCGGACCTGCGCCGGAGTCGTGCCAGAGTCCTGCCCATCTGCGCCCGTCCGCGCACGATCGGGCTCGGGGACTCTGGCACACGCACCTGTTATACCTCAGCGGATCTCCTAGGACTGAATTCTGACAGGTATACCTTATACCCGAGTGTATGTGCTACACTCAAGGAACACAACATCTTGCACATCTCTAGCCGTAAGAACCTAAGCCGCTCAACCCCTTTGAAGCTGGCTACCCTTAACACCAGGTCACTGCAGAAACACCATTTAGAGATCTTCACCCTTCTACAGGAGGAGACTATTGATATCCTGACACTCACCGAAACCTGGTTGAGTGATGCCTCTTCCCCGGATATCATCGCCGCCCTTCCCAGTGGGTATGATATGGTCTGGCATAATCGACCAGAGGGGGCCCGAGGTGGGGGTGTAGCAACGATCTTCAAAAGGCAATATATGGTAACAAAGATCCTATCAGAGACCACAAATACGGTTGACTTACTGGGGATAAAAATTACCATGAACAATTCCTGCCTCATTATTCTAACAGTATATTGCCCACCCCAAAGTACTCCCATGTTCAATGATCTCTTTTATCCAATTATATCAGACCTATGCACACGTTATAAAAATATCCTGGTAACTGGCGACTTTAATGTCCACTGGGATAAAAGCAATCAAGATCCGTCAGCCCAGAAATTACAGACCATCATGACCGCCCTCGGACTGACACAACTTGTGGAAGTTCCAACCCACATAAAAGGCCATATTTTAGATCTTATTTGGTCTTCGACACCAAAAGCGGTCATCACAAGTATCTCACCTTGTTTTTGGTCAGACCACCATCTTATCTCATATGACTTATCGCAAGATATCTGCCAGGTCAAACTACCGTTAAAAACTAAAAAAGTGCGCCAATGGAAAAAAGTGAATTCCGAGACCCTAGCCAAAACCATGCCCAAGTACATACAGAACTTTATAATCCCCTCTGATAGTACTGATCTAGACTCAAAGTACAATATGATAACAACCATCCTTAGGCAATCAATTGATGAGTTAGCTCCTGAAAAGACACAAAAAATAAAAGGTGTAGAGAAAGGAGCCCCCTGGTTCACCGAAGGTCTACGCGAACAAGAAAGAAAGCTTCGCTATCTCGAAAGATGCTGGAGGAAATCTAAAAAGGATACCGACAGGGAATCATATCGAACATCGTTTCAAGTATATAAAAAGCTTATTACATCAGCCAAGAAGGATTACTATGAGAGGCGTATTAACAACGCTACTAATATTCAGAGAGAGACTTTCCAAATTCTGAAAGAGCTGAGTAAGAAGGAGGAAAAGGCAGATATCCTGATTGATTGCGATACCTTTCAAGGATACTTCCTTGGAAAAGTAGCAACCATCTTGTCTGATATCAAGAAGGATAATCCAGTCCCTTACATCGAACAACTGCCCCTCCCAGACTCTTTAACTCCAATTTTCACCAGCTTTCCCTACATTGACTCTACTACTCTGAGAAAACTCGTAGCATCCATCAAATCTGGTTCCCCCGCTGACCCCTGCCCGCCTGACATCCTTCGGATGGCAATACCGCTTCTAGAAGACCAGATCTTAGACCTTTTAAACACCTCACTAGCCACTGGATCATTACCATCTACCTTCAAAGAGGCATGCTTCAGACCCTTGATAAAAAAGCCTGGAGCTGATCCAACTAGCCTGAAGAACTACAGGCCAATCTCCCAGCTGCCACTTCTGTCAAAGGTACTAGAACAGCACGTACTAAAATCCTTGTCAGCCCTCCTGGAATCTCACCATCTTCTCCAGGAGCGGCAAGCTGGTTTTCGTGCCCACCACAGCACAGAACTAGTAATGCTGTCGGTACTGGACGAGCTAAGATGCATGGCTGACAGTAAAAAGCCAAGCGCACTGATATTATTAGATCTTTCAGCGGCGTTTGATACTGTCAGCCATGCACTGCTCTTGGACAGATTGGCTTGGTTTGGGATAGGAGAGCAAGCTCTTAAATGGCTAACAGCCTTCTTAACAAGAAGGACGCAGAAGATCCAGTTGGCAGACCAGGTCTCAGAGGTGGGCATGTTAGTCTGTGGGGTCCCGCAGGGGTCAGCGCTCTCGCCGCTCCTATTTAATCTTTATTTACAACCATTGATAGAGTCCCTGGCAAACATGAAGTGTAAAGTTTTCAACTATGCCGACGACACTCAGCTGTTGCTGAGTGTCGATAATACATCATCGGCACAATCAATGGCCCAAGACATCCTACGATTTACAGTGAAATGGATGTCATCCAATTTGCTGAAAATCAATCCAAACAAAACGGAAGTCCTTGTCATTTCAACCTCTGCTTCCCCCTGGAGCGACTTGTTCTGGCCACAAGAACTAGGACCTACTCCAAAACCATGCCCCAATGTCAAGAGTCTTGGGATGAAAATTGATCAGGAACTCTCGATGGCCAACCAAGTATCCGCTGTAGTTGGCTCCTGTACCAATCTGATCAGGCAACTACGTAAACTCGCCCCCTTGCTCTCGAGGCACATACTGCGAACCATTGTTTCAGCCACAATAGTGTCTAGAATAGACTATGGCAATGCGCTGTATCTCGGCCTTCCAAAGAACTCCATCAACCATCTTCAGGTTATTCTGAATGACGCAGCACGTCTGATTTTTGGAGTGCCGAGGAGGACCCATGCTTCCCCTCTGCTCCGCGGGCTACATTGGTTGCCCGTGGTGCAGAGAGTGGAGTTTAAAAGCATGTGTATCTGCCACAAAGCAATCCACGGACAGGCGCCAGCTTATATAAAAGAAAGGCTCGAAATACACGAACCTAAATGCGCCTTGCGATCGTCCGGATCTTTTTTGCTGTCTCGACCACGCTTCAAGTTAACAACTAAAGGAGGCAGATCTTTTTCAGTGCAGGCTCCTATCATCTGGAATAAGCTACCGGAGGTGCTTCGTAGAGAGCCCAACCTTCTCCACTTTAGGAAGTCCTTGAAGACCTTACTCTTTAAAGACGCATTCCCGCTTCAATAGTCGGTTGCTAGACCTGATACCCATATATTCTCATTCCATCTTTGTTCTGTACTTGGTCAGTAGCGCTTTGAGACCTGCCGGTGAGTTGGCGCGATACAAAACCCAGTTACAATTACAATTACAATTATCTCTCACTACTGAAGTGGGGCAAATGCACTATAACATGCCTCTTAATGGAAACAATGTCACGTAGCATGTACACGACGAAAACAGTTTCGTAACTTTACCTTAGTTATTGGTTCACATGTTGTCCTCAACATTAAAATCTAATGGTTCGCTTCGGAAATTGCATGAACAGCCGGTCATAAACGTGTCTAACGACGCCATGACATCGAACTAGAGTCCACAAATGCCCACACAAAATTCACCTATAGATTGCTTTTTACTCTACAATATATAGGTGTGACAAACCAACTTGATAGTATGGTCATAAACCTCTAACGTCAGTAAAACGTTACGTTGTTCATAAGAAACATTTTCATCATTTCCATTTTAGAGAGCTTATTTCTAGAGTTGCACGTAGTACATGGGTTTTAAAACTTCAAACCCCCTTGGCAATGTGCTGGAGGCTGTGGTGTGCCAGAATGCATTTCTGAAGAGCTTCTTAACTAATGTATCGTGGGATTCTTTTAGATCTAGCTTCATGGCTGTCATATGAACATATGCAGTGAGCCAGCAGCTATACCTCCTAAAAATGTGTACTGGAAATCTGTCTAAAAACATTTAAAACTGCAGAAATATAGGTTTGCTACATAGCTGTACACGCCGTACTATTTATCATGTGATTTCCGGCCTTGTAATAGGATATCGGATGTGTGGAGTGCCAAATGATACAGAACACTGTTTAGTTTTCTAAAGTCTTTCATTTGGCAAATATAGGACAGGGCTGCTCTCCGTACAGCTACATTAATCTCTAAAAAGGAAGATTAAAAGTTGGTCTGCTTTGTTTAGAATGGTGTCAAAAACCGTGGCTTTGTTAGAGAACTACGTGGCCCTTGAATACCTGTCTACATGCTTCTTCTAGAGCCAAGCAGTGTTCCTTAGTTTTAAGAATTGCTCTAACAGCAATCTTAAATACCTGTGTTATTGCATTGATAAATACAGTGAAGGCTGCTATATGTACCCTGACTAAAGTATATGCCAAGGAAGCTACTGTACGGGTCGTGGAACCAAACAGACACCTCTAAGACCTTCGAAACCAATCTGTTAAATTTACTAACTTGAGTCAGGTTAAGAAGTGGGCCCCTTATGAATTTTGAGAGTACTTATCTGTATTGAATTCTTGAACAAATCTGCTGACAGCTTCATTAGATATGAGAACCAAATAGGTCTCATACAAAATCAGGCAATGATGATCCATGTCACGGATGACTGAATTTCCTACTTGCATAGAGCATCAAAAGTAAAGAGCAAAAAGCGCTAGCCAATCCGAAGATGTCCCTGCTGCCTGGCAAAGAAAACGTGTACACGAACCTGAAATGTTTACTTAATATCATGCATGTTGTACCTGCATGATTTTAACGTGAGCTAAATTAACTTACTTAGCACAGGCCCGTATTTATTCCACTTTGGTTTTGTTACTGAAATGAATGCTTAGCTCATGCATAAGTATCCAATGTCTTGGAAGTCTACAACAGTTTTTAGAATATGGAGAAACTACTTCGACTTTCGTTCTTCTGCATAGTTTAAAATCAGATTTCCTCTTCCTTTTACCAGTGGTTTTGCTGTGGGATGAAGCTAAGTCATTGCCTGTCAAAAATCTATCCCCCCCTAAAGTTTCGGCAATAGATACAGGCTACATAGACTCCGAGCATCCTTTGGAATGCTGCGATTAGAGTACAATTATGTCTAGTGATCTGTTAACATGGAAATATATTCGGGGGAAGGATCTATGTCCATCTATTTAGTAGCACGCAAAAGGATCTAAACCAGGTAAGTCAGACAACACACACCTATTACATTTTTAATCTATAAACGACCCTTCTTATCAGATTCAATGGAAACAAGCATTTACAATGCAATGGTCTCGGCATTGGTAAAGTTAGAGCTATTGGCATTGCTCATGACATTATTTTTGTTTATGTTTTTGTTTTTAAAGCATTTAAAGAAACGGCATTGTTATTTACAATGTCAATAGCTTAATCACTCTCAAATGCGAGACCTATTGCATTTGCACCCACACACAGATTAAGCTATTGACATTGTAAATAACAATGCCGTTTCTTTACATGTTTTAAAAACAAACAAAAATAATGTCATGAGCAATTCCAATAGCTCTAACTTTAACAATGCCGAGACCGTTGCAATGTAAAGGGTCAGCTTGCTCCCCTCATGCCGAGGTCTGAGTTGTAAGCTGTGTGGGTTACAGGTAGTTGGTCGTCAGTAAGGAGTTCAGCCTTCCACATCTAGGTACATAGGTTCAAATCTAGATTCGGGGCGTCCATTCTCGGCGCCCGGTGTGACGTCAGCTCTACATTGTTTGAGGCCGAGTTGAACATTAGCCCACTCTGAGCCAGAGGCTGGCCACAGGCCCAGTGAAGTTAGAGTGCGTCTGGGATATCTTTGAGTGACGTGCAATGCCTAGGTTGTAATGTGAACAGGGATCAAGTTGGATACCTGGACTCCTATGAAGGCAGAGCAATAACCATCATTACAGCGCCACGATGCACCAAAACTACAGAAGCAAGCACTGAACAAAAAATATAGAACTTTCACTCCCAAAACCACGCCCACTGACATAACCCATGGACATGTATTTACTTGTGTCTCAGGAAAGTTTAAAGTATACTCATGACCACTGCAATTATGCTATTCTGCATCGTGGTTTCTTATTTACATAATTATTTGCCACATATTCCATCATCTGCTGCATAAACTGCAGACTTTCGAAACAAATGAAGCTTAAACATCAAACGTTACAACAAACGTGGTGACCGGTTTGCACGCAGAGGAAGGCCCTTCCCAAAAAGTTTAACTGATCATCTGTGTCGCTTATTTTTGTATATTGTTGTTAAACTGGCTTTAATGGGGTGAAATCCTTGTCCAGGTAGTATTATCATGTGTAAAAATTACAAAGTAAGTCATACTATAAAAAAGCGCCAACTTATACCACATAATTGTCCTTTTCTTGTGGCACAATTTAGCCACCAATACCGCATAATTCCTGTGGCCGCGCTCATATGCCTGTCATTGCAACAGTGTGAGAAGAGCCCTGCTTGTGCATTCATGCAGGTGCACAGTTGTGCATAGATGGGCACCGCGCGATTTAAACCACAGTGAATATGAGAATACTAAGAGGACGCAGCCCTTGGAGCAGTCTTAAGCCATCCACAGTGTGCGCCCTGAAGTCCACAGAGGAGTTTCAGTGGCGCTACCTGTAGGCATGGGCATTAAATGCGAGTCATGGAATAGGCCGGAAAGGGGCACGCAAGTGTGGCAGGGATGGGCATCATAAAACCAGCGACAGGGAGTACCCAGACACCGCGAGCAAAAACTCAAGGGGAATGCATTGGTGCCCGTCTGCAGCCTTCCGCTGAGTGCACCGAAGTCTGCCAGAGAGCTCTGTCTCGTGCTGTTGAGATGTCTCCCTGACCCACATGCTGTAGACCACCCTGCCGCTGGCTGATCCCTGCTCACTTATCTCTCTGCTGCGACCGCTGAGTGCACTGAAGGTTGCCAGAGAGCTCGGCCTCGGGGCAGTTCACCTCATTACCACTGGGCCATCAGTTCCCTGGAGCACTGCTTTATGTACGGGCCCCATACTCTATTGCGCCGTACCTTGACTAGGGCCCCTCCGTTGCAGGCAAAGTGGACGCTGTCTGGGTCTTGTGTGCTCCCCGGGGTGTCGCTCATCCAGGGCACAGCTAGGGTCAGTTTGCGGCCCTTTTTCATGCAGTCGACGCCATCTCGTTAAGGGCGGTTGGCAATCCCGGCTCTATGCGGTGCCTATTCTCTGTCTGTCAGTCCACCTGGTGCGTCCCCTCAGTGGTCTTTTCAGTTCAGTAAGGACTCATCATCACAGCCTCCTCCCTAGGGCCGAGGAACTGCAGCGTATGCTCTCTGTGGCAGCGGTTGAAAGGAGGAGCAGAACTGTGCGTCCTACCCAGCCGCCATTAACCCAGCCATATGTTGATAGAAACGGGCGTCCCCTCAGCGGTCTTTTCAGTAAAGACTCGTCACCACAGCCTCCTCTCTAGGGTCGAGGAACTGCGGCGAATGCTCTGTGGCGGTGGTTGAAAGGCGGAGCAAAACAGTGGGTCCTACCCTTCCGCCATTAACCCAGCCGTATGTTGATAGAAACGTGCCAAATGTTTGAGTCAGTCACTGTATCAATGCTGGGAGCAATACCAGTGGAGCATGTGGAGATTTTTCGTCAGATCCTTAATTTGTCCCCTAATTCAAAACACCTCAAACAATAAACAAAGCTAACAAAAAAAATAAAGGACCAAAAGTACACGTTCTGTAACATTCCCACATTAGAGTAAGCGATCGCATTACTTCAAAAACCCAAATTAAACATAAAAGTCCGACAACAGCAGCATACAGCAACAACGCCGAATGTATACAAGTAAAGGGGCCAATAGCCACAGGCGTGCCCGGCAGTCGAAAAGGAGGGACTTCAAGACACTATTAACCAATCACTACTAGGACAGTTTAAAAGGCATACAAAATAACAAATAGAAACAACAAGGAAATGGGGGTGAGGGGAGGGGAGTGGGGTCAGACCGACACAGCACGGAAAACAGGAAGCAGGCGCCGAACTCTGGGAAACGGGGAGAGGGAGGGGGGGGTTTAGGGCCTCAGAGTCAGGACAGAGAGCGAGTGAGTAAGACTGAGACCAGAGTCCGAATTTAGGGAGTATAAGGAAGGATTAGGCTGACAGAAAAGAAAATGAACAAGGAGGAAGCTGCGAGCTGCACGAACCTGATGCTGGACACCACCGCCTTTCTCCGAGGCAGAGCAGAAATGCCTCGGAGAAAGGCAGCGGCATTTTCGGATTCGGGGGCGTGTTTGTCTTTTCTCTCCTCCAGCCATTGGCTGGAGGAGATAATGAGACTTCTTGCAAAAAACACGCCCCCCGATCCGAAAAGGACGGGGCCTAATCGGAATGACTGACCTCTTCTCCAATGGCTGCCCAGCATTCAAGAGGCCAGCCAATGGAGAACAGGGGCGGGTTCAAGCCCCTCTTCTCCAAGTCATTAAATCTCGCGAGCGAGACTGCGCAAGCGCAGCCTTCTCTAGCCAAGACCTAAAAAACTACTATGTATTTGGGAACGAAATCTTTCTTCACATCAGCCCCCCACCAGTTTTCCCAGTTGAGCTTGAGGGAACCTCACAAGAAGGAAGACTCAGTAGAAAAATTCAAAGGGGTAAGGTTTCACAAGGAGCGTTAACTGAAATAGATACTGAATACTAGATCAAAACTGTTGGAAATGACCATCTTTTGCGTGGCATTCCCCTAGATGTTTGCCTGGACTCTTTTTGTGGCCATAGACTCTGTATAGTTTACCCCTGCTAACCAGTGGTAAAGTGCTTGTTCTACCCCTTTAAACATGATAAAACTGGTGCACATTTAACTTACTTGAACATCCCTCGTTTACGGTAAAAAATGTACACAGGGCCTGTATGTTAAATGTGATCAGTGGGTTGCAGCATACATTGTGCCATCCACTACAGTAACACAACAAACAAATAGAGGCCTACCACTGTAGCGAACCATAAAGAAATGGGGAGTGCGGGATTTTATTTACAGAATAGACTGGCACCTGCAAAACAAAATGTATTTGTTTGTAACACACCAAAATTAATTGCGTGAGACTGAATGTAATCACTACAGATTACCAAATAACTTTGTGCACAACCTTGTGTGCGTTTATTTTTTACCATTCTGCATTCAGAGATGTATAGTAGTACAAATTATGAAAACATATCAATCACAAATGGACATGAATATTTACACATAAATTAAAAAAACATATGCATAATCAGTGGTAATTTCCTTCCTGTCCCAAACACAATTTTTGAAAACAATAGGCGGTGCTTATGAATATGCTTCAAAAGTCTATAATCCACCAGGAGGTAACAAGAGATAGGTTTAAATGAAGTCTCTTTCCGACAGGTTTTGAGGTTCCCCAGAATAAGTATTTAGAAAGTTAGTCTTCTGTTAGCTCATCCAAATTATAACCGGTCGACACGTTTCAGCCTCTACAGAATTGCAGGCCTCATCAGCACCGGCAGTTGACAAGTGATGAAGTACCTTTATGCTGTATTGCATTTAACATTTTGAAATAAGAGTAGGAACAATCTGCTTCTGGATGCGGTGCTCACTCAATGTCCGGGGTAAACGTTTTTCATAACACCAGGATATTTTTACTCCAATCGCCTATTCGTTAGACATCGGGAGCTTGGCAGGCCTGGCCCCAAAATTCAAAACCCGCTTCTTACCCTCGATGTGGAATGTAATGGTGCTAGATGCACAGAAGCCTGTGCTGCGGTTGAGTGCAGGGACTGCAGGGGTGGCGTTACAAGAGAGCTGCAGAAGTAGTTCACTGCTGCCAGGAGACAGATGGAGCTTTGGGATACTACTGCAGGAAGAGCCAATGCTGGCTGGCTGGCTGCCTCCTAGAGCATCTCAGTGGAGAGAAATGAGTGATGGTGGCTGGTCTCAGGTCAGCCTACTTTTGCACAGCTTGTTGGTTTCTTTCCTGCGTTTTTCTGCAGCTGTGGCTCACAAGGACAAGGGGCAGTGTAGCTGCACAGAGCAAGGTTTAAACTGACAATATTCGACCTGTCAACATAAACCCTGTTGACAGGTCTAAAACCTTCCTTTTAAATACTAATAAGTCACACCTAAGGTATTTATCAGTGCCTATAAAGGCAGGGTGCATGGCATAAAAAAGTAGGACATATAAAAGACTAATGATCCATGTGTTCTTACAGTGACCAATCCCTGAAAGCTATACTCACTGTAGCAGGGTTGGCTGCTCCATAGGAAAGCAATATTAAATACTAATACTGTATCTTGAGAATGGCAATAGCTAGAAAAACAATTAAACTATTTTTAATAGTTGTTAAAAGCCCAATTCAATGCTGAAGTGAGATTTTTTTCTAGATAATACGAATAAGTAACTTTTAGTTTATTAGGGGATACAGGGGCTGCCTAAAACTACATTTTAGAGTTAGATTTGGGAAGACACTAGGGTGACCATTGTACACTCCCAAAACATCTCCAGAGACCAAGTTTATTGTGAAAGAAGAATTTGGACATCTTGAAAATAGCTTGGGTGGGTAGGGTTAGCTCCAGGGACCTTACCCAATTGGATAGGGCATCCCCAGGAGTCACTCACGGACAAGTCTGTGCCAAGCATAAATTGTGAATCTCCAGGAACTCACTTCAGAAGACGCCTAGACCCGAGGAAGGACCGAACCTACCTGCTTGTCTGAGACCGAAGAAGAGTCCAGAGCACTAACCCTCCTCTCCCTCTTGTAACAAGGACACAGAACAGGACTCTAAGGGCTATAAGGTTGATCTCCTGTTAAAGCAACAGGGACACAACAACCTACAAGAGACATTTTCAATTAACTACCTAGCTGATCAGGGGCAACTAGACTTGGAATGGACTGTACTGTTGGCCTATCTTCCTAAATCTATTCTGGACTCCTTTCGTGGTGTGTTTTCACTGTGGCACTATTTAAGGTATCCATAAATACTTTACACATTGCCTCTGAGTGAAGCCTGGCTGCTCTGTCCCAAGCTACCCGAGAGTTGAGCACAAGTTAATTTAGGGTTGCTTGTAACTTTACCCTAAGGAGGATTGTGGTTGCTGCTTGCGAAGGGTCACTCTCCACCCAAACAAGTAACCCAATTTCTTACAACTTATAAAATAATTTAAACATCTGCTGCAAAGAGTTTGGCAACAAAGAAATGTGAAAGTAAATCTGTTCTACTTTGCTTAGTTGGTCACAAACACAGCATTTTAAAAGGGTTAAGACACCTGCTACAGAGGTCATTGTGTGCCCAGCAATTTTTAGGGACTTGTAATAGTGGATAGATGCCTTTAGTGGTTAACACATTTCTAGGAGAGTTCCTAGTTTTGTCCAGTCACAGTTTTGACCCAAATTAGCATAGAGTGAATGTGACTGTTGCAAAGCACATTGTGTAACCATGCTGATCGAGATTTGTATTTATTTAGATCTATAACTGACCTACTGATTTTGACACAAATGTAATTTTGTTACTTCAAGTTCAAAATTTGCACGCCTTTTAATAAAGCAGTGCTTTCTTTACCAGCATCAAGGAGCTGCATGCAAACTGTAAGTGATGAGTTTAGATACATATTGTTTTTATCTTGAAGAACAAAAGTTGCTTACCTGTAAACTGTGGTTCTCCAGTATTGGTGTCTTTCATATATTCACATGCTTGAATATTCCCCGTTGTCTAAGTGGGAGTCCCACGGTACATAACATAGCAATGTAGCAATAACACAACCACAGATAGGTAAGAAAAAAAACATAGAGAAGCATTGAATCAGAGCTTTTAGATAGAAAAAACTTGTCACTTTTATAACCTATTACAGTCATTGTGAATAGGCATTTTTGGTTTAGATGGGTTGCGAACAGATCCAGATTCGGGGGTCCCATAACCGAAAGATGCGATCCAGTGTGGGTTGATGCAACTCCCACTCGTGATTGGACGAGGTTGACCTGCTTAGAGAGTCCGCCAGAATGTTGGATGCTCCCGGAACATGCACTGCCGTCAGAGTGATTTGATGCTGGATTGCCCAATCCCACATTTGTTGAGCTTGAAGAGATAGCAAGATGGACCGTGTGCCCCCCTGTTTGTTTATATAGTGCATGCATGTTGTGTTGTCCGTCCGGATCAACACCGAAGCTCCCTGGATGATGGCGCGAAAAGCCTTTAGCGCCAGAAAAATGGCAAGTAACTCTAGAAGGTTGATGTGCCAGGTCCTTTGGTGGGTATCCCACCATCCTTTTACTGAGAGGTCCTGAAGGTGTGCTCCCCACCCATCAAGAGATGCTTCCGTTGCGAGTGAAACTTGGAGTGTGCACCAGAAATGGATGACCGAAAGAGCAGTTTGTTTCGAGAGTCCACCAGAACAAAGCTGTTTGCATACGAGATGTGACCTTGATCAGATCGTTGAAGGATCCGGAGACTTGAGCCCATTGCTTGTCGAGTTCCTCCTGGATGGATCTCATTTTCAGGCGGCAGTGAGGGACTAGGGGAATGCAAGAGGACAACATCCCTAGGAAGGACTTCAACTGCCGAAAAGAAACTGACTTTTTTTAAGCGCAGGTTGCAAAGTCATTGATGCCTTTCGTGTGACACAAAGGCCTTTGCCAGTTTGGTGTCTAGGATGGCCCCCAAAAACGTCCTGAGTTGAGCGGGGACAAATTGAGACTTGTCCATGTTGAACGTAAGGCTCAGAGACTGGAAGAGGGACCTGCAAAGTAGAGTGTGTCGGGATGCCAGTTCGAACGACCGTGCCTTTAGAATTTGTACGCCTTGTAGACGAAGGTAAGCTACCACCGGTGTGAGGACTTTGGTAAACATGCGGGGTGCAGAACGAAGGCTGAATGGAAAGACTTTGAATTGGAAATCTCTCCCGGCCACTCTGAATCCGAGGAATTTTCTGTGTCTGGGCAGAATAGGAACATGAAAATAAGCATCTTGAAGGTCCAGTCTGGTCATGTATTCTCCTTGGGACAGTAAAGGAAGGACCTCCTGAAGAGACAACATGCAGAATGTTTGCTTCTTGATGTATTTGTTTAGGGTGCGTAGGGCCAGGATAGGTCGTCATTCTCCCGACTTTCTGTATAGGGAAGAACCTCGAATAGAATCCTCTGCCCCTTTGTAAGATCGGAACCACTTCGATCGCGCCTTTTCTCAATAAGATATTTAGTTGACCTAAAAGTTCCTTCAGATGGGCAGGAGGAGGACCTCTGGGTGGAGAATTGGGAGGCATCTTTACAAACTCTAGAACGTGCCCCCTGAGCACAATATCTAGAACCGCACAATATCTAGAACCCATTGATCGGTAGTAATCAGTGACCATTTGGAGTAGAAGCGGGAGATTCAACAACCAACCTTTGCGAGGGTGGGAGGCATAAAGGATGGTAGATGGAAAAAGTCATTGTTTCTTGGAGGAATCCCCTCCTTTATAAGAGGATTTACCTCTGTACTGTCGGTAAGATGCGGTTGTCTGTACGACTGTTGATTCTGCGAGGAGTAACGTTGTTGGCCTTGAGAATTGTATGGTCGATATTGATTGGAACCTCCGCGAAAGGAAGAGGAGGAGCCACGACCCCTCGCACCCCGAAAGGCCTGTTTTTTAAATTGAAGTGTGCTGAGAGCACGAGCAGTGTCGGTGTCCTTCTTGATCGTCTGAAGGGCATCATCAATGTGTTGGCCAAACAGTGATTCGCCGTCATAAGGCATGTCCAATATTTTTGTCTGCAAGAAGTGGCTTTTAACCAGCCCTGCTGCCTGAGGACAACAGCACCCGCCAGTTGCCGGAAACCAGTAGAAGACACGTCAACAGCACAATCAATATCCGAGGAAATCCTTTCCCCTTCTTGAAGAATCTTCAGCGCTCCTGCTTTAGAAGGTTCTGGTAGAAAATCTACAAGGGGAGCAATGTCAGACCACATTTATCAGTCATAACAGCCGAGGATAGCTAGAGAATTGGCCGCTCGGACCGTAGTTGCCGCCATAGTGGAGAATTTTTTTACCAATGGCGTCAAGGTGTCTCCCCTCACAATCAGGAGGAGCCGATACTGGAGACCGGGGATTCCTGGCATGACGTTGTGCTGCCTGAGTAATAATGGAATCAGGTTTCGGCTGTGCAATAAGACAAGCAGGCAAATTTTCCGGGGCCTTGTATTTATTATCTAGTCGTGGTAGGACAGCAGGAATGGAATTAGGGTGTTGCATGAGCTTGAGACCCTCTTGCCAAATAAAATCAATGATGGGAATAGCACACACTTGTTTCTGTGGCTGATTCTTGAAGTCATACAAAAAACAATCTTCCTCTCTAGTGACCATCAGGAGGTGAAATCTCTTTGCCGCCCTTTCCATGAGGACATGAAATCCACCTATGTCCGCCGGTGGAGAATCAAGAGGAGCTGGAGCGGTGGGGGAAGGCGTTTGAATCGGATAATTGTCCCATTCTATGAACAGGGATCTATCATCCAGCTCACCCTCCTCTCTGTCAGCAACATCAGCATCATCATCATCATCATCATCCTCCTCAATGACATGAGGAGCGTCTTGGTGTGGTAACCAGGACGCCGAAGTAGAAGGCGTAGAAAACGGTTCTGTAGGAAGCAGAGGTGGAAGAGGCGCTTGTGGTGCTGGAGAAGCCTGAACCGAGTTTGGAAAACGTCTGTAATAGTCATCCAGCATGAACTGAAGGTTGGAAATAAGGGATATAGGCATCTGCGCCATAGGAAGATCCGGTGCAAGCTGGTTGGCCCGGCCTGAAAAGTCCTCATACTCCTGGTCGTCATCAGAATCCTGACATTTAATTAGAAGCTCAGAGGTACTGCGAGCAGCCCTAAATGTGTCATCCTCCTCTAATTCATCGTTACCAGTGTCGGAAGAGAACAGTTCTGCTGGAGGATGAGAAGCAGTTTGGATTGGCGTCAAGGTATCCAAAGAAGACGGTCGTCGTTGAAGCAGAGAACCTGAAGACTTCAGAGGAACCAGATCCATGGATGCAGCCATCGACGCGGTCGCCGAGAAAAGTTGCCGTCGTTGTTGAGCCACCGTTGACGAAGCCACTGTCTACAAAGAAGCCGGTGACGCCATCGTCGATGAAGCTGACCCTTCCGTCAACGAGGAAGTGCGTGTCGACGAAGGCTTCTACTGCTTGGTAGACGCCGTCGACGAAGTCAAAGGCACCGTAGATGACACGAGGCCTCACCTTCACTGACACCGACGGCGATGTCGCCGACGACAGAATCATAGCCGGCATCATAGACGAAGAAGTTGAAGTCGTCGTCGTCGTAGACGCGACAGCAGACCTAGTTGACGGAGGAAGTAACGACGAGCTAGTCGACGAGATAACCAGTTTTGTAGGCAGAAACTGCTCAGCTAGAGTCTTGGACGCCTGAGAGTCAGATCTCGGGGGGGTAGAGGGTGTAGATAGACTGAGGGGCAGGAGACACCCCTTTTGAAGTTGGAGGCCGGTCAGTGGACTTCGCATGATGTTTCTTCGCCAACTTAATTTTAGGCGAAACCTTCTCCGACTCACTGGCTCTCTTCAAAGATGAAGTAGTCTGGACTGAGGAAACACTCTCCACATCTGATAAGAGGGTCATCCATAGTCTTCAACTTCTGTAGCCACAGAAGGAGACGCCCCTCCCTGTCCTTAAGGGTCTTTTGAGAGAAAGTCCTGCAGATTTTACAATCCTTTACCTGGTGTTCAGGATAGAGGCAATAAACGCACTTCTTATGAGGGTCCTCAGAATGAAGTCGCTGTTTTACACATGTCCCACAAGGTCTGAAGAGGGACTTCTTGGTTGTAGACATGACAAAAGTTGTTCTTTGAGAAGAAAAATGAGAAAGAACTGAGCAGAGCTCAGGGAGACCCTCTTCACACGACGTGCGGTAGAATATCTGAGGGCCTGAGCCTCTGAGGAGAATATTCTGGAGGGTGCTAACGGCTGATTGGCTGGAGTTTGGACTATTCACAATGACTAATAGGTTATAAAAGTGAAACGTTTTTTCTATCTAAAAGCTCTATGATTCAATGCTACTCTATGGTTTTTTTTCTTACCTATCTATGGTTGTGTTAGTGCTACATGCTATGTTATGTACCGTGAGACTCCCACTTCAACGACGGGGAATATTCAAGCATGTGAATCTATGAAAGACACCCCAATACTGGAGAACTATAGTTATTCTAAGATTGCAAAGAAGGGTTCCTTTGAAAAGTGATAGTCTTATTAGCACAGACAACTACAACCACTGCATTACGTTTTATATCCTGACTTTGATTTCCTCACAACTGTTGACTCTTAACTTAAGTCTACAAGTAGTGCAGATATGTGAATCCTACACCTTTAGGTTTCCAGTGTATTGATTGACAAGTGTATGATTTATTGCACCTTTCTTTGTGCTGGAAAAAACTCAGACACCCTACACTGGGTTGAGTAGCCTTATAAAATAATTAAATAAAAAAATAGGTAGCATTTACATCAATAATTGTTTAATTGCTCATGCGGACCGACAAATCTTGCATTCTTACAGTGCAAGCACATCTCTTACGTAAGAAGCTGAACAAAGTTTAAAATCTGTATCCAAATCAGTTTCTCTTATGTACTTGTGAAGTGATAACATGATGTGCACCTTTGTTTTCTTCCATTGCTTCGGCGTCTAGGTGTTCGCTCCCATCCAGTGTTACACTCAAACAAAAGGCGGGCTGACAAACCTTTAGGCATTTATTTTGAGCCCAGTTGGAGGTGTAAATAAGAAAGCTCTTTGTTGCGCCGAATGGTATGCAGCACACTGCTGAATTGTGCCCTGGTGTTGAAAAATGAAACCATGACAAATTCAGCATGTTTCCCTAGGTCGGCCGGATCCCAGATCTATCTTGAATTGCCACGGGAACAAGGATCTGGCACAATCGCCTACTTTGCAGCACTGGACAAAGTAATGCAGAAAGAGCAGGATCCAGCTCGAGACACATTCCCCTCTCCCTCTTCCCATGTGTACTGTCAGTATTGTGACAAACCAATAAGCATATGCAACCTTTAAGCACTGAGAAATAAAACCCTTTCTCTACGCAGGTGTCACGTCCGTTTTGGCCTACAATGCCATCAATATAACATCCCATTCTGTTACACTTGTGCCACCCAGCCTATCCCCTACCCCCCACCCAAATCACACAACAGGAGCTGTAATTTAATTCTGGTCCATTTCTGACCATCCACATCCACATCTTTGCACTCTGTGCTCGTCTATCCTATGCTGTAGCTAGGTTGTGTTTTAGCGAGAACTAGCGCCAGGTCGAAAAATGTACACATGTGCTTGGCAGGTTTGGGCCTGGGCATCAGACACTGGGTCTGGACGTTAAATTCTGAGAAATGTTCTGCTTGCCCAGGACCACCATTATTACATCAGCCCAGAATCGACCAATCAAACTACACTTTCCAGACCATGTGTGGAAAGTCTGCATCGGCGTCAGATAAGGGAGCAGTGATTAGCAGATTCGGGGTACATACATGCTGGTTTTTGTGGGAGTACGACTTGCACTTCAGGTTTAAATCCAGAAACTCACCCAGGTATGTTAGCAGAGGACTTGACCAGAATTATTTTATTAGGTAAAATTAACTATAATCAAGGTCATTGAATTTATGCAATTTTGCGGCAGGAACGTTTTCCATACAATTATGAATCTGCCACACAATCGATAATCTGCCAATTATCACAAAGGGATAAAAAGTTACTAACATTGCAGCCACATGTTTTGCCACGCAGTGGAAAGAACTTCACAAAGGTTGACTGGTTGCCTTTCTGTTGGTTATTGTTGCCTTTCGATGTCAAAATATTACTAATGAGGTGTACAGTTTGCACTGAAAGTATTAAGTAAAAATGACAAAATGAGGTAATACAATCACAAAAGACTGCCTTATAAGGCATAATTTGCCTGTCTCGCTGCATTATTTATTCAGCCCTGCTGTATAATTTAGTCCTACGCTGTCACAATTCAAGTGGCCTTGCCAATAACATACACTCTACCAATTTTCTATAAAAGTAGTAAAATACTTTAAAACTGCTAACATGAAAAATCGTGATTGCCATTCAGAAAAGTTACTACATTTAAATATAAAGTGCACAGTATCAAATGTTCTAAAGCCGGATACGTTCCACTACACACAAACTAGCAACTGAGTGTGCATACTGTGTGAAGCAAAGTTTTAATACCTTGCCATCAGTGAGTATATCCTCAACATCACTTTTACTCAGACACACTAAGTTTTGTGTGTTGTGTGCGGTTTTAACAATTAGTTTTTTAAATAGTTTTAGCGGCCTGAACCAGTCATAACTCCGTTTTCAACTTTGTATTTTTCTGTGAATGAATTTCATAGGGTGTGCATGGTGTACTTAATTTCCAACGCCACTGTGCACAACTTAACACAGCAAGGTCCAGGACCTTTCACCCACCCGCCAGTGCTCTCGATCCACAGCTGTGGTTGAGTGGATGGACAGGCACTGGGTCCTCCTACAAGATCTGACCTCTAAGCAGCATGCACGCTCATTTTAGGGTTTTTGTGTTTGCTTATGTTTTTTACATTTTTTTTTTTATTTGAATACGGGAAGATTTGAGTCAGAAGCGACTGACCCAAAATGGTGATCAAATAAAACACCTTACTTAGCTACTGGCGCGCTCACAAGTCTGCACTCATTTGCAAGTTATTCTGTTTGACATATTTCTCAGGAGTCGTTTGTATTTTCCACACGTCTGGGTACCCCAGACCAACACCGTGTGGTCAATCGCCATTGGGTTTGGCCCCCAGTGGTTCTGCAAAAAAAAAAAAAAAACTTCCACAGTGAGAAACTCAGGAGTCAAAATCGACTTGCGAGTTTCAGGATGGTGGGGAAAAAATTCTCGTCCAGCCAATCATGTTTGTCAAAAATTCAAAACGTGATTGATATGATTCTCAAGTCATGACACGCAAATTAAAACAGCAGAGATATACAAAAGCATTCGCTCTTTAAATCCTACTTTGTGTTTTTTCAAATACTAATCTCAAAAACTACTGAATCAATTTACATCAAACCAAAAATTCTCACTAAGTAAAGTTATACTTTTACGCCAATTGTGATGTAAATCCCTTCATCAGTTTTTGCAATACATTTCTGCAAAATTCTCTATGAGAGCTAAAATGAACAAGCATTTGCAATGCAACAGGTCTCGCATTTACCTGAGCATGAGCTATTGGCATTGTAAATAAAAAGGCCTTTTATTTATGTTTTGGTTTTTGAAATATAAATAAAACGCATTGTCATTTACAATGCTAATAGCTTAAACTCGCGTAAATGTGAGACATATTGCATTGCAAATGCTTGTTGTTACCAGTCATTGGTACATGCTTTTTCATCCTTGCCTCATCTGTCGACGTTCCATTTATAACCAAAAATTATTCCACCAGTTTATCTACTCATGTTCTGTATTTTCTGTTAACTTAGCT
Organism: Triturus cristatus; assembly: GCF_964204655.1. Taxonomy (NCBI): domain Eukaryota; kingdom Metazoa; phylum Chordata; class Amphibia; order Caudata; family Salamandridae; genus Triturus; species Triturus cristatus. Next base: position 618,561,758 of record NC_140587.1, read on the forward strand.
ATCTGACACATGCTGGTGATCCAACATCCTTAAAATTATTAGCTGATTTTGCTTCAACCACAACCATAAATGTTTTCTTAATGAGCATTACTAACCCTAATGCTGCCTAGGCGAGACCTAAAAAAATATGTTTTGTGGTGCTAAGAAAGCAGTTTATATTCACTTTATGCTGTGTAAAAAGCATATTTGAGGAAGGTTGTTAGCAATGTATGGTTTACCACATTTTGGAAATCAAGCATTGGTTTTGTAGCCATGAATACAAATTAGAGACTGAATATTTTTTACATTTTGCATTTTTCCCATCAGGGAGCAATCACAAGGAGGCAGTGCCACCTATCGCACCACCATAAGTTTAAGATGTGGTTATAAATATATGGATCTCGGGAAAAAGAGTGTGTGTGTGTGTGCGAGAGAGAGAGAAAGAGCGAAAGAAAGAGAGAGGGGGAGGGAGAGAGAGAGGGAGAGAGGGGGAGGGAGAGAGAGAGGGAGAGAGAGAGGGACAGAAAAAGTGAGAGGGAGAGAAAGAGAGAGAGGGAGAGAGATAGAGAAAGAAAGAAAGAGAGAGGGAGAGAGAGAGAGAGAGTAGAGCGAGAGGGAACGAAAGAGAGAGAAAGAGAAAGGGAGAGAGATAGAGGGGGAGAGAGAAAGGGAGAGAGAGAGGGAAAGAGAGAGGGGGAAAGAAAGCTAGAGTGGGAGAGAGAAATAGAGAGAGAGAAAGAGAAACATAATGAGAGAGGGAATGAAAGAGGGGAGAGAGAGGCAGAGAAAGAGGGAGAGAGAGAGAGAGGGGGACAGAGAAAGAGAAAAAGAGAGGGAGAGGGAGAGAAAGAGAAAGAGAGAGTGAAAAAGAGAGGGAGGGAGAGGGGAGGAGAGAGACAAAGCACAGTGGGACAGCAAGAAAGATGGAGAAAAGTCATCATGGAAGAAGCGAGGGGGGAGAGAGAGAAAGAGAGTGGGAGAGAGAAAGAAAGAGAGTGGGAGAGAGAGAGAAAGAGAGTGGGAGAGAGAGAGAAAGAGTGGGAGAGAGAGAGAAAGAGAGTGGGAGAGAGAGAGAGAGAGAGTGGGAGAGAGAGAGAAAGAGTGGGAGAGAGAGAGAAAGAGAGTGGGAGAGAGAGAGAGAGAGAGAGAGTGGGAGAGAGAGAGAAAGAGAGTGGGAGAGAGAGAGAAAGAGAGTGGGAGAGAGAGAGAAAGAGAGTGGGAGAGAGAGAGAGAGAGAGTGGGAGAGGGAAGGAAAGAGAGAGAGAGGGGGGCGAGAGAGAGGGAAGGAAAGAGAGAGAGGGGGGCGAGAGAGAGGGAAGGAAAGAGAGAGAGAGGGGGGCGAGAGAGAGGGGGGCGAGAGAGAGGGGGGCGAGAGAGAGGGGGGCGAGAGAGAGGGGGGCGAGAGAGAGGGGGGCGAGAGAGAGGGGGGCGAGAGAGAGGGAAGGAAAGAGAGAGAGAGGGGGGAGAGAGAGAGGGGGGAGAGAGAGGGGGGGAGAGAGAGAGAGAGGGGGGAGAGAGAGGGGGGGAGAGAGAGAGAGAGGGGGAGAGAGAGAGAGAGAGAGAGAGAGAGAGAGAGAGAGAGAGAGAGAGAGAGAGAGAGAGAGAGAGAGAGAGAGAGAGAGAGAGAGAGAGAGAGAGAGAGAGAGAGAGAGAGAGAGAGAGAGAGAGAGAGAGAGAGAGAGAGAGACAGAGAGAGAGTGTTTACATCATTTGGAATTGCTCCCAAGTGTGTTTTAAAAGGGAAAATGCAAAGGATGCTTGAGAGGTTAGCGACCAAAGTGGCCCTGCTGCGAGGAGAGCCTTGAAGTGCATGGACCCACAGTAACACACTCAACTGGTGTCAGACACGCACATAGGCCGTCGCGCCAGCGGAGGTGTCCCTGACCTGAAGGGAACCCTCTGGTCCGAGGGAGGCCCTGCGGGCCCTGGAAGTAGTGGTGGATTCTCCACAAGTCACCTCAGGGAAGCACGACAGCACTCCGTGGGGCATGACTGCCTGCCAGTGTGAACACCTCGCGCAAGCCTTTCCAGCACAGAAGCCAAGTTACGCAAGGCGCCTGTGCTGTGCCAGTCCGCGCGCTTTTACCGAGCCTGCCTTATGCGCACGCTGCTGACATATTCCAAACTGGTGCGTTTCCATGTTTTGTTGCCTCCCGGTGACAAACACCGGATGCAACAAACATTTTTAAACGGCGCTCGTCTGCGGCTACACAAGCCGTGGCCGCGCTCAGCGCCTGCGCCACGGAGGCCGTCAGTCAGTGGAAGCCACCGGCCCTGAGCGGGCCAGGAATGCGGCAGCCGAGCTCATTGTGCGCCACAATGGGCGCGGGCCCCCACCCCCGGGCACCGCGCTTTACTTTCAAGTCTATTGTCAGAGCAGCCGGGACAAAGCTTCCCCTGCAGCTAGACAAAATATGTGCGCCAAGGAACAGAGCTCTTCTGTCCGGCTTCACGCAATGAAAGGTGCAGCGCTGGGATTCTGCGTGTAAGAAGTTACTTCTTTGTGGGATGTAACTATTTTGAGGCTTTACAAATTAATCTTAAGAACATTTTCTTCTCTAAAAAGTAGCCGAAAAAATACGCTTTTAGAGCTTGTTAAAGTGAGGCCGCGAAAGTGAAAGTGATCAAACATCAAAGCGGCAGAGCGGCCGCGAAAGTGAAAGACAACGAGAGCTTTCAGGCTGCCAAATGGTGCGCGCGCCCGGAGCACATGCACTGTAGTTGGCGGCCTGAAAGCACTCGTTTGCACTTCCAAAAGTGCTTACTATAAGTCTCGCCAGAGCAGCGCTAAAGCGCTGTCTCAGGCGAGACCTAAAAATCACCACTATTGCCACTGTATAATAAAGAAAATTCTATTCAATCTTTTTAAGGTGCTTGAGGATGCTAATCAGCTTTCCTTATGACCAATTCGGAAGTCTGAAGCAAACTTACATTGCTAAACGTATCCCTTTCTTTATCAACTTAAAAATGCAAAGGCTTAGCAATTGGTATGTGAATTTGGAAAACACATTTTGTAACTCAAACTAGCCAAAACAACAACTTTGTTACGATGTTTTGTATGATAATCTGCCATTTCCTAAAAAAGTGCACTACCTTGTTTGTGATACCCGAGTACCAAATAAAGCTTTTCATTTGCTAGTTTCATTCTCAGGACTGGTGAAGTTTGGCAGGATCTTGCAATTACGAAAAGAATTCAATGCTGTAGATGCTTTCACTGGTTAATACTCCTCTCTCTGTGAAACCTGTGAGGAGTTACAATTTTACTTTGCAGAAAAGTTGTCAAATTACCAAGGGAATTTCACCAACTGACTGAAAACTTACCTTTCAGAATCAACCGTTCATCACTGGTCTGAGGACTGTCATATTTTAATTTTGCTTTGATGGGCATGGCCTCATATTTTGTCCAATTATAAGCTTTTATAAATCTTTCAAATATAATGGGACAAGATTGTAAAGTAATAATTTCAGCAACATCAGCATTTCTAGCCTTGCTCTATTTCAACTGTGCTTTAGACTTGGATAGGAGACTGACACCTTTGGAGACAGTGTAGGATGATCTTCTGGAAATTATTTACATGCACAGACACCATCATCGTCAAACAAAGATTTCTTAAAACCTTTGTTGCTCTCGAAGATATTCTTTCATATCAGGGTGAGGTGACTGTAGGCCAGTGGAGTTCAGTTGTTGAACGAAAGTGGTGGCACAGATGTCTTCTTATCCATTATTACTAGTTGGGCTAATAAACAAGATAATGTGTCCTGTGAAAAACTGCTTTATCCTGAAGGCTATTTACCACACACAATAAGATTTTGCAAACCGCATTAAACTGCAGTCAGACAATACGGACATCGTAACCAGAAGGAAGCAAAAGCCTGCTTTAAGGTGTCCACCTGTAAATATTTAGAAGCGGCAATGCAAGTCCATTCCACCTCTACTTCAAATGCATCTTCCTCTTAAAAATATAAACATTAAATACATTTTTGACAACCTTGTTCTAATCATACACCATTCTCCTTCCAATTATCACTTCTGGCTCATGAGTAAGACAAAGCATAACTGTATGGCTGCATATTGAGTAACAGAACAGTAAATGTGATTATTGCTAATGGTACTATGGTAATGATTTGCTTATTTTCTTCATTACTGTAGGAGAGTAGGATCTGCTTCTTATGGTTCCCCCACTTTTTGCTGATGTATCACTGTTTTCGACTTAGTCTGTGATCCTGCAATTCAGGATCCTAGTCTAGCTGCTTTCTCTTCCAAATTGATTGCATGCACTTTAGGTACACTCCAGATTGGATTCAGGGGTACCCTTATAAGTCTCTAGTATATATTATACTATGTACCTAGGGCATAGGTACCCCAGAGGCCTCCCAGGGGCTGCAGCATGTATTGGGCCACCCCTGAGAAACCATCCAAACTGACACTACAGGTCTGCTACCCCTTGCTTAGATAGGTTTATATGTGCAGTGATTTAGAATAGATATAGTGAACCTATCAGTCACCCCTATGGCAGGCCTTATCAATCCTGAAGGCAGGGTGCTGGGCTTTATGTTAGCGGGTGTTCCTGCATGAGCAAAGCCCCCCTGCAGCCTTCGGAACCTATTTTCCGGGGTTGTTTGTGATGCAGCCAACCATATGCATTTAAGTGCATTATAACCTCGCGGTAAATGCTAACTTTAAAATGGCTGCTTAGAAACATGTCGTGTTTGGTGTCAAACACCTTGGAATCATACCTCCCCGCCAGGTATGATTCCACCCTTCTAGAGGGACTTATGTGAAACGCCGGTTAACCCGTTACCAGCTTTCTCGACCTGGGCATCATAAAATGGATGCTGCCAACCACAGACACGAGTATGCCCTCCTGCTGCTGAGCTTGATCAGGGGAAGGCCTGGCAATAGGTTTCCTGTCACAGGTAGGTGTGACCACCTCCCAGACAGGCTTTAGTGTATTGGGGCTGGGTGGGTGCACTCAGAGTGCTAGAAAGTCTGCACTGGGGACAAATTTGGTGTCCCTGTGCATAGTCCAGCTCAAACCGGTTGCAGGAGCCATTTGCTCCTGCTCTGGCGCGAAACTGGACAAAGGACATGGGTGTAGCCACCCCTCTGTCCTGACCCTCCCATAGGTGGGTCCCCAGAGTTTATCACACCCCTTCCTTGGGTATAAAGTAGGAACCCCTAACTACAGGACGTTAGATTTTACCTGGACTAAACTCTGCTACAGAAACCAAGTACTTTGACGATCTACACTACGCTGGATGACTGAAGAATCTCCCTTGGAGTAAAGGAGTTACACCCCTGCAAGGCAGGCACCTTAAACGCATCTGACCGGTTTGCATCTCCCGAGCTCCTGAGGACTCAGAAGACTTCTGCAACACAGGTGGTGGGTTCCCAAGGTCTGAGGTCGATCTGCGCTCTCAGCAATTCTGAGGCCCGTATCCCTCGTGGGGACCGCTCAACCCGAACCCCTATGCACCGCGTACTTTTGCAGCAACATATGCTTTTTGTCGATCCCTGAGGCTGCGCTTTGGGCTACGTGTAGTCCTGACCCCGAGTAGTATTTTCACCAAAGATTTTCAGCGAGTGTTCTGTGGGCTGGTATTTTGCGATTCAGCTAGAGGTCCCTTCGCGATCCCTGGTCCGTTGGACTGTGGGTCCCTGTGAAGGAAACTTTGACCTTCCGTGGGCTTTCCTGGTTGCTCCAGACGTGCCCCGACTCTCCATAGCTTGGTGAATCCCCAGGACCTTGCTGGTCCTCACCAAAGCTGAATTGCTCTGCCCGCGTGGGTTGCAGTTGCCAAGGCTTGTTGGTGTTTGATCCGGACACAGAACCCCCCAGCACACAACATCCTTCGTGGGAGAGCTCACCTCCAGACTTTTCCCCATGGCTGCAGAGTCAAGCATCGCGTCATCTCACCTGAAGCACCCAACATGGGTGGGCATTCGTCTATCGTGCCCCTGGTCACTGTGAAGTGACCCAGACTCTGTCCCCTCTGCTTTCAGGTTCTTCTCGCCTCGGATCCAGGCTTGGATTCCACCGGACACTTCTTCCTGGCAGCAGCACTTTTCTGCATCACGCCATTGAAAACGACGAAGGTTTCCGACATCACTTGACCCCTATGCATCAGGCTCCTCTGGAATAGGTAACACTGGCACCGCGGTACTCTCAAGAGTGCTGGCCTTAGAACCTTCTATGTTCAAAAGGGTTTGCTTAAAGTACTCTCTAAAGTGTCCTTAATCTTTAAAATTCCAACCATGACTTTCCCATAGAGTTGTACGGAGCTTGCGTCTGTGTTCACACACTGAACCCGTCCTCCGTGGGTCCCCTGTGTCACTTCTTTGTGTGGTTTCTTGGGATCCCAGAGATTCTACGTGCTCTAGGCACTGTGTCTAGTTAAGTCGTGGTTGTTATACCACTTTCTTAGTATATGGTTCGGCCTCCCCCTGGATCCCGCTGAGTATTGTGCTATTTACTGTCGTTCTAGTGATTTAATATGGTGTGCTTTGTGCTCTAATCTCATAAATACATATATTTTATATATCTCGTGTGGTTCTCCTTTCATTTGGTCATTCAGGTGGTTCTGATCTGGTAAAACAAGCTGCTTTACATTCCTTTGAGACTTAGCCTGAAAGCTGCTCTCCATAGCTACCAATAGGATAGCTTTCAATAAAGGTTGTCTTTAACCTAATCATCAATAAGGGTCGTTTCGACTGGTGCAAGGTGCCCACTTTAATTAGTGGACAGCATAGACCAGGCCAACTTCTCACAATTACTATTGCTCTAAACACATATAGAAATTAATGGTTAGCATTTAGGGGAAGAGGTGAGCCAGAAACTGTTATTAACTTGGGAGGGTGGGGCCTCTACCAATTCAATAAACACTTCGGTTAGGTCAAATAACAGCTCAGCGAAAATCTTTGATCAACCACAGATAGCTATGGCTTAGTTCAAGCAGTATTAACAAATTTGAAAGTTAATAACATAATAGAGTCCCACATCTATTCTGAAAACTAGAGGAATTTGTGATGACCATAAAGACATCAGAGAAATCAAAGTAGGTGAGGGGGGACCAGAAATGATAATTATTACAGTTTAAGGCAAAACACGTCAAGAAAAAGTCAAACACTACAGGAAAACAGTTTGCAGTGGACCAGGATGTAGACACAAGTTGAGGCAGGCTGCAATAAAGCAGAGGTTGTATACACAAAGGGGGTTTTCCCTGGCAAAAAGTTCTACCGTCAGTCTTCGTCTCCAATTGCGGAGACAATAGTGGATCATATTGATTCAGACGTCGCTGGGTAAAAAGCAGGTCATTTTGTTTAAGAATGTATTCCAGTTCAAAAGAATTCAAGCAATGCTAAGTATAGGTCTTGCAACACACCCTGGTTAAACTAGTTGCAACCCTAGCCACTACATTAACCGTTTCTGAAAGAATATAAGGCAGAAGGTCTTTACCGCAATAGTAAGAGACCCAATTGTTTCAAGGATAGCAATAGATGTCAGAATTAATGAACACCACACTAATCAGCCAATGAGCCTTAGCAGTAAATAGAAACTTTATAGCACAATAATTGTCAGCAACCAATTAATCACCTGTACATGTGGATATTTAATTTCCAATAAAGGCTTGGCTGTCTCTCACAAAGTAACAAGCACATCTTGAATTTGGAGTTGGGCCTTAAACATTGCCACGATTCCATTACAGGACCAGAGGCTTTGGATTATGCTATCTTTCTTTACTGTAAGAACACAGCAGCCAATGAAAAAATACAATTAGTCAACACAAACTACATTGTCCATGATGCTTTGCATCAGTCACGCCTTCATAGCCCTCCATAAGAGCCATGAGCACAGTCCCATCATCCTCTTTCTTTGCTGCTCACAGAAAGAGCTAAGTACTTCCTTAAGATATCATTATTGCTCACTATATGGTTCCTTGGTGCATGTCGAATTTACTTAACGCGTAGCGCTACAATGTATGGTGATTTTTATGGTTTGCTAACCGTTTATATCCCTTGCTATAATCTAAGATTCAGGCGTATTTGTGTGGTTTATTTTGCATTTTCGAAGGCGCGTTTTCGCGCATTGTCACGGGGCTCTGCCATGTGGCCAGTGCTGCTGGAATCATTCCTTTACTGCCGCGCTTCTCGGTGCGTGTACACAGAACCGCTTGCGGTTTCTTTTGACCGTATTACGGTGGCGCGTGTGGCGCACTGGTGTCCTGGGCCTCCCTAATCGCCCGTACACACCGCAGGAGCCGGGTGGCTTGCGACCGACGTGCGCAGCACAAGCGCTCCCATTGGGTTCTCTTTGGGCTGTGCACGGCAGGATCGGTGCGGTTAGCGTTTTTTCACCACGTTAGCAGGAAAAGTTTAGCTGGAGCAGAACGCCTGACTGGCTGCAACAGACATCGCCTGCAGGAGTGAGCACACGCTCCACATGATTCCGTTTATTTTAGTATTTGGCTCCTACGCCTATTACAGGCTGCAAGAATTGGAGTACAGCTTTGCTGAGGGGGCTTGGTACTTTTAGCAGCGATTTACTGGTGTGCATGTGGGCTGCCCCCCCCCGTCTCCTCATCCAAGACTGTTCGATTGAATATTGAAATTTGAATTATACTGCACCACTGCATAAGGATGGATGAGTGGGTGCGATATGAAGATGAGGATGTCTTTTATGAGGGACAGCAAGAGACAGTCCTTGAAGATATTGAAGATAACAGTGGCTCTGGGCGCCTCTGTCCAGTCCTCAGTTAACAGGGAAATTGAAAGCACAGTACCAAACACTGTGCAACAGGCATTGGCAGCTGCGCTTAAACCAATTACCAAGCGGCTTGAGAGTTTTGCCAAACGTCATGGGTTCACTAAAGTTAAATCAAAGAATGTTAATCCTCCAGCTACAAAAGCAGTAAAAGAGTCAGTGGCCGCATGCTAGTGCGTTACATTCATTACCCCCAGCTCCAAGTGGGGATCATGAGTATTCAGTAGTAGGCAAGGCGAAGAGCACGCAAAAGGTCTATGTGGATACTGATACCACCGAGACCGATACTGACACTACAACGGATGATGAAGCCCCTCCCAGGAAGAAAGCCAAGAAAGGCGCTTCTTCCACCCCGGAAATTCCATCTAACACTCCCTTTACCTTCAAACCTAGCGAGATAATACATCCCAGATCCTCGGATTGGGCACCAGCACCATTAGTTACAGAGTATCTCCACGAGAACCTTCGCAAAGGTTTTGACAAAGAAGTCCGTAATCGGCTCCGATCAGTGTCTCCCCGGCCTGATCTGCCAGACAAGGTGGCGGAGACTCCAGAGATAGACGTTAGACTCCTCACTTTTCTAAAAACGTTTGCTAAAGACTCCAAGAAGGGGATCGACCACGGATGTCAGGACAAGCTCCTTGACGTCGTCGGACCTCTAGCGAAGATCCTTGAGATGGCCCTGGTGGCCAAAGAGGTGGCGACTCCAGTGAAGGACGAATCAAAGTATGTGGGGACATTTACTTCACTTGACAAAGCGCAATCAGGCATTAAGCGGGTCTTCCAGAAGAGCCTTTTCAACAGGGCCGGACGAGGCAGGGGACGCTAGTCAGGTCGTTTCCACAATCACTGAAGGTTCCCCCAGAGGCGACTATGGTCGCGGCAGAAGAGAGTGGGATTCAACAAGAGGGGGCACCTTCTACCCCACTCGTCGTCGTTTCAACAGACGCTGGTTTCACGGAGATGGTAACAGAGCAGGCTTTCAAGCACAGAATTCCTCAGGTGAGTGTGTCAGACTTATCTCCACTACCTTTGGGGGGGGATGGAACGCAATTCTTTGTTCACAACTGGCAAACCCTGACACAAGATGCGTGGGTACTTCAAACGGTTCAGGTTTCCATCTGGAGTTTTACGAAACACCCTGTTTGGATGCGTTCTCCAATCCTCTCCATTTTTCCCGACAAGAGTGCATTTTTATAGACAACGAAATAGCCGAATTACTGCAAAAACACGCAACACCACCATGCAACAACAGACCTCACGGTTTTTGCAACAATGTCTTTTGGTCCGGAAGAAGGGTGGTGGTGGTCAGACTGGTTTTGAATTTGAGGGAGTTCAATCAGTACCTTATTTACAAGCATTTCAAGATGGAGGGATTCCATCTTTTGACAGATCTGTTAAAACAGGGAGATTGGATGGTCAGGCTAGATCTCAAAGATGTCTATCTATCCACTCCCATTTTTCCCCCACACTGCTGTTTCCTTCAATTTCAATGGAAAGGTCGTGGTTCGAGTATTTGGCCCTTCCTTTCGGGCTTTCCTCGGCTACTTGGTGCTTCACAAAAGTGATGAAGCCAGTGGTAGCTCACCTACGGGAGCAAGGGGTGCGCATGATTATTTATCTGGATGACATTCTTATCATGGCGCAGAGTCCAGAGGTCATCTCGCAACATCTCCAAATGACGATATCTCTGTTGCAGAGTCTAGGGTTTGTAATCAACCATTCCAAGTCCTCGCTAACCCCGGCGCGGACTACAGAATTTCTGGGTTTTGTGATAGACTCCCAGACGGCCCAATTGAGCATTCCCAAAATGAAGTTAAAGGATCTCAAGGAGGAGATTACTGCAATCCTCAACAAACAAGTGGTTTCTCTCAGGGTAATTTCCAGAGTAGTGGGATTATTGGCGTCATCCATTCAGGCGATTTTCCCAGGACCGCTGCATTACAGAGCATTGCAGAGGTTAAAAATACAACATTTGCAGACGGGGTCTGTCTTATATGGACCTGGTCCCGTTGTCACAAGAAGTGAGAGTAGATGCAGTGGTGGCTAGGTCACGTGGAAGCGTGGAACAGCAGAGCGATATTCGGTTCACAACCCGAGGTAGTCATCGAATCCGATGCCAGCCGTTGGGGCTGGGGAGCGCGCTGCGGAGATCCCCACAGGCGGAAGGTGGTCCCCCCCCAAGAATTATCACTACACATAAATTGTCCGGAACTCCTAGCGGGTTCCTTTGCAATTTGGACTCGGTCTCCCAAACAGACCTCATGTTGTATCCTTCTACGGATGGACAACGTTTCAGCAGTGAGGTACATCAACAAGTTGGGAGGAACAAGATCGTCCCTGCTAGTGGAGATTGCCAAGGATTTTTGGCACTATTGCCTGAATCATCAGATCACGGTAATAGCGGAGTACATCCCGGGCCAGTCCAACATGATAGTGGACTGGAATTCCAGACATCTCAGATCACGGCGATTGGCAACTACTTCCGAGCGTATTCCAATGGTTGCAGGAACTTTGGGGTCCTTGTCAGATGGACCTATTTGCTTCCAGGCTGAACCGGCAGCTTCCCAACTTCTTCAGTTGGAGGCTGAATCCAGCGGCGAAGGCGACCGATGCCTTTCTGCAGAATTGGTCGAGGACATTGAATTATGTGTTCCCTCCTTTCCTTCTAATTCCCAGAGTGACGTCCCACATTTTCAAGCAACAGGTAGAGGTGATTCTAGTGACACCCCTATGGAGATCGCAGCCCTGGTTCCAGATGTTACTGGAGATGAGCTGCGATCTCCCCAGGATGCTTCCGTGGTCGGAGTCCCTACTCCTGGACCTCACAAGGAGCAGCATCCTTTTATCCTGTCGGGGCGGTTATCGCTGATGGCATGGCGACTTTTGGGCAACAGTGGGAAATGCCGGGATTTTCGGAGACAGCTTCATCAAGCAAGCTTGGGCTCCTTCAACTAGGAAACGGTACTCTTCAGCCGGGAAAGGCTGGATGGGTTGGTTCCTGGAACGGAACCTGGATTCCGTGGGGGCAGGCCTACCCCATGTTGTAAATTTCCCTTCGGATAAGGAAGCCGAGGGTTTGGCTTACCGTTCAGTAAATAACTTTAGCCATTTTGGCGGGCCATAGTCAGGTGGACGGGAAACCGGTGGGTATGCACCCAATGTTATGTAAACTACTTAAGGGCATAAGGGTGGTTAACCCTCCTAAACCCAAGTATTCAGGCCTATGGGATGTCTTAGTCATTTCTGTATTTAACAGCTGGCCAGCGAATGGTCTTCCATCTAGGAAACAGTTGTTTGCCAAATTGGCAATGCTTTTATGCCTGTCAGCTTGTAGGCGTTCAGACGTATGGACCTTGGACATTACAGGTCGAGTATTTACTCCGGAAGGAGTTTCCTTTACTATCACAGGTCGTACAAAGACTCTCTCGAGACACATCGAGTATAATGCTTTTCCTAGCAATGATAAGTTATGTGTTGTACAATGTTTAAAAACATATGAGGAATGTACTCGTTCTTTGAGACCAGAGGGTTCTACTCAACTTCTAATCGCTTTGCAAAAGCCCTTTAAGCCTGTGTCAGCTGCCACAATAGCCAGATGGCTTCATTATGTGATGAAGAGGCTGGTATTGACATTCAAATGTTTGGTGCACATTCCGTGTGTGGTGCCATGGCATCAAAATCATGTGTTCGGTTCTAACATTCAAGACATTATGCGTTGTGCTGATTGGTCATCTGAATCAACTTTCAAACAATTTTATTATAAGCCGGTGGGAGATATAACATCCGTTTTTGATAAAGCGTTAAACTAGCGTAATCCGAAGCCTCCAGTCCTGTAATAGATCAAGAATTTTCGATTCTATTAAGGACACGGAGGTGAGGAATATCCCACCCAGCTATGGTACAATATCATTGTTCATGCTTACCCACCCGTTGAGGATGTAATGATGAGGTTTTTCGCAATAAGCAGAAATTACGGGTTGTTCATATTTTAATTCTAGGAGTAGATAAGAAATCTGAATAAGAAGTTCCTTCAAGTTGAGGCCTATGGAAGGCTCTTGGTTTCCTGTTAACTTCCATGTTGGAGGATGTTATTGAATTATTTTGTTGATTTAGTGGATTTTTACAGTTCAAGCAAAGAAAGAGGATAATGGGACTGCTCATCGCTCTTATGGAGGGTTAAGAAGGCGTGACTGATGCAAGGCATCATCGACAATGTAGTTTGTGTTTACTAATTGTATGTTTTCATTAGCTGCTGTGTTCTTACAGTAAAGAAAGATCGCATAATCCTCGCCTCCGTGTCCTTAATAGAATCGAAAAGTCTTGGCGCGAATGCTAGCAAATTTTTTATTCTTAATAATGATTTGAGGTAGACTTCAATGCCAGACATCTGTGATGGATTTACTTTGACACCTCCTGAACAGTCTAATCAAAGAACATAAATGTACAAAAGTACAATGACAACATACTGTCCATAGTCACATGCAAGATTAGCCAACAAATATTTCTCGCCATACACATTTCATCCACTCACAGACTATGGAAGTATTTATTCTAGGATACCTCGCCCCTCACATTCAATTCCAAGATGCATTTGAGCTCAACTGTCTAGATGCATGAAAAAGTCCACTCCTGACATATCCGAAAATGAATTGCCTAGGCCAAACTCTAAAACATTTTGTGCCACTTACTAATACAAAATATACAGATCAATATCTAAAATGGCGAGTGGGCGTTTCTCCACAACAAAATCTTTTTAACTGTCTAAGAGCACCGTCTTGACCAGTTAGCCCCTTTCCAAACAAGCAGCTCCTGCATGCTCTACTCTTGGCCTTTTCTCAGCCAGACACTTCTAGCTTCAAAGCACTTCCACTTGAACTGACTACCTGTTCTGCGTTCTCCAAAGCATGCAAAGCCATCTTTCTCCATCGTCTTGCTAAACTCAAGATCCATCATTTTTACCAACTCCATAATTGCATGCATTTTGCAAAAAAAATGTAATCAAATACTGTTTATTGAATTTGGATACTGGGGGTAACGTGAACCATAAATAAATTGAAACAAGCTTTTTCAGTGCTGAATAGTGCACCATAAATAGTCTACCTCACTATGAGAAACTTTCAATTATCTACTTTTGTTTCATTTAATAAATACTAAACTAAACTGAAAATCCAATTATACAACTTTAATATTCTACTGCAAGTGAATCTAACAGCAGGGCAACAACTTTTTGTAATAAGTATCCATTATGATTGTGGCAACACAATACCAGAACATTTATATTTGTTCATACTGTCAACCAGTTTGCAAAACAGTACCTTTTTTACCACAACGGCTTCAACCAGTCAACAGGTTGCATACAAGTTGACCTCTGCCACTGCATGCTACGTCGCTCTACACCATTGTATTCTGCAACGACGGCCTGGGCGCACTGACACTTCTCTCCACGGCAGCACTCTATGCCACTGCATTCTACCCTGCACCATTCCAGTCTATGCCACTTCACTCTACTCTGCACCATTCAACTCCACTCTGCGCCACTGCACTCTACTCTGCACCACTCTACTTACTGCCAATGCACTTCACACCACTTTACTCGAAACCTATGCACTCTATGCCAATCTACTCTGCACCACTGTACTTTACCCCACTTCACTCAAGACCACTCTACTCCACGACGCTTTATGATGCTCTACTTCAATAAACTCTGCTCCACTGACACTTTACACCACTCGAAGCCACTCCACTCTACACCACTTTACAACAATACTCCAATCTACGAATCTCTACGCAACTCCCTCTATGCCACACCATGCCTCTTTACTCCACTCTATTCTATGACACTGCTTCACTCTATGCCATTCCACTCTAACAATCTACTCCACTGTACACTACTCTACAACACTTTACTCCACTCTACGCAACACCCTCTATGCCACTCCACTCTGCTCTGCTCTACACACTAAACTGACAGTGCTCCATTCTATGCCACTCAACTCTACACCCTTTCAATCTATGACACTACTCCCTCCCAGACATTGTACACTATTCCATGGCACTCCACTCCTCTTCACGCAACTCCATAACACTCCACCTTATGACATTCCACGCCACTCTCCTTTAAATGACTACCTTTTAGTCACTCTAAACAGCAGTCACTCTGGTGTACAACATGGTTAAACCATATTGGAAAAGCCAATAGCTCTTGCATAGAAAAGACCTGCTGGCTTTGCCAATTTTTGTTTTCTTTACACACTGCACAACCTCGGTTACAGATTATGTTTTGATTAATTAACTTGTTAACATTCTCCAGTACTCTAGTGGAATATTTTAACTGATGTACACACTGTTTAACACCTAAGCACAGTCAAGTAACTGCTATATATTTCTAACAATAAGAGTAGACCTCCCACAATTTTGGTACTCCAGCATTTCCTTAATTTTTCTGTCACTATGAATGAAGTTTTACTCTTAAAACCAGGGACCGTATTACGTATAGGCATGGTTTGCGCCCAGCGCACCTTTGAAAAGGTGCGCCGGACACAAACAATGCCAATGTGCCCTATTATAGTGAATGTGCTGCCCTGGGGGCAGTGCATTCATGGGAAAACACGGAGCAGCTGCTCCGTGTTATCACAGTGAAGGTGGCCCCGCCTGCACTTTCAAAGGGGATTAGAGATCCCCTTGCAGGCAGGTGCAGTCGGTGACTGTACCCACCTGCATTGGGGATATCTGGGGTCCATGGGACCCCCCTTTACCTCCTGCAAAGGGCTGTTGTCAGGAGGCGCACTGATAGTGCGCTGTTTAAAAGGTGGCGCACTATCAGTGCGCCTTCTGAGGGCTTCTTTGACTCAGTGTCTGTAATCTTGAGCGGGTGCAAAGTCAAAGGAGTTCCCTCATTTGCATATGGCATGCCCCTATCAAATGAGGGAACACCCTCTGTTGATAGCGCTGGCGCTTTAAGTGCGACAGCTCTATCAGTATTTTAGAATGGATGCAAAAGCATCTGCGTCCCCTTCTATAATACCAAAGTGCCCCGGGGGCGCGCAAAGCGGGCGCAAACACCCGTTGCGCCCCTGGGGCACCGTTTGTAATGCGGCCCCGGTCACCAAACCCTGAAAATGCATAGGTGGATGTTAAAACAATGTAATCAAGTGATTAATTTTGCTTTGCAATATTCAACAGAAGCAGTGCTTTCCTTTAATAAAATATTTTGACAATCTAAATACACAATTAAATATCTTCAAGTAGCTAAGTGAACGTGTACATCACTTAAGACAATGTCCGCTGGCGTGTCTATCAAAGAAAACTGCGCCAGGAGATAGTTTGCCTCTGAAATGCTCGCTTCTTCACAATCATTAGCAGAGTCTAACCTCGTTAAGTTAATGATAGGTATTCCAAAGATTCTTTTTAGAACAAAACCCATAAACTTCTTCCATTTAAAACAGCAGTGTCTAAATCCTAGGGTCCAATCCCATTACTAGTGCAGCCTTCGTCTCGATCTACCTAGCCTATGGATTCGGAACCTAGAGGTTTTGCAACAAGGACAATGAATTTACAACTGTAGGCGATAAAGGAGGACAAACTATGAACATGTGCCCGAGTGGCAACAGTAAAGGATTCTTATTAGTTTAACCCCTGCATATAGAAATCAACAACTGATGGCAAAAAGTTAACCTCTGTATATTCTTGGGCACTTAGCAGCACCACGTGACTTTCGATCTGTTTAAGGTAGGATTTTAGTTTTGCTGAAATCTGCAAACTGTTCGGAAAACGGCTGTTGCAGAGGCAGCAGAACCGGATAGTTCAAATAATTCTAGTCCCCTTGTGGCTTTACATTATTACTACGAGGTATCACTTGAACACCACTAGATAAACTGCAGCCCTCTAAAACCTTTGTGTGTCACTGGACAGTTGACAGGGCCCACAATTGGTGAACTGATTGCAGAATTCACATCGTCAGATCAGAGGAAAGAAATATAAAATCAATTATGGCATGGTGAAGACAGACAGGGCGAATTAAAGAATCAAAAAGAAGCGTTTAAGCGATGGCAAAAAAATTGCTGTGTAAACTGTAATAAGCCCTAAACAAATTACCTCTAGAAGGTTAATGAGCCAAAAAACAATGTACTCAGTGCACCTCTACCTTTCTGAAAGATTGAACAGTGACATGAAAGAACTCAGTTTCATTCTAAGTTTAGTACTAGCCCAATCAATACTCGAACCAATGTAAACCAAAACTCATTTTAACATAAGTATATATTACACAACTCAGTGATAAACCATAATATAGAAAAAAGATTAAACACCTGTCAATCAAGAATAAAGTAATATGCCTATTTTAAAGATATTATTGATTACCCCTTCCATTTAAAAAAAAGCATCACAATCAGACTATTTTCCTCCTGAATCGCTTGGCACGTTCCATCCTCCGCAATCTCACCAAAGGCAAAAAATCCTTCTGGTGTGTATAATAGAAGATTTTCTTGAAGAAAATGTAACGTTGCAAGGGAAGAGCTTAGTTTGTCCTAATGCAGTGGTTCCCAAACATTCAAGACCCATGGCTCCCTTGACCCATTGAGCATTGCCCGTAGCTCCCCACTGTTACATTTTTTGGAGAAGAGGGGGGGGGGGGGGGGGGGGGGGGGGGTGGTAGGATGTAAGCCCGGCCTCTGGAGTACTTGCATTTTTCTCCATGAAAATAACTGATGAATTTGATGAAGGTATTATAATCATATATGCAGGATGTTTCATATTACTAAGGCAGTGCCTCTTACACAATATACCTAGTTACACTTCCTTGTCCATGCTTTCTTTTTAGAGTACCTTCTCAAACTTTTTTATCCCACTTTCAGTGGTAGATAGCACCCCTATGCATGTAGGCCCCATTGCCAAAGTGTTTCTGCGCTAGACGAATATTTGCATGCCAATACTTAAAACTTCGTGTGTTTAATAGACAGGACGACTGTACATTACTGATAACTTGCATTGGTGTAAAATGCATTTGGAAAAAAATGAAACTATTAACAAGATTAACAAAATTAATCAGGCATCTTCCGCTTACTTTGGGAGTGATGGAATGTGGGTATCCAGTGAAATATGGAGGTCATCTCCCTCGACATACCATCAATTGAGCACTACGTTTACAGCTTTAGGCATGTCACTTACAAATCATCATGCGTTTAAGTCTAATTAGTTTAACTGAAGTCAACAACCCCTTGAACATTAAATGCATTAAAGTGCTTGGTGCGCGGCTCCCCTGGCTAGGTTTTACAGCTCCCCAGGGAGCCATAGCGCTCAGTTTGGGAACCACTTCTCTAATGCTTCAACAGTCCTCCCACCTCCCCCAAGATCTAAAGTCAGAATACAGCAGTCATCCCCGTGGTAAGCGAGAGGAAATGTGTATACTTTTGGGAGTACACTACATTGACTTTATAAACTACATGGTTTGACCAGCTCCAGTTGCGGACGATAGGCTCACCCACACAAGTAGGGTACTATTTTTAAACAGCAGAAGTGCAGGAATGCTGAGTGCCAGCAACTTTGTGGATAACTCCAGATTCCCGAACTTACGCTCACAGAAATGTGAAAATGTTTTTATAGCCAAAGTTAGAGGTTTGTAGACCATTCTTGATAAGAACACTTAGCAGGCCTAAGCAAGTCGACATTCTGGCTTTCCATACGTGTCTAGTTTTCAGAAAAGTCTTGGGTTGGTAGGTTTCCCTGGTTGCCAGCCAAGCCCAGACTCAAATTTCATTGATACTCCCATCACCTGTATGAGTGGGTTTGAAAGGTAAAATGTTGCTCTTTCATTATATTGTTGTGTAGCCTTTCCTGTCTTAGGCGATAGGCCCATCCACACAAGTGGGCAGTTTTTAATCAGGAGAAGTGTGGGCGCACAGATTAGCAGATCATTTCTTATCAACTGAAATTTCTCTCCATTTTGACCTTCCAAGTGTCATCCAGTTTGCAAAAAGGAGAACATTTTGGAAAATGCCCTCTGAATCAAAAATTATGCAGATCTCCAAATTCAGAGTAAATTATTATGATCAGTCATTAGAGATGAAAACATTGTCAGCTATTGCTATTTTTATCTAATTGTTTTGATTTGTCTTTGATTAGAACAATTAGTTTATTTAGGAAAAGTGAGTGATCCACACAAATAACCCCTTGTTGAATTAAAATGTTTGTTTGCTTTTCAGAAAAGTATAGCATTCCGGTATCATCCATGGGTTTCACACCTGTTTACACCACAAAATGCAAGTAGAAACCACACAAAAACAGGAAAAAATTACTACCGCTTATAAAATTGTAACAACTGCAGTAAAACAGAAAAGGTTTTTTTTTACAACTTTGTCCTTACCTGAAAATATTGATGCAGGTGATCTTAGCACCATAATCCATTCATAGAAAAAAATGCATGGTTCTATGCACATCATTTAAAACAAGCAATAGGTTTTGCCTACACAAGGTATTGGCTTTATCAATGTTTTAGCCATGTTGTACAGCACCCCAGCTGAAAGTTAAGAGAAATAAACTGATGCAGTCAGCACTGACACGGTCACAGTGCTTTTTAGGTCTTGCCTGACGCAGCGCATGCGCTGGTCTGGCGAGACTTTTTGTGAGGGCTCAAAAAAGTGCTACCACTGTAGCCTAGAGCTACAGTGCATGTGCGCGGGCGCGCCTCACTTCCGCGGCCGCTTTGATGTTTGATCGGGATCACTTTCACTTTCGCGGCCGCTCTGATGTTCTCCGTGAGCCAGTTTTTTTTCCCCCTGTTTATTACTTCTATGTAGTAATGGTGGCACCCGTGCGCCGCCATTACTACAGAGCAGTAATAAACAGAAACAAGCATTGGCATAGCCAATAGGTCTCGCTTTTGGGACCTTATAAGTATTTAGTTATGCAACTGTTGCATGGCTAAACACTTATAAGGTCCCAAAAGCGAGACCTATTGGCTATGCCAATGCTTGTTGTTTTATTGCAGGAAGGACGGCAGGGCGGAAGAGGGAAGGCAACATGGAGGGCAGGTAGAGGGATGGCATTGGTGAGGGTGCAGCCAGCGGTGTCCACAACCTTTAAATGTATTTTTTATGGCTGAGAGGGCAATACATGCAAAAGAGGGATGGTGAAAAGGTAGGAGGGGCAATAACACGGACAATAGGAGGGAGAGTGGGTGATATAAAGCAAACCGAACAACAAAGGAGGGAGGGCGGGTTGTGGCAAGCCACATGGACAATGAAGAAATGAGGGAGGGTGGGTAGTGCTAAGCAACAGGGATCACAAACGAGGGAGGGCAGGGGAATGAGGGCATGAAGACTGACGGTGGGTACATGACAAATGCAGTTGAAAAAGAAGCACCCTAGTAGAGTGCTTAAATACAAAGAAAAAATTAGTGCCAACAAAAATGAATGGTGGAACGGCACAAGTAAAGAGTCAACGTTCTAGGGGAAAGGCAAACACAAAGAGGAAGGAAGTCTACAGCAGCTGACTAATAAGAAGGAAGCGAATTACACCAACAATGAAGCCAACCAATAGTAAGCAATGGACAGCCTTTTAGCCCATTGTTGGGAAACATGGTCTCAAATTGTCAGCATGCATATGCTCTGTTTAGGCAAGACCTAAAAATCTGCGGTATTTTAGTTCGTTTCTCAGTTCCTCCATAAATTCTCCAATCTTATAAGGAGCAAGGTTCGGGAGACAACATTCGCATCTACAGAAAAAGGTAAGTGTTAACCAACAGTGAAAAGCACTGTAAACACTGACATTTTTACTTTCATTGTATTCACTATACTGTTTGTGTGCAGTTTACAAAACACCTCAGCAGATCTATTTGTGGTACACTGTTTTATCCTATGCTCAACAAATGTTGCTGTGAATGGAATTTTGTTTGCCAGATTTTGAACGAACGTTAGTGTAATGAGATTTTATTAGTGCCAGTAAGAGCTCTAGACTATATAATCGCTTCAAATTGTGGAGAAAATGTGGCTTCTACTGGGTCATATGTATGTACTTCCTAATAAGTTTCTGTTAAGCCATACAACTAGCTGATGCTTGGTGAATCCAAACCTAATAAAGCTACAGTGGAAGGAATAAAGCACGGATTGAAGCATCGGACGGTCAGTGTCATAAATTATGAAAAATGTAACATTTGATCATGCCGGAAGTGGGAACATTCTACATAAGACTTCTAAAACAAAACTGAGGCGCTGGTTAGACAAGGGTTCAATTAAAAAACCCTGATCGAAAAAAGCACCACCCAACACCACAAAAATTCGAGGCTTGGAAAAGAAATGGCACTCTCCCGGCTGTCCCAGTGTTGACACTACAACACGGACAGAAGCCTCCCCTACTACGAGGCTCCATTTCCAGCATTTATTTCCGCTCTGACTGCCACAAATTATACAATACTACAGCTGAACACGGGGCCCCTTTCCTTTCATCTGCACGCCAAGAGCAATCAGATTACCCTGGTAACCAGCAGTCACATGACCACCACCTGCTCTTTTGGCTGGATGCCACCGACGAAAGCCATCTGCTTCTCTCAATCGGCTTTCAAGCATTCCCAACACCTGCGCTGCAGCATTTTGTGGTTTTCTTTTATCAAATCAGTGCAAGCTTGCATCAGAAACGTAATGCCGCCTAAATGTGTGTGCAACAGAGGTAAACCTGTCAAAAAAACTCAGCCATCCCTGGAACTAGCGCACGGACAGCAGTCGTTTTTCGACTTGTGATTTCGGATTAATACGGTAACATTATAATGTGTGCGTTCCGAATACATTAACAGGCCTAAAGCACTGTACAGGCTACATTTCGAAATGTAACGCAACTGTTTTCTTTCCTTTCCCTAAAGGAAATTTAAAATTCTTCGTAACCAAGGTCCTACAGCATCTTCTACTGCTAACAATATTCAAAGTGCATGTGAATGACAATTTTCTTCTACCGAGGGCTCGCACGGCAAGTGGGGGAAGTTGTGGGGCCAATCGGTGGTTCAGTTCCCTAGAGGAGAGGATGCTCAGGTTTAAAGTCAAGGTACTAACCACCATAAATGGAGCGGACGACCTGAATTTACAGAGCACTTCAAGAGGTCAAGTACCTTGTGGATTCGTTAAAGGGTAGTTAGCGATCGTTCCAAGAAAAGTTCCGTTTGTATGCAAGAAGGCTGTTGAGGAATTTTTAACATCTGAAGGGAAGTAAAACATTCTGAAGACGTAAACAACTGTCAAGATTTGTACCGGTGTTAAAACTCAAATTTGTTGTGCTCCCTTTCTTGCTTGTGCCTGTTTGATGTTGCAGTTCCAAGTCCAGGAGTTCAGTCACCCACATGGGCAGCTGCTCTGAGGGCATACTTATATCAAGTGTACGTGCTAAAGTGTAGCATCTCACAGCTTCATCTCAACGTTATGTAGAAGCTTCAATCTCCAAACCTGCTCACGTCCTGCATCTTTCCTTATAAAAGGTTCAGTATCCATGACCCTCGCTTCACAACTTTGCTTGTACCAAATTTCCCAAAGCAGAAACCGGGTCAAATACCGATTTCTGCTTCGATCCCATTTTAACCCTAACCTTTCTTATGCAGCAACTCTCCCACGTGTTTCCTCTACAGTCAATCCTCAGGTTTTCAAACCTTCCTGGAGTATCTCTAATTCGATTCTTGTAGTTGGTCTTTAAATTTATTGCCATTAGTCAGTTTCTCGGTTCTTACATTAGATAAGGTTTGCTCTACCGTTAGCCTTTTATACTCCCGAAGGTAAGTTGTTCCACACTCTGGTTGGCTTTGTGGGCCAAGTAGTGAACAAATAGCAAATACTTCTTAGAGGTTGCTCCCATTTAAAAAACAGTCATAACTGTGATGATGTGCAAGTGCCACAAAATGACCAGTCAAGGTCTTCCGATACATATGTTATTTTAGTGGCTATGTATAGGTTGGGACCAAACAATGGGAAGTGGTTGAGGCTAAACAGTATAAGGGTTGGGACAGAAGGGCAGCATTTAGGGTTTTAAGCCTCATGAACAAGTTACTTACCTTGGTTAAAGCAGTGTCTGGTGGATACTCTAATCACAGATTCCTTCTCTTTAGAATATTTCGTAGGTGCCAGGCTCTAACCGGAAACTTTTCACAACAGTGCTCCCTTAAGCTGCTAGGTGACGTCATTGGCCATGTTCCGTCCCAGAAGTGATAGATTAGAGCCACATATAAGCAAGCACCAGCCCCGTGAGCAGAAGACATCAGTTTCTTGCTATACTCTTTCTGCATCTTTGGAGCACAAAACAGTTGGAGTTGCAGATATATAATTTGGGACGTTTTTAGACAGTAAAAAGAGCACTGCTCCAAACAGTGAGGATTCCTGGGTTAGATAGGATATCCACTAAAAAGAGTATAGGGTTAGATTGTATATCCACCAGAAAGCGTGTTAGCGAAGGTAACTTGTACATATGAATACTTGTAAATGCAAATGCCTCTGTTAGAAATGGGGGTCTCTAGTTGGTAAGGGCTTGCACCTTTGTCCAAATAGGGGCCCTTCTTCCTGGTAAGGGAGTTACACTCGTAAAATAACCCCTGCTCACCCCCTTAGTAGCTTGGCACGAGCAGTCAGGCTTATCTTAGAGGCAGTGTGTAAAGCATTTGCACATAACCAACAGTAATACAGTGTAAGCACTACAAGCGGACACCACACCAATTTAGAACAAGCATTGGCATAGCCAATAGGTCTTGCTTTTGGGACCTTATAAGTATTTAGTTATGCAGCACAATATCCTTGGTGCACCAACATTAACTGTTGCATGGTTAAACACAAGGTCCCAAAGGCGAGACCTATTGGCTATGCCAATGCTTGCAAAAGCTGTCACAATCGCTTCAATTAGTGTGATATGATGTGATGGAAAACTAATGCACAAGATATTGTGGTGGTAAATCAACATAGCATCTTCTGAGAATGAGCTCAAACACATGTCAGCAAATCTACCAGCCTTGAGAGCTGCCTTCCAACCCTGAGCCCTTATTCTGTTGTAGGAAGCAAAGTATAGTCATGGGGGTCTAGCTGCAGGGCTACGAGGGAGAGAAAAACCACACAGAGAAAGCCCAATAAACAGACTGGTTTCAGCGAGGTTAGCCTATGCTCGCTTTGTCAGCAATGGCCATATCAGACGTCTCCACAGAAAATGTGTGAGGTGTATAGTAAACTGACCCAAATAACAGAACCAATAAAGAAATTAACATTCCCAAAACAATTACATGGATAAAATAATTTAATAAGAACAAATATATAATAATGAAGAAAATTGGAAATAGAGATGAAAGTTTATGGTGAAAAGGAGAAGTATTCCATAGGAAACAATTGGTAAATATAAATTCAATGCAAGCCTAAGGGACATGGTAGACCACAAGCTATGTGTACTTTTTGGCTGATGTGCTGAAGAGTGCAGCGAGTCTGTACGTGGTGGTTTGGTCCAGCCAACATTTTTAAATTCAGAGTTTGGAAGTTTTCTGGTAGTAGAATAATTCCAGTGAGGTGAGCAGGTTCAAATGTTCAATGAGGTTTCTAGAATGTTGAATATCCTGTAGATGCTGCAAACCAGATATAATGAAGTTCTGTGTTAGGAAATGTGGGTTCCATCTGTCAAGTTTCTTTCAAAGTTTATCTGACTCTGTTTTAACCTTTGTCCCAGTCAGATGTTTACAGAGAAAACGTTCTTAAGCTATTTACGAGTCATGAGAGAGCGAGAAACGGGTACTTTAAGCCATAATATAATAAAACCTCGTAATTTCAATTCTGCTGTGCAGGTAAGCACATAAATGTATGCCTAAAGTAAAAGTTAAATATGTTTTTCCATTACATAGCTCTGTGCTTTGGATCTGTGTAATGCTCTATAGAATAGCACATTAACTTCTCTTCGTTGCGGTGTTACGTAATACCGCAAGAATAATATCCATATATTCGTAGTTGCTCTGGTAAGAATGCCTGTGAGGTGATCAACAGAGGACTATGGCCTCGGCATTTTGAAACCGTATGTTTTCCATCTTGTCGAAGACCCCCAGTCACAACATGCATCTAGGAGGCAAAGACTGCCAAACCCATGAGAACGATTGTGTCATATTTGAAAAATGTGCTATTTCGCAGTATTACAGTAGCAAAACCCTAAGAGTGCTGCAGCTCTAGCAGCAGTAGTTGTAGGACATTCATTCACTCTTTAGTGGAAGGTTCAGATTTCTTTTCTTTTCTTTGTAAAATGAAAACCTTTCTGAAGCGTGACCAGATTTTCAAAACCAAAAACCGAGAAATGCTGCATACCTAGAAGTGGGGCAAAATTATGTCAGCAATAATGGTAGGACTATAATCAGGAAATTAGCAAAGAAGGAGACCTACAATGCCATATTACATCGTACTGTAAAGCAGACTACATGTGCAAGACCAGAACAGCCGACGGTTTTGAGTATTTACTTTGTTAAACACTTTTTAGCAGGCTCAAGAAAGAGGTAATACACATTCCAGTTTGTCCCTGTAGCACGTTTTATATTTTTTTGCACTCTAGAACTGAATTCCTGCATTTATGATAGAAAAAACAACTGCGTCTACCCGAATGCCTCGGTAACAAGCTGCTGTGAAAGTGAAAGCGATCGAAAGTGAAAGCGATCGCAACAAGAAGCGCAAGCAAAAACATGTGGGCCAGGAGAGAGGTGCGCGCTTGGGAGAACTGCTTGCTCTTTTTCAAAGCACACATTCGTGCTTGTGGCGTGCCGCTGCGCACTCCGCAAGCTGTTTGCCGCCACAAGCACGAGTATGTGTTTGGAAAAAGAGCTGTATGATGGCTAATGGTCTCCTATGCAGCGCATGCACGCTGCGTAGGCGAGACCTAAAAATAACCAATATTTTTATATACTTAAGATAAGACCAAAATGATAAAAATACACACTACAACAGTACCTTTCAGAAATGCAGGGCGTCCATGACCTCACATTGAGCTTCCAAACACACGGCGTCTGCAGGCGTCTGTTCCGGAGGTCGGTGCAGGAGTCGTCGGGGCACTCGAAGTCACACGCACTGCAGATCGAACTCCTCTTTGTTGAAGTCAGGAGCGCTGGCGTCAGGTGCTGCGGTGCGAAGTGCAGCGTCCTCTGGCTCGGTGGCGGCGTCAGATGGAGACCAGGGTCGCGGTGTGAGATGAAGGAGGTGCTCGTCACGGTGCTGGCAGGTCACAGTGCAAGCAGCGTCGTCGTCGTTGCTGGAGCGCTATCGTTGGCTGACGAACTGGAGTCTATGGCACCGGCAGGCCAAGGCTGCGGTGCGGGAGGAGGGTGGTGCATCGTGTAACTTTACAAGCGGTGCCCTCGAACCATGGTGCAAGCAGCGGCGTCGATTCCGGTGTGGAGCGGCATCATCGGGGATACCAAGACGTCGTCGTGAAGCGAAGTGGTGCGGAGTGTGGTGCCCACGGGTCGCGGTGCGAGCAGCGGCTCGGTGGTGGCGTCAGCAGGCGTCGTCGGTGAGACCAGGGTCACGGTGCCATGTCGCGGCAGTACCCTCTGCAGTGCCTTCAGGATACGGAGTCGGCAGCTGCGTCGACCTTGAAGTCTTTGCTGTCCCTGAGACTTCTTGAACAGGCGGCAAGCTCTAACTCAAGCCCTTGGAGAAACTCACAAAAGTAGATTGCAGAAAGTTCAGTCCAGTCCTTTCACTGCCCAAGATAGAAGCAGCCACTGCAGGCCAACACAGCAACCCACAACAAACTGGTAGTTCCTCCTCACAGCTTCTTCAGCTCTTCTTCTTGGCAGTCTTCTTGATCCAAAGGAGTTCTGAAACTTGGGGTCTGAGCCCCAATATTTATACTAGCAAATCCTTTGTCCTCTGAAGGCAGAGGGTCTAGTACCTAGTTCAAACCAGTTCTGGGTGCATTCTGCCAGTGTGCACCTTCTTCCTTTGTCAGTGTGGGCCAGGGTTCTCAAACGTACCACATGAGGTGGGGCCAGCATTGTGGAAGGCAGGCATACCCCTATTCAGACCCAGGCGCTACCCCTCCCACCCATCTACATGCAGATAGGTCTATTCAGCCCTGTGCTGACTCACCCTGTCTCCTGGAGTCTCCCCCAGCCCCTGTCACTCTCAAACCAGACCGACAATACACAAGCTAGCAGAGGCAGGCTGGATGGTTAGGTAAGAAAATACCTACTTTCTAAAAGTGGTATTTTCAAACACAATGTTAAAACCATCTTCACTAAAAGATGTATTTTATCATTCTGAGTTCAGGCATACTAAACTCGAATTTCTACCATGTTCCCTGGGTCAGTTAAGATTATAGAATGTTATAATCAAACTGCCCAATCTGGCCTATGCGGAACAGATAGCCTTGCAATAGTGAAAAACGAAGTAGGCTGTAATTCACTATCAGGACATGCCACATATACCAGGGCATGTCCTACCTTTCACATACAAGGCACCCTGCCCACAGGGGTACCTTGGGCCTACCTTAGGGGTGACTAACATGTAGAAAAAGGAAGGTTTAGGGACTGGCAAGTGTGTGCGTTTGCCAAGTTGACATTCAGCCCCAGGCTGCACACAGGCTCTGCAATGGCAGGCCAGAGTTACACTTTATGGGCTGTTTGCGTGGGTGGCACAATCCAGTGCTGCAGCCCTCCAACAGCATTTGATTTTATGGGCCCTGGCACTCACAGTGCACTTTACTAGGGACTGACACACATCAAATAGGCCAATCATGGAAACACCAATCCATAACACATTTTACCACAGGAGCAGTTGCACTTTACCACTGATCAGCAGTGAGAAAAGTGCGCAGAATCATTACACCAGCAAAAAACAGTCAAAACCGGGAGGTCGGAAAGCAAAAACTCAGGGGAAACACGCCAAAAGATGCCTAGTCGAACACTCACTTTTAGAACAGATACCAAAGCAGTACTTCCCCAGGTGGGCCTGTGGAGTGGGGTCATACCAATAAGTCCGGCAGGACCAAAAGGGCAAAATGCCTTCCCCGCCAGACTGGCTGTCAAGGCAATAGAGATTAGTGAACATGTGCAATGAGGCCCATGTCACGGCCTAACAGATGTCCAGTACAGGCATTCCATGTGCCAATGCAGTGGTGGCAGCTTTAACCTTGGTGGAATCAACGTAAAGGCCTTCATGAGGCTGCTTTTTGGCAAGTGCATACCATATCTAAATGCAGATGAATATCCACCTCCCCAAAGTCCTTTTCTCCATCCCCTTAAATTTCTTAGCCCAGAAGAACCCCTCAAAAGCGGATAGTCCACACGGGTGTCTTTGGAGAAATCGATGTAAAAGCTCAAGACTCTTTTGGGGTTCAATTAATGGAGTCTCTTCTGTTTCGAGGGGCGAGTAAGGAAAATAACATTAGGAGGGTGATGGAACATGATCCAACATGAAAAGGCACCATGACTTAAAGCAAAAAGGCGACCCTGCCCCTAAACACCAGTTTATCTGTGGAAAGGTTGGTATAGGACAGTTTAACCGAGAGAGCCTGGAGCTCACTGACATGACAGCTGAAGTGATCGAAATAGGAAGATGGTTCGGAGAGTCAGACACAATGAGCAGTTGTGCACTGCCTCAAAAGGAGTACGCATGAGGAATGTCAAGAACAAATTAAGATTCTACTATGGCTTCAAAAACAGTCTGGGAGGAAATGTGTTTTTTCTAAGGGTGGAAAAAAAATCACATCACAACAGATGATTTATACATTGTTGTTATTAAAAATCAATAAAAATTGGTTATCAAAAAAACAAGGACAGTTGTTCTGGTAAAAGCAAAGCGGCCAAACAGGCTGACAAATAACCTTAGACTATGCCCCGAGCAAGACCTTGCTGGGCCAAATATAAAACAAAGAACAAAACATCTAACAGTTTGGTTCATAAGGTGTCTGTATAAAGGAATCCACATCAGGCCACAAATTAAGTCACAGTGCCTGGCATAAACAGAAATTGTAGAGGGATGCCAGATTGCGAGGATGACATTCACAACCGGAAGGGGTAGATCAAACCCAGTCAACTGTCACTGCTCAATCTCCACGCAAGGTGGTGTAGATTGAGCAGGTTTGGGGTAGGATTTGTCCTATTGCTGAGAGGTAATATTCTCCCGAAGTGGAAGCTTGATTAGGGAATGGATATTATGCTCAGAAGTTCATGGTACCACACCATCCTGACCCCTTCCGGAGTCACTAGACTGGCCTACACCAAGTCCTCTCTGATCTTCGGAGCTTAGGGCAGAAAAGGCCGAGGCAGGAAGGCGTACAGGAGTCCAATGCGCCACTCTCGCCGGAATAAATATCCTAACTAGAGTTTTCGCGAGACCTCCAATGTAAAAACGCTTTGTCACTGCACATTCTTAGTAGTGACGAAACTATCAAGCCACAGTTCATCCCAGTTTCCGAAGAAGCCCTGTGCCATCTCAGGAGGCAGACACCTTTCACGAACTGCAAGAAACTTCCAGCTCAGTTTCTTCTCCCGGGTGTTTAAATATCCCGTCAGGTGGTTACCTGTTTGTTGGAGTCTCACATGGCAGTGGTTGTGTTAGCGTGAACTTCCATCGGCCTTCCCTTGATGGACAGCAGGAAGGCCTTCAACAACAGACTAATTACCAACAGCTCTAGGAAGGATCTCAATCCCCTCCATTTTACCTACCCAGCCCAACAGGAATGCTTTCGTCAACACCATCAGCTCTGGGTGGAAAAGAGGGGGGGGGGGGGGATCTACTGCTGTCGGTTCCAGCCTCTACCGTAGATTATAAGCAACCTCCTCTGAAGTGTGGATGGCATCTGACAGGCTTCCGTGGTGCTGGCTTGTATATACCACTTGGCAGGAGAACTGGACAAGCAGGATGCACAAGGCCAGAAGGCCAAGAAGCTGGTTAGTTGCTCTCACCGAGATCCAGTAGCGAGGCATAAGGAACACTGCCTGAATGCACTGGACTCGCTACAAAGTAGGAAAGGTCCAGAACTGCACTGTGTCCAGAAGAGTTCCTAGAAAAGCAGCCTAAGTGAAGGAGTCAGAAGTGGCTTTGGCACATTGACTAATAACCCTAATGATGTCAGAAGGTTCACAGGCATCTGAGGCAATCTACAACTGACTGACAAGTCACAGCCAATTGTTGAGGTAGGGAAAAACTGATATGACCCTCGCCTTCACTTTCATATCAGGGGGTACTTGTAAGGACAACGGGAACCAAAAAACTGAAAATGCTTACGGCCTACCTTAAACCACAGGTATGTGGAACTGCACAACCAGCCCATCAAAATACACATCCTGCAGATTCAAGTTAACCATCCAGTCTTCTGAACTTTGGCCATTTTACATTTGTCATTTACAGGAAGGCATTATCAGGCAAATATCTAGAACAGGACGGAGTCCTCTGTCCTTCAGCATGGGAGTAACAACCCATCCCCACTTCCAAGTGAAGCACCTTCTTGATGCTCTCTTGTAACAAGATAGATCGGTGCTCCTCTGAATGATGCTCTGATGTGAGAGGAAGTTGTGGCGAGTCAAAGAAACAAAGGCATAGTCCTGCTGGATGATCTGGAGGATCAATCTATTGAATGTGGTAGACTGCCACCACAGGAGAAAATGTCTGAATCCGCATCCCACAGGGTTTTTTTGTTGCCTCTAAGGGCTAACTGAAAGGGTTTGGAGGCTGATGCAGTAGGGGCGGAGAGCCAAAAAGAACATTATCCTTGGTGAACTGTGAAATGTCTGCTTGATCTTCGCTTTCAGCCAAGAAAGGAATGGGGTAGCTGTTGCTGGGAGGACAGGGTTGGTGTGGGCTATACGCCAGCCCTCTAGAGTAGCCTAGAAAAGATCAAAACCAATAGGGAAACTGATAAACAGGGGTGAAAAGTCCCAAGAACTGTGCTGTGACTCCGCTTCCTTCAACGCATTCAAGGGAAGAATCATCCTTTCTGCCAAATAGGCGGGACGCATCAGAAAGCATATCCATAAAGGATGCCTGGACATCTTTGGAGTAACCAGTAGATTGCATCCACACATGGCAGCAGAGTACTACACTAATGCTCCCCGCTCACTCCAGCGCTAATTATATACTTGGCTGTATCCTGGTCATCCTGAATGCTTTGAGACAAAGAGGATCAAAATACTTTCAGGGCTGCAAGCAAGATCTCGCTGGTCATGTTCCAAAGAACTTGCCTATAACTGTCAAAAGGCGGTTCCCATTGACCAACCTCAATATCAAGCTGGCAGAAGAGAATATTTGCTTCCTAAATGCCTTAATCCTTTTCAAGTCCTCCAGGGGTCTGCTTTGAGTCCCACATTGTTTAATGTGTACATGACCCCCTTAGCTACCCTAATAGAATCATTTAAAGTACAGACAAAATCTTATGCAGACTATACGCAGCTGCTGCTTACTCTTGATAGAAATTCTCCTAATGCACTGTGTAACTTCCAGACCTGTTTAACTTTGATTTTCTGTGGATGCGCGACAGTGGCCTCCAATGTAACTCTGAGACTGAAATTCCCCCAGCCTAGTTGGGATAACTACTTTTGGCCTAAGAGGTTCTGCTAGGCTCCTATTACATATCAACAGGAGTGCCCCTATCCATCCAGACCTGAAGAAACTTCACTGGTTGCCTATAAAACAACAGGTGTGATTTAAAGTTTTAGTCCTGGTAGACCAAGCTTTCTATCTCAAAGGTCCTCAGTAGCCATCTAAAAGATGCATTCCTAACCAACCAGAGCGGTCTTCGTTCATCCAATGCTTTACGGGTAGTCACTCCATACTTTAGACGAAAACGTTGGGGGTGGTAGTTCCTTCTCTTATCTGGCCACTTGGGAGTGGAATGCCATTCCAGTTCAGCTCCGTGCTTCTAAGGACACTGCGACATTTAAGAGACTGCTTAAGACCTGGCTCTTTAGTTCTGCTTTTTAGGCTCACTGTTAATTAGGGATCAGACTTGCTATTTAGTGCCGGTACACACATTAGAGTTGCTGATGCGCTTTACAAATCTTTAAATACATAAACTCACTGTCTGGAGAAGCAGCAGGGAATGAATAAAGATTTAGCTTTGCTGGAAGAAGCCTGGGTCAGCTAACTCGGGTATAGGGTGCTGTGTAAGAATATCCAGTTTGCTATGGTGGAGGAAGTGTTTTGTCAGTCATAACAGCATCACAGAGAGCCTGAGAAAATGTGGGCTCAACGGGTTGAGTTGTGGAATGAACTCCTCGATCAGTAGATTAGAAGCAAGATATACCTTGACTCCCTCCCGACTTCTATTTAGACAGACTGGTGGTAAGAATATATAAAGTAATGAGTCAACATCTTACGCTTCTTCTTGAACTTAGAAAACTTGGCAAAGATGACCTGTTGAGGCAACAGCTTAAGAGCGGCAATTAGACTTATTCAAGTCAATGTCTTCTTCCATTGTTCAGCAACATTCAAATTCACTTCACAGTTCTGTATCGCCATTGGGTGCATGAAGGCACATTCTTTGCATGTCTTGAAAATTGTGTCCATAGGCTAAACACCAGAGGAAGATTTAATGGAAGACAGTCAGCAATATCCTCGGGGACACTGTTGCTTTGCACACTGGAAAACAGAATTTCAAGAATTTGTCAAAAAATGAAAAAGGAATCTAGCTCCGGGTCAGTGCTTGAAGGCATACAAAAACAAGCATTGGCATAGCCAATAGGTCTCGCCTTTGAGACCTTATAAGTGTTTAGCCATGCAACAGTTGCATAACTAAATAACTAAATACTTATAAGGTCCCAAAGGCAAGACCTATTGGCTTTGCCAAGCGGCCGCAGTGAAAATGATCGCGATCAAACGTCACAGCGGCCGTGCGGCCGCGAAAGTGAAAGTAATCGTGGTCAAGCGCGGCGCCCGCGCACATGCACTGTAGCTCTAGGCTGCCTTGGTAGCACTTTTTGGAGCCCTCTCAATAAGTCTCGCCAGACCAGCGCATGCGCTGGGTCAGGCGAGACCTAAACAGAAACGGTGACAGCATGCAGGGGTGTCACTTGTATGTAGTTCCGCCCCATCACTTTCAGAGCAGAAAGAGGCCAAAGCGGAGTCACACTATGTCAAGGCTAGCGTTGTGCACAAACATTACTGTGAAAACATCCGGATCTTGTCTGTTGCCTGGGGAACATTCTAAAGATAAAGTATCCATCAGTGAGGCGGAGTTGCAGAACATTTCCAACTCCTTTTCCATTTGTGTCTCACAGCTAATGAGGAAAAAGAAAAGTGTCGCCCTATAAGAATCTCTGAGGTTGAGGCTCAACAGTTATTGTCAAAATACAGGCTCCCCCAGTCGACCAAAAATCCCCCTCATTCACAAAATGTGATGACTGACCCTTTATTACTTGCATCTATCTATTAAAAAGATAAATATTTATTCTTTCATATTAGACGTGTGCACTAAACAGCTCAAAATGTGAATTAGCAAACAAATCACCAAAAAACGTCTGTGTGACCCACATCCAATACTAAACATTTTACAAATAAACCACATTAACACATTACACTCAAAGAAACTAATTGCAAAGTAAATAAAGTATTGACTTCATACAGTGAATATCAAACAGTCTCACAGCATATACATGAATAAAAGATCAGTCATTTAAGAGAATCCGTTCTTATTCACATAAACGTTCTCGTGAGATTTTGCCGCGTTTCGACCTCTACAGGACTCCCTACAACGTCTATTCATCAGCACAGTGGATCCTTACTTTAAGTTCATTTGAGCTTCACCAAGAACTGCCGATTTTGGTTGCTTATGTCAGTCTCCCAAGTTCAATTCACACATCGCAAATCCTTTTGGTCAATTCTCTTGGACGTTAGTCCTGGTTCCTTGGTATGTTAAATGTTGAATTTATAGTGTTTTTGTAGCGCTGGGTACACTTTGTTTTCTTTACAAAGTACCTAACTGACTCAGTTTTGGCATGGACATAAATGTATGTGTCATGGCAGTGAAAATAAATGTGGTCCAAAACCTCATGTAACAGAGCAACTGTAGTGATATTCACACATTTATTACTAATGTGCAATGGTCAAATTCCAGTTTGTTAACAGGGTACTGTGAAATTCACCTGTGAAAATCATAGTTAACTGCCTCACAGATTGTGCGTTACAATTTCTTTATATATGGAAACAAGTCTGCTAGTAGTTGCGAGGCCATGTCAATGTGATTTTACCGGACTGCACAGATTTAACCACCTGCATCCCTGTAAGGTACAGCTCCAAGGAAATGAAGGCAGAATATAAATAAAATGTCCGTATCAATAATCCTTGGTTAAAAGCAGATTTATTCTTCAGGTTGAAAGGAAGTCACTGGAGCACGTCTGTTGCGGCAGAAATCCAACTGCAGACTTGCATTCTAAAGTTTGGAATTCTCTGTCGCAACAGAGGCAAGACACGAGCACTCCTTGAAAGAAAACACACTCAAGAAGCGCACGCTACAGAACACAGAATGTACAACAAGAACATGACATCAAGGTAAACCAATGTAACACATACCTACGTACTCTACAATCCCGTTTTGTGAAATAACTTGCTAAAACAAATACGAATAGTAAACTGCTGTAGCACAAACCATACATGCAAATGTGCAGAGCACAATAAAAACTTTCAATTGTTAAGGGACGGCAAGGACATCGTGATACTCGAGGCTTCGCTTGAATTATGCACCCTCTCCAGCCCCCCTCCCCTACACACACCCCAAACTCACTAATGGTAACAAATACAATATTACAGTCGACGCATCCACATATTGTATATATTCTTAAGACTAAATATGTTCTGAAAATGGCTGTCAAACATCTAAGTTCGTTGTTGGGCATAGATCGCATTATCAGATAACCAAGAAATTACCAACAAACTAAGACGTGGTATGTGGCTGTTAAGTGGAATGCAGAAATAAATCCTTTGCATTCTTCCAGAAACCGAAACACCGAATAAACTAGTATAGTGAATAAAGCAATGCAATGTCCGTATGCATCTTCGCCTATTGTGATAATGCCAATTAGAGAGCACATATGGTACAGTTTAATGCAATGTTCCATTCAGTGGCCGCTTTAGATAGGAGTTATCTTTAAAGGGAGTGTCGAACGAACCCTCATGTCCTCCAAAACAGAGCGACGCGTTTCTCTTTAGCACAATAGCAATTGTGTGTAGCAGGTCTTTTTTAATACTCCTTAACCTCTTCAGTGCCCATGACGAGATAGTCTCGTCATGGAGCACGGTTGCGCTGTGCCCATGACGAGACTATCTCGTCATGAACCCCACCCACTAATGCAACGCCCGGCACAGGAGGGGGAAAGGGCGTGGCACTGAAGGGGTTAATAACATCAGTTCACCTTTGTGGCAGTTTAGTATATTTGTAGGTCTCGTAAATTCCAATTTGGTTTGATGGATGTGTCCACGGATGAGTAAAAATACTCAAATATCCCTTACCAATTTATATTCTTAAAAAGAAAATGAATGTCACTTGGACTCGTGCTGGCTGAACCTAGATATAATAATTACGGATTGCTGCGAAATATATTTATCTGAGCATATCACCATTTTACCCCCCAAATCTACTTTACTTCTGACTGGTCTGAATTTTATATTTAAATGGTATCAATACCTCCAGTACTGAAGTGGTCTCCTGATACAATTATTGTTGCCATCGCCCTGGGCCACGTGCTGCACTACCTTCGAGAGTACTGGAGATTTTGTCCACACTCATTTCCTTTTATTTAGTACTTTTCTGGATTGTCAGCCAGAATTTACAATAATATTTGGATGAATGTTTGAAATGCCTTGGCACGTACCGACATAGCCATGAATGACAATTTGTTTCCCGGGACATTCATATGCTCCTTGACTGTTTGATTCATCATATGTCCTCACCAACACAGCAAGGGTGAATCGTCTTTGTTACAAGGCATCAGTGTACCAAAAACAGCACTGTGTGAAAATGTGGATTTTTTTGAAAGTTTACTTTACAACCATTAGATCCAGACCACTAATTGATAATCCACTTTTGAAATGGTCTTATATGCTACCACACACAATGAAGCTATCATATGAGGAACGCAGTTGTAACGTCTGTTAAAAGGAAATGCTGTTTTGGAATGAATTATTTCTGATGTGGGAAAAGCCATGTCATTAGCTGAACACATATCCGGTCGCAGAATTTTTTTATGCCGAGACGATGGAGGATAGGAATTGGTCATGCTCACCAGAAAACCCTCTTGGCACAGAAATATATATCCAGTTTGAGACCGTTGACATTTCAGAACAGACTTTCCCTTCAATAGCATGTCACCTATAATTCGCTTCTGTGTAGATCGGCTACTATATCTGACAGATGTTTGACAAACACCATGAAAGACACTTTACTCCCAAATGAAACCACCAGAAATTGGCAATGGTTTGTTCACAGTTTTCTATGCTCTGAATGCATCCTGCGTAGGAAATACTCAACCTTCCGCCCCCATCTACAACAAAAGGAGAATATTTTGCAGTAAGATCAACTTGTCTGTCTCAACAATGATTTAGGGTTACAATTCTGAAAAGAGCAGAGAAGTCTCGTCTCTGTTTCCAATGTGGAAATACAAAAAAAATACCCTATCTCTCAGGACTGTGTTAAGAATTTTTTCTACTCCAACTCCCTGAATGTCAGATTGTCCCTCATGCTGCAGAAATGGCTAGGTGATTTTATATGCTACATTTTTTTGTTCTCTGATCTTTTGGCTTTGAAAGGAGACTGACTATTCCTACTTTAATACGTGCAGCAGCCACCATACCAATGGCATACCCTTCAGCCTTCCTAGTAACAGAGTCTATAGAGGTTATATACGATGTTTTGGAAATCCACCACATTTGTGGGGTAATCTATGCTTGTGTCGATCTCATCAAAAACCATTAGGTTGATGGGCCTAATCCAGTCGAGAATTGATAAATAAGGCTTCCACCTTTACGTTCGTTTTCTATTATTCCTGGAGGGTGGAGGGGACCTGGGAAAATTAACTGTCACCAAGGTGCCACGTTTGCAACTGTCAACAGTAAACAGCAGACACCATTTAGCTGTACCAGTCCTCCTCCTCTCCTGCAGTTTGTCGGACTAGGAGGGCCAGGCAGATTTCATCTTTAATAATAATAATAATAATAATAATAATAATAATAATAATAATAGACAGGCATACATCCGAGGCAGTTGACAACCACCCCGTACCATGTTCACAAACTGGATAAGGCACTAGGGCAGACCCGAGATGTCCAGGTAATCGGTTTTTTTAAAAAGGGAAAAAAGTAAAATGTGAAGGGCAAGCAACATTATCCCCAATAGCACTTGAACAAAGCCATAAGTGAGATAGAGTGTTTGCCTACAGAGAGTGGCAGTACCAACAGACAAATTGAACAAAAATAAAGGAAAAATAAAAATACTATAAAGGCTGCCTAAAAACACGTTTTTATTTAAATCAGTTTGCAAATATCAGAAGAGAATAAAAAATGGTGATGCGTTAGAAGCAGCAAAGTTTCATACTGCTAAAATTACAAAATAAAATACTTTCTTTTTATATATCTTTTCGAACTCTGTGAGGAGGGAAAGCCCATCCGCCTACGGGGCCTTGCTCAAGAGTGGGGAGGCATTTTATACGTGACAAATAAATGGTTACGGGGACAGCTTACAGTTGCCCATCACACCGTTACAACTAAGAAAAGGGGGCCCACAGAGGCAGGTGCCAGCGTCCCAAAATCACATTCACTGCCTTTGCTCATTGAAGTTCATTACTGCACCAGGACATGATTGTGCATTTCTCTCAGTGGGCGAAGCCTGGGGCCACTGATGTACATTACTCAAAAGAGGCCTATTGCTCATTAGGCCCTGAGCAATTCAGCCCCATTAATTAGTGTTGTCGGCCACGGACAGCTCCTTACAAGCTAAGGTTATTAACATTTATTACTGCTGTGGACCAATCACAGTCCTAACAGACTGAACACGTTGGTATTCAGAGGAAGATGTCATTCACCAACATTAATGTCTGGGATCATACATGCTTAATAATGCAAGCTAACATTAAGACTTCCTCGTTCAAGGGAACACTTATCTTCATTGAAGCCATGGTCTAGTTACGGTAAGGGGTCATTTTTGAACAACAAAAACGGATATTTTCAAAGTAAACCAAAATAGTTAAATTAGTTAAAACTGACAAAACTGACAAAACCTGAAGATGCCACATACAATACAAAACTTCAAAAGGCATGTAAAAGGCCAGTTAAAGTAGTAAGATGAAGGGAACTTCTAAAATCACCATCATATGTCGCTCAGTAAATATAACATTGAATTATCGAGTCATGAAGTTCACATAACAAGTATGTTGTGTCCTGTAAAAGTAGACACCAGGAGCCAGGATGTATATTCAAGTTTTCTTTAATAAGTCTTAAGTCCATGTTACATCAGTCTTGAATACAGCCAGCACTGGTGTGGTACCAAAAATAGTCAGGCAATAATAAACAAATATCAAACTAGCAATAACTACATCCTTCTCAAAAAACATTAGAAAACGATGAAGTAAAGGGTGGACACACCCCAGGACTAACACCCGAGGCCCAAAACAGACAACAAGGGTGAACCAACACCAAAAAACACACGTGTACCACAATATGGACCACATAGAGGGTATACACAGTAAGGCGCAAGGCAACTTACAAACAAATACATCTTAAGCGCGGGGCGACTTACACAGGACAACATGTGACGCGCAGGGCGACTTACACACAACACCTGAAGCGCAGGGCGACCTACACAGGATAACACATGAGGCGCAGGGCGACTTACACACATGCAAACAGACAAGACGTGCAGGGCGACGTACCAACACATTAGATCAAACGTGCAGACCAAACGTGCAGCGCAAGACGACTTACACACATTGATCACAACACAAAACCACATATGTAATGTCAACACAGAGATAGGAAACCACCCACCAAGACCAGAACCACCCTCATGTGGGGATAACCTGTGATGTCCACCCACCAGGAGACTAAGACGTCTAACGTCCCAACCATAAACAGCGTAAAACTGTGGCATCCCGACATAAAATTGCTGTACATGTTACATTTCTAACTTTAACTTTAAATAATGCGACCTACATTGCTAATACAGTGTAAATAGGCTCTGTCGTAGAACATTACAACAATACAAGAAAATCAAACACTGTAGAACACCAGAAAACTGTGCCCTACGCCTGTGAGCGACCTCACACCCGAGTACTACAATGTGCAATAACATCACCTTTTTAAATCAACAGAATGTTAGGAGCTCATATCTGTGTGTTACTCCAGCACCATCAGTTTCACTGAATAATTTCCCTTTATCCTTGGCCCCACGACTGTGTGCAAGAATTGACAAAAGTATAGTGCAGAGAACAAAGTACCTGTGGTTTTCTGGTGCTGTGGCAAGCTAAACCATAAGACAAACAGAACATCAGAGTAATCCCACGACGAAAATGCCACAAATTGTTCCTCAACACTCGTGGCAGTCAATAAGACATCGTGACTGCCCAACAATGTACTCACAGTGCCTGTAAAAGATACACGGATTCTGGCGCTACATAGAGGGAATTTTGAGAGTACCCTTACTACATTGAACAACTCCTCTGCGCCTTTGTCCTTTAAAAAAAACAAACAAATCTCCACTACACTGCTGGCAGAGATGAAGACTCCTGTGCCGCAACTTCAGTCCTCCTTCAAAAGTCGATGCGTCCATAACTCACGTTGTTCCCAGACTGCATGACGTCAAGTGGAAACTTTGACCAGCAAAACAGTGTGGTTGACAGCCACGAAGGTAAAGAAATAACAAGGTGATGTGCGTCAACCACAGGATGGCGGCACGTTTTTGGCGTTGTGTCGGGTGGCTCAGGGGACGTTTGTGCATGCGGCGTGCAAAAACAAGAATCCATAATGAACAGCCAGCAACTTCAGAGGAGCTCCATGGTGATGTCACGAGACAATGAAGAAGGTAAGCCTGCGTGCGCTATGATGAGCCCGTGCCTCGTTTTTTAAATCTCAGCACGATGGTTAACTAACGCATCAAGTCTCAGCAATCTTACCAAATAAAAGACAGAATTTGTCTCACATCATATGGCCCGCAAGTGCTGCCAAAACGATGGTATTATCTGAAATTGAGCCCCAGCACAGATCATCAAAAATCAAGTTAGCCATAGAAGCACAGAGTCAGACTTGCACTGGACTGTCACAAAACGTAGCGCTCAAGAGAACCAGAGACACGGGAGTATTAAGGCAGTATAACTGAGCCACACCATTTCTGTGAGGGCCCCCAATAACATACTCGTGTAGCATGTTCATCTGAGCAACCACTGCACGTAGTCCCTAGAAACATCTTGTCTTGAGAATCATAAAGACGCTTTGTGTTGCAAACTCCAATGCAGGTTGTGAAGAACTTGAGGGTCATATCAATAACCACTTAGTGAAATAACTTGTGGGTAAAGACAAATTGTAGAAATGTCTACCCAGATATGTGGAAAATGTCGCTTTGTATAATAACTTCCAGGCATATGATTTCCACATTGTTCAGTGACCATACTCAAACTTTCTATGTGCCAAAAACACATCTTTACAGAACCACACCGCTCCTGTGTTGCACCTGTGAATTAGTTTCACAGAGTTAGTCCATAACTCACATCTGTGCAGCCACATTTCCTTTTCACAGTAGATACATCCATACGGCAGATACAAAAGGAAGTGGTAGGGTGAAAGTTACTCCATTCTTTCCCTTACATACAGGCCATACCTGTGGTCAAAACCATGGAGCAAGTTCAGGCAGGACACAGGTTGTAGGGGCCGTCTGATGACGGACACTGGTGGGGCTGGCTGCCTTTTAATCCATTCTCCTTCATGTAGTTGCTTAATTTTCTTGTTGTTACGCTGGTTACTGGATATTCTTAGTAGTCTCTTTGTTTCTGTTCTGTCCTTAAGCACACTTGAGTCCAGGTCCGCTCGTCGCCAAAATATGTTGTGTCCTGTAAAAGTAGACACCAGGAGCCAGGATGTATATTCAAGTCTTCTTTCTAAAGTCTTAAGTCCGTGTTACATCAGTCTTGAATCCAGCCAGCACTGGTGTGATACCAGCTCCTACATCTCCTACACCAGCCCTACCCACCAGGAGCAGCCTGCCTAGCTGCTCAGGCCATCTCCAACTGTCATCCAAACATCCACTCAGGCACCGAGGCATTCCACGCATCGCAGTCACATCAACATTCCGGTACCATCTGTCACTCTGGCTGAGCAGCTAGGAGCAGCAGGGCTGGAGTACATGCAAATACAACTTCGTAGGGTATAACAAAGTAAAGCATGTATCTGGTGACTGAGCAACTGTATTTTTTGCTCCTGGAACATATTTAGTCAAAATGTGTAATTTGAGATTATTTTCTTGGTACACTGTAGATGTTGCGATAGGATACTAATTACTCAACATGTAATAAAACATTTAGTTAGGACATAGTGGATGCTGATGTATTATATTTCATCAAGTCTAGGGGTTATTCCATCAATTTGTAAAGGTAACTCAATTTTACTCACATCAGATACTGTGAGGTTAAAAACGGGGTATAGCGAGGTGGGGTTTGAGGCTTATTATTTTCTCGGATCTATTTATTGTCTTTTGAGACTTTGTCTTGCAGGCACTATTTACTTTAACTAAACCACAATTATTTTTTACCCAATTAATATATATTTAACCTAGGAAGGCATGTGTAAGAGGATCGTTTGTGGAATCTACATGAATTTTATACCAGTGTCAGAGTTCATAATGAACACCAGAATAGACCATATCTCAACAGAAAATGAGTCCCTCAAATCCCAATTTCAGTATTTTATTTCTAGCATTTTATTTCTAGCATGACGTACATGCTTCATCCAATAGGGTTAGAGGTCATTCCTTCTAACTTTACTTCAGGGTTAAAAAAAAAATTATGGTGGTTGGAGGATTTAATTATAGGGGCTGCTGGCTTTACAATGATAATTGCAAAGAGAAGCGCTCAGTGCCAAAGATTAGGCTTTTTCAAACGGACTGTGTAAGCCAAATACAGATGTCTCTCTAGTTGGTAAAACTAACACACTTTTGGCCTGAGTGTTAGTGTGATGCAGTTGACATTAGTTGATCAATTAATATAAATGTGTGGCCAATATCAATCACTTTCAATGTCATTACGTGAAAACATTTTAGTTTACAGAACATTTACATTATGACTGTAAGAATTTGGGTAATTGGTTGCAAAAGATTAGCCCTTGGCAAGAAATAGGTCCAAAATGGTCTCTTTTCTGGGAGCGCCGTACCTTGTTGTTGCACTTGACTCTCAGGGTAAGAAAGCAGTACACAGCCTACTCAGGGAAGGTGGTGTGGGCTAGCACTCCCAATTCACTGACTGGACTTTAACACCACACAATACATTGTCTAGTAAGTGCTTTTTCTTTTAAAAAGGAAACCTTTGTTTTTCACACACACCCCTAAATACTACATATTAAATTACAAATATGCACATTCAGTTGGATGAAAATTCCTTGGGCGATATCCTCACATCACATTACACCCCTGGAGGGTGATTAACCCCATAATCACAGCACCGCCCAACTATACCAGATGTAATATCACAATATAAGATGGGTGTCATTTTAAATAAGGCAGGTTTAATGGTTTTGTCAGGGGCTACCACATAAATAAAAAAACAGGTTATCCTTTGTCAATTTAGCGAATTAGAAGGGGAGTTTTATTTATATCGATATATATATATATAGTAGGTCCTGCTGGCTCAGTGTGTCACCACATTACCAGAATTAGTCAGTCATGTTAGAACCTTATAACACCATTAAAAGCAGTAAGCACAGTATCAATAACCACTATAATTAGTTATAATGATAAATGTTCTTTGTTCAATACCAATTTTGGCAATAAAGCTATTTTAATTCAAATACATGCGTGTCAGTCTTTTTCGTTGCCGTCTACAGGCTGGTGGAATAGGCTCTCAGACCTTCCAGGGGCTGCTACCCACCTGGAACTTGACCGTTGGTATAATCGGTGTAAAAGCTGAAAGTCGTTTTAGGGTCAAACCAATAGAGCATCTCCTGTTATGAGGGGCGATGGGAGCGAAGAACGCTGGAAGTGTGATATACTGTGTAGCACATAAGGGAGGCACAACCTTAAACAAGGCTTTTATTCACCAATTTGTCTGAGCAATAAGGCAGGTAGGACAGATGTACTTAATGTGACTGTAACTTACTCATGCAATACGCTGTAGTAATCACAATGATGAAGACCATCTTCATGGGCACGAGACGCAGCAAGCAACTATGAATCCGCTTGAAGGGCATGTGCATGAGGTGCTTCAAAACCAAGTTAAGCTCCCACTGCAGGATCACAAACTGCTTGGAAGAAAGTGTCAAACCTTTAAGAAATCTCATCACAACGCATCATCTGAAGGACTGTTGATACAGCAAGCATTGAAAGGCTGAACAGGCCTGCAATAACCTTTTACAGCACCCACTGCTGGGTTAAATACCAACCAAATCAAATAACATCCGACAGCTTTGCCTGTACCCAGGTACTACATCAGGTCACAAATTTGTCCCAGCCTCCGGTACAAATGTTTCTCAGACAGGCACGGAGAGTATGAACACAACCACTTTAGATTGCAAATTGAACAGTCTTGATTCCCAATGCTTAAACTTAACGCATGAAGGTGCAAATAGTGTAGACCATGGTAGAGGATCCTGCCCGGGTTGCAGAAACAGGATGTACTCCTAAAGTGGCAGCCTGATCATGGTAGAGATACTCATGATCATGAGTTATAGGCACCACAGTCTACTGGCTTAATCCATGCTCTCCAAAGTGACTTAGGCCTGGCCGCTCTTGATCCTCTTCACAACTATGGGCAGGAGAGGAAGTGGCAGATGGCGTTCAGGAGTTAGTTCCATTCCAGCTGAAATCCGTGTTCTTAATGAAACATCAACATGAAAATGTTTGACCGCGAGTATTTTATGGTGCAAAAAAGATCTAAGCAGGGTTCCCTTCACCGGCAGACACCACCCTGCTCCACCTTGGGATGTTAACACCACTTGTGATCTGCCAGGCACCTTGTCAGTTAATTCACGGTGGTGTTCAGGAACCCTGCCAGGTGGTTAGCAAGTGAAAAGATACCCTGGAATCCCAGCCACCCTCAGAGGCGCAAAGCCTCCTAGCACAGGACCCAAGACACCAATCTGCCCTCCTGGTTGTAGTACCACATGGCGGTGGTGGTGTTTGTGAGAACCTGCACCGGTCTCTTCTTGATGGACGGCAGGAATGCCTTCAGGGCCACAAGAAAGGCCCGCCATTCCGGATGACGGATGTGAAGCCTGCCCTCCCCTGGAGGAAGGGGTCTTCTAATCTCCAACTGCCCAGTTGAGTCCATCCCCCCCCCACAACATAGCAGTAATAAATACATCAGTCACCACTACCAGCTCTAAGCACGGAAGGGAGAGTAGCCTGCTTAAGGACAAACTGCAGTCAGACACCTCTGCAAATCTTGAGCTGGTTCCTCGGAGGCCTGAATGGTGTCAGAAAGGAGGCCCTGGTGCAGAGTCCACTGGGATTTCAGGCACCACTCAAGAGCATTGTCCTCTGGCATGGTTGACAAGAAGAAGGATGCACAAGGCTAAGTCGTCTTAGAA
Source organism: Triturus cristatus (assembly GCF_964204655.1). NCBI lineage: Eukaryota > Metazoa > Chordata > Amphibia > Caudata > Salamandridae > Triturus > Triturus cristatus. The sequence continues at coordinate 618,606,186 of NC_140587.1, forward strand.
CCATGGTTAACTGGATCAAGGAGTAAGCCTAAAACAGTTGAACCATAGCCTGAATGTCATGACTTGCTGCTGCAGAGGAAAGCCCTGAACTCCATCATACCCAGGATTATCACAATGAATGGAAGCCTTTGAGAAGTAATAAGGCGAGGCTCGGGCTCCTTTATGGAGAAACCCACAGATGTCAAAAGATCCATCAATGTCCGAAGGTGGTCCATGACACACAGAGGAGCCAGCATTCAGCAACCAGTAGTTGAAGTACAGGAATACAGCAACTCTTGCTATCCGAAGATGGGCAGCGACCACCATAATCACTTTCATGAACACAAGAGTGACGCTAGTGAGTCCCAAAGGGAGCACGGTAATCTGAAAAATGCTCCTTGCCCACCTTGAACCATAGGATACGCCTGTGGTACCGCAGGACAGGGATATGAAAATACGCATCCAGCAAGTCAAAGGACACCATTCTGTTGCTTGGGTCCAGAGCAGATAGGCTGCGGGCCAACCGGAGTCCTGAAACTGTTCTCCTGAGGGAAAGAGTTCAGAGGATGGAGGTCCGACATCCTTTTTCAGGACACAGAAAAAGCGAGAACACCACTCGCCTTTCTCAGAGTTAGGTACCCTCTCTATGGCACCTCTGGAAATCAACAGGCAGACCTGTTCCAGGATGGACTGATTGGTTCTGGTGTAAGAGGAATATTGCATAACATTTTTGAAACATTTATAGGACCCATCCGTTTGATGCGATTAATAGCCAATCCGGAAGGAAGTACAGAATCCTGCCTCTTACTGGATAGGCATGCGCCACTGAGGGCAAACTAAAGGGGTTGGTTGGTCTTTGCAGCAGGGATGAGAAGTTGGAAGACTAGTGCCCCTGCTGACCTGCATGTTGCCTGCCCGATTTATGTCCACAACCCCAAAAGGATTGCATTGTCCACTGCATCCAGTGACTCAAGGCTGTCCATCTCCACGCCAGCCCTCTGGAGTAAATTTCTGCAGCTGGTGCAGGAATTGTTTGGTGGGTTCCAACAGCTCCAAGAGATGCACTGTTGCTCTACTAACTAAAAGCCTTCCGACAAGGAGTACATCTTCTCAAACAACAAGACACATCAAAAGCATGTCCTTTAGCAAAGACTGCACATCATAGGAGAACCGAGTGGACCTCATCCAGGCATGTGGACAAAGTACTATACCGGTACCACCAATCCCTGCCCAGGCAATCTGTGGTTTCCAAACATGCAGATAACATAATTGGTTGTGTTTTGCCCATCATGTACCTTCGGGTCCAAGAAGGCCTTAAGATCTTCTGGGACTGCTAGCAAGATCTCACTGGCTGAGTCCCAAAGGGCATGAGTACACAAACCAATGGACTGCATTTACAGACTGCAATACCACACTGGCTTAAGTAAGTATAGATTCGCCAAAGGCATAAAGTCTATTAGAATCTCTACCTGGAGAACTGGATGGAAATTAATTAGGTTTCACTTTACTGATCAAGGTCGGTACAGTTTGGCTCTCCGGAGTGGGGTGTTTGGTGAGAAAATCTAGGTCTGGCCACCTGCCTGTTCAATGACGGGAAGGAACATGGTTTCAACTAGGGAGCCATCGGAGTATCCGCGTGGGCATCGATGACTGGGAGTGTAACCTACACGAAGGCCATGACTTCTTGTGTTCGGCGACATACAGCTTCGCCTCTCAGCATAAAGTGACCTCTGGGTGCATGAGGGCACACTCATCACACAACATACAGAGTTGTGCACTGAGTCGAGGCACCAAAGACATCTTGTGCTGATCTGTTACTGACATTTACTTCTTGCAGTCGTGGCACAGCATCAATCCGGTCATCTTCAGTTCGAATATTGTTTCCTAGTACACCGTTTTAAGTATATAAGTCGCCAGAAGATCTGACATCTGAAGTGGAGTGCATCTAAAGGCACGGAAAGAAAAGAACGCACATCTGTGCACAGGAGTGGTGCTTATATACAGCAATGCTTCGTCATTTTTAAGGAGGGTTGGATACACCTCAGTCGCATGAGGCCACCTAGCAGCTCGTTGGAGCACTACTACAAAAAGCTCTAGATTCAATCTGGGGAATATTTTAAGGAGTGGAATTGGCAGTTACAAATATACATCAGAAGCAATATACAAATAAAATCAGACAAACCAGGAAGCACTTGCAAAGGGTAAGTAAGTGATCTACAGATATCAATATGAATCAATATTAAAGCTAACAACTAAGCACTTATCTGTGGAAACTCCCATACTAATATAATCTACTGGAGTTTTGAGTCGGGGGTAAAAAAAAATTAGTAAATGGCTGAAAGGTTCTGGGAAATGTTCCTGGTGAGACAGAAGGACGTCCTGTTCCATCCTCTGGTCTGTGAGAAACCTGCAGGTTTACAATTATCAAGGATAACTGTGCAAGCCCACGTGGACCAGGGTAAGTACGTATTAAAACAATTGGCATGTGGGACTCCTTCACAGTTTAAAACCTTGTGTGCGCCTTAGAGGGATCCAGACATTAATTAGATGCATCATCCATTGTGAACCAAAATTTATTTACAAAAGAAACAGGACCGGTTTTGTTTCCACCCAAAATGCGTTGTCAATTCATATCCAACAAAAGTGTGAAATGAGTGATCATAGTGCAGATGAGACAGTGGTCCAACAGGGATTCTATTTACAAAATACATAAGACGACACTACCATTCTCAATGGTTGTTTGCAACAGTTTGTAAAAAGTTACTGTGAACTAGTATACAATCCCTTAGTGTTCATTGTACAAGTAAACCAAAATGGGGGATTTGTCGACGTTTCAATCCAGTCTTTTTGTTAGGGTCTCTTCAAGTCCTGCAGGTGTCATGATCCAACTCTGCAGGATGGCCTCACATTTTCATTCTACTTAGGCCAATTTAACTAGACTTCAGTTAGTAATAGTAACATGGGTATTCACACCACCGAAACTGCAGTAACAACAACTCGAGAAAAAAAGGTAGTATGGGAACTTGTTTTAAGTTACACAGTTTATATATTTTTTCCAATATTCAACACTGAAATTGCTCAAATCTGTAGCATGAATAGCAAGTTTCAGGATTCGATTTTCTGTCATCTACATCACAGCAAACCTATTTAAAATGTCTGAAAGTTCCAGTCGTCACAGACATTTTCACTGGGTCGAGCTTCACAGCACAGCTATTTGCATACATATTGTTACAAATTCTTTAAAATATAGTTTAAGTATCCTTTAACATCACCCACCGGAGTGTTTTTCTCTCACCTCATGCTATTGGATGTTTGGCGCATCTATGGATTAATTTAATTGCAGTGTGTATGGGGACTATTTTACATCTCACATGTACAGTGAATTATCACACATTACATTCTTCATCATGTAGATACACCGTATACAGAAATCAATCTTTTGCTTTTTTTTTTTCCATTGCAGCGTGCTTTTTTATGCTTTAGTCAGGACTCGAAACGCAATCCAGACTACTGGATTTGCCAAATGCTTGAAAGGACGGCACCATGGAGTAGAAAAACACAGTGACAGAAAACCGTTAACCAGAACGGTTTATTTGCTATGTAAAATACCTCGCGGCATTTGAAAGCAAAGGAAGAAGTTCTCTTTTTACTTTTCACAAGTATTTACAAAGTGGCTTCCTGAAGGTAGATGAAATACGTGGGTATTGGTGATACAACATAACCTAAGGATAATTTAATGTTTTTTCAAACTTGTTCATATTTATTTTGTCCTCAAATCGTTAGATTAGGAAACACTACTTAGTTCATCTGTGCTGAAACCGTTTAGATAAGTATTCTTGTAAAAAATCGAAAAGGAGAATTTGCTTCACGCTGCCTTTAGGACAAAAGTATTTCAATCTGATTACACTGCTATGTAAAACTATCTTTTTGCAACACCAACCAAACTGCAATGCAATCTTTTTTCCTTTTCTGGGTGTAAACCACACTGTATGCAAAGTTAACCCAGACTGATAACACGTAGAGTAACCAAAGGTGATGTACTGTGAAATACCACCAACTAACACCATTAAGGCAAAATATAGAGACTCAAGCTATGTGTAAAAATTAACTCTGCTTTGATCCCACTCAACGGCCTCTACAAGGTTTTTACCACGTTGAGCCTTTACAGCGTGCATGTTTTTACATTGCAGGCCTTTACCACACATTTAAGTATATATATCTATATATATATATATTCACAGACAAAACCATAGGTTTCAAACACGTTATAGTTAGGAATTAGCATTTAAAAAACCTTGCAAATTCACTTAAAAAACCATAGGTTTCACACGTTATAGTTAGCTGGACATTTCACTCGTGAAAAACCATTGAAATTCCCCCGTTATAGTTAGTGCAGGCAACTATAATTCACGCGACCGCAATCCTCTGCTGATGACGTCAGATATTACATCACTGTATTTAGACACTTATTTACCCATGTCTTCTTCCATTAATTTTTAGCTATACATACATTACAAATATTTTTTTCTCAGAAAGACACACGTCATCAGTGATGTAATATCTGACGTCATCAGCAGAGGATTGCGGTCGCGTGAGTTATAGTTGCCTGCACTAACTATAACGGGGGAATTTCAATGGTATTTCAAGAGTGAAATGTCCAGCTAACTATAACATGTGTGAAACCTATGGTTTTTTCAGTGAATTTGTACGTTTTTTTAAATGCTAAGTTATGTATTTTTTTTTTTTTTTAAGGTTTTTCACCGTGTGCGTACCGTACGCGCACGGTGCGCGCAGTTCGCAGAATTTTTCTGTTTCCACCGTACGCGCACGCTACGCGTACTCCGCGATTTTTCGCAAAAAAATTAAAGGTCTGGGACCCCCTGACTAAGGCTAGGGGGTCAGGAACTGTCCACCCTGCCCCCTTTTCACGTTCACCACCTTGTTTTTCACCCCCTCAGACTGCGAGAGACAAAATGGCGGCCGACACTTCCTGGTTTCGACCGATTCGAATGTTTACTAAGATCTAACAACCAATCAGAATCGCGCTCGCGCACGGTGCGCGCTTATAGATATATATATGCTTTTAAATGCTATTTTCTCAGGAAGTACTGAACAGATTTACACCAGACCTGCAAAAGGCACATCCCTGACCTGAGGATTACCTCTGCCAAATTTTAAGTAATTCTGTTCAGCCGTTCGGGTTGTAGCTTGGACTAAAGGTCCTATGGAAAAATGCATGGGGAAAACGCGTTTTGGGGACCCCCCCTTTTTCTCAGCCCCCGCTTGACGAATCCCACCGAGACTTTCAGGGAAGGAGCGGAGCGGAGCGCCCCACCTATTTTGAATATTTTGCGAGGATTCGTCAATTGGCGCCAAAGTTATTCCAAATAGAATGTTGCGCATTTCCTATGGAAACACGATCCTAACTATAACTATCTACTGGCGACCGCCAGTGGAAAATATATATATATAAATATATATATATATATATATATATATATATATATTTATATATATATATTTTCCACTGGCGGTCGCCAGTAGATAGTTATAGTTAGGATCGTGTTTCCATAGGAAATCTGAAAATTCTATTTTGAATAACTTTGGCGCCGGTTGACGAATCCTCGCGAACTGTTCAAAACTAATGGGGCGCTCCGCTGAGCTCCTACCCTGAAAGTCTCGGGGTGATTCGTCAAGCGGGGGCTCAGAAAAAAAGGGGGGTCCCAAAACACGTTTTCCCCATGCATTTTCCCCTAGGACCTTTAGTCAAAGGTACAGCCCGAACGACTGAACAGAATTACTTGAAATTTGGCAAAGAGGTAGTCCTCAGGTCAGGCATGTGCCTTTTGCATATATGGTGTCAATCTGTTCAGTAGTTCCTGAGAAAATTGCAGTTAAAAGTACATAAATATCTATAGGCGCGCACCGTGCGCGCATGGTGCGCCACCGTAACGTGCGCGAGCGTAATTCTGACTGATGGTTACATGTCAGTCAACATTCGAATCAGTCGAAATCAGGAAGTGTCGGCCGCCATTTTGTGTGTAACAGTGAAAAAGAAAGGTGGAGAACGTGAAAAGGGGGCAGGGTAGAGAGTTCCTGACCCCCTAGCCTTTGTCAGGGGGTCCCTGAAGGACCCCGAAGGGTAAAAAACTTTTTTTTTTTCCAAAAATCGCGGGGATGCACGCAACGTTAAAAAAAATTTCAACTGTTTATAAGTTTATAGAAGATATTAATTATGCTGTTCAACTTTATCCAAATGCAAAAAAAAAAAAAGCTGAGCCATTCCATATTACAGGATACAGTCAATCTATAACTACATACATAGGCAGTTTATTGTAAAATAAATATATAAAAAATATATTAGCATTTAAAAAACCTTACAAATTCACTTAAAAAAACCATAGGTTTCACACATGTTATAGTTAGGAATTAGCATTTAAAAAACCTTGCAAATTCACTTAAAAAACCATAGGTTTCACACGTTATAGTTAGCTGGACATTTCACTCGTAAAAAACCATTGAAATTCCCCCGCTATAGTTAGCTCAGATAACTATAACTCGCGCGACCGCCACTATCACAAGGATGATGTCATCAGTGATGTCATGAGTGATGTAATATGTGACGTCATCAGCAGTGGATTGCGGTCGCGCGAGTTATAGTTATCTGAACTAACTATAACGGGGGAATTTCAATGGTTTTTTACGAGTGAAATGTCCAGCTAACTATAACGTGTGAAACCTATGGTTTTTTAAGTGAATATATATCTATCTATCTATCTATAGTATTTCCAAAAACCATGCTCCAATAGATTTTTCAGGATTACATTTAAGTTGATTATAGTGGAGCCAGGAGAACTCTTCTGATAAACTGGAATTGATCAGATCGCCTTTATCGCAGGTGAAGAGGAGCTGCGTATTGTCCGCATACAATACTATTTTTGCTCCATGAGCCTCAGCCAGAATCGCTAAGGGGGCCATATATATAGTTTAAAAAGTGGGGCTCAAAATTGAGCCCTGAGGAACTCATCCTCCAGAGGGGGGATAGGGGCAGCAAAAAGCAGGGACCAAACGGTTTGCTGGCAATCCTTTAGAAAGGAGGCAAACCAGTTGAGTACCGCAACCCTGAAACTGTACTCCTGGAGTCTCAACAGGTGTCGGTCATGGTGGATGGTGTCAAAGGCCGCAGATAAGTCCAATAATATCAATACGTCCTTGCCACCTTTGTCCAAAGCATTGTTTATGGCCTCCGAAACCTCCAACAGTGCAGTTTCAGTGCTGAAATTTGCCCTGAATCCAGGCTGGCTCTGGTGGAGTACTTGATTGGATTCAACAAATGAGGTGGTGACATGATTCACAACTTTTTCCAGGGCCTTGGAAAAAACAGGGAAGCAAAGATATTGGCCTATAATTAGAGGCTAACTCTGGATCCAGTGTCTGTTTTTTTAAATAAGGGGAGAATTCTCACCCTCTTCCACCTGTCGGGACCAGCCTGTTCTGCAGAGATAGATTAAAAATCAGATTGACCGCCGGATTGATAATCTCTGCTATTGATGCCAGAACAGTGGCAGGGCACGGGTCGGAGGGGGAGCCAGATTTGAGGCCTTTCATGATTTCCAGAGATTTGGCCATGTAGACAGGGAGAAAATGTGTAAAAGATGGTTCTCTTACTGGAATTGGGGAGGGGGTCGCACTCACAGCTGTCTCCATGCGCAGAAGGTGCTGTGGGGAATGTATCCGGAATGTTTTTGATCTTATCATAAAAGTAAGAGGCCATACGGCATGTCCACGCCTCAGAGGGGGTAAATGGCTTGACTGCCGCTGCAGGGGAAGAAAATTCACTAACTATTTTGAAAATGTCCTTATTTTTGTTTCTCACACTTACCATTTAGTAATTGGGACTCTGTGTCCATGGGTATGATTATCCTGTTAGTGAAACAACGGTTCTGGCAGTCTCCATTTCAACATTTCACCAAATGCCACTCTTGTGACCGCCGAACACTTTTCCGATCAGGTTTCTCCTTTAGCGTGCCAGCGGCTGCATGCATTTAACATTTCCAATAACAATATTTAACCATCTAAAACTTGAACTTGCATTAATTGTGAGAGACATTACCTACTGAAGGTGCTCTTTTTCAATCCACAGGCACTGTAATTGGATAGTTAAAATATCTGATAACCAATGAGAGAGTGTTTTGTTAAATAAATGTAAGAACTGATAACATCAGACCCCCAGTGGAGACTAGCATTGAGAAAGGCAAATTCTCGCCAAAACGCATCTGCTTGTCACAATAAAATGGCTGTGGAATCCGCAGTGTGCTCCTTAATGTTCCTATTGGAGCATTGTTGTTGGAAATGTTAAATGAGAGCAGCCATTGGCACGTTAAAGGAGGCACCTGATCTGAAAAGTGTTCGGCGGTCGCAAGAGTGGCATTTGGTGAACTGTTAAAAAAAATACATATATATATAATAATGCATGTTAACTGCATTCGTTGTAAAAACATATGCTTTGCAAACAAATTGTAGGATAAAAATGTGTGGTTAAGGCAAGCAAAGTATTTCCCTGCGTTGTTCCATCGTACAACCTCACTAAGTGCTATTTGATTGTCTATTCATCTGATAAGTGTCAACTTCTATGGCTCAATTCCTAACTAAATGCAGGAAGAGTTCAAGTTGTCTGTTCTCTTTAATGTTCAAATAAAAATGCAGATCTCCTCATAACTAGGAGAGGGTGATTACATTTGGAAGCTATACATTTGCTAAAACGGGTCTCCGCTTGAAAACAGATTTAAGGATTTGGGAGAAAATAAAATTAAATCAGAAAGGTTGCAGACAGATTTTGGTACAAACAAAAAACGCTTTGTTCAATGCTGTAGTACTTTGTTTTCTTTCCACTGAATTATGATCAAGAATTAGCAATGATGACGTTAACAGTGGGACATTTTATTAGTCCTTCCATCAATAGCTAGGAGTAGTTTGACTTTTACAAAAACCAACAAAGTCAAGTAATGTTCACCGAGGTGTATGTATAATAAACAATCCTCATGCACCTAATGAAGATAAAGAGAATGAAATACTGAAATATCAACACCTCACAGTGGAGCCCAAAAACAACACACTCTTGAAAAACAAAACTATTTTTTTTGTTAAAAATGTAAGCCATTTACGCTCTCAACTGTGACAGAGAAAATTCAACTTAGTAGCGCCAAAGAACCATTTTGACCCACAAAACAATCAGCCACTTGAAAATCTACAATATTACCCACATTTTGCCTGCAAAAGGAAATCTTAAAAACAAAAATCTCACTGACTAAACGTGGCCAAGACGCCTTAGTGGCATAAAGCAAACAACCAATTACCCTGATGCAGAATTTGGATTTCTTCTATTGGATTGGAAGGGTCTAAAACCAATTTTCAAGTTGCTAATGTCGTAAAAATCACACATGCAGAAAACCAAGACTATGGAGATTTAAACTTGGAGAGCTGAGCTTTGTATAAGGCAAATCTTAGCTTCTCATGGACTTCAAAGATAAGCTAAAACAGAGACTTACTAGGCCTATGGTTTTGCCGTCTTGATTTAATTAAAAAAACTTTGGGTTACTACAATAGCCTACATGAATTTCAGGTCCCAACAAAAGCATTTCTTTAATTCGAGGAAAGACATAAAGGGCAAATGTTTAAGTGAAGACTTGTGGAACATTATCAAAATGAAAGAAGCACACACGACTTGTAATTGTAAGTATAAGTGCCTGTTTATACAAACCACAAATCTATGTTCACTACTGCAACAGTGAAAATGAAAATACTGCTTTTAGGATTTTCTCAATTCCATTTCTTGTAATCTATTACCTCCTTAATGCACTCCACCCTTCATTAGCTGCACACTTCTGTGTCAAGTGTGACAGCCAGCTCTAAGAAAAAGGGGAGGAGACTAAGAATGGCAGAGAAAGACAGTGGTACAGAGTGCCAAGACAGAATGTGGAAGGTAGTCAGAGGATGCAGGAGGCACAGAAAAAGGACAGGGAAACAGAGAGGGGGGGACGACAGAGATTGTGAGGCAAGCACAGAGAAAGAGGGAGGCACATGAACACAGAATCTGTGAGTAAATAAACCATTAATTCTTTAAAGGATGCACAATACATTTTAGTGTGTGTAATTAGCCCGAAAAGACGAATCAGTTTTACTCAACATTAATAAAAAAGGTGCCATGCCACAATCTGTTCGCAGAGACACTTACCCTGTCTTTTTAGTTGTTTTGGGTTTTGGCGTGGTAGTTTTTGCTTTCTTTTCCTTCGGTTCTTTGGGGGTTTTGGGCGTTTTGGGCGTTTTGGGAGCCTTGGGTTCCTTGGGTTCCTTAGGCTCCTTTTTTACCTTCGGTGCTTTAGGCTCTTTTGGCTGCTTGGGCTCCTTCGGCTCTTTAGGTGGCTTGGGCTCCTTCGGCTCTTTTTTTGCCTTGGGTTCTTTTTTTTTCTTCTTCTTTTTTCCTTCTTGAGAAAAATCCATCAAAAAATCTGGGTGATCAAATCCTTCCTCATAAAAACCTTTCATCGGGTCTCCCTCCGTAATATGATTGTTTTTCTTTTTCTTTTTCTTCTGTTGTGGTGTAATCCGCTCCATTGATGGCAGATAGTCTTCATTGTTCATCAGGGGAGTGGTCGACCCACCGAGTCGAGTCATATCTGGCATAGATTTCTCATGAAAAGGATCGGATGGCGAATGCTGGAAAAAAAAAAAAAAACTTTTACATTCTATAACTTCTAAAGATATAAATGCGTACAACATATGAAATACAACTGCAATCAATGAGAACTCAACTTTAAGTATAGGCAATACAATGTACCAACAAACACCGGCAAAGCCAATGGTCTGACTTACAAATTGAAGTGCCTCTTCAATCACTGTTCATGCACATAATTAGGCCTCTTGGAACTTGGCACAGACATCGGTAGGCAGTTCAGAATCCTCACTTTGATTTTCTTTACTGTGGTATAAGTACCCAAATAACAGTGGGGGTGATTTAAAGTATGTGGGCGAGGTAACCCAACAGGCGTAGGGCCACAAGGTCACCACAACCGAAGGGCAGGTGTGAAGCATTAACTGAGGTTTCTCTGCAGGTCGGGTCTTACTGGCCACTGTCCCACTCATGTCCGAGGTTTGCCTGATGGAAGTTCATTTGGCCACCTGTGCGTGGCAGGGGTTTTAATAGTCGACTTGCTTTGTGTTCTAAAGTTTATAATACCCGTCATAGTCGTCAGCGGAGAGGTGGGATAGTAGGGGAAAAAGGATGAACAGCATAGTTGGGGTAGTACTGATAGTGAAGTGACTGTGTGTAATGTGGATGCGTTGTATATGGTACTATTGTATGGCCAAGTAGCTTCCTATGTGCTTTCAAAGGGTCATACTTTTAGTATCATTCATAATGATTAATGGCGCTAAACAAAAATAGGGAGCGATAGAGTCCCATAAGTCAGTAGAACAAAATGAGAATCAAGTATGCTCTGCTTTTCTTTATGAAGCATGGTTTTCTCAGGAGGCTGGTTCAGAGAGTGGGAATGATTATAACAGAAGAGTAATTCAGGCCATTGTCATATTAAACTCTATGAGAGCACGCAGGGTTTCAAACTTGGCTCTATGAGCAACTGCAAGCAAGTGAAGGGTCCACGGGGTAGTCAAGATGTGTTATCGTGGGTTTAAGTGTAGGAGCATGGTTTCTGTATTTGATATTTTGGAGTTTTTGTATGAAATATGCCACAAGACACATGAGGGGAAAATTTGAGAAATTTAGAAATCAGAGTAGACTGGCAATTACAGCGTGATGTCTGATGCTACATCAGGTAAGGGATTAGGCAGTGGATAATGTGTGGGTGAACTACTTTGTAGAGTTCTCAGTTCATTACTTGTCCTTGGGGGGGGGGGGGGAGACAAGGGTCCACATTTGTGGACAAAGTTACAGGGGTTAAGACCATGACCAGACCATGGTAGGGAAGGACGTCTGGTCACGGTGGAGCTCAAGAAAAAACTCTGGGGCATCCAGGCAGCTCTCAAGTAGGCAGTGGAGAAGGAGTTTTGAGCTGAACTCTGATGACTTTGGATTTTGAATATGATTCGTCATCCCCACATGGGCATATCAAGTCACTGGTAGGAAAGAGTGAATGTGATATATATATTTACACACTCAGACAGCACATTTGTAATTTTTTTTCCATATTCTTGTGTCTCCGACTGACGTGTAGACAGTATGCTTGTGACCCCACTCATGGGCTACTTTCTGCATAATACACCTTGGGCAATGTCACTCCGTTAATTGAAGCCAATTCACTCTGTTTACGATCCTTGCCACATGCTTTTTGTCTTGCCACATTTTGCTCATGGACTTAATTGGCCTGAACTGTCTGGGCCTGGTATGCCCTATGTAAAACTGCCAAACAAGTAAATAAAGTGTCACTCATTGACTAGCAACTGTAGTCAAAGCTTCCACTTGGAAGCTTTGTCATAAATAAGGATGAAGCTAGATTACATTTTCCAAAAGATCGCTTAACCACCAGGAATAGTAAGCAAAACAATGCTGGTAGGAAACGATCTTAACGCAAAACTAATCTATTTCTATCTAATGCAACACTAAGGGGAGCCAATGTTCTATTTATTGGTGTGTTCAATGTGGAGAAAACCATGGCTTTGGAACATTACTGGAACATGAACATAATCCAGGTACTGACGAGGACCCGCTGCGATAGATTAAACCATTCGAAGACACACCTCTTTAAAGAGCAACGGTAATACACTTACTGTTTGAAGCCTGCTACCCCAGTACAGCACCTCTGCTGCCTTCTAATTAGGTTTACTTTACATATTAAGGCAACTCGTACATACGTATGCTTACGTTTTAGTCATCTCCCAAATAGGTGCACCTTGACCTTTGGCCCACTCACTGAAAAGTTCAGATTTATTACTGCAAGGAGGAGGCAGACATAATTTATAATACCTGTTCTTAAACCCTAGCTACTCTACTATAAGCACCAGAGAAGACAGAGGTTCGATCATTAATCACATGACCACAATCATCCAGATTTCATTAGTAGTTTGCTTTAAAGACGTAGCATCAGAGAGATTAGCAGGCATGCAACGCACTATGTCCAGGCACAGTCTTGAATGAGCAAATGCAATGGCTCAGTCTTTCTCTGCAGACCTACCCAGTTAAGGAATTCTCAAACAGATCAAAATAACTTTAGTGACTTTCAATAGCAGGTGGGTGAAGTAGAAACAAATAGACAAAAATATATACACAACATTGGAGCATACGAATTACGCAGAAGAAAATCTTGTACAGAAGGTAGTCTAGGGAACTAATTTGTATTGTCTATGTTTCATGACTACTACACAGGCCCCTTCCTGAAAACACGCCTATGCCCTCTTGAATAGCAATTAAAAAAAACAAGCATTCAAAATGTAATATGTCTCGCATTCGTGGTACTGACTTCACCCTTAATGCAATTATAAAGAGAAACCTTGCAACTGACCATTTGTTTTTATTGGAATTGAGGTTTTTGTTAGCTTGCGTTATAAGAAAACACCATTATTGTTTATTTAGCATCTCATTTCCAATAAAATAACAAATGAAAACGTATGCTCAGCTGCAATATTTTTATAATTCCATTAAGAGTGCAGTACCTTAGGTGGCTACTAGAGGTCTCTTCGCAACTCCACAGGGACACCTAGTAACAGCCTGTAGTACTGCACCCTTTCCTTGCTTTGTGGATTTTCTTTCAGTGCTACTGCTGGGATATTTATTGACAAAAAATAAATACATCTTCAAACATTAGCGTTGGCAAGTCAATAGCTCAAACTTTAACTAATCCAAGACCTATTGCATTGCAAATGCTTGTTGTGGAAGATTTTTTTTTTATTTATTTCTGAGTCAACGATCTCTTTTTATAACTCAACAGATACAAAGGGGCTGATATTGAAAATGTGTTTGAAGTGGTTTTTAAAGGGGAATAGTGTGTATAAAAAAGGGTGTCACAAATTAAATTAAATTCACCAAAAAAAACAAATGGTTTGAAATTATGACGGTAACATCATGGTCCCTGTATCAGAATACTCCTTTTCAGTGGTTCACATTCTGTTAATGGAACCGGAAGTACTGGATTATTTTATGGACTGTGTGGTCAAAAAATCTTGGAATTCTTTCTTTTCAATACCCATGTTTTGAAATTGTAGATAAGTATGATATAAATACGTACAAAGTGAAAAAACGGTGTACCTGCTCCCACCTCCCACATCACATCTTGGTTTCCTTAATCCGATTTTACCACATTACTGCCGAGGAGTGAAAGAGCTGTAGGTCACTTTCCTTGGAACGAGAGAGCCGCAGCTTGACTGACAGCAGAGAGAAGGAGCTATAAGGGCACTTTCTATGGAACGAGTGAGCAAAAGAGCTGTAATTTAATTTTCCACACGCTGATGGAGCAGTGACTTTACTGACTGTTTAGTGCAAGGACTGTATTGTCACTGACCATGAAGTGTTGTGGGGTCATCTGCTGTAGCAGGGAAGAAATCTGAGCTCACATGACGTGCAGTAAGAGAGCTGTGACGTCGTATGCTAGGGAGTAAAGGAAAAGCAACGTGCTGTGTAGTGAATGAGTTGTGACCTCACTTGCCTCATAGAGCATCTGCTTTCACGTCTGTGAGCATGGAGTGAAAGTGCTATTATACTCACCATGGAGTAACACTGTGCGAGGTCACCGGTTATGCAATGAGAGTGTTGTGTAGTTATTGGTCATGATATTGCAGCGAAAAATGGTCAGTGAAATATGAATTCTTTCTATCTTGCAAGTTGTTTATTAATTCAACATACATTAAAAATAACTAATACCTGCCACCCACGCCATGCTAATAGCTTTGGGTCCCAGGAATAGTTGGACTTATCACACTTGTGATGGTTAATAGTTGAGTTGCTTCTGTCATTGGCAGCGCTGGCAAGGACAACGGTGGTGCAAGCTGCAGTGGCCTCTTTACGAGGGCCCTGGCATTTTCTTTTTTTACAAATCAAGCACTGTAGTTATCCTGGAGAGCTCACAAAAGGCACATCACCTGTTTGGTCTGGTACTCTGAGCCTAATGAATGGCCCAAAGTACCAAGAAGCAGCTAAATAACCAGTGGGAAGCACACAAACAGTAGGTTAACAGACTGACTGTAGGCACAAGGGAGATTGAAATAGGTTTTCACAAAACTGTTAGAGGAGGTCTCTAGAATAGATGGGCAGAAAAGATCATATGCGAGAGAGCTCGTGTCCGAACCATCTAAAACTGTGTAATGCATAAGGAATCAATATGAACAGATTGAAGGATAAAGATGAACATAGAATAATGCACTGTGTGACAGTGGGAACATAGAATAATGAGAAGTTCCGATAAGGATGAACAGGGATGGATGATACGCTGACTTTAAGGATCAATTTAGCTTCCACAAATCTTTACTTTTAAGTAACATCAAATCAGGGTCTCCACTAGATCCCGCCCCGCCTCATATCCTCGCTCAAAGGGGGGTGACTCCATCCTGGCCAAACTTACCAGTCTCATCTCTCTGTCCCTCGAGAACGGCCTCGTACCCAAAGAATGGAGTCATGCCATTGTAAAGCCACTTCTGGAAAAAAAAAAAAACTAGACCCTGCATCTATGAGAAATTATCGTCCCATTTCACTGTTGCCCATTCTGAGAAAGATTGCTGAGAAACATGTGAACAGCTCTATCTCGCAATTCCTGGAAGACAATGGTATTCTACACCAGTCCCAGATGGGGTTCCACCCAGAACACAGCACTGAGTCAGCCCTACTTGTAGTCACCGAAAAATTTAAATCCATACTTGATCAAGGAAGAGCCATTGCATTTCTGCTATTAGACCAAAGTGCGGCCTTCGACACGGTAGACCAAGAGATGTTCATTCACAGGCTCAAAGGCATCCGGATCAGAGACATGGCCAACCAATGGGTGGCCTTGTTCCTAAGTAGCAGGTCCTTCAATGCATGGAAGAAGGTATCCTGTCAGATACCTTCTCGGCCCCGTGTGGAGTACCTCAGGGATAATCCCTGAGCCTGACCCTTTTTGACATTTACTTGAGCCCATTAGCTCATAGTGCAGGAGTTCGGACTATCTATTGTGTCACATGCGGATGATACCCAACCGGTGCTCACGGTGGCAGAAACTCCCAACTCCACCTACCGGCAATTAATTCACTACCTGGAAAAAATAGGTACCTGGATGGCCAACTGCAGCCTCAAACTTAATGGGGGCAAAACTGAGCTCAAGATCTTAGTTAATGGTCCATTAACTGGCCAGGAAACTGGGGACCTCCACCGATACCGAAAACCTCCATAATAAATCGGGGGATGTGGAGGGACCAAAATCGAACCATGGATACACAAGCCACAAAACTGGCGGGGACCTGTTTTGGCATGCTTCGGATGATTTGAAAAATCCTGAGCCTACTCCCAGAAAAATCGAAAAGGACGGTGGTACAAGCCTTGGTAGTCTCGAGGCAAAACAATGCAACTCTGTACCTCGGCCCCCCCAAATATGTTACAGATAGGTTGCAGGTGGTGCAGAATGCTGCAGCTAGACTGCTTCTGAAGATCCCCAGGCACCAGTCAGTTAGAGCATCCTTTAGGGAGCTACACGGACTGCCAATTCAGGCCAGGATTATAGAGCCATGCATGGGAGAGGCCCCACTATGTTACAAACCTTGATATCTCATTATTCCCCACGTAGATGTCTTAGGTCAGGAGCTAGTTAACTTATGAATACAACAAAAGTCAAGAGAGCAAGATGGGGTTGAAGATCCTTTTTCACACCGGATCCCCAAACTTTGGAACAGTATGGATCCAGAACTACGGCTAATCAAAAATGAACAGTCCCCCCCCCCCCTATTTCTGTGGATCGGTAGGGTCCTCCCCAGGGGAGCTCAAAATGCTGCTTTGACTTTCGCTGCCTTGTGGATTTGTTTATTGTTTCTCTTAAAAATGGAACCGCCAATTGGGGGCTTCGGATGGTGTGGCCGCCAACGCTTCCTGCGATTTCTGGGACCTTTATCATTTGTCGTTTGTGTATCAATAATTGTATCTATGCTCCCACTGTTTGCTAGCGGCCGGCCGGAAGGTTGTAGGCCCATCCTTGTATATTTTTCGTATACTGTAATAAAGGTTTCAAAAAAAAAAAAAAAAATGAACAGTGTTTTAGAAAAAAACTCAAAATGAGGCCGTTCCCTTAAAGTTCGCCTAGGATGTCTGCCTTACCTGTTCAGTGCTGGGATGCCTGCGGGTAGCCATGCGCTTTATAAATCCCTAAACCTAAACCTTTTGAGAAAGATGCTGTGGGGGTAGTACTAGAATGCAGTCAAATGTGCCTGTAATGCACAACACAGCTCGAGCTCTAGAACAGCTATGCCTCTCTTCTCATATAGATGTGTCGGTGTATCCCAGCTACGCAAGATTTTTTGCCTTCATATACTAAGGCACATTAAGTGAGCCAAAAGACTATTCTTTGGTAGAGGAGTAAAAGAAATTAGGACGAACAGCCATCTTAATGCTATTTTCTTGCTTTGCACAGTAGGAGCATGGCCACCAGGCAATCTGCAGATGTACGCAACTGGTGTGGGACATTGCAGCGCGCAAGTATCACTTAGTTGTGAAGCCTCAACTATTCTTAAGCTGGCTGCTGGGATGGAAATGTGTGCTTACATAGCTCTGGAGAACATGTACAGATGCCTAATGTTTTTTCCCCCCAATAAGCCAGTTTTTTTTTTTTTTTTTTTTTAAAGTGAGTGAGACCATCAAAGGCACATGCTCAACTTGGGGCAGTTGCATTGCATAGAATGTCACCCCAGAATAAAACTCTGAAATAGAGGGGGGAACTCAAATGTTCTCTCCTCATTGATTGAATGGGTACTGCCCTCTCTACCCAAGCTCTTTGTGGAAATGGTGGTGGCGGCAGCACAATTCTATTAGAGGCATTTTTATCCTTCTCCTTGATAGAGAGGACTAATGTCCTTTACCCTGCCTGCCAGTCTCCCTTAACGGTGAAACTTATCCTTCCACGTATTTGAGTTATAAGTAAAATCACAGAGCACAGTGAGTGTGGAGATTGGGTATATGTCTCAGAGGTAAGCAGTAGGAATCCATTTTGTTATCTTGTGTGGGTGTGGCAGTTCAAGACAGCGGAGGGCTGTGAGCCAGCCAACCCTTGTTTCTGCCTTCCTGCGTGTCTGCACCTATTCAATCATTCCCCCTCTGCTCAGCGGACTACTGTAAGGATTTAGTGTCCTGAAGGGCGTAGTCCGATTCTTCCCATTTAAATATGCTTGCAGTGTCTCTGCCAGAGGACCCAATATTTGAACCTAATCTTCATAGATCCTCTGCCTGCCAAAGTATCTGATCAAATGTGGCAGCCCAAATGGCACACCTATACCTGAACGAGTTGGAACTAGCTCAAGAGAGGCTCCTGCGACTATGACAAACCTATCATTCATTGGCCATGCACACTCCGATTGGAGCCATCCAGAATTTCAACAGCCTACAGGGCTGATTGGCCACCACCGTGAATAAGAACTGGTTCCGATGGCCAGTTGAGGGCTGCAAACATTCCCCGAAAATCAAGAATGGATCCACACATATGATGGTTGCAGAGTATCAATAAAGGATCTGTACATATGTAGACCGCTCAGAAAAAAGGCTGATCTAGGGCAGAGCCACCTGACTGCTATTGGGTTAGTGGCCCAGCCTCAGTTAAGATTCCTGCAAGGAGAGATGTTTGAGGTTTTTGGAGAAAAGAGTACCATGCCTGCTGGAAGAAATCGATGCAGGACTGCACCCTAGAGAGGAAAGCCTGTCAGAGAGGAATTCATTAAGAAAACTGAAGGAAATTGCCTTAGGCAATACTATGCAGGAAAGGCATCCTCAATCCCCTACATTGAAGGATTGCAGCTTACAATATTTGAGGCCCCGCCTGTTAGCTTGACCCCATTGGTGTGGCCCAATTGTCTCCACGAGATCTCAAATATCACGTTGGTCTCATCTGCTGGCCTGAAGACTGTAAGGTAGCTACTATATGAGGTGTTGTTGATCTCAGCAACCTCGCACTGCATGCAAATGCATTGTGTGCTTGTGGAGGTGTCAATAATTTCATTCACAACTCGTCAGAACGTGATTTCGTCCCACCCGTTTTTCAAAGCACAAGAATATTTGATATTAAAAGGAAGAACACGCCTTTGATTTTAAATGTAATAAATTAAACTATGTAGCTTTAGAGGGTCTTAGTCTAACACGAGTTTAGGTTAAAATGAGGTGCGCATCCTTCAAATCTGGTACAACTTGCCTGTTTCATAGACGCCAGTCACGCTCTTTCTGTTCTGAAGGATAGCCCATACACTTGTTTAGTAAATATGAGCAGCAAACCAATCAAAAATAGGGTATGTACATTTCATAGGCCATGCATCAGATCTTGTAAATGTAGGGACTATAACTGAACAATTAGGAAGAGACCTTTATATATAGTCATTGACAGACATCACATTTTGTGTGTTTGATGCAACACCCCAAGTGGTCAAGTGTATGACCAGATGTGGATCCCTTATTGACTGTGACACACGATCAAAGTAATAACTCACTGATGAGGTGTAACAAGGCCGAGTCCGATCTGGAGTTAGTGGTCGTCCCTTCTGGGCGGGGCTCGCTTGAAAGTTTGATATGTTTTTGGTTGGAATGTTCCCTTGAGGCACAGGGTCAATCGTTTTGCTTAACTCAAGCCTTGGTCTAAAGACGAACAGTGAGCTAAAAGCTTTGAGCTTTGCAGATAGCAAAATATACCCAAGGTTGGGGGGGGGGGGGACGAGGTGTATATATATATATAAAAAATATATACACACACACCCAACATGTGAGCACCTTCGTACACAAAGTAGTAAACAGCCTCAGAGACCTACGTGCATCCATGCACACAAATACAGGAACCTATGCACACAGGACTGAAGAATCAAAAAGACTCAGGGACCCTAAGCAGTAATGAGCAAGGCATTAGTGAGATCCATATAGGCAAGCGCAGCACAGCTCTAATCAGCACAGAGGCAGGTGGCACAAGCAATCCATGTCCGACATCAATGTAGAGTCGCTCCACATTTGTAAGCCGCTATGCAGTGATAGAGCACCGCTGAGCCAGTGATGACCACCGCCAGGATATGCAGCATGGATCAGGGCACCTCTGGGGTAGTATGATACCATTTTGCAAAGTTCACACAGTCGATAGAGGCTCAAGTACTCAAAGTTACAATGTATTTAGCTTATAAACAACGTTGTTAACTATATGAGTAAGTGTATCAGACAGCATACTTTGGAAACACCAAAAAGCAGGGGCCAACCATACATACCTTGCAACGTCCTTTTAAATATGCTTTAAAATGCTCGACTAAAGATCAAATGCAACTCAAATTTCAATTAAACTTCTTACTGAGAAGGGAGGTCAAAGCACAGTTCGAGATGAGTGGTGGGCTTACGAGGCACATTAATAAATCCAACAGTGAAAAAAACAAGCATTTGCAATGCAGTAGGTCTCGCAATTGCGAGAGTTTAAGCTATTGACTTTATAAATGATAATGCATTTTGTTTATCTGTTTTGATAATTGACATAAATGAACGGCATTGTCATTTACACTGCCAATAGCGCAAACTCTTGTAAATGAGACCCATTTCATTTCAAAGTGGCAGACAGTGTCCCTGGCTGCTTGGAAAGTGAAAGCACGCTGAATGTTGCAGGAAAGCATGTTGTGCCTGCAGTAGGAGAAACTCATTAAAGAAAATAGTGCTTACAGACTAAATAAGACATACCGTGTATCAACAGAAGTAAATGGGAGGTTACAAATGAAGACACGGTGGTACTAAAGAGGGACTGACCAGCCTATTAACGACTCAAGAGCCAGCATTTACAAAGGACAAAAAGTTCTTAAAATACAATTATTTCGAAAGGCCACAAGCCGACATTCAATTTAGAGGTCACTTTCTGACCACCATTTCATACCAAAGGTTCCAAATTAAACAAGCATTGAAAATGCAATATGCCTCGCCTTTTATTAAGTTAAAGCCATTTGCTTTGCTAATGGTATTATATAGCAAAGCAAATGGCTTTAACTTAATAAACGGCGAGGTCAATTGCATTTTTAATGCTTGTTTTAAACTCACAAGAGTTATGTTTCTTTAAGGAACAATCTTCCTGCGTTTACATTGCACGGGGCTGAGGCTGCTGCTGCTTTTCAGTCGCTCGCTCCGCCCTTAGATAGCTGTTGCCTCGGCCACTAGCTCGTAATCATGGTGCGCAACTGAAATTCCACGAGCAGAAGCTTCTGAAGAAGGTTGACTTCATCAGCTGGGATGTAGATCAGAACTTGCACGAGGTGAAGGTGATGAGAAGGTTTCACCTGGAGCGAAGGGCAGATTACACCAATTGAGGCTAAGCGCAGCGCGATTGGGCCAGGGTTAACCGAAAGGAAGCGGAGCAGACTCTTTTCGGGGCGGGTACTTGTATTTTTATAGGTTTATGTTTAAAGAGTTGCTTATTTTCTGGTGATTTATTGACTACACGTTTTGTTGAACAATTGAATTATATTTCTGGATGCGCTTGCACACGAGTTGGTAGTGCGCCGCCATGACAGGTGCTGGCGAGAATTGTCTAACAGAGATAAACAGTGGGCTAGAAAGATTCAAATGTGGCAACCATCTTTGAATGGCAGCGAATCGAGGATACTGAATAGCTAATGTGATTGAATGTGGCGTGGAGTGCGTTTGGACTAATCCTTTAGTCATTGGTACAGACATACTGAACAGTTAGTTACGCGCTTGCAATTTACTTCATACCCAATCTTCTTCAAACTGCACATTAACTAGAGTTTTTAAATAATATTGATCTTAAGAATTGTGCTGTTCACGTGCTGGACACTTTCCACATTAGTGTGGCGAGTCTTGAAAAATGGCGGAGTCTTGTGAGTCTACTGTGCCTTCCTGCGCCTAGAACGAGGCATTTCAATAAGTCCTCCAAATTGTTCTACACTGTGCTACCACCTTTTATTAAGCGGACGGTAAAGAATCCAACATACATGCCAATAGGCCCACTTTAACTGCTGCAGCTCCTGACCGGGAGGAGTGAGCCCCGGGCCCCCGCCACTGCAGGCGGGCGCTGCAACGCCAACAACAACTCTCTTTTAAGCGTCCCAGTTGGACTGCCTCGCATGACTGGTTTCTTATCTTTATGGGGCCATGTGTTTGGCACCATAAAGATAAAAAACCTTTTACGCCAGCAGTAGGTCGGGGCAGCCAGTCCAACTTGGACGGCTCTAAAAGAGAAAAGTGTACGTCACGAGACACTCCTTTCCAATGGCTGGCCACCGTTTAGCATAAACGGTGACACCCGACAATGGAATGGAGAGCAGGGCTTAAAGCCCACTAGAGAAATCTAACCTAAAACGTTCAATCTCACCAGTGAGACTGCGCATGTCTGTGCAGTCTTACGCCAGGCGAGACCTAAAAAGCATAAGAATAAGTAGAAATAATTTATTTTTATTTACAAAATATTGCACCAATAATTGAGAAAATAAATGTAAACTACATTCCTCAAGTTATTTAGGTGTCCATGCAAATACATCGATTCTCCATTGACTCATTTAGATTGTTGCAGTGCTTGAAATCACATGCATACGAATACCCTTAGAAAAAATTTGAGGTATACTTAAGTGAATAGGTTTTTTGTGTTGGTTACTCCATCCATTGAATTATGCACCACACGTTCCTATTAGCCCTTTTAAAGAGCATGTAGATTTCATGAAGGTATCGATTTGAATCTTTCAGCTTTAAAAGTCATCTGCTTCCTAACACTAGCGGCGTGCTGAAGGAGGACTGGAAATTTCTCAGGTTCTGCAAGGAGGTGTCTTCAGATAAGGGAAAAGGAACTGCTGTTTTATAAAAGGAGGGAACAGAGACGAGGCTCAGAGCGAGACACGTGGGAAAGAGCCATCAGGAATGAATAAGTAAGGCTATAACTTAAAGTAATCCCACTTGCAGCTCAACACAAGCACTCGAGGAGTAGAAGGATACACCAACACAGCCAATAGCATTAGGTGAGAGATGATTGCTCCACTGGGCTGAACCAAAACATGATTGACAAAGTCTTTAGCCAATAGCTGAGAGAGGCTGGTGGAAGAAAGCCATGGCGGACGCAAAACCCACTATGTATATTGTAAGCAGTAGGTGTTTTTGACAGCTCTGTTGTCAAACTGCAGACCTAAAAAGACCCCTAACTAAAGAAAAAGTGATAGTCACCCAAGACAAGGATGCAAAAAAAATTAAATAAATGGTAAGACAAGAAAAAAAGGATAAAAACTGAAAATGTGCTCAAAGGCCCCCCATTAGTGATGCATGTGTATAAAAACAGGAGATAAAAGTGCCTGGTAGGAATTCACAGGATGTAAACAAGGGGCATTATGAGAGAGGGGTGTAGTGTTAACTGCTGGGCTGGGTTAAGAACCCTGAAGGACTGTAAACAAGACTGAGCAGTAGGTCATCTCAACTGGAATTTTACAAGATTTAAATTAATCTAAAATGAATCTGGCAAAACCAACAAGAATTAACAAGGACACCATAATATGTTTTGGTAGATAGCCTTGCGTCCAATGATACATGCCGCCATGCTTTTAAAAAGTTTAGGGGCAAACGGCAATTTAATTGGTAGAGGTTTCTCAAGTCATGTTCAAGCCAAGGGTGGGTGGGATTTACACTTGCTTGAGAACCCATCACAAGTCTACTTTGCTCCACCTATCCCAATACACCAGTTGCACAAGAAATCTTAATAGCATTATTCATCCACATGTGACA
Organism: Triturus cristatus; assembly: GCF_964204655.1. Taxonomy (NCBI): domain Eukaryota; kingdom Metazoa; phylum Chordata; class Amphibia; order Caudata; family Salamandridae; genus Triturus; species Triturus cristatus. The sequence goes on from NC_140587.1 coordinate 618,630,064, forward strand.
CTCGTGGAAGGAACACTTATTATTGCTCTTAGAATACATTTCACACCTCCTCCACAAAGATCAAAAATAGCATTTTTCAGTGGCATGGCCGATTAGCCGCGTTTGCAGGGGCTCCGCACGCCCAACTGTAATCCTGTGATGTACCCTGTCTTCTAGCCACACACGAAGCATCATTCAGCAAACCGAGGGTGCCTCAACCCCTGGACCGAGGGGAGCGACTGCCTCCATGGCTGCTGTGGCGCCCTGTACAGCGGAAACCGAGCTCGCCGGGGAGACTGGTCCCGGACGCCAAGATGACCACCAGGACCAGATACGGAAGTGGATCTGGCCTGGAGTGCTCCTGCGGAGCCAGTGGGGGGGAGGGGGTGGGGGGCTGCACACAATTCCCATCGAGGTAGCAGCAGTGACTAGTGAAGACATTCAGCCTCCGGTGACCGGCATGGGTCGAGCGCAGGTGTGGGAGTGCCCTGCCAGCACCAGTGAAGCAGAGGTGCCCGCTCCCCCCAGAGGTTGAAGTACGGAGACACCGCCTGCGGCGTAGCGGGGGAGGACTCCCCTGCCTGCGGCCATCGCCTTGTGGGGACCTGCGGACTGCCCCGTGACGGCGGGAGCCGCTGCTGTCCCTTTCCGAGGGAGTATCTCCGCGCAGATCCGGCCCACTGAGGCGACTGTTGGGAGCTCCGGCTCCGGGCTCGCCGATCTGAGGCTGCTGGCGGAGAGCAGACGCGGACACTGGTGTGGCTGCCTCTCGCCTCGCCCCCCCCCCCCCCCCCCCCACCGAGGGCGCTATAGAGGACCTTCCTGCTGCGATGCGTGGACGTGCTGGCTCCTGCAAGTGGCCCATTGAATGGTGGCAATTTCCCTTTGCTCTCGGCAGCATGACTGGGCCGCATTAGTAACTGGTACAGGCATGTAACAACACCAAGTGCCTGGGAGCTGGAGAAGGAGTGGTGCCTGCCTCAGGGGATGGGCAGAGAGGGCCTTGCAGTGACCCATCTCCCCCTGATTGATAGCAACTGCTGCCACAGGAACTGGCTAAGAGAGCAGCGACGGATGTAGGCCGCCTGTAGATGCAGCGCGAAGATCCATACCCTGGGAACAGGGTCTCAGGGGCGCTGCATAACAGTATCCTGGATCTGATCTCTGGGGAACACGAACTGGCCGCCTGAGGGCTCCTCGAGTGGAACGGGCCGGGGAGTCTGCTATCCTTCTACTTCGCTGGCACGATATCCTGTGGGCTCACCACGCTAGGCGTCAGTCTGAGCAGGAACACTGATAGGACGCAACCAGGACGAGGTGGCGCTGGGTCGGGGTCTCCTCTGGTCACAATAGAGTGAGGCCACTGGCTCGTAAACCCCTATTAAGTCTAAGGTCCTGATATCAGCGGCTGGCTGTCCCGGCTGATAGAGGCAAACCATACATTCCGGACGGCCCGTCTGAGCCCTGCTCTGGCCGCCGAAGAGACTTTTGTTGCCCACCGAGGAGGGGGGAGGGAGGGGGGGGAAAGAGGACCTTTCTTAGAGGACCTCCACCACACGCTACATCCAGTGGGGGTACAACAAGCTAAACCTCCTGCATCGCCTCTCATAATCTACCCCCCACGACAAGTTGATTGCTCTCCCGTTGGCGCTGCCCGCCCAGTGACGCATGATTGGAATCTCTGGTGGATACCGATGGAGACCACACCCTGATCCAGGCCATACACAGAGCGGAGGGAGCGGGCGACGGCCCCAGAATTGGTAGCTGAAGATCAAATGCACCCAAACAAAAGTGGCGAAGACATGTGAACCAGAGGCGTGGAGGGAGCACAAACCGGCATTACACCAACTGCAAGAAGGCGTCCCCCTACTTGAACCTATTTACATCCAGGAGGAGTTGTGTGTGCCATCTACCTGGACCAGGACCATATCCTTTGTTCAGCTGTTTATTACCTAGAGACTAGGGAGGGGGGGGGGGGGGGGGTGAAAGGAGGGTTCGACAGACTCGTCAGTGGACACTTGTGTCTGTTTTCATGTTGGAGGGTTAGACATGGGGCACGCGGGGATGTGGGGTGGGGGTTTGGGGTGGGAGGGGAGTTTGGTTTTTTTCGGTTCAAAGAGTTTTCATTGTTATTCACAGCAGTTAGATTCTTTTGCAGGATCAGCTACACCTGGACAGGGACGACAAGGCTAGGGTACACTCCTCGTGCGAAGCATACGAACCACAAACGGGATGGGTGATATACCATATACCGTGCTGACATGGAATGTTAACGGCCTGAGAAGTAAGATTAAGAAGGGATTAGTGAACAGATATGTTAAACGGCTCAAACATGACGTAGTCCTCCTACAAGAGACCCATCTCTGAGGCACCCATTGTGCTTTCCTAGGAAGAGGGGCATAGACTACACTTGCGCATGCAGGATTCTCCCCCGGAGCCCGAGGAGTAGCTGTCCTAATTAGAAAAATACGACCCTTCCACGTAGTTAAAACATGGGTGGACCCTGGGGGCACACACAGCAGTTCGAGGCACGTAGGTTCAGAGGGACTTCACACTGATTAGTGTTTATGCCCCACCGCACTTGCAACCCCAGACGCTACATGCCGTGGCTCAGTTACTGCTAGACTCTTCTACCCATATAAAAAGGGGGCGACTTCAACGACGTGATCAATCATCTCGTTGATAGGTCCCATCCAGTGGCAGGCACTCGGGCACCTACCCCATGGGCAGACTTTGTGCACTCCTTAAACCGGACTGATCTGTGGCGCCACCTCCATCCCTTTGACCGTAGTTAGTTACTCGTTTTTCTCAGGGGCTCATAAGACCTTTTCCCGGCTTCACTAACTTTTTGCACCGGTGGGGGAAATCCAAGTTATCATAGAGACAGACTATCTAGCAAGAGGCATCTCCGATCACTCCCTACTACAGTTGCAGGTTGGGGGTAGGGAGCATAAGCCCAAATCGGACTGGAAATTGTACGCTTGGGAGCTACAGGATGAATGTGAGAAGTTGGCCTGGAATATGTTGTCCACTAGTTATAGTAGGCACCTTGCACCAGTCCAAACAACCCTTATTGATGATTAGGTTTAAGACAACCTTTACTGAAAGCTATCCTAGTGGTAGCTATGGAGAGCAGCCTTCAGGCTAAGTCTTGAAGGAATGTAAAGCAGCTTGGTTTACCAGATTATAACCTCTTGAATAACTAAATGAAAGGAGAACCACACAAGGTGTATATATATATATATATATATATATATATATATATTTCTAAACACTCTGTACTAACCTCTTTATGAAGTTAGAGAGCCAGATTGGAGACCAACAAGCCTTGGCAACTGCAACTCACGCGATGGGAGGAAAATGGCTTTGGTGTGGACCAGCAAGGTCCTGTGGACTACCCAAGCAATAGAGTGTGTGGCCACGTCTGGAGCAACCAGGAACGCCCGTTCAAAGTTAAAGTACCCTTTTCAGGGACCCACAAGTTGACGGACAAGGGATCGTGAAGGGACCTCGAGAGGAATCACTAGATACCAGCCCACAGGTCACTCGAGGAGTGTAGGCCAGCAATCTTCAGTGGAATCACTGCTCGGGGTCTGGACTACAAGTAGTCCAAAGCACAGCCTCAGGGATCGCCAAGAAGCATATGCTGCTGCAAATGGTCGCGGTCTCCAGGGGTTCAGTTCACGGTCCCCACGAGGGCTTTGGATCTCAGAATTGCTGAGAGCACGGATCGGCCTCGGGTAAGCTTGGAAACCCACCTCCTGTGTTGCAAAATAGTCGGTGTCCTTCGGGAGCAGCGTCGATGCAAACCGTACAGATGAGTCTTTGGTGCCTGCCTTGCAGGGAAGTAACTGCTTTACTCCAAGGGAGACTCTTCGGTCATCCAACGTCGTGTAGATAGTAGAAGTTCTGAGATTCTGTAGCAGAGTTTCATCCAGGTAAATCTAAAATCCTGTAGTCAGGGGTTCCTACTTTATACCCAAGGAAGGGGTGGGACAAACTCTGCGGACCCACCTATGGAAGGGTCAGGAAAGAGGAGTGGCTACACCCATTCCTTTTTCCAGTTTCGCAACAGAGCAGGGGCTGGTAGCCCCTGCAACCGGTTTGAGCTGCCCCCAGTGCAGACTTCAAAGCACTCTCAGAGTGCACCCACCCAGCCCCAATACACTAAAGCCTGTCTGGGAGGTGGTTACATCTCCCTGTGACAGGAAAGCTATTGTCCAGGCCTCCCCTGCCAGAGTTTCGTCCAGAGCAGGAGGGCAGACTCTTGTCTGTAGCTGGCAGCATCCATTTTGTAATGCCAGGGTCTGTTAAGCTGGTACCGGGTATACCGGTGCTGTCATGTTTCTCCCTCTAGTAGGGAGAAATCATACCTCCCACACCAGTTACTGGTGTGGGGGTATGATTACAAGGTGTTTGACACCAAACACAACAGGTTTCCATGCAGCCATTCCAAAGTTAGCATTTACCGCAAGGTTATAATGCACTTAAGAGTATATGATTTGGCTGCATCACTAACAATCCCGGAATAACTGTTCCGAAAGCTGCAGAGGGGCTCTGCTCATGCATGGCACCTTCTCACATGAAACACAGCACCCTGCCTTCAGGATTGTTAAGGCCTGCCATAGGGGTGACTGATAGGTTTACATGTGCAGTGATATGGAGAGATATGGGTAACATATCTCAGTAAGGGGTGCATACACCATATTACAAAGGCTCCTGTAGCAGACCTGTTGTGTAATTTTAATTGGCTTCCCAGGGGTGGCACAATACATGCTGCAGCCCCAGGTAGGCCTCTGGGGTACCTATGCCCTGGGTACATAGTATACCATATACTAGGAACTTATAAGGGTACCCCAGAATCCAATCTGGAGTGTATCTAAAGTACATGCAATCAATTTATAGAGGAAGCAGCTAGGCTGGGGCCCTGACCAGCAGGGTCCCAGCCAGACTAAAGTCAAAAAACCGAGAAACAAAAGCAAAAAGTGGGGATAACCATAAGAAGCAGATCCTACTCTCTTACAATGAACAGGTAGCAGAGACCGTTGCTGTAGAGACTAAATTCTTTTTTCAAGATAAAGAAGGGTTCGTATCCTCGGAGACCACTCTCTGGGAGGCTTACAAGGCAGTGTTCAGGGGGAAACTGCAAGATGTAATTGCCAGTAAGCATAGAGGGGAAACGTTGCAAATATGAGACTTTAATATTAAATTGTTAGAACTAGAAAAATAAATATCCCCAAATAACTAGGCAGAGAAGCTTAGACAATTGGAGATCACACATAGGGAATTCCGGGCCCTAGTGGAGGGAGAAGCTCGCACACAAATTGACCACTCACCACAGATTATCCGAAACTGGGGACAGAGCGGGACAGCTGCTAGCATGGTTGAGCCAGAAAGACCGAGAAACTAACTGGATAGCTCAAACCCAAGAGGGGAGAGGGGAGGGGGGGGTGGGGGGGGGGGAACACGACATACGATGGGACCGCGATTGGGGCTGCGTTCGCGAACTATTATGCCAACCTATACTCGGCCCGCTCGACGACTAACGAGAGCAAAATAGACAACTATCTCACTGGGATAGACATGCCCACTCTGCAAACGGAAGACACAGAGGCTCTGGATGAGGATATTACTTTAGGAGAAGTCAATACTGCCATTGCTAAGCAGAAGTCATGGAAAACCCCGGGCCGAATGAACTCCCAGGGGAATTCTTTGAACAAAACAGTAGTATTCTGGCCCCACGCCTCCTAAACCCGTTTCTAGCAGCAAAAGATGAGGGAGCACTCCCCCCTCCCAGACCTCTGTCAAGCCACAGTGGAGGTCATACCAAAACCGGGTAAGCCCCCGGAGTGCTGTGGCTCCTACTGCCCAATTTCGCTCCTCAATGTCGAAACAAAGATATTGGCCTCTATATCGGCCACACGCCTTTTGACAGTCATAACATTCCTGGTGCACAAGGACCAGTCAGGCTTCATTGCCCAAACGCTCTACGCGCCTTAATCTCCGTGGACTAGCAAACTGGCTAGACACGACTACAGCAAGTGCGATCCTCCCCATCTGCTATTATCATTCGACACTGAAAAGGCATTTGACACAGTACACTGGCCCTTCATTAGGCGGGTCCTCTTAAAATTGGGCTTCAGGCACAACTTCCAGGCGTGAGTCGATAGCCTATGCACTAATCCCAGGGTTAGAGTACGAGTAAATGGTGTTAAGTCGGCTGAGTTTCCCATCCAAAGGGGGACTAGGCAGGGATGCCCACTGTTCCCCTTGCTTTTTTCGCTTGTTCTAGAACCCCTTGCATATCTGATCAGAACACACCCAGACCACACAGGGTTCCGGGACCACGCGGGTCAGCTGCCAGATGAACTTCTCACTCTACGCAGATGACATTCTGTTACATATAACTTACCGGGATAAGACACTCCCAATTATTTTGACCGTAACCAAAGAATACGGTAGGCAGGTGGGATATAAGATTAACTGGGGAAAGTCAGTCCTTTACCCAATACCAGGACACATTGACATGCAGTCTATACGGGCTTGTTTCCGGGTGGCGGAGGAAGGCTTTAAATATTTGGGACTCTACATCTACGGAAATGTGGCAAGCTGCCTCTCCCCTAACATTCAGACTTCCGGAATGATGTGGTTCGATTGCACCGCCCCCCTAGACAGTGCTCGGTAGGGCAGCTATGTTTAAAATGATCACCCTGCCCAAGTTACTGTATATTCGCCAAAATACATACTATAAAATACCGGAATCTTAAATAAAAAACAAACTCTGAGTTACGCACTTTGCTGTGGGACGGAGGACACCCCCCGATTGTCGCTTCGGACTCAGCAACGTAGCCAATACAAAGGAGGAATTGCTCTACCGGATGTCAAGGCATATTATAGAGCGGCACACCTGGTGGTTATGAACGAATGGGGACATGCGCCGCAGGACCACCCCACATACGCCCTAGAGAGACTTCAATTACACAACCTCTCACAACTCCACTACATCTATGGGGGCCAAGGGACTAGAAGCCTACTACCAGCAACGCAGAGTGTGATTGAGGCATGGAGGGAGGCCGAACAAGAGATGCTCTGGAACAAACGACTAACGAAATCCACACCACTATGGGAGGGTAGACGCCTACCTGAGCTTGCAAAACTGCAAGGGTTTAAGAGATGTGACGCTATAGGCATTACTACCCTAGAAGACATAACGCGGTGTGGCGCACTGATGGCGTTTGTAGACCTGCAAACAAAATATAGTTTGATGGATATGCAGCACTACAAATATGTGCAATTACGACACGCATGGCTGGCGCAGAAACCGGATATTACGGAGCTCCCGGATTATGCCCAGTTAGAGGGTCGGCTATTACAGGAAGAGATACAGGAGAAAGCCATCTCCTGGACCTACAAAACTAATAAATAATATGCCAGACAGACTAAGGACACTCTGGGGCAAGTGGGAAGACCTTATAGGTCCACTAGAAAATATAGACTGGGAGATGGCCCTGATGCACCCCAGGGAGGTGGCTATTAAGCTCAGACTGCAATTAGTTCCGTTCAAAATCCTTCATAGGGTATACTATGACCGGGCGAAACTGCATGCAATGGGCAGGGCAGAGACGCCGGAGTGTCTGTGATGTAACACAGAAAGAGGCTCCTTCGTTCATACGGTATGGGATTGCCAGCTACTAGATCGCTACTGGACACGGATCGTGCAAGCACTAAACAATGTATTGCAAGTACAAATCCCGATGGACCCCAAATATGTTCTGTTGGGCATCAACACAGACATCGACATTTCTAGATACCAACTTTTACTTAGCAACCTGGGTCTTATAGTGGTTAAACAGGATATAGCTAAGCACTGGGGGAGACCTGAGCCTCCCACACTGAAGGAGTGGGGACTGGTATGGAAATGTATAGGAGAGCTGAAAAAACTGTATATAAAGTGAGGGGATGCCCTCTGAAATTTAGGAAAATCTGGCAACCATGGCTGAGCTATTACAATCTAAAAATGGAAGAGGACGAGAGGAAGGCAATAGACAACATCTGAAAAAGGGGTGGGGTGGTTCACTCACCTAAGTCCACACTTAAACAAGAGATCTGTGAGATATCCCATGGGTGGGGGAGGGGCGGGGGGAGAATACCACCATTTGTAAACCTGGCCACCTGCAACAGATGGACGCTGACCGAGATGTATCTGCTGAGTTGTTTTGATGTTTTTTAAAAAGGTTATTTACACAGAGTCTTTTATTCGGTTGATTTAAGGATTAAGAATCTTGGACTTCATTTGGACATTTTCGATCTTTCCTCTGTTTTCATGGGTCTCCAACTCACTCATCTTTCACGATAAGTGCTCTTTGGCACGATTCATTATACACATTTACCTGTGTTGGTTTTTGTCACACTTGACACATGGTGTTTTCAGATCTGGGCAGCTCGTTTCCTACATCTGGGTGTTCACACGTTTTTATTCATGGAAATGTCTGTTTTTTAATCTCACACCACCACTCTATCTTGATATAATGAGAAGTGCTGTGGTTTAACAAATGCTGTTAAATATACAATTTTTTGATTCATGATTATTTTTACAGCCTTGCAAAAGTCACGGCGGTGACGAAACTCGCATTGGCTGTTTGATGTTCTACACAACAAGGACTGGACTACCACGCACATCATAGAAAAATCAATTTATGAATGCATCAACAAATGATTATGTGCCAGTCTTTGTGGTCTTGGTGTTATCAGAAAATAAATCATTTCAATGAATGATCAATTGATTTTCTCTTCGGTGTTTCCTGTAATAGAAGGAATCTCTTTTCATCGTTGTGTTTCTTTGCTTTATGGACTAATATACTTAATTGTACGTAAAATACGTAAAAACATTTGGAGTGCCTGGGTTCTCATTTTGAATACATTGTACAAGTCACTCTGTCTCGTGTTATTGATACTCTGGGTAGTGGGGTATTTTACCCTGAGTGGAACCGATTGTACTTATGGTTGTAAAGATAACTATGTTAAATTGACTAAAACACCACCAGACACTGGGCTATTGTAAAGTGCGACCTTGTATCCACGACTACCTTGTGTGGCTCTTTGTTGTTTGTTTTTTTTTTTTTTACAATGTAGCAAACACGGAGTAGTAATACTGAAAACAAAAGAAACCAATACACAGGCAAGGTAGGAGTAGCTTTACCTGGGAAATTGATAAAAGGACGGACTTTAGGAAAAGACCAGCATAAATGGCTCAAGGAAGTGAACACAGAGAGGCAAGGGATTACAATGTTCTGGGACCAGTTGGCCGAACGCATGGAAGCAAAGTTGAGCACATGCTGTGAAGGGGGGGGAAAACAAGGCCTGGGACAAGTGGAGGTTATGTATTCAAACACACAGATTCAAGGAAAGAGAGTAGGGGCCTGATCGTGGACCAATTTACAGACAAATGCAAGGAAATAAAAAGTTAATGAAAGCTAGTGAATTGAGGCAAGAGAGGCTAAAACAAAAGCAGCATGAAGGAGAATAAGGAGTGATGGAGAGATTAAATACGAAGTGAAGCGTTCAGAAGACTAAAGAGGAGTCTAAGTAGGAGATAAGAACAGTAACCCAGCCAGGAGAATAGGAGGAAGGGTTAGTATTACAATATTTGTGGTCAGGCAAGTAAAGGAAGGTCACCTTTTCCAAAGATTACTGAGGTGCAAATAGAAGGTGACCATCATGAGAGCAAAGTCAAACACAAGAAAAATAACAAGCGATAGTCTTACAAAGCATGGAAGAAAAAGAATGCCTTTAGATTGAAATGGAGAGTAAGATGACATGCATTGCTGGAAAGAGGAAAGCGGTCAGACAGAAGAATATGTGGAGAACAATCAGAGGAACTCAATGACCCAACATTGGAGTAGCCCTAGTAAATATGATGGGACAGCTCCAGATACAAGGGAGATGGACACTTGGTGTATATGAAAAGGAGAAGAGAGTCTAGACTCAAACTAAGATGAAGAGATCAGGGGCTGTATTACATAAAGTGACCCAGGGGTACAACATGGGTGCAACAGGTATGAACATACATTGTCTGTGCCTCTGGGGCACTGTAATATTCCAGAAGGAGCTGCTGACACTTGTGTGCCCCAAGTACAGCGGCACATAGAGTGCTGGTGCTACTTTAAGAGACACTTTCCTCATTTGCATTAGGGTGTGGTCCTATGCAAATGAGGGAAATACTTTTTATCTGTGTCCCTGCCATAATATGGGCATGGGCACCAAGGCAAAGAGACCTTCAAGAAGAGGGTGCACAGACTGTGGGCCCCAGAGGGTAGCACTCTGGAGGTGGTAAAGGGGGTTTCCTGGTTTCCCCAGACATCCCCCTGCATGTGGATGCATCGACCATTCACTGCACCAGCCAGTAGGGGCCGCTCTGTCCCCCTTAGAAGTGTAGGTGGTGCTGCCTGTACAGTAAAAGACGGAGAGGCTGGTTGAAGCAGCTGCTCTGTCCTACACTAATGCACTGCCTCCCACCTCCCGGGCAGGCGCATGTTATCTGCTGGCCAGGGGGCACTGGATTGATTATAATAGGGTGTACTGTTCCCTTTTGCACCTAGTACACAGTTAAAGGTGTGCAGTGGCAGTGTGCGCTGATTGCATAATACAGGCCTAAAGAAAATGCCCCAAAAAAATTACATATTTAAGCGAGTTTAAGTACATACACCAATGGTAAGGAGGTTGAAAAAGAAGGTCAAGTAGAGGAGACGGAGATAGTTATAATAACAGGAGACTTGGCCTCTCACCAACTCTTAATCACCTCCTTTCAGGCAGTGGAAAGGGGCTATGCCATACGCTGGTTCTTGCCCTTTCTGCAAGATTGAAGCCCAGGTGGTCTCTATGCTCCAGTTATATCCACCCATAGGCAGCTTTCCTGTGTGATGTACAGCAGGGCTCCTCACTCAGTTTTTACACTATGACAGCCTCAAGGTTGCACTTGTGAATCCAGAGAAAATTCTTCAAGCTGCAAAACTACACCTGCAGATAAGAATCTATTTGTTTGGCAGCGCGACTCTTCTCTGGACTTACATGCTGTGCATAGATTAGGTAGCAGTATTAGTCCAAGAGGTTATTGTGTTGGCCAAATTGTGTCTCTTCAGTAGCAAGGCTGTTAAGCTCTGCTTCTGAATTAAGTACTCTTCCTTGGTTTAATAATAACAGATCTTGTTGAATCAGTAGTTTTTATAAAGTTCCCCTGTGTCATCTGAAGTAGATCCGAGAACCATGTTTGTTGCTTCTCTTGCATTTGTTGATCATCCTGTGCAACAGTGGAATCGGGGAAAAGCATAAGGAAAAGTCCCTGACCACTGACAGGGCATTCCCTAGAGACTGATTGTGAGGTTGTCTTGATGCTAAGCTTTGGCAATTTGCGATCTGAGGAGTTGCAAAAAGATCTACTGTGGGAGTCCCCCATATTTTTAAAATTCCTCGGAGGACTTTCTGGTTTAGTGCCCTGTGCCCGTCTGCTTCCGTATTGACCTTTCCTGGAAGAAGAATTGCTAATAAATGTATTCTCTTTTTTATTGCCCAAGTCGAAATCTCCTGAGCTAACCTTGATAACAGAAGGGATTATGTCCCCCCCCCCCTAGTTTGTTGATATATAACATTGCTCTTTCGTCTGTTTGAATAAATACTGTTTTCCTAAAAACTGCCACTGAAAGGCTTTTAAGGCTAGGAAAACTGTCTTTAGTTCTAGGATGTTGATATGAAGAATTGCATCCTTCTGCTGCCATGCTCCTCTGATTTTGAGTGTGTTCATATGTGCCTCCCACCCTATACATGAGACATCTGTTGTAATCGCTTCTGATGGAGTTGGTTCTAGAAATGTCACACCTTCAGTTATATTTAACCAGCTCCACCATTTAATATCCTCTTGCATTTTCTGCGTGACAACTACTAGACCCTCTCAACTCGCTGTTGCATGTGACCATTACACTTGTTTTCTTGAATTAGTCTAATGTGAGGACTCACATACAGGATTAGTGGGATGCAAGATACCATCTTTCCTAGGGAAGTTCCCCACAGTCCTCATAGCCCTTGTGCTGGTACAGGTGAGTTTCTGATATTAAAGACTGTTCTTTTATCTTATGGAAGCACTTCCCCGAATTGAGTTTATCCTAGCTGTCCAAAATATCTTTCCCTGGTATGGTTCTGGGGACATCTGTATTTTGAAGAATCCTAGTGAGAATTAAGTCTTTATTACTTGTTGCATATGTTCCTTGCATTTCTGGTAGGAGTTTGCTCTCACCAGCTAGTCGTCTGGGTAAGGGTAAATGTGTATGTCTCGTCTCCTTAGATGTGTTGCCACTGCTGCTAGACGTTTGGTGAACATCCTTGGAACGGATTTGATTCCGAAAGCCAGTACTGTGAACTGACCGGAAGTCTTGTTTACCACAAACCGAAGGAATCTTTTGTATTAATTAATTCGGAGGTGTAAGGAGGCGTCTTTCAAGTCTAGTGTGGCCTTGAAATCTCTTACTTGTAGCGGAGGTGTTGGCTCTTGTAAGGATGTAATTTTGAACTTCTGAGTCTTTATGAACTTGTTTATGAATCCGAGGTCTAAGATTGGTCTTAAGAGTAAATCTACCTTTGGAATAAGGGCATATGTTGAGTGGTTCCCCTCGTTCCTTTCCTTCTTTGGGACCTTTTCTACTGCATTTTTGTCCAACAATTCTTTCACCTCCTTGAGGAGTTGGGTTATTTCCTAACTTGTTGTGAATTTTTCTCTTTGGCCCTCTTGATTGGGGAAATATTTGAAGTTCTATGCAAGACCCAAATTGTATTAAGTTTAAGACACATTTGTCTGAAGGTATTTTCCTCCACTCCTCAAGGTAAATGTTTTACTTTTCCCCATACAGGTGTTGTGTAGGTAATGTTTCTCTTTTTGAGTGCCTCTCCAGGAGGTCTTTTGAGAGGTGTTCTTGCATTGTTGAGTCACCTTGTGAGTGGGAGTTGAACCCCCTCTATAGCCATGTCCCCTTCCTGCTCCTTTGTTGGCATTGTAAACCTCGCTGAGTATTTGTTGCCTGGCTTGTTTCCTGGAAACCTTGATGTGAGGGTCATTATTGGAAGCATCCTCTTGCTGTGGGTCTCACAAAAAAAACCTGTTCCTGTGCGTGATCTTCAAACAGCAATGGACACACGCTGACTTGGCTGTTTCATTGTCGTCCGTTAGTTGGTTGAGTTGGTCATCAACCATACTTCCAAACAGCTGTTCCCCAATGAATGGCATGTTGAGGACACGGTTCTGCATTTCTGGTTTGAATATGGAGAGTCTTAGCCATGAACGTCTTCTTAGTGTGACACCAATCATCATTACCCAGCTACTTGTTTCATCCTTATCCACAGCAGACTTTAAACATGTGTCAGCAATGCTCTTGCGATTGTCCACTAAATGTGCGGACCTCTTTTTAAATTGTTCAGGCAGGTGCTTCATTAGCTCCCTAATCTCTTCCCAATGCTGATGAGCATGTCTATTAAGGAGTGCATGTGAATTTGCAATGCGCTAGTGGTTGGCCTCATTAATTTCACATTTTCTCCCGAACAGCTTAAATTTCTTGCTATCCTTTTTAGGGGGTGGGGGTTCCACTGCCGAGGGTACATTTGCTCTTTTCCTAGCAGTAGATACAATACTTTATTTGGCTGGCACTGATCCCTCTATATAGGCTAGAGCCTTTGAAGAATGTTTGTACTTGTTCTCAGCTCTTGGAGTTACAGCTCGACAGGGAGCAGGATCTTTGAATGCATCTCTTCCCTGATCTAAAACACTAGGAAGCATGGGAAGAAGCGGATATCTAGTTTGTATCAGTATTAGGGTTTCCAATAAAAGACCTTATGGTCTTTGGTGTGAAGGCCAAACAAGCATTGCCATCCTCATACCTGTGGTCAAATAGTAAACAAAGATTGCAGACCGGATGCTTGTCCTTTTGTGAGAACTTGCAGTGGCTGTTGGGACAAAACTGGAAAGGTGTCTTCTCCATCTAGGTCCTCCAGGTAGTTCCCCGAATGGGCATTCTTAAAGGTCGATCAATAAAGATCGATCAATACTCTTTGCCGGTCTTGAGCCAATTATTTTTTCCAATCAAACATTGAAATTTCTTCCTCAAACGTCCTCTCGCCGTTGGAGCTCCTTCAGCAGACTTTCAGCAGGCTTCCAGACCCAACAGCAGAAAAAAAAGAATCTAAGCATGGCGACAAAAGGTGGGAGATTCCGGAGGATGAGGAACAACTTCACAGGAAGCACCAAATGTGCAGATCCGTCGGCTGCCAACAATAACAAAAACAAACGAAATAGAGAAAGGGCTACAAAAACAATAAGAAAAGTTGGAACATTCCGGACCCAATCACAGAATAATGCACAGCATGTGAATCCAGAAAAGATTTATGCTGCAAAACAGTTATTCAAGTCAATGTTAGTTAGTGGACTATGGCAACTTGTTAAAATACTGTCCAAAATACAGCAGCAAGGCTCGCTTTGCAGAACACTTTCACAGTCTACCATCAACAGCTACAACTCTTAGTGAGTAATATTTACATGTAGGTATATTTGCCATCAAGATTTCCATTGATCTGTTATTGCTCCCCTTCAATCCCATTTCCAGTGTTATGGTCCTGGTAACTGACTAAATTAGACTACTCGCCACAGTCTCAAAAATACCTATCATCACCTTCGATCTGGAGGGTGTGTCCTCTCACTCTGAACACATAGATAGGAATGTTCTACATCGTTCACAAACTGCTTGAAACAGCTGTTTGTTCTATCTTCTTCGCCCTAATGGTTGTGCCTTCGCTGCTGTGCTATCACTATGGACCAATGATCACACTATATCTTCTTCTATTGCAGATAAGATGGAGGCAGCAAAACAACTGAACCGCCAGTTCTGGAGGCAACAGTGTAGAGCTACAGGTGCAGCCCTCAAAGTTTACAACTCCCACTCCTGAGATTGGCAGGGTGGTGAGGCGATGGGTGCATTCAACTGGTCACCGCTTTGCGACAGCTCATATTCTCTAGTGCTCCTCAGAGAAATTGTGAACGGGAAAATACAGGTCATCATTCGGTGAAAACTAAGATTTACATTTTAGGTGCTATTTCTTTGAATGTAAAGTTCAACAACTAAACATATATAAAAAAAATTAAAAGTTAATTCACCAAAGCCTTAAATGTCGTGCAAAAAGTTCAGTAGCAGAGCTTTCAAGTTGTTCCATGTCAGGCACGAAAACTCCTCAATTCCGGTTATACTGTTTGCATTGCAGTAGATGTATTAATTTGAAGAAATAAAACTTACATGACTAAGTTCAGCATAGGCTGTATAATAAATCTTTATTGTCCAATTAATAAAAATCACTATAGTCATGGAGAATAAAAGCAACAAGTTTCTTAAAACAGTAGTCAATAAGAATTTTTAAACCGATGCATTGCAAATTTTCAAATAATTCAGCGATGAAATGCCGTACTGGACCATAAATAATATTTGGTTCATAACAATTATCACATTTCATTACTAGTCCTAATGATTCTATATAATAAAACCTATGCGTTCAATCTTAGCTGCTTTGCCCAGCAATTAACGTGCCTTTGTGCAATCCCGAACAAGATATATTTGATGGACACGACATATATAATAATAAATAATAACTTCATCTATAAAGTCTGCGTCCGTTTTTTCTCACCTATAAGGATGAACTTCAAAAAATGGGTTGTTATAATTGATTGGCGGCACGTTCTCACTCGTATTTCCCTAAAAATCGGTTTTAACAGTGTTTGCCTCTCTTGTCGCAATCTAGGGCAAATGCATATAATTTGCAAAAGCATTTTAATGACTATCACAAAATCTAGAATTTTGTGATTGCCAATTTCGTGCCCATCTCGGAGTCCCATACTTTGTTGGATAGCAGCCAAATCTTAACATATGATATCTATCCCTTAAAACTGGTTTTGAATGGGAGGTGAAATAGGGTCGCGGCTCGGTTTTATTGTACAAGTTAATAAACGACCAAGCATGCTTGTTTTTTTTGACATCGCCTCCTTATCCAATAAAAGTGAAAAAAATGAGTTGATTGATTGAACATCTACTTTAAAACAATTTTATTTCTATCCAGGTGTTCCAAAGGCGGGAATATAAAAGTGTTTAGGCTCTCTGTTAAATATAATCTCCAGCATACAAAATTAAACACAGGACGTAGAAATTCACTTGATGTTTTGTAACCATGGAAGCTGCTTTTTAAGAAAACCACGATTACACAAGTACCGAATTCATTTTTTGGGCCGAGCCTAGGCAGTGTGCATTTGCTGGCTCCGAGACATGCTCTATTCACTCTGGAGGCTTAAAGCATCCCCACAGCTTTTGATTGGCTCAGGTTAGTGTACTTCAAAAAAACGTGGCTTTAAATGGGTTAATGTTTCCTGACTGTCCCACCTTTTTTTACAATTGTTAACTCCCATGGAGTATAGCCGCAGGACTTGTCCTCTTCCACTTGTGCCATTGTATATCATGTGTTTGGAACTTTTTTTTTTCCATTCATACCAAGCACTTCCCACTTACCGCGGCACTCGATTCACAGCCGCTGCGCTTCAATATAAACGAGCACTTCCCTCAAGAGTTTGCTGTGTTTTGTTTCTGCTTTATGAGTGTGGCGCACACTTCACGTGCACTGCGCTTCACACAATGTTCTTTTAAATTATGTGTTTTGGGGGTTGATATTGTGAACAAGCCCTTCTCAATCAATCGCAACACGGTTTTAGTTATTTATTTATTTTGCTGTTGCTTGTCCACACTGCCTGGCGCATTTTTTTCCTCTGTTTACACTGGAGGGGGCTGACGATTAGAGGGCTTGCTAGACGGGGCCCCAGTATTAGAGGGCTTGGTCCACTTAAAAAGCAGCAGTACAAGGTGGTGCACACATCTGCATCTACATCGGACCTGCGGCACAGAGACGCAGCATGGTGGCTAATTCCACCATGCACGACCGCAAAGCAAGCACGTACGGGAACCATTGCAGCCCATCGTAGCCGGCAACACAAAACACTAAGACTGGGGTGCTAGGTTCACATTACACTGCTTATTGATGTCATGTCAAATTTTATCTGGCCATCGCTGGATCAAAAGCGGCTGTAAGAGTCATATGAAGGTGGCAAGAGCAGGGGCAAAGTGTTCTGCACCTGCTTCCCACAACTCTGTTACTAACCACATTGCCCCCAAGTAGCTTACGAGGAGCTGAAAGAGTGGGGCGAAGGGGGGGTTGATCAACTTTGAATGGACGCGATAACTATATTTTAATGAAGTGGCACTCTTTACGTGACGTTTCGGCCAAAAATAGACTTCCAGTCAAGTCTCGCAAGGGTTCCAATCACCACGCGTTTACAGTGGCATCAGCGTTATTTGCTTCAAAAGCTTCCTCTGGCTACGAGCAGTTGATTACTGTTATGGGGTCAAAACCTCTTTCACGAAGCGAGAAATAATAGGCAATCAGAGTTCAGCCAGGCAAACTGCTTCACAACCAAATTTCCCTTCAGCCACAATGGAAGAACCTGAGACTTCTTGCTTAATCCCAAGTTCCAACAGTAGGGTGGACACGCCATTACAGGCAGAGTCACAAGATAATCAACCTGCCCCTCTTGCCCAACTGGTCGGCTCCAAAAACTACGTATTTGCACAGCTAGCAGCCCAAAAACTTTCGTTATTTTCTTCAGCTCGTGTCCATAGAAAGAAGGGTGCTTCTCGCTATGGTAAAAATAGTGCTGCTGCGTAGCCAATCTCGTTGTCTGGTAGGAACCTGGCATTTACTTACTACTCCCTTTCCGTCTGTCCCTCCCCTTCCATGTGTACTGGTGGAGAAACATTCTGCAAATGTGGTTCTGGAGGTATCCTACATTCACCTTCTTTAGCCATGATAGTAACTAATGGCACACATTGCTGCAGAAACACGGTAAACCTAATTGTGCGTAAACTCGGAACGCCCAGTTGACATTAGTCGAAAGAGAATGGGGCAACCCAGATGATCAAGAAGTTCATGATAGTGAATGTAGTTGGTGGTCCCTATTGGGGTAAAATATAATGTAATAAGGTTGGCACAATGTCTTATTTGTTGCCAGCTTGTTCACTTGGTGAAAAACACAATGTAAGGATGTTAAGCACATCTGATGCACCAGGTGTGCACATCAAGGATTAAAGAATGTTTTTCGCTATCTCATGAATAAAAACGAATAGATATTTAAAAGAAAAACAGCCCTTTGGTACAGAGCACAGTCAATGAAGTAGCTGTAAACATTTTTTTTATTGGAAACCCCTCATGAGTGTCATTTATTTCAATGTCATGCAGTATCATACTTTAATAACAAGTAAATTGACCCTGTATTTTTCACTTGTAACAAACCGGATCAGTTTGATTTCATCGCAGGGGAGGCAGAAACAGCTGCTGGATGCCATTCACACTAATTTAACCAACTTCAGAGGGGCGAGTGGACAGAAAAGAGAATCATCATCATCCCATGAAGGCTGCTTTCTCAGCACTGCAGTAAAATTACAAGCATTCAACTCCACATAATTCAACACAATGCCACACAATTACATACCACAATACACAAAACCACAACACCACACAATTCCACTACACAAAACACATTGAAACATCTCGTAATTACACGCCACACAGTTCAACTACACACTTCCATTCCACATAATTCCAATACATAATAGCAAACCAAAACATTAAACTCCACATATTTTTACTCTGCTCCATGCCACATGGCAACAATCCACATAAATGCACGCCATATCATGCCACATTTTCAATCAGCATAATTTCACTCAAAGTCACAATTCCACGTCACACAATTCAACTCCACACCACATAATTCAACACACTACATAATACAATTCAACACACCACATAAATTCAAGACACCACAATTCCACATCATGCCACAAAATTCAACAGCACAACATATACTTAAACTCCACTACATACCACTCCACAACACAAAATACCAATACACAATCCCACTCCACATTTCAGTACACTCAATAAATACCACATCATTCCACTGCGCACAAAACATAGTTTTGCCTGTCGGTGTCGTTTTGCAGCTTAAAGACTTTCTGGATTCACTATGCTGTGCATTATTCCACCATCTAGTGGCTGGGTCCGGAATTGTAGTCTTTTTTTCCTCTTTTTTTTTCTCGTGGCCCAGGTGGACGTCGACATGACACGAAATGGTGGTCTTCGTGACGTTGATTTGCTTCCTCCGGAAGCCCCCACCTTTGGCCGCCATCTTCGGATTCTTTTTTCTTGTCTTGTGCTACTCTTATTTTTCCTCTTGCTTTTTAAAATCTTTTCATCTTTTAATCCCTTTCCTCCTGTCTCATCTTTCTGGCAGAGGGTGGGTTCGCTAGTGAATCCAAAAAGTCTACAAGCTGCAAAAATTCACAGACAGGTAAGAAACTATACGTTTTGCAGCGTGAATCTTTCTGGATTCACTATGCTGTGCATAGACTTTGTAGTGGTTTGTCCTTATTGTGGCGGCTGGGTGGAAGATGAGCACTGGTTACTGAAAATGTGTTGTAAGCCCTTCTGTCCCACTTGCGCTTCTTTGTTCATTTGGATATCTACACAGTAGTGCTTAGCGAATGTGTGCACTGAAGACCATGTTGCAGCTTGGCAAATGCCTTTAATTGGTGTGTTAGCTAGAAACGCAATTGTTGCTCCTTTCTTCCTTGTTGAGTGAGCATGAGCTGCTCCTTGTAACGGTTGCCTTGCTTGTTTGTGGCATAGTTGTATGGTTTGTGCAATCCATCGTGCAATACTATTTTTGGTAATTAGTCGTCCCAAAAAACTGCTGGCGAAGGAGACAAAGTGGCTTTGTCCTTCTGCACTCCTTTGTCCTTTCTATATAGTGCATCACAGCCCTTCTGGCGTCCAGTGTGTGCAGCGCCCTTTCTGTGCTAGTGGTTGGTTTTTGGAAAAAACTAGGTATTTGGATTGTTTGATTGATGTGGAACTGTGACACCACCTTCGGCATGAAGTGTGGGTCCGTTCTCATTACAATGCTATCCCTGTGAAGAACAAGTTACTTACCTTCGGTGATGCTTTTTCTGGTGTATACAGTATCTGCCTGTGGATTCCTCACCTTGTGAATATCTCCTGCACCAGCAACATTCGGAAACTTTTGTAGCACTCCACGCCGATGAGGTCAAAGACGACGTCAGAGAGGCACGGCTCCGCTCGAGACTCCGCCGACGTCACTGGATCCATAAGAAGACCTCGGCGACGTGATGTCGTCAGTTCTGCCCTTTTTTCCGTGCCTTCGAGGCACACGGATGGACTGACAGTAATATATACACAGTATATAATATACAAAGCAACACACAGAGTGTGGAGATAATATAAGAAGGCAAAATAAATAACACACTGCCTTTGACAGTAACAAATACATTTTGAAACACCATCATTAGAATTGTAGGTATACAAGGGTGGACAACGGGGAGGAGGGTGGGTCAGTGAGGAATCCACAAGGCAGATACTGTATCCACCAGAAAAAGCGTTACCGAAGGTAAGTAACTTGTTCTTCTGATAGACATCTGCCAGTGGATTCCTCACCTTGTGAAAAGATTCCCACAGCAGTCCCACTCCCGGAGGAGGGTGTCCACCCTTCTATACCACAAAGGCCTGAAGGACGGAACGAGCAAAGTGTCCGTCCCTCCTCACCTCGGAATCCAAGCAGTAATGCTTCATGAAAGTGTGGAGGGAGGCCCAAGTTGCCGCCCTACAAATGTCCTCCACAGGAACACCCCTAGTCAAGGCAGAAGTATAAGACTTAGCCCTAGTAGAATGAGCCCTTATACCCTCTGGAGGTTCCTTACCGGCCAAAGAGTAACATATCTTGATGCACAAGATCCATCTGGAAAGGGTGCGCTTGTAGACCGCTCTGCCTTTCCTGCAGCCAAGAAAGCCCATGAAGAGCTGGTCATTCACTTGAAAGTCCTTAGTCCTATCAAGGTAGAAGCTCACCGACCTCTTAGGGTCCAAGCGGTGAAGCTGCTCCTCCTCCTTGGAAGGGGGAGGAGAAGCTCACCGCCCTCTTAGGGTCCAAGCGGTGAAGCTGCTCCTCCTCCTTGGAAGGGGGAGGATAGACGGTAGGAAGTGTAATGGATTGCCCCAGATGGAAAGGAGTTACCACCTTAGGCAGAAAAGCAGCCCGAGTACAATTCTTTCAGCATGAATGGTCAAGAACGGGGGTTTTGAACTCCAAGCTTGAAGCTCACTTACCCTCCTTGCCAAGGTAATAGCAATGGGAAAGACTGTTTTGAAAGACAACAGCCTCAAGGGACACTTGTGCAAAGGCTCGAAGGGAGAACCCATCAAGTAAGTTAAGACAAGATTTAAGTCCCATTGAGGCACAATAAAAGGAGTAGGTGGAAACTTATTTGTAAGGCCCTTAAGGAGTCGTAATACAATAGGTGACTTAAACAGGGAAGGCTGATCCGGCAAACAAAGGAAAGCCGATAGATATCCCTTCAGTGGCTACAGCAAAGCCTTGCGGAGAAAGAGCAAACTGAAGAATGTTAGATAAACGAGCCCTCAAAGGGTCAATAGATTTCTCTCCGCACCAAAGAACAAATTTAGACCACCTAAAGGAATAGATAGATTTGGTGGAATGACGTCTGGCAGACAATATTACATCTACCACGTCAGGCAGGAGACAGAAAGAATTCAGGTTGCCCCGTTCAATCTCCATGCATGAAGGTGTAAGCTCTGCAGGTGGGGGTGTAGAACCTGCCCCTCCGACTGGGAGAGGAGGTCTGCCCTGAGAGGGAGACAGAGCGGAGGGCATGAGGAGAGGTGGAGAAATTCTGTATACCACACCCTTCTTGGCCAATCCGGGGACGTTCAAAATGACTTGGGCCCGGTCTTGGCGAATCTTCCTCAGAACTCGAGGAATCAAGGGTATGGGAGGAAACGCGTAAAGGAGTTGTGTGCTCTAACTCAACTGAAACGCGTCCCCCAAAGCTCCCTGCATCGGATACTGGAGACTGCAGAATGACGGGCAGTGAGCGTTCTCGTGAGTGGCAAACGGGTCCACCCGAGGAGTTCCCCACGTCCGAAAGACGTGACAAACCACCTCCGGATGGAGCCTCCACTCGTGGTCAGGGGAGAACTGCCGACTGAGACCGTCTGCACGCACGTTCAGAACTCCGGCCAGATGATTTGCCATCAGACAAATCTGATGATCCTGAGCCCAGGACCAGAGACGCAGAGCCTCTCTGCAGAGACAATACGACCCCACTCCTCCCTGCTTGTTGACATACCACATAGCGGTAGTGTTGTCCGTCAGGACTTGAACCGGAGGCCTTGAGCGCCAAACGTATCGCCCGCAATTCCAGAAGGTTGATGTGAAGCAACCTCTCCTCTGGAGACCAAAGACCCTTGATCTCCAGATCCCACAGATGCGCACCCCACCCTAAAGTGGATGCATCCGTTATCACTGTGGCCACCGATTGAGGTAGATGGAAGGGCTTTCCTTGAGATAGATTGCCCTCCACGCTCCACCAAGACAGATCCGCCGCAGCTTCTCTTGAGATCCTCACAGACTCCCTGAGATCTCCCTTGTGCTGATACCACTGCCTGTGGAGGCACCACTGGAGGGCCCTCATATGCCAGCGTGCATGGATGACCAACAGAATGCAGGAAGCAAACAGACCGAGCAGACGAAGGACTTTCAGGACTGGAACGACCGCTCCATTGTAAAACAAGGGAATCATTTCCTGTATGTCGAGAATCCTTTGTGGAGGTGGGAATGCCCGACATACAGTAGTGTCCAGTACTGCCCCTATGAACAGGATGCGCTGAGAGGGCACTAGTTGAGATTTGGGCACGTTTAGCGAGAAACCCAATTTGTAGAACAGCTGGGTTGTAACTTGCAGATGATGAAGCACCTTCCCTGGCGACTTCGCTTTGATCAGCCAGTCGTCCAGATAGGGGAAAACTGGAATCCCCGACCTTCTGAGATGGGCTGCCACCACTGCCATCACCTTAATGAAGACTCAAGGTGCAGTAGTAACACCAAAAACAGAAGGACCGCAAACTGATAATGTTGCAACCCTACCGTAAAACAGAAATACTTCCTGTGCGACTTCAGGATGGGGATGTGGAAATACGCATCCTGCAAGTCGATGGACACCATCCAGTCCTCTTGTTGCAGCGTTTGAAGAACCTGCGCAAGGGTGAGCATCTTGAACTTTTCTTGCTTCAGAAAAAGATTCAAGATCCGGAGGTCTAGGATTGGACGCAGCCTGCCATCCTTCTTTGTAATCAGGAAATACCGGAAGTAGCATCCCTGACCACTTTCCTGCTCTGGAATCATCTCTATTGCACCTTTTTTTTTTTTTTTTTTAACAACGTTAGGACCTCCTCCTGGAGGAGAAGAAGATGGTCCTCTAAGCAAGTACCTTGGCAAGGAGGGTAATTTGGAGGAAATTCCCGAAAGGGAAGGGCGTACCCATTTTCTACAAAATCTACAACCCAAAGGTCTGTAGTAACAGATTCCCAACTTGTAGAAAATGGGTAAGCCGCCCCCCCCACAGGACCAGCATGATCCAGAATGGGGGATCTAGGGCTGCTTTGCAGTGGTGGGAGGGACGGAGGAAGAGGAGGAGAGCTGCCGACCTCAAGCACGACCTCCGATTCTGCCCCTGTAGCTCTTATACAGGGTGTTCTGTTGCTGTTGGGGCTGTCTGTAAGTACGAAAGGACGATCTTCCAAAGCCCCTGTACCTCCTAAACGAATGCCTAGGTTAAGTCTGCAGACCCAGAGATTTGGCCGTAGCTTTGCTTTCTTTAAATCTTTCCAGTGCAGCATCAGCCTTTTAACCAAAAAACCCAGAGCCGTCAAAAAGGTAAGTCCAGAAGAGTTGCCTGCACATCAGGGGAAAACTCAGATGACTTCAGCCACGCACTCCTTGTGGTAACATAAGAGCCCATGATTCTAGCGACAGAGTCCGCAGTATCCAGGCCGCTCTGGATTACTTGACGCGCAGCCGCCCGAGTGTCTGTCTATCCTCCTCTGACAATTTAGGGGCCAGTTGTTTCGCTGAATCCATTAGAGCATGGATATATCGGCCCAAAAGACAGGTGGCATTGGTTTATTTTAAAGCCATACTGGCAGAAGAGAAGACTTTCTTGGCTGCTTGGCTAGTTTTTTAGCATCCCTGTCACTAGGGACTTGGGGAAAGGCACCTGAAGACCTTTGAGAACAAGCAGCCTGAACCACCAGACTCTCCGGAGAAGGATGGGAAGTCAAAGTCTGGGTCCCCTGGAGCCGCCCTATATCTTCCTGCAACAGTTTTAGAGACCGCAGGAGCAGAGAAGGGCTTACGCCATACTTCCATGACCGGTTCAATAATGGCGTCATTGAATGGAAGCAAGGGTTCCGATACAGAGGAGGGAGAATGTAAAACCTCGGTGAGGATGTTCGGCTTAAACTCAGCAGATGGTAACTGCAGATCCAAAAGCTCAGCCGCTTTTTTAATAACCGAGTGGTAGGGAGCCACATCTTTTGAAGGAGTATCAGCCGGAGGAGTAATCTCCCACTCAGGTGACAAGTCCAGGCCACTAGCCTCTTTCAACTCCTCAAACTGATCAGACTCCATGAGCTCACCTTCTTCCATCTCCTCAACCTGGTACCTCTGTTCTTCTAGTACCCTTTGAGCTTCTCTACTGGATCTGATTCTCACAACAGGCGTCGGCGGCGCCGTAAATGACTCAGACGGCGCCAAACCCGGATCCAGAGGAGCAGCCGAAGTCGAACGAGGTTGAGTCGGAGCCGGTGAAGATGGAAGCGGCGTCGATGTCCTCGGCGCCGGGAAATGCCAAGACAGCGTCGCCGGGAAAAATGGCATAAAAGGAGCTGGAGGGTAAGCTTGAGGATCTTCCAAGTTGAAAGCCATTGGACCCATGGGACCCGAAGGCGCTCCAGAGGGGTACAAAGCTCTAGAAAAGACCCCATACATTGCATTTAAATAATGCGTTGAATCTTGACCCGGCCCTGGAAAGGGAGGATATGGCTCAGGCTGAGGCATAACCGGACTCGGGTCGATCGGCACCGACGGTGGAGCCGGTGGAGTCGAAGACTCGTCCGGAGCCGGAACTTCCTCAACTGGAGCCGGAGAATGCTCCGGTGAAGCCGCAGGCGAAGTCAGGCCAACAGGAGGAACAGAGACAGGAGGAAGAGACACAAAGTCCTTACGACGTCGAGAAGGTGAGGTCGATCTCTGAGCCGCATCCCTGTCCGAATGATGTCGAGAACCATGCCTCTTCTGTTTCTTGTGCTTCTTGGACTTCGAAGCTTGCCCAGACGTCGACTTAGACACCGACCTCTATCTTCTTCGACCTCTTCTCATTTTTCATTCTGGCAATGAATAACTTGGCCTCTTTCCTTCAGAGCCTTTGTACTCATCTTGCGGCAGCAAGAACATCCCTCGACATCATGATCCGATGAAAGGCACCAGACAGTCCTCGTGTGGATCCGTGATCAACATGTGCTTACAGTACTCCCTGCAAGGCTTGAACCCGGACTTCTTAGTCGACATTTTACAAATGCAAACAATAAGAAAGATACCAGCAGGAAAACAAAGTAACCAGCCAAAGCTACAGAGAGAGTCCCCGAAAACCGTTAGCGTCGACGGCGTGGAAAAAAGGGAACGGATGTCATCACGCCGACTAGTTGGTCTTATGGATCCAGTGACGTCAGCGGAATCGCGAGCGGAGCCGTGCCTCTGTGATGTCGTCTTTGACTTCATCGGCGTGGAGTGCTACAAAAGTTTCCGAATGTTGATGGCGCAGGGGATATTCACAAGGTGAGGAATCCACTGGCAGATGTATCCATCAGAATCTGCCAGTAGGGCTATTGAAGTGTTATCGCCTGCAACTCACTCTTCGTAGTGATGTGACAGCCACTAAGAAAGCAGTCTTTAGCGTGAACATGTGCAGTGTAGCCTTGTGAATCGTCTCAAATGGTGCCTTCATCAATTGAGTTAGCACTACGTTGAGGTTCCATGCCGGTGCTGGCATTCTGTTTGGAGGCGAGATTCTCTTTGCTCCTTCTAGAAATCTTTTTACTACTTGGGAGGTGAAGAAACTTTTCCCTGTTTCTCCTCTTGTGTAAGCCACTATCGCTGCCAAGTGCACCCTTAGGGATAAGTAGCTTAGTTTACTTTGCAGTACATGTGTTAAGTATTTTAGTACTGTTGACTCCTTTGTAATTTTCCTTTGCAGTTTCTCCCTAATGCACCATTCGGAGAATCTTTTCCATTTTGCTACGTAGCATTTCCTTGTGGTAGGTCTTCTCACTTCTGACCACTGCCATTGTGCTCGCCGGTAGTTTGAGGTGTGCAAACACTAGGTCCTCAGGAGCCATGTCGCTAGGCTGAGGCTCTCTGGCTCTGGGTGTAGCACCCTTCCATTCTGCATTAACAGGTCACTTCTTTTTGGGAATCTGTGTGCTGGTGCATGCGCCATCTCTACTATTTGTGAGAACCATGACTGTCTGGCCCACTGAGGTGCTATTAGTATTAGCGACATGTTGCGGATTCTGCATTTGCCGAGTACCCTGTGTATCAGTGGTATCAGGGGAAAAGCGTATGCAAATGTCTTTGACCAACTTATCCATAGAGCATTTCCTTGTGACTGATGGTCTGGTTGCCTGGATGCGAAGTGTTGGCATTTTGTATTTTGGTGTGTTACAAATAGGTCTATTTGCGGTGTACCCCACTTCCGGAATACCCTCTATTTCCTGTTGGTTGATCTCCCATTCGTGGGATGCAGACGTTTGCCTGCTGAGTGTCTGCTTCCACATTGTCCTTCCCCGGGAGATGTATTGCTAGTAGGTCTATTTTAGTGGAATGGCATATGTCCATATTTCCTGTGCCATCCCCGATAGTGCTACTGATTGTGCTCCTCCTTGTTTGTTGATGTAGAACATGGGCGTGGTGTTGTCTGTTTGGATCAACACCCTGTTCCCGTACAGCTCCTTCTGGAAGGCTTTTAAGGTTAGGAACACTGTCTTTAGTTCCAGGTAGTTGATGTGCTTGACCGCATCCTGCTGCGACCATAGCCCACTCACCTTCAGCTTGTTCATGTGCATGCCCCACCCCAGCTGGGAGGCGTCCGTTGTGATGGTCAATGTTGGAGTTGGCTGTGTGAATGGTTTCCCCTGTGATATTTTTTTCTTTGTTCCACCACGCTATTTCTTGATGCACTGCGTGTGTGACAACCACTAGATCTTCCCAACTCCCCGTTGCCTGTGACCATTGCTGCTGTATCCATTCCTGGAATGGTCTCAAGTGTAGTCGAATATTTTGCACCAGGTGAATGCATGACGCCATCATTCCCATCAGCTTGCTTACAGTCCTCACTGTCAGAACTTGCCCCTTGTAGTAATGACGTGTTTCCTTCTATATTGCCAATGTTCTCTTCCTGCTGGGGAACACTTTGGCCTGTATGGTGTTGATCTCCGCCCTTAAGAATATCGTGATTAGCTCCGGCTCCGTTGACTATTTTTCCCAAGGGATTGAGAAACCCAGTTGCGTCAGTGTTAGTATGACCTGCTGGATGTGTTGGTTGCATTGGCTGTACGAACTTGCCTTTACGAGCCAGTCGTCCAGGTAGGGGTATACGTGTATTCCTTGCCTTCGTAGGTGAGCTGCTAGGCATTTTGTAAACACCCTTGGTGTGAATTTGAGTCCGAATGCCAGTACTGTGAACTGGTAGTGACTGGTTGATCACAAACCTTAGTAGACGTTTGTGGTTGATGGGGATTTGTAAGTACACGTCTTTTAAATGTATAGTTGCCATATAATCGCCTCGTATTTGTGGTATTACTTCTTGTAGGAAAGTCATTTTGAATCTGAGTTTTTATGAATTTGTTCAAGAACCTCAGATCTAGGATAGGTCTTAGTGTTTCGTCCACCTTTGGCACGAGGAAGTAAGTTGAGTAGACTCCTTTGTTCCAATGCGTGTCCTTTTCGGGGGCAACCTTCGATTAGGTTTTTCAAGGGCTTTTGCCGATTGGAAGTCCTTTTCAAAAGATCCGCTCAGCTGACTGTCCTTGGTTGCTGTTGTCTTTGTCGAGTGTTTCGGTGGCAATGCTCCCTTCGAGGATTTGGCTTCACTCCTACGAGTGTTGCTCGGTCTTTAGCTTCACCCTTTCGAGTGTCGCTCGAGTGTCTAGGGGTCGATGACTCCCTTACCTCCTTCAACTGCTTCTTATGGACCTCAACGACCGTGCAGTCCTCTGGTCCTTCGGCGATGTTGTCTTCCTCTCCACTGAAGAGGCCCAAGCCCCGGAGCGATGGAGGTGGCCCCTGCCCCGTGTGGTTCGCCCTTCTCTGCCTCCCTCTTACTCTGAGTGTCTTGGGTGTGAACGCCGAGCACGCGTTGCAGTCCTCGCTGTTGTGGTCGAACGGCAGGCAGAGGTTGCAGACTGGATGCTGGTCCTTCTGGGCGTATTTGTGGTGGCAATTGGTGCAATACCTGAAAGGTGTTTTGTCCATTCCAGCACTCAGGGAGCCCCCTGCGAGCACATTCTCCGTTGAACCTCGAGATCTTGGTCAAAACCTTCTCCCTGGTCATCCCGGTTACCGGACCTGAAGTCTGGTGTAGCTGAAAACTTTGATCTTCGTCGATATTCTTCTCTTTTCCTCGATTCCTCTTCCAAGACTCTGGAACTCTTCCATAACGGTTCAGACCCAACAGCGGAAAAAAGAATCTGAATATGGCGGCCAAAGGTGGGAGCTTCAGGAGGAAGCACGTCGACGTCACGAACGACACCAAATAGTGGTATGTCGACGCCCACCTGGCCATGAAAAAAAAAAAAATGAAAAAAAAGACTACAATTCCGGACCCAATCACTAGATGGCGGAACAATGCACAGCATAGTGAATCCAGAAAGATTCACGCTGCAAAACTCCATAACTAACCATTTCAAATCAACCCACATACATCCACTTCACACCACATGGGTAAAAGACATTGTCAATTACAACGCCAATATATCCAACTCTCGCAAAAGCGAGGCCTATTGCCAATGCTGGTTACTTCTGACAGCACCAGCACTGCCTGGGTAGCGCAAACTCACAGTACGGTTCCTTGTAATCTCAGGGTTTCCATAAATTGCATTCAGCCTGGCACTAACAGAAAGCCTGTAATCTTGGCACATGGAGCAGTTACTGCGAGTTAGTAGCGGCATCTCCGGTCTCAATTTCCACAAAACAAATGTATGTTTCCTTCAATGTGTACAGCTCTGCTACAGTCACCATTATTTATTCCTTTTTAAGGAATGATGTGTTCAGCCAACACAGGATGTAGCAACTTTGAGCTTGAACACTTAACTATTTCAGTGGAGACAATCGAGCCACAATAGCCCACCACAACTGGAAACTCGACAAAAGGTTATGAAATGACCTCTAATAAAGAATTGCTGAACCACCATGTAGTTCAGCATTCAAACCGACACACAAAGAGTGAATAGAAAACTATGAAAACGGTTTTAAATTACAAATAACATTCCAATCAACGTCTACAATAACGGTTGTTTTATATAACACTACAGAACACTGTGGTAACTTATTAAATGACCTGGCTGATTAGTCTTGGTTCAAACAAGTAGTATTATCCATGGTTAGGTCTCTTTGAACTGCGTTGCAGCGCGCATCCGCTGCTTGCTCTGCGAGGCTTCTTGTAATCAAGCCGATTTCAGAAGTGGAGTCTCGGCTCCGCCCCTTCTTTCCATTGGCTGGCGTCATCTTTCATGCTAAACGCTGGCTTTCGATTGTGAGTGAGGCTTTTTAGTCTCTCCTTGTTACCGCCCTTTCTCCTTTCGGCTCCGCCCACCCTGAATCTTTTACATGCGGTGGTATACTGGCGGTGTTACTGTCTCCGAAGCACTTTTTCTTGCATTCGCTACTTTGCCACCAGCGAGGGGCTCGCGATGCCAGTCTCGCTACTTTACCTCACAACTCTCTTGACGTCAAGGTTACTCGAGCCGAAATAACGACACTGTGCAGGTTTAGAAAATTAATTATGTTTGTCTCGCGCACGGACACCAGAGTTGACAGGTCGCTACGTCAGGAGCAGCAACATCACACCCCAGGAGCCGCCAAGTGATGTCGTCCTCGCAGTGCCGCCGCGCACCAGGCAGCCAGCCGCATTGCAAATGCTTATTTTTCTTTACTTTTGCAGCAATCGCGGCACCCACGCTTTACCTTTAACCATGTTAAAGTAAAGCGTGGGTGTCGCCAACGTGTGTGCGTGTCTCTAATGAATGTCTTCCTGCCCCGTGGATTAAGAAGCAAATTTGTAAAATGTATCTGTCAGTAAATCTGAGGGTCTAGGAAAACCACAGCCTCTTGATCGGGAACTGCGTTTGCACTTCATTATACCACGCCTCCCATACAACTCTCACCAAAAAAACAATTAGCAAAATCCCAACCCCCACCTAGCACTACGATAAATTCCTCCACTCACCAGTCCCTAAATCAGCAACAGCCAAACTTCCGTAACTATTTTCATACCCCGGGGTCTGTGTTTTTTTTGTTTTTAACACCAGCCCTCCGAGGCTCTTCCTCCTCCTCCCCTACTCCTAAGGTTCAGCTGGGTCCTTCCGGGCTCAAACTAAAGCTGTGCAGAAAGATTAACCCTGTCAGGCGGTTACTTTTTCTGCCCCAACTCGGACTGTACTCTAGTAGAAGCCGCACCTTTTCAGGGCAGCGTTTCACAGCTAGGTTCATGCGAGCGCCTTAGCTGATCTAGCGCCTGGTGCTTATTTTAAACACTGAGCTACATGTTTCTAAAGTGACTGAAGTGTTTTCATGTAAAGAATGGATGTAGAGATTATATACTGCATGCTACTGCCCCATGCGAAAGGAAACCCGGCGGGCTGGGTGACAGTGGGGTGAGGGAGTCTCTTTCTGCTCTGGGGTGCACTATCGCACACAATATTGGTTCCCGAGACTCAACTTACGCAGGGACACACCACAGCAATAGCTTTGCAAACAGCACGTCATGCGGCACGTTGTGGTTTCTAGGCGTTGTAAATGACAGTTTTAGGTCTTCCAACCTTGCAGTGTTCCGCTTCCAGTTACAAACAAGCATTTGCAATGCAATAGGTCTCATATTTGCGAAATTTTAAGCTATTGGCATTGTAAATGACAATGCCTTTTATCGGTTTTTAAAATCAACACATAGATAAAAGGTTTGACCTTCACAATGCCAGTAGCTCAAGACCTATTGCATTAAAAATGCTTGTTCTAATGTTGATGCCAGGGCCAAGAAGTGCCCTTACTGATTAGTTTGTTTTCTAGTCTCATCTCTCGCACTATTCCTAAATGACAAATACTTAGACTTCCCAAGTTAATCGCCCAATTTAGTGCCTAGAGTTAAATGAATAGCAACAGTACGGCCTTCTGTACGGGTTGAGTATGTTAGCCTCAGGAGTGACAGAAGTGGCACTTTGTAAAGTGACCACTTTGTGCAAATGACCGCTAATTAAACATTTCAATCCACGTCAAACTACAAATCTGACTGGTAAAAAGGTCAAACTTAGTGCGTTTGTAAGGCACAGGGAAAAAGGAAGTTATTTTGGACTGTAAACAACAAAAGGGAAACATAACAGTGTTAGGACACTAGGGATGACCTTGTAATGCACCTTTCTGGGACTAAGTTAATGAATGGCCCTTTCTTTTGCTACTGTTGCAGCAGTTAGTAGTTATTGACTCCTCACAGTTTTGCATTTATTGGCTTATGCATATAGTTTGAAACTTTATCAAGTTCTATGTACCCTGTTGCCTCATGTGAAGCCCTTCACTACCCATGTGGTGCATCTGTACTATATAAAACTAATATTAAAAGCATTGTATACAGGGCAGTACAACGTGCAGAAGAGCTTCACAAAGCTGAGTCCCTAAGTTCATTTGAAATTTTATTTTTTGGGGCACTGTTTAAATATTTGTAGAGCCACAATCACAAGGGTGTTAGGTCGTCATGGGTCCCATTTTAGTATCCTGCTCCCATAGGCCCCCAACAGAAGGACTAGCGGTGAAACTGAAATTAAATAATGCATGATGGAGACTAACGTGATATAACGCTGAACGCAAGGCAAATAATTCAGAAATGGAGATAAAGCACATTTTGAGAGACATTTAAACTCATGTCCATTTTCTCAGTGACTGTAGTCTTGGTGCCCTAACCAAACAACGGTAATGATCAATGTTTAATTATAAATGTCATATTCGAATAGAAATCATCTTTGCAATGTCAACACTGTGGTAATGATTTATCAGTTCAAACACTTTGTATGGTCTAAAATTTAAGTGGATACTAAAGTGCTGCTCACAACAAAAAACATAGCTTCCCTAAGAAATGTGTTCAAATTACTTAGGACCAAAGAGAGCACCTAGACAAGTAAAATACTTAAGAGATCATGTCAGCTGCTCCTTATATTGCATAAGTACCATCCTAGAATAACATCAGAATACAAAGTAGCAAGTTAGTTGCTTAATTTGGTGTAACCACAATTTCACCCACTTAAGTAAATACTTAAAGTATGGACAACTGAGACACAATAGGATACCCAGGTAAGCTGTGGGCACATCCTTAATTGAGCATTTCTCTCCATCAGTCCTACACCAAACGTAAATATATTGCACAGGTTCAGCAGCCAAGATGGGGGTATGCCTGGTGTAGGGGGAAGAGCAGCACAGCAACAGAAAGTGTACCAGCAAATCCTACAGGGCAGGTTGGCAGGGCTACAATGCCTGCTCCTGCTCAACATAATCCTGATTAGAGCGATCATTCACCCTGCGGCTGGTGAACAGAGCAAGTAGCTCCTTACCCTCTGTGTTCTCCTTTCTGCTGCCTATACTTTAAGCCCAACAACTGGCATTCAGCCACTTGCTTTGTCTGGTAAACGATATTAAAAGCATAACTAACTCTGTATATGATTAAATAGTATATAAACATTTCAAATGCTTCTTGCAGAGAAGTTAACTTTGAAATCATTTCTATAGGTACTTGTTTCACCAAGACCACTACCTGTTAACTGAATCACACCCCTTACGAATAAGCTTGCAAAGTATTGGGTTGTCCAATTCCTTTTGCTAATCCATGCAAACTGTACATAAATTAGATATGAATGGTCTCTTGGATAGTTATTCTATGGAAAGAGAAAATCAGGTTACAAAGGCAACTGAATTTGATGGCCAACATGAGACCAGGATAACTTAGTGTTCTACCCAATGGTATGATCATCTATGGAGCATATACAAAACACATACTACACCCAGCAGGCACAGCAAAACGACTAGGCTCGTAATAGGCCACGTGTAAGCATCGCAATTGGCAGGAAAGTGCTATATAAATGTCAATCCAATGAAAGATTATCGTCCACAGTCAATGTCAAATAAAAGGGTAAACAAACATTTGCAGATGTAAACGGATTTACAGGTATTGTAAATCAGTATTATATTGGTCAGTCAGTTAAAACCATTACAATCAAAGACATGAACCCGGTAAAACAATCCGAAACAAAGCAGTTATCTGATACAGCATAAATAAGATTGATCGACATTAACAGCATAATCAAGGATAATACCCTATCAGGATGTGGCCTGTTTTGATTTAGGTTGAATCAGTCTCTGTAAAAATGTAATCTCTGAGAACTTCAAAAGATCAGTTATGCAAGCAAAGGCATGACAACCAAACACCTATAAAGCAAGAGGTCACTAGGTATTACAGCAGGTCACTAAACCTTGCATATTAAACACTTTTGTTAAATGCATGCTACCGCTAATGACTTTAGAGTTTTAAACTAAAACTTACGAAAAGGAATTATGGCATTGCTTTTTGATTCATCGAAAACTGTGCAATTCTATTGACATCTGTAAATATTGCATTGCGTTCTGATTTTATATAGTGCTTACAACCTCTGACGTGGCAGTGAAGCGCTCTGCCGACAGGTAGAAAGTTACTTATTGGAACCCAAATTTAGTTTATTGCCAATTTTAAGTTTGCTGTATATTAAGCCACACTATTGGAGTTGGCAGACTGAAAAGCTTAATGCCGTATAGTCTAGGATAATAGATTTTATAGTTACTGATGCAGATGTTTCAGTTATGGATAATTTCACATTTATGATATCCACAACATATGTATCCTAGGTTCAAACGCAAGCAGAATGTTTTGCATCAGACAAAACGATGCTATACCAAAGGGTGTTCAGGCGAATAAGAAGGAACAATTAATGACAGAGGATTGGATGTTCTAAGTGCTTTAGAATATGGACCTAAAGGCCAATAAATAAACCTGAACAGTAAATTTTTAATTTTTTTATTTTATCAACAGAAACACTTGTACATACAAATTGCTCCAATCTGCTTTACAAAGAAAACAAAGAAAAAGTGAAAAGAGGTAGCGTAGAGATAACATACACCAGAGCTAAGATTGATAAATTAGTTCGAAATGGATCAGCTTAAATCTGGCTATGACCAATGCCATTGAGACCAAATCTTCCCCATTTTATTTATTGAGCGAGGTCCCCGTGCTTTGGCAATAGCAGATTTGCATTCATATATATGACAAACAACAGACCAAAATTCAGACACCTTAAGTGGTATAGAATAGATCCATGCCCTGGCCACACAAAGGCGAGCGCTGACAATGATCAACAACAACGCTCTCAGATTGGGAGTTAGACCATCTTTAGTTCCCACAATAATTTCCTTATCCCTCCACTTAGTTTGAATCCCAGTATGCAGTGTGACCAGATCAAATACACTATCCCAATAGTCTTTCAGCTCAGGACATTTGACAAACATGTCTACTACGTCTGCTGCGTATAACTTACACTTGGGGCAAAATAAGTGTTTTGTGTTATTGACTGCATTCTATTTCGAAATACACTCAGGCGTATAATATAGCATACAAATTGTTTTGAGATATTAAAATTTTAAATTAGTCGAACTAATTGACTGATCTAAAATGGTTAATGACTCCTTTAGCTCCGCCATCGTGGCTACGGCCGTCAGACATTGGCTCCATTTTAAAGCAAGTTGAGGGCCATCATCAGAAACAGAGCATATACTTTTGATACGTTGAAATATTACAGACCATATTTGCTTCCTGTTCTGAACAATCAAGAGTAAGAGGGTCAGTCCTATCAACATTACTCCTGTATTTAGGATTGTTGGAGACATACTCCCTCACCTGCAAGTATTTAATTTTTTTTTATTGTAGGAACCCAGATGTAGCCTGCAGAGAGATAAATGTCCTAAAAACAAGCCCGTCAGACAGCTGTCCTAAATGGACTATGCCCGCCTGTCCCCATGATTGTCCGACAACAACATGAAATATATTGAGAAAAGAGGGTTGCCCCAGGGTGGGATCAGCGTATGGTAGGTAATGCAAACTCTGTGCACATTTCACGCCAGATTCGAACTATGTCCCTCACCACTAAACCCGACCAGTAATTTAGAAAGGTTGAAATGACAAGTACATTATAAAGATTAAGGTATGAGAGGGTGCATGCCCTGTATGAGGAGGCACAGTGCTTTATGCACAAAATGAGTCTTTGAAAATAGGAAGGTCAGAGCAATATTAGCAAAAGCAGAGGCAGTGTGCAAAGTTCTTATAAATGGCAATAAAAGTTGATAACAGCAAGTTTGAAGCAAATTAGTAGGATAGACTTCCCCAAATGTTTAGAGGGGGAGGACGACCTCACATTTATATTACGATGGCTTATGGCAGAGGTATTCAAACTGTTTTGCTCTGAGACCCATCTAGAGCACCGGGTGGGGGAGAGATGTGTGGGGGGGGGGGGGGGGGGGGGGGTTGAAGAGGCGCAGGGCTCGTAGGGCAATTGTTGGGGTACTTTATCTGTAGCTCAATCCACACTAGCTGTGAGACTTATAAAAAAGTAAACTTCAAAAGATCAGCAAAAGAAAAACAGAAATTGAAAAACTATTTCCCATAATTGGGGGTGCTGTGAGCCCCTAACTCTCCAGAGCTCCAATGCAACAGACTCTTCTGCACCAATAGATGCAGCCTATCTCATGTGCCTCTTTCACCCGTTCCTTACCATGCCTGGCCATCACTGCAATCTTGAATGAGTCTCTGTACCTTCCAGAAAAAAATAGCTCCCTCATTAAACCCCACCCCCTTGCAGCAAGGTTGCCCCCAGCTCTAATGCTACCAAGGAATACGAGCACCGATACTAGTTTGAAGCAAGACAGTTATAATAGTAATGCAGTAGGCCCCCCTCACACCTCTGAACCACCGCATCTACTTCACTAATGATAGCTACAAGCTACTTCCTTGCAAGAGAGAGTGGTCTCCTCTGTCCTTTACTAAAAACATTGCTCTTCATCTTGGCACAAACTCATTCACACAGATGGGCACTACACCTGCAGCATCAATGATACCAAAGAGTGTTTCCTCTGCCCATTCAACTGGGCTATTATGCCTAGGCCACAGACTGGAAGCAGGCGGTTTGGTCTGCCCCTTTTGAAAGGAGGGGGGGAGGAGGCGGGAGTCACGTTTCACCTCATCTGTTTGGGCCCTGCAAAGCAAGGTGACAAAGGCTTTAATGGTAGCAAGGAACATCGAATATGCTACTTACCAGTATGCATCTGTTCTTGGCATGTAGGGCTGCTGACATTCATATCTGTGCATAGATCGCCGCCTAGTGTTGGGTCCGGATGATCGCACATTGTTGTCCTGGAAGAGTCTTCGAAGTATCACGAGATAGGTGGCTCCTCCCCTGGACTACAGTGCGCATGGGCATCCCCTCCATCCTTAGATTGTTTTTCGCCATTGTGGCATAGATGGAGTATAATACAGTGAATGATGACCATGCTAACCAGTGATTACTGAATGCTACAGCTGCTACAGGCGCCGGGGAGGAGGATGGGCGATATGAATGTCAGCAGCCCTACATGCCAAGAACAGATGCATACTGGTAAGTAGCATATTCGGTTCGAGGCATGTGGGCTGCTGAATTCATATCTGTGCATAGATTATATAGCAGTCCCTCCCTTTAGTGGCGGCTGCCCGTGCCAGCTGCAGCAGTCTGAAAAAGAGTTTTGAGAACAGCCTGTCCTACAGCAGCTTGCTGTCTTGAGTGTACATACATACATACCTTTACCAAACACTACACAGTAGTGTTTGGTAAAGGTATGTATAGTGGACCATGTGGCTGCTCTACATATCTCCTCTAGAGGAATATTTCCTAGGAAAGCCATGGAGGCCCCCAATTTTCGTGTGGAGTGGGCTCTTGGAGGAATAGTCAGTGTGCGCTTAGCTTTTTGATAGCAAATCTGTATACACTTAACGATCCACCTAGCTATTCCTGCTTTGGAAATGGGGTTGCCTTTGTGCTGTGGAGAGAAGGCAACAAACAGTTGTTTTGTCTTCCTGAAACTTTGTGTTCTATCAATATAGTACATGAGAGCTCTTTTGATATCAAGTGTGTGGAGCATTCTCTCTGCTACATTCTCAGGATTAGGATAAAACCCGGTCAGTTCTATGGACTGGTTCATATGGAACTGCGAGATTACCTTGGGCATGAAAGTAGGGTTGGTGCGTAGTACTACCCTGTTTGCATGAACCTGTATAAATGGCTCTTGAATGGTTAGTGCCTGAAGTTCACTAACTCATCTTAGGGAAGTAATGGCAACTAGGAAAGCTACTTTCCATGTTAGAAATTGAATCTCACAAGAGTGTAGAGGTTCAAAAGTTGGTCCCATCAGTCTGGTGTGGACCACATTTAGGTTCCAGACTGGTGAAGGAGGGTGTCGTGGAGGAATCACACGTCCGAGTCCCTCCAAGAAAGCTCTGATGGCAGGCACTTTGAACAGAGAGGTGCTGCCTATTTTGAAGGTAAGCTGCCAGTGCGGTTAAATGTATACGGATGGAATTGTATGCTAGATTGCATCGGTATAAGTGTAATAGATAACAGATAATGTTTTGCGTTGATGCATCCAGCGGATTGATGTCATTATTTTGACAATAAATGACAAATCTTTTCCACTTAGCCGCGTAGCAGGCTCTGGTAGTGGGTCTCCGTGCCTCCTTGATGATATTCATACATTTTGGAGGCAAGTTTAGGTAGCCAAATTCTAAGATCTCAGGAGCCAGATCGCCAGGTTCAGGTGTCGCGGATCTGGGTGCTGAATTTCACCATGGCTCTGCATTAAGTGTGGGTGTGAGCCGTAGCCTTTAATGCGGTACCACGGAGAGTTCCAGAAACGTGGTGTACCAAGGCTGACGTGCCCACGTTGGAGCAACCAGGATGAGCGTCATTGAGTGTTGCTTGAATTTGCGTGCCACCAGCGGTATGAACGGTGCTGGGGGAAAAGCGTACGCAAATCTGCCGGACCAGTTCATCCATATTGCATTGCCCTGCGACTGTGGATGTGGGAACCTGGCGGCAAAGTTTTGCCATTTTGCGTTTTCCCTTGTGGCGAATAGGTCTATCTCTGGATGACCCCACTGCTGGAAGTACGGTTGGAGTACTGATAGATGTATTTCCCACTCATGCATCTGGTGGCTGTGTCTGCTGAGCAGGTCTGCCATCTGGTTGTCTTTGCCCGGGAGGTGTTCCGCCATGAGGAAGATATTCCTCTGAATGGCCCACTTCCACATGCTCTGAGCCAGATGAGACAACTGTGGCGAGTGTGTTCCTCCCTGCTTCTGTATGTAGTACATGGCAGTTATGTTGTCTGTTCGGATCAACACGACTTTGTTGCACAGGTGCATCTTGAATGCTTTCATGGCTAGGAAGATTGCAATCAGTTTCAGAAGGTTGATGTGCAACTTCTTTTGCTGTGTCGTCCATAGTCCCTGCACTGTGTGATTGAGTACATGAGCTCCCCATCCCTGGAGAGACGCGTCCGCCGTTAGTATGATTTGTGGAACAGGCTCCCGGAACGGTCGGCCCTTGCAAAGGTTTTGTGGATTCCACCAATGCAGAGAGTTGTATGCCCGACCGCTCACCAACACTAGGTCTTTTAATTGTCCGTGGGCCTGATTCCACTGACGTGCCAAGCACTCCTGAAGCGGGCGCATATGTAATCTTGCGTGCGGGACTATGAAGATGCAGGAGGCCATCATGCCCATCAACTGCATAAACACTCTTGCTGGGAGAGAGTGTTGAGGTCTGAACTTCTTTATGAGCAACTGAATGCTGTTGATCCTGACTGAATTTGGTTGTGCCGTGGCTGCCCGAGTGTCTATGGTTGCGCCTAGGTACTGCTGT
Organism: Triturus cristatus; assembly: GCF_964204655.1. Classification (NCBI taxonomy): domain Eukaryota; kingdom Metazoa; phylum Chordata; class Amphibia; order Caudata; family Salamandridae; genus Triturus; species Triturus cristatus. Next base: position 618,669,379 of record NC_140587.1, read on the forward strand.
ACGTGGTTGGGTTGAAGGTGGGACTTTGGATAATTCAGTGAGAAGCCCAGGCTGTGAAGAAGGTGAATGGTGTGGGACATGTGGTTGGCACAGTGCTGGGCCGACTTTCCCTGGACAAGCCAGTCGTCCAGATAAGGATAGACATGTATGTATTGTCTCCTTAAGTGTGCCGCCACTGTAGCCAGGCACTTGGTGAAAACTCTGGGTGCTGTAGTTACCCCGAAAGGGAGGACTCTGAACTGGTAATGCTGATTGAGAACAGTGAACCTGAGATACTTTGTGTGAGGGGTGTATGGGTATATGGAAATACGCATCTTTGAGGTCTAATGTTGCGAGAAAGTCTCCCTGACTGAGCAACGGTAGTACTTGTTGCAGAGTGAGCATGCGAAAATGATCTGACAGAATGTAACGGTTTAGAGGTCTTAGATCTAGTATGGGTCTGAGAGATCCATCTTTTTTGGGGATCAGAAAATAGTGAGTACACCCCTGATCCTCGTTCCTTTGCAGGCACGAGTTCTATGGCTCCTTTTTGGAGCATGCTGAGAACTTCCTGTTGGAATAAGTGCAAGTGCTCTGCGGACATATTATGGTGTCTTGGTGGTATGTTGGGTGGAGTGGACGTGAACTCTAGACAATAACCGTACTGGATAATTTCTCTCACCCACCTGTCTGTAGTAATGGATTCCCAGACTGGCAGGAACTGTTGGAGTCTCCCCCTGACAGGTGTTACGTGGTCGGGGGGCAGTGACAAGGAGTCACTGTTGGTGGCGGAGGACCTGGAGCTGTTGTTTCCATGGCCTCTGCCTTTGACGTTGTTTCCACGGTATCCACCTCTATTATTTTTATTATAGGTGGTCTGTGTACCTCCTTTAGTGTACTGCGACTGTTGGGAGTTTTGGCTTTTAGATGGTCCTCTGTTGTTGGAGCGACGAAAGGACCCACTCCGAAACTGCTATGATTGCAGAGCCCCCATAGACTTTGCAGTCTCCGTATCCTTTTTGTGTTTCTCTAGGGTGGTGTCAACTTCGGGGCCAAAGAGGGAGTTAGGGTTGACAGGTTGATTAAGTATAGTTGTTTGTATTTCTGGTTTGAATCCAGAGATTCTTAACCAAGCATGCCGTCTTAACATGACGCTGGTGTTAATAGCCCTAGCTGCAGTGTCAGCTGCGTCAAGAGCGCACTTAATGGAAGCGTTGCTTATAAGCTTCCCTTCTGTAATTAGTGACTCTGCTCCTTCTTTATACTGATCTGGGAGGTGCTGTAGCAGTGTCTCTAGGGTATCATAATGTGCCCTGTCGTATCTAGCCAGAAGTGCCTGAGTGTTGGCAATTCTCCAGATGTTAGCTGCCTGTGCAGCAACCCTCTTTCCTGATGTTTCCAAGACCTTAGACTCTTTGTCTGGGGGAGGAGCATCACCCGTTGTCTGTGAGTTGGCTCTCTTCCGAGCATTGGAAACCACCAATGAGTCCAAAGGCAACTGTCCTTTTATGTAGGCAGGGTCCACAGGAGCTGGCCTGTATTTTTTTTCAATTCTAGGGTTAAGGACTCTTGCGGTCTCCTTAAAAATGTCATTAGCTTGTTTGAGGACCCCCTTCAGCATGGGCAGAGTTTTAACATATCTTTCTGAGGTAGAGAAGGTATCCATTAGAAAGTCGTCCTCAATAGGATCAGTGTGGAGCTGTACGTCATGATTGTTGGCGGCTCTTTTAATTAAGGCATTGAAAGCAGCCGTATCCTCTGTAGGAGACGTTTTCACCACATATGCCTGTGTGTCTGGAGCAGTATGTGGGTCCCCTGCATCAGTATTGTCCACCCAAGGTTGGTCTTCAGGGTCAGTGTCCATAGGATAGGTGCCCTCTATATCATCAGCATCTCCAGCATCCACATTAGAGTGTGTGGGTGAGAATGACTGAGGTTCTGTGGCACAATAGTGAAGTTGTTCCACTAGAACTGGTGATGTGGTTCTTTTTTTCTTTAATGGAATTTTGTAGGGCTCCATTGGTGTCTCTGTTACTATTTTCCGTTTGTAAATGGAAAGTCTACCAGTATTGGCGTCGATAAATTGCCTGGGATCCTCATCGTCGCGAGGTATTGCAACAGCTCTCTTTTCCGTTTGAATTCCTGTCGGTGCCTCTAAATTTTTCTTCGGGTCGATAGGTTCTTGTGGGTCGAGACCCTTCTTGGCGTCGAACATTTTTGGTCGCACCGCTGGTGGGAGTCCGAACTTGATGTGCGTCGACGCGATGTGAACCGCGCTGACCGCTTTTGGCTGCGGGGCCGTTTTCGCGCCAATCATGGAAGCCTTGGTTTGTATGCGCAATAACGACTCCGACACCTTCTGCTTTACAAAGGGAGACGGTGCCATGGATTGGACACGGTCCTTCGATGCCTTTTTCGTTTTGTGGCATCAAGCCCTGTACCAGATGTCGTTTTCTGGACACGAAGACTGGAATGGGGTGGCTCTCGAGGGCCGCTCTCCATATGTGTGTCGACGCTCCTTGGCGTCGATATTTTCGGGTCGGCAACCTTGACCTTGATTGTAGGTGTCGCCTTCGGCTCGACGTTCTTAAGACTCCTTTCGGCGTCGACAGCCTTCTTTTGTGTCTTCGGCTCCGAGGGCTTCGAGGCCTTGGTGCCGTGTAGAGACTTTCACTTTCGGTGCCGTTGCCTTCAGTTTCGATTCTCGTTGATCGAGTGATGGCGCTTTCGATACCGACGGCTCTTTAGGATAGTTCGACGCCGGGCATGTATGCAGGGCGGAAGAACGAGAGGAATGATCTTGGGTAAGGCCTTGTGGCAATCCCGCGACCTGAGCCTTATCGAGTGTCTCTTTGGGCCCTGAGTGGACCTGTGGGCGTAGCTCCTCTTCCGAGCTATCCTCCTCGGCCCCAAGGGCCTCTCCGCCGTCTCCTACCTGTTTGACGACTTCATCTTCCTCTTCATCTAGAATATGTTCGTCCTCGGCATCATAGTCGGATTCACGCTCCGACGCCGGATCAGATATCTCTCCTTGAACTTCAAGGTCCACGACCTCCTCATCTTCGGTCCCGAAGATGTTGTCCGGGTTTGGCGCTGCTTTCTGCGCCTTGAGCCGAGCTGCTCGACGAATGCGAAGTGTTTTCTTCGATTGAAACCTGGAGCACGCCATACAGGTGGCTTCGTCGTGGTTTGGAGAGAGGCACTTGTTGCACACCGGGTGCACGTCGAAGCGAGCATATTTAGCGCTGCAAAGAGGGCAACGCTTGAAGGGGCTATTCGATGTCTTCGACGTCAGAGCCGATCAAGATCGACGATGGAACCAGAGGGCAAATGGCTAACTTCGATTAAGATACTCGGCGCCGAACGAGTAATAGGCCTAAATACTCTAAGAGCTAAGATTAGGACATCCGAACCCAATGGCGGAAAAAAACAATCTAAGGATGGAGGGGATGCCCATGCGCACTGTAGTCCAGGGGAGGAGCCACCTATCTCGTGATACTTCGAAGACTCTTCCAGGACAACAATGTGCAATCATCCGGACCCAACACTAGGTGGCGATCTATGCACAGATATGAATTCAGCAGACCACATGCCTCGAACCTACATGTAAACCGATACTGAAGCAGGCAGGATATATGAGGACTCATGTGCCCACGTCTTTAAATTTATAAAAGCAGTTTACATACTTTTCGTTAGAAAATAAGCATACTGTCGCTGAAAAGTTAATGGGGGGCTTGAGGTGCCTCTTGCTGAAAGAGAAAGGGCAGGGGTGGTGGTTCTCCAGTGAAGCCTGGGGAGGGGAAAAAGCTAAAACAAACTGGCCTTCTCACCACGGTGCCTGCTCCCTGAAAGAATTGTAAAGCCGTGCAATTGGTTCATTACCAAATGTAAAAGGTGCTTAGGAGCCGGTATTGGCTTGGATCGAGTCTTGAAGCTTCATGGTGAAAAAGTTAATATTTCTGAGATGTTATCTAAGAGTGTTATCAGCAGAGTTCTTCAACACGTCCTTTTAATGAACACATGAAAATGTTGGTAATCGGTGCAGTCTGATTGCGTGTATAGTGTTCTACGTATTACTAAAATATATAGTTTGAAAGCACTTGTTTTATCCTAAACACTAAGGTCCAGATTTCCTAAGAAATCAAGCAACGCAGCAAGTAAAGCTGGCGTGCTGCATTGCAGGAATGGGAGAGAGCAGAATAGCGTCACACTGTTCTGCTCTCTCTCCTGCACTTGAGTTCTTTGTTTCCATGTGCCAAAGTGTAACAGTGTCTGTGTTCTGGCCAGCATAGTTGTGCTTTAAGTCATTTCCCTCTTTGTAAGTACTCTGTGGAAAGCAGCGTACATGCAAAGAGGGAAAAAGAGAAGGAATTAAATAATTTCTCCTCGTTACGCCTGCCTCAATAAGGCTCAGGATTTTAAGACAAATCCCCGCCTACTATTCTTTGTAAACACACTCGAGTCAAAACCGAGGATTGCTGCATGGGAAGGCCACTGCAATACCCATGGAAATCCTGTTTTGCGTCGGATAGTAAATCCCTGCATAACTCTACGCATCGGGTTTGTGTTACAGAAGAAACGCAAACCAAGCACAAAGTATTAGTAAATCAGGGCCCTAAAGCATCATTGTGCCGCTTTGTGTTACATTTGGTTATAATGCAAAGCAAATTGAGAAGTCTTAGTGAATCTAGGCCTGAATAATTTTGCTGCAGTTGTCGTAATTTTTAAATGGCACATTCACAGTGCTTTCTGTAATGGACATGGACCCTACAGCATTTCAATTCCAAAAATCACTATTCCTTAACTGCACAAATCAGGATTTAATGCAGACTCTCTGGACATCTGCAACCATAAGCGAAATCTAGGACCTCACGAGAGCGGTAGACTGAAGTGCCTGTGGTTGGGGTGCATGATTATGCCTTCATTCTCAGTAAGCAAGCCTGGCCTGTCAGGGAGCTTCTTGTGGGGGGACCACAGACTTCTCTAGAATTGGTCGAGAACCATGCATGCCTGGCCGATGTGGGAGCCGCCGGAATGATAGAGGGAGGTTTGCCAAAGCTTCTGCACCATATACCGAAGTAGTGGAAGAGGAGGAAAAGCATAGGTAAAAGATCCCCGACCAATTCATCCATAGTGCCTTGCCCATGGATTGTAGGCATGGAAATCTGATGGCTAAGTCTTTGTATTTTGTGATTTGGACTGTGGCTAAGATGTTGGTCTTGGGGACAATGGCATAAGTATGAGAGTAGAACTTGTGTGTGGAGTTCCCACCTGGGGACTTGTTGCCGTATACTAATGAGAAAGCCTGCAAAACTGTTGATCACTACCGGAAGGTACTCTGCCAGGGCGTGTAGCCGATGTTAATGTGCCCAAAGCCAAACGCTCTGCGCTAGTTCTGATAGTTGCTGTGTTTGCTGCCTTGCTTTTGGAGGTAATACTTGGCAGTTATACTGTATGTCTTTATTAGAATTACCTTGTGCTGAACCTGATGGTAGAAAGCCTTCATGGATGGATGGTCAGGAGCTTAAAACAACTGATGTGGCGGTCCCTTTGTTGTGGCGACCACATGCCCTGAACAATCAGTTGTTCAAGATTCGCTCCCAACCTTGAGAGTGAGGGGTTCATGGTGATGGTCACCTATGGAACGGGATCCATGAAGGGCCGGCCCTGCTTTGTTTCTTTCCCAGCACTGCATATAGTGATGGGTGTTGGTCCTGTGTCAACTCTAGATCCTCCCAGTGACCATTGTGCTGAACAGATGCCTGTGAGTTTAGATGTGGGGAACTATGGCTATGCATTAGGTCAACATACAGAGGAGCATAAAAAAAATCTTTGTAAATTAACAATCTGGCTTAAGAGGCAGTGTCTGCTAGAATGTTTACGCCTGTGCCTGGCTGAGGTAAGCCTTGCCGGTGACGATCGAAAATGGTCCCCAGAAAGGGCTGGATCTGAAGGAACTAAGGGTGAAACTGGACGGTATTTATAGTAAAGCCTAAACTGTGGCAGAGGGTTATAGTGGCATGGGAGTGAGCGAGCCACTGTTTGCTTACACTCTTAATCAGACAATTTACTAAGTAGCATGAATGCTGCTGCATCTGAGATGGGGGCTACCACAGTGAGGCATTTTGTAAATACTCTGGGGGCAGTGTTGACCCAGAATGCAACACTCTGAAGTGATAATGTTGACCACCTATCACGAAAAGTAATAGCAATGGCGGGATGCATGGGTATGTTGAAGTAGGCGTCCTTTAGATGTTGTGTAGCCATGAAGTCTGCTTGTTGCAACAGAGGGATGACAACCTCTAGAGCGACCATGTGGAAATGTTCTGAGAGGACGCACTTGTTGACAAGCCTTAAGTAGAGCACGGGACTTAGAGCGGACTCCTTTTTGGGGATTAGATAGGGCGTACACTCTTGCCATGATGCTGCAGTGGCACTGGTTCTATCTTCCATTAAAGAATGCGCACCTGCACCTCTTCCTGAAGAAGGCGATGGTGTTCTGCGGAGGGGAATGATTTGTGGGGATGCAATGAGCTCCAGGCAGCAGGCGTGCTCGATGATGGAGCGATTCCATTGGTCGAAAATGATCTTTTCACAACATTGAATAAACCTCTGCAGATCCCTCCTTCCTCCCCACCCACCCACTTCCCAACACAGGTGTAGTGATTGGGGGGGGTGGGGGATTTGGAGGGGTAAGATGTCACTGCTTGAAGGAGGCAGCTTCTTTAGCAGAGCCCCCATTGCCCATACCCCTGGTGTTATTGCTTCTCTTGCCCCCTCTAGAATGACCCTGTGTTGACTGCTGGTGTGATTGTTGCTGGCTTTGGCAGAAGGTAGGCCACATTGGAAAAAGGTTCTTACCGCCCACCGTGACCTCCGAAAGGACTCCCTAGTAGTAGCTGACTGAAAGGCACTCATAGCCAACTGTGTCCATATCTTTAAGTTTTTCAAATATCTGATCTAACTGCAGAGCAAAGAGGTCTTGGCCATCGAACAGCATGTTCAACAGACAAGTACCATCAGGCTTAAAGCCAGAGACACAAAGTCAGGCATGATGTCTAGCCAGGACGCTGCTGTTGACTCTCCTAGCCCTGGTGTCGGTAGAAACTAGAGCGCAGCTGATGGTGGAATTCAAAATGGTCTTACCTTCCGTGACCAGCTCTTGGCCACGATGCCTATACTCCTCAGGGAGGTGTTCCTTAATCTCATTCCAATGCATCCTATCGTACAGGAAGAGCAGACCAACAGAACTAGCAATCCTCCAGTGTGTGGCTGATTGTACTGGTTACCAGAGTAGCGAGCTACTCGCCAAAAAGCGATTCAACGCCTCGTCAGGGGTAGTAAGCGCTATATAAATGCTATTACAATTACTACCACTCTACATTCGGAGGACCACTGCCATGCATAGGATGAAGGCTCAATTTTTTTATTGGCCATAAGTGTAATGACACCAGGCGTGACTGAATCTGAAAATCCCGGGTGTGAGCTTAACCCCTTAGCTGCTGGGCCTCCACCCCCCCCCCCCCCCCCGCCCCCTCTAGTGTGAAGCCCTTTTCTATTTGGGGTAGTTCGCGCATAAGGCTACATAATTGTTTTTCCACACAAGGTATCCGTTCCAAATTTGTGTGCATTTTTTTCAACATCCTGGGGATTCTAAATGTACCCAGGGTTTGAGGATTTCAGTGGAGGGGAAAAGTAAAATGGGCAAAATATAGTTAAATTTGTACTTTTTTTTTTTTTTTAGGAAAAAGTGCTCTTGATAAACGGGTCTCTTTTTCTTTCTAAAAACTGCATCAACAAACGGTTTGCTGAGCTAAAGTCACCATCTTCTCAGCTTTGAGGAACACGCAGAGCTGAATAAAAGACACACAACAAATTGTTACCAGTTTTGGCATTTTTCAAAGAGGAAGCCTGTTTTTCCTATTTTTTGTGCTCTTAGCCTACTTCGAGTTTGTGGTGGAAACTAGTGTGAAACCCATGGGTGATCAAGAAAAGATATAGATTTCTGAAAAGGAGACATTTCGAATTCAGCAGGATGTCATACATTTAGACCCCTCGAGGTTTTCCCTAAGAAACTAACTAATGAAGTATAGAAATACTGTCAATGACTAGGTAAAAACAGCCTTTTGTGACAACGTTTTTATCTGTAACATTTTGCGACAGTGGCAGATTTACAAAAGCAATATACAATGAAGTCCTATAGGCTCTTCTGGTTGCAGGGATATATAGGGTTTGTAGATTTTCAATGAACCAAACATACCCAGAGCCAACAACTGAGCTGAACCATACAAAGGCTTTAAAAGTGTACAGAGTACAGACCAATTCATATGGGGGGAGGGAGGGGTGAAAGACTGTTGCCCAATTTAGTTGGGGTAAGGGCATGGCCAAGCCCATGGTGAGCAGCCACCACCCTTTTTTAGCTCTATAAAAACAATGGTGCCTAGTGGGCTTTCTGCCTCCACTGTGGGTGAGGGTGACAGAAAGGCGCAGATCGGGGGTAATTGCTCATCTGCCCTCTAATGCACTAAGACTGAAATAAAATAATTAGCCAAAGGGGAGCACAAGTGCTTGCCCAAGAGGCCTCTCCCCAATCGCTGGTGTCAACTGGGTGGATCCCTGCTTGGGGATTGCTTTCCTGCAGTGATCCCCAAGGAGGGAGACACTGGGCAGAGGCACCATTGGAAAGGGGAGATTCTCCCCTTTCCAACAATACCTCTACCTTTAGAATCAGTGCTCAGGGGCTGAGATAGCACCCCATCACTGATTCAGTGAAATTAAAACAAGCCCATCGGCTCATTTTATTTTCACTTTTATTGAAATTACATCAGTGTTTCCTGTGTCTACTGTAGCCAAAAAAAACAACAAGGCTGCTCGGGAAGCTCTTCCAAATCAGCCTGATGAAAAAAAGAAATAAAGGACTTCCTCTGGTGCTCAGTACCAGAGACACCTTTAGGTGCCTCCCCAGTGTCAGCCACTGGCTGACACCTGCACTGCTTAGGTAGTGCGCGGTCATTGGCTGTCAGACGCACCTATAGGGTTAGGCATCACTTTAAGAAATGGAAGGAACAGAAGAGTGTGTTGGGTCTTCGATAATGTTTTGATGAGGAAGTAGAGATTACAAGATGTAAAAAAAAAAAATTCTACTGTAGTGGATGGAGAAAGGTCAAGGTTTATGGTCATGCTTCTTCCAAATTAGGATGCTGGGACAGGAGTCCAGATTTGAACGTGAGAAAAGGGCATCGTTCAGTTGGGAGTGTGTGCTCAAGGGAGGAAGGGCAAATAGTTCATAGGATCAGAACCCAGAGTGCATGCACAGGGGGTTTCTGGAGCTGGAGAGAAACTGAATGCTGGTAAAGCATGCAGATAACAAGGCGGCGCACTGTGTAACAATTTGAGAAAGGAATAGCGGGGAAATGCCATGAACGGCTGAATAAAAGTGAGCATTGAGCAAGTGCCATGTTCTTAGCAGACTAGTACCCTATTTCGTGTTTGTGCTAAGAGGTAGGAAAACCTTTGTTAGGTTACAAAGAGGCCAGGACGAAACCAACGATTATGTTAAAAGAACAAGTAAGGAGAAAATACAGAAAGTAAGCTGTTGCAATAACCTGGTTTGCTTACTATCAAGATACCGATTAGGGACTTGACCTGCTGAAATGGTAGTGCTGGGGAAGGATTCTAAAATTTAGCACCAACCCTAGCAGTAGGGGTGGTGGCCTCTTTGATGAACAATTCAAGTTGCATCGCACAGTGCACTTCAAAGTTCCTGACAGTATGGGAGAGGAAAGGGCATATGGGTATCAGAAGTAGTAGTATTCAGTAGGGAAGACATAGAATCTCTAGATTTGAGCAAAGACTCCTTACCTTGACAAGGTCATTAGCGAATTTAGAGACTTTTTACACAGTCAAATATTAGTCTTAAAGTGGGACCTCAGTGAAGGGGGATAAAAATGGAGCACAGAAAATATGAGCAGGCAAAGGAGATTGTATCATCGACTGAGAGCATGGAGGGTAGAATGGGAAAGGTAAATAACCAGAGGCATCGAGCACACCAACTGAGAAGGGAGTAGAAGTGAAAAGGTAAGAGAACAAAGCCAGACAGAGTCAATTATTTTTATGAAGACAGTGAGCATCCAAACGCTAGCAGTGTTATGGTGACTTACTTTGTTTATATGGTCTTTTCCATTATCAACCAGTGGTGTATTTCAGCCATTAAGTGTTTGGACTGAGAACTAATTCTATGTCCGAATAAAATGTAATGCTTTGTGCACAGTATTCTACAGAAACCCCATCCCACTCCGACCCACACAGCCGGCCACCAACCATGAATAAATGTATGCACTTGACAGTTACTCTCAATTTGAAACAAGCATTTGTAAACCCAATGGGTTCGGTCTTGTTGAACTATTGACTTTGCCAATATTTTGCAGAGGATGTCCAGCATTAGTCTAAAAGTAAACGGGGGTGGGGGAGGAACGATGGTGTAGCCGCAGCCAACAACTGCACCATTCCACTGCGTGATGTAACCATTCCTTTGTTTATTTACTGATCGAAGATGGAGTATACCCTTAAGTTCTTTTAGCCTGAAAGGGCTTTTTGAAATGCAGAATAACCCAGCCGCATGTGGCAGCTGCTGGTACCTCCAAAGACAAAAATTGTAAATAAAAATTTAGGAACCAGGAGGGTGGGTGAGCAATGAAGGGGTAGGTCAGGTGGATGGGAGAAGCAACAGGTTGCTGCCAGGCCCATCACAAACAAAAAAATAAAAATTATAGATATGAGGTAGCAATAGAGAGTAGGGTGATGGGGAAGCACAGGCATGTGGAGATCTTTGAAAGAGGAGGTGTGGCACAGGAGAGAAAGAACATCTATGCTGTTTCATGGAGCGGGCAATGATGAAGAAAATATAAGTTCCTAAAATGTGAGCACAGGAAAGCTGCAGGTCAGCCAAACATAAGGATGGTGAAGAGGCTATGTATGCTCCAAGGGTGAGAGCAAAAAGACGATGAAGACAATCCACCAAACAGAAGCAATCAAATGAGTGAATATAAAGTCAACTAATAGAAAACAAGGGACAGGCTCTAAACCCACTGTATGTTTTGGTACAGTCCACCAAAGGCTTTCAATTACAGACAGATAAAAGCAGTCAGGAAGATAAGACCCAAATATGAGTCAATCATGGTGTGACTTCTGAACATTAGCTGAGAGGTTGGCTGGAGGGAACTGGTATGGGTAAATAGCCTAGAGACTACGAGTATTATGGACAGCCTGAAGGTACCCTTTATCCTGTTCACAAATACTGGTTCACTCTCATTCTCAACTTGTTCCATAGTAACTGATAATGTGAAAATAAGTAGAATAAATATGGTAGCATCAAGGAGTAGGCCAAGGCAAATAGGTTCCAGAACATATCCTGGCTAAATCTAGAATTGCTCTAGAAGGAAGGCATAAGGGAATACCATCAGCAGAATGCAAGTTAAGAAACACACACTGCTGCTGGGCATTATCGCTGAAAGGCAAATTCTGGTACCACCTTAGGTCTGGTGGAGTGTGCAGACAGTGGAGAGTTTGAGCTACACTCAGAGCAGCAATGGGTGACATTATGTTATCCAACAAGTACCACAGCTCCTACTTCAAAGGTAAAACCACTAAAACACCTGTTGCTGGTTCATGCCAGGCAAAAGTGCAGTGTGCATTAAATATCACATTTTTAGTGTCCTCAGCTGAGGCCACATGAGAACAAGGAAATAGGATCACAACTAGGATTTAAGTGGAAATCCTCTCCCCAGCCCCCAATTAAGTGGAGGCCCACTGGGGGTTGTGGAAAAGAGGGTAGCTCTTTCACGTGGAAGTCTATGGGTCTTCTTTGCCTCAGTTGAGCCTGGGGGAGAAAGCTTGCTTATCCCCTGAAGCATCTCCTCTGCCAGTGTGCTACCATATATAGAGGAGGCTACAGAAGGGGGCTTGTATCGAAAGGTCTCTCTAGGCTTTTAAAGCTGGAAGGCCACTGCCATGTGGAAACGGAGCAGGTGGTCTGACACAGAACACTTGGGTGGTAGTCCGTGATTTTCCAGCACATGTGACCATCCTGTACTACTGGAAAATATCATGTCACCCTGGGATTGATCATGTACTTACGAAATAAATAAAGGTCACTCTTCTGGGAAGGTATTCTCACCACTAAAAAACATAAGCTAGTTGTTCCTGGACACAGACTACACAGTTCTTAGGGACCTGGTAATTGCTGTCCAATCACAACTGGTTCGAAGGCCAGCTTTTTCGAAATATATTAAGCTTACTTGAGAGGTATTAGGTAGGGGTTAATTGGTCATGGCTGGTTTCTCTTGTTAAGTTTTTGTAAACACCAAGACATAGGCACCCTCATTCTCCAGCGAGTACGCTGGTGTCCCAATAAACAGCATCTCCAATGTCTTGATAAGGACTGTAAGACAGCATTTGATTTTATGTAAAACTTTGTGATCACAAGTACTGGTCCTTCTGTTCAATGACCTGGTTTGCATTCAACTGGGCCTCATGCCTGTAGACCGTCTGGCAGTCACAATCCTCCTCCCCTAAAAGGGCTGAGCTTGGGGCAACAGTAAGGACAGGTAGCTGGTTGAGTCGAGGAGGCTGGTGCAGTGAACATATGATCCGCCCCACAACTTTTGTCTCCCTAGCCTTCGACTTTATTTTCAGAGCATCCTGGAAAGTATCTGAGGAAACACTGTAGGATGTCAGAGGTAATTACTAGTGCAGGATCAACTGGAGGATGGAAGTGGTGTGGCAACTCCTACAGCTACTCCTAGTTTCAAGGACTGAACAAGTCCAACCTTACCACCATCAGTGCACAACCTCTTAAGAGGCAGACAAAGGAGAGTACGCTGGTAACAATTATGATGCCAGACCAGCAGGTCTGTGCTTCTGCTTCTTACTGGGCATCTTGTGCTACAGAATGGCCTCTGGATGTCAGCTCACTGGCAGAGGCTACGCTACTGCTTGCTCTTTGCTAGCTGATTGGGTGATGCACCCAACTCCACAACGGCCAGAAAATCGAAGGATGCAGATACAACCACAAAGTTAGAGGAGCCAGGCCAATCCCAAGAGACTTTGACACAAACATTATACTCCTGAGTGGATCTAGGTACAAACCCCGATTAACTTATTTACCACCCATCTGCTCTTGTATGTCTATCATATTTTTCTTCCCTTTTGGGACCTGTATTCCCCTTCTGTAAATAAAGTGCTAACTAATTAATGACACGTTTGAATAAAGTGCTTATTCCTATATTGTTCTGTGTTGCAAATATGATAAGCTTGCATGGATATATTAATGGCCATTAATCATTGCATTTGATCGTATCATGCTCAATCATTAATATGAAATCAGTTTAGAAGGTTGATAATTGCAAGCCACATTTTTGCTTTAAACGACAAATATGTAATAGTGAAAATAGATTGAAGGGCATTACGCCATCATCTGTTCAATGTTATCCTACAAGTTTGACAAGCTTCTACAAATTCTCATTAAAACAGCATGTAGGGTTCTAGAAGTAAGATGAGGTTCATGCCAGGCGACAGAAGGACTCTCCTTAACTAAAGCGGAGGGGTAGTCGGCCTTCCCTAGGTGTCTCAGTCGCCTTGTTGGCTGTGCTTTTCACCTACACATACAGCTGCCTTTGAGAGCTGGAAATAGAACTTCTGGTTATGGAATCAGGTATGTAGGTGTGCATCATCTTTCAAACTAGAATAGGCTTTTTATTTACTAATGTGCAAGAAATAGTATGACGTTTAGAAGTAGGAAATGAGGATGTATGTGCTATAGAATATATATAATTGGGTATTTTTGTTCACATAATTCACACTTTCTGGATGTCTTAATGTTTATCTTCATTAAGATAACTTCCTACTGTATGTACTAGACTAGGGTTTTAGTTTAAAATAAATATTTTTAAATGTGTATTCCATTTTCTATTGATCCTCAAAAGTGTGACATTCATTTGTGAGAGAGGATTTGGTGACCACTAACTGTCCCTTTAATGTCTCATCGGACTGAATGTAACCTAAAACCCAAGTTACCAAACACTGCTCTGTGAAATGTGTATGGGTTGCAGATCAACATGTTTTCTGATTTGCACTGGCAGACCGAGTCATTGATGATGGGGGTCTATAAAAAAAACTAGAGAATCTAACAAATTGAGACTTGGGATCAAGACCTGGGCCAAGGTACGGGTAGTCAACCTTCCTCTCATTCAGTCTTGTTATGGAACATTCCTCAATCCTTCTGCCTCAACCCCAAAGCAAGGAGCCAGGACCTATTCAACAGAGAAGCAGTCTCCAGACAAGGGGGATTTTGATACAGAAGTATTCTCTGCTCCTGGCAGCTTGATGTCCTTCATTTCGACTATAAGAACAGTGTCTGGTGGTAGTCATCAGGTACCAAGGGGACACAAGGTAATTTGTCCTTCTCCAGGGACTCGTGCACTATTTGAGTAGAGCCAGTGAGAGTGACCGCCACAAGAAAGGAGTGGGGGGCCTTGAAAGTCTGACGAAATGGAGGAGAGGAGGGTACCATGCTACCTCACAATCAAAAAGGGTGTTAGGCACCACACTCACTCACTGGCTTAATATAGTGTATCATGACTATTCATGGCAATTAAATCCAGTCACTTTTTCGGGGTCAATACACATTTACTTTACTTCCAAAATGGATGGTTTCACTAGGACCTAAAACTGATGGAAGCACACTGATTGCAGGGGTGCACTTGACTATTTCCCAAGCACAATACTCCGGGGTTGGGTTAAGCTGGTCAACTGCTGCAAACTATATGCATGACAAAGCCCAAGCTCAGCAGAATAAGCTACCCTTTGTGATGGAAGGAAATGGGGAGTAAGCATGCAAACAGTAAGTAGTTCACCAGCTATTAAAGAAGTTCGTTCTGGTCCACAGCAATAAGTATAACAAGCACAGGCATAGCCAAAAGGTCTCGCTTTTAGGACCTTTTAAGTATTTAGTTATGCAGCACAATATCCTTGGTGCAATAACATCAACTGTTGCATGACTTAAAACATATAAGGTCCAAAAGGCGAGACCTATTGGCTATGCCAATGCTTGTTTTTAGAGGCCTCACATGCAGGTTTAAATGTAGGCTGGGAAGAAAGGTGCCAACCCGAAGGGCAAGGTCTACAGAGAAATAAGATAGGAAGAGAGGAGTTCTAATGAGATAGCACAAATAGAAAGGTGAAGCACAGAATGACAGGTCAGGTAAACAAAGTAGCGAGACAGAGAAGCAGGTAGCGTCGATGGGATGAAAAATAGAAAGATATGAGAAGTAGAGAGTATAGAGGTGCAGATGAGGTAGAGAGATGAGGCTAATACAGAGGAAGGGCGAGGGAGAAGTAGAGAATGGTGAAATAGAGTGAGAGAGAGACAGAGGTAAGACAGATGTATTAAACGAGCGAGACATTGGAAGCAATGAGAGTGAACGGAAACAGTGAAAGATAGAGAAGAAAGCAAAGGGAGTGATAGATGGAGTGGAAGAGGTAGAGAGCATTGTAGAGAAAAATAAAATAATGGGAAAGGTGAGGGAAAGAGAACAATAAAAAGAGACATAGAAGGCCAATAGGTGAGGTAAATTGAGAGGCTAGATGTTGTATGAGAGGTGGGGAAGAGAGATGAGGCAGTGAGTTGTGAGGCAGAGAGAGAAGTGAAAGAGAGAGGGAGGGGGAGGGGCAGGCACTTGAGGAGAAGAGACGGGCAGAGAGCTGACGAGAGCTTGAGATCTAGAGGTAGGATCGGAGAGAGGTGGCAAGTTGAGGTCATGAGCAGTAAGTGCTGTGGGGCATTGAGGTTTATTGAAAGAGAGGTTTGACGTATAGGGAGAGTTTAAAGGTAGAGCAATAGTGTGGTAGGTACGTAGCCATGTATAAATAGACAGGTAAAAAGGGAGTGTTTAGGTAAAGAAGAGACATGGGACAAAAAGGTGAGACAGAGAAAGAAATGCGAGAGATGAAGGAGGGAAATGTGAGTAGAGGTGGGAGGTAGAGAGGCAAAACAAACAGGAGCTAAGAGTAAGTTAATCGGAGGCAGACACAAAGTAGAGAGGTAAAGAACGGCTAGCAAGACAGAGAAATTGAATGATCGAGCAAGATGTAGGTGAGGTAGAGAAAGAGGTGGATAGAGAGGTTGAGAACTGTGGGATAGGTAGAGAAAGGACGAGTCAGAAGGGCTAAGGGGAAGATGGTAACACACAGAAAGAGAGAGAACAAGAAAGAGCGAGATATAGTCTTCTGTTTTGATCACTTTAACAGGGTGGGCCTTAAAAGATGGGGGCCTTCGGCAATTGGCCAAGAAGCCCGCCCATGCCTTAAAACAGGCATAAAAGAGGAATTTTATAGCACAAATATATTTTGGGGAAAAAATTCATATGTTTTTATTTCCTTTAAGTTTTCCCAACACTGATTAAAATCAAGTCACTGGCTTATATGACATTTCACATAGGTGAAAAATATACCTACATAGTGACAAGACACTTCCCACCCTCCACTCACGGATTGCAAAATACGTAACAAACAGAGAATAAATGTGTGCATAGCTGAGGACAACCTGTCTCCTCCATCTGTGCCAGCATACATTTGTTACGACTCAGAATCCTCTCAGATTTATGCATCTGCCTATTCCTACTATCAAAGGGCCAAGTGACCAGGGACAAGCCAAGGCTAGTGATCCCTCCTTTAAATGTATAAGTAGAGATATCCACAGTGTGTCAGATTTTCTATCCCGACACCTCAAGTCCCATGACAGTCTTTCCATAGGAAACAGCTTCAGTAGAGCAAGCGAGAGAGCGAAAGACAGAAAAACAGAGGGATTGGAAAGTGGGCAGAAAAAAGGAAGTGAGAGACAGAGGCGGAGAGAACAACAGGAAGAAGACATATGCAGAGACAAAAGAAATAGAGGGGGAAAGTGAAAGGACGAGAGTGAGAGGGGTGAAACGGAAGCTCAGAGAGACAAGTGCGCGCACCTCGAGCTGAAAGTTTAAAAAAAGGCGTGCCAGCTGCAGCGGGAGAGAGAGGCGGAGGGGTGCACCCACGAGTGGTGCGTGCGCGCGCTGGGGAGAGCTCTTTTTCAAAGCACATACTCATGCTTGTGGCGCTCCGCTGTGCACTCCCGCAAGCTGTATGCCACCACAAATACAAGTATGTGCTTTGAAAAGAGCTGCACGACGGCTACAGGTCTCCTATGCAGCGCATGCGTGCTGCGTAGGCGAGACCTAAAAACAGAATTGACTAGTACATATACAGCGATAGGACCCGTGCCCCATAGGAGCTACATTTGGGCATGTGATATCAACTCTGTATTTAAAACTACAATAGCAGTTTCCAATCCTGTCAGTAGGTGAGAGGGATAAACAGACTGAGAATAACTAACAGACAGGCCCCAAGAGTAAAACTGATTCAGAGTTAAGTAACATCCAACATCAGAAACGTCTCCATCAAGACACACATAATAAAGCAAATAAAATTAAGAAAATAAACATTTTTACAAGATACAGATATTGCACCTCCTCTAGGCCCAATCCTCAGCTAGAATTCCAATATGAACATTTTCTATTAATCTAAACCACTTGCAGATGGTGCATTTAATTTGGTTTACCTAAGAACTTCCAATTAAGCAACATTTCTACCCAAGATGCATGGTTGATTACTTCACAAACTATAACCCATACCCAACTAAAGGGAAAGATTAATGTGGACCGAATAGCACCCTATGAAGAACATGTATGGCTGATGGCACCATGTTTCACACCAGCTTTGAGCATACCCATTCTAATAATCAAAACAACAAAATATTCCCCAACTAAATATAATTTAAACTGTAACCTAGAACAGAATGTAGCCATAATCTCTCCAAGGTAACCATGGAAAACGTACTCAATCTATGTTACATGTTATACACTCATCTTCAGGGAAACGTTTGTACAAGGGACACGCATTTCAGAGCTATATCAAGAATCACACCTACTCCAAGCCCATCCTAAAAACACTCTTGATAAGAACTCACAGAAAGTCGCCCACTTCCCAACCTCTTCCAATTCAGGAAACCCTACAAACCCGCGTTCTAATATTCACCTTCTCTTGACCATGAGTTCATAACAGGGTACCTACAACACCCTTTTCTAAAGCAGACCTCAGGGCACGGACCAAAAGCTACTTCATCAGATCCACAAGTCTGACTCTAGATTAAACACAAACTAGCAAATTTGTGAGCCCTTTCCCTAGGTGAAGGAACCAACATGGTTTTCTTACCATTTAATTCCATACATATCGCGCGTGGGAGCTATAATTGAACATAATGAATGGCATAAAACCCATACTTCACAGAGAACTGATGTATTGAAATATTACATGATTCCTGTGAAATATGGATGATAATCATCATGACAGCCCTTAATCACTCTGCAGAGCATTAAAATTGTCAGGACTACAAGAGTTATGTGGTAATGGCTAACTTATGAGCAAAAACACAATTATGCAGGACATTTTCTGCAAGTAGTTTCATCCATTTAAACAAGAAACATTGTTTTGTAAAATCTGCAAATGATGCTAAATTAGGTGACAAAGATGCAATCAATGCTCCATGGGAGGGTCATTCACAAGATTAACAAGCTTGGACACAAACAAGAAGCAAGTAAATGAGTGACAGGACCCCAACAAATGGTAAGCAATGGGCGGGCTCTAAGCCTCTCTATGTTCTTAGTAAGCCACAATGTCTTGCAACAGACAGAATACGTGGCCTAGTAGGCTCTATAAAAAAAATAAAAAAATACACAGATTAACATGTAATATGCTCCAGAATTGCCATCTTTGGGCTTTCAGCATCGTGGTTTACAATGGCACAAGAACCCCGCAATAGTGGGCCATATTACAGAGAGTACAATTAGTATCACTACAGGCTTTGTCTCAGAGTCATGCCTCCACCACACACTCAACAGTAAATACCACATTATGCCCCACAGCGCTATACATCTATATACATATACACACAAAGCCTGAAAGGGCATTGTTTTGACTTATACTGGTTGCTACCTTGTGTCTGGACAAAGCTAGAAGTCTCTGATGAGCGCTAATAAGAGTGGAACACATGTATCAGGGTTGCTTTTATTCATCCCAGGTTGGCTTGGATGGCATTTTGCCAATCCAATGCTGTGCCTGGAATGGAAAAAGGTTTTTATCATTTTTCAGCTTAGCTTGGATGATAGTTGCTAATCCTATGCTTAAAGACTTTGCTTTAAAAATGGCAAACGGTTCGTTACTGTCTGGTTTGGCATGGATGGCACTGTGTTATTGTTATGCTTAAAAACTCTGCTAGAAAAAGACACTGGAGATGAGCAGATCTGGAATGTCAGTGGTGTTGTAGGAGCTGCTCTTCAACTATAACTTGGGAACTACTCAGGGTTCCCAGCTCTTTTTTACATACACACAAAATTGTATGTACATGGGGGCATGGCCAAGATGGCGCCTGTAGAGAAGTAACTTTACGAAGCTGCGCCGCAGCTCTGCGAATTAAGGGCATTGGTGGCGCTGCCGGGGCATCAACTACATGGAATCATCCCAGAGACAATTGGGGGCATTGGTGAAACTACCTGCGAGACCCTGGGCTCTGGAGACGACTGGGATTCAGGGGTCGGACGACCTGCAGGCCCGGCTGCCGCAGGTCTAAAATGGCAGCCTATTTATATCAGCACAATCTGGGCCGCACACACGGACTTTGCTGGCGACCCTGGGCACTCCCTAGGCCCCTGAGGCGATAGTGTGACAACATGAGGTTCGGCATGTTACACAGGCCGATTGCAGCATACCAGAGCCTGATCTGCAGAACGAGACCACTGATGAGAGCCTGCTGCCTCACATCCACATAACACAAGCGGCGGCTGCAACTCACAGCAAGTGCAGTGCAGCGCAGGACATATGCTGGGCCCTCTGTGAAATGCCTCTGGGTGGGAGCAGACTGCAAAACCCACACAGTTTTGCCGTAGTATAATAATTCCTAGCTCTTTCGTTCGCTCATGTAATTGCAGGAGGTCTACAAAGACTGTGTGAACTGCCCTTATTAACGAGACATGGCATTAATGCCCGGCCCATGATCCTTGGTTTCAGATTCGGCTGTACTGACTTGTGCCCAACAATAGGAAGCTCCTGTACTGCCTTTCTCCTTATTCTCTGCGAGAGCTGCTACCTAGCCATATACATTAGAGACAAAGCCTCTTGAGCTGGCACGGAGACCTGCTCCTGGACACCCTGTAACATCTCTACTTCGTGGGAGACACTCAGCGCTGGCGATCACTGCATGAAGGAGAGTGGGTCCACACAGCATATTACACTGTAGCATGACTGGGAAATAACCCTCGCCCCTTCATTAAACCAGTACCGCTTCACAACATGGAGTTGCATCGCTAAAAGGAGGATACAACCCTAAAAGACATGCTAAGTAAACCTCCCTCTAAGAAATATGAGCAACGCCCAAGCACTCCACCAAACACATCCCCTGAAACAGCAGCATCTGCCACTAAAAGCTTGCTGCCTGAGGCACCTGTGACACGCCAACTCCTGGAGCAACTCTTGGCGCTTTGAGAGAGGTCACTGCGGGCCTTAAATGTGAAATAGTGCCCGATAGCAACGAATTGAAGAAAGACCTGGGTGACATGGACCAAAGAGTTGACACGCTGGAGCAGTTGGGAGACAAAAGAGGAGGAGCTCAATGATCACCATCGAGAGCTACAAGACAGAAATGAAGATTTGGCTATGCTGCCTGGCAGACCTTGAAAAACAGTTGTGTCATTCCAACCTTTGCATCAAGGGAGTCCCTCTTCAAGCGCAAGCAGGGAACCTGGAGGAAAATCTGGTGAGATTTTTCCGTTACGCACGTCCCATTCCAACAGGGTAAAGGCTGCTACCACGGCTCTTCAGTGTGGTTTTCCAGTTTTCGATATCGACCAAGCTGCCACGTGGGCATCTCTGCACACGTTTGCCAGACACCTCTCATCATAAACTAAGATGATCTTGGGTAGATCTCTACAAGCACAGGCTACAGTTTCTGGAACTACTACGAATGGAGAAAGATTTCCTAAAAGTTTAGAAGAAGCCGAAAGACTCACTTCATATCCAAGCCTCTGCCAATGCCAGCTAAACCTTTGCTTGATCCACCAAATCTGCAGCCAGAACTGCATTAGGATCGCCCAGCATCCACTTCGAAGGCTTTTCCACTATCAGTAATATTGTCAATTCTTCCATTGCAGGACTTCATGTTTGCATAGTTTTTTCTATCTCATCTGCATGTTATCCCGGTGTTTTACTCCAAGCCCCTCCCCCCTGCCACCAACACCTACCACTCTTCGAAGACAAACTGCGGCTTGAGTAGTTTATAAACGTCTAAATATATAGATTGCATATAACTTATTGGATGAAATTCAAGCACAAAAGTCTTTACATGTCTAAAAGTATTTGAGTTTTCAATGTACAAAGGTCTGCCACTTTGTAAGAAGATTTTGATTGCAAAGACTGCAAGTTCTTAAAATGTCACTAATCCTAAAAGTCTGTATTTGCTCCTAAAATCAATGAAAGATCTATAAGCCTCAACAGGACCATCTCTACATACATGATAGCAGTCTCAAACAGGTTACATGAACTCCATAGTTAGTTCAGTACCATCTTTGCATCTAGACCTCACACACAGTTTAACCACATCTCACATCACCCAAAACGAAATCCTCGCACACAACACATACTCATGTACATGTCACAATCGTAACTACAACATGGCATCAGCACCATCAAGTTGTCTAATTCCTGCTAATCTCAAAAAGCACATCAGACCACCCAGCTCTACCATATAGACCCAAAACAGCTGCATCCAATATCAAACTAAAAGGCATGGAAATAAAGCCATGTTTAAACTTTGTTGTGCCCTAACAGAACACTTCAGGTGAATCACTTACAATCAAACAGATTAGGTATGTAGTTCCTAACAGGCAAGAGGGAAAGGTTGGCAAAGTGTGAGACAGTACTCACTTAGTGGTGGGAAGAAAAGGGTAATTCCGCCTTTCGGAATTAGGGCCCTCACACACCCAGCCAGCTAGGTGGCATGCTTCATCATAGGGCTTGCTCCTTGTCAGGTCGGCGCTGCTATATCCAATGGGGCAGCCTTTGAGGGGCTCTTTGGTGGAGAACTTTTACTCCATGCTGTTCAGTGCAGTGGGTATGAGGTGTACATGTGTGGTATGTGTGGTATGTGGGTCACTAGACCGTGCAAGGATTAAAACATGACGCTTTTAAGGTAAATGGCTCCCAACCTGATTAAAAATTAGATATGGCGCACTCCTGTTGTAATGCTACAAGATAACGTGCTCCATAAAGTATTCAACATGTTTCTTGCTTTAGTGTCAGTTTGACGGCAATTCAAGACCTAAAAACAGTCGATTTGCACTGGTTGTGGTTGTCTAGTTAGGTAACAGTGATAGACCACAAACAGCACCCGAAATGTGGTACCTGTAAATTTGGTGAGCCAACCTAATAACAAAACACAATAATTAGATTAAAAGGACTCGGTTCAATTCACAGTATGCGTCCCCTGCAAGGTTTCGCCATACACTGTGCACATGATGCCGCAATAGTGAAACATACATGGTGTCAAAGGCCATGCGTCACGCAGTCATGACATGCTCGTGCGTGAAGTTGGAAACAGAAACTACCATCGGCTCCCAGGAAATAAGGTGTTCTCAGAATTTCAGCTACCAATTTGTCACCAAAACGGAGTCCCTGATTCTCTTCCATCTTTTCCTTCCATTACTAAGTGAGTACTGTCTCACACTTAGCCAACCTTTCCCTCTTGCCTGTTAAAAACTGCATACCTACTCTGATTACATTTGGGCATGTATGCTGGACCTATAAGAAGCCCAGAGTCCCCCCTTCTCGGTTGTATCACTTAGAATCAGACAAAATAAAGCTCCAGTGCCATGTGCTGCGTTTCCAACTTAGAGCGCACACACTCCCCTACTTACCTGTTCTTTAAAACAAAGTCCATCTCAGCACTAAAACACCTCTTCCAAGCAATCAAATTAGAAAACAGTGCCAAATAGCATACCTTAGACAAAATAATGCAAAATTATGCACCACAGATAAAAACTTAAATGCCAAAGTACTTTGGTGCACATATTTATACACATGACTCCTCGAAGATCCATGATAGGATTGAAGAATTATTCAAAAATAATCATTACTAAATAAAACACAGAAGAGAAACTTCACCCAAACAAGGCTACAGCAAACTAAGTTGACAGAGGTCATATTTAGGGCCAAAGACTATCATGTTTATCGGTGGAATTAGCAAATATAAACAATATAGAAAAGTATTCGGAGTAAAAGTAGAGAAACATTCAGGGTTCTCTCATCCAAAAAGAGGCAAACCAGTCATTGTGTAATAGTTATTATAGTAGTCAATTCCTGACAATTTTTTGGCTCTGCACTTTGTGACACTAATCATGATAGTGCGCAAATAGTTCATTGACCGCCTGTGGCTGGCAGGGCTGAATGCACAAAGAAGAGTACATATTGGTTTACAGTGAGGACTAAAACTGACCGTACATACACACACAAACACACACACGTACACAAACACACACACACACACGTGTACACACACAGTGTGTGTGTTTGATACCTAGTTTGTCTTTTGTGGATCCACATTTATTATTCAGGAACAGAATCAGTTCAGAGTATGCCTTTCTTGGAAGTTCATATGCCTACTTGGGGCTTGGCGGCCCACGCCAACATTTTTGGGACTGCAAAGGCAGCCAGCAGAGGACACATGCCCTCAGCTGATGTAAGAGTGCAGGGGTTACAAAAAGGGGTAATTCTTGGGTATTGGCTAATGTTTGAGGTAGCAGTTACTCCAGTAATACGAGTTCCTTGCTGTGACCTCTTCAGATGTACTCTAAGCAGCAGAAGCGGAGGGGAAACAGAAGTACAAGCAAAACACATCTTCTGGGCCTTAGCATTAGAGCCAAGGCACTCGAGGAGTGTTTGAACTGACCATGGAAGCTAGCATGGAAGCTAATTCAATGCACAGTTCTAAGAGGGCAAGTCAACTTAAGATTTAGATACTTCATGCAGATCGGAGGCACATTCACCATGGAGTTATCTTCTGAGAGAAGGGGATGGTAGAGAAGAACTCTGAAGTAATGGGCTCCAGCGGTGTTAGACTGCCAATACCACCTAAATGTTGAAAAACACTGGGGCAGCACATTAGACTCAGTCAGTTCTGCCCTTTCTAGAAGTAGACTGGTAGTGCAGCTGCAGTTCTTACATACCTGAGCTCAGCTCTGCACTGGAGTTGGGAATGACTTCTATATAAAAACAAGCATTGGCATAGCCAATAGGTCTCGCCTATTGGGACCTTATAAGTGTTTAGCCATGCAACAGTTACATAACTAAATACTTATAAGGTCCCAAAAGCGAGACCTATTGGCTATGCCAAGCGTCCGTGCGGCCGTGAAATTGATCGCCATCGCGATCAAACATCAAAGCGGCCGCGCGACAGCGAAAGTGAAAGTAACCGCGGTAAAGCACGGTGCGCGCGCCCGCGCACATGCACTGTAGCTCTAGGCTGGCCTGGTAGCACTTTTTGGAGCCCTCTCAATAAGTCTCGCCAGACCAGCGCATGCGCTGGGTCGGGCGAGACCTAATAAAAGTAGCAGAAAACCTCTGAAGTGAAATCTAGGAGCTCAACTGAGGTCAGTGCTTCTCAGTGGCTGCACTTCTTTTCTGTACCTCGAGGGGGAGGGGGGTTGAACCGTGAGATTCCTTCACTTCATACAATAGGGTTGGTCACACACTGATCAAGAGGCCTTCGCCTCTACAACCCCCCGTTTAGAGTGTGAGCTACTCTTGACCACAGAAAGAAGATGCAGCAAGTGAGGCCTTTTGAGTGGTCAAAGTTGCCATAACCCTCAACATTCTGCTGATGCCCCCACAAAGGTGGGCCTTGCCAATGTATGTGGCAAACCTCAATACAAGAGCTGGTCAGCACCATAACAAGTACTGCAGGTACTCTACTGAACTTACTAGATCTGCATGCCATATTAATAGACTTCTCTTAAGCAGAGTAGCATTCTTTCTTCACATCACATTCCATGGTTGACATGCAAGGGCAGCAACTGCATGTGCCTTGATAGAAAAGAAGAGGAGAAGTAAATCAAAACTTTGCCCTGGCTTGTACACAAGTGCAACTTTAAAAAGGTGAAAGGTTGCTGCAAATGTGCAACTCTGATCCATTTTTAGGTCGAGCGTAGAGCCAGCGCGCATGCGCTGCTGTGTGAAACGTATTGTAGAGGAGTAAATGCTGGCTTCTGATTAGTCAACAGGCTTGTTAGTCCCTCCTTAGTACCCCCTCCTCTTTGTCACCTTCCGTGGGAACTGACCCCTTTACTTCGGTTGTTACATGGTCAGTGTTATTTAGACTGTGAGCACTATTTTCTTTAATGAGGGTCTCCTACTGCAGGCACAACATGCTTTGGTGCCTTCTTTACTCCCCCCACACTTCCCGTGTTCGTGCCTTCTCCCCCCCACCCTCCCTCCCTCCTGTTGTCCGTGCCTTCTGCCCCGCCTGCCTGCCCTCCCGTTGCCCCTGCCTTTCCCCCGCCCGCTCTCCAGTTGTCCGTGCCCTCTCCCCTGCCCCGTCTGCCCTTCCATTGTTCGTGCCTCTCGCCCTCCCGTTGTCCAGGTCTTATCCCCCGCCCTCCCTCCCTCCCTCCCGTTGTCATGATGCCTACAATTTGCAATGCAATAGGTCTTGCATAAATGCGAGACCTATTGCTTTGCAAATGCTTTTTTTGTTTTTAGCTAACAGCACTTTGCCTTTCTGGGCTTGTAGTTTTTGTTTGATCTTCCCGGACCAGCACGTGAAGCGCTATTTACTAAGGAGCTAAAACTGGAAAAAGGTGTGACAGAGGACACTGATTAAGCAGTCATTCCCGGCCAGTACGCAGACTCAACTTGCTCTGCTGCAGCCACTCCCACTTGTTGATGTAGGCACTAGCAGTACAGACCCAGACCCTAACACTCCCAGATGTAGGCACAAACAGTAGAGGCTCAAACATTCTTAGGGCACCTTCAGACACCCCAGTATAGCTGCCAATCGTCCCAGGTAAGCTCTGGATATTATCAGCTCTGCTGCTGACATCCCTGCTTTACAGACGACAATTCCGTTCTGCTGCGCACGATCCAGGCGCATTCTACAGGCACTGTGCTCTGCTACTGCAGGCCTGAAACATTCAAAGTCCGCTGTAAATACTCCAAGATCAGCCAATGACATTCCGACATCAGCGCTGTCCACATGCAGCAGCCAGTGAAAGTGGGAGGGTCTAAAAGGA
This sequence comes from Triturus cristatus, assembly GCF_964204655.1. Taxonomy (NCBI): domain Eukaryota; kingdom Metazoa; phylum Chordata; class Amphibia; order Caudata; family Salamandridae; genus Triturus; species Triturus cristatus. The sequence continues at coordinate 618,695,778 of NC_140587.1, forward strand.
AAGAGAAACCGAAGGAGAAACAAACCCTCCCACTTCACAAACTGTTCTATGAAAGACGAAACGACTAGTTTACCTGTCTGTGTAGTTTTGCAGCTTTAAGACTTTCTGGATTCACTATGCTGTGCATTATTCCGCGGTCCAGTGGTTGGGTCTATTCCGCGTTCTAGTGGTTGGGTCCGGAATCGTAGTATTTTTTCTCCTTTATTTTCGTGGCCCAGGTGGGCGTCGACGTCCCACCATTTGGTGTCCTCCCGTGACGTCAGCGCGCTTCCTCCGGAAGCTCCCACCTTTGGACGCCATCTTCGGATTCTTTTTTTCTTGTCTTGTACTATTCTTGCTTTTCCTCTTCATTTTTCAAAGTCTTTTTCCATTTTTAATCCCTTTCCTTCGGTCTCATCTTTCTGGCGGGGGTGGGTGGGTTTGCTAGTGAATCCAGAAAGTCTTAAAGCTGCAAAACGTAGTTTTGCAGCATGAATCTTTCTGGATTCACTATGCTGTGCATAGACTTTGTAGCGGTTTGCAACGTTTGTGGCGGCTGGGTGGAAGATGAGGGTTGGTTGTTGAATATATGTTGAAGCACTTTGTCCTACTTGTGCTTCCTTGTTCATCTGTATATCCACGCAGTAGTGCTCAGTGAACGTGTACACTGAAGCCCATGTTGCCGCCAGGTAAGGTCTTGGATGGGTGTGTTTGCCAGGAAAGCTATTGTTGCTCCCTTTTTTCTGGTAGAGTGAGCTTGTGCTGCTCCTTGTAGTTCTTGGCCTGCCTGTTTGTGGTAGAATTGGATTGTCTGTGCGATCCATCGTGCGATGGTGTTCTTAGTTACCGGTCTTCCCAAGAAACTGCTTGCGAACGACACAAAGAATTGCTTTGTTTTCCTACAATCTTTAGTCCTTTCAATGTAACGCATTACTGCTCTTGTAGCGTCTAGTGTGTACAGTGCCCTCTCTGCGCTTGTGGATGGTTTTCGGAAGAAACTTGGTATTTGTATTGTCTGGCTTATGTGGAACTTTGACACCACCTTTGGCATGAAATGTGGGTCAGTTCTCATTACCACCCTGTCATTGTGAATTTGAATGTAGGGTTCTTATTGTGTTAGCGCTTGCAATTCGCTCACCCTGCGTAGCGAGGTGATTGCCACCAGAAAAGCGGTCTTTATGGTAAGCATATGTAGAGAGGCCTTGTGAATGGGTTTGAAAGGTGCCTTCATAAGTTGCGTTAGAACTACATTGAGGTTCCATGCCGGCGGTGGCATCCTTTTTGGGAGGGCGATTCGTTTGGCCCCCTCCAGGAATCTTTTTACCACCTGGGATGTAAAGAAACTTTTCCCTGTTTCTCTTCTTGTATAAGCTACTATTGCTGCTAGGTGTACTCTTAGCGAGGTGTAGCTTAGGTTACTCTTTAGCAAGTGTGTTAAGTAACTGTTGATTCCCTTCTGGAGCTTTTCCCTGATGCACCATTGGGTGAACATTTTCCATTTTACTACATAACACTTCCGTGTGGTGGGTCTCCTTGCCTCCCGCAGCACCGCCAGTGTGCTCTCTGGAAGCTTTAGGTGCGCAAACTCAGTCTTCAGGAGCCAAGCTATTAGGCTGAGGCTCTCTGGTTCTGGGTGCAGTACCCTTCCGTTTTGCATCGAGAGCAGGTCTCTTCTTTTTGGGAACTTGTGTGGTGGCCCGTGTGCCATTTCCACTATTTGTGAGAACCAGGACTGCCTGGCCCACTGTGATGCTACCAGAATCAGTGTCATGCTGCTGGTTCTGCACTTGCTGAGCACCCTGTGCATCAGCGATATCGGGGGGGGGGGGGGGGGGGGGGCATATCCATAGGGCATTTCCTTGGGATTGCTGACCTGGGTGTCTGGATGCAAAGTATTGGCATTTTGCATCCTGGTGTGTTGCAAACACGTCTATTTGTGGGGTCCACCACTTCTTGAATAGCTTTTGCGTTTCCTGCGGATTGAGCTCCCACTCGTGGTATGCTGATGTCTGTCTGCTGAGTCTGTCTGCTTCCACATTGTCCTTCCCTGGTTGATGTATCGCCAGGAAGTCTATTTGTAGTGGGATGGCCCATCTCCATATCTCCTGCGCTAGCCTTGATAGCGCCACTGATTGTGTTTCTCCCTGCTTGTTGATGTAGAACATCGTTGTGGTGTGGTCTGTTTGTATTAACACCCTTTGCCCGTACAGCTGTTTCTGGAAGGCTTTTAGGGCAAGGAACACAGTCTTTAGTTCTAGGTAGTTGATGTGTTTGATCGCATCTGTTTGTGCCCACAAACCATTCACTTTGAGCAGGTTCATGTGCGCTCCCCACCCCATTTGGGATGAGTCTGTTGTGATGGTCACTGTTGGAGTTGATAATGTAAATGGCTTCTCCCTTGTTATGTTCTCTTTCTTCCACCACGCTATCTCCTCTTGCACTGCGTGCGTTACAACCACTAGATCTTCCCAACTCCCTGTTGCCTGTGACCATTGTTGTTGGAGCCATTCCTGGAATGGTGTCATGTGGATTCGAATATTGGGGACTAGGTGTATGCAGGACGCCATCATCCCCATAAGCTTGCTCACCGTCCTCACTGTCAGAGCTTGCTCCTTCCGGTATTGACGTGTCTCCTTTAGCAGGGCGAAGGTTCTCTTCTAGCTGGGGAACACCCTGCCCTGAATGGTGTTGATCTGTGCGTCCAGAAAGATCTTCACCTGTTCTGGTTCTATCGAGGACTTTCCCCAATGTATCGAAAACCCTAGTTTGGTCAGCGTGTGCGTGACCCGCTGAGCATGTAGTTTGCATTGGTTGTAGGAGTTCGCCTTTGCCAGCCAGTCGTCGAGGTAGGGATATACATGTATTCCCTGACTCCGTAGGTGCGCCGCTACGGCTACTAGGCATTTTGTGAAGACCCTTGGGGCGGACTTCAGTCCAAAGGCTAGGGCCGTGAACTGGTAGTGCAATTGGTCGATGGCAAATCTCAGTAGATGTTTGTGTTTTTAGTTCATGGGAATGTGTAGGTAGGCATCCTTAAGGTCTATAGTGGACATAAAATCCCCGTCCCTTATTTGTGGTATAACTTCCTGTAGGGACGTCATTTTGAATTTTTGCTCTTTTATGCATTTGTTTAGGAACCGTAGGTCTAGGATGGGTCTTAACGTTTCGTCCACTTTTGGTACGAGGAAGTAGTTTGAGTTCACTCCCTTGTTTCTTTCCTTGTACGGCACTGTTTCTATTGCCTCCTTGTGGAGGAGTTCTTGTGCCTCCTGCAGGAGGAGCGATCGCTCTCTTGTTGAACACCTTTGTTGGTTGACCTACTGTTTGGTGGCGTTTGTTTCCAGTTCTATACAGTAGCCGAACTGTATGATGTTGAGTATCCATTTGTCCGTTGTCATCTTCTTCCACTCATGGAAGAAGTGTTTTAGTCTGCCTTCTACCGGTGTTACATGTTCGATGATTTCTCCTTTGTGTGTGTAATTGCTTTTTGAGTCTTTTGTTGTGCCGCCCCTCTAGAGATGTTATCTGGGTGGGCACGTTTGGTACAATGGAGTCACTTGGAGGCGGGTTGCTGTCCCCCTCTTCTCTTTTGTCCCCGTTCGTTCGATCGCCCCCCGAAAGGACTGGCCCATCGGTTGGTACTGCCAGCTTTGCTGTTGCTGACCTTGATGCTGCGCCTGGTTGTTTCCCTGATAAGTTTGATGGAAGCCCTGGTGCGATGCTCCCGGTTGGCTTCCTCCTCTGCCGCCCAGTCTCCTTGAGGGTGTGTCCCTTCTCATCCCTCTGAACTGCAGTGCTACCATGAACCTTGCAGTTTCATTATCCTTTGAGCGGTGTCAGCTTCTCGTCCACTGGTGTCCCAAACGGTTGTTCCCCGTTGAAGGGTGTGTTCAGAATATTGTTCTGGACTTCCGTTTTGAAACCTGAAAACCTCAGCCAGGCATGCCTCCTCTCCGTTACTCCAATCATCACAAGCCTGCTGGATGTGTCTGCCGCATCCAGGGCTGACATTAGGCAGGTGTTGGCCATGTTTTTACCTTCCTCCACCAGGTGTGTTGCCCTCTATTGGTATTGTTCTGGGAGATGTTTGAGCAGCTGCCAGACCCCCTTCCAATGTTGGTACGTGTGCCTGTCTATTAGGACATTGGAGTTTGCGATGCGCCAATGAATCGCCGCATTCCTCTCTACTTTCCTCCCCATGAGGTCTATTCTCTTATTCTCTTTGTCTGGAGGTGGCCCTGAGTTCGTGGGAATGTTGGCCCTCTTCCTGGCTGTTGACGTTATAATGGAGTTAGCTGATACGGATCCCTGGATATATGCTGGGTCCTTCGAGGAATGTTTGTATTTTTTCTCTGTTCTAGGGGTGACAGACCTGCAGGCTGCTGGCTTCTTGAAAGCTGCCTTGCCCTGGTCCAGCACACTTGGGAGCATGGGTAGGAATTGGCTCCTAGTTTGAGTGGGGAGCAGAGTCTCCAAGAGGAAACAAGCTTTTGTTTTCTCTTCCTCTAATTTAACCCCATATATTGCTGCAGCGTTCTTGATGACCATGTTGTAGATGCCAATATCCGTTGAGGCCTTCACCGCCAGACGACATGACTTTACGCCCTCCTCCGGGCTTTCTGTGTCGAGGTTCTGCCATTCCAGGTCCTGCACCTCCGAGGATGTCAAGCCCAAGTATGTTCGCTGATCGTCCTCGCCTTCTCCTTCGTAATAATACAGGCCCTCTTCGTCCTGTTGCTCTGCTGGTTCAGGAGTTTGGCAGGTCGGCGGCAGCGAACTCCTCTTCGACTTCTGTTTTGACTACCGTCGAGGGCTTCGTAGGGATGGTGTCTCTGCTCATCCGTTCGAAGTCCTTTTTCCTCTGGAGAATACTGTTCATTTCGGCCTCGAGCCTTCTCTTCTTCCTCTCCATTTCGGCCGCTTGTTCGGCGTCGAGAGTTTCGGCCCTTCTCTTCAAGGTCGTCTATGTTGATGTTTAAGTCGCCTTCAGCTCTTTTTCCTTCGACGTTGATCGTGGCTTTTCAGGACCGTGCTTTGATGACCTAGGCTTTTCTAGAGCTTTTGCCGGCTGGGAGTCCTTTTCAAAGGATCCACTGGGCTGTTTGTTCGTGGACGCAGCTGTGGCCGTCGAGGGCTTCGACGCCAGTGCTCCTTTCGAGGACTTTGGCTCAGTTTTTCGAGAATCTGTCTGGGCCTTAAGGGTCGATGTCTCTCTTACCTCCTTTGTCGACTTATCGGTCTCTGCGACAGTGTAGTCCTCTGGTCCCTCGGCAAAGTTGTCCTCTTCTCCACTTGAGAGGCCAAAGTCCCGGAGCAACGGGGGTTGTCCCTGCCCCTGCAAGGTGTAGTTCGCTATCCTCTGTCTCTCCCTCACTCTGAGGTTCTTGGGGGTGAATGCCAAGCTGGCGTTGCAATCCGTGCTTTCGTGGTCGATTGGCAGGCAGAGGTTGCAGACTGGGTGCTGGTCCTTCTGCGTGTAATTGTGGTGGCAATTTCGGCAAACTTTGAATGGGGTTTTGTCCATTCCTGCGCTCAGGGGACCCCCTGTGTGCGCAATCTCCATTGGACGTCAAAGTTCTTTATCTTTCTCACCCTCTTTGTCGTCCCGGCTCGGTGCTCCTGGTCGCGTGTTGAAAATCTCCAACTTTTGATGTTTTCTCCTTGATTTTCCTATTCTCTTTTCCCTAAAACTCTGGAACTCCTCGGTGACGATCCAGACCCAACGGCGGAAAAAAGAATCTGAAGATGGAGCCCAAAAGTCGGAGCTTCCGGAGGAAGCGCGCTGACATCACGGGAGGACACAAAATGGTGGGACGTCGACACCCACCTGGCCCACTAAAAAAAAAAAATACTACGATTCCGGACCCAACCACTAGACCGCGGAATAGACCCAATAACTAGACCGCGGAATAATGCACAGAATATAGTGAATCCAGAAAGATTCACGCTGCAAAACTTAACTTAACCGTGTGCACCTCATTTTGAAGATGGCTGCATCCAACCAGCTCCGGAGCCTGAATGAGGAGACCACGTTCGCCATATGTCTGGAATATTTAAAATACACGGTGTCTGTGGAGTGTGGACACACCCTTTGCTT